>NC_133400.1:71684393-72957518 GCF_047511655.1 Castor canadensis
GTCTTTGCTTCTGTTAATGTGGTTTATTACGTTTAGTGATTTTCGTATGTTGAACCACCCCTGCATCCCTGGGATGAAGCCTACTTGGTCATGGTGAATAATCTTTTTGTTGTGTGCTGAATTCGATTTGCCATTATTTTGTTGAGCATTTTTGCATCAATGTTCGTTAAGGAGATTGGCCTATAGTTCTCCTTTTTGGAGGTGTCTTTGCCTGGTTTTGGGATAAGTGTAATACTGGCTTCATAAAATGTGTTTGGCAGTTTTCTTTCCCTTTCTATTTCGTGGAACAGTTTAAGGAGGGTTGGTATCAGTTCTTCTTTAAAGGTCTGATAGAATTCAGCAGAGAATCCATCAGGTCCTGGACTTTTCTTTTTGGGGAGATTCTTGATTGCTGCTTCAATTTCATTTTGTGTTATAAGTCTATTCAGGTGTTAATTTCCTCTTGGTTCAGTTTTGGATGATCATATGTATCTAGAAATCTGTCTATTTCTTTTAGATTTTCAAATTTATTTGAATATAGGTTCTCAAAGTAGTCTCTGATGATTTCCTGGACTTCCATGGTGTTTGTTGTTATCTCCCCTTTTGCATTCCTAATTGTACTAATTTGGGTTTTTTCTCTCCTCATTGCCAGGGGTCTATCGATCTTGTTTATTTTTTCAAAGAACCAACTTTTTGTTTCATTAATTCTTTGTATGGTGTTTTTGGTTTCTATTTCGTTGATTTCAGCTCTTATTTTTATTATTTCTCTCCTTCTATTTGTTTTGGGATTTGCTTGTTCTTGTTTTTCTAGGAGTTTGCGATGTATCATTAGGTCATTGATTTGGGATCTTTCAATCTTTTTAATATATGCAGTCATGGCTATAAACTTTCCTCTCAAGACTGCCTTAGCTGTGTCCCATAGGTTCCAGTAGGTTGTGTTTTCATTTTCATTGACTTCCAGGAACTTTTTAATTTCCTCTTTTATTTCATCGATGATCCATTCTTCATTAAGTAATGAGTTATTTAGTTTTCAGCTGTTTGCATGTTTTTTTCTTTACTTTTGTTGTTGAGTTCTACTTTTACTGCATTGTGATCAGATAGTATGCACGGTATTATTTCTATTTTCTTATATTTGCTGAGGCTTGCTTTGTGCCCTAGGATATGATCTATTTTGGAGAAGGTTCCATGGGCTGCTGAGAAGAATGTGTATTGTGTAGGGGTTGGATGAAATGTTCTGTAGACATTTACTAGGTCCATTTGATCTATTGCATATTTTAGATCTTGGATTTCTTTATTGATTTTTTTGTTTGGATGACCTATCTATTGATGATAATGGGGTGTTAAAGTCTCCCACAACCACTGTGTTGGCATTTATATATACTTTTAGGTCTTTCAGGGTTTGTTTGATGAAATTGGGTGCGTTGACATTGGGTGCATACAGATTGATGATTATTATTTCCTTTTGGTCTATTTCCCCTTTTATTAGTATAGAATGTCTTTCTTTATTTCGTTTGATCAATGTAGGTTTGAAGTCTACTTTGTCAGAGATAAGTATTGCTACTCCTGCCTGTTTTCGGGGGCCATTGGCTTGGTAAATCTTCTTCCAGCCTTTCATCCTAAGCATATGCTTATTTCTGTCGGTGAGATGAGTCTCCTGTAAGCAACAAATTGTTGGATCTTCTTTTTTAATCCATTTTGTCAAATGGTGTCTTTTGATGGGTGAATTAAGTCCATTAACATTAAGCATTAGTACTGATAGGTATGTGGTGATTCCTGCCATTTAGTTGTCTTAGTTGTTTGAAGGTTTGATTGTGTGTACCTAACTTGATGTTACTCTCTACTGTCTTGCTTTTTCTTTTCCTGTGGTTTGTGCTGCCTGCCTTTCCATGGTTAAGTTGGGTGTCACTTTCTGTGTGCAGAATCCCTTGCAGAATCTTTTGTAATGGTGGCTTTGTGGTCACATATTGTTTTAGTTTCTGCTTATCATGAAAGACTTTTATTGCTCCATCTATTTTGAATGATAGCTTTGCTGGGTAGAGTATCCTGGGGTTGAAGTTATTTTCATTCAGTGCCCGGAAGATCTCACCCAATGCTCTTCTTGCTTTTAATGTTTTTGTTGAGAAGTCTGCTGTGATTTTGATGGGTTTACCTTTGTATGTTACTTGTTTTTTCTCTCTTACAGCCTTCAATATTCTTTCCTTAGTTTCTGAACTTGTTGTTTTAATGATGATATGTCGTGGAGTAGTTCTATTTTGATCTGGTCTGTTTGGTGTCCTGGAGGCCTCTTGCATTTGTATGGGAATATCTTTCTCTAGACTTGGGAAATTTTCTGTTATTATTTTGTTGAATATATTACGCATTCCCTTCGCTTGCACCCCTTCTCCTTCTTCGATGCCCATGATTCTCAAGTTTGGTCTTTTGATGGAGTCAGTGAGTTCTTGCATTTTCTTTTCACAGGTCTTGAGTTGTTTAATTAATAGTTCTTTGGTTTTTCCTTTAATTACCATTTCATCTTCAAGTTCTGAGATTCTGTCTTCTGTTTGTTCTATTCTGCTGGATTGGCCTTCCGTTTTGTTTTGCAGTTCTGTTTCATTCTTTTTTCTGAGGTTTTCCATATCCTGGCAGTTTTCCTCTTTAATGTTGTCTATTTTTGTCCTGAGTTCATTTATCTGTTTATTCATTGTGTTCTCTCTTTCACTTTGGTGTTTATATAGTGCTTCTATGGTTTCCTTTATTTCTTCTTTTGCTTTTTCAAATTCTCTATTTTTGTTGTGTTGGAATTTCTTGAGCGTCTCCTGTACATTTTGGTTGACCCTATCCAGTATCATCTCTATAAAATTCTCATTGAGTACTTGTAGTATGTCTTCTTTTAAATTATTCTTGTGGGCTTCATTGGGTCCTTTGGCATAGTTTATCTTCATTTTGTTGGAGTCTGGATCTGAGTTTCTGTTCTCTTCATTCCCCTCTGGTTCCTGTACTAATTTTTTGCTGTGGGGAAACTGGCTTCCCTGTTTTTTCTGTCTTCCCATCATTGTCGTTGGTGTTGTTACTGTCCCTGTACTATGTGCAATTAAGTATTTTCTAGCTTGTAATAATAACAGTGGTAATATTTAGAATGGAAGGGTGAGCTGAGATGGAAAGCAAGAAGTTAAAGAAAAGGGGAAAACAAATATACAGACAAGAGGGAGAAAGCAGAACAAGGTATCAGACAAGAAAGTTTCAAAGGTATAAACAGGGAGTGTTAGTGTACTAATTGACAGTAAGCGGAACAGACATTAGAGAGACAGAGAGAGGATTGAAAATCAAAGATAAAAAAATAAAAAATAAGTAAATGAAAGAAATATCTATATATAAAAATTAATTAAAATAAAATGGAAAATAGAAAATTAAAAAAAAAAACCAAAAAACTTCCGAGTTTTTATGCAATGCATTTTCAGCCTTAATAATTTGGGTGTCCGTCTCAATCTCCAGTCCTGGAGTTGGTGCCTCAGACGTTGTTCTGTAGTTGTCTCATCAAAGGGGATGCATAAAGTAGAACAAAACTACACACTCACACACACACACACACACACACACACACACACACACAAAGCCCCACCAAGTGTCCCAAGTTCAAAAGCAATACAGTTTCAGTAAGTTTTTCGGCTTGCAGGTGTAATTCGGTTGTTCTCTCATCAAAGGTAGGGAGAAAAAGAAAAAAAAAGAGTCTGGAGACAGTTCTGAAAGTGGTATCTGCAACTGTGGCTTGCCTGCCTGCTGCTCTCAGCCTGCTGTAGCTGGAGGCGTTATTTATGCAGATCTCTGGGGTGAACTTAGCACTCACCTGATCCTACAGGCTTTGTTTGTTCAGAGTTCTCCTATGCGGGAGCCTCTGCTACAGGCTTTCCCCTTTCCAAGCACTGGGAAAGGTGACACTGCCCCCGCGTTGTCAGGCCTGCGTGTTTATTTACAGTTCATGTGGGAAGTGGGTCTTCCCCCCTCTCCTGTGCAGTTTTCCTCCCACCGCCACTTTCACAAGCTTTCCTGCTCCTGCTTACTGGGTGGTGCTGCTGCTCCTGCTGGCCGCCATGTTTATTTACAGTTCACGTGGGAAGTGGGTCTTCCCTCCTCTCCTGTGGAGTTTTTCTCTCTCCGCCACTCTCACAAACTTCCCCACTCCTGGTTGCTGGGTGCACGCCCCGCTCCTGCCAGAGGCTCTCCGGCCTGCCCGGCTTGTTTATTTACAGTCCCAGGAAGGGTTCCCTTCCCCCAATCTTCAGCGCTCAGGGCGCCTCACCCTCTTTCCAGCATGTCTTAATTGTTCTTATTGCTTATTACTCAGTTTCTCTTTTTTTTCCCCGGGTGGAGGTCAGTCTGTCCAGGGGGCTATGCTGCTCTGGCCCAGGCTTGTCTGTGGGAGAACCACGGTACCGCAAAGCTCACCTGGTCCACGTCTTCCCAGTGGGTGCTGGCCACTGGCGGCCTGGGGGCCCTCCTCATTTCTCCGTTTAATGTAGAGTGGAGATTCTCTGCGCCGGCTGGAGGTGTGGAGGGGTCAAAGTTATGCCTTTTCTCAGTGATTATGCCTGCAAAATGTGTCTCCAGCATCTCTCCAAGATTTCACTATAGGAGGCTTGCTTTCTGCTTCCTACCTCTAGCCACCATCTTGGAATCCTCTGGATTTGATTCTAATTGCTGTAGAAAGCCAGGGAGTGACATTATCTGTTCTACTTTATACTGATATGTCTGTCTACCAAGTGGAATTTAGTGGACTGGGGCAAGACGGAGAGGTCAGGAGGCCTCTGAGCCAGTCTGGGCAAAAAGTGATGGTGGACTGGACTAGAACAGTCAATGATGATGAGGGAAAGAAGCAAATGGATTTGGCATATATTTTGGAAGTGGAATCCTAGATATGCTGATAGAGTAGATACAAATCACCTTTTAAAGAAAATCTCCTGGTATGAAATTACCATCTGTAATATGCATAACTTGCAACGAGGTGACCAGCTTGGGCTTACATGGCTTTCAGGTAGAGAAATTCATACAGCTTATCACATTTTTTTCTCTAGGAAACTTTAGGCCTCATGGATAATCTACATCACAAATATTCCTTTCAATACATTGGTGGTATTGGGGTTTGTACCAAGGGCCTTGCACTTAGTTAAGTGCAAGGCCCTTGGTACAACGACTTGAGCCACACCTCTACCCTCTTTTTACTTTAGTCATTTTTCATATAGGTCTTGTGTTTTTGCTGAGGGCTTGGACTGTGATACCCTCAAATAGTTTGGGATTATAAGCATGCATCATCATGCCTGGCCTCAGTAGGTTTTGAAAACTATTCTTCAAAACCTTGTGCTTATGATTGTAGAACAGAAAAATCAGGTATATAAACCTCCAAAGTTGCATTACTGATTTGTTTTGGAGAATCACATGCTGAGTAAAGGAACACTTCTTCATGTTCAACTCTCTGTGAGTGTAACTGCACAAATCTTTCTATACTGCAGTGTCCTCCCTGACATTCTGTAATTACAGTGTTCATTTGGTCTGGAACTAGAGTAACAGAAGATAGCAAACCACGGCCCTGGCTTAGTGTGGCTTGGGCTAGATTGATGGGCCTCAAAGGAACCAACCTCAGGCAGAGGTATGGTCCTGACTAATCTAACAGCTGAATTATTCATGGTGCAAAGATTCATCATTCTTGAAGCTGATCATCATCAAAGAACCCAATATGACTTTGTGTTTGATGGTTAATTATGATAAGTGAAATAACATTTTTGCTTTTACATATAAAGTCAACAGAGCATAGATCAACCTAACAGCTTTCCATGGACTTGGAATGAGCTAGAATTTGGCACCTGGCTCATGGCTCATAGAATGTGCTGTTCCTTTTCACAGAGGAAGGGGAGTGGCTGATGGGAAAAGATGTTCCCCAGGTGTTCTCTGGAGTCTGGGAAGCATTCACAATTTCCTCTTCATAGGCCACCTCCTGTGCTAGCTTAGTCTGTGCTTGAGGGCTAAATTGCTGCTGCTTTAGCCGTGTTTTCTAGTACTAACTCAGTTCTGATTTGCCAGAGAGTCAGCCTTCATTTTTCAGATGTAAAAGGCTCCAGCCTAGTCCACTGCAGTTCTGTTTTGTTCTTGAGCATTGTTTGCATGTGGCATGCAAACAACAACTGTACACTGGATAGATGGGGGCCAGGCCACCTCTCTCTTTATACTGAGTTATTCTGTCTGAGACAAAATCATTTGGCTACACTGATTAAATCTGCTGGAGACAAAATCATTTGGTAAGAAAGATCCTTTCTCTTCTCAAATACTATTGCACTGTATCTCCTTTACAACCATCCGTCCATCCATCATGTAGTTACTATTTATTGAACACTATGTGAGATATTATGAATATCAGTACATAAACTGGTGTGGTGGGCATGCACATAATCCTAGAACTTGGAAATCTAAGTCAGAAAGATCACAAGTTCCAGAGCAGACTGGGTTACATGGTGAGACCCCATTTCATAAAACAAAACAAATAAGAAAGAATAATCTCTGTACTGAAGACCTTACAGGCTTATGGAACCAAACTGTATAGACCATTTTTTATACTGGATTTTTATATGGGTCATTTCTATATATTTCTATTTCCTGTATTTTGTTATCATTTTTGGTGGTATTGGGGTTTGAATTTAAGGTCTTACTCTTGCTATGCAAGTGCTCTATCACTTTGAATCACACCTACAGCTTATAATGGTTTTTTTTTAACTTAATAAATTTTACTTCTTAGAGCATTTTAGGTTTACAGAAAAATTAGTGGAAAGTATAGAGTTCCCATGTACTTTCTGTCTCAGCATAAGCACCATACACTCACTGTTAAAATCCTCCTCACTGTGGTACTTTTGCCTCAAACGATGAACTAGTGTCAACACATCCTCATCACCCAAAGTCTGTTCTGGATATTAGGGTTCACGCTTGGCATTGCAGGTTCTATGGTATTGAAAGATGTACAATGATAAATATCCTCCACTGTAGTACTGTATGTAAGTTTAAATGCCCTAAAAATCCTCTGTGTTCTGCCTCCCTTCTTCCTTAGCCCTGGCAACCACTAATCTTTGTACTGTCTCAATAGTTTCCCCTTCTCTACAATGTCATGTAGTTGGAAACATAGTATGTAGCCTTCCCAAATTGGCTTCTTTCACCTGAGGTTCATTTAAGGCTCCTTCATATCTTTTCATGGCTTGATAGCTTGTTTCTTTTTAGTGCTGGAAAATCATCCATTGTCTGGACCTAGCATGGTTTATTTATTTGCTCACCTTTGGAAGAACATCTTGGTTATATTCAAATTTTATCATTATGAATAAAGCTTCTATAAGCATACATGCACAAGTTTTTGTGTGGTCATACGTTTTCAGTTCATTTGGCATGCACAGAGGAGCAAAATGGCTGAACTGCATAGTAACAGTGTATATAGTTTTTGTAGGAAACTATCAAAATGGTTGTAGCATTTTTCATACCACTAACAATGTGTAAGTTCCTGTTATTCCACAACCTCACCAGCACTTGATGTTAATGTTTCTGATTTTGTCTTTTCTTCTATTTCTTTTCTTTTCTTTTTTTTTTTTGGTGGTACTAGGGATTGAATCCATGTCCCCATGCATGCTAGGCAAAAGATCTACCAAGGAGCCACATCTCCAGCCTAGTTATTTCCTTTAGTTTTTGAGTAAGTGATTCAGAAAGCAATTTTAAATATGCGGAAAAAAATACTGAAGCTTAAAATGTGTGTCATTAATATCAACTACACTAAGTTTTAATTACATAAATTTTTGAAACATTCTTTTTGTTGTTCTGGGGATCAAACCCATGGCCTTGTGCATGCTAAGTGCGCTATCACCGAATTATCCAAAGGCTGACAATTCTTATCGGTAATGGTATATAATAGAATGGTATCTTCTTGTCGTTATGGTTTTTATGTAAAAAAAAATATGTTGCAGGACTTGAAGAGCCTGAAGATGTAGATTTGTGACTGGATTATGATCACATTTAGTGCTGAGCCTGACAGCCATCCATCCATCCATGAACAAGTGTTTTTCATACCACGAAAATCAGGATGGTGAGAAAATCAGGATAAATAGACTATTATTTGATTTGTAAAGCACAGTATTTCAAAAGTTTCTTTTTAAGTGCTTTTGTTTAAGATTTGGAACTTAATGGTGTAAATACAAAGCACCTTTCTCCTGATGGCTCAGACTCCACTTCTGAGAAAGTAAAATGGAACATCCCCCAACTAAGCCTACCACAACTCACATTCTAAGTGACATATTGAACAAAAAGGTAAAAAAAACCTATCCTTTTTTATAAATGATAAACTATATAGCATATTCTCAAACATATAAAAGAATATTCAATTCCATAATTACAATCATTTCCCAACATGTTACAACCCCAGCTTGGAGACAAATCCAAAATAAGAATACAATTCTTTGGGATTGAATTCTGGCACTTGAGGAAAAAGCAATTTTTAAAAAAGGAAAATGAGATATATGGAGATCTTTGTATAAGTTCTGAAGGGATTCTATGAACTTTCAAAGGTGTTAGTGGTTGATGGCTCTGTATGTCTAACTTAATTTCAAAATATATGTTTTTTTCTGAAATAGACATTATTAATATAATGAGTATAAAACTATTGTCTATGAGTCTGGAAGTGTAGAAAACACATGGCATTTTATCACAAAGAATTAAGGAATGGTTGAATCCAGTCAGAGTCAAAAGGTTTGTTTGTGTATGGGGTGTCAAATCCTCCTTGTCTAAAGCTGCATAAGGATTGTTCAAAGAGGCTATGATGAAGATTGGATAGGAGTACTACCTGAAAGAGAGTGGAAGAGTGAGATACACTGGCTTACAAAAGTAAACATCAGCTGACATGCAGTGCTTAGGATTCCCCCATGACAAAGAGGAGAGAACACAGTATGAGAACAGATCCAGAGCTAGGACTCAGATTAAGTTACTTTAGAACAGCAGTTTTCAACTGGTGGGTGAGGGCAAGGATGTATCATTCTGCTCCCAGGGGACATTTGGCAGTGCCTGGAGATGATTGACATTTTTGGTTATCACCAATGGGGGTACAATGCTACTGGCCTCTAGTGGATGGAGGTCAAAGATGGTGGAAAACACTCTGCATTGGATAGGAGAAACCCCACAGCAAAGAATTAGCCAGCTCCAAATGGAAACAGTGCTGAGACTGAGAGACCCTGTCAAAGATACAAGCAGGATCTAGATCCTGTACAAAGTCTCAAGTTCTTTGTCCCAATGAGTGGTCCTGAACTTTCAGCCTTGGCTCACAACCCTAGGAAAATATGCAAGCAAGAATAGAAGTAGTGAAGCAAATCAAACCCAGAGTATATGTTCTGGGTTAAATAGCGTCTCCTTGTTTCATAGGCTGCAGTCCCAAGGCCCAGCACCTAAAAATGCAACCTTATTTGGAAATGTCAATGCAGATGTAATTAGTTAAGATGAGGTCACACTGGGGTAGGTTGAGTCCCAATTCTAATTTGACTGGTGATCTTTTAAAAGAACAACATGCAAAGAGACAGACACAGGAAGAACATCGTATGAAACTGGCCAAAGGCTGAGATGAGAGTGACGCATCTACAAGAGAACCACCAAGAGAAGCAAAGAATAGACTGACCCTCACAACATTACAAAGAGCCAAGCCTGCTAACACCATGATCTTGACTGCTAGCCTCCTGTACAATGAAGAATCAAGATCTATTGTTTAAGCCACCTATTTTATGGTATTTTGTTATGCCTGTCCTGGCAAACTAATATGATATCAATGCTTTTTGTTAAGTGTATGAATAACATATATGATCTTAAGGTAATTAATGTGTTTATTTTGAAATTTTTGAAACTTAAAAATAATGTCAGAAACATTGCAGAGATGCTGATGTTCCCATTGAGAAAGGACAGAGGAAGAGCAGATTGGGGATCGGATGGTACCAGAGCTCACAAATCAGGCAAACAGGAACTGGTGAGAGAGAAGGCAAAGCTAAGAAATTAGTATTTGCAGCTGTTAGTGTATATGGGATCCTATGTTCTCTGTTCTTAGGTAGAATTCTGTAGATACAGCAATAAAATGGCATGAGCAATATGAGAAGATGAGAATGAAACTAAATGGCCCTCAGTTTCTGTTATAAGATTGTAAACGTTGGAAGTGATTCAGAAATTTACCATCCCTCTTCCCTCCTTTTACTGATCAAGAAACTAAGGACAGAGAGATTTGGTTACTGATCTAAAGACACAAACCAGAAACAGGTGATGCCTATATCTTTAACCCAGAGGTCCTGACTGCCTAGGATAAAATTATTTTTAGATACCAACAGTCTCATTTATCTTTATCATTTCGTTCAAATCACTGATGGTGGTCAAATAATGACATTCTGGAATTGTAACCTGTTTTAAGCTTTTGAGAAAAAATGGCAATTAGGATTCAAATTATTGTTTTAAAATTATTAAATGACTAAGTAAAAGGTACACGCTCACTTCTTTCATAGAGACCAAAAACATTTTAAAAAAATCAGGTGATACAGATTGAAGAAGCAGAATACAGAATAGGAGAAAATCTTTACCGGCTATTCATCTGATAAGTGATTAATAACCAGAACACACAGGAAGTGCAAAAACTAAAATTCTCAAAAACTCAATGATCCAATGAAGAAATGAGCAAATGAACTGAACAGAGCTTTTTCAAAGGAAGAAGTCCAAATGGCCAAAAAACACATGAAGAAATGCTCAACATCCCTATCCACAAAGGAAATGCAAGTCAAAACCACATTAAAAGTCTACCTTACTTCTGTTAGAATGGCTATCATCAAGAACACAGACACAACCAATGTGAGGATGTGGGGAGAAAGGAAATCTCATACATTGTTGGTGAGAGTATAAATTAATATAAACACTGTGGAAAACAGTATGGAGTCTCCTCCAAAAACTAAAACTAGAACTGGCATATGATCCAGCAATACCACTCCTAGGGATACACCTGAAGGAATGTAAGTCAGGTTACAATAAAGGCACCTGCACTCATGTTTATTGTAGCATTATTCACAATAGCCAAGGTATGGAAACAGCCCAGGTGCCCGACAACTGATGAATGGATTAAGAAAATGTGGTATTTATATACAATGGACTTCTATTCAGCCATAAAGAAGGATGAAATTTTGTTGTTCACAAGTAAATGGATGGAACCGGAGAACATCATCTTAAATGAAGTTAGCAGGTTCAGAAAGGCAAAGGCTGCATGTTTTCTCTCAAATGTGTAATGTAGACCTAGCACAAATACAAGTAATGTTATGAAAAACAGGTCATGCTAAAGGGAAATCATTAACAGGAGAGGAAGGGTAAAGGTAGGAAGTTAGTAAGGTGAATATGGTTGATGTACTTTGTATATAAGAACAAATATACAATTTTTATTGGGACATGTCACAAAGAAACTCCCCATACAGCTATCTTATATAAACAAAAAATCTTTTTTCAAAAATGGAGAACAGGAAGGTAAAATTGGGGGTTGGCACTAGTGAGAGGGGGAGGATATAAAGAAAGGCTATAGGAGGGTGAATATGATGGAAATATTATGTACTCATGTATGAAAATGGAAAAATGAAACCTGTTGGAATTGTTCCAGGAATGGGGGAAGGGAGAATAAAGAAGAATGATGGAGGGGTGAATTTAACTATGATACATTGTAAGAACTTTGGTAAATGTCACAATGCACCCCCAGTACAACAATAATAAAAAATGAGGTGATAGTATTTCATGGAAACTCAATGCTTTGTGTGATCCTTTAAAATATTCAGTTTCCTTCACAAATATTATTTGATCCCACTGAAATCCAAACCAATAATTTAGACATACTAGTTTGTGTTTTTAGACTATCACAAGAAATATCAGGAAAATTAAAGCATAGAAAGGACATTCTCATCTTAGACATAGCTCATGACTGTGTTAAAGACAAACAAAAATTTCTGTTTTAATATGCTCTAAATGGTATGGTTAAAATGCTCTCAAAATGAATTGAATCATCAAATTACTAATCATTTATCTTAAAATGATGGTAGAAAGGTGCTTGGGAAATCATATGCCTTATAAGTTTTAGTTTTCCAATTTGTGCTATTTTCAGAGAATTTCTAATTTTGACTTGCCTTTTATTCTTTTGGATTATGCTGAATCACAAATATACATGTGAATTAAATAAGAATATTTAAAGGGACCTGTGCACTGCTGATGCTGTCAACACCAATGACAGCAAGGGGGAGAGAAAGAGAGGAAAACAACTGAGAGTCACTGAAATTGTACTGCAGAGCACTGTGAAGACAGCATTCTATGCCTGAGGATGTAAGGACCCTGCTATTTCATTTCATATCAAAAGTTTCCTCTTTCCAAATTGGATTTGAAGCAGCTACTGACAAAGACCACATTCAAGAAAGTCAGAAAGATAGCATAAAAAAAAAAAAACAGTACTGTGATGAGAAGGAAATGAACACCTACCCTGTTTAATTCTACCATCTCCAAACCAGGCCCACCTGTCCTGTTGACTCAGAGTCTCTGCTTAAGACAGGAGAACACCACATCTTAGGAGGGTCACCCAGAACTGGACTAACTTTCATAAAATATTTAGCAATGGCTATGCTTCCGAACCAGAAACAGATGTTACAGTCACCTTCATCCTAAGCTACATCCTGAGTATGTTTAAATTTGGAACATACACTTTAAAATAAATGATTTATATTTGTTGGCACATGCTGACTGCAAAACTAGCTTCATTTCAATGTTACTAAACATTGCTCTACCAAGCAAGAGAAAGTACTGGAGCCAAATGTAAGTGAAACATTGCCTCTTTTGAGTGCAATTAAAAATGATTCCTTGCTTCTAAGATAGTAACTCAGGGAGAGGGAGTGGTAAGAAGTAGACTGGCTCTTCTGATTAAAAAAAAATCAAAGAAAGAACCACAAACAAGCCCAGTCCCTGGTCATAATCAGGGGCTGCTTTGGTTTGTAAACAACATCCTTCCAGTTTGAGGATACCCTGAGATCCAAATTGCTTCTCCTGT
This sequence comes from Castor canadensis, assembly GCF_047511655.1. Classification (NCBI taxonomy): domain Eukaryota; kingdom Metazoa; phylum Chordata; class Mammalia; order Rodentia; family Castoridae; genus Castor; species Castor canadensis. The sequence continues at coordinate 71,697,451 of NC_133400.1, forward strand.
TTTTTTCTAACCAGGCTAGAACACAGTCTACAAGGAGCAACTACTCATAGCAACACTGATCTTATGACCAAGGATTCAGGAAAAGAATAGATGCTTTTCTCTTTATTCAATGTATCCCAATTGTATATTTTAGGGGCTTAAGTCAGCTTGTCTCCACAGGTCTAAGCTGTAGGAGGAGTAAAGACCAGGTTAGGGAAAGGACTGGGGGACAAATGATGAAGGAAGGGGAGGGAGCAGATTTGAATTTGACTTTTGGCAGGGGGAAGTAATAAGGTGCATCCAGAAGTGACCATACCCAGGAAAGGGTTGGGGGTATGGTTGGAATGGGCTAAGCTAACTAACACCACGGCAGCCAGAGCAGCAAATATCCTATCTTTACTTCTGATGCAGATAATCTAAGATTTATATTGAACAGAAATACAAGACAAGATCTTGGTCTCTTGAGCTGGAATGAGAGCAAAAGATTCAAGTGGTCTTCAATGCTGGGACACCTGATTAGAGCATGCAAATGGGACCACATATGGAAGTAAGTGGCATGTGGACTCTTCCTGGGGTGTCTCCCAAGGCTCATCTACAGTCTCCATATTAGGGGTCACTTATCACCTTCATATGTCTGAGGCTCATGTCCTCTGTGGCAGGGAGTTCCCCTCCCAGAGCTAAAGCCATTACAAACACATGTCCCAAAATGGATCAGAGTCATCTTTGACTCTAGACATTACAGGCTTTGTTCCTCAAAGCTAAGGACAGAGCAGAGATTTCAGCACGATAGGATGTCATCCAGATTGCATGGCACATACAGGAACATTCACCACTCTATCCTTCACATGAGGCATCCACATTAAGTTCTAAGCCCTTAGTGATCTCTCAGGTCGACTTCTATTCAGTCCTCCTCATTTTTATTTCAACTCACAAGCAAAGCATATTATGGGTCAAGCAGATGTTTCTGTCCCTATGCATCAATCCATCATCCTATCAGCTTTTGCTGCCTATTTTTGGGGTGGGGATAGGGGAAAGAGACAGGAGAATAAGATTTGCATATTGGCCACTTTAAAAGCCAGGTACAGAGGCTGGGTGTGGTGGTGCACACCTGTAATCCTAGTTACTAGGGAGGTGAGGATTGGAAGGATCATGGTTTGAGGCCAGCCTGGGCAAAAAATTGGTGAGACCCCATCTTAAACAATAAGCTGGGCATGATGGTGTTCATTCATCATCTCATCTACTCTGGAAGCATAAATAGGATTGTGGTTTAGGCTGGGCCGGGCAAAAATATGAGTTATTTGGGAGTAAAAAAAAAGCAAAACCTTATAGCAAAAGGGCTTGGGGTGTGGCTCAAGTGGTAGAGCACCCGCCTAGCAAATGCAAGACCCTGAGTTCAAGCACCAGTATTGCCAGGGAGAAGGAGAGGGAAAGGGAGAGGGAGTGGGAGAACCAAGTGCTGTCCCACCTCGAGAAAGTTCTTTACAATAACATGTTGAGCTAAGAGCAAAATCTGCAAACTTCTCCAAAATCCTTCAGAGAGATAGTAAACAAGGGATGTTTGTTCTTTTTTTACAGGCTAAAATCTATTTAATGCAGCAACAGAGAAGGGCCCCAGTCATTTCCTTTCAACCTTAGGCATCTCATATAACCACCAGAGTTCCCAGGTTGCACTGCAGCTTAACAGATATGGAGTAGGTAGTTCCAAGTTGTGAGCTCAAAGCTCCAGGTAGGTTCCATCTATTAACAGAGAGAATGCCTCATTCAGAAATGAAGACGGTCAAGTTGGAGCCTCTACTTCTAAACTAAAAATTGATTCAAAGTGAGCCCAGGCGTTCATTCAATGAAGTATTTCCTAGGGATGTGCTCAACCTTGGCATGCCATGGAGTCTAGAGTACAGCTCTTCCCTCTTGCCCTTACAATTCACAGTGTTCTGGAATAAAACAGAGCTATTTGGAGGAATTCATTGTTATAATGTTCCCCTGGTCCCAAGAAGAGTTAATTCTCCTTGACTGGTTTCAGAAATAGTCCCTCCGGCTCCTCAACCTCTCTCTCACCTATCTGCTCCTATAAACAATTAATTCATCTAGAAACAGTAGCAATGTTCATTCAGATCTCAGGCCAGGAAGTCTAAATCCCCAGCCTGTAAAAGTAGCCAGATAGGAATCTCTCTATCAAATCTGACTTCCTCTTGGCTCTGGAGAAAAGCCACACAGAAAAATTGACCCTAAGTGTTGAGAAATGTCTCAAAATAGCCACTTCTGATTCTGATGCAACAGGCCACTCTGAATATTCATTGTTACAGATGCTGTCTGGTTCCTAAGTGAAGTCGAACCAAGTTCATGTGATAGTAATTTTGACTTATCATTTCTTAAGTAAGAGTAGCCAATTTGTCCCGTCATTCTACCTTTTTCTATTGTACAAAAATGAAATATTTCTTTTTAAAATATTAAGATAGAGACTTAATGACACCACTGGAATTCTACTTGAATCTATGTATTCTTGTTCTACAAAGAATCTTTTTAGAAATTCTCTGGGTTGTAATGGTAGCTCTAGGGAGATGGATCACTGAGGATATCTAGGACCTTTATGGACCCTGGATTTACCCCAACCTTCCCTAAATTCCAATAAAAAGAAAATCCATTTATCTTGTCCTTTTTCTCCAACTTCATGCACTTGGCAGAGATCACACTTCCTTCCCTATAGAAAAAATCTACAGAATATCTTCCTGCAGGCCTGAATCAGGTCACTGGGGGGGGGGAGGGGGGTCCTTGAAGCAGATTATGGGATTCTAGCCCCTTACTCTCTCTTTGCTCTCTGGGTTGTGATGTAAGTGGTTTTGCTCTACCATGTACTTCAAACATGATGGGCCCAAAGCAATGGGGCAGATAAACCATCAAAACTGTGAGCCAGAATAACCCTGTCTCTTTGTAAGTTAATTATCTCAGACATTTTGTTATACTGATGGAAAGCTGATAAACAGAAGTCAACAGGGCCCTAAAAGCAGACGATAAAATGACTAGATTCAATAACTTGGTGCAATAACAAATTGCACTCAATTTGAATGAGTTTTGGAAAGCTTCACTTCTATCAGTTATCTCTATGTTTTATATCCTGCTGATAATATTTTCTAAATTATTTGCAGAGTTAGGAATTTTTTTTTAGCTTAAGATCTTAGGAGAGCACTGATAACCTAAGGAAAGAAACTCAGTAAACTTCTCAAGCAGACACAAGCTGTTTAAAGCTGTAGGAGGGCCATTTATAAAAATAAAATGAAAATTCAATGAATTGCACAATATTTCCTGAAAGGGTTCATTTTTTTATTAGCATACATTAATTATACAAAGGGGTTTCATTGTGACATTTCCATGTACATGTCTTTATTGCTCTTAAAGGTTCATCTCAAACTCTGAATGACATTCAGAATGATGTCTTCTTTTGCACAGGATCTGAATGAGCACAGCAAACAGTAAACAGCTAAAAGCAGAGTTTGAAAGCCTCCCTAAAAGCCTTTGGGGTTCCCTAGTAAATACGGTACTTTGGCATAAAAATAAAATAATGAAAATTATGGGACAGAAGAAATTTTATTATTCAGAAAAAAATTTATAAACTTATATGCTGGTTTCACTATTAAATTAGAAAACTGAAGAAATAGAGGAACCAAATATTTTCCTTATTTATTTATTTACAGGATGAAAACCCTTTTTAAGCCCCATTAAAAATAAAAGAAAGCAAGGCCAATATCCAAATATGATTAGAGTGAGAAAGGAAACAAGGTCAGAAATATAGGAAAAATTTAAAGTATTACAAGAAAATTCAGCAAGCAAGTCTATGGCATCAAAATTGATGATGATTTCTTAACAGAATTCAAATAACTCCCAAAGGAAAGAAAAATATGAATAAATAATTATTACAGAAGAATTAGAAAGGTGAATCAATACCAAAAACAGAATGTAAGATCAGATTCTACTTAAAGGACTGAGCCCAGGACACAGCATACACTAATCACTCAATAAATGCTATTAGTAATGACTGAAAGGTATTTCCCTAAAGAGGTTCAAATGTATTTCATACTTACCTCCATTGTAAAGCCTATGACTTTGAAACACTGCTCAATTAATTCATACTGGGATTTATAGAAACTATTATTCATCATGTCCCGTACTGTTCTGAGGTGGTCATTTTGTAGGTACCTGAAAAGAAAAGTATGAAAGGAAGGATAAAAGTCTAAAATTACATTGCAAGTGAAAGTGTTATGAGAGTACAAATCGGTGGATTACCTGGGTGGCTTATTTTCAGGCAATTTGTAAAGGGCTAGTTTCTTCTTTTCAGCTAAACCAGCATAAATGTAGTAAAAAATATGAAAATTTTTTTCTCCACTAAAAAATAAGACATTTTCAGCGAGGTGGTTAGTAAGAATATTTATTACTTGTTAAGATTACTTGGCAATACAATTATTAAAATAAAAACAACTGTGAGTATAGGAGAGGGATTCCAGGAATGCTGCATATTGGCTTTCTGTGGTTGTCATTATTTTCAACAATCACTGTCATTAGATTCCAGAAACCATGATAAGCACTTGATATGGATCATTGAATATATATTTGTGAGTGACCTGCATGCATTGTTCTAGACACTGATATACAGCAGGAGAGAAATGGTCAAAAATTCTTAACTTCTTAGACCTTACTTGTCAGGCAGAATAGACAGAAAAATAAGTACATGATATATGTCGTATGCCAAATGGAGATAAGTGCCACAGTATCTCATTTATCTACCATAACTGCCTGAGGTAGGCATGTTTCCTCATTTTGAACATCAGGAAGTTGAGTCTTAGTGATACCAATCTCCCCAAAGCCATAGAGCCAATAACTATCCTGGATTCAAACCAGGTCTATTTGACTCCCAAATCTTTAACCATCTTTTTGCAGTGTCTTTCTGAGGCTCGGTTTTCTCACCTGATGAGGAATCTCTTTCTCATAACTCTCAAATTCCATGCATCCATGGCTCTGAGAATAAAGAACACTTCCCAGATGCTGGAATAATTCAGTTAAGGAAACAGGAATTGGAACACAGACTGTCTCTGGCTCAGGAAGTTCCACAGCATATTTGCTGGGACTTCAGGGCCCTGTTCCCCTCTCTTCCTTTCCTCACATCTTCCTTTCACTCCGGTGGTTCCTTAGGTAGATCACATGTTCATGCTGTCTACTGAAACAAACAGTAGGAACCCCTGGCTTTCCAGTTGCTCTGTCTCTACTATCTCATCTTTGGTCCTGCTTTACTTCCATTCTTGATAACCATGGTAGACACCTGGAAGACTCTGGAGTTTGCATCTCTCTTGAGGCATTCTCCTTCCTGTCCTTTCACTGGACCTCCTCTTGTTGCAGTTTAGTCCTAAATCCTCACATGACTGCTCACTCTATTATCACCAGGCTCATGGCTGATGTCAGAGTAGGAGAGAGTGCTTCATACAGGGCTAAACTAATACTCCTCTTTCAGTCAGTATAAACTCACACCAACATGCTGAGAAAGAAATGAGGGAAATCCATTCACAATAGCTTAAAAACAAGCAGGAATAAACCAAACCAAGGAGGTAAAAGAGCTCTACAATTGAAACTATAAAAGAAGCTGAAGAAGACATACATACATGACGGGAATACCTCCCATGTTCATGGAGCGGCAGAATTAATATTGTAAAAATGGCTATACTACCAAAAGCAATCTACAGATTCAATGTAATACTCATCAAAATCCCAATGACATTCTTCACACAATAAGAAAAATCAATCATAAAATCCTTAAAAATTCATTTACCCTGAACAGCCAACATAATCATGAGAAAAAAAGAGAGCAATGCTTGGGGTATCACAATACCTGACCTCATAGTAAATAACAATAATATAAAAAATAGTGTGGTACTGACATGAAAAGAGACACAGGTCAATGACCTTAATATAAGTCCTGAAATTTTGAAACTATTACAGGGAAACATAGGGAAAACACTTCAAGATATAAACATAGGTGATGACTTTCTGAAGAAGACATCAATAGTTCAAGAAATAATAGCAATCAAAAAAGCATCTGCAGAGCACAGGAAACAAGTACCAGAATGAAGAGACAGCTCACAGAAATTGGAGAAAATCTTTGCCAGCTCTTCATCAGACAAGGGATTAATATGTGGAATATATAAAGAGCGAAAATGTTAAACACTAAAAGAACAAATAATTCAATCAATTAATGGGCAAATGAATGAAACAATTTTCAAAAGGAGTATAAATGTCCAGTAGATACATGAAGAAATGTTCAATACCCTTAGCCATCAGGGAAATGCAAATGGAAATGACACTGAGATTCCATCTCACCTCAGTCAAAATGGCTATTATCAAGAAAACAAGCAATGACAAATGCTGGTAAGGACTTAGTGGGTAGGGGGAGCAACGGTTGGGGGGAGGCTTTACGGATCAGTAAGCAGGCTTTCAAAACACTGAAGGTAGAATCACCATGTGATCCTGCTATACCATTCCTGGGCACATGCCTCAAGAAAGTAAGTCAGCATACAACAGAGAAACCTGCACACCCATGTTTACTGCAGAGCAACTCCCAATAGCTAAGTCACAAAATAAGCCTAGGTGCCCAACAACAAAAGAATGGATAAAGAAAATTTGGGTTGTGTATGCAATGGAGTATTATGCAGCAATAAAGAATGAAATTATGTCATTTGCAGGAAACTGGATGGAACTGGAGATCATCACGTTAATTGAAACAAGTCAGACTCAGAAAGAAAAATAGCTCGTGTTTTCTCTCAAATGCAGAATCTATATTCATAATTACAAACAAACAAAGACATGAACCATATACTGTTTGGGTAAGGGAAGGACTGGGGCGGGGGGCAAGGGAGGGTCCTAGAGATGAAAAGGATAAAAGTAAACTGTATACACGTGTGGAAATGCCATAGCGAAATCCATTATTTTGTACAATCAGAACAACAAAATCATAAGCAAACCTCCCACCCACCAGAAAGCTCTGGCTGTTACTCGAGCGTTGGGTCATGAGCTCCTGTATTGCTTTAGTGAATGCTCTGCTCACGGCCGCCCTTGGCCATGGCCTAAGCGAGTGCTACCCCACACAGAAACTCCAGGGCAGTTTGTCACTCTCTCCTGCCCTGCTCCTCTTCACAGCTTGTATCAGTGAACTAAGGGTCCAGGAAATATTGTCCCAGAAGAAACTATTAAGTTGATACTTTTCAAGGAATCTTTTGAAAGCTTTCCTATATGAAGTCCATAGAACAGAAAAAAGACTTTATTTTATGCATAATTCTACATAAATTATTTCACTTAAAAGGACAGAAAGTGTTTTAAAACTTTCGTAGGTTTTTCTCCTCCTGCCTATTACACGGGAGGAAATTTCATCTCGGTAGAGAAGGAAATTTTATGTTGCTGTTTTGAGTGATCATTTATTGTTTCAGTACACAGAAGTTTGCCTTAGAATCAATGCTAACTCAAACATATCCCTATAAATTTCTTTTCCAATGATGCAGTAAAGGTATTTGGGGTTTTAGAACATCTGTGGTTTTGTTTTATAATGTCTACTTTTGGTTCAAGATTTTTCCAAAAGCCATTATAAGAATTACTTTTACTGCAGCTGAACCCAGGGAGTCTCCTGGGATGACTCTCCTGTATCCCAGAGAACACAGTATCACTGTCTTGCTAGAGTGTGCTAATGTCCAGGAAATACAAATCTTTTACATGTCAGGTCAAAGGGAACACAGACTTGATATAAGATAGCAGTACAGAATGAAAAAGCAGAGGAAAGGTAAAAAAGTGGTTACAGAAATGAGCCCAATACATCTTTACAAGGATTTAGACATGGAAAGTGAAGAGGAGACAGGTTTTCTATAAGTAGAGGAGGGTAGTTTCAGAGAGAGGGATGACAGGAAAACTCAGGTTTGGGTGTGGATTCGATTGAATTTGACCTGGCCGCAGGAAGTTTGGGCAGATAGAAATGGAAAAGGAGAACTCAGGAGAAAGAAAGAAATACATTTTTGGGTGACTACCACATAGAGCTATCTGTTTGAGGCCATGATGTCAAAGAATCTATGAAGTGATACCAGAGAGAGAAAAGAGAAAAGTGCTCTACCACTGACCCACACCCCAAGCTTGCAGATCCTTCCTTTAGAACACATCATTTTTGTGTCTTCTACATCCCCATCTGTTGCTTGTTGCAGTCACCAGTGGGACTTCAGCAAACACTAAGAGTTACTGTACACGAGCAAGGTTAGAACAAAACTAAAAGCTTAGTTCTGGTCTTTTCTCATCACAAAATAATGAAACTTCTCTAAGATTAGGACAGCATATAATTTAGTTTGCTTTGTTCCAACAAAATCACATCGATTGCTCGGTGTGTCACATCTTTAACTTAAGTGATGCAGTGTATAATTACTGAAGTGACTCATAAACGTAGACACACAAAATTAGTGGATTTCTCTTTAATTATCAGTTTATATCTTCTAAGAACTGTAATTCGACTAGACCTGGAGATACTATAGGAAATATGCTGACCTTCAATGTGTAAACAATCACAGAGTTAAAGCAAAAGAAAAAGAAGCTACCTCTACAGATTACCCATCTGCGCCCTGCTCCAAACCACATCAAAGTTGCATTTTAGACAGAACAACACAGCACCTCAGCCAGGTCAGGGCTTCCTGGGGACCAATGCAGTCTTAACCAGTATTTCTCTCACTAGCTCCACTTCTACTTGTAGATTCTTTAATAGTTCTTTGGATTTCCACTCATCCATTTGCAGAAATGATCTCAGGACAGTCTCAAGCATGTTCACCTCCCTTGGAGCCAAGGGACCTAACATCTTCAAAACTGAGGTGAAGTCCAACATGGGTATGGCTTAACTCACCTGTGACACCCCTGAATATTTGAAAAACTGGCCAGTGGTGAGGCTTGGAAAGTAATGATGTAGTTTTGTATTTCTAAGGCTCTGTAGGGTATTCATAGAACAATGCTTTTAGTTTTTTCCTTTTAATTACAGCTCCTTCTTCTTAGACATCTGGTCTCCTTGATCACCCTCCTTGCTATCGATCTGCTCACTTATAGCAGCTGACCTCACTTTCTACTTTTTGGAGAGACTACAGACCAACGCATGATCTGGAAGCTTTTCACCAAGGCACATGGGATTCTGAGGAGGCCATGAATTGCTTTTCCGTAGGAATTCTCTCTTAGTTGGCTTTATATCTCTGTGCTTAGTACATAGTAGGCACTAGATTAAATATTTATCAAATGGATGGATGGATGGATGGATGGATGGATGGATGGATGAATGAATGGTTGTCTTTGTAGTCAACTAGTGAGACCAGGGTTGAAATTCCAGCTCAGTACTATCCTTTTGACATTAGGCACCTTGTTAAAATTCTCTCAGGCTCAGTTTCCTCATGTATAAAAGAGACAATAATACCCTGCCATCCAACTGTGAGAATTAAAGCACACAATAGCTGTGAGGTGCTTAGTACAGTGCCCGACATGGAGTAACTGCTTCATAAATATATTTCCACCCCCTCCACATCAGATAGTACCATGTCTGCCACTTTGTTTATGACTTTTAGGGAGCCTGGTAAAGGGCTGGCAAGAGAGAGAAATGCAATCGGTGCTTTCTGAACTACACTGTTGTAACAGGAGGAAACAGCAGAAATAGCTATAGTTTATGTTTATGAGAATGATTTAGCATTGCCTCCAACATGCTCATTTTGTCCTTGAAATTAAGTAGGTTCTCTGTAAAATTTTCTTCTTTAAAATTATCTACATTTGGAAAAGAATTTAAGTCACAAGTGATCAGAATGCCATAGGATTACATGACAGGTACTCTAAAAAATAAATGTGGTCAGAGACCAGGGTGGGATGACTTGGGGAGAGACAAAACAGAAGAAAACAACCAATTCTCTTAAAAGAAAATGTGAGATCATTTAAGACAATATATGTCTGTTCTGGTTCTTCCTTGCCCCTCAGATCCATTCTCTAACCTTCTCTGCCTTGCGTTGTGACCCAAAGTCTCACCTCTGCAGACTGCAAGACCTGAGCCCCTTGCTTTCTGGCTTCCACTTGGGCTAGGCAATAGGAGGCACAGGGAGATGTTGGAGGGAAGAGGAGAGAGGGTGGATTATTTATTTCCTTGCACTCCCCTTAAATGAGATTGCATTCCTCTAAAGCAATAAACTTACAGGGATCCCTGCCTCTCAGCTCCAGCTCTCTCCAATGCTGTGGTACTTTCCCTTCCTCTGCCCCTCAGGCCTGAGGGTACTAATGACTTCTCACCCTTGTTAGGCTGCAGGCTGATCGTTCATTCTTGATTATTGGAAGCCCATTTTACTTTTGCAAATAGGTTTTTCAATTAAACCCTTTAAACATTATTTCCTTTTAGGAAACCTGATTGATATAACCTATTTAAATTTACAATTAAAAAATGTACCTATGACTAATGTTTCTACTACCATGTCTGATATCCTCATCTTCAAAGGTCACAAAAACTTCTCTGGAATATAAAAAAATGCAATTCAAATTAATTGAAAGAAAGAGCAGATATAAGAATAGGAAAACTGTTTCTTACATCTATTTTATATCTATTTTTTCCATTTAAGAAATATGCTTTAAATATAATACTAATTATGCTGTTTTAAAAATAGTTCCTGCAATATTTCAACAATCATTTAGAGATTATTTCTATAGATACAAACTCAGGGTCTCATTGTGTAACTCCAGAGAGTACCGGTCACATGGCATTCTATGTAAGTGACGCTCCAGCACGCGATTCCATAGAATACACTGGAAGGATTCACCCTGACTTTGTGCATGTGGCCCCATCAAAATATCAACAAGTTCTGACCAGAAAGGCCTGAAGGAGAGGCTCACACAGTTACAAGAGCAGAGCAAATAGCCTGGAGACACAGTTAAATCTCTACATCTTCATAAGACCCAGGGTCCCTCTAGGTATGGGGGGCAAAGGCACTGTATGCCCACTAGGTTCTTGGCACTGGGTGCACACCAATAATAGCAGTTGTCATTTATTGAACATTATCATTGTCCCAGGTCTGGGTTTTGTTTCTAATCTTTGCCACTATCAACACTATTACTACTACTAGTGGCTTAAATTTATGGGGTTCTTACTATGGGATATTGTGCTAAGCACTATAGTTACAGGCGGTATCATAACTGCTAGGTAGATACTTATATTATTTTTGCTTTAAAGATGAAAAGGTGAGGAAGGATTAAATAAACTGCTTTCATTATACCACACAGTAAGTTGCAGAGACAAGGTTCTGTAAGGGTTTTAAGGTTTAAATTTCATACCCGGGGTAGACTACTGCATTCTAGAACCACAAGTCAAACCATATTTGCCTAATAATTACTTCTTACATATTTTGAATTGAGGACTGCAGGTAACTACCCACAATGAGGGCTATGCTCAGGAGCTGGGATCCAGGAAATTTATTTATGATTTTTTCTTTTTTTGTGCTAGACATTGAATACAGAGCCTTCTATATGCTCAGCATATACTTTACCATGGAGTTCTAAACCCCATCTTATGATTTACTTGTAAATGGAATGACTGCAAATTTGAAGGCACTTATATTAAATAAGAAAAGACAAATACACAGCAACAGCTTATGCTCCTGCAAATTTAACATGACATACTAGTATCATAGAGTATGTTTAGCATGAAACTAACATGAGAAAAATGGAAGACTCCAACTTTCCCCATTTTCTTAAAAAATAATATAACCACCAGGGTACAGTTCCAATGTGTAACTATAGTTTCCTCATAAGAATAACAAAGATGTTTTTTAATCATTAGTCAGGAGAGAAATTTTGTTATTCACCTCCAAACCACCAAAAGGAACTCACTCAACCTCATATAAAAACAATATGAATAGTACTGATGGATTAAACAGTATTACAATCAACCCTTGTGTGTAATCACAGGGAGAACAGATTTAATATAAACATACATTTATATACAGCTTATATAAAAGAAAAATACATATTTATATTTAAAAGAGAAATAGACACAGTTATCTCTAAATTTCACATTGATTTTTGTGTAAAGAGAAATATATTCCTTCTATTTGAGAATTTGCTCTGCTTACTCTGTTAGTACCTCTATGATGGGCTTTGGTTTTCTGTCTGGTAGCATAATTTTTAAGTTATTTATTAATTCCTCTACTGGATACAACACACTTTAAGAGTAAGATGGTGTTGAGGGAGTCTCTTTGCTTCCAATAATAAGTGCCTTTCACATAAGAGATTATTAACAACATTGTGTTGGATAAGGAAGACATTTTACTATTTAAATGAAATCGTTGGTTTTGCTTACGTTTCCTAGAAAATAGGAGATATCTGACATGAACTTACATAGCTTGGTGGATGACTCGGGATTTCTCCAGAAGGTATTCAGAAATCTGTGCTCCTACTACAGTTCCAGAAGTGGTAAATTTCATTTCCAAATATTTTCCAAATCGGCTGGAATTGTCATTTATAGTAGTGCATGCATTGCCAAAGGCTTCGACCAAATTGTTCACTTGTAAAATCTTCTCTTGTAAGGTTCTGTTATTAGCCTAGAGAAAAATGTCAAGATATTTTTTAAAGTGTAAAAAATTAACTTTGTCTATAAGACATAAGCATATGAGATAATATTCTTGGTAGATTGCCAGATGTTACAACCTGGTGTGTATTCCCCTCCCATGTGTGCATTCACTCACTTGCTTTCTCAAAAGGGGTGAAGAGATATTCTATCCCTTTTCATTCAAATACAGTTTTGGGCAGTGTCTGAATTACAGACACAACTTATAAGCAGTCTATCCATACTGACATACAAATCTGGTTTTGTTATTCTTACTCTGCTAGCCTCAGCCAAAGCCAAACCCACCCATTTTCCTTGCTTTCACAGAAGCTTCTAAACTTAAAACTCAGAGAGCAAAGATAATTTCTGAATTAAGAAGTGGAAGAAAGGGCTGGGCATGGCCCCAACTATGAGAGAGGACACAGGTAGGAGGACTGTGCTCTGAGCCTCCCCCTACCCAGTCAAAAACAAACAAACAAACAAACAAAACAAAAAAACCCCAAGACCCTATCTGAAAATAACTAAGGCAAAAAAGGGCTGGAGGTGTGGCTCAAGTGGTACAGTGCCTGCCTAGCAAGTTTGAGGGCCTGAGTCCATCAACAGCAGCTTGGAAGCGTGGACAGGAAGAGTGAAACTGTAGGCAAGGCCAGCAGCCAATGTGGCTGTTCCTCTTATTTTTTCCTACTCCATGTCTTTTGCTTCTTTCCTGAAACAAATATTAGATTTTATTTTTCTTCTTTACCACTTTACCTGAAATTCCACTGAATAGAAATTCATTTTGGTTAACAGTCAACCACTGTTAGAAAGGCATGACCATCCTCCCGACCTCTTAGATGTTTGGGGGCAGCAGTCCCTTGCATTTTGGTAGAAATTAGTTCAAAGAGATTACTGTCAGTGTTATAACAACACCTCCCTGAGATCGGCTGTGTAAAGGAGTAGACAGTTGGCAAGTTGAGGGAGAGAAGCAATAGCTATTTAGAACATAAGTGGCTACCTTAGAACATAAGTGGACTTCTTACAAGGGCAATAACAAGGAAATTATGAGGCTATAGAAGGATATTAGGAGACTTCTAAAAGAAGCAGCAAAAGAGGTGAGAAAAGAAAGTAGTAGACATTGGGACAAAGTTGTCTTGCTTATTTATTTATTTATAGTTTTGAGCTTTTGATTTTTTGAGACATGGTATAGTTATGTAGCCCATGCTGGCACTGAACCTGTGATCCTCCTGGCTCCACCTCCCAAGTGTTGGGATTATTGGTGTGAGCCACCATGCCTGGCTCTTTTAAAAGTTGGCTCTTTTAAACAGTTGTTTTGTGTTTACCTTGCACTCATGCTAAAGGTGAGGTAGAATCTTCATGTAGTGATCTGGTGAATAAGGACTGGAGGGTTGCATATTTCAAAGGTAAATTCTATCTACCAACATCCCATCTTTGCATCTAGCAAATCTTTATCAAGAACATTAGTAAAAAACAAGATATCACTTGATAAGGGCAGGATTGACACAACAATTACCATTAGCTCACATTTTTAGATCTAGAACAAGAGATCAGATTAGCAAATTTGCTGACATCTACAAAACATTCATACACAGCTCATTCATTATTGATGATAATCTCTATTGGCTCACACATCATGACAGAATAGCAAGGCCCTTGAGGAAATTAATTCCAGCATTCAGCTCTTCTATGCCAGGCAATATGCTATGCCTCGCTGGCCCCCTGCCCATATCACATCTTACTTCACTGCCCTTCAGACCTCTTAGAATACTTATCCTAGAAGTAAGGACAGGTGAGTAAGAAAATGGGAAGAGACTGAGAGGACAGCCTATGGTAGCACCACCTTCCTAACCTCTACTGGCTCCTGCAGCCCTGAGGGTACTGGGATCTAGGGGACAGAGGTCACATTAACCCACTGAGTAGAGTGCATTTGTACTCTAAACCTATACACCTGATAGAAATTATTAAAACCAGTTGGCTAATGTTTCAACACAAACATGGAATTCTTCCTATTCATCATTTTGAAAATGAATTAGACTCAATTCAGCAGTTGTTTTGCACTATGCAGTTCCATTCTTTTATAGAGAGATTGGGTCTGACATTGTACCCACTGGTACTTTGTCACACAAGACTCCCATAAATCATGATGCTGGCAAAACTTTTAGCCTGGCTCTAATTATAATTATGCAGATCATAATAAAAATTCTCACAAAGGTAAGGTGCATGCATACAATGGTTTTTCCTATTTTAATTATTAGCTTAATGAGAACACATAATTCTTGTCTTATTTTAAGGATTCTACTGAAAAATCAAACAATATCTCTATCATCAACTTTAAAAAATTAAGATGTAATTTCCATACAGTAAGATTTTACCTTTATAATATAGACCTTTGAAAATTTTGACAAACATACATAACCATGTAACCTCTTCTACAATCTACATATGGAGCAATTCATTCACTGTGCAAAATTAACTTTGATCCTGTAGTCACTCCCTCCTTTTACTTCAAGCTCTTTAAAATTAGTAATCTGTTTCTGCTTCTACAGTTTTAAATTCACAAGAATGACATACAAATTGAATCATGCATTTTTTTTTATCTTTTGGATTTGGTTTATTTGATTCAGCACAATGCACTTAAGATTCATTCAATCAGATTCATTGCTTATTTCTGTGTT
The DNA here is from genome assembly GCF_047511655.1 of Castor canadensis. Lineage (NCBI taxonomy): Eukaryota > Metazoa > Chordata > Mammalia > Rodentia > Castoridae > Castor > Castor canadensis. The sequence continues at coordinate 71,712,718 of NC_133400.1, forward strand.
GTTCCTTTTTGTTACTGACTACTAGTCCACTATTTAGAAGAGCTAGCTTTTACTTTGGGGATTTATTAATAAAGTCTTCAGAAATATTTTTCTATAAGTTTTTGTATGAGCATGGTTTTCATTTCCTCAATAGACAGGAACGGGATTGTTGGGTTGGGTGGAAAATGTACTTCACTTTCATAAGAAATATCCAAACTCTTGTTGTACCACAAAGTGGCTGTACCACTGGTAATATATGAAAGTCCCGCTGCTCTAGATCCTTGTTAGCACTTTGTCTTGTCAGATTTTAAAAACAATTTTTCCAGTTTGATTGGTATTTAAAGGTGCTTAGTTGTTGTTTTAATTTGATTTTCCAAATGACTGCAGTGTTGGGCTTTTCACTTATTTCACTGTTATCATTGGTAAAGTGCCTATAAAAATTCCATTTTGTCACTTAAATTAAGCACATGCACTTTTACCTTTTTTTGGGGCACCATTTGCTTTTGGAGAGGTGTATTTTCACAAAATCAAGAGCAAGGAAATACACAATGATTTAGACCCAACTGATGACAATGTGTAACTGACTGAGAGATTTCCACATCCACAGAGCTATGGAATGTGGCATTGGAGCTTCAAATTTCTGCTTTTTAGATTTTCTTTTGAGTTTTTAAAGTTTTTATTTATTTATTTTGACTGTGCTTAGTCAAAACAGTGTGTAATAAAATCTGCGAATAAGGCGGCCTTCCTGCAGTACATATAAATGCAATTGCTTTTTATTTAATAACTCTATTTTAACCTGTCATTAAAAAAAAGGAGGGAAAGCATTCAGCAAGTGTGCTAGGTACAAAAAAAATCATACTTATAAAGAATTGCCTAGTAAGAGTGATTTCTCACTTGAAGTTGGAATGTCTTCAAAACAAAGTATATGCTTTTTATATTGTTCATTATATTTTTTAACTCAAAGAATAACAATTGTGTTTTATAATTTCCATGTATTACTCCATGTGAGAATTAGTAAATACTAATCTAACCAGTTATATTAAGTTCTGGATTATAACAAATGTTTCTGTTAGGACAGAGGAAAAATAAATCCTACCTTTCCAAGCACAGTAAGCTGCTGAACTAAAAGATGAGCACTTTCAGTCTTCCCAGCACCACTTTCTCCAGAAATAACAATGCACTGCACAAGGGACAAAAGAAACTGTGAGAAGGCTTCATTCTTACAAAACTCAATGGATGCACCAGAAACTAAGAACTAAGAGGGAGTTTCTGAAAGTGTGATGAGGCTCGCCTTACCTGATCTGAATTGTATGTGACCATAGACTGATATCCTAAATTGGCCATTGCAAAAATGTGAGGAGGGTTGGCAGTTCTCTTTGCTCCAATATATAGTCTGGAAAGCTAAAATTAAGAATATATTTTATAGGGCTTTTTGGCTTTATTTCTGTTTTTATTTAAACCCTGGATATTTACAGATATAATTCTAATTTTTAAAACAAAGTAAATAAAAATACTATTTCAGGCCAACAAACATTACTACACAAGTGTTATATATGCATACATACATATATGAACAAAGTATTCATGATTGCATAAAATAAAAGTTTGACATAAACACTCCAGGGATATTATATGACATAAAATAATATAACATCATTGCAGTGGTATTTAAAAGACTGCATACCACTCCCAAAGCAGGACTGAAGACTTCAAAATACTATTAACTGCTTAAATAAAAATACTTTATCAGTAAGACAGTTGGGTGTTAATTGTTGATTACTCCTTGAATATAATAATGTCTGATATTTCATCACTTCTTTTTCCTTTCTTTTTCTTCATTTAACCTGTATTGTCTTGCTTGATTTGTGTAAGATCATGTGGTTAATTGGTAGCAGAATTTTACTAGCCCACTTTCTCCTATGATCTAGGTCAAGGCTCATAAATTTATCATTATTCTATAAATTATATGTTGGTATAGGATAAGAAATGTATATATTTCATATGTATAAAATAATAATTAGGGACAATATTAAAAATTTTATAGAATATACAAATAGCTAGAAGAGAACTTCCAAGAAAAAATGAAAACAACTCAACTGAATTCTATTTAAACCATCAGGGGCTGAATAATTGACAATTATATACTTGCATTCATAAAACACACATATGAAAGTTATGAAGCCAATCAATATGTAAAAGAAATGTAATGAAAATGACAAGTTTTATATCCATTATGTATGTATTACATATCTACAATGTAGTTATACTTTTGACTTTCTAATACTTGGCTCAAAGGCAGACATGAAGTATATATATTCAGATATTCCTTTAGGAAAATGGTATGTAGTATAGAGTTGTCACTAGCAATTGGATGTAATTAACATTCTGACACACATATTTTGGAAAAAGAAAGCTCACAAACTTCAGGAACATTGACATTACCTATTTTTCCCATCCATGTCCTTCAGTGACAACTATGTAACTGTTTTGTTAAAGTGTTGGACAGAATTTCCGTTGGCATCCATTTAAATTAAGAATCTTAACAGTAATATTATTTGTACAAAGTAAGAGAATGCCAGCCACATCACATACCTTTGTGGAATAAAGACCCAGACTCTGAAAAGGGTTAAGAGCAATGAGTATATCTCCCACATAGACGTAGATCTGATCCCTGGAATAACATTTCTCAAGGTGTTCAGAGACTGTGTTCTGCAGAAAAATAAAAATAACTTCTCTCTATTAAAAGTCATTTGTGCTCAAATACCATTTAAAAAGAAATTAGCAATAAATGAAACATCTGGAATTACCTAGGGTTAGAAAGAGACATAATAGCAAGACATTTAACAACGGGTCTGCAAGCACACACTGACTTTGGATTTCTTTGGATTTGAGAGACAAAGGAATGTCATTGTTAACTTCATTTTTCAAAAGAGTGGTTGCCTAGCAAGTGTGAGTATAAGTACATATGTGTGTGTGTGTGCGTGTATGTGTATATGTGTATATATGTATGTGTATATGTGTGTGTATATATACACATGTAGAGATTATTTTGAGGAATATATATGTAGATGTATATATATATACATATAATTACTCAGCCTTCAAAAAGAAGAGAATCTTGTCATTTGAGAAAATATGGATCAACCTGGAGGGTATTATATTAGGTGAAGTAAGCCAGAGACAGAAAGACAAATACTACACCATCTCACTTATGCATAAAATGTGAGAACTCATAGAAATAGAGAATAAAATGGTGTTTACCAGAGACTGGGGAGGGAGGTATCAGGGAGATGCTGGTTGACACAAAATTTGTTAGGCAACTAAGTTCAAGAATAAGTTCTATTATATATCATGGTGACTATAGCTAATAACAAAATATTGTATATTTAAAAATTGCTTAGAGTAGATTTTACATGTTCTCATCACAAAAAAATAGATATATGAGGTAATGCATGTGCTAACAACTTGATTTAGCCATTCTGCAATATAGACACATATTGGAACATTTATTTACCATAAATATACACAATTTTGACTTGTTAACTAAAATAAATAAAAATTTTAAGCAAAAAAGATACATGTAATGCATTAAATGTTACATCTGACATATTAAATTATTTACTATTTATTTTTCAAAGAAATATGCAAATACAGCTGATGAAGTAAAGAGAAAGAAGACCAGAAAAGGGAAGGGAAGAGCTAGTGAACATGATTTTATTTCATATCAAGGTGATTTAGTGGCTTTGTGGAATGTTCCAGTCCTCTGCTCAGGCATTTGGTTATATGAGAAAGGTGACATATTCAGAAAAGTAACTTTTATAGTTAAACATATGAGCACATGAATCAATATTAATAGGGTCAGAAGTCATGGTTGATAATGCATAACACAAAACAGGAACAAAAGACCTTAGGTCAAAAAAAGGTCAAAAATTTAAACATAATAGAAAGAAAGAAACCCAATATTTAATACATATAAACCCAACATTTAGTGTATTGGTCAACAATGTGCTTAATGAAAACTTTATAATCCACAAATCTAGGAATTCACAGATTAGGAGATTTGATATGTACAGATTCAGAATGGTATCAGCAATCTCTGACTTGTAAAGACTATTTGATTTCAAGATGTTTCATATTCCTGACAGAGATTATTTTGAGGAAGTACTTGAGTTGTTTATAAACCCTACATTTACTTGATGACTATGTGTTAGTCATCTCTCCACTCCTGTAACAAATATTTGAGATGAATCAACTTATAAAGAGAGATGGGTTTATTTAGGGTCATAGGTTTGAAGGTTTTGGTTTATAGTTGATTGGCCCCATTGTTTTTGGGCTTGTGGTGAGGCAACACATCATGTAGGGAGTGTGTGACAGAGAAAATTCATTTACCTCACAAGCCAGGAAGCAGAGACAGGAAGAGAAAAGGGTCAGGATCCCACAGTCCTCTTCCAAGGCATGTCCTCCAATGACCCAATACTTCTAGTAGGCCCCACCTTGTAAAGATTATATCACCTCCTAATAGTTCCACGAAATGGCAACCAGGCCTTCAACACATGGACTAAACTATGTGTTTTTATATTCGTTGCATTTCTGTAAAACTCTCAAGCATGAATCAGAAGTATTAAAAAATAAGAAGCTCTTGACCAGGCAGGATAGAAATTGCATACTTTACTGAAAAGAGGCCATCTTCTTCTCTAATGATCTGATCATCTGGAATATAGAGAGGGGAAAGGAGGCTGAGACTCTAATTTACTGGCTTGGATTTGTACCTTCACTAGAGATTCTGCAACGCTTCTGAAGTAATTGGAATAAGAAGTCCCAAGCAGAATTCAATGCCTAAAAGTGTGAGCCAGAGCTTTGTGATCCTGTGAGGGTCACCCTGATCATGGTACCAGAAAGGCTCTCAAGGAGTCAGAGGCTTCTGTGTCCTGCTACTGAGAGCTGGAACAGGAGAGGAAAAAGAGGGAAGAGGACACATGGTAGTTGTAAGGGGCAGACTGGTTTTTGAACACAGCAAATCTTTAAGACTCTCAGAAATGATTAAGACTTAGAAGAAAGGTCTGTGACCTAATAATTCATGCTTTGGAGACCTTACACCTTTGTCACTTGAGCACCAAAAAAAATTGACATGAGACTAAAACTTAAGATAGGAGAGGTAATTATAAAGTTAAGACCCAAAGAAAACATGCGCATCACTTCCATATTTAAAATAATACAAAATGTCTAAATTTAATTAAACTCAATTCTTACCTCATCCAAAATATCCAAAGTTGCCAAATCATCTACATCCTTCAGATCAGAAATTAAAGATCTGTTTAAGTTGCTTTTCTTGGTGTGAATGCGTTCATGTCTGTGGAGAAAAAACGTTTCTGATTTAAGAACTCATTATGGATCAGACCAGAGGGAAGTTTTAGATACATAAGGGTCTGAAAAACTCTATGATGCTATATATTAAATTCAATGATACCTGCAAATACACTAGTGCACTCTCTCCATTGGGAAAATGTAGTATATGGAACTTACTTCATGAATGAATGATCAGCAGGGTCTATGTCTTCTATCAAGAAATATGTTTAATTTGCTAAAAATTTAAAGCTTCTTCTAAATTCCTATGCATTATTTAATCTTTTCAAAGTGATATGTCTGAAAGAGTTGAATTCATTAGCTTTACAGTTTTGTCTGAGGTTGGTGTTAGGCCAGGGGTGGTCAAAGTATGCTGATTATTTTTTAAAAAATTACACTGTGAAATTTAATGGGAATACAAAATAAATCCCACTGTAACTTTTCAAAAGGTTCAATGTATGTAAAATTTGATTTTAGGTACTAGAAAATGCATTTTCAAAGTGGAACACTTCAGTGACTTTCAGAAATAGCATGAAGATCTTGAGGTGATGTGAAGGCTGGAGAAGTTACTGAGATAAGCATGATGGTTCCAGTTTATTTTGAGGAGAATTGTGTTATTTTGGGGCATACTTTTATGCACTTGGTTTGTTCACTGGTACAAAGAGAAAGGAATAAACAGAGTATGAACATTGTAAGAACCATAGCATTCCCTCAGAAAACATTAATGGTTTCTCAATGCTTAGAGAATTAAAACCACTGGGGATAGGGTGGTGGCTCAGCGGTACCGTGTTTGCCTAACATATGTGGAGTCATGGGTTTTATCTCCAGTGCTGAAAAAAGAAAAAAAAAAAGAAGAAAATTGAGGAGCTGTCTAAGGCCAACAGCTCCTTTTGTGCACTCACTTCCATTCCCTCTCCTTTGCTATAAGATATCATTCCTACTGGTTCTTACTCATCTCACAAACAACAGCAAACTACCTTCCCCCAACTTCCAATTTCCTCCATTTACTGCTCCTTTCTTTGCCTTATAGCAAAAATTCTCAAAAATTATTTACACTTAGTTTCTTCAGATGTTTGACTCCATGCTCCATGGAAGGAGGTTTTGATAAGCACATGCAACAAGAAAAAAAAAATAAGGTGACCTGAGACATTGATCTTACACCTTTCACAATTATTAACTCAAAATGGATCACATACCTAAATGTAAAACTATAAAACTCATAGAAGATAACATAGAAGAAAATCTAAATATCCTTGTGTTCAACAACAAGAGCTCCTGTAAAAGAAAAATTTGTTAAGTTGGACTTCACTAAATTCAAAACTTCTGCTTTTCAAAAAGCATTGTTAAAAAAATAAAAAGCAAAGCCACAGAGTGGAAAAAGCATTTGTAAATCACATACCTGATGAAGGACTTGTGTTTAATGAAAGGAACAAGATCTTACTCCTATCTGCAATTCTTAGTTAAATTTTCTTAATCATCCTATAGCATATGCAAAGATTTATAATTATGTACCTATTTGTGCAGACAATTTAGTTAAATTATTCCTTACTGGAAAGTGAGCTCCAAGACTCATGAGACTTTATCTCTGGGTCTCCATTGTGTTTTATGAACAAGAAGATCATTTAGAACATAGTAGGTCCTCAATAAATGTTAATCAAATGAATGAGTGAATATATTTCTCTCCAACTTCCATCAGGATTGTACATACTTGGTCTCTATATTTGCTGGATCAAACAGGTATCATCTTATTTATACCCCCCCCACCATTTCCAAAGAGATTCATGTCACTGGTTTTATATATTCTTTTTAAGAAAATAGAGAAAGAAATCCAATTATCCATTTAACCAAAGTGAATGGCACAGGACTTTCATCTATTTTTATGGGTCCATTTGGCAGCTAAAGACTGATGCTGGAAAATGACAGGGAGTAGGTGATAAAGAACAGGGAGATTGATGTTTAGCTGGCTACTATCCTCCCTTGTCTTCTGTGAGGTCATCCTGCACAATGCTTTGGTACTAGCTGTCAAAAATAGAATGATTTGGCTACTGTGATGATTAAAAACCCCACAGGGCTCCCCATTTTCTATAGCTCAATTAAAAATTCCTTGGCATAGAATTCATGGCCTTCAGAATCCTGCACAACCCTCCTGGCATCACTGCCCATCATCTCTCAACAGGCCAAGTATTTTCAAGGTTCTGAATTTTGGTCATTCTGTTTTCTCTACCTGGAATCATTTTCCTTCTATACCTGGCAAAATTCTACTTATCCCTCAAAGATAGGCTCAAATCCATTCACTCTGTAGTCATTCCAGGAAATTTCCAGAGAGAATACACCACAAGTGGAGAAGTTTTCACATTTAATTAGATCCATACATGCTCATATTTCTGCCAGACTGTGAGAAACTTGAGGGCAGAAACTAAGTTTTGTTCATCTTCCTGTGTCTGGATACAAAGCTGTAAAAGACAACTGCTGGTTTGAATCTTTACTATTACCCTAACATGATACTCATGTTTGCCTGAAACAAACTGAATGTTTTCAGGTTTGTTTGAGTAGAAAAAAAAAATCTCTGAATGATGATTTTTCTTAGTGTAAATTGGGTATTTCTTTCTTTTTTTTTTGGAGACACTGGGGTTTGAACTCAGGGCCTTATGCTTGCTAGGCACATGCTCTTACCACTTGAGCCACTCCGCCAGTCCTGAATTGGGTATTTCTTAAAATGAGTAAGTATCCCTAGAGTTTTCACAAGAACATCTAAATGTTTCTATAATTTTTATATATCATTAAATATCTATATTGTTTTTTTTAAATATGTATAAATTGATTTGTCAGATTTAGCTACCTGCCAAATATCATATAGTAGAATTGTAAGAAAAGAATTTTTTCTTGGGGGGGGGTGGTACTGAGATTTGAACTCAGGGCCTCACCCTGGTTAGACAGCAGCTGTCCCACTTGAGTCACGCCCCTGCTGTGATCATCCTGATCTCGACCTTCCAAGTATTGAGGATTACGTTTGTGAGCCACAGCACCCAGAAACAAATTATGATTTTTTTTAAAAGCTACATTTATCAAAAGTGATAGCTACAGATTTTGGAATTTTCTTTAGAATGACTTAAAATCAATGTTGTTTTAATTCAAATGTAGGTGTGCACTTCAACCCAACCCATATTTATTGAGACTTCACTATGTTCCAGGCATTGCCTAATATTGTGGGGTTATTGTAGTGGAGTACAATTTAGACCCTTCATTCAATGAGTTTCAGTTTAGTGGGAGATATAAACACAAATTAAAACAATACAAGGTATATGGAAAGTTCCAAAACTGAATAATACATAAAATGTTATAGAAATAGCAAGGAGGGGATAATTAATTCTATTTTGGTGAGCTGGGTATGGTTCTTAGTAGATTTCACTTTTCATCTTGATGTTTCAGTAGGAGCAGGATTCAGTAGGAGCAGAACATTTTTTGCATGTGGGGTGGTGACTGATGAATGATTCACTTGAACAGAATAGTATGCGTAAATGGACAACTGCAGGGTGAGTGTCCCAGGGACAGAAATGATGTGCTATGGCCAAAAGGTAGAAAGTTAGAGTGCAAGAGGCAGGACAGAGGACACTGGGTCAAGGGAGGGCGTGATTATTGAAAATCACAAGTGTCTTAAATGCATTTAAGTTCCAAATATCCAGAAGCAAAGTATGATCTCTTCTTACAAAACCTGAAACTCCTCCAGCATTTCCTATTTCACTGGCTGACACTACGACATATTTAACTCTCCAGCTCTCTCATCGCCCATACCCACTCCATCACCCAGTGATGTTCTTTTAACCCTCCTTAACCCTTCTCAACTCTCCATATCCAATGAGGAGCCAGTGGTGCCACTGACCGAGGTGCAGATGACTGAGGCTAGTCACAGTGAGTGAGACAGGTGGAGTTACAGAGGAGAGAGTTTCGAGTAGATCAATAAACAGATCAATAATATTCAGAAACTGAGTATGATGAAATTTTAAAACAGCAGTTATACAGGACAATAAATAGGCCATTTCACTTTCAAATGCCTTAATTTCTACTTTCATTTTATCATTTCTTTTCTCCTGCATACTTTGGAATTAATTTGCTCTTCTTTTTCTAGTTTCCTAAGGTGGAAGCTTAGATTACTGATTTTAGATCCTTTCTAATGTGGGCTTCAATGCTGTAAATTCCTAGTTTGGCAATTCTAACAAGCCTGCCATATTTGAGTCTGGTTCTGATATTTGCTCTGTTTCTTTAAACTGTGTTGCATATATTTTCCTTTTTGGTTTGAATTGTAATTTTGTTTTCTTGACAGCCAGACATGATGCACTGGCTAAAAGGAGCACCAGTAAATTGGCCTTTACTGATGTGGTGGTAAGACTTGGAAGAGAGGAAACACCTTATACTTTGATGATGTCTCAGGTTTTTAATGAAACAGAACCTCCAGACTGTAAACTCGACAAGGGCTTCTAAATCCTCCCTCTGTGGTGGGACAGAGTGGTTGGAGAGGGCTGGGGTTGGATTATTTCTCTTTCCCTAAATTGATTAGGTTCTGGAAAAAGCCCTATTAGTTGAAACCTTCGTAAAGCAGTTTTTTTTCTGACAGCAGGCCTTGTTAAGCACAAAAAACTGTTCTGGAATGTTTAAAAAATGTTTCCTTTTTCTGTTTCTTGATGTAAACATGAGGGGAATTTTTCCCTCCTGATATTCTCTGTGAGAACCTGGCTGATCTTCTAGAGGTGAAACTCACAAAAGTGTGGGTCTCTCCATGGCTGGGATCGTCTGTTGATTTTAACTCTCAGACTTATCCACACAGAGTCTCCAGCAATTCATCAATTACAGTTCAGGTTTTCCTGAACTGTTTTCGAGGGCTTTTTTTTTAAAAAAAATTATTATTGTTGTGCTGAGTGGAGGGTACACTATAGCATTTACAAAGATTCTTAAAATGTATTAAATATGTCATTCTTGAATTCACCCCCTCCAACTGCTCTCTTTAACTCCCCTGCCCCGGATTCCTGGAACATTTTCAGCAAGTATCACTTTTGCATTTACATATATCTGTATACATTATTTGCACCATATTAATCTGTTTTGGAGGTTTCTGCTCCAGTAAATTGAAATTTGTCTACCTAAAATTACTTTCTACTTCAAGTCTGCAGGCAGCAGTTTGCCTTGTAACCTTACTTCTCTGATGGATCCAAGAAGACTTGTTGATGTTTCAGTTTTTATAGGTTGTTAGGATGGAGTAATGACCTCCAAATTCCTTAGATGTTGGACTGGAAACTGGATGAATAGAATTTTTACAGAAGCTGTGTTTTTCTAAGTGTGGGCAGTGATAAGGGAAACCAACAGGAGCTAGCAGAGCTCCCCTTGCAGTAGTCATTTGCATCCTAGGCCTTCACATTGTAAATGGAAGTGTTTTCCAAAGCCAAGAAAGGGCTGTAGTTCTAGGTGAACAATGCTGACAGGTGCTGCTGTTATCTCCATCTGCTGGTGACTGGTTGGTAAAGTGCACCACAGTTGGCATTTGGGGCAGAATGAAGTGGTGGGTAGTGGATCAATGTGTTAGTTTCCTGCTATTCCTGTAATAAATTTTGTCACAAATCTAACAGCTCAAAACAACAAACTTATTTTTCTCTTGCAGTCCTGGAGCCCAGAAGTCCAAAATCAATCTTACTGGGCCACCGATGGGCTGGTTTCTTCTGGAGGCTCTAGGAGGGAATTATTTCCTTGTGGTTTCCAGCTTCTGGGGATGGCAGGCATTCTTGGGTGGTGGGCACATCACCTTAATTGCTGCTTCCATCTTCTGATGGCTTTCTCCCTCATTGACTTTCTTGTTTTACTTTTAAGAGGACTCATAAAAGCACATGTAGGGTCTACCAGCTAATCAAGGATAACTTCCCCATCTCAGGATCCTTCATTTAATCTCATGTGCACAGACTATTTTGCCAAGCAAAGAGACATTCACAGGTTCTGGGGATTAGAACTAGGTACCTCTGGGGAACATTATTCAGGCAACCACAATCTGGAAAGGCAAATGAAAAACAAGCAGGAAAGCAAGGGAACCTGGAGCATGTGTAAAGTAGGTTTAAAAGTCCACGTTGGACTGTTGGCTGTATATAGATGAAAAAGGGACTTCCTTACAATTCCACAGTATTCTGTTCTCTTTCTAACTCCTAAACAGAGTATTTAATAAAACTTAAACTTCTATTTCTGAGGCAAAACTTTCATTGCTGCTAGCCTGATTTTTAGTCATCATTCTTTCTTTCCCAGATTACTTTAAATAGCAAGAATGATCTTTTAAAAGTATGTCAGAAATGCAACCCCTCTGCTCAGTAACATCCCTGGGTTACTCAGTGTAAGGTCCCATGTCTGTCCCCCTCCCCACCCCACTATTCTTCTCACTTTTTCTCTTTAGCACTGCTCCTGATTACTCCTCTCTAGCATAGGAGTTGTCTCCTGGCAATGCCTCTCGAACTCACCACCTCTTGCTTCAGAAGGTTGGCCCTGACCCCTCTCTGTCCAGATGGAGAGCCACAATATTTGACCCTAGGTCATGAGGTCTGAGTTGACTGTTCTTAACATTGGAATTTCATCCCCCCAACAACAGGTTGCATTTTTCTTTAGTATGCATCACTATCCAATACATTGCTATGGTTGGTATATGAAATATGCTCATTTATGGAGGTCTAGGTGCCAGCGATGGGCATTTGGGAAGTGACTGGATCATGAGAGCTCTACCTTCATAAATGGTTTAATCCACAGATAGAGTCAAACTCTGAATAGATTGATGGGAAGTGGTGGAACTGTGGAAGGTGGGGGCCTGGTTGGAGGAAGTAGGTCATTAGAGGTGTGTCCATGGGCGCTAATCTTGCCCTGTCCCCTCGCTGTTCCTGTTCTCTGTTTCCTGTTTCTCTGTTTCTCCAACATAATGAGAGCTGCTCCAACACATGCTCCCGCCAGCATGACAGTCTGCCCAAACCCAGGGATGCCAAGAGACCTAGACTGAACTCTCTGGAACTGTGAGCCAAAACATATCTTTCCTTCCCTAAGTTATTTATGTTAGGTATTTAATTACAATGATGAGAGAAGTTAAGTAATGCATACACTCTTTATCTTGATAGTTTATTCTACGTGTTGTCTGAGTCTTTCCACAGGTATGAAAGCCATTGGAGAACAGGCTTGTTTTGTTTTAATCTGCTACCTGATATATCTCATTCTCCTAGGCCAAATTCTGTTTTCTTTTTCCTTTTTTTTTTGGCGGTATTGGGGTTTGAAGGCAAGACTTCATGCTTGCGAGGCAGGTGCTCTACCACTTAAGCCACTCTGCCAACTAGACCAGATACTTGCAAATGGTGGATGTCCAAAATAATTTAAAAAATAATAAAATGATAATTAAAAATATATACTTACTGGGTAAAGGAGTGAATATTTTGCTTTTAGTAAATGTTTATCTACCATGGGACAAAGAAAATATATTTCCATTTTTAAACCCTGGTTATAAACAATTAAGATGCTCAAAGAAAAAGTATATATATTTTAGTATTTTCTTTTAGCTCTCATTTCATTGAATTGGTTGACATTCTTGTTACTTTATTAAATGTTTACTCTCTGTAAGACTTGGGGGAAGCAAAGTAAGAATCCTTCTGTAAAATTTTTGTCCTCTTGTGAAAAGTACAGCCTGTTAAGTAGATTACATTTTCCATTTACTCTGTAATACTGGAGAAACACAGTTTCAGACTATAAATATTTTCTTCCTGTATTGTCAAAGGTCACAAATACCCTTAGGGGTGATTATTATGGCTTCACTTATATTTCAGTTCTACACACTGGAAAAGAAACTACTATTGCTGCCTGATGTTAAATTTCTATCCTTAGTATTTTGTTGTACTATTGTAATGGAACAGCTTTATTTGCTTTGACTTTGGTTGAAAATACTCTTGTAAAGAGCAAGCTCCTACCACCTAAGGTGATTCGGGAGCCACTGGGATAGAATAACAATATTTCGTTATACATAAATCTCATGTTTTTGTCTTCACTTCCTTATTCATCTTTAAATTTCAGTAACAAAGGCAATTAGTAGTATCCATAGGAGTACAGGCTCTCACTGTTGTGAAAAGTAGTTTTTATTTATCAGCAGTTTGACCTTTTTGGCCAGGTGTGCTATTTCAAAATGATGGTGGAGAAAAAGAACTCTCCAGCTCAACCAGCCAGATCACCAGAAAAACTAGAGGGACAAATGTCACAGTCACTCAGGTCCCATTAAAATTTTAATTGTCCTCTTTATTCCCAGAGCCCTTCCCCTTTTACATATACTTCTTTAAGGTATGTTTTAATTTGGAGTGTAGAGATAAATATATATTCTTAAAACACTTGCATCAATGCTGCAAAGAAAGATGGGGCTGGAAACGTATATGGAGGTAGGTGACCACCTGTACTGGAACTCTCAGCTGATGACACACTTCATTAAATAATTATAAACAAGTAGAATTATGTCTTTATTATCAACTGATTCTCTGTCTCCTTTCTGGTTCTAATGGAGGAACTGTCCCTGCTTTGAGCAAAAGTCAACTTTTCTACTAGTATACTTGCTTTCTCCAGAACTCATACTGCTATAATGCTTTTCTCTTGTATCTATCATCAACCATTTCTTCCATTTGTACACAACTGTGTTCTGGTGTATACCACCTTTAAAAAAATCTCTCTTTGTTGTAGAGAGAGTATAAGCCATAATAGGAAGGAACAAGGGTTTTTGCTGGTTGAGATAAGGATAGCTATACAGGGCATTGACTCACATTGATTTCCTGTGTGTGGGTGTTACCTTCTAGGTTAATTCTTTTTGATCTCACCTTTTCTCTAGTTCCTGGTCTCTCTCTACAACAAAATTAGAAATAAGGGCAAAATAGTTTCTGCTGGGTATTGAGGGGGTAGGAGGGAGAGGGAGGGGGCGGAGTGGGTGGTAAGGGAGGGGGTGGGGGCAGGGGGGAGAAATGACCCAAGCCTTGTATGCACATATGAATAAAAAAAAACTCTCTTTTAAGATATATATGACTGATATGCATATATATGTATATATATACACAGACATACATATAATTTAAAAAATATATAATATCTTAAAGGGAAACATGGTATTTTCAAATCTATGTAAGAATCAACCATGAACCAATAGTATTCTATTTCAATTTCTGTTCCCAAAACTGGAATTGTTATGGGGTATTTACTTATTTCTCTTTCTTTCTTTTCTTTTTTTTTTGATATAACATTGTGAATTATGACTTCAGATTTTTCACTTAAAAATAAAACCCAGCTGTATTTATATAAATGTATTATCTCTAACTTCAAAGTGAATCAGAATTCTTCAAAACTAAAAATTCTGCTAAATGCAGCACTTTTTTTTCTGTTTTCTTTATTTTTTTTTCCAGAGATTAAGAAAATAAATTGTGAGGTAAACAAGATTAGAGCAGCTGAACAGCCAGCGATAAAGCTTTACATGGCTGGCAGTAAGGAATGAGGGCATGTCATTTTGAATTCTACTCAAAGATTCAAACACTCTGCTTTAAACCTTGACTACTGTCCTTAAAAAATATTTTGCTCCCTTTCTCTGCCAGAAAATGGTTAAGCTTTTATCTATTTATTTAAAGCATAAAAATGCTCAGTAGGCTATTATCAATAGATTTTTCTTTTTTTAAAATAAGGCTATTTGAGCTGATGTGAAAAGTGTATTCAGAGAATTAGAAATGTAATGACACTCAGGGAAAACCATTGTTCTGATCTATTCAACCCATGATGCATCTTGTTTCATTTCTCCTCCCTTACCAAAAAATTATTATACATACTCTGCTGTATTCTGCTTGCTGTTGCAGAATTCAACAAAAAATTAATCCTATGCAAATGTGTCTTTTCTTATGGCAACTGCAAAATGGATTCAGAAAAGTCACAGGCCATTGATAATTTGAAACAAGAAACTCAGGAAGGCAATAATGCAATGTTTCTTGCAACCTTAATAATAGTGTAGTTTAAGGTTTTGATAATGCCTTGGGTTGTGTTTGTGTGTTTGTGTTTTCTCGATAATAAATTATTGTAATCAGTCAATGCCTTTATGACAGAAGGCAAAAATATGTGCATCCAGAATTTTTCAAGAAATTTGCTCTATTTTTAGTAAAATGTTTTATTTCTCCTATGGAAGTATGCACATACAAATGTGTACACACAGACACACACACACACACACACGCACACATTTGTTGGATCCATGTTACTTTATACCATGAAATCAAATATAATGATTTTTCAGGAGCCACTTTAAATAAAATATTTTTTAAAAAATGTGAAGAATTGTGTCAACTTAATGTAGCTAAAAATGGGTAATAACAATAGTAAAATAATCATTTCTAGAACACTAGAAACATTAATATTATAGAAATTTGGGAATCTAATATAAACTTTCAGAAATTATAACATGGTCATAATATCTGATAATATTTAAATTTCCCTATTTGTAGTTAGCATACTTTAATACTAAGTAAGAAGAAAAACAGTTTTCCATTAAATAATGCTGAAGATATGAAAGGAATAAGGAGTCTGTTAGTTGATGTGAACTTTAGAGGAAGCATGATAGAATTTCATCCTTGAATGAATTTTATGTGAATGCAGTCTTACATGGAAGTGCTTAGGAGACAAAATCTCTCAGGCTAAATGAGAGCTCAGGTCATAAGCAATGAAGTAGGGACAGTTTTTTATTTTATCAAATTCTCTACTTGTGCTGAAATTATGTTTATATAGCTAATATCACAGATGATAAATCTATTTGGACTGTAAAGCAAATGTTTTCAAAAATATCCCAGACTCCCACACATCCCCATTGCACAACTCCAGGGGGTAGCACTGATGTCCTATTTATGTGGTCTGGTGTGATGGCATTCCTATGGAACACAATGTGAATGGTGTCTACTATGACCAATATACATATTGGTGGTGTAAATGACATTCGTGTCTTTTTATTCTGGTCATGCACCATAGCTTAATACAACAGTCAGTTTATTACGTTCCACCATTTTATGAGTGAGGATTCGGGTAAGACTCACAGTGATCTTATTCTTCTACTCCAGGTGGTGTCAGCTAAGGTGACTTACTGGCATTTGACTCATATACAGACTATCTAGAGGAGCCAGGAGGATTTCATTCACATAGTTGGCCTTTGGTGGGGATGGGGCTGTATCCACCTAGGACTGTTGGTCAAGTGTCTCTGCATGGTCTCATGGCTGACTATACTCCTTTCATGGCAGTTCAAGGCTCTCAGAGACAGAGTTCCAGAGAACAAAATGGACTGGGCTCCAAACATCATAGCATTATTTTTAGCTAAAATCAATTAGCTGAAGAAGTCATAGAAAATGGCAGGTGCAAGAGCAGGCAACAAAGACTCCATCACTATGTATTGCATCCACACCGATTTGACGAGAGGATTCAAAAGTACTGTGACCATCTGTAGTCTACCACACCCTGTCCGGTTTTAAACAGAAGCAGAGCAAGAGTTACTTCAGGGTATAGTTCACAGACTAAAGCAATTGTTTCCGTCCCTTCAAACTCACTAAACAACAAAAGAATGGAAAGGAGAGAAAAACTTCTTTGTTTAATGCAAACAGAAATGGTAATACTCTAAGTCACAGTATAGAAAACATCAAGTTTATCACATACCGTGAAATCTGTGTTAAAATGAGGGCAGAAGTTGAGAACCACATAACTCCTTAGAGGTCAACTGGCAGCTAATTTTACTAAACTTCTTTCAGTAAAACTTTAGGGAGGATTCTATTCAATGAAGCTTTACTTGAAGCTACCAGTGCCAGTGGCACAGGTGGAATACGGGGAAAGGAGTGGGAAACGCCCTGATGACAGCCAGTGCAGCATGTGGGAAAACAAGGGGTCAGTGACCTATCACCTGCTCTTCCAATACAGGTGTAGCCAGCAGCTTGGGGAGCAGGACAAAGGGAGGAAAAAAAGGACTGTTACTGTGGAATTTCACTGTGAGCTATAGAGAGTACAGTTTGCATGGCCAGCTCAGGGTCTCTGTACACTGCTTTCTTCAAGGTTCACAACTAAGGGGAGAAGGTTGAGGGCAAAGAAAATATAGATTTGATGAATGAACGGGTGTTCAAGAGAATCAATATAACCTAATATTTTCTATTTTTTTTTGCTAGAACATGGCTGTTCCAATGCCAATTTAGAAGAAATATATCATTATCCCAATTTTAATGATAAAAAAGAATAGGAGGAGGAAGAGTTAGGAGTATAAGTAGAGGAAGATGGAAAATAAATACTGTGGGAAACAATCATGAAAAATGTTCAGATAAAACGTTCTTCACATCTCAAAGACATCTCCAATGTGATCTCTCATTTAAAAAGCAGAAGTCTTCAAAGAGAAGTGCAAAACTTTAATGAAGAAATAAGACAACAGAAAGAGATGAAAACTGAGCTGTTGGATTCAGAAAAGCAATGAAGAAAATAAAACAATGACAGAAGAGCATCAAGATATAGAATAAACATGACAGAATTCACAGACCTGGTAAGGTGCATGGCTTAACCAGATGCAATTAAAGACAAAAGAACAAAGGTCCAGTTGGTTCTCTTGAGCTGTAACAGCTAGCACACCACAGGGCAAGTAGAACTGACAAACAAAAACAGATAGTAAGACAGGTTTGGAAACTTAGTGAAAACCTTACGAACTTCCTTGCAGCAAAAACCAGTCATGCTCAAGGAGAGATCGAACTGCCTTGGTTCACTCAAGGGCAATACACACAGCCAAAGAGACATGAAGCAATGTTTGTACTATTTGAGGAAAAGAAATGTTAACCTAATTATCTTTTACCTAATTATCTGAGATTCCAACTCAAGCATACAGGGTTTGAGGCATTTTAGAAAAAAACCTGAGATAATACATGTAGCTACCCATAAGAATGATTAAAGAGCCAGGCACTGGTGGCTCACACCTATAATTGTAGCTACTCAGGAGGCAGAGATCAGGAGGATCATGGTTCGAAGCCAGCCCAGGCAAATAATTCATGAGACCCTATCTTGAAAATACTCATCACAAAAAGGGCTGGTAGAGTGGCTCAAAGTGAAGGCCCTGAGTTCAAGCCCCAGTACTGCAAAAAAAAAAAAAAAGAAAAAATTAAAGAACTCAGAAAAGGAGAGGTAATATTAAAAAAAAACAGAGTCTGGTGAGCATTGAATTAATTTAAATACAGAAAAGACAATAAACCCCTACAAATTATGGTAAGAGAAGGATGAAGAATGTTAAACCAAGAGAATGTGTGTGATATGATGATGTGTGTGATGATGACAGGGGATAATGAAGGTGGGAGAAGGAAGTATAGCTGTGCTAACCTTATCCTTCAGAGCAAGGGGAAGGTAGATACAGCCTAGAATTGAGTCAAAATGAGTCTAACCTTATAAACGTTAGTAAAAGCGAAAAATATTGGTTCATTTAGCTTCAATTCATGCAAACCCTTTTAATGACAGAGATGAGGCACTCTTTTCAAAAGAAATGAAAAGCTCACCGTGTTCGTGATAATCAATGCCCATGTCAACCACCATTTAAGACTTGTTCCTAAAGGATTACATCCTAAACGTGTCAAGCATATTGTAAATTAGATGGCTGGCTCTTCAAAATTTAGTTGTTTCTACAATTTATACAATTCATTAAAAAGAAAGTTTAAGGTAAAACATGAGTAAAGATTCTTTCCTCATAGGAATTTCCTACTCGGTAATGCAAGCTCCAATTGTTGTGTATCAGAGACACAGGCTAATATTTAAGCTCAAATTCCCCTTCTAAGTAAGTTCAAAAAAGTCAAGCAAAAACCGTAACAAAAACACTCCACATCATCTGTTTCATGATTGCTAACTTCTATTACTAGCAGGAAATACAGAAACTTGTTAAGTGTTGGTCTGAAAGTTGTATTTGAGTTATGGGCCCAAGCTGATGATTAATGGACTATTGTGTCAGGATTCAATTTCTTTAGCTTTCTGATCCCTAAAACAAGGAGCCACATTAAAAGTTCCTTCCAGCAAAGACAATCTATGACTCTACGGTTATTCTTTGGAGAAAAAAAAGGGTTAAGTAATATAGATAGGAGATGAACTAGGTGTTAGGGTGGCAACTAGTTGCTGGTGGCAGCTCTTCTGCAGCAGGACATTGCTGGACAAGCCTGGTCTCCATCCACCCCCTTTGGTCTCAGTTTCCCATTATATGATTCAACATAGATGGCAGATTGTATGAAAATGCTGGCTCTTCAGTCTGATTTGTTTTGAAACATTAATATAAATTACTCTTCGAATGTCTGTATGTACAGCTTTTTGTATGTATCAGTCACTTCCTCTTTCTGTTTATTTGAATTCCTTCACTTTGTGCTACTTAAGAGCACAGGTACTCATAATGGCCTTCTCCAGGGAGTACTTACTCAACATCCTAATCCTGTTTAAAAGTTACTTATTCCGGGAACTTTTCTGGGTGGGGATATAGTTAGTAGAGGCACAAGGGGATATTTCAAGGGGTGAAAGGATGTTATCATTTCCTTTCCAAATTTCTTGGTTCTAGAGGGGCCCTTGCTATATTCTCCTCAGTTTCATCTGCAGCTTCCTTCCTGTGTTTGTCTTTATAATATCTTTCCTTCTTGCACTTACAAGGGCAGTTCCTTTAGCCACAATAAGGTTGGACTCTTCTAAAATAAATTATTACTTAAAAGATAAGCACACATACATAAATGCAAACACATATACATATGCACCCCAGACAATTTAAGAAAACTCACACATAGTAATAAATGTCAACAGATTTCTCATCCCAAAATATCCAAACCCTAGCCACTAGCTTCCTTGCTTACCACAGCTTACTAGATACCCAGCCAAGTTTGAAGCCAATTCATCATCCTTTCAGCACTCAAGAGTCATCATTACCCTTCATTAATATTAGAATTAGCCTTATGGGATCTGTTGCTCCTTTTCTTTTCTTTTTTTTCTAGACTAGCTACTAGATCTGGTCATATCAAGGAACCACCATGGAGTTTAGTGATAGAGCTACCACTGCAATCGGTGGATTTAGCATAGATTCCTATCTGACGATCTTGTTTCCAAAACTCTTTTTTCTGTTTTTTAACTGGAGATAACTACAGATCTTACCCATTTTTAGAGCCATTAGAGTTGATACACACTGAGCTGAGTAAAGAGAAATACTCGTGTGTGGGTCCATAGCTTTGATGGACTGCTGTAGAGGGAAGAGCTGTCACCCTAGTAGGCCAAGCCAAGGGTTGGGATTCAAGTGTTTGTAATGAAGGCTGACACTCAGGATGGTTTGTAATGACAGATGGAAGGACAAGTCAAATATGTTTGGAGTTAGATGATAATTAAACATAGTGGGGAACAATTTCCCCTATGTCCAAAAATGACAGGTTTAAAATCAGGAAGAAAGATAATGGAAAAAAGGTCATATTAGGGACAAGCAAAATGCATCCAAAATTATTGCTGCATTCTGTGTTGGTGTATCTACAATTTACTTTTAGAACCAACAAAAGGCTGGTGCCCGGTACAGCACAGGTTGCTTGGGAGCTGGGATGGGTTACTTCTCTCTGCTGTGAAGAATACAGGCAATACCTCTGAATTTCAATGCTTTCCATGGTCTGGACTCTGCCTGGTTCTCCAATCCTATTTTGGAGCTTTCCCCTTATAACTTTGATCAAATGCTTGTCTTTCTATGAGCTTATTGCCTTTCCGTCATCATTTTGCTCAGACTGTTTTTTTTCTCACTAATAATGTTCATCTCTTGGTAACTATTTTCACCGGATTAAGTCCAGTTTATCCCTTGCAGAGCCAATTTAAAACTCTCTTGTTTCTGCTAACAAGAATATTCTACTTCTTCTGAACTATCCCAAGATATTATTTGTATGTCTTTTATGGGACTGAAATGCCCTACTTTGTATAATGTTATTTACATGCTTGTCTTATTCCTTTTACTAAAAAGTAAGCCCCTGAGTACACACTATAAAGACTTCAACTGTTAGGCCTCTGTGTAAAGTCTTTATCTAAAGCTTTACACAATGGCTTTAATAAACATTGAAACAACAGGGATGTCATCTCAATCCATGATTTATGGCAGCAAAGATAGTATTATAATTGGCATTGGTTTAAATGGGGGAGGGGTCTAAGAAATTCAGTCTTGTTTTGGACTAAAAGCGGGAAGTAGCAGACAGGAGAATGTCAAGACAAATCCCTAGATTTTGGTTGCAATAATGGGATTAGTGGTGCTATTATTATTAATTAGCATTAAAATTATTATTATTTTGGTGGTACTGGGGTTTGCACTCAGGGCCTTGCACTTGCTAGGCAGGCACTGTACCAGTTGAGCCAATCCCTGACCCTTTTTTTTTTTAGTTATTTTGGGGATAGGGTTTCACGTTTATGCCCTGGCTGGTCTGGACTGTGATCCTCCTATTCATGCTTCCCTCCTAGTTGGGATGACAGGTGTGCACCACCATGCCCCACTTTTTATTGGTTGAGATGGGATCTTGCAAATTCTTTCCCTAGGCTGGTCTTGAACCTCTCGATCTCCTGATTTCCACCTCCTGAGTAGCTAGGATTATAGGCATGAGCCATGGCACCCAGTTGGTTTTGTCATTATTAAGAAAAAGAACAATGAACTAATTTAAGGTAGAGTACCCTAAGTTCAATTTTAGAGATGCTGAGTTTGAAGTTTCTTTGAAACATTCACATAGAGATGGAAATTGGAAAGGTGGCTGTTAAAAGAGCCACTGGGTAGCATTTAGAAAGCCCCATATGCTAAAGAAAGGGGGTAAATGTTCCAGAGGGTGAATAATTCTCACCAGGACATAGTCAAAGCCATTAGAGAAAAATTATCTCACCTAGAAAATAGAAAGTGAAATGGAGTCATGCATTGTATCACACTGAAAGGCCCTTTTATTACTTCCTATTGATTTTTCTGTTTTTTCCCCTCATTGTTCTGTTTTGTAAAATTAAAATCCTATTTGAGTGAATTTACGCTGCATAAATTCCCACATCTAATAAGCACTTGACAGCTTGAACCAGGCACTTTTAACACTAAATGGTTGAAAACCTTTTTAGTTCATCTTTCTTTTGTTAATCCTTTGAGACATGTCTCAAAATTGCCTTAAATTTTACCTTGCAAACCACATATATAGATCAAGAAGGAAGACTGTGACAGTGCAAGAAATACAGTCAGTATTTTGGGTCTAAGAAACATCTATGTTTAAATAACTAAATCCTTGTAAGCTTTCCCTTTTGCTTTTGTGAAATTATATGCAAAACATAATGACATACATATCAATGTTAATCACCACTACTACAGAGAGGGTATCAAGTAAAATATTAAGTTATTTTTATTTGTATATAAGCATTAAAAATTAAAATAACATTAATAAATATAACTACCATGAAAAGAAATTTTAATTTTGAATTTGTATCATTTGAGTAGATGCTGGGCTAGATATTCCTAAGAAATGGAAATCACAGCTTAAAAAATATTTTTAGGTCAAGGTTCAAGATATGTAAAAAATGGATTTTAGGAACCTGCTTAAATATTCCACTTAATGGGTATCCATTCACTGTTTCAACAGCTCAAAATATCTTCCTAATATGGGGAGAAATTCCAAAATGTCTGGGAGGTAGGACTCTGCTGCTTACTAAGAAGCTGGAAGTAAATTTCACCACATGCCTTCACATAGTTCATGGGCCTGGGACCTAAGCATGGAGGATCAGATGGTCCAATATGGAATTTAGAATCTCAGAGGAGTGACGCCAAGCTCAAAATCAGTTTGCCAATATTATTTGGCATTTGAGAACCCACAACTGCTGCAGAAAGTGCAGCATGAGTGGGTGTGGGTAGCAACCCCTCAGCAGGTAGTTCCTGAGGAAGGAGATGTGAGGCTTGCTGCTTCCTTTCCTTCATGTCTAGCCCTGACACTCTGCTTTCCTCTCAGTTTCCTCTAATATTTTCCATTAACTTGCTTTTCTTTTTAGCTGTCTTGTATAGTTTTGAGTCAAGAATACTGAAAAGTACATTTCAACCACAAATGACTTATCTATGAAAATCAGGTAATCAAATATTTTAAAATATTGGATTCCAGGAATGGGGGGAAGGAGGGATAAAGAATGGTGGAGGGGTGAATTCAACTATTACATGTTATAAAAACTTTTATAAATGTCACAATGTACCCCCAGTACAACAATATGATAGTCAAAAAAAACAAAAAGAAAAACTTAAAATATTTTAGAGTTCAAGTTTTTCCTGACTCAGTCTGCATTCTCTAACACTGTCAAATTTACCTGCACTTGAGGAGTCTATCACAGAAAGTAGTCTGTACACACATGTATCTTCATCATCAGAGTATTTGAAAGAGTTCAGGGTGATTTGTTACATTCAGGTCTTTAAAGTAATAAGTTCTTGTATCCGGTCCACGGTATTTCCCAATATTCTTTCCCTATCATTAGGAAGTTTAAAGCACTCATTTGTACTTAATTTATAGTAGGATGGTTTTCCTTAAAGCCAAATCATTTTCTTGCTGTTTTTTAAAGCCCTACCCTGCCAAATGTGTACTTCAATTCAATTCCAAAGGATAAATGCCACATGCAAAAAGTATGTCAAGTTTGAGCTTGCTATATTGATTTAGTACAGTCAGATTTAGGATCAATTTCTCAGAAAGTGTGACCAGTAATTTTGTATGATCTTCCAGAAGATGCTTGTGACCAACAAGTAGCCAGTGGCATACCAACCTCTTTCCTCCTGTCTGCACATGTTTCAAATTTTGTGACTAATACAAAGATGATGAGAGCAGCAAAACCATCCCTTTTCCTTTCACCTGGGATGAAGACCTGTGGTTGGTGTTATGGGTTCATGATTCAAGCTCACCTCCACTCTGTGCAAACATTTACTTGTGAAAAATAAAATATTTAAAGATATTTGAAAATAGAATTAAAAAGACAAAAACAGGGCTGCGCATGGTGGTACACACCTGAAATTTCAGCTACTCGAGAGGTGCGAGGCAGAGGCAGGAGGATCACAAGTTCGTGGGTACTCAAGCAAAATTAGTGAGACCTATCTCAAAAACAAAAGGGCTCAGGGTATAGCTCAAGTGACAGAACTGTTACCTAGCAAGTGTGAGGCTTCTGATTTAGTCCCCAATACTGAAAAAAAAAAAAAAGAGTCAACTTTCTCTAAAACAAGATAAGTATTACAGTGGACCTGGCAGGATACAACTGGGTAAGAGGACAGAAACTGTAGGATAACTCAAAACCCTGGACCAGAAACTGGCAGAAGAGGCCTGGAGGGTAAAGGAACAAAAACACCTTGCACCCAGTGCAGGCCCTGACCTAGGCTTGGTGGAAAGAACGGGGATGGGGTGGGAAGGGTGCATAGAGGAGTTCCTTGCCTGGAACAGAAGGTAAGTTGACACTTCCATTCATATATAGCCACATGATGGAGATGGCAGGACAGAGAAGACACATGGGGTCCACTTACTACTGGCCCAGCAGTCCTATCTGCAATATCCTTCAACTCATGAGAAGCAGACAGGCTCTCAACTAGAGAATCTTGAAGTCAGACTAAGGCAAAAATAGAAGGGAATGCAGAAAAGAAAAACTAAAAACTCTCACTCAAGATGGAGAGTATCCTAAAATTCTCAAACTCAGAAAAAAAACAGATATTAAGTGTACAAGTGAGCTCAATAATCAGGACAGTTCATGCTTGTTGAATGACTATTACAAAGTATGTTTAAGATCAAAGAGAAAAAGAAGGGAATTGTATTCACACAAAAAAAGCCTTATGTAAGAAACCAGACACAAAAAGTCATATATGAATAAAGAATAAATAGAAAAAAATAAGGCTATGAGAAAACCTAGAAATGAAAAATACAGATACTGATATGGACAAAAGGATAAAAATTAACATATAGCATAACTTCTAGATGAGGTTCAGTTCTAAGAAAGAATTGATGAATTGTAAAATAATTCTGAAAAACTCATCCAGAAAGTAGCTGAGATTGATAAATGAATAAAAACCAAGAGAGTGAAATTATAAGAAATGGAAGATAAAGTAGGGAGTCCTAACATTCACTCAAGTCTAAAAAGTAAAAAGTATGAGAAAGATTGATATTCAAAAAGAATAATGACCAAAAATTTTTCATAATCAAGGCATGAGTCATACTAAAAGCATATTCAGAATTTTTAACAGTATAACCAAGAACAAATCATGTGATTAAGAGTCAGAAATATTGAGCCTAAGATAATGTCCAATATATAGTATCTTGCAAAGAATTTTTAAAAGTTTTGATCACTGGAACTTAGACGACTCAATTTAGAAGCCATATATCGTATAGTTCAACCCTTTGTACAATGCTTAAATAATGGGAGACAATTCTCCTAAGTCTCACATGTTTATTCATATCTTAGCTTTTGTTCAATAGATTATATTTTTAATGATGTTTATAGAGCAAATAGTCTTGGAAGTTAAAAATACTACTCTCTTGCTGGGCACTGGTGGCTCATACCTGTAATCCTAGCTAATCAGGAGGCAGAGATCAGGAGGATCGCGGTTAGAAGCCAGTCCAGGTAAATAGTTTGTGAGACCCTATCTCAAAAAAACCATCACAATAAAAGGGCTGGTGGAGTGGCTCAAAGTGTAGGCCCTGAGTTCAAACCACAGTACTGCAAAAACAAAAAACAACAACAACAAAAACAGGTGGAAGCTTTATTTGCTGTCCAGGATGGAAAAGACAACGTCTCCTGCAGGGTAGAATATGGGTAGGTATGCTAGCAACCCTTTTAAAAGGCTCTAGTTTCCCAAGCTCAGGGTTCTGTAGCCATGAGGCAAGTCCACTGCATAGAGAGTATCCAACTAGACAGTTCGACAGCATCCCTTAAGACTTACAGGGCAAAGAGAGTCAATGTAAACAAAAGACTCATGCTTCCAGCTTTGTGAAGAGTAACATAAAGCCCTTTGTCTCTGATCTTGGAGTCTTGTGCCTTCTGTTAGCATTCAGGAAACTATGGTAGGCCAATTTGGCTAACAAGTGGGCAAAATATTATATACTTCATAGTTCTTGATACTGAACATCCCATGCAATGTGGGTCCACATTAATTTCTGTTTACTCTCTTTTTTTTGCTTATTGTATGTTTTGGAATGATGGGGATGGGGAAGACTATTGAACTGCCTTTGCACAAAGACAGGTCTGGGTGAGTCTATATGCTTCTTCCCTGTAAACTTCCCATCTGCTTCCTCCTTTTCAATCACCTCATTCCACTCACTAATTTTTCCTCACTCAAGGTATATTAGCTCCATCCTTGCATCAAGATTATAAACTCACGAAGGCAAGGATTATTATCCATCCCCAATTGTTAGGCCATTTACTGAGGAATAAAGATTGGGCTTTGGAATCAAGATTTGAATCTCTAGTAACTCATTATCACCTGTGTAGCCTTGTTCCTAATTTTTACAATCAGCTATGAAAATAGGTATCAGAAAAAAATTTTCCTTCCAGGTGTTGGAAAATCACATTAAATAATATAAATAAAATGCTAATACAAACCAGATATAGTGGCATACACCTGCAATTCCAGCTATTCAGGAGGTGAATGTAGGATTGCAAACTCAAAGTCAGCCCAGGCAAAGTTAGCAAGATCATATCTCAAAAATAAAATAAAAACAACAACAAAAAGGGCTGGGGACATGGCTCAAGTGGCAGAGCACTTGCCTAGCAAGCAGGAGGTCCTGGGTTCAAATCCTAGTATTTGATATATAGTAAGCATTAAACAATAGGAATTAAATAACTAAACACACAAGAATTCACTCTATTTTCTATTTTCTGTTCACTCTCTCAACTCCCGAATTAGTGATATGTTTCTGAGATGAGATGAATAGCATTCTCAAGAGTGGGTTTAAATTACATTTGACTTAACAGTAGCTTCTATAGGATTTTTATTTTAAGGAAACAATAAAAGATTCCTGTAGAACTCTGTTCATTACAATGTTACTTGTTAAGATAAAAATACTTAGTAACAACTTAATTGTCTAATAGAGGATAGCTTAAATCAATCATTGAATCATCAGGCAGGGAAATGATTAGCCATTAAAGTCTTGTCAGTAGAAGGATACTTAATGACATGAATATTCACTATTCAGTGAAAGGAGACAGGTGGCAAACACATATGAGTATTATTCCAATTCTGATGTGTATATTCAGCCATAAAAACGTATATTCAAACATAAAAGGTACCAAAAGGTTATAAATTTAAATATTATACTTAATTAAAATTTTATATTGTATGTTCTGTGTATCTTCCAAATTCCCTAAAATAAACAAATATACAATTTAAAAATCTAAATAGGAAGTATGAAGACCGATATTAAAATGTTGTTAAGTATAATTTAAGCAAGGAAAATGAGTCCAGCAAACAATAGTGTCAAAAATTCTTTCAAGATGTATGTTCCTTTTAAAATCCCATATCTTTACAAAAGACCAGAAAATAAAGAAAATTTGTACCAACACTAATCACCTATGAAAGTACAATTTTTGATCTGGTGAAGTCATTTAAAAAATATTGCCAGTAATTTCACCAACAAAGGGATGCAACTCAACATGGGACATTCACTGTGCAAATATTCCATTGCCTTTGAATCACAAGCAGAGAACCTAAATGAGTTCTTCTATTACCTTCAATTATTGATTGCATTATAAAACTATTCTGAGTCTTTAGATAATCTCTGAACCTTGGAACTTAAGGTATTGGACTTACCTGGCTTTTTCTGTGCTTCCCACGCATTGATGAATATTGATAAATTCCATTAGTTGTTTTTGTAACATCACATCTTTGCCCTCGATTTGAGTAATGAATTGATGCTGTAAAAGGTCTGTCACTGTTGGACGCTTTTCATAATCTTTAGTCAAGCACCTGCACTGGCAGAAAAGGACATGCAAGGATTAGAAAAGTTACAGTTTTGAAACTATTACTCAGAAGCCTAAAAAACAACTCTAAGAGAGTGATGTTCCTCACAAGTGCTCAGCTGAAGCACATCCCCAAATAGGAGGCCACAACAGAATGAATCAATGTTTGCAAAAGTGCACACATCTGTGAGTGATGATGCTGTCGTGATACCAACTTTCAACTGGATACTACTGTCTTAATCTCCCAGCAAGCATTACCGCTTGCTGGCAGATAATTAAACTCTGTCTCCACTGCAAAGTCCCCTTTCCAAGTTCATAGCTAAAGATAAATGACAATGACGTCATTACAGTCTTAATACTTATCTAAAATTAACACAGACTTCACTTTCTTTTCACAATGCTTTTAAAGACTTCTTGATTGAACTATTTCTTTCTAGTGATGAAACTAAGAGAAGGCTCATCTGCTGAGGATGTTTGAATTCCATGTCAGCAGGTGTGTTTTGAGGTGGTAGGGGATGTACTAATGAATATTACACCTGTTCCTAGCTTCAACCAGAGTATATTCACAGAAAGGGTAAGGCTGGTGAGTGCTGGCCAGGATCTCACAGGTAGAGCATGAGAACAAACAGATTGTTTAATCAGCAATGACAGCTGTCTTCAAATATTTTGAAGAGAGATTCAACTAGTTCTCAGTGTTTACAAAGGAAAAACTAAGACTGGTGGAGTGACTCAAGTGGTAGAGTTTCTGTTTAGAAAGCTCTCTACCCAGAGTAAGGCCAAGAGTTCAAACCCCAGCCAAAAAAAAAAAAAAGGAGAATGATGGAGAGGGTGAATTCAAGTATGATATATTGTAAGAACTTCTGTATCACAATGCACCCCCAGTACAACAATAATATGATAATAAAAAATTTAAAAGGAGAGAAAGATTTCAGGTCAGTTTAAAGGAACTTTTCAAGTGAGGCTCATTGTGTGAAATCCGCTGTCCCGGGAAGCCTGATTACTTTTACTACTGATATGTGTTGATTGAGTGCTACTCGGTGCATATGTTCAAGAAGGATTTAAGCTCTGGATAAGAGTTAACTATATAACTTCCCAAGACCCTTCAAATCTAGACATACAGATGTTATGAAAACATTGGTCTGTGATTTGGGGAATTAAAAAAAAATCAGCAAAAAAGGACTGCTGGTGCACTCCTGTAATCCCAGATACTTGGGAGGTTGAGGTGAGGACTGTAGTCCTGCAAAGTTAGTACTAAACTCTCTCTGAAAAAAAAAATTAAATGAAAACTAAAAACAAAGGAACTGGGTGCTCAAGTGATAGAGTCGCTTGCTTAGCCAACAAGATGCTTTGAGTTCAATCCCCAGTACCGCAATTAAAATAAAAGAAGAAAAAAAAGTAAGAGAATGAGGAGGAGGAGGGCTGCAGCCATCGGGGCTGAGTTCTTGGCTTAAGCAGTGTAATTCACAGTCAGTGTGGTTGGTACTCCTTGGATGATGATTTGGAAATTTATTTCATTGATCGTTAACCAAAAAGTATTTCCTAGGGAATACTAAAATATTCTAAGAAATAAGGACAACAGTGTTTGAAAACAAGAACAGCGTTCTTGGGTTCATTTAGTCTGGGAAAATGCAGCAATTTCTGAAATCTGCAGCATTCACATCTATAGGGTCAGAACAGTCATATAGGAAATTATTTTATTAAAGTAAAACTTTATCAAATAGCTAATGTGTACCAGGTACTCTGCCGGACACTGGAGTGACAGTGACGAGGGAGGCACATACCCTCCTCTAGAGTTGCTTATTGTCCAGTTAGAGAGACGCACATCAAAATACTAGTGGCAGAGGAACAGAATACAAGCACACAGGACAGAATACTAACTGCCTGGAAGAAACCAGGAGACTGTGAGAAATATGTCAAACAACCCAAGCTCCAGTGAGGATGTACACGGAAGATCTGGTAGACGGGAGGCAGACGTTATGAATCATGAGGATCCCTTCACAGTTCCAGTGATTTTCCTAAAAGACTTGAGAAATGTGACGACACTTTAGTAGGTAGACATTGTGCACAGCACATACTTAGTAATACATAGTGAAAAAGAGATTATTGATTCATCTTGGGTTCTCACCAACTCTTCAATCTAAATCTCTTGTCTGTAGAAGAATAAGCAGATATTCTTGGTAGGAAACCTAATGATAACAGGATGCATGAGTATGACTGTTTCCTTTGCTTTCTTTGCCTTTTCTACCTTTTTCTGAGTGGAGTTCAGCACACTAAATCTTAATGACCTTTCCCTCTCATTTACATCAGGGTCACTCTTATCTTTTTAAGGTAAAGACACAAAAAATTACGCAAAAGGTTTATGGGACAAATTTTTGTAAATGAGTGACTCCTAGTTTTTCTAATCAATTATATGGAGGCTGTGTGCTCGTGCTAAATATTTGTCAAATTAAAAATGTTCCCTGCATTTCAAATGCATAAGGTTTTTCTAAGTACGATTTTCTGATTCGCTGATTGCAGTGAAATTTCTCTGACTGTAATGGGAATTAGTGATGCAGAGAAATGAAGGGTTAAATGACTGACTAGCCAGGTGGAAGGTGAGCAGGTGAGAGTTGCTGAAGACATAGCTGCTGCTCAGGTGAACAGAAGAGCATGTCACGGATGATTAAGTGTCCACAGAAGCAGTATAGGTATGTGAATAAACTCGACCCTGAGATCATTGACTGATGATGAACATTCAGAAGACACTACAGATGCTTCTTTTGGAAAAAGAAAAGCAAAGAAACTGCTGGAACAATGAGAGAAATAAGAAATAGGAGCTGATTTGGAAGCCATGTGGCACAGTTGTAAAAGGCACTTTTCACAGTTATGCCAGGATGATACCTCTGTGGGATTTTTTTTTTTTTAAGATTATTGTTACTCACTTGCTAATGAAGTCATTGAATTCTGTTGACCACAGCTCAGGCTGCCTTAGTTTTGGAGGTGGATTTCTGGGAAAATAATAACCAAGGTTAGATAGTGTATGTTGGTTAGTCAGTGCAATATGAGAAACACAGCTGGTCAGACTAACATTATTACTATAATCACAGATTCTGCCAGTACAAAGACTGCCACCATTCTCCAATTCAAAGAAAGATACTAGTTATTAATTATTCTTTATACAAAATGACAAGTTCCTTGTTTCTTTGCAAGCATTTAATATATGATCCAATTTTTCCAACTATTAATTTTTTCCCTTTAAATCTTCTCACCTTTACCTGAGAGCCCTAAGGAAAAACATAAATTCTTAGCAGAATGGAAACAAAGAAAACTGGGGTAAAATCTCTAGCAATAAAGGAAATGCAAATTAAAACCAACTAAAATTCCACCTCACCCCTGTTAGAATAGCCATCATTAGCAACACTACCAACAATAGGTGTTGGCGAGGATGAGGGGGAAAAAGGAACCCTCTTACACTGTTGGTGGGAATGTAGACTAGTACAACCACTCTGGAAAAAAATTTGGAGGCTCCTTAAAAATCTAAACATCGACTTACCGTTCGATCCAGCAATACCACTCTTGGGGATATACCCAAAAGACTGTGACACAGGTTACTCCAGAGGCACCTGCACACCCATGTTTACTGCAGCATATTCACAATAGCCAAGTTATGGAAACAGCCAAGATGCCCCACTACTGATGAATGGATCAAGAAAATGTGGTATCTATACACAATGGAATTTTATGCAGCCATGAAGAAGAACGAAATGTTATCATTTGCTGGTAAATGGATGGAATTGGAGAACATCATTCTGAGTGAGGTTAGCCTGGCCCAAAAGACCAAAAATCGTATGTTCTCCCTCATATGTGGACATTAGATCAAGGGCAAACACAACAAGGGGATTGGACTTTGATCACAAGATAAAAGCGAGAGCACACAAGGGAGATATGAGGCTAGGTAAGACACCTAAAAGATTAGCTAGCATTTGTTGCCCTCAATGCAGAGAAACTAAAGCAGATACCTTAAAAGCAACTGAGGCCAATAGGAGAAGGGGACCAGGAGCTAGAGAAAAGGTTAGATCAAAAAGAATTAACCTAGAAGGTAACATACATGCACAGGAAATTAATGTGAGTCAACTCCCTGTTTAGCTATTCCTTATCTCAACTAGCAAAAACCCTTCTTCCTTCCTATTATTGCTTATAGTCTCTCTTCAACAAAACTAGAGATAAGGGCAAAATAGTTTCTGCCGGGTATTGAGGGGGTGGGTGGGAGAGGGAGGAGGCGGGGTGGGTGGTAAGGGAGGGGGTAGGGGCAG
The DNA here is from genome assembly GCF_047511655.1 of Castor canadensis. NCBI lineage: Eukaryota > Metazoa > Chordata > Mammalia > Rodentia > Castoridae > Castor > Castor canadensis. Next base: position 71,745,303 of record NC_133400.1, read on the forward strand.
GGGGGAGAATGACCCAAGCATTGTATGCACGTATGAATAATAATAATAATAAAAGAAACCTGGGGTAAAGATTTTTCTTTCTCAAAGTCCTGCAGAAGTCTCCGAGGACTGACTACCCAGCTTGCTCAGAGGTGACCTGAAAGGAGGGCTGTTTGAAATAGAGAACAACTGCAGAAGAGAGGGGCACAGTACAATGCCTTGATGAATTGTTCTTTTGTTACTGGATACATGGCAGGAAACAAGTATTACAAACTGTTACAAAAGCAAGGAACTGGAAAGTATTATTAGCTATAAAAGCTCTGAATGTCACTTAAAAGATTGTCATTAATTCTTTTCATTTTGAAGCTGAACAAATCTTTTCTTTTTTGGCACGTCCATGCATACAAAGGAACATCACTTGAAAATGAGGTTGATCTAACTCTGTAATCAAGCAACATTGATCAACCATGAGAGCTGAATTTGCTGAAGTGCTGCTTTATGTTAATTCTAACAGCTTTTTTTTTTCATTAGTGGAATGGAAATACTTTGTCTTCAGTTCTGCATTACTCCTTAAATAGCTTATAATGAAATTAATGTACAGTTTGTACAGACTCATTAAAGAAAAGTGCAGCTACTCATCTACCCTAAATCACGTCTAAGCTCATTTCACAATCCTCAGGACTATTTAAAGACTGCTGATTTGCACATTAAAAGAAGTACTTCTTTTTTGCCAACAATCTTGTTTTATTTCTTGTCCCCTGAAAATTTCCTTTTATGAGATTTATTGGCTTGCTTTGAGTATAAGAAAGTTTTGATGATTTTATAGAATTTAGAATGGGGTAGCTTTTCAGATCTCCATTTCACATATTTCTACAGCCAATATTCTCAGAATTCTATTTTAGAGATATATTGGTGGTACAAATAATAAATGATAACTAACTTGACACAGTTTCCAGAATCACTAGGCAAGGGACTTTTACCAAGGTACAATGTATCATGGTGGCCATCATTCCTGCACATGGTATTATCACCAAGATAATAGCATTTGATTAAATATGGTGATTGCCCACAATTAAAAGGGTTCAAGAAAAACAGAGCTTCATCTTACATACTGAATGGCAACAGGAGTAAGAAAATACAATTTTTCCCTATGTTCTTTAAATTTAATAAAATGTCTTGGAGCTGGTATATAGAAGATTTTCCTCACTTTTCTATAATCTTGTTACATCACTTACCAAATAGGTAGCCTATTTGGCATAAGCATAAGGCCTGAAACAACATTGAAACTGTTATGTAAAGGATAATATATATCTAAAGTGTAATTCAGAACCTATACACAGAGAGGAAATTCAAGGGCAATTAACAACAAGTTTAAATGCTTGGGTGTTATAATAATTTATCTACATGTGAAATATTTCAAATGAACCCGTTGGACATATTCCATGAAGTGGAACATTGGTATTTTTTTTAGGACTAGAACACTCCCACTGCCAGGACTTTGTACATATGATTCTGTGTCTTCGGGTGTTGAGATAACAAAATGTGTTTAATGGAGAGTGTAGTGACAAACTGTAACACACCACTCTGCCATGGATCCCTGTCATCCCAAGCTGTAACTGTGTCTTCCATTAGAATGAAGGTAGCAGGCAAAGTCCTTGAAGCCTTTAAAAATGAAAACCTGTAATTAAGATAGGAAACTTTTTCATATTCATTTTCTGAACTATCTAGAACTAACATATATAAAATGGTATTTAAAGAAATTAGTGGCAGGATAAGCAGAGGAAAATTTGTTGATACACACACATTGGAAGGAAGGGTTCTGTACAGATGGTGAAGTACTTTGTGGCTACAAAGAGGATACTCTTCTGTATTATTTTGTATTGACATATTCAAAATAGCAGTATTCAAAATCATTGTTATTTTATCAATAAATTTTACTTATTTTTTCTTACTAATAACATTGTTTTAACGTTCTGAGCAACAAGAATTCTTACAAATTTCTGGATTGGCAGGTGAAGCAAATCACTGTTGTATTGATCAACACCAGGTGTCTCACTGACTCACTAGAGAGACCTTAAGGAGTGGGAGGAATTGCTATCTTCTAGAGCAAATCAAAAAGGATTTGAAAGAGCAAGACACAGTGGCTATCAAGAGGGAGTTCTTTTACTTCGATAACTAAAAAACAAATATATAGTCTTAGAAGAAGAACTCTCCATGCCACTCCACTTTAATTGCTGGATTGGAGCATATCTGAATATTTTCCTCATGGACATGATGAGAAGTCAGGGGCTGGAGGAAGAAAAATGGGCAACAGTGCATAGACTGATGTGAGTCATCTGACCTTGGTATTTTGAAGAGTGCTCTCATGGGGTGCAGGTCAGCTAGTGGTGGATCTCCATCTCCCAGCTCAATGGCTGTGATACCCAAGGACCACGTGTCACATCTGGCATCATAAGTGGTATCTAATTGTTGCTCACATGCAATCACCTAGAAGAAGACAATAACAAAATGGTAAAATCTGTGTCTTTAATATGCATGTAGCAAAGCATTTAGAAAAAGGCTTAAGTGTTTCAACAGTAAAGTTTGATAGCTACAAGTAAAGATAAAAACAGTAATTTAAAGAAAAGAATAAGCTATAAATTATTATGAGTCATAGTATTTTTACTCTGAGGACATAGAATATGTTAGCAGGTTGGTAAATATAATGGAAGAAGCATATGCGAAGGAATATTTTTGAAAATGTAAGACAAAAGGAGGAAAGAGACAGTGTCCTAAATGGAAAAGGATGAGATCAAATACACAGCTAAAGACTGTGCAATGGCAGTCACTCGACATTTGATGAGGAATAGACATTCACCTAACAGAGATAAAGAATTAAAAGTGAAGGAAGTAAAGCAAAATAAACTTGACAGCAGTCTAGTTAGATGGCCTTGATCTTTATTGGCAATTAGAAGGCCAAGGGAGAAATGAAGCAAGTTTGGAAGAATGCAGAAAGGTTCAAGCCATCAATAATAATACAAAAGTAAACCGAATAAAAATAAACACTGGTGAAGGTTTACTAACCGCTTATCTGGGCTACACTATGTTATAAATTTACAACCATGTTTAAAAACATGCCACTCTCCAAAAGGATGTAATTGAGAGACAAGAAAAAAGAGGGGAGGGGATTTGCTTTTGCAATATTATGAACTAGTAGCATACAGAAAAATTATTGCAATAATTATTTCACAATTTATTTCTAAATATGTAAATATAGATGGCCTGGAAATGATAACTGTTTACATTAGTGATCACAAAAAGAAAATTCAGCTTTACATTTTGAAAATCATTTTCTTATATTTAAAAAAATTTTATGTTTCGTGAATGCCAACCCACAAAAACATAAAAAGTTATTTGGGGACAATGGCAGATTAGAGTTGTGTAATTTAACTAAAGTATTGTAAATTGATATGTAAAGTCAAGCACTGAAGGCTTTGTCTGGAACAACTTTCCTCATCTTTCTGATTCCACTTAAAAAACTCCTGTGTTGGCACACTGGAGGTTAGTGTGTGACCTTTCCACACATTGTTCAGAAAGGGGGACTCTTTCATAAGTCAGTCTTTATTCATACCTGACACTGAAAGCAATGACAGGAAATCATCTAAATATAAACATATTAGTGTGATTAAAAAATGAAAGGGAGGCAATGATGAGTACAACATTTAGGGTGACAGTTTCTCTAGAAGAGACAAGAAGATGGGCTAGAGAACAAGACAGAAGCAAGTACCATTGGGAATATTCTGGTTCTGGGTTGGTGAGTTCAAGGTCAAATAAATAAGAAAGCCATGAACAGATCAATTCTAAGCACCTGAAGGGCAATAATAAATACACACATACATTAATACACATATGTGTATTAACACATATGTTTTATATATACATATATATATATATATATATATATACAAATCGTGAGGGAATATCATTTTCCAACTTAGTATGAGGGGGACATCATCTTACATGGTGCTTCTCAATATTTTCCACCAAAATACTTTTAATATTACAGTAATTTTAATATTACTGAACTGCTAACATCTGAGCACACAGCCTAAAGTACTAGAAACCAGCATAAGAGTTCTATGGTCCACACTGAAAATTCACGTGGCAAACATTCAGAGCAGAATTATTCATAATAGCCAAAAAGTAGAAATGACCCAACTTCCCCTCAACTGATGCATGGATACACATAATGTGACATATAAATACAGTGGTATATTTTTCAGCCACAAAAGCAGTACTGATAAATGCCACAACACAGATGAACCTTGAAAATATTAAGTTAAATCAAAGAAGCCAGGCACAGCAATAAATAGTGCATAATTCCATTGATATAAAATGTCCAGAACTGGCAAATCCATAGAGCTAAAAACCGATCAATGGTTGCTTAGGGCAGGGGTGTGGGAAGAGATGGGGAGTACTCCTTAACAGTACATGGTTTCTTTTAGGGGAACAAAAATGTTCCAAACTTAGATTAATCCACAATCCTGTGAATATGCACTAACATTGAACACTGCACGTGTTCAGTGGAAGAATTGTGTGGTATGGGACTTGTATCTCTACAAAGCTGTTAACAATTTAAAAAATACCTTCATATAATTTTCCATTTTGTTGTATGATGTACCTTTGCTTTAGTATAAAAATAATGTTTTCTTTTATGCCATCACTTCTTTCCTAACAACATGTGGTCTTTTAACACCACCCATGGGCACAGATGAACTTAGTCCCAGTTTGCCTGGAGCATTCCTGGTTTGTGCTTGCTCTCTTGGGTTCTTTAAAACAACCAACCCTGTTCAGTCTCCAAAGTGTGATTTGTAGACTTTGTATGGTCACCTACCACAGTCACTATTTCCCTTGATCCCTTCTTTTTGGCACACATGCACTCCAGTTTGGGAAGGATTGTTTTTTGTAACTGACAAACACTGCCTCGGATGCAGACTTAAATTTAAAGATGCCAAATCAAGAATTTCATTGTTCAACTGATAATTGATTTCAACAAGTTTGTTTCTGAGGCCTTAAAAAGATTGAAGTACTCTTATGTCATCATGATGAATATATTTATATTTGTTTACCTTTTAATTTCTAATTCCTAGAAATATGTCATAAATAACATAGAAGTATTGGGCCAGGCATGGTGGTTCATGCCTGTAATCCCGCCTACTTGGGAAGCACAGATAGGAGGATTGTGGTTTGAGGCCAGTCTGGGTAATAAAAATTAGTGAGACCCTATGTCAAAGAACAAGCTAGGTGTGGTAGTACATAATCCCAGCTATGAGGGAAGACTATGGTCTGAGGACAGCACAAGCAAAAAATCACAAGATACTCTCTGGAATATAGCTAAAGTAAAAAGGGCTGGGGGCAGGGCTCAAATGGTAGAGCACTTGCCCAGCAAACACAAGGTCCTGAGTTCAAACCCCAATCCTGCAAAAATAAATAAATAAATAAATAGTAACATAGAGGTGTTACGTATGGGATATCTTGAGGTTAGAAAGCTGATCATTCAGTTATATGCTTCTTCAAGATAACAAAGTACCTATTACAAAGAGATGAGTGGAATGTTCTCAAAATCTCAAGCATATATTTATACGATGGTTTGAAAAAACTGCAGGGAGATTTTTTCCCTTCTAATAGCCATTAGTTCACTAATCAGGAAAGAATTTTCAAACCCTTTTCGTGCTACCATAAGTTTATCAATAATAAATAATGACATAAAAATGACTGTCCAGTAATTTTTTTTTTTTTTTGCAGTTCTGGGGTTTGAACTCAGGACCTCATGCTTGGTAGACAGATGCTTTACCACTTGAGCCACACCACCAGCCCTAGTAACTGTATATTAAGTAGTGTTTTCAACAAATGGAAAACTTAAAAATATACTAATGGCATTACTCCTATAAATGAACATATAAAACATACAGTTAGGTACTAATTTTATAGCCATATAATTATATGCTCTATTATTTATATTTATTATTAACATATAAAACAAAATGCAGTATTTGCTATATAGCTACATTTTTATTGACTGCTAATTTTTGTAAATATTTCAGAAACTTTAAAAGTACTAGTGATTCTCAGAGCAAGTTCTAAAGACATTCTCATTTGTGATTTTTTTATTCAGTTTTTTGCTTAATGGCTGTGCTTTCTATTTTTATTCTAAAACGTAGTCCCTGTTAAAAGTTTTTTAATTGATTGGATTTTTAAAAATAAAGCTGCTTAAAATAATTTATCCTTTCTCCATATTTTATGTTGAATGTACATTTTAACTTTTTTTAAAGTAATAATTGAATTTGTTTTCAAACAGAAAAAGGGTATACTAGGATTTAATCTGCAAATTTAATTAGCAGAATTTGCATTATTAATATAGCATTTAAATTACTTCGCTTTTCACTCCTTAGAAAATTGTAGATAAGTAACAGAGCTTTCCCCAATAGTTGTAGAGTTTTCAAAAGTAAGTGTTATTTCTTGAGACATAGTTTAAAAGATTAAGGGTGCTAAATAGTGACTGTGGGTATAGGATATGACTTCTGAAAACTGTTTTCACAGTTCATCAGCAATGTCCCCAGGGTAAGGAAGGAAAAGACTCTACTATTGTCTTAGACCCCAGGTGGGTGACCCAATATGCCACAAAGGTGGCTGGACCTGACCTTTGTTAGATGGGTTCACCCCATCTAACAAAGCCCATAACATCTCTAGTATACCTTAAGAACCAAACATAAATACCTGTAATATAGATACATGCTAAAGAATTAACGGTGAATTTAATGAAAAATTAAACCTGTAAGTAGTCTCTTTACTTCATCTGGCTTACTCGTTCATTTTTCACTGATTCGTGTATTCCTTTACATCTTGTTTACTGAGTACTTCCCATGTTCCTCCTCACACATGTAAAAATCCCATGCTAAGCTAACAACACTGACATTTTCTTCTTGTGCATTCTAAAACACTTATGGAGGTAGAGTGCACATGAAAAGAAAAGTCAAAAGGATTGAATATTAAACTAGTTTCCTTCAACATTCTCTCCGACCTCAGGAGCCATCCAAAATGGAGTTCCTACAGAGGTGTTCCGATGGTGCCGGGTGCTGGTGAGCTGTGCAGACACACCTAGAAGGAAGATAGGACATTACTCCTTGCATTACTTACTCATGCAAACAGATTCCAACTGGTGTAATTTTTCTTACAAATCAACATTAGAATTCTCTTCCCTCAAAGCTGCCCACTGGACTTTAAAGGAGCCTATATCATGATCTATGTAGAGCCAAAATGCAGAACGGTCCCCTTATTTTTCATATCCAAATTCTGCCCATCCCTAAAACCCCACTTCAGATCTTAGCTCCCCCATGCTGGCTTCTAATCTGCTCCTAATCATATTGATCACTATTTTTCCCAATGTTCTACATTTTAAATAGTTTTTCTGGTCCCTATTACATATTTTTGGCATGTAATTGTTATGTGAATGGAGTGCTTCCTCCTCCACATCCCCATTAACAAATTCTGGTGAATGTGAGAATGTTTTATATGGTGTTAGATATGTAGTAGGCTGACTTGTGAATATGTGTAAGATTATTATCTGCTATTAACCTTGGACAGGTCACATGTGTTCTGACTGGAAATTTCAAATTAACTACATTTATTTATACCAAAAACCATTAATAAAATCAGTTCATTAAAAAAATTTGAATATATTTTTAACTTATACATAAAACCATAAAAATTATATACATTTATTTATTATATGTGATGTTTCAATGTACATGTACATTGTATAATGTTTAAATCAGGTTAAACATATCTACCTCCTGAAGCATTTATCATTTCTTTACGGTGAAAATATTCAGTCATTTCCTCCAGCTTTATCTGGTGTGCTATTGCTCCTATCTAATTAAGATCAGACTTTTTCTTTTAGAGAGATTACAAGTGGAAGGGCTGCTTGAAGAGGTATATCCAAATATTTCAGTCATGGCATTCCATTACTTCTACCTAGTTAGATGCAATTCTTACTGATTCCCACAAGAATCAGGAAAAGGTCTTGCCTCTCAGTTTTCACAGTCTTGCTCCTCACACAGACATGCTGGTTACCTCTGAATGCACAATGCTCCCCTTCTTGACTGGCCCTGGACATAATGGATTAGACACCACCCACAAGCTTTCACCCCAACTTCCCTGCTTTGCTGGGACCCCCTGGGTGCTACATTAGTGTTAGGCTCTTGCTGCTTACCTGAGTAGACAAGTAGAGGGAGGCATGAACTGAGATTTAAAATGGGGATATATTTGATTCCTTCAAGATACCACCTCCATCTGACTTCTACCATGAGATTCAAAGACCAAATGTGGCAAAGTGGGCATTTCGGTGGTGGAACACTTGGTCAGAGAGGTGGGGACTATGTACTAGTGCCACATTAGCTATATCCCTTAGTGACCTTATGAATCTACGCATAAATCCTCTCTATGGCCTTCAAGATTTTCCCATTAAAATGTTCATTATTTCAAAGAAAAAAAAATCCTCACTACATCATTTTTAATTTCAAAAGCAATTATCTAATCAATTCTTGTAAGATCTCCCATAAGTATTTTCTAACAAGAGTTTCTGAAGACAGGGAATCAGTTCTTGACATTACTTTTCTCCAAAAGACATCATTTACCTCTATTCTGGAGATTTTATATTTTGAAAAAATTAAATTTAAACCTAAACGTTTTATTTTGCCTTGCTTTCCATATGAATATAAGGCAAAATGATAACTTGGATTTTATGGTAATTATTAGAGTATAGCAATTTATAACATGGAAAACTAAATGGATTTTAAAAGCAAATTAAATTTAAAATTGGTTCTAAATTTTTTAAACTTTATTCTAAAGATTTTAAATTATTTAAAAAAAATAAATATATATGACCATTGATGAATATTTTTGTCTTAATTTTATAATGCTAGCTTAAGAATTCAGGGCCAGACTAAGGAAATGCAAATCAAAACCACACTAAGATTCCACCTTACCCCTGTTAGAATAGCCATCACTAACAACACCAGTAACAACAAGTGTTGGGAGGATGTGGGGAAAAAGGAACCATTGTACACTGCTGGTAGGAATGCAAACTAGTACAACCACTCTGGAAAAAAATTTGGAGGCCTCTTAAAAATCTAAACATAGATCTTCCATATGATCCAGCTATACCACTCTTGGGGATATATCCAAAAGACTGTGACACAGGTTACTCCAGAGGCACCTGCACACCCATGTTTATTGCAGCACTATTCATAATAGCCAAGTTATGGAAACAACCAAGATGCCCCACTACTGACGAATGGATTAAGAAAATGTGGTTTTATTCCTAGCCAGAGCAATTAGGCAAGAAGAAGGAATAAAAGGAATACAAATAGGTAAAGAAACTGTCAAAATATCCCTATTTGCAGACGACATGATCCTATACCTTAAAGACCCAAAAAACTCTACTCAGAAGCTTCTAGACATCATCAATAGCTATAGCAAGGTAGCAGGATATAAAATCAACATAGAAAAATCATTAGCATTTCTATACACTAACAATGAGCAAACAGAAAAAGAATGTATGAAAACAATTCCATTTACAATAGCCTCAAAAAAAATCAAATACCTAGGTGTAAACCTAACAAAAGATGTGAAAGACCTCTACAAGGAAAACTATACACTTCTGAAGAAAGAGATTGAGGAAGACTATAGAAAGTGGAGAGATCTCCCATGCTCATGGATTGGTAGAATCAACATAGTAAAAATGTCTATACTCCCAAAAGTAATCTACATGTTTAATGCAATTCCCATCAAAATTCCAATGACATTCATCAAACAGATTGAAAAATCTACTGTTAAATTTATATGGAAACACAAGAGGCCACAAATAGCCAAGGCAATACTCAGTCAAAAGAACAATGCAGGAGGTATCACAATACCTGACTTCAAACTATATTACAAAGCAATAATAATAAAAACAGCATGGTACTGGCACAAAAACAGACATGAAGACCAGTGGAACAGAATAGAGGATCCAGATATGAAGCCACACAACTATAAGCAACTTATCTTTGACAAAGGAGCTAAAAATATACGATGGAGAAATAGCAGCCTCTTCAACAAAAACTGCTGGGAAAACTGGTTAGCAGTCTGCAAAAAACTGAAAGTAGATCCATGTATATCACCCTATACCAAGATTAACTCAAAATGGATCAAGGATCTTAATATCAGACCCCAAACTCTTAAGTTGATACAAGAAAAAGTAGGAAATACTCTGGAGTTAGTAGGTATAGGTAAGAACTTTCTCAATGAAACCCCAGCAGCACAGCAACTAAGAGATAGCATAGATAAATGGGACCTCATAAAGCTAAAAAGCTTCTGTTCATCAGAAGAAATGGTCTCTAAACTGAAGAGAATACCCACAGAGTGGGAGAAAATATTTGCCAATTATACATCAGACAAAGGACTGATAACCAGAATATATAGGGAACTCAAAAAACTAAATTCTCCCAAAACTAATGAACCAATAAAGAAATGGGCAAGTGAACTAAACAGAACTTTCTCAAAAGAAGAAATTCAAATGGCCAAAAACACATGAAAAAATGCTCACCATCTCTAGCAATAAAGGAAATGCAAATTAAAACCACACTAAGATTCCACCTCACCCCTGTTAGAATAGCCATCATCAGCAACACCACCACCAACAGGTGTTGGCGAGGATGCGGGGAAAAAGGAACCCTCTTACACTGTTGGTGGGAATGTAGACTAGTACAACCACTCTGGAAAAAAATTTGGAGGCTACTTAAAAAGCTGGACATCGATCTACCATTTGATCCAGCAATACCACTCTTGGGGATATACCCAAAAGACTGTTACTGCAGAGGCACCTGCACATCCATGTTTATTGCGGCACTATTCACAATAGCCAAGTTATGGAAACAGCCAAGATGCCCCACCACTGACGAATGGATTAAGAAAATGTGGTATCTATACACAATGGAATTTTATGCAGCCATGAAGAAGAACGAAATGTTATCATTCGCTGGTAAATGGATGGAATTGGAGAACATCATTCTGAGTGAGGTTAGCCTGGCCCAAAAGACCAAAAATCGTATGTTCTCCCTCATATGTGGACATTAGATCAAGGGCAAACACAACAAGGGGATTGGACTATGAGCACATGATAAAAGCGAGAGCACACAAGGGAGGGGTGAGGATAGGTAAGACACCTAAAAAACTAGCTAGCATTTGTTGCCCTTAATGCAGAGAAACTAAAGCAGATACCTTAAAGCAACTGAGGCCAATAGGAAAAGGGGACCAGGAACTAGAGAAAAGGTTAGATTAAAAAGAATTAACCTAGAATGTAACACCCACGCACAGGAAATCAATGTGAGTCAATGCCCTGTATAGCTATCCTTATCTCAACCAGCAAAACCCCTTGTTCCTTCCTATTATTGCTTATACTCTCTCTACAACAAAATTAGAGATAAGGGCAAAATAGTTTCTGCTGGGTATTGAGTGGGGGAGCGGGAGGGGGTGGAGTGGGTGGTAAGGGAGGGGGTGGGGGCAGGGGGGAGAAATAAACCAAGCCTTGTATGCACATATGAATAATAAAAGAAAAATGAAAAAAAAAAAAAGAAAGTATACACAGAGCCCCTATAGAAAATGACTGTACCTGGATTATAAGCACATGAAATAAAATTTCAAATGATTGAAAAAAAAAAAAAAAAGAAAATGTGGTTTTTATACACAATGGAATACTACTCAGCCATGAAGAAGAATGAAATCTTATCATTTGCAGGTAAATGGATGGAACTAGAGAACATCATTCTGAGTGAGGTTAGCCTGGCCCAGAAGACCAAAAATCGTATGTTCTCCCTCATATGCGGACATTAGATCAAGAGCAAACACAACAGGGGGATTGAACTTTGATCACATGATGAGGTAAAAGCACACAGGGAGGTATGAGGATAGGCAAGAAACTCTCCCCCAAAAAAACAAGATAGCATTTGAAGTCCTCAATGAAAAGGAACTAATGCAGAAACTTTAAAGCAACAGAAGCCAATAGGAGAAGGGGATCAGGAACTAGAGAAAAGGTTAGGTCAAGAAGAATTAACCTAGAAGGTAACACACATGCACAGGAAATCAATGTGAGTCAACTCCCTGTATAGCTATCCTTATCTCAACCAGCAAAAACCCTTGTTCCTTCCTATTATTGCTTATACTCTCTCTTCAACAAAATTAGAGATAAGGGCAGAATAGTTTCTGCCTAGTAGCAAGGGGGTAGCAGGGTAGAGGAGGGGATGGGGGTAAGGGGGGAGAAATGACCCAAACATTGTATGCACATATGAGTAAAAGAAAAAAAAAAAGAATTCAGGGCAATTCTAGCTACTCAGAGGCCCAGATCAAGAGCATAGTGCTTTAAGGTCAGCTTGGGCAAAAAGTTGTGAGACCCCATCTCAAACAATAAAATTTGAGAACAGTGGCATATGCTTGTTCCTCCAGCTATACAGGGAAGCACAAATAAGAGGATCGTGGTTCAAGCCAGCTCAGGCATAAAGTGAAACCCAATCTTAAAATTAACCAACACAAAAAGGGCTTGGGGAATGGCTCAAGTGGTAGAGTGCTTGCCTAGCAACTGTGAGACCCTGATTCAACACTTATTAACACCAAAAGAGAAAAAATATGCAAATGTGATTGAAATGAGATGTATAGAAGAAGAGAGAAAGCTCACAACTAAAAAAAAATCAAGTTTTGCTCCTAGCAGGAAAGTGACATTTTAGACTAATTAATGTTTTTTATTTGCTTATTTTCCTCTTTCTGGACTTGAAAATTATGTGACTAGACTAGCAGTTTTCAGCAAGAAGTAAGGTGTAGAGAAAAGTATGGCTGGGAAGGACCTTCTGTCCATACTCTACAAAAAATATACATGAAAGATGCCCGAGGTGGACTGTCACTCTTTCTTAGAAATGTGAGTCATGGGTGAGATGCGTGGGGAGGGAAGGTAACTAGAGCTGTGCCCATCAACAGCATCATCCTCAGGTGAGGTCCAGAAGTGCTCCCCCTGAAGCCCAAGGCTGCTATGGCCCTATTCTTAGAGGAGGCTCTGGATTCTGTGGGCCACCAGCTTAAGTCCCAGTATGACAGTGTAAGTGGGTCAGAGTTAGTTTCTGTTACTTAAAATCAAGGAACCTTAAATATGAAGCACTAGTGATTCTTCATTTAAAATTAGCAAATTAACAGGGGAAATAGTCAGTCATGAGTTTATAAAGACTAAGAGGCTTTATATTTATATAAGGTCACATTATATTTATACATTTATATTAATATGAGAATAAGAATTTTCTTTTTTTTTTCAGTGATATTAGGGTTTTAACTGAGGACTTCATACTTGTTGCAGGTGTTCTACCACTTAAGCCATGCCCCTAACCCTTTTTGCTTTAGTTCATTTTTTAAATAGGGTCTCCTACTTTTTCTGCCTACTTTTTTGCTGGCATAGGGCCAGCCTATGATCATAAATTTCCCCCCTATGCCTCCTGAACAGCATGGAGAACAACCATGCTGGCTTGTTTGTGAGATGGGGTCCTGCTAACTTTTTGCCCAGGATAGCCTCAAATTGCAATCCTCTTCATCTCAGATCTCTGCCTCCAGAGTTGCTGAAATCACAGGTGTGAGCCATAGTGCCCAACTGAGATTAAGAATTTTCTAAGGCAAACACTTGGCCTCCAAGATTTTTCACCAAACCTCCCAAATAATAAGAAAATTTTGAGTAATCTTGCTGTATGTAGATACAGAGACAGACTATTCTATATAGTTACATATATATTAAGATACTTATTAGTGACAATAATTTTAAATAATAAGAACAAAATACTAACAATAGAGGTATAACTATTTTTTCCTGAACTCCTATGATGTTTTGCATACACACACACTGGTACGGATGCATCCTTCAAAGGTTACTGGCTAAAGAAGTGCTAGAGTTATAAATCAAATGCCTTCAGAATTTCATGTATCGTTTGGTGTCTGTTGGAATGCTACAGAAGGAATATTTCACACACCATCCCTGTAGGAGTAAACTGTATGGTAAAAAGACTAAACTGAGTCCAGAACATGATCAAAGAAAACATAAAGACCAAATTAAATGAAAAAATGCAAGTAGCTAGCATGAGAAAGTCTTGAAGATATTAGGTGATTATCTTGAAAATATTAGGGACACACAGCCAACTCTGTAAGAGCAACAGAAGAAGAAATTTACTAAGTTCCATGAATTCTAACTGCTCCTGCAATTCTTGGCAAACCTTAAGATCACTTTAGCTAAGCCATTTTATTTATTTATTTATTTTTATTGTTTTATTATTCATATGTGCATACAATGCTTGGGTCATTTCTCCCCCCTGCTCCCACCCTCTCCCTTACTACCCACTCCACCCCCTCCCTCTCTCCCCTACCCCCTCAATACCCAGCAGAAACTATTTTGCCCTTATCTCTAATTTTGTTGAAGAGAGAGTATAAGAAATAATAGGAAGGAACAAGGGTATTTGCTGGTTGAGATAAGGATAGCTATACAGGGAGTTGACTCAAGACACCACATTTTCTTGATCCATTTGTCAGTAGTGGGGCATCTTGGCTGTTTCCATAATTTGGCTATTGTGAATAGTGCTGCAATAAACATGGGTGTGCAGGTGAAGCTAAGCCATTTTAATAGTCGTAAAATCCACTTATTCACTTTTGGGATAGTAAAATTAAACTGAGATAAAAGTCACTTTCTTGAGAGGACGAATAACATTTTTAACCTAACATAATTCGCACAAGAAAAATAGCTAAGATGATGGAAAAACGCAAAACTTAAATTACTTTAAAAGGCTATGGGGATCCAAAGTATGAGTTCAGTAGCCCTAGGAAATAAAGATTAGGAAAATCATTTTGCCCAGAGAGTAACTAATGGAATAAAGTCACCAAAGTGAATAGTTACATAATCATCTCAAGAGAGAAGATGCTGAAGAGTGGAAAATTCCAGGCAGAAAGCTAAGATAGTGAGAGGATACGGAAAGGAATGGGAGGGCAAAAAGAGATCAGGACTGAACAGAAAACCAGCTAGAAGAGAGGGCAATAATCCATTAAGAGTCACAGCCATAGGAATAGTTCAGAGGTTTATGTGAATGATCCTCCAGCCTTTTGTTGTGCTAGGGAATTTTCAGGCTATTTTAAGCCCATCCGACAAGGCTTCCTGGGCTGCTTGGTGACTGTACAGTAATCTTATTCCTTATTGCATAAGTCCTGCTTCCAGGGAGAAAAATGTTCAGACTTTATACTTTTAGTGAAGACTTCTCTTAGGGTCTTCAGGAGAGAAATATCAAATACATGGTTTCTAGGACATGTTTAGGGGACTTGATTTGCTATAACCCTGACAGCCAACTCCTTAAAAACGAAATACTGCAGGAAGGAGAATTGAAATTATAAAAGTCTAGAATTTTCTCATCAGAAAGGGGCCATAAAATATCATCTAACATTGTCATTTTGTAGATGATGTTAAGATAGTGTAGTGGTCAATGTTATGTGTATTCTTAGTGAGGGGCAATGGTGCACAGATATTTGGTCAAATTTTATTCTGGATATTTTGATGGTGCTTTTTGGATCACATTAGTATTTCAACTGATAGATTTTAAGTAAATCAGATTAACCTCCACAATGTGTGTGGACCTCAGACAATCAGTTAAAGGGCTTAATAGAACAAAAACTGACTCCCTTGTAAGAAAGAATACTGCTAAAGACTGCCTTTGGACTTAAACTGCAATCTATGCTAGATTTTGGACTTGCTAAGCCTCATAGTTTTGTGAGCCAATTCCCATTTTTTTTTGGTAGTAGTGGGATTTGAACTCAGAGCCTCATGCTTGCCAGGCAGGTGCTCCACTTACATGAGCTACTCTGCCATCCCATCATGAGTCAGTTCCTTAAAATAAATTTATCTCTACATGTAAGTGCATGTGCACATATACACGCACGTACGCATGCACACACATGTATTCATACACACATATATTTGCCTGCAACCCCCCCATCCTGCTTGTTCTGCTTTCCAGATATCTCTAGACAGTGTATTTTCTATATTTTGGTAGGATAAAAACTCTTAGAGTCATTCTCTCAAAGTTACAATGAACAAGACTTTTATTACCTGATTATATGTATCAAACTCTAACATAATCATGTTAGATTAGGTAAGTTACAACAACTCCCAGGGATCTAACAGACCAGAACTCTTTTTTTCTTTTCTTTTTTCCTTCCTTGTCTTTTCCCCTTTTTGAGAGCCAGACAATTAAAGCCCATGACATTAAAAAATAACCACATTGCTGAGACAGAACTCAATGCTAAAGTGCTTAACTAGCATGCACAATTCCCTAGCACTGCAGTAATAATAATGATAATAAAAAAAATAATAAAATAATTACAAAAGCAGTGACATGTACAAGGGAATTTAGAAAGTCAGTGCATATACCCAAGGAAAGACATAGGCTTAAAAATGCTTAAGATCTTTGGTTTGCACTTCAAGCTAATCATTGGCAAACAGAAAGGCTACTATAAAAACAAAATAAAAATCAGCAAACCCTGAAACAGGATGAGAATCTAATTTTCAGAGTTACTATATTATTAGACTGAAATGTCCAGTTTTCAGCAACAACAACAAAAAATCATAAGGCACACAAGATACAGAAATTAAACCCAATGAAAGGAAAAAAATAAGCCAACATCCCTGAGAAAGACCAGATGGTGGACTTGCTAGACAATAACTTTAAAACTCCGTTAGACATACTCAAAGAACTAAAGAAAGACATGGAAAAAGTCAGAAAATGATGTATAAACAAAGTGGAAATATTAGTAAAAAGATAAGAAACCTAAAAGAGAAGCCAAAAACAAAACCCCCTCTGGAAGTGGAAAGTAAAATAATTGAAGTGAAAATTCAGTAAAGTGATTCAAAAGCAGATTTGAACATGCAAAAGAAAGAATCAGTGAATCTGACAAATTTGCAATTGATACAATTGAAATGATCAACTGTAGAACAGAAAAAAAAAGACTGAATATCCTTGGAATCTATGGGACACCATCAAATGGACAGATATATGCATCATAGGAATCCCAAAAAGAAAAGAGAGATTATTCAAAGAAATAATGACCAAAATTTCCCCAAATCTGATGGAAGACAAAATGATGATTAATGAACTCTAAGTAAGAGGAACTCAAGATACCTACACCAGTACATATAATAATCAAACTGTCAAAAGACAATAGAGAATCTTGAAAACAAGAGGAGACAAGAGACACTTCATATACAAGAGACATTCAATAAGATTGTCAACAGATTTCTCATCAGAAACTTTGGAACCAGAAGGGAGTGGACCATTTGAGTTCTGTAACACAAATAGAGCTCTATGGATGGATGACAGTGATAGTTGCACAACAATCTGATCATATGTTTTGGTATTCCCCCTCTCATTGGTATACTATTTTTTAATTTATTTATATTCTTATTATTGTGCTGGGTAGGGGTACTTTGTGGCATTTACAAAAGTTCTTATAATATATCAAATAAATCATGCTTGAATTCACCATCTCCATCATTCTCCTTTATCCTCCTCCCCCCATTACTGGAATAGTTTCAGCTGGTCTCATTTTCCATTTACATACATGCGTACAGAGTATCTGCACCATGTTTGTCCTCCCATGCCCCTCCCCCACTCTGGTACCAGCCCCCAATGTGAATGTACTTAATGCCATCCAACTGGATATTCCAAATGGTTACATAGTAAGTTTTATGTTACATATTTTACTATAATAAAGACAGTTACAAATTTTAAAAGTCAGTAACATAAAAACATTTTATAGCTGACATAGGATAAAAATGCCTATGACTTCCACATTTGTTGCTCCTGAACTTAATATACCAAATGATATTCCATGTTCTCTCCAGCTTTAACAATGAATGAGACTATAAGCTGAATCAAAGTGGCTGGATCATTCCAACCACCTCTTCTGGCAATACTGATGTGATTTCCCTCGAAAAATCATTCTCTCTCCAGTCTACCTGGCTATAGATCTTCTCTTTTCTTTACAATCTTGTTCTAGCTGGTGCTTAGGATGCAGAAGGCTCTACGTTCAATCCTCAGTACCAAAAATGAAAAAAAAACTTAGTTCATATCTTATAATGTAGAGTGCTTTCTCTAAAGACATCAAGATCACATTGCTTGCTGCCCTCTCCTTGGCTTTGGACATATGAATTATTGCACCTTGAACTGTCTTGCACCATTCAATTCTTTTTTCTTTTTATTTATTAATTTTTTGCAATGCTGGGGACCAAACCCAGGGCCTTGCACATTCTAGGCAAGTATTCTACCACTAAGCTAGATCATCAGCCCTGTGTCATTCAATTCTGTCTGACTCTATCTACAGACTCTGTTCCTCTAGACTCTGTCTAGAGACTGATCATAGAGTTGAGTGTATATCACACATATTCATGCTTCACTGTCAGCACTGATTCTTGTCCTATTTTTCATTCCCTTTTGTCCCACTCATCTCTCTCATTGTCCTTTCTTCTGCCACACATAAAAATCTATTCACTTGAAACTCCTTAGGAATTACAATTTTAGCTGAAGACTAAGATCATTTACATTTGTAGTTCAAAACACTTATTTTAAAATAAGAAAACTTAAAATAAGGGCAAAATAGTTTCTGCTGGGTATTGAGGGGGTGGAGGGGGAGAGGGAAGAGGTGAAGTGGGTGGTAAGGGAGGGGGTGGGGGCAAGGGGGAGAAATGACCCAAGCCTTGTATGCACATATGAATAATAAAATAAAACAAAACAAAAAAAACCTTAAAGAACCCCCCCCAAAAATAAATAAATAAAATAAAATAAGAAAAACTAAGTGCAAAGAAAAACTACAAGGAAAGTCCTCTTTGGCTCACCTAAAGTTATAATGTTATGGAAAGGCACACTTGGTAACTTATATTAAAATTTTATATCTGGGTTGAGGTAATTTGTTTCTATGTCATATAAATTCCTAGGTATAGTTTTCTTTTATCTGTTCCTAAGTAAAAAACAAAAATAAAATTTTCAAAATGTCTGGAATCCACTCTTAAATTCACATGCATTTTAGAATTTTTTTGGTATGACTTAATTATGTAATTTAAACAACTAAAAACTGAAATTTTAAATCTCTCTCAGAGCACAGGGCAATACACACCAATGAGAAAAAAAATTCTCTAGCATATTTAGCAAAATTTGTTCCACCTCCTCAATTACTCTCTTGGGGGAAAAAATCTTTCTTGGTTCACGGTCTCTTGGAGAATGGGAGGCCCCAGGTAACTTTGTTGCACTCCCTCCCCGGCCATAGTTAACTGGAAGCCAAGCAGATATCTGGTCATTTTGGGCCAAGTGAATTCCTTCTCCCACTCCAAATTCCTTTAGATTTGATGTGCTAAAAGTCCAGGTCTCAATTAGTTGTTGAAGGGCTGGCAGAGAAGTTCGAGTGGTAGAGTACCTGCCTAGCAAGTGTGAGGCCTTGAGTTCAAACCCAGAACCGCCACAAAGAAAAAATAAGTAAATTAATTAATTTAAAAAACCCACTCAATTAGCGTTCAACTCAAAACACCCTGGTGGCACTGGGCCAAACACACTTGGGGTGTTGAGTTTGCTGGTTTTGAATTATATTTGGGCAGCATGATTGCTTCTGCATGATCTACAAACACTCATAGAGAAGAGCATCTGTTTCTCTAGGAAGACTACAAACAAAGACATTCTCACTGCACAACATCAAAATCAGGAAGTTTAACACTGATATATATCTATCATCTAGCCTCCAAAGCTCATTCAAATTTCATCAATAGCACCATATATGTCCTTTCCAGCAACAACAAAAATCAATCCAAGATTAGGTGCTGCTCTTAGTCACCATGTCCATTTAATCCCATTTATCAGAGTAGTCCTCAATCTCCTTGAAACCCATGACCTCAACATTTATTTATTTATATATATATTTTTTTTTATGGGACTGGGGTCTGAACTTAGGGCTTTGTGCTCACAAAGCAGGCACTCTACCACTTTAGCCACACCTCCAATGTGGCTCTGGTTATTTTGCTCTGGTTATTTTGAAGATGGTGTCTCATGAACTATTTGCCTGGACTGGCCTAGAACTGCTATCCTATTGCTTTTAGCCTCTCAAGCAGCTAAGATTATTGGTGTGAGCCACTGGCTCCTGGCTGAACTCAATGCTTTTAAAGATTTATTTGGGTTGGTTGATATTCCCTCATGATTTTATTTTTGGTAAGAATGTCATGGAGGTGATTTGGAGAAGTCTCCTCATTGCATCCTATCTATCAGGAGGTACGTTTTCATCTGCCCCAACTATTTGTTATGTTCACTTTGGTCTCTCAGTTAATGGATGTCTGCCAAGCTTCTCCCTAGGGAAGTTTCATTTTTTTCTTTTTGTAATTAATAAACATTTTATGGAGAGATATTTGGAGACTCTAAGACTATCCACATTTCTAATCAAAATTTACCCTGCTATTGTTGGCAATTCATTTAAATTTTGGGGTAAATTAATTTTTATGATGATAGTTGCCCAATGATGGTTTTTAAAAATTCCATTATTCCTCCTATCTTTATGGTTGGCATTCTTCTGTAAGGAAATACTTTTTCCTCTCTTCTTTCATTTATTTATGTGCAAATATATGACAGTATAGATTAATGGATCTCTATTTTATTCAATGGATGACTTTTATTACCACAATTAGTATCATTACTTTGATGCTCAAACTGTGCCAAATCTGGCTAGTGACAACCCCTTCCAAGCTCGAATCTGTGTTTCTCTGACATGTATCTATCATTCTTTGAGTACTTACTTTACATTTTGGACACAGTAAGTTTCAAGCTACCTTATATATCCCTAAAATAAGACATTATCCAAGAATCCTAGCTTTCTTTTAGTTGATAATTGTATTTAAAACCCAAAAGCCAATGGGTGGGGTGTAGATCAAGTGAGAAAGTGCTTGCCTAACAAGCACAAGGCCCTGGGTCCAATCCCCAGTACTGCAAAATCAGTCCACCTAACAAAAGACACCAATAGCTAAGTGCTTAGTGTGTTCTCTCTTGCAGCATGAATGCTCCCAAAATCTCTTGGTAGAGATGGCAAGGTAACATATACACATATTCCACACATATTATATTTATTTTCCTATTTATGTATATTGAAAAGCCGTAAATTCACAATGTACCTATAATTCCAATCTCTGATTATTCCCTTTTCTTTTTTGCATTTCTTTTCTCTAATGGCCAGGAAACCTGGTCCCTATTAACCTCAGTATATTTCACCAAGGGAATTAAGTCCCCAGATTCTTCTCTCTGTTCCCTATTGTTCTCCTTACCTTACTCTGGCTCTGATAACCCACTTGGGGTTACCACCATCACCTCACATGGGATGCCCTTCTTGTCATATTTGGGGACCTAACCCAGGTTCCCACCCAGGATACCACCATCAACACCCTCCAAGCAGGGATGCCTATCTCACCCCAGTCAGCTCTGAGCTGTGTGCTGAGCTGCGCTCCCTCCTGCCATGCAAGCTTGTCCCCCACCCCGTCCCCCAATGGCCTTTGTTCTGAATTCTTCAGGAAGAAAGAAAGGAAGGATAATTCTTAGTTTTTAAGTTCAGATGTACATGCCTCACTTGATGCTAACAAGTGGGTTATTAATGAATAAATCACAACTTC
This sequence comes from Castor canadensis, assembly GCF_047511655.1. Taxonomy (NCBI): domain Eukaryota; kingdom Metazoa; phylum Chordata; class Mammalia; order Rodentia; family Castoridae; genus Castor; species Castor canadensis. Next base: position 71,767,054 of record NC_133400.1, read on the forward strand.
TCTTTGACCTACATTACACTTTGGGGATTTGGTCTAACTAAAATGGGGCATGTGGGCAATAAGAGATTTAAAGTTATAAAATATTCTGTCATAAGAACGATGTCTAAATAAATCACAAAAGGTACATTCTGTACTTCCAAATTGAAATGTTAACTATCCTATTAGAAATTAAGTTCCCCAGAGGAAAATCCACAGAAATGAGAACTGGGGACTGCCCTTTAAACTTAGTCTTTCATGTTCTATTCAAGATGAGGACTACTTTTTCAGACATTAGCTGACTTGCCTAAAGGGGTTTATCTCCTGGGAGGTCATATTATTTATTGGCTGATCACATACCAGTGACTGCTAATGCATTCCATTAATAGTGCTTACAAGCTCACTTGTCTTTTTAATCTCTAAGGTGTTTGGTGGTTTTAACAAAAAAAATAAAATGTTTTCTTAAATGCTATATTTGTGACTAGTATTAGCAACCCGAATCTTGCTTTTAGTGTACTTAATTTGCTTGATATTGAAAGTAATAACAAATTCTAGAAAAGAGCTATTTTTTAAAACATAAAGAAGCACACAATGAGGGATTATTTCAGCAACTATTTATCAAGTACCTACTATGCATACAGCACTGAGTAGGAAGATAGGGGATATTATTTTCTGGCAATGGTAATAGCTCAGATTTTCAGAATTAGCATATGTTAGTAATTACACACTAAATAGTTTACTCTAGCATGCTATTTCAGTTTTATAACAACCAACCTCATAAGGTAGAAACTATTCTTTTTTCACATTGGCAGCTGATAGACTGATGCCCTTGGAGATTTTAAAGGGACTTTCTCATGGTCACACATGTGTTGGGAAAGTCCTCCTTCTCATTCACTTATTCATTGTGCAGTACTTACTAAACACCTGTGTTGGATTCCAGGGAAAAAGTAATAGACCCCAATGGAAATCCTGTCATTATGAAGCTTAGAGCATAGCAGAGCAGAAGTCAAATGAAACAGGATTACAATAGAGTATGAAGACATTTGCTAACTGAAGAGTAGAGTGTTGGGATGCACTCAATCAGGCCAATAGAGGTTAGCTAGGTATAGGGGTAAGGGAAGTTTTCTATGCAGAGAAAATAGCAGATTAAAACTCTATTTACTCTTGAATACATAGAAAATGATCATTTCTCCATTTTTGCTTTTAATTATTCTGGCTTTGCCTAAAGCCCCTTCCCATTGCCTGGGAGGTAAGCTTAATTGGACCCAATAAATGTGTAAGTCCTTTTAGACAGAGTTCAGTTTTTCCTGGATAAAAGTTTCACTCAATCTCTCAGATGGCATCTCTCCTCCTTCTCTTATAAGACCTCTCCCAGGTAGAAGAGGGAGGATCCTCAGACAATGATAGATCGCTAATCTCTGGAGCCATATGCATTTGTCTGTCCTGCTGGCCTCTCATGCTGTCATCTGCATCCATTGGGCTGTGATCTCATACAGACAGGGTTTTCCGAAGTTCTTCCTGTCAGATTAAGGCTCAGGACAGCGTGGGCTGGAGCTGAGAACACTTGAGTCCAGGTATGCTGCACATTCAGACCTGGCCTTGGCAATCAGCTCCATGCCTCATTATCTAACCCCCTTACCTCTCTAGGTCTCTCTGGCCTGATTCTCAGTTACTTTTTGGCTTTTGGAAACTAGGGTAAAGGTAAAGGTAAAATTAGGTAAAGACCTAACTTTAGCTTTTTCTTCTACTGAATCATGTAGGGTAGCAGTACCAGGGCTCACCCTATTCAGGGCAGCAGCAATGTGAATGAGAGTGGAAGGAAATGCAAGGAGAGGATCTTCTTCCTGCCCTCCTCATTTTCACTTGTTAAAAGCTCATCTTGCTCTCTTACCTTGTTCTCTGCTTCAGCTTTCCACAATTACCCTAAAACTGCAAAGGCTCTCCCTCCCTTTTCTATGCTCTCTTACATGAAACCCTCTGGTATATCCCTGGAAATTCTCTCTTCATATGTGAAAGAGAAGATAAAGCAATTTAGACAGACTTTTTTCAGGAGACACCCTGGCCTTGCTATAAATTCCTATTTTTGAAGGTTAAAAACTGAATATTATGCATCATTGTATTGTATTTTTTTCTGGAATAATAAATCTTAATCACTCCCCAGAAATTTCTCAGGCACATTGGGGTGAAGAACAGGCTCTTCAATTGTGTGTGTGTGTGTGTGTGTATTTTTTCAGAGCTGGGATCAAACCCAGGTACTTGCTTATGCTAGGCAAGTACTCTACCATTGAGCTACATTCTTAGCCCAAAAGTTTCATTTGTACCTCCCCGATAACATAGACAAGAAACATTACTCTTGCATAGTAATATATGTAAGAGAAAGAGTGTGACACATTGAAGGTACTAAAATGGGCTGACCTGGCTAATAGGTAATAGGAAGACAGATACCTACCTACTGAGCACCAAAAGATATTAAAAAGATATTAATCATTAAGATTTATTTTGGTCCACTCTTTGATTTGACTTTAGTACAGAGTGAGAGACAAAAATCTAGTTTCATTCTTCTACATATGGATATACAGGTTTTCCATTTATTGAAGAGACTATCATTTCTTCAACATATGTGGCAACTTTGTTAAAAATCAGCTGGGTGTAACTGTATAAGCTTATTTCTGGGTCTTCTATTCTATTCCACTGGTTAAAATGTCTGGACGAGTACCATGCTGCTTTTCTTACTATGGCTCTGTAGTACAGTCTGAAATCAGGTATTGCATACCTCCAGTATTTTTGCTCAGGATTGCTTTGGCTATTTCAGGTCTCGAGGACTTTAATGTTAAGACCTGAAGCTTTGAAACTACTACAGAAAAACATAAGGAAAACACTAGAAAACATGGACATAGGAACAATTTCCTGAATGGGACTCTAACAGTTCAGCAAATAAGAGAAAGGATTGAAAAATGGGATTACATCAACTAAAAGCTTTGGCACAGCAAAGGAAATAGTCACTAGAATAAAGAGATAGTTTACAGAATTGTAGAAAATCTTTGCCAGATATTCATCTGACAAGGAATTAATAACCAGAGTATATGGGGAGCCCAAACAAATAAACTCCAAAAGAATCAATAATTCAATTAATAAATGGGCAAATGGTTTGAACAGATAATTCTCAAAAGAAGTGTAAGTGGTCAAAAAATTCATGAAGAAACATCTCTGACCATAAAGGAAATGCAAATCAAAATGACATTGACATCATTTCACCCAGTCAGAATGGCTATCATCAAGAACAAAAACAACAACAATTGCTAGCAAAGACGATGGGGAAAATGAATCCCAGAGTTGGTGGGATTGTAAATTAGTACAGCCACTATAGAAATCAGTATGGAGGTTCATCAAAACACTAAACATAGAACTACCATATGACCCAGTGGTACTACACTTGGATATATATATACTGAAGAAAAGAAATAGAGCTTATTGCAGCACTATTCAAGATAGCCAAGCTGTGGAATCAGCCTAGGAGTAGATAAATAAAACATAGTACAAATACTCAATAAAGTATTATTCATCCATAAGTAAGAATGAAATGATGTCATTTGTAGGAAAATGGATGGAATTGATGATCATGTTAAGTGAAACAAGCTGAATTCCAAAGAACAAAGGTCACATATCATCTTTCTCTCATACGCAGAATGTTGACCTAAAATATATGTACACATACACACACACACACACACACACACACACACACACACACACACACACAGAGCAAGACAGAGAGAATGAGAGAGAGAGTGAGTGAGAGAGAGAGAACAAGAGAGAGAGAGAACCAGGTAACGTCTGTAATCCTAGTTACTTAAGAGACAGAGATCAGTTTGAGGCCAGTCAGGGCAAAATGTTCAAGAAACCCCATCTCAATCAATAAAAGCTGGGTACAGTGGTACATGCCTGTTATCCCAGCTACATGGTTAACATAAATAGGAGGATCATGGTCCAGTTCTGCCCAGACATCAATTTGGAGCCCTATCCCAAAACTAACTGAAGCAAAAAGGACTAGGGGCATGGCACAAGTGGTAGACCATTCTTAGATTTTAGTTTGTACCAAAACCTACTGATCATATTAGGCAAAGTGAATCCCATGCCCTCTTACCATGGAGAATAGAATAGAAATATAATTATTATATCATATGCAAATAATAACATTTAGGTATTGCACACTATGAATACATTTAATAGTCAACTATTGCTGAAAGACAAGACTACTAACCAAATAATCTAAAACCCCAACTCTCATTTTGTTAGCTAACTTATGACCGTTTTCTAAAGATGTCCTATAAAAGGTCATTTTGGACTAGGGATGTAGCTTGGTAAAGTGCTTGCCTAGCATACGCTAGGTCCTGAATTCCATCCCCAGCACCACAAAAAAATTATTATTTGTGGTGGTACTGGGCTTTGAACTCAGGGCTTCACATTTGGTAGGCAGGTACTATTTGAGTCACACCTCTATTCCTCTTTTGATCTGCTTATTTTGGAGATAGGGTCTTGCTTTGCTCCCCCAACCTGGCCTGAACCACCATTCTCCTATTTATGCTTCCTGCAGTAGCTAGAATGACAGGTACATGCCACCGCCCAGTTCCTGCCCAGGTCTCATGGACTATTTGTACAGGCTGGCCTGAAACCATAGTCCTCCTCATCTCTGCCATCTCTTTCCCCAGTAGCTAGGATTATAGGTGTGAGCTACTGGTGACAGGCCAAAAAAGATTATTATTAATAAATAAACTTTATTTATTACCTAGGTGTCTGCTTTTATATTGGAAAGTATCACAGAAAGCTACTTTTCTTAAAGCTACTAGTATACCATTTTTAAAATTTAATGCCTGGAAAAAATGTATACTTACATTTGTTTTTAATAATTTTCAATCTAGGCTGTATGTATGGTAGTCATTTTCTTAGAGCAAGGACATCATGAGATCTCAAGATAAATGTCATTTTCCCTGGGTCTGTTTTAGAGTGGGAATTATTTTCTGGGAAGAATAATAGCCCTTCCTATGAGGAGTGTTTAGCTGTTCTTGTTGCTTTTAATTTCAAGCCAAATGAGATACTGATTTTCCCCTATTTTCAATGCACAGAAAAAGCAAGAATGTTGGAAAATAGTCAAGTCACATCACAGTAGTTTGTTACAGCTCAAACACAGACATTTTAAACAAAACTTACCAAAATCTACTAGTTTAACCCCGCCCTCAGTGGTCAATAGGATGTTATTTCCTTTTATATCTCGGTGAATAGTTTTGTTGTTATGCAGATGTTGAAGACCCTAGAAGGTAGGAAATATATAATGAGTATTAAAGCATCAAAAAAGCACATTTTTAAGACAAGGCATTTGTATCAAATCAGTAGGAAACACGTCAAAATTAGCATTCAAACACTTTTAAATGTTTCACATTGAGTTACTCAAATCAAAGTGCATCATTTCTACTTTGGATTATGTAAAAATACACAAGACCAGAGCATGCCACATACTTCTTTAACATAATGGCAAGTATGACAAAAATTTCAGACTTTGCATTTACTTTTTCATCAATAAATACTGATGCAGTGATATTTTTCTAAAAACAGGGGACACATTTTTAAATTAGAACTACCTCATAATTAATGCACAAAGAATTTAAATTGCCTTACCATTAGTGCTTCATGTAAAATATAGGCAATTATAGGCTCACTCATTCTTTCTCCCCTCTTCAGAAATCCTTTTACAAGATCAGTCACGGATCCTCCATTGCACAGCTGAAAATGAACATTTCAAGATGGACATTTAAAAGGACATGACATTTTAAGTTCTTGATATAAAAAAGTTTTCCTAAAACACTTTAAAATATTAATCCAAGAGGCTGAGTGCAGTGGTTTGTGCCTGTAATCCCAGTTGCTCAGAAGGCAGAGATCAAGAAGTCTGCAGTTCAAGGCCAGCCCAGGCAAAAAGTTAGCAAGACCCATTTCAATTATGAAGCTGGGTGCAGTGATGCACACCTGTGATCCAACTATGTGGGAGGCCATAGGTAGAAGGACTGTAGTCTGAGAACCCATGTGGGCAAAAATGCAACCTGAAAAGAGTTTGGGGACATGGCTTGCCTAGCAAGTGCAAGGCCCTGAGTTCAAGCCCCAGTACTACCAAAAAGGGTCATTCCAATTTTCTGTTTTAAATGATTGCTCTTAACTATTCACAATAGCCAAGTTATGGAAACAGCCAAGATGCCCCAGCACTAACGAATGGATTAAGAAAATGTGGTATCTATACACAATGGAATTTTATGCAGCCATGAAGAAGAACGAAATGTTATCATTCGCTGGTAAATGGATGGAATTGGAGGACATCATTCTGAGTGAGGTTAGCCTGGCCCAAAAGACCAAAAATCATATGTTCTCCCTCATATGCGGACATTAGATCAAGGGCAAACACAACAAGGGGATTGGACTTTGATCACAAGATAAAAGCGAGAGCACACAAGAGAGATATGAGATAGGCAAGACACCTAAAAAATTAGTTAGCATTTGTTGCCCTCAACGCAGAGAAACTAAAGCAGATACCTTAAAAGCAACTGAGGCCAATAGGAGAAGGGGACCAGGAACTAGAGAAAAGGTTAAATCAAGAAGAATTAACCTAGAAGGTAACACACATGCACAGGAAATTGTGAGTCAACTCCCTGTATAGCTATCCTTATCTCAACTAGCAAAACCCTGTTCCTTCTATTATTGCTTATACTCTCTCTTCAACAAAATTAGGCCGGTTGTGGTGGCGCACGCCAGTAATCAACGAGGTGAAGAGGAAGAGGCAGGAGGATCACGAGTTCGAGGCCAGCCTGGGCTACACTTCTAAAATGGATCGTTATGTGTACACAGGATTTAGGACAGTCCAGCTGTACTGCTTGTTGCTATGGATGATTTTGTTCTTTGCTTCATGTGTTTGTTTCCTGTAATGCACATGTTAACTTAATAAAGGTTATTTTAAAAACCTGAAAAAAAAAACACAAAAAAACAAAAAACAAAATTAGAGATAAGGGCAAAATAATTTTTGCAGGGTATCGAAGGGGAGGGTGGAGAGGGAAGGGGTGAGGTGGGTGGTAAGGGAGAGGGTGGGGACAGGGGGGAGAAATGACCCAAGCCTTGTATGCACATACAAATAATAAAAAAATAAATAAATAAAAATAAATGATTGCTCTTATTATCTTTATGATTTTGCAAAGAGTGAACATAAACAGTTATACTTCTATACAATTGTGATTATTGTAACACAGTTTTTGTGTAAATTAATTTTCAGAAGAGATTTGAAGAAATACTGGGTTTGCTTGATTTTTAAATTTGAGAATAAGAATTGTGATTCTACAAATTATTCCCTAATTTTAGGATGCAGGGCTTATTGATTAACAGTGCAATAAATTCTATGGCCTCAATACACAGCTACATATTATTTCACATGTACAGTAATTTTAAAAATGCATCCTTGGAAGGGAGGATGGGGGAAGAGAAGTGGAGGGCGAATTAAAGTACGATATATTTGATACATTGTAAGAACCTTTGTAAATGCTTCAGTGTACCCATACCCAGCACAACAATGAAAAAATCTAAAACATAAATAAATGAATAAATAAAATAACAATGTACTCTTTTTGGCAAAATTTGAGAATGCAATGAAGTAAAGATTACAAATAATACTTCAGGAAACCATAAAAATTTTTATGTTTCCTTGTTCTTCAACACCCTCCCTTCTTACCCCAAAATGCAGAAAGAATCTAAATAGAGAAAAATAGGAAGGAATATGGTAGGGGAATTTTTCATATCTGAATCCTCACAGTTAGGTAATACTAAATTCCACAGAAAAGTTTCAAAGGAGCTACACTATTTACAAAACAGATTATACTGATATTATCAGTGAATATGAGAGATAATGTTATTTAGTCAATGGTTCTGGACCAAGAGAAGGTCTCAGGATGCTTTGATCAATCCTTGATCCCTGATGGCTGATAATTTATCATTTGCCTTCAGCCTTGCCCATCCCTGCAGGGCTGTTGTTTGGTCTCTCTCACCCTGATCTATTGGACCTCCTTTCCCATCTGGCCTTTAGTACCCACCAGTGCCTTAGAATTAAAAGAGTCATCATTTCCCTGGCCCACCTCTAACTCAAGTGCAGTCAGGGAAAGTATGTGAAAGCAAGTGTAGTTTTAGCATCCTAGTTTTGAAATACTGAGTAATTTTCTCAAAAGTTTTTTAATGTGGTGATTAAGCCTTGCTGGATGTCTGCACACTTCTGGTACATTATGAATCAGACAGTAACAAATAAGGTGCACTCACCACTCACTTGATGCCAGGAATATTTCTAATCAATTTATGTGAATTAATTCTAAACCTTGTCATTCTCTGAAGTAGATATTGTCATCTCCATATTAAAGATGAAGAAACAGAATCACACTTAAAATTGGTATCTTTCTATAGTCAAAGAAAATGGTTTTCAGCTTATACAAAAATATGTAGAGTCTATCATTTCAAGACTTTCATTTTCATTTGTATCTGGAAGGGGAATGCCCTTTTAGCTGGATAAATGCCAGAGTGTTGCTACCCTGTAAGTAGAATGCAGGATCAGACTGCCTCTACTGTGGCCCAGCATGATTCACAAAATTACTTCACAACTGACTGAAAAGAAATTGAGTCTTTTAAAATGCCAAGCCACTTTTTTAAAAAAAGGACTCAGGTTTGAGAACTAGCTTTAAACTTCCTAAAAATCACTGCAGGGAGGCTAAATTTCTTTTCCTGTTTCTCTAAAATGTGGCCTCTCTATAGTTGCACTTTCTGCAGTTGACTATTGAAAAAATGTGAAAATTATCAGAATCAAAATGGAGTCACCTATGTCAAGTCTACCAAAAAAATAAAGCTGGAAGGTTGTGAAGAAAGAGTTCTTATGCACAACTGCCTGCTAGTAGCTCTCACAAAAGACTATCAGAACTACAAACTTGCGTAAAAGTCACCACAAACTTATACAAAAGTACTTCTGCAAGGACATCTGTCCAGCAATTGTCCATTCAACCTCAGAATGATAATACTTGTTATTAATCATTGTGCCAAGGATTATTGCTTCAGAATATCGATGGAATCCTCCTTTTTGTCTTTAAAAACTTCTTTTCTCCACCTCTTTGAATACACCCATAATTTACTAGGGCATGTGTAATCCCACTGCAATGTTCTGATTTCCAAAATAAACATCCATGTTTTTTGGAGAAAACCTGATTGTTTTACTTAGGTTGACACCATATTATGTTAATGAAAGGGTCAACTGTGTGGCTTCCTTGACTTGGGATATAAGTTTCAGATCCATTTGTGCTATTGCACATTCTTTTTAAGATGATGTTTTAACCTGGATTCTTCTTTTAATGCTGAGTAGTCCACTGGATGGATGAGTCACTGTTTATCTGGTACTAAATGAAAAACACAAGTCGTTTCCAGTTTTTAGCAATTATGAGTAAAACCTCTGTCAACATTATTGCATAGGTTTTCATGTGATCTAAGTTTTCATTTCTCTTGGGGAAGTACCTGAGAAGAAATTTCTGAGTCCTACAAGTCATATGTTTCAAGGTATCAACATTTGCCAAACTGCTTCCCAAAGTGGTTGTACTATTCTGCATCCCACAAGCAATGTATGAGAGTTCCATTTGCTCCACAGCATTACCAGCACTTGATTTTGTGAGGTGTTTTCTTAAAAGCATGGCGAATAGTAGTGGTGTCTCACTATGGTTTTAATGTGGATTTGCCTAATGACTAATGGTGTTGATCATCCTTTCCTGTACTGATTTGTCATCTATATATTTTTTGGGGGGAAGTATCCAAACTTTTTGTTCATTTTTTGTTGATTGGTTGTTTTCTTGTTATTGAAATTTGAGAATTCTTTAAATAATCTGAGTAGAAATCCTTTATCAGATGGGTGTTTTGTGTTTTCTTCCAGGCCATGTGTTGCCCTTCTCTCTCTCTCTTTCTCTCTCTCTCTCTCTCTCTTTTTTGGTGATACTGGGGTTTGAACTAGGGCCTTGCACTTGCTAGGTAGGTGCTCTACCATTTGAACCACTCTGCAAGCCTTTTTTGTGTCAGGCATTTTCAAGATAGGGGCTCAGTCTTGCAAACTATTTACCTAGGCTGACTTCGAACTGTGATCCTCTTAATCTCTGCCTCCTGAGTAGCTAGAATTACAGATGTGAGCTGCTGGTGCCCGACCACACCCAGCTTTTATTAGTTGTGATAGGGTCTCAAGAATTTTTTGACTGGGCTGAACTTAAACTGTCATCCTCCTGATCTTGGCTCCTGAGTAGCTAGGATTACAGGTGTGATCCCCCATACCCACCTTCATGTTAAGTGTCTTGTGAAGAGAAGAAGCTCTAAATTTATCATTTAAAAAATTTTATGGAATGTACTTTTTGTGCTATGTCTAAGAAATCTTTGTCTTATCTAAGGTCACGAAACTTTTCTCATATAATTTCTTTAGGAAATGTTATACCTTTTTGATTTTACCTATAGGTAGGTCTGTGATCCATTTGACTTAATTTTTGTATATGGTGTGAAGTATGGGTTGTGTATGGTTGTCCAATTATATAGCACACTTGTGTATTCAGCAAATTGTCCGAGAAACAGAAGATGCAACTCTGAACTGAGTTTAAAATCTAGCTGCCAATGTCAAGAATGGGCAGATCTTAAGTGCATATTGCTAAGTGAAAGAGGCAATCTGAAAAGGCTACCTACTGTATGATTCCAATTGTATACCATTATAGAACAGGCAAAACCAAAGGCAAAAAACATTGAGCAGTTGTCAGGAGTTTGGGGTGGGAAGTAGGAGGGATGAATAGACAGAGCACAGAGAAATTTTAAAGCAGTGAAACTATGTCTCTATAATGCTGTGATGGTGGATACAGGCAATTATAGAAATGTGTATTAAACATTTGTCAGAAACTGTACAAAACAGAGTGAACCCTAACGTAAACTATAAAATTTAGTTAATAATGTGCAATTGTTGACTTATAAATTGCAACAAATGTATCCCACTAATGCAAGATGTTGCTAACAGGAGAAGTGGAGAGGCATTGAAGGGGTCTATTGGAGGTCCCTATATTTTCTGTTTAATCTTTCTGCAAACCTAAACTTCTAAAAAAATAAGGTCTATTCATTTTTAGAAAAAAAAAAAACCAATTTGCTAACACTAAGAATATGCAAAGGGACCTGAAACAATGAAGGTACAAAATTAATCCAAGTTCAGTACAAATGAAGCACCCTTCTAGTGTCTTCTTAGAGTCTAAACTATTTATTTATGGTTGAATTCTATAACCAATACATTTTAACAGAAATGAGAGATAATGACCCAGAAAGAATTCTTGACAATATATACACAAATACACACATATTATATATACATACATATATATAATCACAATGAATATATATATATATTCATCATAATAGTGCTTTCATTTAAAATTGACTTTCAGGAGAGTTATAATTTATTTCTTCATATTCAACAAATATTTATTGATCAAAGATGACAAGGACAGCTTCTGCTTTAAGAGATTAAAGCTATAGTCAGAAGAGTGGGTTTCCAGCCACAGGTGACTTTGCTCCTGGGGACTCTTCAAAATGTCACTTTTTTATCACCAGGGCTGTGAAGCTGCCAAACACCCCCAAATGCAGAGGACAGTCCCCCACAATAAAGGGTCATCCAGGCCAAAATGTCAGCAGTGCCAAGGTTATAAAAACCCAGTTAGAGTAATAAAAAACAGTTACCAGGATTATATATCAGGCCTTGAAGTATAGTTATGTGGATAAGGATTTAAACACAAAGAAATTCACAGAGACTAGTAACAGTGAGTCTAAAAGGAAAAAAGAAAAGGTTTAAAGAGCAGATAGACGCTACTACCACATGTTGACAACAGTTTTCAATTTTTGTATATTTCTTCTGAAATATAGAACTGTGCATGGGGGGTTGATGATTTATTGTTTTCATCTTTACGTTTGCAGTTCTTTCCCTTCCTTCCTCCCTTCCTTCCTTTCTCTCCTTCCTCCTCCCTCCCCTATTAGGGATTGGACCTAGAGGTCTTCTAGCAAGTGCTCTACCACTTGAACTATGCCCTCAACCTTTTTTGTTTTTGAGACAAGTTCTTACTACTTTTGCCCAGGCTGACCTTGAATTCTCAATCTTCCTGCCTTTGTCTCCAGAGTAGTTGGATTACAGCTACCTGTAATTATCTGGATTATGTTTTTCAATAAAACTCAGAAGAAAGGCTTTTCTCTAAACAGATAAAATTTTGTGATCTTCACATAATAGAAATGAAATCCTATGACTTTCCTTAAGCTCACTAAATTTTTTAAAACAAGTATGAATATTACTACCAAAGCTGGAAAGTTCTTAATAGTAAAAGTAGGAAGCATGTCATTCACTATAGTAACTACACATACTATAATTGTGCAGGACACAGAATCTTGTAGGTGATTATACAATAATTTTCAGCAATGCTAAAACATTGAGTTGTTCTCTTCAGAAGGACCAATTAAAGTCACAGTAGAATGTGAGGTGAAAACATGAATAATAATTCTAAGAGTCTCTAACAAGTCACTGAGGTCAGAAAAAGAAAAAAGTGAAGTTTAAAGCAAAAAAGCAAAAAAGTTTAAAGAAAAAAAGAAGTTTAAAGCAAATAAGCAATCTCTCACCATGTAAATTTTGTTGCTTGAATTTCACCTGATAAATTCCATTAAAAAGTTAGGGAGGGCAAACACAACAATGGGATTGGACTTTGAGCACATGATAAAAGCGAGAGCACACAAGGGAGGGGTGAGGATAGGTAAGACACCTAAAAAATTAGCTAGCATTTGTTGCCCTTAATGCAGAGAAACTAAAGCAGATACCTTAAAAGCAACTGAGGCCAATAGGAAAAGGGGACTAGGAACTAGAGAAAAGGTGAGATCAAAAAGAATTAACCTAGAAGGTAACACACATGCACAGGAAATCAATGTGAGTCAATGCCCTGTATAGCTATCCTTATCTCAACCAGCAAAAACCCTTGTTCCTTCCTATTATGGCTTATACTCTCTCTACAACAAAATTAGAAATAAGGGCAAAATAGTTTCTGCTGGGTATTGAGGGGGTGGGGGGAGAGGGAGGGGGAGGAGGGGGTGGTAAGGGAGGGGGTGGGGATGGGGGGGCAGGGGGGGGAGAAATGACCCAAGCCTTGTATGCACATATGAATAATAAAAGAAAAAAAAAGTTAGGAGATACCTAAACCATTCTATTAAGATAGCAACTTCCTACATATGATCTATAATTAGCTCATATTTTAATTTATACTTAGTTAAATATTTCTTATAAATAATAAAGTACGATTTTAGGAGTTAGATGGTTTCACTCCTATTACCAACAAACACAGCCTCTTGTTTTTTCCAAGATAAAAGGCACTTTAAAACAAACTCAAATTCTTAAGAGTTTCATATATGAAAGGAATACAGTAAGTTATGAAAGCTAGATATTCAAGTTTTATTCATAGATAACACAGTATAATTGAAAATATCAGAAGCCCTATTTCTTTTATTCCTTCTACTATAGTGTTTGTTATATGAGTTATGAAAAATAGTTCATATTTAGAAACCAGAGGTTTGTCAGAAAAAACAAACAAAAACTATATAAAATTGCAAAGAGAGAGAACTCTCTTGTCTGTTATCTTGGTAGGAGGTTTATTCCTCTATCTGGAAGCAGTAGTAAGATGGAGAACAAAGAGAAAGGGCAAATGTCTTTCTTTTTTATGTATCTATTTTGTAAAGAACACATGCTAGCAGTTTTTTTTAATGACCTGTATTTATGGCTCTAAGCATAAGAAAGTGTCAGTGTAAGGTTAGACTCTTGTCCTTCAAAGTCATAAAATCCCTATTTATATGGCTTGAGATACACATTTCTTTACTCATTCTTCATTTATTTGTTGAGTTACACTGAGAAAAATTACCAGCCAATTATTTTAATTAAGATTAGTGACCAAGAAAATGACAAGTGAGAAAATTTTAAACCAAGTATTTTCTTAATTTTTCTTCCTCTTGAGTGTATATTTGTTTATCTGCTTGACCGTGGTTGTATCTACTGTTGGGGAAATCACTGAGTGAGGCTTATATGGACCTGGTTAGGAGGAATCCAGGTTCTTGATAGTCCCCTGCTTTTGGACCCTGCCCAGCCTCTCTGCACCCTTTCTATGCAGGGAATTTATTTCTCTGACTGGTGCTTGGTTTAATTTTCAGAATAGAAAATCAAATTTTCTATTTAATTTCTTAATGAAATTTCAAGAATTAGGTTACACTGAAAAAAAATGTGAGGAAAGGGTGAATACAACAAACATGGAAATGATTAAACTGACTGTAGGTACGAAAAGCAATTCACTACAAATACGACCACACAAGCAGCACCTTTGTTCTGCACTGGGGATTAGTACAATTCCAAAAGCCATCTTGAGTGAAATACACTTTTGCTCAACTAATATCAAATGCTTTTTCTGTACATAAAGAAAAAAAAAAAACCCTGAAAACTGAAGTATGATTTTGTTCTTAATGACTATAAAGGATTAAAATACATAAAATGAAATGCAAATATCTTTAATTAGGCAATAGATCATAAAAGGTGAAAATGACCTTATGTTTCCCTTTTAAAATAACAGCAGCAAAGTGAGTGACTACATCATATTTAGCTAGACAATCTTTAAATCACCAAAATAGACAATCCAGTGCCAAAACAGAGCGTAATGGTCTTCAATCAAAAAAAACTGGAGTGTAATATTCCTAAATCAGGGCTATAGTAAGTAAATAACAGAGCAATGCTGAAAATGAATTCTTTACCCTGGCAAAAGGCCAAGGTAATTGATTTTTGTGTTTTAAAAAACAAAAAACAACTTAAGTCAAAAGGGAGAATGTTCCAAAACCACATCGTTGCACCTTAACTAAGGCAGCCATGTACGTTCCCTGCATGTAATCTGTTTTTACTGTGTTGGAGAAAATAGGAGACGTTTACTCATTTTTCTGAACAAGGATTGCAAATTTCTGCAGTTAGTTAGCAATCCTCACGTTAGTAGTTTCTAAATTGTGTTTCACTTTCTCTGAGAATGTCCTAAGGTTGTTTGCTGAGTCTGACAATCTTCTGCATGAGGCCACAAAACTAGAAACTCTTCCAAGTGCTCATTCTAGTTTTTTTTTTCTTTTCCTTTTATTATTCATATGTGCATACAAGGCTTGGTTCATTTCTCCCCCCTGTCCCACCCCCTCCCTTACCACCCACTCCGCCCTCTCCCTCTCAAAACCCAGCATTTTGCCCTTATTTCTAATTTTGTTGTAGAGAGAGTATAAGCAATAACAGGAAGGAACAAGGGTTTTTGCTGGTTGAGATAAGGATAGCTATACAGGGCATTCTAGTTTTGACTTTGTTCATTTTATAAAAGTGTTATCAACATTCAAACTTGGGTCTTTTTGTAAGCATTAATCTTCAGCAAGCACCTAAAAGTGTCATGTGTGTAATGGTATATGTGTAATGATTTAAGAAACTGCTGTACATTTTCAAAGTAACTGCACTATTTTACACTGCCATGAACAATGTGTAAGAGGAGTTCACTGTTCCACAACCTTACCAGCACTCACTATTATTAGCCTTTTCAATTTTACTAATTTTAGTAAATATCTAATAGTACTTCATTACTGTTTTAAATTTCCCCAAAGACAAGTGATACTGAGTGTATTTTACATATGTGTTTTTGTAACATGTTCTATTTTTGTTCACTTAATTTTAAATTGGGTGGGCACACTTTATTAGGTAAAGTTTCCACTATCCTAGTGTGCTAATAGTGTTTATAACATGTGGATGTTGAATTGTGGCACAAATTTTTCATACTTTTTCTTTGATTCTGTTCATGCAATTCTGTTAATGACAAATTTTTTATGCTTTAAAACTTTTTTTAATGTAGCAAATTTGAATTCTTGAAATAAACCCCATTCGACATGATGTGCTAGCATTTTTTATATAGTTGTGGGTTTAAATGATTAATATTTTTATGATGCATTTTTTCATATATGCTCACGTGGAATGTTAAACTAAAGTTTTTTTGTAATGCCTCTGTCTTTTGACAGTATGTAATGCTTGCCGCCAAACATGAGTCAACAAAACATCTTTCTTCAATACTTCATATGATTCTTACTTCCAAAAAGACGTATAAAGAACTCATGGATCCATTCTCCAGAGAGACAACCATAACCATTGAAAATCAGAAAAATGAGCAACTATTTAAAGTATTTTGAAATTGTCATAAAGGGAGACAGCAAATGAAGAAGCATTCAAAGCCATGACTCAATTTTATTAAAAACAGTGATTCTGCGGCAGTAGAGCCATCTTCCCCCTACATCTCCAGTCAGCTCAGTGACAGTGACAAAGGCACTGCTTTTGGTGGATGTTGCCAAGAAGACTGGTCTCCCTCTACTAATAGTCCTCACTCAAGTCTACTGTATTCTCCTGGGAAGGGAAGTCCAGCAGCATTTCTCACACACTCTTCAACTCTATACTGCAAAAGCTTAACTCCAGGTGCATAAGGTGGAGGTTCCAACACAAGTGCATCTACAGAGAATAATGATATCCCAACCGCCTCCCCAGCTTGCTCCTTAGGCATGGGTTCCACTCCATATGCGGTAAATTGAAGAAGAGTCCACAGTTACCTCCCTGGTCCAGATCTCTGCTCATGAAGCAGAATGTCTCAAATAGATTTCACTAAAATAGTACAGCCAAGACACTAAACAAATAACCAAACAGTAGGTCCCCAGGGGGGAATGAGTACCTAGAATTCCTACAATAAGATTACCTAGAATGCTTAATTTCCAATAAAAATGAGACATGCAAAGAAACAAGAAAATGCTACTTATGTACATGAAAAATATAAAAACTAGGTATCAGAAACTACGTGTGAAAGGGCCAAGACATTGGACTTAGCATACCAAGACATCAGAGCAGGAATTATAAATATGCTCAAAGAAATAAAGGAAACCATTCTTAAGGAAATAAAGGTTTTATGGGAATGCCAAACACAGAATATCAATAACGAAAACTCATAAAAAACAACCAAATGATAATTACAAAGTTAAAAAGCACAAGATGAAAATGAAAGATTCACTAGAGGGACTCAACAATAGGTCTGAACTTGCAAAAGAAACAATCAGCAATTTTGAACATAGACTGATAAAGGTTATGAAATATGAAGAAAGGAGAAGAAATATCATTGGGTTGAAGTCTACCATCTTGTTATTTGTTTTCTATTGCCTTATCTTTTCTTTTATTCCTCTTTTCCTATTTCCTTTTGGTTTGAATGCTTTTAGTATTCCATTTTATCCTGTGCTAGCTGATTAGCTATATTTAATTTCACTTTTCATTGATTGCTTTAGGGCTGATTATATGCAAGCTTAACTTATTAAAGTCTATCTTAAAGCAATTATATCACTTCATATGTAATGTAAGACACTTGAAATTGTATTTCCAATTCTTCTGTCCTGACCCTTTGGTACTACTGTCATATATTTTAATTCTCCATACATTCATAACTGATCAATATACATTTAAAACTGTAGCTTTAAAATGATTCTTCTATAAAAAAAGAAAACAAACCATGAAAATAAAAGTTTCTTATTTAACATTGATGGTGCTCTTTATTTCTTTTTAAGGTGTGAATTTCCATCTAGAATCATTTTTCTTTCAGCTTGAAAAATGTTTCTTGACATTTTTAAAATTGCAGGTCTCTGGTGGCAATTTTTTTTTGCTGCTGTTATTTTTTGTTTGCTTCACTGAATAAGTTGACTTTTTATTTGGCCTTCATTTATGAATAGTTTCACTAGATACAGAATTCTAAGTTGAGATCCCTGTTCTTTCAATGACTCAAAGATGTCATTTCATGACATTTGGTGAAAAATCAGTGGCCACTCTTTCTATACCCTCTCTATCTATCTATCTATCTATCTATCTATCTATCTATCTATCTATCTATCTATTCATCTATAATGTGTCATTTTGTTCCTTTTATAATTCTTTTCATTATTAGTTTTTGACACTTTATGACATATCTTAGTATGATTTTCTTAACTTATCCTATTTGTGGGATTTTTGAGTAGCTTAGATCTGCAAGCAGCTTTTTAGTGCTCATCAAACTTAGAAAACTTTCAGCCATTATTTATTTAATTATTGTATCCTCCACCTCCCATTCCCACCGTTCTCAGACTTCTATTATGAATAGACTCAAATACAGGTAATGTCTCACAAATTATGGAGGCTTTTCCTGTCATTTAAAAAAATTTATTCATTTATTCACATGTGCATACATTGTTTGGGTCATTTCTCCCCCCTCCCCCACCTTCTCCCCTCCTCCCCTCTCACTTTAAGGCAGAACCTGTTCTGCCCTTATCTCTATTTTTGTTGAAGAAACTATGTTTCATTTTGTACAACATTGATGCTCCTGTATGCAAGTCCATTTATCTTTTCTTTCACATCTAATGTGATATCAAACTTGATTATTATGTATTTTTCATATACATAATGTGTTTTTTCAGTTCCAGTCACCTCTTTTTTGTAGTTACCACTCATTTGAACATTATGTTAATGTTTCCTTTAAATCCTTGGACAATATTTATAACTGTTTTAAAGTTCTAACCAGCTAATTTCAGTATCTCTGCTCTTTCTGAGTCTGTTTCTATTGGCCAATCTTTCTTCTGCTACTGGCCATGTTTTCCTGCTTCTTTGCATATCTAGAAATTTAATATTGACTGGACATTATTAATGTTACATTACTGAATGTCTTGATTGTACCATCTTCCATGAATGAAAGTTGAATGTTGTCCTGGCAGGCAGTTAATTAACTTGTGGATCAACTGGAACCTGTCAGGGTGCTTTTATTTTAGGGTTACCTTATCCCTTCCTCTAATGCATAAGCTTTTTGGGCATCTCTAGTAGATGTCTGAGTTATTCAGTGAAGTTTCCTAATTTTTGCTGGTGTGAACTCAATCATCTCTCAATTCTGCAGAAACTCCACTATTTACACAGATTATAGCCCTACAGAATTCTTCTTCAGGTAATTGTTCTTTGCCTGCTTCATACATATGCAGCTTGTTTTCAAACACCTTTATGTCTTTATTTAATAATATAATCTTTATGTAGACTTCTCTGCTCTGCAATTTCCACCCAACTGTGCTCTCCCAATCTTTTCAGTTCAGCAGAACTGCTTTGATCTCCTTGGGAGATCTTTCTGCCTGTGGTCTGGAAATTGCCCCTAAGAATAAGGACAGAGTGATTATAGTGTTCACCCCAATAGATAGCTTTTCCATTGTTTGAAAAGTGTGTTTTTGTTTAGTTTTGTCTATAGTAGTGACTGTGCTTACAAACTTTCCTTAGATAACAATCAGCTTAATCATGTAAAAAAACAGCATTTTCAAGATCCTATTCTTGGAGTTTTTGCTTCAGTTGGTTCAAGGTGCTATAATTTTTATCATCAAAGTAGTCTGGAGGATACTTCAAAGAACAAAGACACTGAAGATACTAAAACTGTTCCCTTTTGTTTTGTTTTCACGTAGCATATTAAAATGATAGGACTTCTTTGACTTCCCTTCATAAAATGTCTTCTCTTTTATTCTTTATTAACATACTTATATATATTCTTCAAAGCAATAGCAATAACAATTTTAGTTTTCAATTTTTCTCTATTGCTAGAGTATAAGCTCCATGATGACAAAGTCCATCTTATTTTCTGTTGAACATTCAAAATCTACCCAATTAGCTTGCCCAAAGTGAGAGAATACCATCTATAGAATAGAAAAATGATGGAACGTAAGTTTGTGAAGTTATACAGGTACATGCACACACATGCACACTCAAAATGGCAGTAAGTTTTTCACATAATATGGAAGGTGTCTCTTCAGAGTGTGACACATTTTATTTAATTTAAATAAAACATTAATGCACCAATTTTTAGATTCTAACAAAGTTCTGACAAAATATTAATGAAAGCTGTCACTATCACATAATAGATATTTTATAATGTATATATTGACAATGTGTAAAATTTTCATATTACCATTCTAATGTGTAGACTAGAAGCAGTATTTTGACATATAACATAATGGCATATAATTGACTCTAAATATGCAATTGGATGTATTTTGGTAACTCTACATAACCATGTAAAAATGAAAAAAAATATACAGAACAGTTCTCTCACCCCAAAATGTTTTAAAATTCTTGGGAAAATACCACCTAATAATAATGCCAACAAGAAATCTATGACAACAATGAGAAAGCAACTTATCAGAAGAAATATTTTAATGTGTATAATAAAAATCTATTAATTCATCAAAGATCAAGATATCTCTGTCACTTCCCATTTCTCCATCTAAATTAATACTATAAAATTGCACTTATATTTAGAGTAGTAGATTCTCTACAAGCACTGAAGTACTATTGAGGAAGAAGGATACACAAGATTTATATATATATATACAATTTATACATTTCCCAGATAAAGAGCATGAAGTACTACACTTGCTTTGTTTCTTCATCATGCCTTTAAACAAAACCTAAAATCAAATGATTCTAGGTAGTTGGCTGTCTATTCTGTTGCAAGCACATCAAATAACAGCTTTTTTCTACAAAAGCTGGAAATGGTTTTCCAGCCTTACGAACATGAAAGGAATCATACTCTCAGTCTGTTCTCTGCTGCAATTGTGAGCCACCAAACAGAGGAAATAACAATGCTGTACTATCAGAGGAAAGCGGAAGCCTAGCTGCCCACTCCTGCCCTGCTTCTTATGACCCTTCACACACGCACAAGACTGCAATGGCTTTGTGTCGCCTTCGATGTTCCTAACATTAAAGGGTTAATAGCTGAACAAACAGAAACTACCTCTTCATTCTAACTTGTCCTCTTCCTACCAGTCTATGTTTTCTTTCCACATGTCACATCTTATATTACTTATTAGATGTCAGAATAAAAACCAGAGTAACCAATAATGCATGACATATGAGAGTAGTATTTACATCATGAGAAATACTTCAATAACCTAAAATGCACATTTGGAGATTTTATGACTATTTACTGAATTTTTGTGCTTTTAAACACCACCTATAATTGCCAGTCTTTGATCTCCTGAAAGGGATATAATTTCAAAGAGAAAAATTGCTATAATTGGAAAGCAGTGAGAGAAAGTAATGTCACTATCAAGGATGAAAAAAATCAAGGCCAATTCAGATGAATAATAGAGTGCATTCTCTAGTAATGCTGTGAAAGGAGCAATTAGAACAAAGATTGGATTATGAAGGAAAGGGTCTTTTAACAAAAAGATGTCCTAACTCTGAATTTTGGCTCCATTATAGCTGAAAGCACAGTAAGCAGATAGCTCCTGAGAGAGAACTCTGGATTTCCTTATGTAGTTAAAATGTGGTTGTTCATCCAAACAAGAAAGGAAAAATTACAGTTAAATCTCAGTTTTCCCCTTTATGTTCCTCAGCAGCAAAGGATTAGTACGAGAATGATTTAACTCAGTTTGGACTCTGTCTTTTTGGTCTTCCAGTTCAGGTGACAAGATATGCATGAACCTAACCCAATTCTCCTCTTCCACGCTTTCCCTCCCCTCCCAACAGTCCTTTGATACCGACCCTCAACAGTAAACACTGGGATTAAATAAAGCAAGTATGAAGTCAAAAGTAGCCCTGACATCTTACTAAACCGACCAGTTAAGAGATGTGTGAAAGGAATGTAAGATATGTTGAAATGAGGCATAAGTAAAATGGACAAAATTCCATTAGTTCACTCTGTATGCCTACATTATTACGAAAATTTAAAATATTACATGACAATAAAAATCTCCATAGATGTTCTGCCAAAAGCCAAGTCAGCAATCATAGCAAAAAAGTATGTATTCCTTCCTTTATTGGGTAGTTTTATTCAAGTGTGTCACTGGAATTTCAAGGGGGGGCTGGCAAAAGAAGCTCTCTTAGTGAACCCTGGCAACACTTAGGGTCTAACAATGAACACATAGAAATTAAGAAAGAAATAATTCTTAAATAAAATAGTGTACATCATTCATGCTCCAACATTTGTAGAATAACAAAATGAAGAAAAAATATAGGAAAGGGAAAAATTACACCAAAAAAGTGAAAAATATAATTAAAAAATCACAAGTAAAATGGATTGCCTAGCAAGATCTAAGGAAACACTGTTCCTTGGATTTCAACTCTGGATTGCAGCTGGAGTGAATGATTTTTCATGGTGAAAAGTCACTGTGCAGAGTTTGAACAAGCCGATACAGCCTTCCCTACCCAGCCAGCTTATCATGAGGGATACTACCACTTAGGTCCATCCCTTTCCTTATGCACTTTACTGGCAGATTCACATTGGAAGTCTAGGATTATTTGCATGACTCTTTCTATAACATCACCTCCCACTTTGGCCATTCTTTGGCTATGCAAAATAATTTATTTGGGCTTTATTATGCTAAGAGGTATAATTAGCTCTCATTTTGTCACACAAAGTATTGATGCCACAAGCCAATTTTCTGAAAGTGCTTCTCACACAGCACCTGCACCATTCATGTTTATAAATCAGTTAATTGTACATCTAGTCACTTATGTGTATTTGTAATTAGTCTAATTTACATATGCAAATTAACAATCATTTACAGTTGGCCAACTCCATGCTTTCTTTATGCTTTCCCCCATTTTGATAAATCAGATTTCTGAAATGCTATTTTATGAAACCACATTCATCATTTTTCCCTCAAATCACTTAGTGATAATTTCAATAGCTCTATTTGATAATAAAAATATAAGAACAAAGTTCAAAGCATCTGTTATGTCTCTTCTGATTCATTATATAAAGATGCCACTCATACAAGATGTTCCAAAATCATTTTAATCCATGTTTTCTGCTTTCTCACTCAAAAATGAAAAAAAAAATCTATCATTAAGAGCCTCCAATTCTTACCTATTTCCAAGTACTAATACTGAAAAATAATTAAAATAGGGATTTGATAAGCTAAAAGACAATGATTAATCTTATTCAATATTTTAAAACTCTTGGAAAAGATTTACACTTTGTTTCCTTGTCCGTCTAGGCCATTATGGGTCAGAGTACCTGAATCTTCATTTAAATGCTAATCTTTACATTGCTTCATGTGGAATGAAAACTAAAAATGCATTATTGAAATGTTTTGAAAGCTATGCAAAATTTTCTTCTAGACTACATTAAGGATTTTCACAGCATTACATCTGAAATACACAAACACAAACATGAAGTAAAGCTTTTAAATTTTTAAATTAATGTATGGCAAAATGGTTTAAGTTGATAATTCAGATTTTATTACCTGAGTAATTAAATGTAGATGAGTGAAAGTTTAGCATTGAGTAGTTTGTGATTTAACTAAAAATGCATAGCTATCTTAAACTAGAGAAATATGAAATAGTTCTGAAATCATAAGTAATTATGTAATTTTAAAGGGCCTACATGGTTATTTAATTTTTTATTGTATATTCATTTATTCATATGTGCATACATTATTTGGGCCATTTCTCCCCCCTGCCTCTTACCCCCTTCCTTCTCCCCCCCATTCCCCTAGATTCCAAGCAAAACCTGTTCTGCCCTCTTCTCCAATTTCATTGAAGAGAAAACATAAGCGATAAAAAGAAAGACATAGAATTTTTACCAGCTTGAGATAAAGACAGCTATACAGAGAGATTCCTAGCATTGCTTCCATGCACATGTGTATTACAACCCGCATTGGTTCATCTCTACCAGACCTCTTCATTATTTCTTGGTGCTCACCTTTCCATAGTGGTCTCTGTCAGTTTAGGATTACTTGATTCGCTCCTCTACAGCAGACACATCAAACACTTTCAAGTTTTAATTTTCCTTCCCTTTCCCTGTTCCTCTTCTATACATTCTCCCCTGAGCATGTGACCCATGTCCAATATTATTACTGCATTTGTTTTAGGTCTAAATTCTGCATATGAGGGAGAAGATATTATTTTTGGCCTTCTGAGCTTGGCTAATTTCACTTAAGATAATGTTTTCCAGTTCCATCCATTTACTTGTGATTGGCAACATTTCATTCTTCTTTGTGGATGAGTAAAATTCCATTGTATATAAATACCACATTTTCTTAATCCATTCATCAGTAGTAGGGCATATTAGCTGTTTCCATAATTTGGCTATTGTGAATAGTACTGCAGTAAACATGGGTGTGCAGGTGCCTTTGGAATAACCTGAGTCACATTTCTTTGAGTATATCCCTAGGAGTGGTATTGCTGGATCATATGGCTGATTTATGTTTAGTTTTTTAAGAAGCCCCCATACTGTTTTCCAAAGTGGTTTTACTAGATTACATTCCCAAAGCAGTGTATGAGGGTTCCTTTTCCCCACATCCTTTCCAACATTTGTTGTTGGTGGGTTTTTTTGATGATAGCTATTTCAACAAGAGTGAGGTGGAATCTTAGTTTGGTTTTGATTTGCATTTCCTTTATGGCCTGGGATGGTGAGCATTTTTTCATGTGTTTTTTGGCCATATGGATTTCTTCCTTTGTAAAAGTTCTGTTTAGTTCAGTTGCCCACTTCTTTATTGGTTCATTGATTTTGGGGGAGTTTAGTTTTATGACCTTCCTGCATACTCTGGTTATCAGTCCTTTGTCTGATGTGTAGTCTGTGAATATTTTCTCCTACTCTGTGGGTGGTCTCTTCAGTTTAGAGCCCATTTCTTTTGTTGTGCAGAAGCTTTTAAATTTCATATAGTCCCATTTGTCCATCCTTTCTCTTAATTGCTGGGCTGCTGGAGTTCCATTGAAGAAGTCCTTGCCTATATCTATTGCTTCCAGAGCATTCCCTGCTCTTTCCTGTACTAACTTCACAGTTTAGGGTCTGATATTAAGGTCCTCAGCCCACTTTGAGTTAATACTAGTACTGGATGATAGGCATGGATGTAGTTTCAGTTTTCTGTAGGCAGATAACCGCTTTTCCCAGGAATATTTGTTGAAGAGGCTGTCTATTCTCCATTGTGTACTTTTGGTGCCTTTGTCAAAAATAAGGTGGGCATAGCTGTGTGGATTCATATCAGGGTCTTTTATTCTGTTCCACTGGTCTTTATATCTGTTTTTGTGACAGTACCATGCTGTTTTTATTCCTATGGTTCTGTAATAGTTTGAAGTCAGGTACTTTAATTTCTCCAGCATTGCTCTTTTTTGCTCAGTATTACCTTGGTTGTTCGTGGAATCTTGTGTTTCCAAATGAACTTTATGGTAGATTTTTCAATCTCTGTGATGAATGTCATTGGGATTTTGATGGTAATTGCATTGGAACATGTAGCTTGCTTTTGGTTAGTATGGCCATTTTTACTATGTTGATTCTACCAATCCATGAGCACTGAAGATCTTTCCGCTGTCTGTAGTCTTTCTTGATCTGTTTCTTCAGAGGTTTGTAGTTTTCCTTGTATAGGTCATTCACATCTTTTGTTAAGTTTACTCTTAGGTATTTG
Organism: Castor canadensis; assembly: GCF_047511655.1. NCBI lineage: Eukaryota > Metazoa > Chordata > Mammalia > Rodentia > Castoridae > Castor > Castor canadensis. The sequence goes on from NC_133400.1 coordinate 71,792,605, forward strand.
ATTTTTTTTAGGCTATTGTAAAAGGAATTGTTTTTATATATTTTTTCTCCATTTGCTCATTGCTGGTATATGGAAAAGCTAATGGTTTTTGTAAGTTGATTTTGTATACTGACACATTGCTGAAGCTGTTTATGTTGTCTAGGATTTTTTGGGTAGAGTTTTTTGTGTCTTTGAAGTATAGGATCATCTCGTCTGCAAACAGAGATACTTTGACCATTTCTTTACCTATTTGTATTCCTTTTATTTCTTCTTCTTGTCTTATTGCTCTGGCTAGGAATTCCAGGACTATGTTGAACAGGAGTGGCGAGAGTTGGCACCCTTGTCTCATTCCTGATTTTAGGGGAAATGGTTTTAGTTTTTCACCATTAAGTTTGATGTTGGCTGTAGGTTTGTCATATGTAGCTTTTAGAATGTTGAGGTACATTCTTTCTATTCCTAGTTTTCTTAGTGCTTTTATCATAAAGTGGTGCTGAATCTTGTCGAAGGCTTTTTCTGCATTTATTGAGATGATCAAGTGGTTTTTGTCTTTGCTTCTATTAATGTGCTTTATTACATTTATTGATTTGCATATATTGAACCACCCTTGCATCCCTGGAATGATGCTGACTTGGTCACAGTGGATGATCTTTCTGATGTGTTGTTGGATTTGGTTTGCCATTATTTTATTGAGGATTTTTTTCATCAATGCTCATTAAGGAGATTGGCCTATAGTTCTCCTTTTTGGATGTGTCTTTGTCTGGTTTTGGGATGAGTGTAATACTGGCTTCATAGAATGAGTTAGGGAGTGTTCCTTCCTTTTCTATTTCATGGAAAAGTTTAAGAAGAGTTGATATTTGTTCGTCTTATAAGGTCTGATTGAATTCAGCACAGAATCCATCAGGTCCTGGACTTTTCTTTTTTGAGAGACTCTTTATTGCTGCTTCAATTTCATTTTGTGTTATAAATGTTTAGGTGGTTAACATCCTCTTGGTTCAGTTTTGGATGATTATAAGTATCTAGAAATCTGTCCATTTCTTCAAGATTTTCAAATTTATTGGAATATAGGTTCTCAAAGTAGTCTCTGATGATTCCCTGGATTTCCTTGGTGTTTGTTGTTATCTCCCATTTTGCTTTTCTGATTTTAACTTATTTGGGTCTTTTCCCTCCTCATTTTAGTCAGATTTGCCAGGGTCTGGCAATCTTGCTTATTTTTTTAAAGAATCAGCTTTTTGTTTAGTTGATTTTTTTGTATGTTTTTTGTTTTTGGTCTCTATTTCATTAATTTTGGCCCTTATTTTTATTTTGTATCTCCTTCTTGATTTGTGTTTTGCTTGTTCTTGTTTTTCTAGGAGTTTGAGATGTAGCATTAGGTCATTTATTTGCGATCTTTCTGTCCTTTTAATGTATTCACTCATGGCTATAAACTTTCCTTTTAGGGCTGCCTTTGCTGTGACCCATAGGTTCCAGTAGGTCATGTTTTCATTTTCACTAACTTCCAGGAACCTTTTAATCTTCTTTTTATTTCATCAATGACCCACTGATCATTGAGCAATGTGTTGCTCAGCTTCCAATTGTTTTTGTATTTTCTGCTGTTGTTTTTGTTGTTGATCAGATAGAATACAGGGGATTATTTCAATTGTCCTATATTGCTTTGTCTCACCAATCAATTGTGGAGAAAGTTCTATGGCTGCTGAGAAGAATGTATATTGTGCAGAAGTTTGATGAAATATTCTGTAGACATCAGCTAGGGCCATTTGATCTACGGCGTGATTTAGTTCTAGAATTTCTTTATTGTTTTTTGTTTGGATAACTTATCTATTGGTGATGGGGGGTATTGAAGTCTCCCACTACCACTGTGTTGGAGTTTATATGTGCTTTTAAGTCCTTTAGAGTATGTCTGATGAAATTGGGTACACTGACATTGGGTGCATATAAGGTTGATAATTGTTATTTCCTTTTGTTCTATTTCCCCTTTTATTAGTGTGAAGTGTCCTTCTTTATCTCATTTGATCAATGTAAGTTTGAAGTCTACATTGTCTGAGATAAGTATTGCTACTCTTGCCTGTTTTCCGGGGCCACTGGCTTGGTAAATCTTCTTCCAGCCTTTCACTCTAAGCCAGTGTTTGTTTTTGTCAATGAGATGGGTCTCCAGTAAACAACAGATTGTTAGATCTTCCTTTTTAATCCAGTTTGCCAAATGGTGTCTTTTGATGAGGGAGTTGAGTCAGTTGACATTCAGTATTAATATTGATAGGTATGTGGTGATTCTGCCATTTAATTGTTTTTGTTGTTTAAGGATTTAAGTGTGTGCAGTTGAATCAATGCTACTCTCTGATTCCTTGTCTTTTCTTTTTTGTTTGCTTTCATCTTTTGTGTGCAGAATTCTTTGGAGATTCATTTGTGGTAGGGGATTGATGATCATATATTGTTTTAGTTTCTGCTTATAGTGGAAAATTTTATTGCTCCATCTATTTTGAATGATAGTTTTGCTAGGTAGAGTATCTTAAGGTTGAAGTTATTTTCATTCAGTGCCTGGAATACCTCACTCCATGCCCTTGCTGCTTTTAAGGTTTCCATTTAGAAATCTGCTGTGATTTTGATGGGTTTACTTTTATATGTTATTTGTTTTTTCTCTCTTACAGATTTCAATATTCTTTCTCTATTCTCTGTGCTTGTTGTTTTAATGATAATATGCTGTGGGGAGGTTCTATTTTGGTCAAGTCTGTTTGGTGTCCTGGAGGCTTCCTGTACTTGAATAGGCACAACTTTCTTGACATTTGAGAAATTTTCTGTTATTACTTTATTGAATATATTATAAATCCCTTTTGCTTGGACCTCTTTTCCTTCTTCAATGCCCATGATTCTCAGGTTTGGTCTTTTGATGGAATTGGTGAGTACATGCATATTCCTTTCACAGGTCTTGAGTTGTGACTAACAGTTCTTCAGTTTTTTTCTTTAATTTCTATTTTATCTTTGAGTTCTGAGATTCTGTCTTCCACTTATTCTAGTTTGGTGGAGTGGCCTTCCACTGTGTTTTGTGTTTCTGTTTGATTCTTTTTTCTGAGGTTTTCCATATCATGGGTCATTTCCTCTTTAATAATTTTTAGTTTTGTCTTTAATTCATTTATCTCTCTGTTTATAGTGCCCTCTGTTTCACTTTGGTGTTTATTTAGGGCTCCTCTGAGTTTATTTATTTGTTTCTGTGTCTTCTTATATTCTTTATTTTTGGTGTCTTGAAATTTCTTGAGTGCATCTTATACATTTTGGTTAACCACGTCTAAGATCTTCTCTATAAAATTATCAGTGATTACTTGCAAGATTGCTTTTGTGAGAGTGTTTTTGAGGGCATTGCTGGGTTCCTTGGTGTCATTTATCTTTGGTTGGTTAGGGTCAGGAATGGGTATCCATTTTCTTCATTTCCTCTGAACCCTGTATTAAATTCTTCTTCCCATTGCTCCACTTGGTACTGTGCAACTATGTTCTTGATAAGCTAGTTGGTGTTTTCAGTCAACTGTTTTCTTTCCTGTGATTTACTTTTTATATTTTGGCTGTCTTATTGTTAGCTAGGTTGGTGTGTTATTTCTGTTCCTGGTCTGGAGGTGTAATTTAGCAATAACTAATTCAAAATTTCAATAGATAACCAGTAGTTTATATGTTACATAGAAAACCCCTTGGTGGTAATCTCTATAAGCAGTGGGAGTTGAGGGGTTAACATTTGTTAGGCTAGCTATAGAAATTTGAGGAGGTGGCTAGGGTGGCACTAAATGGGGAGGCAGGAAGTGGGGTGGGTGAGTGGGGGAAGCAGTGTGGGGCATGCTGGGTTTTGTGGCCCTGATGTGTGTTTGGGTATATTTCTGTTGTTGTAGTAATTATATAATTTGAAAGGACATATACATGGTTATTTAAATTTTTTAAAACTTTGTAAAATAATAAAATATACAGCTTCAGATTATGAGAAGATTCTTGAAAAAAACTATTTTACACTTTGGAAGGCTCTATAGTACAATAAAAGGTTGCAAATGAGACATAAAGTTATTTTCTCTCATTTATCCATTCCTCTCATTTATCTCCATTTAAATGCTAGCAAAGGAATAAAAAAAGCATAAACACAAAGAAAAAGTAGATAGAAAAAGGGAGAGGAGTGGGCAGGAAATTTCCATAAAATTTTACAATATGGAATCAGATGAGTGAGTGGTAACTGATTTAGTGAAACTGAGGAAGCCCTGAACTAAAGTGCTTGCTGAGGCTCTGTGGAGATCACCAGACCAACTTAACTCAGGCAGTTAGAGAATGAAGATGGACAAGAAACAAAGGATCATCCAGAAGTCTCTAATCCAAACACTGGACACCTTCTTATCCCTTACACACAATATCCACATCCAGGTGCTAGCCTGGGTACATTTTACACTCTTGGTAAGAGACTGGGAGTCGTGTTCCATATAGAAACTGAACTAGAAGGGTTTAAGTTGAGTGACATTAGCAGACTGGATAATGGATGTAAGGGACACACTACCATGTGGTGTGCAAAACAGAGAGGTAAACCTGGAAAAAGGTGGCCAAGGGACTCAGGAAGCAGTAAATTCCAGGTGAGCAGCAGACAGAAATAAAAAAAGTAAAATACATGGCAGACCTTCAGACAGGGACGGGAGACATAGGATTCCAGAAGTGCAACATACACTCCACAAAATTAAGAGTATGGGTTATTAAATCAGACAGTTGTGAGGCTCACCACAATTTTTCAGGTTTAGCAAACACAATATATCAAGAACACAGACCTTTCAGAATGAGGCACCAGTAAGTTGAAGCTACGTTTTCACTACTTTATATTATCAGCCCTTTTTTTGTTGTTCCTTTGTTTTTTGTTTTTGGCATTGGGTCTCATTCTGTTGCCCAGGCTGGCCTTGAATCCTTGGGCTCAAGAGATGCCCTACAGAGGCTTTCCTGAGTAAGCGGTACTATAGGGACACCACAGCACTCAGCTTCCTTTTGAATTTAAATTAAATTAATTTTAGCTGATTCATAAAAACAGAAATTATACGTATTAATGTGGTATCCATGTGATGTTTCAATGCATGTGTACATTATGTACTATTTTACCAGGGTAAACAAAGCTCCTCCTCAAATATTTATGCTTTATAGAGACATTCAAAATCCTTCCTCTAGCTTTTTGAGATGCACAGTAGAGAAGATTTTTGGTATCTGTGCATGTGTGGTCCTCTGTGGAGGAAAAAACCAGCAAAGCTCATAATACACAGACGTCAATACTACGGATGATCAAATCATTTTCCCAGAATGCCTAACACTTCTTCTAAAGACATGTCACCTTTCAAAAAATCTAAAGTTTTTGCTTGATCATTTTAATTATGCACATTAAATTGAACCTTGCTTTTTTGGGCATCATTTGATTTTTGGATGGCAAATTTCAAGAAAATTAAAGGCAGGGAAACAGAAGATCATGAAAAGATTTAAATACAACTGCTGGTTGTGCAGAACTGAGAGCTTCTCCGTATCAACTCAGCTGTGGATGTGTGCAGGAATTTAAAATTTCTGTTTTTTAAATTTCTTTTAGTTTTTTATTTCTTATTTTTGACACATGCTTGGCCAAAGCCACTTGTAATAAATCCACAAATAAGAGGGTTTACTGTATAAAATTGCTATCTATAGTTATCCCAGCATACAAGAGCATACCTATTTGTATCTTACTACCCATTGGTCAACCTTTCCCCACCTCTCCCTCCCACTACTTTCCTCAGCCTCTGGTAACTACCATTAGTAGAGACTATAAGATCAGCTTTTTTACATTGCACATATGAGTGGGATCCTGCAGTACTTTTCTTTCTGTGCCCAGATTATTTCTCTTAATTTAATGACCTCTAGTTCAATCCATGTTGATAATTTCTGCTTCTTATTAGCCAAGTGAAAACATTTACTTTGAAAAAGATAAAAATAATTAAGTATATTTGAAATTATATTAGGCAATGAAATGGAATAATTAAGTGTATTTGAAATTATATTAGGCAATGAAATGGAATAATATCATGAGTGATATTATCAACCATTTAAAATATACGAAAATGGAAATAAGCATGTCAAGTGCTAAGAATGGTGAGATTTTTACATTGGTGGTACTAGGGGTTGAACTGAGAGCCTTGAACTTGCAAGGCAGACACTTTATCACTTGAGTCAATACACCAGTCCTTTTTGTGTTAGTCATTTTTGAGATAGGGTATTGCTTAGTGCCCAGGATGGCTTTCACCTGATCCTTCTGTTTGTGTTTTCTGCATAGCTGGAGATGAAGGGTGCCACCACTGCACCCAACCTTTGGTTGAAATGGGGGTCTCACAACGTTTTTGCTCCCTCTGGCCTCAAACCACGATTCTCTTGATTTCTGCCTCCTGAATAGCTAGAATTACAGGCTTGAGCCACAATGCTAGGCAAGAACAATGTTCTTATAGTTTCAAGTATTTTCTACTATGATCATCTGTTATTTGTACAATCATTTTAAAGTCACAATAGAAAAACGCAGCTACAAAATTTGAAGAAATATAATTTATACATAGTTATGCTTCCCATGGTTTGAATGTGTCCTTACCAAAATTCAGATGTTTAAACTTAATGGCCGATTAGACAGTATTTAAGGAGTGGGGTCTCTAAGAGGTGATTAGGTCATTAGGGATCCCCCACATAAATAGGATTAAAGCCCCTACAAAAGAAGTCCTCTTGCCTTCTTCCTTACATCATTGTATAAGCACACAGCATTCCTCTCCTCTGGAAGATACACTAAAATACCATCTTGGAAGTGGAATGCAGTTCTCAATGGACAACCAAGCCTATTGGTGCTGTGATCTTAGCCTTCCCAACCTCCAGATTAGAGAAGTGAATTTCTGTTTTTTATAAATTACCTAGTCAGTGGTTTCTTGTTACAGCAGTACAAACTAAGATAGTACCTCTTCAGGAAAACCAATAGAACATTCAAAAAAGAAATGAAATAAACAAATGCTGAAAAAATAAGAATGAGAACAGCAATGTACATGCTGTTATTGTCAAATAAAGATTGTTCCTGAATTTGACACAAGCAACTATTAAAATTTCTAATAGTTTTTATTATATTTAATGATTATTCACTTGAATAAAAATTTTTGATGAAAAATCCAAAAACTTGAATTCTAGAACTGGTAGTTACCATAGGAGGGCACCTTATGACCCTGCTTGTGAGAGGACTGCCACAACACAAAGGAACCTACTCTGAGGACTTGAAAAGGGAGATCCCACAGCTTTCCTTTGGCAACTTTTTCATTATCAGCATTTTTAGTGAGTTTTCTTTCCCATAAATGTAAATACTTGGTTCTGTAGTTTAAGTCATTATCATTCAATAAAGACAGAAAAATCACAGCTAACAAAATCTCACTTAACATTAATTTCCTCTTATATTCTAGCACCTGGCACAGAACTTCAGTCACACGTAGAACAAAATATAGATGAATAAACAAATATTATAGTGAAATCTATTTTTAAGTAGTTTTTCTGCAAGAACAAAGAATCTCAGTTTCTTCAGTCTTTGATTGTGGACTTATTTCTTTTTAATCTTCAGTAGTCTTTGTAGATTTTTAATTCCCTGATGTGTATCATAAGACAAGACCAGTATGGGCACAGCATTCTACTGAAGACATGATCAGTCAGGGCATACTACAAGTGTTTTATGATGTTTCCAGGACCACAGTGCAAATTTCCATCCACATAAAGAATGCTAAACACTTACCTCAAGCACCAACCATAGCTTATCTCCATTTATTTTATCCTTCTTAAAGTAAATCCCATAGAATCTGACCACATTAGGGTGGTCAGAGAGTGCTTTTAAGATGTTATACTCTGCTTCAATCTCTTCATCAATATCCTAGTTTCAAAAATAATAAGAGGGGAGAGAAATGACCCAAACATTGTATGCACATATGAATTAAAGAAATTTAAAAAATAAGAAAACTGTGAGCAAACATGACTAATATCAATGAAACATATTAGATTGTCAGATACCAAATTTAATTTTACTAAAGCAAAATCATAATAGTCTTTCTGTGCTTAGTACTTGCATTGAAATTTCTCACTACATTAGGGGAAGAGATTATGATTTTCATGCTAGTCAAATGCACCACAAGTTATATTAATTTAGTTGAATTAAAAAGGAATAAATAAAGTCTGTTTCTGTATGAAATCTAATAACAACTGCAGGTGATTTTGCATTCAATGTATTAGTGACTTGGTTACAATGACAAAGACATTGATTTGAAATAAAAACTTTTAGGACTAGAAAGGATATTTGGAAGCTATCAAAAACAAGTTGTGCAAGCAACAAATTCCTACTTTTTCAAAAAAGTGAAAAAGAATTAAATTATAAGAAATGGTATATAACCTTTAGTTAACTACAGACCTACTCACCAGAAGTACCATTTAGTCATGTTTCTAGAAAATCACATACACATGAGGCAATTCTCAAAGCAATAAATAAGAGAGAAACTTACTAATAGTGTCCTTACAGTGACAGTTAATGACTGCTGTTTTATTACAGACTCATGGAATCACAGTGATAGAAAGAAATAAAGGTAAAAAAATAAAGCTCAGAGAAGTCAGAGTCAGAGATGTTTAGTATAAAATCCAGGTCCAGACTCCAAGCCTACTGCCTTCTAATTCTGTTCATTTAATCACTAACTAAATATACATCATAATAAGACTCCTTTATTTTAAAAATAGTCAATCTTTGTAAAATGTGTGGATGCAATTAATTTAAGATTATAATCTTTTGGCTGCTAATGTTTTTTTGTTTGACTTATGAAATGATGAATGAAGAGTAAGTAATTCTTAGGAAAACATGTATGTATTGTGACAACAAACTACTATGCAGTAGTTAAAGTTTCACTAAAACAATAGTAAAACATGAATTAAAATGTTTCTAAGTATATCATACATGAGTACATTATGAAAGAACAATGGCTATATATATATATATATATATATATATATATATATATATATATATTACAAGCCACTTTTCTTCATAAGAAGGCAGGGAATGGAAGAAATAAACTAATCTAATCATGGAGCCAGACATGGGGGTGATCTTGAAGTCCCTTTACTTACTGCCACAAACCTCAATCTTAATATCAAAGGTCAGAGGAAAGAAAGAGGTGTGGTTGCTTCTGGTATAGGGTGACTTGCGTCTCTCTTCCATCCATGTAAGTGGAAAGAGAACCGTGCAGACAATCCACATCAGTTAAACCTGGGCACTATGCTGCTCATTTTTAACTCCAGTATATGTCTAAATTACTACTTTAAAATAAAGCTCCCCTCCTTCCTCCTCAGCTCAAATAATATGCAACTGTGATGTAATGGACCTAGCAAAAATAACTGCAAAAGAAGAGCAACCTCAAGATGAACAAAGAAGCAGAGACCTTTTGCATCGTCTATGGTTTGTTATTGGATGAGCGTGACAAGAATGGAAGACTTCCATGTCCTCTTCTTATCATTTCTATCATGCCATGCTGCCACCATATATGTAAAAGTCTTGTAACTGAAGACATGGCTCTCAGTAAAAGTTTGGAGAGATGTGATTCCTGGGCTCACTATGGCACTTGCATGTGCCATGGGAGAGATAGGTATTTCCAGCAGACTGAGGATAGTCAACAGTTAGCCAGGCATGGTGGTGCACACGTATAATCCCAGCACCCATAAGATTGACGCAGGAGGACTGTTAAGACAAAAGGCCAGCCTGGGCTACATAGTGAGACTGTATCTCAAAAAACACCAAAATCAAACCAAAACAAACAAAAAGAGATATTCCCATACTAGCAACTCTCCTTCTAAGAAAACAGGGCAGGAGGTGTAGCACAGTGGTATAGCACTTGTCTAACATGCATGAGGTTCTGACTTTGATACCCAGCATACACACATGTGCACACACACACATGCACACACAACACAGAGTCAAAATTATTCTCAGAAAACAGAATCTTGATACTTTTCTCACAGTATTAGTAATAAGGAACGGTTCTGTATTTCTCATTATCACAACTTCTATCCCCAAAAGCAATGGGGGAACCCGTATTAGAGCCTCACTTAAAAACAAAAACCAGCAGAACTGAACAGGAAATCCAATTTTTCACAATGAGGAAATTTATTATAAACCAATACCATTTCTTCTTTGGAAACACTTAAGAAAATCTGAAAATTAATTTCTCTTCACTGAAAGAAAAAGAGAAATTGTGCCTGAATCTAAATAAATACAGAAAAAAATAGGAATCTGGTTAAGTTGGCATTTTAGGGTTACTTCTAGGTCTAGGAGTTTGTATTTTTTGAAATCTGAAATAATACTGAATGAAGTGCTAAGCTGATGGGAGCTGCATTTATGCACTGATTAATTTATTTATCAAGTACTTACTTGTGCCTTAGCATATAGGTAAAACATATAAACTAGGAAAACCAAGTAGACTTTTACATATTTTTCAAATTACAAATGTTTTGGCATGACTGCCATGAGTGAGTCAATATGATGCTTGTAGATTATCTTAACTGTTTAATACAGATAAAAATAAAGTTAATTAAGAGAGGAAAAAAGCCAAAGTGACTTACATGAATTGGATCCAGAATTTTGACTGCTGCTTTTTGGCCATTTTTTTTATTCAGTACTTTGAAGACCTTCCCATAAGTTCCTTTTCCAATAGTTTCCGTAATTTCCCATGTATCAGAAGGATCGGGGAAGTTATCAAAGATGATTGTTTTCCCAATTAATGGAAACATTTCAAAGGTCTAAATCACTGGAGAGAAAAAGCACAGTTTCATCCACATTTGATTGAGAATATCAAATAGCAACATAAACCCATGGGAAATTACCTAATAATTTCACTGGTTTGAAAGAAAATTTGCAAGCACAACAAAATACACTTCAGAGTTACAAAAAACTTTAATTTCTCCTTTGCAAATAGATTAATATGAGTTTAATAATGCTTTGTAAGTGGGGCATTATTTTGCTGTTTAATATTAATTAATTGCTATTAATTCTTTTCAAATTGACACATATATTTGTGTTATTTTGATTTACTTCTTTATACTCAGGTATTACAATGAATCAAAGTATTTTAGAAGAACATGGGCAATACTAAAATTTAATTTCCTTAGCAGGGCATGGCAGTGCATCCCTGTAATTCCAAATATTTGGGAGGCAGAAGTTTGAGGACCAAGACTTAGAGGCCAGCCCAGGCAAAGGCAAATGACTGGTGGTATGGTTAAAGTGGTAGAGCACTTGAGCACTTACCTAGCAACTGAGAGACTCTGGATTCAATCTTGAATATTGCAACAAAAAAATCAATTTTCTCATTTAAACAAATATTACATTTTATAAATGCTAGGGTTTTATTTTACTTCTGTACACAGTCCAATGCACAGCCTAATAATAGGACCCCCACTGCCTTTAGGATGAAAACCTCCTTAGCATCACTTCTCAGCTCCTCTTTCACGTGTTATGACACAGCTACTCTGGTCCCATAAGGTCGTTTCTTTCTTGTTTGAGGGTTTTAATATTCATTCTCCCTCCCACCTATGCCTGTGGTGCCTATGTGAAATTCTAACACTTATCTTTAAACTCTGGATTACATGCCACTTCCTCCACATGCCATCACTCCCCACTCCATCTGAGTTACATTCCCACCTTGGCTTCAACAGCACAACGTCTACTATTTGACACCAATACTGTGTGCCCAGTACCTGGCACAGTGCTAAAATGATTAATTATTGATTCTTTAATTAATGAAATAGATTATAGCCAATGAGGTTATTAGCATAATTATTTGATATCAATATCTGTAACAGCTGATATCATTAGTATACCAAATCATAAATAATATGATTATAATATCTGATATCACTCACATTAAGTGATATCTGACATCATTACTATATGCCTGGCACCTGGCACTTAATTAATCAAAATAATTAGTGAATTGAGGAAACATGATAAATGAGGTCAGGTGACTTCATAGAGGAGAGTTTACAGGTAATTGAGTAAGATCCAAGCTTCTTGCTTTTCGAGCAATGCTCTTAGCCCTCCATGTTCTTCCTATGCTGTATCCAACTATTCCTATAAAATTTTGAAATGTGAAAGAAGGAATTTTCTTAAAAGGAAAATGTTTTTGGCACTCTTGGTAGACTGCACATTTTCCCAGTTATCTATAGAAAAGCACATTCCTTCCAATGTGAAAAACTTGGTTGCAATTGGGTTTGTGTACATATGCACATACATACACAGATATCTATTAATAGATATGTATTCATATTCCACTTTAGCCCATGAAATTCAATTGTCTGATCACACTAACTTCATCAGTCTATCGATTCTCCACTTTCCTTGTCAATCTTCTTCAGTCCCTGCTCATTTTTTCCTTCCCAGAATAAATATTATGGGTTGTATTATTATAAACATCTTCAACATTCTTATATCTCACTTTCACCCCCAAACTGTGGTGAAACCCTACATTATCTTCACACCTGTGTCTGTACATGAAATCATACACCATGCTGACTAAAAAACTTACACGAAGGTCCTCAACAGTGTCTAGCAATCTTATGCACTTCCCTGGTTTGTTTATTTCCTTTTCAGTAGAGTTTCTACTTCACAATATCTCTCCTCAAAATGTTGCCTGTTTGCTACCCACATTCTGCCACAAAACTTTACAACTGATGCTTTTACATCATTAGCTGAAAAACTGGATGCAATAAAAAAATTCCTCAGTCTTCTCACTTCAAAAACTACAAACCAATATACATCAAGCATAGTGTGTTTATTCCTATCTTTGGTAATTGCTGTTTGGCCTCAGTCGTTCTCTTTGGTTCCTTCTTACCATTTAGTTTTTAGTACAAATAGGACTTTGTTAGGAAGGCTTTTCCTGATCAACCTGCATAAAGATAGTCTTCCCTACTTATTTTTCCATTAGAATAAAAGCTACGTGAAGGTGTGGACTTTCTTACTTTTACTATTATCCATAATTTCCAGAGCAATGGCTAGCATGTCAGTAAATGTTATTAAGTGAATAAATGTTTACTTATGTGTCAACTGTGACAGCAAAGACCCTATCTATCTTGATGCTTACAAATCTCTGTTCCTGGCACATAGTAGATGTTAAAATACAGCTGTTGAATAAATACATAAACATGGTTCTTTTAAAAAAAGATTTTTTTAAGTAAGGAAGTGAAATAAGGATTAGGGAGAACAGAAAAAAATATGGAAATCCAAAACAAAATGAAGATCATATTCTGATTAACTATACTTAAGGGCACATCATCTAGGAAATGGCTGTGAATGCCTGCTAAAAATTACATCACTACATAAAACACACTTCTGAACAGGTCTTAGAACACTTAATCTTTATGAAATCTGTGCCTTTGATCCCAAATGCAAAGAGGTAATTAGTAATAATCATCCTCTTTAACAATTTCATAATCAGCAACAAAATAACTACTTCTTACATCAGTAACAAAATAACTACCTCTTATCTGTCTGCCTGAGTCATGCAAATAAGCATTTATGCCATGGATATAATGTGTCAGACCAAGAGACCAATTATATCTTGTTAAATTTCTGAACTAGAAGTTTCCAGCCAGAAGAAACAGTCATTAAATGGAATATTGCCTTCCAAGCAATAGTGTTATTAAACATAACATTCATTTCTGAGATATTAACTATTAGGAATTAAGTGTTGGTTTTTCAATACATGGGCAAGAAAATTCAATGAAAACTCTTGAATACCAAATATCTGCAAAGCGCTTTAATGAGTTTGGGGGGATACAGAGATAGACAGTCCATGACTAGGTTAGTAAATATGTGGCTGTAGCATATTATGGAAAGTGATAACAGGAATGTGCATAAAGTAGGATGGTAGATTAGGCAGAGAAGCCATCAAGTCTGAAGTGGTTAGGAGAAGACACAGAGAATAAGCAGTATTTGAACTGGACACGAAAACTGAGCAGAAACTTGTCTAAAATGTGAATTTTCTCTTTAACAATACTCAATCAGACAAATATTCAAAGCAGTGAATCACTGTATTATAAAACAATGACCAACCTAGGCAAAAAATTACAGTAGTTTGGTCTCTTAATGAACCAATTATTCTATCCAGTGGAGATGTTACAGATAATTGAAAGAACACCACAAGGAAGTTTTTCTCCTCCACCATAAGCCATATTTTAGGATGCTCACTTTGCTCTTCTCTCTAGCAGGCACAAAAAATTTAAAAGCTGGTGTGTTGATGTAGTGTCTAGAATAGAGTATGTAGTGCTTATTCACTGTACATTGTATTGGGCAAGACGCTGGGCTAACTCTTGTTTACTGTTCATATAATAAAACCTAGCACATTATCTGCAGTAAGCTTGATGAGGGTAATGCAAATGGATATTTACCCATATGGACTGTGGTGAACAAGGGCGCTTACTGTCTTTTCAGTGGAACCATCTTGGTCAAATTGTAACCAGCTAGGATTTCTTGATGATGTAGTTTCATACTCACAGCAAAACAATAAACTCAATATCTATTTCAAATATTTTACCATTGTAATTTGTACAGCTGTAGTACTAAAGCTTAAGAAAAATAAATGTTAATCAGCAGATCACATATTTAAAATACTGGGACAGGGTTATAACTCACTTTCAAAGGGAAGAATGAATGGGGAGAGGACCATGATATGGTAAAATGGTATAAATATATATATTTCCTTATTGGCTGTGTTACTCTGTACAACACTTATATCTTTGCCGAAGTTTGATTTAATGTTTAGGCATTTGGTGAATCTTTTGCATTTAGACTTTTTTGTTCTTACCATATGCCTCATAATATAACAATAGCCTCATGTGTCTTCCATGTTTTGGAGGAAGGTTGACATAGTTTAAGTAAATGCTCTTAAATGCCAAAAAATGACCACAGAATGACAAAAACACAAACACTTTGGAAACACCTAGTCAAATCTCATTTAAAACAAATAGGTAAAATGAAGTTATTTAAAATGACTTCTTCAAAATTATACATTAAGAAATTTCAACAATTAAACTCCAAAGAGATCTTCTGGCTCTTAAACTACATGTTTGTTTCATTGCTTAAGAATAAAACAAAATATCACAATTAGTAAGCAACTGATTACTTAATGCTACAGTACATTGACTCTACATAACAATGAAGGTTCATATATTTTGTCTAATTCTTTAGTACTCAGAATAAAAAATAATTATCCAGCCCATAAAATTAAAAACACATAATTAAGGTCTTAATTATATAATTAAATTCTTAGTTATATGATCATATAAACCGAAGAATGATTTTCAACATGTATGTTTAATATGTCTTGATATGTGTATTTACCATAATTCTGAAAATGTATTCCAAGGTGACATTTTAAAAATGAAGACTCAAGCTTTTTTTTTCTTCATGCAGTGCTGGGAATGGAACCTAAGGCCTTGTGTGTGCTAGGCAACTGCTCTGCCACTGAGCTATAACCCAGCCCAAGACTCATTTTTTAAAGCTAATTTATTATATATTGAACTTTTAAAGTTCTTTTTTTCCAAGATAGAAGACCACAGTATAATGAGAAAAGTATGTTACTATAAGATTTTAACACTCATCTCAGCAATTATTCTGCGTGCTTTTGCTCTTGATTCTTCTTATAAAATAACCAAGCAGCCTTCCTGTTCATTCTAAAATGTAACAAGGCTGATCCCTAACTGGGGTTGTCTGCTTCCTCTGCCTGGAATGTTACTTCTCCTGCTATCCACATGGTTCACTTCCTCACTTCTTTCAGATCTTTTATCAGCCATCACCTTCCCAACAAGTAGTCTGGCCATCCTACTTAAAATTGCAACCTGCTCTCCTCCCCTACCCCAGTCTGACTCCCAGCTCCTCATCTCCCTTACCCTGCTCTGTTTGACAGCACTTAGAACCTCCTGACACACACACACACACACACACACATACACATAACTTCCTGTTATTGTTTTATTTACTATTTTTCTTGATTATTAGAATGGAACACTCACAAAAGCTAAACTTTCTATCCAATTTGTTCTCCAATATCCCCAAAATGTTTAAACTATGCTTGGCACAAAGAAGATATCCCATAAATATCTGTTCATGACTGAATATATGTGAATTAAAAAAACAAGCAGAAAAATTTCAAATAGTTTCAACAATAAATTCTGCCAAATGTTGAAGAAAGACACAATGTCATCTTAACGCATTTTCTTCAGAGAATAGAAATAGAAGGAACACATGAAAATGTCTATGATCAAATAGAGTTTATAGTTAGGTAGATTTATCAAGTAGAACCAGATAGGAATTCTGAACATGAAAAATAACTGAACTGAAAATTTCACCAAAAGAGTTCAATAGTAAACTTAAGCACACCAAAGAACCAATGAACTTGAAGAAAAGTCATTTGAAATTATCTGAGGAGAAATAAGAAAACAGAATGAAGAAAAGTGAACAGACCCTTAGGGACTATGGTTGATAGAATATCATCAACAAGAATAATGTATGTGTTTATGAGAGTTCAAGAAGGAGAAAAGACAGAGAAAGGGGAAGAGAGCTAATAAGAAATAATAGCTAAAACCTGCAATTTAAGGAAAGACAGAAATCTATAAATTCAGGGATTTGATGAACTTCAAAGTTAACCCAAAGAAACTCATATCAAGGCATATTATTATCAAGATGTAAAAAGACAAAGAAAAAATTCTGAAAGTAGCAAGAGAAAAGCAACTCATCACCTACAAAGGATGCACAATGAATTTATCAGTGGATTTCTCCACCAAAAAAAAAAGAAAGAAATATTGCAAACCAAAAGGCAATGGGTTAAAATATTTAAAGGATTGGAAGAAAATGTTTCAGCTAGGAATTTTATATGTCCTCCAAAAACGAGAGAGAAATTAAGCTAGTCCCAGATACACAAAAATGAAGGGAATTCATTATCATTATATTTTTCCCATTAGAAATGCTTAAAAAAAGCATTTCTCACACCTATCATCATAGCAACTTTGGAGGCTGAGATAGAGGGAATCACAGTTCAAGACCAACCTGGGCACATAGTTAATGAGATCCCATCTCTAAAAGTAACCAGAGCAAAATGAACTAGAGGAGTGGCTCAAGCAGTAGTGTGCCTACTTTGCAATTGAGAAGACCTGAATTCAAATGCCAGCCCCATAAAAAAAAAAAAGAAATATTAAAAGAAGACAATTAAGTTGAAAAAAAAGGGTATTAGAAAGTAGCATGAAGCCATATGAAAGTCTAAAGTTGTCCAGTACAAGCAATTACATGGACAAATATAAAATTTAGCATTATTATAATTTTAGTTTGTAATTCCACCTTTTTTTATCTTCTAAAGAATTTGAAATAAAAATAATAATAAAACTATGCTAATATATTTAATATAAAATTTGGGGATTGAACAATAAAGGGATAGAGTTTTTATGTGCAATTGAATTAAGATGGTGTAAGTTTAAAATAAATTATAGCTGGTGTGGTGGCACACACTTGTAATCCTAGCTGCTCAGGAGGACTGAGGTTGGAAGACAGCCTAGGCAAAAGGTGACCAAGACCCTGACTCAAAAACAGGCTGGGTGTGGTGGCATATGCTGGTTGTCCTAGCTACACAGGGGGCAAAGGTAGGAGGATCAAGGTTTGAGGTTGGCCAGGGCAAAAAACACAAGACCTTACCTGAAAAATACTAAAAAGCAAAATGGCTGGAGGTGTGCCTCAACTGGTAGAGTACTAGCACAAGGTCCTGAATTCAAGCCCCAGTACCACAAAAGTAAATAAACAAATAAAATCATTACAACCTTAGATAACCACAAAGCAAATACCTGTAAAATATACACAAAATGAAATGAGAATTAAATCAAAACATGTCATTATAAAAAATCCAGTTAGCTTGGTGGCCACTGTAAAAAAAATACCTGATGAAAACAACTTAAGGCAGGAAAGACTTCTTTTGGAGTGTGGTCTCCAGGGTTTCAGTCCATGGTCAACTGATTCCAGTGCTGTGACCCTGAGACGAGGCTGACATGAAGGCAGAGAGAATATGGTGAAACAAGCCAGCTCATCTTGATGGCAGACAAGAAGCAGTGAGAGACTGGAAGAGGCCAGGGCAAGACCTAGCCTCCAAGGACATGTCCCAGTGACCTACTGGTGGTAGGTCCCAAGACAGCACCACCAGCTGGAACCAAGCTTTGAACACATGAGCCTGGGTAGGGGCGGGCATTTCATATTTAAACCTTAGCATCCACTAAACACAAAGGATGGCAGACTGGAGCAATGAGTGACAAAAAGAGCTATAACATAGATAACATTTTTAAAGGCAATAGTAAGTCCTTCCCTACCAATGTTTTTAATATAGAAGGACTAAACTCTCCAATATAAAGTCAGAGATTAGCAGAATTGCGGGGGAGGGACTTAATTCAGTTATATGCTGACTAATAAGAAACACGGTTTAGGTCTAAGGACAGAAATAGTTTGAAAGTAAAATATATTCTATGAAAACATCAACAAAACCAAATTAGTATGGGTTAGCAATACTAATATCAGACAAAATAGACTTTAAGCCCACCTGAGAAAGTGCACTTGTAAAGGATATACTTTAAGATTGTCAGTAATGGGGGAGAGGATGGGGACAATCTAACCAATGTACAATGTGAACCTCTTTGAAATTGTCACAATGAATCCCCCCTGTACAATGAATATATCCTAATAAAAATTAAAAATAAAGACTGACAATAACCCCACAAGGAAGGTCTAAATTACCAATACCACAGAAATGATTAAGCATCTGCTAAGCTAACACTGACTATTAGAAACAAAAATGGTTATGTTGGGCTTCAGTACTGAACAGTGATCATGAAAAGTGGAGAAGTGATAAAATTTAAAATGTTCAAAGTTCTTTGTGTCATTCAGGAGGCAGTTAGAAATAACTTCAGACATTATGATATACAGGTAGAACCCATACTAAACACTAGACTCTCAAAATAACATGTTTAGCTACCAAAATAAGAAAAGAAAAACTGTTTTAAAAACCTCAATCAAACTTATGAAAGGAGAATAAATAAAACATAGGAAAGGCAGCATAAAATAACTCATTGGGCATAATTATAAAAATATAATATAATCACAATAATTGTTCATGGACCCCTCTCAGCAGTGAAAGGAAAGACATTGACAGTAGTAGTCTATCTTCAGGAGATCCACATAAAGCCTAGAAAAAAGAATACTGGAAGTAAAATAATGGTGCCATGTAAATACTAAACAAAAGAAAGTGAGGTGGCTAGCTCAACACCTGAAAAAATATATTGTAAAGTAAGAGGATTTATTAAGGGCAAAAAGGATCACTACATAATACCCAAAGACTTAATTCACCAAGAAAACATAAAAGCTCAAACCAGAGCCCCCAAGTATACAAAAACAGGAAGAAATAAGGGAAAATGGAGACATTCATAATTTAATTGGAAAATTTTAATAGAACTCTTAGTAATTTTTTATTAAAAGAGCAGGATTTTTAAAAGAATAAATAAATTTTAAATAACATAATTAACAAGGAAAATTTAATGGGCATACTGGATGTGGAACCCTTTAACAAAAAAAAATGAATATTTCTGAGCACATATGACTGAAGTGCAATTAAGTGAAATCAACAATTAGATACATTTTAAAACTATACAAATGGATACTACAAAAGATACCATGAAACAATTCAAGAATCAATAGGATTACTCTCTTTTTTTTCAGGAATGAAAGTTGGGCCACACAGTTAACTGTTGAAATTAGTAAGGAATATTTCCAGAGTCAGAAATTGCAAATTTGTACTCACTTCAGCAGCACATATACTAAAACTAGAACCATACAGAGCATGGCCCCTGTACAAGGATGATACACAAGTATCAATCCTTGTGTTCAATATTTTTAAGGCATAAGCATAGGCAATTACTTTCTGAATAGGACTCCAACTGAAGAGGAAGTAAGAAGAATTGACATGTGGGACTACACCAAATTAAAAAGCTTCTGCACATCAAAAGAAAACAGCTACCAGAATAAAATCATTGCCAGCTATTGAATGGATAAAGAATTAATATTCAGAATATACCAAGAGCTCAAAAAATTAAACACCCAAAGAACAAGTAATCCAATGGGCAAATGAATTGAACACACAGTTCTCAGAAGTACAAATGGCTAATAAATACATGAAGAAATGTTCAACATTCTTAGCCGTAAAGGAAGTGCAAATCAAAACTACACTGAGATCCCATCTCATCCCAGTTAAAATTGCTATAATCAAGAAAACAAACAACAAATGCTGGTGAGGATGCAGGGGAAATGGAAGCCTCATACACTGTTTATGGAAATCACTTTAGGCGTCAATCAAAAAATAAAAATAGATCTACCTATGACCCTGCTATACCACTCCAGCATATACCTGAAGGAGTATAAAGAAACATACAAGAGAGATACCTGTACCTCCATGTCTACTGCAGCACCACTCACAATAGCCAACCTGTGGACTCAGCCTAGATGCCCAACAGCCGATAAACAAAATGTGGCATACATACAAGGTGGAATATTATCCAGCAGTAAAGAAGAATGAAATTATAGGAGTTTTTTGCAGGAAAAAATGGATGGAACTGGAGATCGTAACGTTGAGTGAGATAAGCTGAGCTCAAAAAAGTGTTGCCTGTTTCTCCAGAGTAGAAATTATTCCTAAAGTGATGATGATGATTAAATGAGAAAGGATATTTCCAGGGTCAGAACTCAAAAACTTGTGCTCACTTAAGCAGCACATATACTAAAATTGGAACTGTGCAGAAGATTAGTGTGGCCCCTGCACAAGGATGACACAGAAATTCCTGGTGTTTGATATTTCTAAGGTATAGGCATAAGTGATAATGGGACATAAGTGGAGTGTAAAAGGGGGACTGTCAGGAAGGATTAGCAGGAAGAGGGAGAATGGAGAGGGTGAAGAGGATCAAAGTATGTATATATGTGTACATATATGTGTGTGTAGGTTTTATACATGTATATACATACTCATATATGTGTATTCTCTCTCTCTCTCGCTCTCTCTCTTTCCAAAACTGAGGTTCCTGACTCCCAGTGTGTCCCTAAATTGATAAATCATTTTTTATGAATTGATTTGAAAGTCTGGTGAAAATTGCCAATTTACTTCTAATGGATAACCATTTTCTATTGCCAGAGAAAGGGAATTTGTTTGCTAGAAATCATCTTTCAAACTATCAATTCATAAACAAAACTAAAGGAATCCTTATTTGTTAAAAAAAAGTTGGAAATGGCTTCAGAAATTGTTTAAATGATAAACATTTTAGATCAAAATTTTATATAATTCACCCAAAAACTATACATTCTGAGGTATATTCAGGCTGTCAAGTACTTATCAAATCATTAAGCAGCAACTAATGGGCCTTCAAACATTTTGTATTGATAGATACAAGTTACTTTTCAAAGAATATAGGCACAAAATATTAAGATATAGTTGAAAGAGAAGTTCAAGATGATGTTATGCTTTTATATTATGTGACCAAAATTTGCTAATAGATTATATATAATATACATATACAATATAAATATACAAATATATACACAATCTTTATATATATGCATATATATAGCTCATATTCAAGATTACCAAACTGAATCTTTATTTTTGCATTTGCTCCCAACAATAATAATAAAAAAGGACCAAGACAGATGAGAGTAATTTTTCACATGCTAGCCATCACATCAACACATTCATAAAGAAGTTATCTTTGAAAGCTTATACATCTCTGGATTTTCCCATTTCAAAACAATTATCTTTTATAATGCAATAAAAATCAATATGGCATGAATAACATTCACCCTCACTCATCTGTCACAACTTGGCACTTATGCTCTGGCAACGCCAGAGAACTTGTCAGCTTTATCACCTACCTTTAGCAAAGCTTGAAAAACAATGCTTAATAACATTCAGACACCAAGCACAGAATGCATGTGCAGGCTGCAGCTGTGGCCTTAGACCTGTAGCACACAACAAGAAAAATGGAGTTATTGACATGAACATTAGGATCTGGAGAAAGAAACCAGAAATTGAATTTGAATTTAGAAACATTTTAGGAACAATGGCAAGACTTTATAATTAATCACTCAATTCTAGAACTTTTACACAACTAACCCCATTTCCTCTACTGGTATAAAACAATTCTAAAGCTACTGAGTTGGTGTGAATTAAAAAGCTTCTTGAGAACTGAACAGCAACTGGACAGTTAGTTCACCAAGAAAACCCATGAAGATAGTTTGGGTTTTCAACCTCCCCCCCGACCTCTTTTTTAAACTTCATTGTCATTAAACAGCTATTTCAAGGCACACAGTCATTCCCATCCTAATAATAATTTATATATATATATATATATATATATCTTTCTCGAAGGGAAATTTTAGGAAGATGCAATACAAGGTCTTGGAGAGCAGGACAGGGCAGATGTTGAACAGGCTGAAATGTCATTCCTTTTCTCGATATCATCGCCCTTGGCTGCTTTTTTCCTCTCCTTAAAAGGAGAAC
This sequence comes from Castor canadensis, assembly GCF_047511655.1. NCBI lineage: Eukaryota > Metazoa > Chordata > Mammalia > Rodentia > Castoridae > Castor > Castor canadensis. Next base: position 71,815,200 of record NC_133400.1, read on the forward strand.
TGCTTTCCAGATGCACTGGGGTTGCAGAGACGTGGGGTCCCCGACGTGCACGATCCGGGCGGGGCTGACGGCCTCTGTGCGCACAGGGCAGGTGGCACCTGGACCCCGTGCCACAGGTCCCCACGCGAGTGGGAGCTGCCCGCCCTCCGTGCTCCCTTCATGTTCTCTTCGCAAGTTCCCCTCTCACCAAACTCCCGCCCCCCAAATAAAGGTGAAAAGGATCTCCGGGTTGCCCAAGCGCACCCCCCACGCCCCGGCGCCCCTGGTCCAGCTGCGCGTCCCCGACACCCCTCGGGGGTCGCAAGCGCAGCCCGACCTCTACCTGGGTGGACGCTGGCGCCTCCTGGCTCCCCTCGGAGTGCGCTGGCGGCAACGCTCCTGCGGGTGGCGGGGCGGGGTGACCCGGGGTGGGGGGGGAGGGGAGAGCGGGTGGCCAGAGGGGTGGAACGGACCGCCTGCCGGGGGCGGGTCGAAGTCGGCGTGGGGAGCGGACCCCGGCCACCCGCGTGGGTGGCCCCTCGGGGGTCTCCGGCCTATCAGCTGCCCTCATTCTGGCTCCCGGGGGCGATGTTCTTCTGGCTGCGAGCGCAGGTAGCTCGGGGTTCTGGCCGGTGCTCCGAGGGAAGGGGACGCGGTGCCAGCCTTGGGGTGCCGCGGATCCCAGCATTGTACCCTCCCCTTCTCAAAACACACACACACACACACACACACACACACACACACACACACACACACACACTAACCACACCCGCACAGACCCAGGGCCGGAGCAGTTCTCTCCCTGCCCCGCACTCTGACCCCCAAGGAACGTCTCCAAAGTGCGAGGGGTCTGAAGTCTTGGGACACCAAGGAGGGTGGAAGCTCATGGCAGCCAGGCTCCACCTGAAAAGCTTGGGCTCTGGGCGGGCCTGAGAGGGAAAGTGGCTAAGATGTTCCAGGGTCCAATCCACTATGGCAGCCTGCTAAGGAATTTGCGTCCCAGCAGAAGTCAAAGCAGGGACTTCTGCCTTGGGCTGGAGGAACCTGTTAACCACCAGCCCTACAGCTGTTTGCTTTGGTCTGATCTCCCACAAAAAGGGTTCTCCTGTGACTCCAAGCTGACCAGATTCCTTGATCGGCCTCAAGGGACATTTTAGGGTATGCCTTCTTCCCCTACAAGAGAGGAGAAGCACAATCAAAATGTCCTTTGAATCTGCTAATAATCAGAATGATCTATCATCATATCTTATCAAAAGGAGAATAGAGACTGAAAAGAGGTCATGTAGTCCCAGTCTCCATCCATCTTAGGAAAGGCGATTTGAATAGATGCTAAAAGGTCATTCAGCATATTCAAGCCATCCTCATAATGTGAAGATGTAAAAATTGAACAGTGGATTTTTAAAAAATTGTTTATACATTTATTCATATATTCATACATTGTTTGGGCCATCTCTCCCTTATGCCCCCTCCCTTCTCACTTCCAGGCAGAACCTGTTTTGCCCTCTTCTCCAATTTTGTTGAAGAGAGAACATAAGAGATAATAAGAAAGACATAGCATTTTTGCTAGTTTGAGATAAAGATAGCTATACAGAGAGATTCCTAGCATTAATTCTATGCACATGTGTATTGCAACCCACATTGCTTCATCTCTACCAGACGTCTTCACTACTTCCAGGTCACCTTCCCATAGTGGCCTCTATTGATTTAAGATTACCTTGTTTTCTCCTCTACAGTGGGCACATCAAACACTTTCAAGTTTTAGATTTCCTACCTTTCCCTATTTCTCCTGTACACATTCTCCCCTTAGTGTGTGACCCATGTCCAATAATAATACTTCATTTGTTTTAGGTCTATAATCTGCATATGAGGGAGAACATATGATTTTTGGATGTCTGAGGCTGGCTAACTTCACTTAAAATGATTGAACAGTGGATTTTTATTAAGGAGAATATCCAATCAATGGCCAAATATACAAGTAGCTTCAAAAATTTAAATTATTTGTTTTCTTTAAAAAGAGCACAAGTCTGGCTCCTGTGGCTCACGTCTGTAATCCTAGCTACATGGGAGGCACAGGACAAAAAAAAATTGGACTGGAGGTTTGGCTCAAGCAGTAGAGTGTCTGCGTTGCAAGAGCTGAGCCTTGAATTCAAACCAAAAAAAAAAAAAAAAAAAAAAAAAAGAAAAAGAGACAGAGAGTAAGAAATGGAAAACACACAACAAACATATTTTAACATAGTTCTAGCCATTTTGGATGTATCTGGAAAGACTTAAGAGCTAATAAAAGAGCAACCAACTGCCTACATACACAATAAAGAAGCAATTTTAATATAGGCAAACTACTTAATTAAAAATACAATAAAAAATAGTTCCTACTCATAATAGTAACAAAGAACATGAAATAACTAGGAGTGATAAAAATGAAAAACTGCAAGGAAAATAAGAAAAATACAGGTCTACTGGGAAATTGTTTATACACTGTTTTATTAATTAGAGACATATAAAATCCCTGCAAGTGAGAAGACAAGATTCCAAATATGTCATTAAGTGGACCTTTGAATGTGAATGACACCCAGCCCCAGTACAGTAAAAAATCTGCATATGACTTCTGACTTCCCACGGTAGCATCAGGAGGTAGCTATGGAATTATTACATAACATAACATGTGCTGCAGTTTATTTTATGTGGTTTTGAGTTAATATGCATATTTGTTTACAGCTTCAAATGGTACAGTGTAAGGTCTATAAATGTTTGTATGGCTAAGTTTTAATGAATATTAACTTTTAAGAATGACTAGTATACACACAACTATAACCAACTTGTCTTTGACAAAGGAGCTAAACATATATGATGGAGAAATAGCAGCCTCTTCAACAAAAACTGCTGGGAAAACTGGTTAGCAGTCTGCAAAAAACTGAAACTAGATCCATGTGTATCACCCTATGCCAAAATTAACTCAAAATGGAACAAGGATCTTAATATCAGACCACAAACTCTAAAGTTGATAGAGGAAAGAGTAGGAAATACTCTGGAGTTAGTAGGTATAGGTAAGAACTTTCTCAACGAAACCCCAGCAACACAGCAACTAAGAGATAGCATAGATAAATGGGACCTCATAAAACTAAAAGCTTCTGTTCATCACAAGAAATGGTCTCTAAACTGAAGAGAACACCCACAGAGTGGGAGAAAATATTTGCCAGCTACACATCAGACAAAGGACTGATAACCAGAATATATAGGGAACTTAAAAAACTAAATTCTCCCAAAACTAATGAGCCAATAAAGAAATGGGCAAGTGAACTAAACAGAATTTCTCAAAAGAAGAAATTCAAATGGCCAAAAAACACATGAAAAAATGCTTACCATCTCTAGCAATAAAGGAAATGCAAATTAAAACCACACTAAGATTCCACCTCACCCCTGTTAGAATAGCCATCATTAGCAACACCACTAACAACAGGTGTTGGCAAAGATTCGGGGAAAAAGGAACCCTCTTACACTGTTGGTGGGAATATAAACTAGTACAACCACTCTGGAAAAAAATTTGGAGGCTACTTAAAAAGCTAAACATTGATCTACCATTTGATCCAGCAATACCACTCTTGGGGATATACCAAAAGACTGTGACACAGGTTACTCCAGAGGCACCTGCACACCCATGTTTATTGCGACACTATTCACAATAGCCAAGTTATGGAAACAGCCAAGATGCCCCACCACTGATGAATGGATTAATAAAATGTGGTATCTGTCTATACACAATGGAATTTTATGCAGCCATGAGGAAGAACGAAATGTTATCATTCGCTGGTAAATGGATGGAATTGGAGAACATCATTCTGAGTGAGGTTAGCCTGGCCCAAAAGACCAAAAATCATATGTTCTCCCTCATATGTGGACATTAGATCAAGGGCAAACACAACAATGGGATTAGACTATGAGCACATGATAAAAGTGAGAGCACACAAGGGAGGGGTGAGGATAGGTAAGACACCTAAAAAATTAGCTAGCATTTGTTGCCCTTAATGCAGAGAAACTAAAGCAGATACCTTAAAAGCAACTGAGGCCAATAGGAAAAGGGGAACAGGTACTAGAGAAAAGGTTAGATCAAAAAGAATTAACCTAGAAGGTAACACACATGCACAGGAAATCAATGTGAGTTAATGCCTTGTATAGCTATCCTTATCTCAACCAGCGAAAACCCTTGTTCCTTCCTGTTATTGCTTATACTCTCTCTACAACAAAATTAGAAATAAGGGCAAAATAGTTTCTGCTGGGTATTGAGGGGGTAGGGGGGAGAGGGAGAGGGCGGAGTGGGTGGTAAGGGAGGGGGTGGGGGCAGGGGGGAGAAATGACCCAAGCCTTGTATGCACATATGAATAAAAAAGAAAAAGAAAAAAAAAGAAAAGAAAATGTGGTATCTATACACAAAGGAATTTTATGCAGCCATGAAGAAGAACGAAATGTTATCATTCGCTGGTAAATGGATGGAATTGGAGAACATCATTCTGAGTGAGGTTAGCCTGGCCCAAAAAACCAAAAATCGTATGTTCTCCCTCATAGGTGGACTTTAGATCAAGGGCAAACACAACAAGGGAATTGGACTTTGAGCACATGATAAAAGTGAGAGCACACAAGGGAGGGGTGAGGATAAGTAAGACACCTAAAAAATTAGCTAGCATTTGTTGCCCTTAACACAGAGAAACTAAAGCAGATACCTTAAAAGCAACTGAGGCCCATAGGAGAAGGGGACCAGGAACTAGAGAAAAGGTGAGATCAAAAAGAATTAACCTAGAAGGTAACACAAATGCACAGGAAATTAATGTGAGTAAACTCCCTGTATAGCTATCCTTATCTCAACCAGCAAAAACCCTTGTTCCTTCCTATTATTGCTTATACTCTCTCTTCAACAAAAATAGAGACAAGGGCAAAATAGTTTCTGCTGGGTATTGAGGGGGTAGGGGGGAGAGGGAGAGGGTGGAGTGGGTGGTAAGGGAGGGGGTGGGGGTGGGGGGAGAAATGACCCAAGTCTTGTATGCACATATGAATAAAAAAAAAAAAACCCACAGATTGTGTAAAATATAGTGGCATAAATTTATAAAAAAGATAAAAAAGATAAATAATAAAAAACAACAACAACAAAGAATGACTAGTATATACTTTATGGTAGTCAGTGACTTTTTACTTCTTCTTCTTCTTCTTTTTTTTTTTGGTGGTACTGGGGTTTGAATTCAGGGCCTCATACTTGCCAGGCAGGCACTCTATCACTTGAGCCACTCCATCTGTCCTTTCTTGTGATGGGTTTTTTCAACAAGGGTCTCAGAACTATTTGCCTGGAGTTGGCTTCAAATAGCTATCCTCCTGATGTCTGCCTCCCAAGCAGCTAAGATTACAGGAGAGAGCCACCACTATTATCTGCTATGTTTTATGCATTCAGGACAAAGTCTGGGGTCCCACAAGTCAGGGCTCATTGTCTCATTGCAGCAATGGGACTGTACACCAGAGAAGTCATGAGGCTGTTTTCATAGACTCAAAGCAAAGCAGAGCTTTGGCTACAAAATGAATCCAGGGTTCTGTTCCTTGGATAAATGAGTAATGCTACTGTAAAAACCCCCTTGTATGATGTTTAAATATATCCTTCCTGCGTATTCCACTGATATTGCCTTAATTCAAGTTTTAACTATCCTACAGTATTTCCTATTTTTCCTGATGTTTCTCCTGCCTTGCCGTCTCAACTTTATAATAAAACATTAAAGGTACTGCTCAAGCCTTTGTAAGAAGACTAGTTGCATTTATAGTGTATGCCTGGGTAGTGAGCCTCTCTGGTAAGAAAACACAGTAAATCACCTGTAAGTCCAGGAGTTTTCTTTCTTTTCTATGTGCAAGCTGGCTTCAAATACATTATTTCATTTTTATGCACAAAATTCCTCTAAAATGAAAATACTTGTAAGGTAGGTATCTCTTATTTACTAATAAGGAAACTGAATAAAATGACTTCTCAAAGGTCATAATCTTTAGTAATCTTTTTTCTTTCTTTGTGGTACTGGGGATTTGAACTCAAGGTCTGATGCTTATTAGGCAACTATTCTAATATTTGAGCCACACCCACAGTCCTTTTGCTTTTAGTTTGTTTTTCAACTACGATCTTGTACTAATTTCACCCTGCTTGGCCTCAGGAACCTCAGTCCTCCTATGTCTGCTTCCCAAATTATCTTGGATTACAGATATGCACCCAGCACACCCAGCTTCCTTAGCAATCTCTTTAAGAAAATAATTCCAAAATCTATGACTTCTGTAAATGCTCAGATTGCAGTTTGACCCTCACAGAAGTATCAAGGATGAAATTGTGCAGCTTAAAATGATCTCCACACCATTTTCTAGCTTCTCAACAATTCAGCCTTGGTGTGGTTTAGGACATTCTTTTTTCTCACCTCTATCCATACTGTGCACCCACATCTTCTATACCTAGCAAACAGTTACATCTCAGTTGTGACTCATTTGCTTCTTCCCTTCTTAGGGAAGAGCATTTGCCAGAATCTGTGTGATGGATACAGTAGGCACTTTTTAGGAATTCCATATAGACATTTTTAGGATCGAGAGAATTGGCCAGAATTAAGGGCATAGAACAGGGTGTAAAATCTCTTTAGGAGGTAGAGGAAGGTTTCTGGCACCTTTCCTTCAAAATATTTACGACTAACAAGGCTTTTTAAAAAGTTTGAAATATCTCATGAGGCTTCTTAAGTTTTGCTTGTTTTTAGACCCTTTTAGTATTGTACTTACAGTCTACATTTATAACTGCATTTTCAACCAGGCAAGGTGACACACACCTGTCTGTAATCCCAGCACTTGGGAGGCCTATGAAGGAAGATTGTGAGAATAATCACAATTTAATTTGTTTTCAGTAAAACTTCCGTTTCCTCTACTTACTAGCTGTGTTGCAATGAGTACATTTTTAACATCTTATACTTCAATTTATTCCTGTAGAAGATGGTAAACAATAAAAATATTGCCTATATCACAGTTATTTTGAGGATTAAATAAAATGATCATAAGGGCTGAGGGCATTGCATGGCATATAATATATAATTAGCACATATTATAATTATTACTGTTGTGCCATCATTATCATAATTATTATCATTCTCTCACAAAAGATTTGAGAGGTCTTATGATAAAACTCTTTCCATGGTTTCCAATGTATCAATTATTTCAATCAAAAAACTGATAGTCTTATGAAAAGTGAGTGGCCTTTATCATCGTGATTCAATCTATTATTAGCTATATGAATTTTGCACAATTCTTTTAATTTCTCTTAACCTTGATTTTTCTCATTTGTACAAGATAGCTGTTAACTCCTTCATAGAGATGTGAACACCTCAAATATTATGGACACTAAAGAAGATGAAAGTTCCCAGAACTTTACTGATTCCACAAGTAGTAATAATTATTATTAGCTATCATTTCCTTTTATGAAAATCCTAATACTATAGCTATGTGTTTATTCAAACAGGTGCAGCCAAAATCAAGGCTGATAGAAATCCTCTCCTTACCTTGAAATATCATTTAAAAACAGAATGTTAGGGCTGGTGATCTAGCTCAGTGGTAGAGTGCTTGCCTAGCATGTGGAAGGCCCTGGGTTTGATCTCTAGTAACCCCCCCATCCCCACACATATACATACAAAGTCAAATTGGGAAGGTCCTAGGACAGGTGTAGGTGTCATACCCATAATGGCAGTCTTTACCATATACCTCTGGATGCCTAAAATAAGATCTGATCCAATGATGCTGGGTTCAGCCATGTCTCCAAAGCCAGGAATTAATGCCCAATTTTCATTGGGGGATTTGCCTGTTCCAGTAAGCCTGCAACCTCAATTAATTGGTGACCCTTCAGTAGGCATGGAGGAAATGAGATCACTTTTACTTGCAGGTGAGTTACTTCCTAACCAGTTGTGCCAGTTCAGAAAGGTAAAAGTGGAGCTACACCAGTTAGAAACATATGATGTCATTTCCAGTGCAGAATATGACCTAACAATTTTAACTTCAAGAAAACAGGCAAATGTTTCAGTAATGCTATATATAGATTCATGTATAGAAAAAAGAAATTATGGAAGATGATGACAGGTGTGCTTCACTCTCTGTTTGCTCCACCAATCAAAATCTTACCCCTTATCCACACCAACACAAACTGGACGTATTCCTAGAATTTCTACCATGAGATCGCATGCAAAACTTCTACCAGTGATTATTAGGCTTATTTCTGACAAATACCAAAAAGTTGAAAGTCTTGGGTCCAAACGAATAGAGTATACGTTTGACTGGTTGTGTAATAAGAGCTAAAAACTCAACTATCAAGGAGGAGGTTGCTACACAAAACCAGTTAGCAGTGTGTTGTAAGTTTCCTGCCATCAGCCTCTCTTAGTAGTATCACACGAAGCTACCTCATACTACATTTAGAAGCCTTTTTCTCTAAAGATGCAGTGTTTTGTAGCTTATACTTTTTTTTGTTCTGTTTTATTATTCATATGTGCATACAAGGCTTGGGTCATTTCTCCCTCCTGCCCCCACCCCCTCCCTTACCACCCCCTCCTCCCCCTCCCTCTCCTCCCCACCCCCTCAATACCCAGCAGAAACTATTTTGGTCTTACCTCTAATTTTGTTGTAGAGAGAGTATAAGCCATAATAGGAAGGAACAAGGGTTTTTGCTGGTTGAGATAAGGATAGCTATACAGGGAGTTGACTCACATTGATTTCCTGTGCATGTGTGTTACCTTCTAGGTTAACTCTTTTTTTTTTTATTTTTTTTTCTTTTATTATTCATATGTGCATACAAGGCTTGGTTCATTTCTCCCCCCTGCCCCCACCCCCTCCCTTACCACCCACTCCACCCCCTCCCGCTCCCCCCCTCAATACCCAGCAGAAACTATTTTGCCCTTATCTCTAATTTTGTTGTAGAGAGAGTATAAGCAATAATAGGAAGGAACAAGGGGTTTTGCTGGCTGAGATAAGGATAGCTATACAGGACATTGACTCACATTGATTTCCTGTGCGTGGGTGTTACCTTCTATGTTAATTCTTTTTGATCTAACCTTTTCTCTAGTTCCTGGTCCCCTTTTCCTATTGGCCTCAGTTGCTTTTAAGGTATCTGCTTTAGTTTCTCTGCATTAAGGGCAACAAATGCTAGCTAGTTTTTTAGGTGTCTTACCTATCCTCACCCCTCCCTGTGTGCTCTTGCTTTTATCATGTGCTCATAGTCCAATCCCCTTGTTGTGTTTGCCCTTGATCTAATGTCCACATATGAGGGAGAACATACGATTTTTGGTCTTTTGGGCCAGGCTAACCTCACTCAGAATGATGTTCTCCAATTCCATCCATTTACCAGCAAATGATAACATTTCGTTCTTCTTCATGGCTGCATAAAATTCCATTGTTTATAGATACCACATTTTGTTAATCCATTCATCAGTGGTGGGGCATCTTGGCTGTTTCCATAACTTGGCTATTGTGAATAGTGTCGCAATAAACATGGGTGTGCAGGTGCCTCTGGAGTAACCTGTGTCACAGTCTTTTAGGTATATCCCCAAGAGTGGTATTGCTGGATCAAATGGTAGATCAATGTTTAGCTTTTTAAGTAGCCTCCAAATTTTTTCCAGAGTGGTTGTACTAGTTTACATTCCCACCAACAGTGTAAGAGGGTTCCTTTTTCCACGCATCCTCGCCAACACCTGTTGTTGGTGGTGTTGCTGATGATGGCTATTCTAACAGGGGTGAGGTGGAATCTTAGTGTGGTTTTAATTTGCATTTCCTTTATTGCTAGAGATGGTGAACATTTTTTCATGTGTTTTTTGGCCATTTGAATTTCTTCTTTTGAGAAAGTTCTGTTTAGTTCACTTGCCCATTTCTTTATTGGCTCATTAGTTTTGGGAGAATTTAGTTTTTTAAGTTCCCTATATATTCTGGTTATCAGTCCTTTGTCTGATGTGTAGCTGGCAAATATTTTCTCCCACTCTGTGGGTGTTCTCTTCAGTTTAGAGACCATTTCTTGTGATGAACAGAAGCTTTTTAGTTTTATGAGGTCCCATTTATCTATGCTATCTCTTAGTTGCTATGCTGCTGGGGTTCCGTTGAAAAAGTTCTCACCTATACCTACTAACTCCAGAGTATTTCCTACTCTTTCCTCTATCAACTTTAGAGTTTGTGGTCTGATATTAAGATCCTTGATCCATTTTGAGTTAATATTAGTATAGGGTGATATACATGGATCTAGTTTCAGTTCTTTGCAGACTGCTAACCAGTAAAAGATGCTTGAGATGCATTTTTAAGAAAACTAAAAATCCCTGTCAGTAGGATTTTGTGCTTTCTTTGAGAGTGCATAAGTAAGTGCAATACCTCAGCATTAATTACTACAAATTAAATAATTGATTTGGTGGCAGCTTTGTAATTTTTGTGAGAAGTGGGGGCGTTTCATGAAAGAGAACAGATGCTTTTAACAAGATGCAAAGATTATTATTAGCAATTTGAATTATGGCCTTTTAATATAGATTGGACTTTTAATTATCTATCTTTGTATACAAGTTACCATCTTTCAGTATTCTAAAACTAAAACATTCTTAAAAATGTTTTTTTAAAAAACATGCTACTAAAATTTTTTGATAATAAACTTTGTTAATTATATGGATCGAAAAATACAGAGCATTTCCTGCTTTAGTTGTCCAGTATTAGGTATTCTGCAAAAATATAAAGGCTGTGTATGGCTTCTGAAAACCTATTGCTTTATGCAAATCATATTTTTTCCTTGAATACATGTTCTGAATTGTGTACATGAATCCTGTACCAAAAGAAAGGACATATATAGTAATTGTTGGTTCCTTTGAAATGCTAACATACCAAGGGTTCTGGTTCTGTCACTGGAGAGTGCCTCAGAGTCAAGTTCTACCAGAGCAGGTCACTGTGCTGCCACTCTGGGACATGGGCTGAAGTGGCTGCATCACATTTCCTATGATTGATCTTATCAACATCAAAAAAGCAAGCTGGAGCTTTGGGAGAACAATCCCAGATCCTAAACCCCATTCACTTGTTTTAATGAGGAATCATTTGGCCAAAAATTGCAGGTGAATCACAGAACAAATGAAGCAACCATTTTTATGAAGCAATTCAATCACATGTTTTGCCTTGTTCACTAGTGTTAGCTCATTGCTACTGTACGAAACATGTTCATAACAACTGTACTTTGGGAGTAGAAAGAATAGGAGAAAGAAGCAAAAGAAAGAAGGAAGGAAGGAAAAATCAAGAGAAAAAATAATGTTCACATATCCCAATCCAAAGCAAGCTTTCCTTCAACACCATGAAAAGGGTTTAGAGAGCTTGCACACCCTGTCATTTAATGACCATAAAATAGAGCATTTAGGACAAATGTGGTTTGGGCTAAAGTTGTCCAAATTAGCAATGTAATTAACTGTCCTTATGATTTTAATAGTTAATTAATAGGCTGAGAGTTCCAGACATGTTCTGTGGAAGAATTTTGTTCTCTTTAATTTAAACATATACCAATAAAATTTCTAGTGGTTATTCTTATTTTGAGTTCATGCGTCTGGAATGGCTGCATAGTCTTGACTTCTTTGTTACATGCTAATTTCTGATATCAAAAATTTGCAAAATTCTTTGCCATGTAATTAATTTATTGGATGTTGAGAGGCATCAAGTGATGAGGTGATGCAAGTTGTCTGAGTCGTGTTAAATTACACATTTACCTAAAGGAGAGGAAAAGTAATCCCATAGAATTTGTTAAAATATTTACATTGCTAATTAGTGTAATGGGGGCAGTAGATTCTGTACAAGATAGCTTTGAAAAGCAGGAAAACCAACTGAGTAAATGTAATAAACAAAGAACAAAATACACCTTTGCAGAGATGTTAGAAAATCTGTTTAGAGCCCAACATATTTTTTTCTACCCCAGCCCACAAAGAATGTGGATTTTTACATCTTTTAGCATTTGGCATATTGTGCTTAAAACATATACAGAGATATCTTTCAAGCAGAACAAATCAGAGCAAATAATTTTAGCACTTTGTTGTATGGACTTTCCCCATTGTTGGTATAAGCAGTATCCAGATTTGATGAGTGGATTGGTGGGACGGGTAAATATTGAGAACTCTTGCTTCTTGTGGTACAAAGAATTGATGTCAAAATGTACAACTCTATGCTACAAAGCTGCCAAGATCCCATTGTCCTGAAGAAATATATGTATTTCTCCCTTCCTCATGTATCTGTTCTTCTGAGCTTATTTAATTGTGACACTCAATGTCATTAACTATCATTTCACTGAATTTATCTGTAGAGGGAAATAAGCCATTTATCTACTAAGCCCATTGCATGCATCATTAAATTTAATCTTCATGAGAACCATATTAGAAAGAATTTTGCATTTCCATTTAACAGATGGGTAAACCAAGCCTAAGGAAGGTTAAGAAATTAAAGAAGTACCATGTATAAGTCATGGACCCAGGAAGTGAGAGTAATTTATATGCAGTACACTTTATAGCATTTGGGATGTGTGGAAAACTTGTATATTATGAAGGTGACTGAAAGTTGCCTAAAACAATATATTATAATAGTATTACTTTGTTTTTTAGATTCTTTTTTTTTCCATAGAAAATTGTTCAGATAAGAAATTGAGGATTTTGATGTGCCAGATTGGCTAATTGCCTTGAAGAAAATTGTGGGAAAAAACAGATAACATAAAATTTACTGTTAAAACTAAATTCATAGTTTTTAAAAAATTAATACTTGAGTGTTACTAAGTACATTCATATTGTTAGCAACCATCATCGCCATTCATCCAGAGTACTCTTTTCATCTTGAAAGTCTGAACTTCTGCTCTCTTTTCTATCCTTGTCCTTGGCAACCAATGTCTATGAACTTGACCACTCAATGTACCCCAAGAAATTGGAATCATGCTGCATTTGTCCTTTTATGACTGGTTTGTTTCACTTAGCATAATGTCCTCAAGTCTTATTCACATTGTAGTACGTATTAGAATTTCCTTTCTCTTTAAAGCTCAGTAATAGTCCATTACATGTATACATTACAAATGCAAAAATAGAAAAATAGATCCCATTGTCCATCCATGGATATGTGGGTTGCTTCCACCTTTTGGCTATTGTGAACAATGTTTCTGTGAACCACAATATCTCTTCAAGTCCCTGCTTTTAATTCTGTTGGGTATATACCCAGGAGTAGAATTAGTGGAACAAATGCTAATTCTCTTTTTAAGTTCTTAAAGAATCATAATCTTATTTTCCATAGTGGCTATACCATTTTACATTCCCAGCAATAGTGTACAATATTATAATTTCTCCACACTCTCACTAACACTGTGTTCATTAAATTTTTTAATAGCAGCTATCCTCATGGATGTGAGGTGGAGTAGACTACCTTTTAAAATATAGGTTTTCTTCTGCACAGAGAAGTAGGAAACTTTATAGATATTCCAAAATATCTTCTGATTTATTTATCACAGAATCTGAAATTCTCTGCAATAGTATTTCAAGGCCCTTCAGAAAATGCATATTAATTATTAATAATTCCTAGCATTTGTGTGATTCTTGTCACATATGTTGAATCCTTACAACATCTCTTTGAAGTCAGTATTATTATCCCCTTATTCCACAAGAGGAAATTCAGGTCTGGATAATGTAAGAGCTAGAACTTCCAAATACAGGTCCTCTACCTCCAAATACTGAATTATCCCACACAGGCAAGAGGCAGTTGAGAAGGATGCTAAAAGAAGAAGTACTACCAGTGGTTTAAATTTATTGGTTAGCATAGATCAAACCCTAAGAGAATATAGGCCTGGTACTACTTTGTTTTGATGGATTAGGAAGTAAAAAGTAGTTAAAATGTAGGTGTGAGCAAAAAGCAAAATGAAAATGAGGAATCCTAAGATCCAGAAGTTGGGGTGATTTTTAAAATAGAAGGACCTTAAAATTGAAATGGAGAAAAATTAGATACAAATTTAAAACACATCAGGTGACATTTGCCTTCTTGGGAATTTGCTACTGACACACCTAGATACACTGGATACTATAGTTTGGATTTGAAATGCATCCTCCAGAACTCATGAGTTGAAAGCTTGGTCTACAACCCATGAGGCTATCGGGAAGTGGTTGAACCTTTAAAAAGCAGAGCCTTGGAGAAGGAAGTTAGGCTGTTGGGGATATGCCCTTGAAGATGATATTGAGACCATAGGTTGTGCCTCCTTATTTCTGTCTTTCACTTCTGGCTGCCATGAGTGAGCAGCTTTGTTCTACCATGAACTCTCTTCCATGATATTCTACATCACCACAAGCCCAAAAGCAATAGAGTCAACTGATCATGGACAGAAACCTCTGAAATTGTGAGCCAAAATGAACATTCCTCTTTTTAAGTTGACATCACAGGTACTTGTTATAGTGACAGAATGCTGATTATCACACAGGCTGAGATTCTTTCTCTCCCTTTCAATATTTACACCTAAAAAAAAAATCACTATCCTCTCTCCAGGAGAACTTAAAACATTTTTATCTGTAACATTTTATGAGCTTCTCAGAGAAAAAAATCTTCCTATATTTTGTTTACATGATTTAACACTGAAGATGACAAAGGTAATCAAACATTCTTTCTGGAATTTAAAATATGAAAGTATTACATTTTCTTTCAGAAACTGTTGCTGCTATACCACTCATTTAAAAAATAAACTTTTAATAATGTTTGATATTATAACAATGCATGTTTACAAGTCACTTCAAAACTAATGTCCTGATATATACTTGACAGTAGGAAATGAAATGATCGGACATTACCACCTCCTTCTTTTGTTCATTATTTGATCAATGACATAAGAGAACTTTTAAATATGGACAACCTTTTAGTAACTGACCAATTTTGCTAATTAAATATTTTGGAAGAGAGGAAGAGTAGTGTGGATGAATTTAGAAATGAGACTAAACTGGAAGCATAAATAAAGAGAAAATGTAAGAAAGAGAACAGAAAGAAGCTTTAGAATGATCTGCTATAGGCAGATATCCCTAATAAAGTATTTTCTTCATAGTACCTTGCCCATCTCAAGGCATTTCTTACTTGATACTGAAAGATCTAAGGACATGCTATCTTAAAATATACCCAATTGGTATATTGATTATTGAAAGCTGAAAGCACTTGAGAAACTGGACCTTTGGGAAGGCCCCATTGGGGCTGCCTTTTCCTACATATAGCATTCCATAAGAATTCTTTTAGAAGGGGTATGCTTCTCATACCAAGGCTGGAAAATAGCTTTGATCATCAGACTGGTAATTAGCACTGTAATGAACTTGAATAAACAAACTCATTGAACCCTTATCTTCCGCTAGTTTTTTTTAAATACCACTCCGTGTATTTCTCTTAGTAATGTGTAGAATTTCCTAACTTAGTTCAAAGATGTATTTATTCTATCATTCATTCACAAATTTATTTTTCTTTGTCTAAAATGTATAAAAGCATCACGCTTTGATCATTTCTTCAGACTTCACTGTCTTTTGTGAAGATCCTTATGTACAAGTAAATTTAATAAAATATTTATTTTTTTCTTGCTAATCACTTCTTATATTAATTGGGTTCCTAGATCCAGCCAAAGAGCTCACCTAAGAACTAAGGCGTAGTAAGAGAAATCTCTCTCTCTCTTTCTCTCCCCTACAACCCTGAAGTGCGAAAGTAGTGATTTTAATTCACACACTCAACATGACTTCTAAACATAAGTTTAAAACCAAACCAACTTCCTCATACAGTTTCTAGCAGAGTCAGGCTCTATCTGCAGGAACGAAACATTTTAAGATAGATTTATACGTTTATTCTTAAAATGATACGAATTCAGGGATACAAAACATTGAGAATGGAGAGGCTGGGGGTATAGTTCAGTGGCAGAGCACTTGCCTAGCATTTGGGAGACTCTGGGTTTTAATCATCAGCATCATGAGAAAAAAAGAAAAGAAAAAGAAATATCAAGAATTGAGCCTAATTTGAAGGTCTTTAAGCAAAAGGAGAGACAGTATTGCTTTTAAATGAGCATGGTAGTTCCATGGTTCACTGGACTCATCTGAATAGGTACCTCAGAAGATTCTAGGCAAGAAAGTAAGATACAGACTTGGGGACCAGATGTGGTGGCTCATGCCTGTAATCTCATCCCAGAGATCAGGAGGATCATAGTCCAGACCAGCCCCAGCATAACCATAAGACCCTGTCCCAAAAATAACTAAAGCAAAAAGATATGGGGGCATGGCTCAAGTGTTGAAGGGTCTGCCTAGTGAGCATGAAGCTCTGAGTTCAATCCTTTGTACCACAAACACACACACACAAACAGAATACAAACTTTGATCACTCCCAGGGTATTAACCCTGGTTAAGGGCAACCCTACAGAACTGGTGATCTCTAAAAGCTATCCCTGATTACAAAGATCCTAAAAGGAACCTACTGATTAAGGTATTTCTTAGTCAGGTCAGGAAAACTCCCAGAAAGTCAGAAATAAATGCTTTGCCATTGCCCTCACTAAATATCTCTAAAATTACACACACACACACACACACACACACACACACAGTAATCCAAAAGATTTTGTTTATAAATAAATTTCATTGTGTGTGTATATTCTGGGATGGTTGCTGTTTCACCCAAGGTTATGAAATTGTAGAACGAATGGGTGGTAAAGAGGAAAAGTCAGCTATTAAACAGTTTAATGATTTTGTAAAAGAAGAGACAGCAATGTTGAAAAGGGTTTTTATAAGGTTAGTAGATAGCAGACCAGGACAAATGAGCCAATAGATGGTGAATAATTGAAGATGATGTGCCAGCCTATCTTTGAAACATAATATAGCTCATATGAAGCACACATGATATGCCTTGTTCTACTGGCTTGCCATAAATTTTCTCTGAACAACTCTGAGGCATATGAACCTTCCCTTTTTCCCCCTTTTCTCCCATAGTACTTTTAAAACAGCTTTGATCCCATTGAATTAGAAGTTTTTAATATATGTCTTGTCAAAGGCAGAGATCAGCATGAACAAATTAATACAATTTTGTGACCTGTGTACTATAGTGTCAGGTAGAAATTCTGTGTGGTGAATGAATAAATGACTAGATGGAAAGACAGGAGGAATCAGGGGTGTTAATTCAGGAGAAGGCAAACTGGGATGGCTCATGAACACACTGACACTGTTGGGCTGTGTAAGTCTTCAAAAACCCAGAGAGTGAATATATGGAAATATTTTAAATGAGAGCTCAATATTCAGTGAAATTGGACCAGTCCTGTCCAGTGCAGTCCCACACAGTCAAGATGGTTTAGATGGAGAGAGAGTACAGTTTATATGTGTGTATACTGGGCAAGGGCTCCTAGACAAGGGAAGGGGTCAGTAACAAAGGAAGGGTACAAGCAATGTGGGCAGCCATGAGGACCTCTGATGGGACAGTAGTGGGAGCAAATCCAATAACTGCGTTGAAGTATTTTCTCCCACGATACTTGGCAGTTCAAGAATAGGAATAGAAATGCCATAATTAGAGAATGATACATAACTTGGAATTTGGCAAGGTGAAAGGTGCAGAAAATCAAGGAAGGAAGCAAATCTACAGTGACCACAAGTATACTGAGCAAGCCAGACAATGAGTCTGGTTTGGGGAGATAGGAAGCCAGAAAATCAACCAAACTACCCAGATTTCCTTCCACTTTTTCTAATCAGTTCATTTTCTCCCTAGAAGACCAGGCTAGAAATCCCCAGTCTCATGCTCTTTTCCAGAAGTGTCCAGAATCCTCTCGAATATTAACTGATTAATTTTTGGATGGTGTTTTATCCTGAGGAGTCAACTTTGATCATGGAAACTGCTACCCATAACCCAAACCTCAGGCTACACAGAGGCAGAACAAATCTAGCAGCAAAAGGGAAGCTGACTCACAGAATGCATGTGTTCATCCAATCACTGTTGCCTGGCTGACACCATTGATCTGTGAACTCTAAGTTTCCTTTTGTGTGAATTAGGAAAAAGCCTACAGCCTGGAAATTTCTGCCCTCTCTGTGGAGTAAACTACAGAGATAAACATCACAAAGCTCAGTTAAGACTGCTCAGCTAAATCTATTATTGTTCCCACTCAAGATGTGAACTTCCCACTTACCACATTGCTACATCCACAGAGATGGCATTGGAGATCTTGGCCATACAAAATGAGCACCTCACTTGCATTGACATTAAGATGAAAACACGTCTGTTTGAAGTGGCATATTATTTCTTTCATGGATATGATATGAACTAGCTTCCTGTTTCTTAAACATATTGCATTGTTAACATCTAATTAATTGCTTGAGTCTTTCTGGAACTGAATATAAGAAACTCCTGCACTTGCCACTTGGATCTAGGACATCACAGACCATTTTATTTAAAAACCATTTTTTGTACTAGCAGGTGCCTGACTCTGAGATGTTTGACCCATTACTGACAGTGAATGAACATCTAGGAAAGACAATAGGAGTCTGATTGACATTTTCTATTAGCAGTTTACCCTGTGCAACCTTCAATTTATAGGTTCTTTTTTTCCTCCTTAATTTAATCAATGTTTGTCTTTAAAATGTCTTGCCATCTAACTAATATAACTGCTCTCCATTAGCAAGTATGTATCCATTTATCCCATATTAATATTACCCATGTGTGTTCAGCACAGTGTTAGGTTCTATGTGGAATAGAAAAAAAGTAGGTAAGAATACACTCTTGCCTTGGAGTACTTCATATGTATGTCAAGTTCAACAGCATGACAGAAAAACAGTAGCTGCTACTTATAGTAATTTACAGTTAAGTAGTTTCTTATGCAATTTCTTATCTTTTTTTCCCTAATAACCTTAGGGGAAGTTCTTGGTGAAACCAAGAATGCAGTTGTCTGTATTCTTAATCTTTTATGTTTTTTTTAGCACATCATTGGATATTTAAAAAAAACTGATGCAATTTCAAGCCCAGAGTTTCCCTCAAAATGTATCATTACTCACTGTGGAGCGTGGACACAGGCAATTTCTTTACTTGTAAAAAGCTCATTCCTAGCATTTTTAAGTAGGAGAGTTGTAAAACTCGGCAAAATAGCATTTGTAACATTATTCTCTAAGTCAAAATAGATCTATGAAAAATTATTACATATTATAGTTTCCTGGTTTTATCTAGAGGGGAAACTGAAGGTATTTTTAGAATAGGAAATAAAATGGAAGCCTGAAGAATCTTTTTTCAGTTAGTAAATCTCTACCTTACCATCCTATCTTCTTAAATAAGTCTTTAGATAAGTTGGAAATTATGACTTTACACATGCCAATTATTAATCTAATCCTTCATACGCTATTCTTTGTATATCTTAAGAAATCATTCTGTATACCACAGTCATAAAGATATTCTCCTGTAAAAGTTTTATAATTTTATAATTCATATCTGGAATTATTATGTATGACTTGAGGAAGGAGTAAAATTTGATTTTTTTATGTTGATGAAATTTTTCCAGGCTAATTTTAACAAGTGCCCCATCATTTTCCCACTCTTTTAAAATGTTATAAATAAGCATGTGTCGGGCTCTGGGTTCAATTCCCAACACCAACAAACAAAATGTCATACTATAATAACAATAATAAACATATGAATATGGGCTTGTTATTCAGTTCCATTAGTTTATTTTATAGTCACATGCCAACATGACTGCACAACTTTGAAGGAATCTACTTGGACATAAATCTTGGCTCCCCTGTTTTCTATTTAGCCTTGGCAATTTAACTTCAGTTAATACCTAGGAGAGTACTCACTTCACCACCCATTGTTGGACTGCTCCCCATTTCTGACCTTATGGTCTTTCTTACCCGTTTACTAACTTCCACGCCTCTTTTGAGTTCATTATGTTGTTTCTTCTGCCCTAGAGCATGGGAGATCTTAAGAAGATATTAAGTAGTCATTGATATTCTGAGATCCTGTTATCAGCAATCTGTGTTCTCAGAAGATCTTGGTCCTTGTGCCCCAAGTGGAAGAATCGAAGCAGAGCGTGTGGATGGGGTGAGGTAGAATAGCTTTATTGAGAGCGGGGTTGTTACCCATTCTGCCAGGTGAGGGAAAGGAAGAAGAAGGAAGGCCAGAGTCTCTTGGTAGGTTGTTTTTATACCACCTTGAACTTGGAGGTGGGGAGACAATACATCAACACCTGGCTCCTCTCACCTGTGGGCTAGGGGGAGGAGCCCTTGAGCCAAGAGGGGAGCAGTCCCAGACTATCCCTAATCTAGCCTGCCTCAATCCCACTGGCTTCTCACTATTTATCCAGCATAGAGGGGTATAAGTCTATCTGAGTTTCCAAGTCTATGTGGGATTTATGTTATTCACCTTCTTTATCAGGACTCTCATTTTCTCTGTTTATGACGATGAGTATTAAACACTTTAACTAATGCCTTAGTCAGTGACTTTCTGTCACAATGACAAGATGAACAAAGAAACAACAAACAAAAGAAAAACAACTTAAAAGGAGGAAAAACTTATTTTAATTCATGGTTTGAAAAGTGTCAGTCTATAGTTTTTTTGGCCTGCTTGCTTTTAGGCCTGTTGTGAGGCAGAATATTATGGCCAAAGCACCTGGTAGAGGAAAGCTATGCACTTTATGGAGGCCAGGAAGCAAAGAGGAGAGGAAGGGACAAGGAACAAAGTCTACCCTTGAAATGCATGTCCCCAATGACCAACCTCCTCCAAACTAGGCCCTACCTCCTTAAGTTTCCACCACTTTCCAATAGCCCATTAAGCTATTACTCCATAAATGAATTAATCCATCCAAGAGTTCAAAGACCTCATGATCCAATCACCTCCCCAAGGTCCCTCCTCATAACATTGCTGCATGGTGGATCAAGTTTTCAACACATGAGCTTTAGGGGTCATTTAAGTTCTAAACTATAACACCAGATAAAAGAAATTGTGGGAATAAATCAATTGTCCAATGTAATTATGAACATTATTCTGCTATAAAATTAATACCACATGTTCAGAATGATGCTACTAATATTTTAGACTATTATTTAACCACATCAATCTATATTTAATACAAATAACCAAAGTAATTAGTTTTCCAACTATTCTGAAGAAATGTAAGTTTTTATGCATCTCAATTTGGCTGCTTATTAAAAACCCAGTGTCCAAAAAATCTTTTAAGTATCCTGTTCAACTATTAGCTTATCAAATGCTAAATAGATTTTTTAAAATGAGAGATGCACTGTTATGATTAGCCAAGAGTTTTTTCATCTGAAAAGACAAGTCCTGATAATTATTGCCTAAAATTTTCATTGATATAGTTGGTTTGTGAAGTGACAGAGCACTTAGAGGTTCCCTCAGGTATAGATTATAACTTCATTTGATCTACATTGATTTCTGAGAAGTTCTTATCAGTTAGGGTTTATTAAATTGTACTTAAAGGAAAGAATACACCCTGGTAGGAGGTAAGTATATGCCTCTTCCTCCTCTTGAAGAAAAACCATCTTCTATTCCCACCTCTCCCCAGTGGCTTTGCTATCTTTTAGTTCTGAGGTACAGTAGATTCTCATTGGTACCTGCAGCAAAAGATTTTGTGAAATTATTGATATAATTAGCCTGAGGGTGATTTTTATATAGCAGACCATTTCTTTGCCATCTCTAAAGTAATTTATAATAAACTTTAATGCTTAAAACTTGACAAATTATTTCTTTCTATGACTCTCAAATATTTGAGAAATACCCATTTACCTATCTTAACTATGGTCAGAAGAAATCCCCCATGGGCAATAGATTTTTCTAGGTAACAGGTGTGAATTATAGGGATTCCTATCCTTATTATAGGATAAGATGTTGTTGACCATGATAATAATTTAAGAGTACTTATTCCTGGGTATGACCGTAGATAGATTCAAACTGCTAGTTGTCTCAATTTTAGGATTGTGGTTCCGGTATCAGTTGTTTTTCACCTTTGCTTTGCTATTTAGGTCTGCCTGAAGCCTGAGCCATTGGGGAGGAATTTGGGCTGTGTTCAATCATCATAGTTCAATGTTTTTGAGGTCTTTACTGTGCTTCTTCAGGTCTGTTCAGCAGCTACTAAGCTCAGTACTATTTCTGGAATTTACTTAGTTCATAGAATGAATAGTTCACATTCACCAGAACTTATTTCTCTGGCATTATCCACACTCTTCAGTTCCAACAGGCCCTTCCACTTCTTCCTTTGGCCAGAGACTCAGGGTTTCTTTCTTCTCTCTGGGTTTGAAATGTCAGAGTTGCTGCACAGTTCCCTGACTGGGGCTGGCCTAATCTAAAGCCAGGGGAAAAAGAAGGGATAAAAAGACAAAGAAAAAAGAAACCTTCAAGGAGATTCCTTCCGTATTCACTGGCACTCAGGGACCCCTCTTCCAGGTAACCCAGTCCTACAAGAGGAGGCTTTGTGGCATGTCTCTGCTGTTTCACCCTCTTTTAGGTTGAAGTTGGAATACAAAGGAAAGAAAACAAACAGGGAATCACCTCCATAACAGATTATTTTTCAGGTTTTTACCTTGGTTCCCAATAAATTGGCATACTTCACCTTGGCTGACAACAGAAGTTTGGGATCTTTAGGAAGACCAGTAGAGACTGACCAAGTAGAGTGGGAAGTTTAACTAAGGCTCAGCTTTGTACACTCCAGACCAGCAGCTCTGGTAATCAGGTTCTTCTCAATGCTGATTACATTAAAATTAGAAAAACCACATGAAAAGGAAGAAGTTACTGGAGGCAGAGCTGTATGTAGTCTACTTAGTTCCATCTTAGAGGAAAATCTGAGGCGGCTTGTGGGACAGACTTGTGATTCCATGACGATTGAGGACATGGTGGATAAAAAGTGAGAGAGCTTCTAAATGCTGCTAGAGTGTTGCCTCTCCCCATGGCTGTTGGGTGACGTCAGTTCTGCATCAAATCAGTTGGATGAATATCCACATCCTGTTCTACTTCTCAGCAGTTCTGTTTGAAGGAATGCTTGAATGGGAAAGTAGAAACTAGCCTATTGCCCTAGGCTAGTTTGCCCTGACCGGGGGCCCCAGACAATCTGGCCCTTCTGACTTCTTCTAGTCCCAGTGCTGGGCCATCTACAAAAGGGCGTGGAACAAGGAATTGTTAGCAAGTATAATCTAAGTCTGGTTATCTATAAAATAAGCCAATTTTTCCAAATCTTTCTTTCCAGTGTTGGGGATTGAACCCAGGATCTAAGCATTCTAAGTAAGAGCTCTACTACTAAGCTACAACCTCAGCCCTACAATTTTATGTTCATTTTCAGATAAAGTTCAAATTACAGTTTTATTTGTTTATGAGCTTGTTTTGTTTTAACCATTTACTATAAACTTTGGGTCCTAATTTTAAGTAAATTAAACTAAAAGAAAAGCCTTAAGGCCTTCTATAATTACCATGTGCCATTTGTAATCCTTGGTATTTTACGTGAACTATCTCCTCAACATCTCAAAACAATATTTAAACCTCAGAGAGAGTATGCAGTTTTCAAATAACTGAGCTGAAATATGTACCCTTCATGACTTGTTTTACCCTTGTATCCTATGTGTCTTCTACAACCTCAGGAGTTTAGATACAGTTTCACACCTTAACAAGTTTTAGTTTTGTCATAAAAGGAAAGTTGATGACTCTATTTTTGGAGCCATGCTGCCATTCCTTGGATATTTGGAAAGTGTACCCCAATACCAGACTTAAAATCCTCTGGTACCCAGGAGAATTTCCTTTTACAAAGCCTCTATCACTAGTCCTTGACATGTATCAAGGGGTCATCATGACATTTAACTTCTAACCTGTAGCCTAGGCATCCAGTTTACATTCAGGTTGAACATCTAGCTTAGAAGCTGACTGTGCAGCCTTCCCAGAAACAGGAACTGGGAGCCACTTCTCACATTGTGTCCAGCCCCTCTCCTGCTGTATCACAAAGTGAACCTCATTTGGCACTGCCCAGCAGCGATGACGCAGCAGCCTCTGATGGAAAGTCTTGGTAGCTGGAAATGTTGTGACCCATGCCCCAAGGGAACAGGAGGGGAGATTATGTGGCAAGGATACAGAAAATATTCAATCAAAATGAAGCGATAATCAACACAGGCTACTAAAACTCCAATATACTTATATAACTTATTGTATGAGGTACCTGGAAAATTGCACCTACATATTCTGTCACATGGCAATTTCTTTTTAAAGCACTCTAACAACAAGAATTGCAAACATTTTGAAAGCTAGGAATGCGAGTTTAGAATAACAGCAAAGGTAGAGTGCAGGTAATTCAGCTGAATGAGTTAGGATTTTTTTTCCTGTTCATTATATTTTTCCAGCCACCAGTTAGTTGTTTGCACTTGAATGAAGACCTGTTTACTGTATGTCTTGGGTACAGAGTTAAAAACCACAAAGTGGGTGTTCTTCAGAGCACACAGGAGAGGAACCTCTTCTCCTGGTCCTTCGTAAGGTTTGCAATATCTCTTCCAGCTCTACCTTGGCTGTTGTGTTTAACTTTGACTCCATATAGGGCTTACTTCTCACTGTTATTAGAATGTTGCAGAGGAAATAGTCCCCAAGCAAACATAGATCCTGATGGCTTCTACAAGGTCACATGCACATCTCAGTGGGTGAAGACACAATAAAAAAAGTCTAAGGCCATTGCTTTATATCAAATAGAATTACTTTTTCTATCTACCCTCTTTATAAAGTTGGATTGATATATATCCTTTTCCATAAGAAAAGATAACTAGCTGAGTATGGTGGCCACTCCTGCAATATTAGCACTGGGGAGGCAGAGAGAGATAGGAGGACTGGGAGTTTGAGGCCACCCTGTCTCCAACATTTTTTTTAAATAGCTAAAACCACCACACTACCTTACCTCTAATCTCTTGCTTTAATTACAGCAACACTTCAGATTTACAGGCAAGTAAAAAATATAACATATAGAAAGTACAATGTATTTCAAGGAAGGTCTTATTTCAGTCATTTCTATTCAACAATTGTTCCGATGTGACATATTTGCAGGATTCAGAGGTGACTAACTTGAATTGCCTTGTAAGATTA
This sequence comes from Castor canadensis, assembly GCF_047511655.1. NCBI lineage: Eukaryota > Metazoa > Chordata > Mammalia > Rodentia > Castoridae > Castor > Castor canadensis. The sequence goes on from NC_133400.1 coordinate 71,840,262, forward strand.
TTCTTTATTAAGGAAAAAACAAAATACCACCATACACGTGTCTTTATTTAATCAATTTCTACATCAAATCAGATATGAGATTTTAAACTAAAACATTCAGTAGTGTTCACCTTTTATTCTGGCTCTATTCAGGAAGAGACCACTGTCACTGTAAAAGCTCTTAAATATCTCCTAACCTCAAGGTGCACTGAGGGAATTAAGGAGCCAGTCAGAACAGAACAAGGGTTTTCCAAGGCAGACTTAGCTGACAGGAATCTACAGGAATGGATCGTTTAGATGACAGAACTGGGGTGTATCATGGCCATTTGCTAGAAAAGTAATGCAAAAGGATCATCCCTGGTAATAATAGTACTGAGGTTGGATGTCCTAAATCAGACCTGACAGCAGGAATAAAAGCAACATAGAATATCCAGAAGCAGATAAAGCCAGTGTATTCAGCTTCTCCCTAAAGCAGCAACCATGGTTCCTTTTCTGTCTACAGTTTGCTTCCCATAAAACATGTGAAGGTGTCTGCAGGACAGTGCTGGAGGCAGGAAGCCCCAGCTTGTCCTGAAGCTACAATTCAGCAATCTGGGTACATTTGGACAGCTAGCAGGATGGTCTATGAGAAGTCTTTCTGCAGGAGGTGAGAAGTGTGCTAGGAAAGAACTTCCCCCAAGGGAAAAAGGAGTTGTGATAAGCTTGACCTAGAAACAAAGCCTTAGTCATCAGAAGAGAGAACAGAACAGAGCTGTCACTCAGATATGTCCCTGAGACTCGCTGAATTCAAGGGCAGGAGAGGAAGCTGTAAAGGAAGCTTAGCTGTCACACCAAGAATTAAGTGATTTTCAGAGGACAGCACAAATTTGATGCTTTTTAAAATTTCATTTGCTGATACTGGGGATTGAACCCATGGCCTTGCTTTTGCTAGGCAAGTGCTCTACCACTTGAGTTATACATTTTGTTTTATATTTTGTTTTTGAGACAGGGCCTCATTAGTTAATTTTACTGGGCTAGCCCCAAAGTTAGAATCTTCCTCTGACTGCTCCCCAAGTAACTGGAATTACAGTCATGCATCAACATGCCCAGCTTAGATTTGATGTTCGTGAAACATAATTATGTGAGAAAACTGACAGATTTATTCTTCCATAAACCACAGCACTGTCCATGTCCCTCTATGGCTCCTCAGCATGTCTATGGTCCAGGTAAAGGACAGCAGAGGCACGATGGTGCCAGGAGGCATCAGAACGCCTCAGAGCTGATTTGATCATCAGAGTGCCTGAAGAAGAGGCATGGAGGCTTTAAAGCTGCCCAAGAATGACTCCTGGAACCATGAGAACTATCACTTAGAATGATGGTTCTCTCCTTGAGATTTCTGTATACCAAGTTTATTGTAGCTCTCTTCACAACAAACAAACTTTGGTATCAGTTGAGGAATCACCAAATAGTTTCCTGGGGTGTAGCATTTGGGGCACAGGATTAAGAATGAGTCTAACAGTGTTATCAGCAAATGGTGTTTTCAGAAGACTGTGGTCCTTGCATTCCAAATGGAAGAATCCAAGCAGACATGGATGGGGTGAGGTACAATAGCTTTATTGAAGGAAGGAGAGTCACTAGTTCTGCCAGGTTAGGGAAGGGAAGAAGAATGAGGGCTAGGGTCTCTTGGCAGGTTGTTTTTATACCACCTTGAACTTTTAGGAATATCTGACTCCTCTCACCTGTGGGCTAGGGGGAGGAGCCCTTGACTTAAGAGGGGGAGCAATCCCAGACTATCCCTAACTTAGCCTGCCTTAACAACAGTATAAAAACAAAAAAAGGTGTGCACAGGAATGCAAGGTTTTGGCTGAAGGAAATACTCAAGGTACCCACACTGAGCAGAAATAAAGATATAGAAACAAAGATGGGGCAGAGGAAACAGGACAAGGGGTGAAGAATTCATAACCTAGAGACCATTTAGAGCCTTTCTATAGGTGTTTCTGCCTTGCTTCTTAGATGTGCTCAGGACATTTAAAAGGCCTGAAACATAATCACGTGTTTTATGACTGCATGTTGTAAACATTTCCTAGAACTGCCATAACTAAGTACTACAGACTCTGTAGCTTAAACAACAGAAATTTATTTTTTCATAGTTCTGGGGGCTAGAAGTCCAAGATCAAGGTATTGCAAAGATGAATTACCAACTTCTTCTGCCTTTGTTTATCAGATGGGTGGTCTCTGAAGACTGGTCAGAAGACTCCTAGGCACTTGCATCCTGAGAAAGAATTCAGGCAGGATGCAAAAATTTAGTAAAAGTGATAGTAAAGTTTATTGAAGATGAGGGAAAGCACTACAAGGGAAAGCAGTGGGCTCTAGGCAAGTGGGATAGAAACACCCATCTCCCTTTCAAAGGGCCTTTATAAATTGAAAGGGCAAAGTATGGGTGTGTGGGGAAATCTGGGCAGTCTTTGCAGGATAGGCTAGGCTAGTTGACAGGTTTGATTGATAAGGTCTTGCACATAACATGGGCACTCTGCATGCACTTATGCTAACTCTCAGGTATTTTAATTATTTGTATGAAATGTGATCAATATTCATGCTTTAAGCAGATGGCTTTTACCTGAGAGGTAATCAAGGGCTGAATTCCCACCCCCCCAACCCCCTGCAGGGCATCTTGTCTTAAGGGGAAACTTATAATTGCAAAGGATTCTGCACTTGAAGGATTCTGCAACTGCTAAGATTTTACAATTGAAAAGAAATTTACAAGTGCAAAGGATGGCATTGGGCTGAGACATATAGGGTTTAACATGAAATACTCTGAGAAAAGTCTCATAGTGCTTGAAAGTCCTGTGGTTCCTTCTCCTATTTACTAGCTGCCTTACCTCCATGTGGTTATCCCTCTATGTGTCCATACCTAATCTCTTTTCATAGAAACACCAGCATATTAAAGATCACCCACATGACTTCATTTTAACTTAATTACCTCTTTAAAGACCCTGTCTCCAAATACAGTCACATTCTGAGGAACTGGAAATTAAGACTTCAACATATAAATCTGGTGTGTGTAGGGGGGTTGGGGACATATTCAATTCATTTTTAAGCAATTATATTAAAGTGCATATTTTTAGTCAGTCTTTTGTGAATTAATTTGTAAGGAAGTGGTCCCTCTAACATTTTTCTCTGAGCTGAGAAGACACAACAGAGTAGGAAGAAATGGATAGTAGTTTAGGTTTGAGCATGGCAGGAAGGCAGGAAGGGGGAAGGGAGATAATGAGAGATAATGAGGGAGATAATAAGAGATAATGAGGGAGATAATAAGAGATAATGAGGGAGATAATGAAAGACAATGAGTGCAACAGTAAAACAAAAAACAAGAGATTTGAGGAATGTCACCTGGGGTGAAACCAGAGAAGGGTCACCTTGCCCCAGAGGTTAAAATGGCCAATGAAATAATATGTGACCATGTATGGAACAAGCTGTACCCCCCATTTCTGTAATCTGCTCTAAACAGTATATAAGGAAAGCCCCTTTTGCTCTTGGGGTTCAGCCTTTGGATGTGAATCCATTGAATTGCTGCTGACCTGCTTAATAAACTTGCTTCCCAAAAGCTTTTGTGTCCTATCTCTCTGACTGAGCCATCCTATAACATTTATGAGCACTCAACTGGGATTTAGAATGCTGTTTCCACCTCCTTGTTGTTGGCTTAGCATCCCTGGCTTGCCAGGATGGCCACCCCTGCCAGGACATCTTGATCTGAGGGGAGGGAGCCTCTCTCCCAGTGAACCAAGGAGGCAAGGTCACACAAAGGAACCTGGAAAGGCTTGGGAACTAACTTGGGAAACCCACTCATCAGACTGGTAAGAACCTGGGTTTGAATTTAGGCCTCCCCCTAAGACAGAAGGGGAGCTTGATCAACTCCCAGCAGAGACACCTTAGTAACCACCATTTGGGGGTGAAACCATGTCTCTCAGGTTCAGGGAGTGGGGTGAAAATATTGTGCTGTGTGAGAGTATGTGAAAGCGCAAGACTGTGATGTTGCCCAGCTACAAAGCAAGTGCAGAGTCCTGATCTGCAGGTCTGTGGCAAACTCAACTCATGTGGTCTAGAGTGATCCTTAACAGGGCCTCTGGTCTGGGGTTTATACAGACTCACTATGGTTAAAAGATGCCTAAATCCCTGCTAGGGGAGTGGCTGGAGATGGATGAAGTGAGTGGTGTCATTTGCTTTCCCCTGTGTGTTAGAGAAGAGGACCCCTTACCTCCTTTCCACAACCCTCCTGTTTCTGTCTCTGTCTTGACATCTGGAAACGGGAGGAATGGGAAGAGGTCAAAGTAAGAATACCCCCCCTAGGGTGCATGCTTAAGAACTTTAAAAAGGGATTTAATGGAGATTATGGAGTCAAGTTGACTCCTGACAAGCTTAGGACCTTCTGTGAAATAGACTGGCCTGCTTTTTGTGTAGGTTGGCCCTTGGAGGGGTTGTTAGATAAGGTCACAGTCAATAGAGTTTTTGAAGTGGATGCAGGGGAGCCTGGACACCTAAATCAGTTTCCTCATATTGATTGCTGGCAGAATGCAGTCCTCAGTCAGCCCATGTGGCTAAAGTCCCACCTAGAGGAAGCATGTAGGGTCATGGTAGCCAAGGTGGCAGCAGCTTCCAAGTGCAGGGAAAAATGTAAAAAGCCAGAGAAATCCACATTAGTGGGGGACCCTGAAGAAACCCTACCCATCATGTGCCACTGTACCCCCTCCTTCATGGAAAAGGCTGAGGCTCTGATTGATCTAATGCAGTCCATCATCCAAACCTCATAAGCCCACCTGCCCATCAGGCAGCTGACAGCTTCTTCTGATTCTAAATACAATCTTAGAAAGCATGAAGTAAGGAATGAGTTCCTCTACTTTCCTGAATGCTCTGTGGCCTTCATGGGCAGAGACATGTTCTGCAACCTAAGGGCACAGATAACTTTTGACTCTGATTGCATGGTGGCCTTAAAGCTGAGAAGGCCTGAAGCCTTCTGAAGCTTTAAGAGAGTTGACAACCAACTCTCATGGTTGTCAGGAGGAGGAATGACAACTCTATGACTCCAAGAAAGAGAGTCCTGAGATGCCTGAGCTTCCATTTAAGATTCTGGGAATATGGACTGACTCAGAACATACCTCTGGTGATGGTAGAATTAAAACCATCATTCCTGTTAGCCAGAGGCAATACTAACTTCCGCCCAAGGCCCAAATTGAGATCTAAAAGCATCTTGACAGACGACCTCCATGCAGTCAACTCAGCAACTGTTACTTTACACCCTGTGGTCCCAAACCCATACACACTTTTGGGCCTTATCCCAGGGGAGGCAAAGTTCTTTACCCAGCTGGACCTTAAGGATGCATTTTTCTGCATCCGCCTTGGCCCCACAATGGAAAAATCCTAGTACTGGAGAGAAGAGACAGTTGACTTGGACTCATTTGTCACAAGGCTTCAAAAACTCTCTTACTATCTTTGGGACTGCCGTGGTGTCTGACCAAAAGGCTTTCTTGGCCGACCAGCATGTCTGCACACTCCTTCAGTACGTAGATGACCTTGTGTTGGCTGGACCAACTCAGGAGGATTGTATGAAAAGAACTCACCTCATCCTCTCCCTTTTGAAGGAAGGCAGATATAAGGTTTCCCAAAAGAAAGCTCAGATTTGCTAGGATATTGTCAAATGCCTTGGGTTTCACCTGTCACAAGGACAATGTAGACTGGGCCCTGAGAGGAAACAGGCTGTTCCATTCTGGCTCCCAAGATACATTGACAGATTAGAGAATTTTAGGAGCTGCAGATTTCTAGTAGATCTGGATCCCCAATTACTCTCTCTTGACAAAACTCTTTTATGAAGCCACAAAGTGGGGAGTACAGAAACCCATGGTATGGGGAGATGAGCAAGAAAAGGCCTTTAAAAAGATGAAGAGAGCACTCACAAGTGTCCCTGCTCTGGGCTTGCCAGATGTGATGAAGCCCTTCTTCCTATATGTATATGAGAGACTGGGGACAGCTGTAGGAGACTTGACCCAGCTGCTAGGTTCCTGGCACTGCCTAGGGGTCTAGTCATCAAAGCAACTTGATGCAGTTTTCTGAGACTGGCCACTCTACCTTCACACCCTGGCAGCCACTGAGGATGTAAATATTTGCTGGTGTTTGTCTGCACCTTCTCAGGATGGGTGAAAGCCTTTCCTACTCAGACTGAGAAAGCCTGGAAAGTGGCCAGGTGCCTGTTAAAGGAAATCATTCCTCGGTTCAAAATATCTGTGTCTATTGGATAAGATAATGGGCTGACCTTCATGGCTGAGGTGGTATAGTTAGTGGCTAAGGACTTAAGAATAATGTGGAAGCTACACATGGCCTACTGTCCTCAGAGTTCAGAGAAAGTAGTACATTTATACAGGACTCTAAAATTGCAATTGAGAAAACTATGCCAAGACACCAACCTACAATGGGATCCGTTACTGCCATAGCCTTGCTCAGGATTAGGTCTAGCGCCACCAAGTGGACAGGTCTCTCCTGTTTTGAAATTCTTTTTGGGCACCCACCTCCTTTAGTCAAGAGCATGTGAGGGGACCTTAAGGAAATAGGTGACCTCATCCTGAGACAGCAGATGTAGGCCCTTATGTTGACTGTCTCAAAATTAGTGACTGGGTAAGAGAGAGCCTCCCTGTTAGCCTGACAACTCCCACACACCCTTATAAACTAGGGGATGCTGTTTGGGTAAAGGAATGGAATGTTTAACCATTAAAGCACCACTGGAGAGGCCCTTTTGTTGTTTTATCTACCCTCACTGCAGTTAAAGTAGCAGAGATTGTTCCCAGGATCCACTACAGCCAGGTGAAGCCAGCTTTGCTCAAGTGGGAGTGCATCCCTGACCCAGCCTCACCATGCAAGATCACCCTCCAGATTGCCCATGCGTTTCCCTGGCAGGACCCTGCTTCCCAGGAGACAGCAGGAGACCGCAGGAGACCATAAACAACAAGATATCAGTCCTGCTCTAGTCACTCCAGAAGCTGACTAGTCTATGTATGGTGGAAGCTTGAGGAGTTGCCCATCTCACCTTTGAGGATGAGTCCCTTCTGTGTTCTCTTCTTGCTAATCTTGGTCAACTTTCTACCTGGGGACCCCAGGCCTTGGACTGTGACTCATGCATGCTCACTACCAGAGAAGGAAGTGTTACCAAAATTCTGGTTTTCCATATTTATTATTCTTGTGCAGGCACAGTTGTTGGGTCATGCACCCACAACCATACAAAACACACCTACTCAGTGTGCTCTCGTGATATTATATCTGTTTTAACTCCATTTATCCCCCTCAGAACAATGGCTAGAGGTCTGAAGCTCCATCAGCACTGGGGAGCTTATTAGCCAAACACAAGTTTATAACCCCAAAAGGCCTGTAATAGCTAAAAACTCCAACTAATTTTTTTTGTTTATTCATATGTGCATACAATGTTTGGATCATTTCTCCCCCCTACTCCCCACCACCTTCTTACCCCCCAACTTCCTCGCTTCCAGGCAGAAACTATTTTGCCCTTATCTATAATTTTGTTGAAGAGCCAAAACTCCATCTATTGACCTCAGGTTATTGGAAACACCTGTGGAGGCCTGGCCTGGGAGAAAGCTTAAATGTCAAATGATAAGTATACATGCCAGGGAGACAACTCTTGGCCATGTAATGGCAATGCAAAAATATAAACCTCTGGATCAAGATGATGTTCTTTGACCCAGAAATGGGTCCAAGCATCAAATGGGGGAATGTGGCTGGAAGGGGGAAAGGAGATAATGAGGAGATAAAGGAGATAATGAGATAATGAGAGATAAGTAGGGAGATAATGAGTGTAATAGTGAAATAAACAAACAAACAAACAAAAAAACAGATTTGAGGAATGTCACCTGGGGTGAGACCAGAGAAGGGTCACCTCACTCCAGAGGTTAAAATGGCCAATGAAATAGTATGTGACCATGTATGGAACGAGCTGTACCCCCCATTTCTGTAACCTGCTCTTAATGGTATATAAGGAAAGCCCACTTTGCTCTCGGAGTTCAGCCTTTGGATGCAAATCCACTGAATTGATGCTGGCCTGTTTAATCAACTTGCTTTCCGAAAGCTTTGGTGTCCCATCTCTCTGACTGAGCCATCCTATAACATGAGGACGGATTGCATCACCATTTCCAAATGTGTCATCAGACTTATCTGTTATTCAAAGATAGTCTTGCTGTAGATTGTGTTTATCAACCTTTCTTCTGGGGTAATCCTTCCAAACGAAGAAAAAGGGAAGTGGAGGGAAAAGGTGGCATCAGATCAGCTCAGTGTCTTAAGGAAGTACTAACTCTATGTTTACATAAAGATCTGGGTTCAGGAAGTTTATTGGAGAGTGCTAGGAGGATCAATAACTGTGGGGAGTGAAGAGAATAGGATTGGGCAGAGGAAATTGCTGAACTCAATGTGTTCAGTTTCATCCCAAGGAGGGCAATAAGCTATCACATAGAGCTCTGAAGCTGAAATGGCCCTTCAGAAATGTCTCTTCCCCAATTAAGCAAGAGGGATGGCTCACCACATGCCCAGGGCCCATAATTGAATAAGGACCAACTCCTGGGATGAGACATGACCCAGAACAAAGCAAATCTCTTCAACAACATCCTTGCTCTTGGGGGACAAGGGCCTCAGACCCAAGGGGGTAAGATGTCACACCACAATATTCATTGCAGTCATCTTTTTATATTGGCCAAATTACCCAGAAAGCAATCACTTGGAGCCTCATGAGAAGATGACAAATCCTCAGATAAGAAATACCTACTGGAAAAGAAATTTTGATTGTACTTGATAAAAATAGGTGTATTCTATGAAAAGTGTTTGTAACATTGGTTTCAAACCAGTATATCTTCTAAAGTTGGGAAGAGATATTTTTTCAAAGTGGCTCATGTGATCCAAGTCTCTGAAAGTACCAATTAGCTACAATAAGCAAAATTTCTGAATTTATATTTGCCTTTTTGACATGACCTCTTTCCAGACAACAGAGAACCCTTATAAAGTAATATATTCTAACCTTTATAGTGTGCCTACAAACATAAAAATATGTTGTCTCACCTTTTTTCCTTTTTGACCTTTCAATAAAGAGTGAAAATAAGTTATTATACCTTCAAGATATTTTAACCATGGAGATTTAAAAAATCGAATTATTTAATTGTGCTTGCTTTTCAAATCTTCAGATTTGAAATGTCTATGTACTGGGCAGATGTACAAAGCATTATGTTGGACACCACCAGTGAATAAATGAAAGACAGCGTTAGCCTTCATGTAACCATAATTTTTGGGAGAGACATTTGAGAAAAAGGTAAAAACAACAACAATAACAAAAAATCTAGATGAAATTCAAGTTATTTTGGGTGTTGTTAAGAAGACAGAGTGCTGATCTTGGAAATGACACAGGTGAGGTAGTCGACCACTTTAGCTGCAGTGATACAAAGGTCTCACTGAGAAGACAACCTTGAAGTTCTGGCTTGTAGTCAGGAAGGAACCAGATAGTTACCCAAAAGTAGAAGACTGTCTGAGGCAGAGAGTACATGTGTAAGGGTGGAAAAGCCATACTCCTCCCCACTTCACAGCATATATTTACTTATTCTTTCTTTCCATTCTCCATCTGCAAGCCCATACATTTTTTCATAGAAGGCAGATGTCAGTTATATACATCAAAGTGCATTAATAATCTAAAAATCTAAAAATAATAATGATAATAACTTTTAGCAAGCATTTTCCATGTAGAGCAGAAACCATGCTAGGTGCTATATGTGCACTATCCATATATGTGAATTTTGACTATCATCCTGAGGCTATCCCCAGGTTTGATATAAGGAAGCCAAAGCCCACAGAGTTGAATCCTATTATGCATCTACCTCACTATCTATCCATTGGAATTTGAACACAAGCAACCTGACTGATTTCAAATATGATGCAGTTTTTCTATGTGCTGAATTTAAGCCTTTGGGGATTTTTTTTTTTACTGTTTTTATGACACATTCAAATATTTTTCTGAGTAGAAACTTTTTTCTTTCATGTTGTCATATGGTAGTTGCGGTTCATACTTCTTTGCCATCTGTCATATGTCTAGTTTCTTATCAGTAAATCAGAGTTCGCAAATATTTTGCATCAACAGAAGCATCCTAAGCTGATTTCAAATATGCCCAAGCTGAGCCCAGAATAGAGAGCATGATAAATTGTTAAATCCATGACTTTGATGTTATTCCAGAGAAATGCATGTGGTTTCTGTTACTCTAAAAAGCAGTTAGATGCACTGGTTTTTCTACGATAGTGGATAGACAGTTTGATTTGAAAGTAAAAATGAATCTTCCTACCAGGAAACTGAATATTTAGATTTTGTGAATTACTAATAATGTCGATAGTCCCGCTTTAGGTGATCTAAATCTTGCAATATGCCTGTGGTCACCTGAGGATGGTGGTGAAATTGGCTTCCCATAGAACTACTATGCACACTTTGGGCTGCTGAGCTTCCCCTAGATCAGCAGCTGCTCCTGCCTGAGCAGAATGTGGATCAGGAAGCACTGGGCACAAGCCACTGTGCTGCATACTAAAGAGCTTCACAGTAAAAAGCAGAGCAGGAACTCCATAGGCGTTCTACCCCAGTCACCACCATCTTCCATCTTTTCTCAGCCTCACCTTTCAGGCACTCAAGGTTTGTTAAAAGAAACAAAGTCACAGTGATGAGTTGCAGAATCACAGCAAAGGATCCCTTACTTAGACCAAATGCTTAGTTTCTTGTGTCGCCCTAATGCCTTCTTTACAATGATTTCCTTAATATGTCCAGTAGGATTTTCTATCCTCAGACTTCCACCTGAATCAGCTGCTTTTTCTAATTCATCTTGCATCACTTTGTGTGAATTGCTATTGTGATTTCATTATTTTGATTAAAAACAAATAGTCATTGCCGGAAACTGAAACATAATACCAGAATAAAAGCAAATCACCCAGAGCCACATTACCTAGACATAATCATTGCTAAAATGTACTTTTGTTAAGTCATAAATGTATTTGCAGAATCACATCGATTTTTGTATATACTATTTTACTTTACTTTTATTTTCAGGCAATATGACTTTATGAGTATCTTCCCATGTTGTCTGTTTTTCAAAACATACACATTTACAAATATTTACAACGTCCTAGGATATAGTCATAGCATAATAACTTCCCTAATGTTTGACATTTGAATCAAAACGAATTGTGGTAACAGATACATCAAAAATGTGTTATGACACGAACCCAACATTTACATGTATGCAACTAGTGGAAGGCAAAAGAGAGCTGGAATAGTTACAAGAATGTTTCTATTCATGAACCGGTGAGTCTAAGATGCTCACAGGATGCCTCTTCCTCCTTGAGTACCTTAGTGTGAATTTTCTATAATCAAGGCTATTTTGCTACATAGTTACAATGCCACACATCGACACATCACTGCTGTCTCATCTTTACATCCCATTCCAATTTCTCCAGTCATCCTGATAATGCTGTTGATATAAAAGTAGCTAATCCAGAATTACATTGCAGATAGTTATCATGTCACATTAGTCTCCATAAATCTAGAACAGTTCATTCATATTTCCTTGATTTTCAATCTTGGCACTTTGAAGATTATAGCTTAGTTATTTTGTAGAACACTCCTCATAAGATGGTCTGATGTTTCATGGTGATGATATTCAGGTTATGCATCTCTGTCAAGAATCCCACAGAGGGAGTGTTTTCTTCTTTTATTGCATAACACCACTTAGATTTGTCCTATTATAGGTGTTTTTCACTTTATACACTTGAATAAGGCAGGATCTATCTAGATTCTTTGTGTAAAAGTTACTCTTTTCCCTATGTCCTATGTCCTTTTGCCTGATCCCCCACATTCTTTCAGCACTTTCTCATTTTTCCTGCATAACAGGATGTTGTGGGTCTGGAGGGATCAGTCATTTCTCCAAACCATTCTGGTTTCTTCTGGTGGAGACTGGCATTCAGAAACCAGGTCTGGGAGCCAGCTGTCCTCATAGTTTTAGTAAGTTTTTTATATATGTATGGAGGCCTATCAAACTAATTATTTTATGTTTTCTTATAGTTTTTTGTAGGGCTTCTTTATCTTGTTTAGTTGTTCACTTGGAATTTGTTTGGGGTATGTTAAGAACTGAAACTCTTACTTGCTTATTATTTTAAGTAATTAGCCAATCTCAGTTTATAAAATAATAATCTCTTCCCCACTTACATGCTATTTTCAAATAAATTCTAATATTAGGGAATTCTAATAGATTCCAATATAGGTTTTAAGAGCTATTCATTATGTCTGCTGATTCTTTTGCTATAGCCATCTAGTTTTCATCACTGCAGCTTTCTATTATATTTTAATGTCTGATTAGGGGAATTTCCTGACACCAGAAATCTTACATGCCAACAGATTAATATTTTGTTGATCCCAGAACATATTTGAACTTTTTTTTGTGGTGGTGGGGATTAGTTGTTACCAGTGTTTGAATTCAGAGCCTACACCTTAAGCCACTCTACCCACCCTGTTTTGGGGATGGGTCTTTTTCAAGGTAAGGTCTTGCAAACTATTTGCCCCTGCTGGCTTCAAATTGTGATCCTCCTGATTTCTGCCTCCTGAATAGCTAGTATTATAGGCATGACCTACCAGCACCCAACACTATTTGGACTTTTGAGAACTGTGTCATTTCCCCATTTCTCAAATTTTGTTACATGTGTAACTGTTTCCTTTGCTTGTCTTAGACTCTAGAACACACTGGTTGAATTCAGGCTCATTGATGCTTCTTATTAACTGAACAGTTTACCAGAGCCTCCTCAGAGATATGTGTAACTATCAGGGAAGGCAAATTTCCTTCTTTCAAACAAAAACTAAATTACTCAGTTGTAATGTATTCAACATTTTTTAACCTCCCTTTTGTTTCCTAATTACTAGGTGTCATTTGTACTTCAAAGCAAAGCAAGGTACCTTCCATAGATAGTAGAAAAGTAAGAATCTAAATTAGCCTTAGAGTTAAAACATAAAAACAAAGCATTAAAAACAGGTTTTCATTTTTGCTTGATAAAATCCAGGAAACATTTCATCTATCCCAATCTGGTTACTGGTGTGCTTCATTTGTTTTCCCTGGTGATTAAAATAATTATGTTTATTTGTGTTTGAGGTGGATGTATCATAGGTGGCAGCAAAACAATGAATGCTATACCTTTATTGTTATTGGTATTCCACAGGCACTGCTGCCAGTGCTTCTTTAATTTCTTGCTCCACTGATTTACAAATGATAACTTGGTAACTGTATAGCTGGGAATCAACACAGTGGTAGACTAAGGAGAAAAAAAACCAACCTAATCTCTTGAATGGCTAGCAGGCAAGTATCCAGAAAGCATTGATATCTGAAACAGCAGAGAGACAATGGAAACATCGATGTTGGAAGATAACAAATCACAAAGCTAGATGAGAATGCTGGGTCATTGTTGCTTAAATGTTTCATATTGTTTTCAAACGTGAACTTCTATTATTTAGTTCTGCCATCATACCATTGCACAGAAAATGCTAAGTGGCCTTTAGATACTATTACATTAAGTGTGAATGAGTAAGAATGGCCTTAGAGTGAAACAATCATACCAATATTTCAGATAGAATGAGATCTTCACAGGCACCTACATATTTGTAATACAGTATCTTTATTTTTCTTCTGCTGCTAGAAAGTTGTCACATTTGTATAGTACTTTGGGCTTCTAAAATGCATTCCTATATATTATCTTATTTTTTTTAAAAAGGGAAACATTTATTGACGCCTTCTTTAGCATCATACACTGTGCAGAGCACTCATCAAATAATCTCATGATACTTCAAGAGCTATAGAGTGACTTGCAGATTGGCCCCTTACCTAGATGAGAGGACAGAGGTTAAATTGGTCAGGAAATGTTCCCCCATAATCCACTTCTGGCATATGCTAGAAGAACAGAGAGAGAGAGACAGAGAGAGAGAGAGACAGAGGGAGAGAGAGAGAGAGGGAGAGAGAGAGAGAGAGAGAGAGAGCTTTTCTTGCTCTCTCCAGTAATAGATGTCCTCTGATGCTTGTTTCTGTGTCCTAACCTCTTTTCTCTCCATCTTCAAAGCTCTTTTGAGAGCAGTCAGAAAGAGAAGTTTAATATGAACCCATAGATGGAGCACCTTGTTATCTTAGTTCGAACAAGAAGATGAGACAACATTCAGAATGGCAGGGACCAAAAAATTGTATTTAAAATACTTTGGACCATGACAGATGCAGACTTACAATTCCCTTCTAATAGCATAATAATATAAAGTTAGGCATTTTGCCTTTAGAAGAGAAAAGAGATGGTTTCACTATGTAATGCAAATTGGCCTCAAATTCAAAATCCTCCAGCCTCAGCCTTCCAAGTGCTAGGATTACGGATGTGCACCACCACTGCCTACCTGTACATGGGGATTTTCATAAGAGCGTAAAGTCTGAAGAAATAATTAAGACGTGATGGTTTTATGCTTTGTAGACAAAGAACAATAAATTCATGAAAGAATGACAGGATAAATGGCTGTCTGACTTAGGGTAGTATATTCTAGAGGTCTTACTACAAGATACCAGGGTGGACATATAAATGTTAATGGAAAAAGGTTACCTGGAGTTTGCATACTTAGGTTCGTTGCCAGTTCCAGTTCTAGTCTCTGGTGATCAAGGCTATTTTCCAGCCTTGGTATGTGTATGTAGGAATAATGAGCCCAATGGCCCTTTTTGAAGTTCAAGTTCCTTAAGTGATTTTGGTGTAAAATAATCAATATACAAATGGCATATTTTGTGATGGCAAATCTTTAATTCCATGTAGGTTAGTGACAGTATCCCTAGTACCACACAATCTTTCAAGTGAATGGTGTATAAATGCAGTGGTTGACAACTGATCTGTTCTGCATGATATTGAATTTTTGTCTCACTCCCATTCCGCCATTCCTAATGACACCTGTTGTAGTGAAACCTCTGACACCTGTCCCTTGGATTTTGAAAGACCTTCCTTTTAAGAATATTTGGATCATCAACACAGACTTACCACCTATGTAATCCTTGGAGTTTTTTGAGCCTTGGTTTTCCTATTTCTAAGATGGAAATGATAAAACATACCTATAGGATTGGAGTGTGAAAGGAAGCAATATATTCAAAATGCTTTTGAAGTGCCTGGCACATAGTGAATTCTCAATGCATGTTTGCTAGAAGAAAATATAAACTTAGGGGCATAAAAGACAAATTTCTCCCTGATTTGCAATGTATAGAAAATTACTTCCTGTGGAACTCTGTTTTCTTAAAGTATCCTTTAGGTCTGAATTTCATTCCCTCAGGACCTTACTCTCTCTCTCTCTGTTTGAACCTAACAGCTAATTTGATTAACTGTGCTAATGGCTGGTCTATGAGGGGCTTAATATGTTACCTCTCTGATAATATTTTTCATTTTAACAGATCCTCTAGAGGACCCAAACAATGATTCTAAAAAGGAGACACTTATGCACAGGGCAGGCAGGCCAGTGAATGGTGGTTTTGGGTCCTGCAAGGATTCTTACCCAGTGTCATGCTTTTCTCCCATAGCTCTCTTCATTGAGCACAGTTTAAAAAAATAATCTTTCAAGATCAACCTGTAAAGGAGGCTAAATGGATTCAAGGAGTTCATGCCCGACACTGTGAGACTCTGAATGGATCCTTCTATGGCAGTTCAACTCAACTCTTGCCCCTGCCCTAATACCATTGTCCTAGAAATGAGGGCTGCATTGCTTTTCTAGTCTTGTTTCTAGAGATTTGCTTGAATCCTATGGTCCCCACTGGTTTCCCAGTATTTTCTGTCAGACTTCTTTCAATGCTAGCTTTCTCTGCTCATCCTATTCTGAATACCACCCATATTAGACTCTGCTTTTTTTATATTTGTCTGCATAGAATCTCCCTTTCCTGTCACCATATCAACTGTGCATAGGGTGCCTCGCATCTTGTTTCCACCAGCAATTTTCTGCTTAACTGACCTCTGCCCTAGACCTGTTTCTGTAATGCTTGGCCAATCCAAAGAATCATGTTAGATAGAAATTAGCCCCTTCTAGCCTGCCCTCACCTAATAGAGTTTATTCATCTTTCTTCCTGTGATCTCAAGATAAAGAGATGAGCAGAGATGTTGCACAGACCTGCTTTTTGCTTCTGATCAAATCATACTATGCAGAGAGTTATTTCTTATACATGAAAATGAACATCTTTAGCTCCTTGAGCTAGTAGTAACTCGAAAAATGTTTGAGAGAACCTTAAACAATGGCTGCTGGAGTACTCAGATGGTAGAGTACCTGCCTTGCAAGCATGAAGCCCTGAGTTCAAATCCCAGTACTGTCAAAAAACCCCAAAAAACAATAAATAGTAAAGAAAATAAAACACAAACATAAACAAAAACACAGCACAGTAACCCTACATTGAATTTTAATTTACTATAAAATTCCTATAATTGTATTCATCATTAAAATATCTTTAATATAGTAAAAATAGTTTATCTGACACAAAAAAGATTTATGCATGACATGATTTGCAAATCTTAGTCACATGGCATACATCTTTAGGGCAACTGCAAAATTATAAAGTTCTCAAAAATAGCAACCTAAATTTTTCTTAATGTTGAAAGCAAATAGGCGATAGGGTATTTGCTATGAAATGTAGAGAATTTATGCAATCATAAATTTAAAGCTATAAATAATCATAATTTGCAAAAGATTTGCAAGGAGTAATGTCTGCTCTTGGAAGTGTCTGTTATATCAAAGGGTTAATAATATATAGATCATCATTTTGGGGTTATTTGGAATTATTTGGGCATTTTCCTACCAAGTATTCAGTATTACAGATTTTGATTAAAATCTTTGGTTAAATTTGCTGATGCTTAATGAGCTTTCTACAAGAAATGTGTTTGTTTCTCTAAGCAACTGATTTACGAAGGAAGTAACACCTACAACTTCTTTTTTTAGTTTTATATAATCTAACCTAAACAATGAAAAGAATAATCAGAATGGTCTTCTGCTTTTGCATCTTCCACGATAAAGTAGGTGACAGTAGATCTGCCTGCCCACTAAGACCAATGGGAAAACTGGACATCATATTTTTAGACATTGGTTAACAGGCAGCAAAGAACTGTGATACTTGGGATGAGGAAAGGAACTTATAAGATTCCTCAATTACCCCAGATTTCTGTCAAGAAGTAGTTATGAATCTTATGATTCTCCCTTGTATCATAAGAAGGGAGAATCTAAGCAGGATATGAGTATCTCATGAGTTGTCAGAAGGTGGAACACATGGATTGTAAAGATCCAACTTGACATGACTATTGCCATTTTGGTCATAAACTGCCATCTTGCTCACCAGGTGTCTCGGTACACATTGCAAATCCTACAGAGTAAAGTCATTAAGACAGTCGCTAAGCCTTCCATGCCAAGCACTAACACTTGGGCTGTCTGTTAAGTAACACTTGACATAGTAATAGATTTGAGAAAGCCTAGGTGGATTATGGCTGGCCATAGGCCACTTTTGTCTAGTTTAGCATATAAACTCCTTCTTCATGCCTCAGGTCACAGAGAGCCTACTGTCTTGCTGCTGCCCAGAACTCACTTCTGTCCACATATCCCTAACAAATTGTAATCCTGGACATGACAACCTCTTTCTTCAGTCTCATAGCATTTTCTACCTTTGGTAGCTGATTCTTGTAAACCACGTTTTCCCGAAACATGTTGTCTGAAGTAGCTAGAAGTTTTCAGAAAGAATCCTGGAGAAGAGGAAGCTACCCAGGAAAAAGCACTTTAAGAGTGAAATCCCATGCGTAAGAGCAAAGAACACCAGGCTGCTGAATAGTATTTCCAATCAGCTGAGCTGACCCGCCAGGGTGAACAGTTGATTGTTGAGAGTCAGCAGGACCAGCTAGCTGAAGAGTAAAGGCTCTTCTACACTTGCCCCAGTGTTGCTTTTTTTTCTATTAGATCCTGATTTTGACTTGGGTCGTAGTGTGCTCAGTCAAAAAACTGATTTTTTTGTTCATCTTCCTTGCAAATAGGTTAGGTCATTTGACAGTTTTAGGAAATTGTAATATCTAAAGTTACCATGAGAGGTTCTTGAAAAAGCTTATGGATTTTTCACTCTTGCTCATCTTCTTCTTGGTCACTAGAATATAACAGGGATGCTGGATATGTAGCAGATATCTTGTGACCACACAGTGACCAGCTTAAGAATTAAGGCGCTCACCGAGGATGGCTAAGTGGAAGCTTAAAGAACCTCATTTTCTCTTAAAGATGCTGTGGAGCCACTGTCCTAGTCCTCAACTGTCTACCATCAGGCTTCTTGTTAAAATAATTGTTGAGAAAAATAAAACCCTTAATGTTTAAAACTCTTATATTTGTTCTCTGTTTTTTAAGTACCTGGTAAGTTATTACTCTTCTTTGGGGAAACATTTTATGGCTACTTTGGAATGCTTGTTTCTTTATATGAAACCTAATTTTTTTTCAATTGAAATAAGAAGAAATAATCTTAAGTGGATTTGGATGGGAATCTTCTTAAGTTAGGGAGCTGGAGGCAGTCAAATTTCAGCTCTGCAACAATTTGAATCCTGATTATGTTTTGTCATAGCTGTGTACCTTCAGGCTAGTTATTAATCTCATGGGCATCAATATTTCATTGGTAAATTGTTATGGTACCTTAGGGCTGATGTGAGGGTTAAATGAGTTAGTAGGAATAAAGCATTTAAAATGGAATCAGGCATATAGAAAGTACTTACTAAATGTTAGACATTATTGTTTTAAATAGATACATTTGAAAAATACTCACTTCGTTATTAAACCTTATTATCCCAAGTAATTGTGCTTTTATTATATTTAAATTTCCTTTTGTAAGATTATAGTGTTTTAATTTTGTCCTTAAAGCTTCTCTTTTTAAGAGAGTCTTCAGTTTAGGCGTAATTGATTGTATTTCAATGAAAACATTTATTCATCCTCAAATCAAATACTTTCTGGACATAAAAAGATAACAATGTATGCTGCCATATTAAATAATTCTGCTGTCCTTCTTCAATAAAATTGCAAAATGGATTTTCTTTTTAGGTGAAAGAGAATATCACAAAAATATTCAATAATCAATTTTTCAGTTTTGGCAGCTTGAGTATTTTTACTAGTCTCTAATGATTTTCTCATATAGAAATCTTTTAAGCACAGAGTATTATTTTCTGGAAAGCAATGTAATGAAAAACAAGTGACTCATTAAAATCAGTTACGTCAGCTGCTTTCATTGCTAATGAACCAACATAATCCAAATTGAAACATACATGTAGACCGAGGGAAAAGTACTATTAATAAAGACTGTGTTCAAATGTCAAAACCATACAGAATTAGTAGTTTTGGAAATGTGCTCCAAGATCCAAATGTCATAAACCTTCAAGTGACCTTTGTGTTCCAAACAGTAACCAAATGGCCAAATCTGGCTTGTGTTACCATAGAGACACACTTTGATGGAAAGACCTCTGACGAGGTTGAGCAGCATGAATGATTAGGAGGCAGTGTTGTGATAAATAGGAATATGTGTCAGTGTAATGCTCTCTGCAAGAGATTAGGGTGTGTGTGGTATAGACAGCATTGTTACAGAAAATGTCTGATATGGGTAATGTCTGTAAATGATGAGCGAGTAAGAAATGTTTGTAGTATTTTCGTTGGAATTCCTAATAGAGAAGTGTGGAATGTGAAAAAGACATCAATCCAATTTAAGGACAAAGTTAATCACAAGCATTATTTTATTGGGCTTCTCAACAAAAATTTGGTGTTCTAAAAAAACCCACATAATAAAGTAATAATAACACATAATAAAGTAATAAAAAAATTATGATAAAACTGTCAGCCCAAGCACATTATGCAGATGAATTTTTTCTTCTTGATAGGAACTGACCACACATTCTAATTAATTCACATTCAGACTAACAAATGTTTCTGCCTACTAAATGGGAAGCATTGTTCAGGTGCAAATGGGAATACAAAGATAAGGATGCCATATCTAATTCTCAAGGTGTATAAATTCACAAGCATTAAATTCTGATTTATGCTACAATTTACTGGTAATAAAGGCTCAAAATTATGACCATAATAATTTATAGGAGTAAAATATTAATATTTGGATATGAGGTAAGATTAAGTCTTCACCAACCAGAAAACCCTCACAATGGGCAGAGAAATCATAAAATAAATATGTAGCAAGAGTCACACTAGAAAAACCTTGAAGGGAGAAAAACAAAACATACAGACCTGTGAGGGTTGGTGATAAAGAGTATGAAAGAGGACACAGAGAGAAAAAGAAGGTTGATCAAAATGGAGCTCTGTGTACCTTCCTTCTATCACAATAATTATCCTAAGGAAAACAAGTTAAAATGAAAAAAAATCCATAATAGCATAGGAAATCAAAAGGAGTCTAGTCAACATGCCAGAAAATTTGAAGAATCATTGACATAAAATTGGTCAGGATCAGGTCCACGGAGAAATGCAACTGTGGAAGTTGTGCTGTCCAGGTCAGAAGAGTTTAGGGGGGTGCCAAAGACCCAAAGGCAAAAAGTACAAGAAATTGGAGGGAGTGTTATATAGTCTTCAGGGCCATTGCATGTTGGGCAGCAAGATTAATGGGTGTTCCCTTCCTCTACTAAATGTGGACAGCACGTGTTTGCCCACCATCTTTTGATTCAGGGTGGGGCTGAACTCAAGGTACAGGCCACGGCCCTGCACAGACAATAACATGCAGGAGGACAGAGAGCCTTCATGCTCCGAAAACGAGCTACGCTTAGAGGGAGGAAAAATGGGCAAATGTTCCTGTCCTGTACATGGAGGTATGCCCAGAATTTAGAAAAGAGAATACATGTTAGAAAAATGCACACCAGAAATGTAAGGATTTTGGATGAACGGCTTCCCAACAAAAAGACAAAAAATAGTGCGACTAATGATGCATCAATCTATCCAGTAGACAGAAACCAACGGAAACAATCAGAAGATATGGAAAAAGAAAATATACAAAATGTCAATAATAAGTCTAAACATTCAGTAGTAGCAGCAGTATTGATTAAGTTTCCTTAATAATAAACATATGTAACGAAAGGACAGCTATTTGCTGTTTTCAAAAGACACACCTGAAAATATGACCAAAAATATATAGAGGAGTAAAGGGATAGATAAAACATAACAGATAAGCATTAACAATAAGAAAGTGAGAGGAGCAATAATAACACCACATAGCACCAGATGAAATGTAAAATATATTTGATGGAACAAAAATTGATTTTTTTCAATGGATAGAAAACCAGTCAAGTATTTAGCCACTACTAATATGTAACTAACCATGTATTATTAAGAAAAATAAAATAAAAGTAGATATAGAAGATGGATACACCTGTAAATGTGACTGGAAACTTATCATTTGCCTCAAGAAATGACAGAATAAAGGGACGAGAAAACTAAGCAAGAATGTAAAGAACTTACATAACACAATAAGATTGCTCTTTTATATCTAAATAGAACTTTAAACTAGTATTTAAACAATATTCTTTTCAAACATGTGTAGAACATTGAAAAGTATATATAAGTGGGCACATACAAAATTATAATCGTTTTCTGAAAACTTAGATCCTGCAGACCAGTCATTGCCTACAATGTAATGCTATTAATTGCAAAAAGGTAATTCTTGGGCACAAGAAGAAAACAAAATGACAATTATAAATGACTAAGAAATGAATAAGGATGAGAGCACTATCAACCCTTAAGATAATATGCATGAAGTCACAATTTAATGGTATAGAGAACAAATTAAAAACCAATAGTCTTAATTGCTTAAAGAAATTCAACATTTTGGAAATCTTAATGAAATAATTGTGTCTGACATAACTGATTAAGGGCAAAAAATGTAGTGAATAAACTAGTTCATTGTGATTTTAGTAGGATGAGCCAAGAAGTTCTCAGCATACAAACATGGGAGATCTTCCTATTTTATTGAGGGTTTCCCAGAGAAACAAAGTTCACAGGATTTGGTTCATGGGTTGTGGTGGCTTGAAAGATGCAAACAATGCAGAGTTGGCTGGTAGGGAAGAGTTTCAATGAGTTTGAGCCCAAAAGCAACCTGCTGACAGAATTCTTTCTTCCTGAGGAAATCATTCCTTTTCTATTAGTGACTTCTATTAGTGATTGCACGAACTGCCCTCCCCGCCGTACACACATTATAGAGGGTAACCAAATTACTCAAAAGTCTACTCATTTAAATGTCAATATAATTTAAAAATATCTTTACAGAAATATCTAGAATGATGTTTGCCCAAATATCTGGTTACTTTGGCCTAGCTGGATTGACACATAAAAAACAGTCACAAATTCACCCCCATCTCAATTTGCCACCCACACACATCTCTTTAAACAAGCTTAATATCCAAATAAAGATATTAAGATGGTCATACTTCCCCTAACATGATATAACTGTGTGTAGCAGAAAATGCACTAACCTTCTACCTAGAAGAGGATACAAAAATCCTTGGGTGATGTTTATCTTTCTTGATGTCCCTTGAATCTCCTTGATAACTTAGTGTTAACAGTATTTTAATACTATGATATACAGTTAATAACTTTGTTACACAACAAGAGGAAAAGAGAAGAAAGAAAGTGGGTATTTGCTTAATACATACACACACACTCACAAACACAGCAAAATATGGAAGAAATACTCTTGACAATGGCAATGTTCATTTGGGTAACTCATCAGGCATCTGCAACTGGTGTTTATAACTACCCTCTACAACTATTCATTTATTTTAGTTATTTTGGGGTCACTGTGACCAAATACTTGACATAAACAGCCTAAAGGAGGGAAAATTTATTATGGCCATGGTTTCAAAGAGATGTCAGTCCATCATGGTGGGAAGGACGCACTGGAGCAGAGCAGTTCACATTGCGGTGATCAGAAAGCAGAGAACAGGTATGCGGGAAGAAGCCAGTGCAAGATACAGTCCCCTCCCAGAACACGGGCCCAGTGTCCTACTTTCTCCAACAAGGTCCCCTCTTCGCCTTCTAGTAATTCCATCATATTATGACTCCATTTAAGGACTAACCCATTGTTTAGGCTCGAGCCCTCAGGATATAATCACCTACCAAAATCCCAAACTGACAAGCAAGTCCCCAATCCATGAGGCTATGGAGGACATTTCATATTCAAACCACAGCATTGCTCTGCATTCCTTAGTCCTCTGCAGCCCCTCACCTGAGCACGGCACTGTTGTTATTAAGGGTTTTCTTTTGGGTTTTTTTGGTCGTACTGGGGTTTGAACTCAGGGCTTTGTGCTTGCTAAGCAGATGCTCTAATAATTGAGCCACTCTTTCTGCCTTTTTTATTTTGGTTATTTTTTGAGATAGAGTCTTGCTTTATGGCCAGGCTGGCCTGTACCTTAATCCTCCTATTTGTGCTACCCTTTGATGACAGGCATGTGCCACCATGCCCAGCCACTGGTTAAGATGGGTGTCTCACAAACTTTTTCCTGGGCTGGTCTCAAACAGATCCTCTGGATCTCAGCTTCCAGACTAGCTAGATTACAAATTTGAGCTACTGTGCCTGGCTAGTCTTTTAAAAACGGATACAGTGATATGAACCTTCATTCATGAAGGATCCAGGGTATTTGCAGTCCTGTTGGTATTGAGTTAGGTTTCCATTGACTTTAATAACAAGGCATTGGTAATATTAAGAGATGTTGTACAAGATCTCCTGATTCCACACATACTTTCCTGACTTCCATTGTTGAGTAGCAGTTCAGTTACCCTGGGTAGTAAGGACAGTGGAGGGAAAATTGTGAAGGAACCAGCTGGGGAGCTAGTATTCTGTGTCTTAATCTGGGTGACAGTTCGCTTTGTGAACATTTATTGAACTGCACTCTTAATAGCTTGTGCATTTTATGTGTACATGCTACACAGCAATAGTTACTTTTAAAGAAGTGAGTGGGTATTGAAGAGATGCAGGCAGCTGTTCCTATAGAGTGAACATTTGTGGTCCCCACCACAAGTTCACACGTGGGATCCTAACCCCTAATGTGATGGTAGTTAGAGGCAGTGACTTTAGTAATTAGGTCCTCAGGACAAAGCCCTCACAAGGGGAATTAGCATCCTTTTAAAAGAGACTCTGGAAAGCTCCCCCATCTCCTCTATCATGCGGAGACCCATGAAGATGGCCAGCTGTGAACCAGGAAGTATCTGCTCACCAGACATCTTATCTGCTTTATCTTGATCTTGAACCATGAGAGCCATGAGAAATGATACCTGTTGTTTATAAGCCATTTAGTCTATGGTATTTGGTTAGAAACCAAACAAAATAAGGCAGTAGCATAGTTCATATTAATTCTTCAAGTAATTAAGTGGTTACAAAAGAGAAAAAGATTAGGATTTTTTTTTTAAAAAGCATTAAAAAATGAGAAGACTGGGTGGGGAAGGAATGGGAAAGGGTGTTCACTGGGGACTGTAGGAGTTAGTAACAGGGTTATCGCACTAGGCTATCATACTGAAGGGTGACTACAGATGACAGCGATGTATTATATGTTTCAAAAAGTTAGAAAAGGGACTTGAGAAGTTTTCACTATAACAAAATGATAAATATTTAAGGAGATAGGCATGTTTAATCTGATTAAAACATTGCACAATGTATACACATATCAAACATTACATGTGTCTCATTAATATGTACAGTTTTTATGTATCAGCTAACAAAATAAATTTTTTTAAAAAGGAGAAAGGAAACTTTATTTCAGCATAGAAAAGACCAGAGGCAATTTATGAACCAAGGGGAAAAAGAAAGTTTAAGACTGTCTGGAGCCTTAAAGAGAAGAAAGCAGGAACACAGACTTTGCCTTGGAAGAGGTAAGCAAGGAATATAGAAAAGTTGATAGTTCAGAAAAACTTTGAAATGCAGTTTTCTGTTTTTTTGGTTTTTGTGGTCCTGGGGACTCACTTTTGTAGACAAGCATTCTACCACTTGAGCCAAGCCTCCAGTCTTTTTGCTTTTAATTTACTTTTCAGATAGTGTCTTGGTAACTTTGCTGAGCCAGCCTTGGACTCCCATCATTCTAGCTCTGCCTCCCCTGTAGCTGGGATTATAGGTATGTACCACCACACCTCGCTGAAATAGAGATTTTATATTAAAGAACCTCAGTCTTCTCTGGTTTTGAGGCTAAGGATGTCAGAAAAGCTGTTTCTATCTTTTGTTAAAAAAGGCATCTTTTTGATGCAACAGGTTTAGATGAGATGGTTTAGGGGTTGATGATTGTTTCTTGTTGGTCACATGCCCATTTTAAACCAAAACCTGTTTGTTTTCTCTCTTTCTTTCTCATCCTTCCTTCCTTTCTTTCTCTCTCTCTCTTCCTCTTTCCTTCTCTCCTTCCCCCCTCCCTTTCTCCCTTCCTTCCTCTCTTTTGCTATCTCTCTCTCCTTTCTTTGAAACATGTTTGAAATCACCACATTCATATTTTTAATAAAAGCTAGAAAAATAACATTAAATGGCTTCTCTGGCAAGGATCTCTGTAAGAAAGGCTATACTATTGTCTTTATGATATGGTTTGCATCAGTAAAAATAATCAATAGATAGCTATTATATCAAAAATGATCTAACAGGTGAAGCTTGAAAAACAAACATAGTTTTGCATGTTTGAAAACGGAGATGCTGAGCTGTTGCAGGTGGAAGCCAGAAGAGCATCCAGTCAGGAGAGTTAAAAGCTGGGTTAAAAAGCTGCCCTAGGCCAGCCCCAGCAGCTTAGCCACTGGCATTACCTACATCCTGCAGAGTCTTCCTGTGCTGACCTTGGCAGCCAGGGCTGATGGCTGGGAAGAACCACATCGCTGCAAATGGTGTGGCTGTAGGCTCTGCAGCTCACACACTCTGGGTCATGCCTATCCTGGGGCTTCAGTGGAGGAAGTAAATGCTGAGTCTTCAAGGCCTGACATCCTGGACTAGGAGCCCCAGGAAGCCCTGTCAGATTCCAGCAGCAATTTGGCTTTCAGTGCTTTAGACAAAAGCATCGTGGGCATGCTCAGACCCAAAGTGACCTTGAGCTTTTTGAGGGTTCTATGGGGTGCTGAAGCAGGGCAGGTTTACAAACAGAACAGCCTCATCAGAAGTCTAAACTAAAGAAATAGGAAATTGGCCCTCATGACCAAGCTAATTCAGTATAAAATTATAATTGATAGTGAAATGGCAAAGTATTAAGCCACCAGATGAACCTCTCTTCATCATTAGTAGCTTCTTTACTTCAGAAACACAATGTCTGAAGGTTGTTCTTACTGGGGAGGAGACAATTAAGAAGAAGTAGAATTTGAAACTGGGCAAATATTTGTGTGACCTCTTTACATGAGCTGCTATGTTGTTCACTGTGGATTAGTGATTTTGGTTCCAAAAATTAAATGAGAAAAATATACTGTGAAATATTGTTTCAAGAAATACATTGTATGCAATTGACTAGACTAGAATCTGCTATCCCAGGTGAGTGATCTGGTATTTTGCTACCTAAAGGAAAACAAAGTAGAAACTCCCACAGAAATAACTGGACCAGATTTATTATTACATTTTACTTGATGTCCATTATTCTACAACTTTTTGTTTCTCTTCTAGAGTCTTCTTAATTAACATTGTTCTTGTTTGGAGGTATTCTGACACCAACCAGTATGGTTTCATGTGCACTTAGAAAAAAGGATTAAAAAGCCAGTGAATGTCATTTATTTCCTCATTCATACATCTATATGTCATTCAGCAAACATCTAACGAGAAAAATTTCTCCTTGGTGTTGGAGAACTAGTAATGGATATGACACAGCCTCTGTCCTTGAAGGCTTTACAGTTTAGGACAGGAAGAAAATATAAAGAATTATAATCTAAAGTGATACAGAGTTGTGCCCCAAGTGTTAATATTGAGTCAAGGTAATAGCAAAGCCAAAATTTTGATTTTAACAATATACCACCTTAATATTCTTAGACAGAAAGGACCTTTATGAAGCAAAGTAGTCCTGTAAGCCAATAATGCTTTCAGAAATTTCCAGCTAGAATTTCAGCTCTATACTTCCCACTTGGTGATCTTGAATTAAACACTTAAACTAGAAACAACCCAGCTTCTTTATCTGTAATTTGAGGATTGCAATTCCTCTCCACTTGTCTGTCATGAGGATTAAGTGAGATATTGCATATGAAGCCCAGATATCCCAAGCCCATGACTAGAAAATAAGATCACATTAAAAAAAATTTTTTTTGTGGTGCTGGATATCAAATCCAGGGGTTTGTACATGCTAGGCAAGTGATTTTCCTTTGATGTGCATCCTAGACTCACATTCACTTTAATATTCCAAACACATGACTCTGAATCGCTGAAAGTCTCCCAAAATGGCAAGGTGTATCTCTCAGGGCCTAACCCCAGGATGCTTCACTCTGGAATGTCCAAGTATTCAAAAGTGCTTCTTAGCAATAAAGGCTTTGTAATTCCTACCACTCCAGTTACTGGAGGAAAACCTCCAGCAAGACAGAAGCTTAGTGTTATCAGTTCCTTTTTGTAGCTGTGACCAAAACACCTGACATAATCAACTTAGACAAGGAAGGATTTACTTTGACTCACAATTTCAGTGAGATCAGACCATGGTTGCTTGACTCCATGTGCTTGAGCAGAACATCATGGCAGCAGAAACATGTGGCAGAGAAGCTTCTTCATCTCATAGTGGACAGGAAGCAGAGGCTGGTTTAGACTGGGAACACAGTATAACCTTCAAAGGCTAACTCATCATAATGAATTCGGGCTAATGGGTAACAGAAAATGAAGAGAATGTCTTGACTATTAGGGGTAGGGTGATGGTGATGAAGTTTCTTTTTTTGCTTGTTTTCATTTTCTATTTTCCTAAGTCCATATGCACCAGATAAATTTAAGAATCTTTCTGTAATCCAGGAATTCAAAATGAAAATATGAGTTGACTGAAAGTAAGTTCCCTGAATCAGTGCTGCTATTGGTTGTGGAAAATGAAAAGAAGCAAATGTAAGTTTTCTAGAAGTATATATCATTGTTTTCATATCATGTCTTATTTCTTATTGGTGTGGTTTTGGTAAATCTATGGTGGTCTACTGGTTTTTTTATTTACTAGGTCACATGATATTGGTTTATATCATGCAGGAGTGAAATAAGTAAAAAGCAACCAACCCAAAACCCATCTATGTTATCTAGTTCTAGTTTTAATCCCTTTATCTTTCCAGAAAATGTGCCAGTGTTTTTGTTTCCTCTCTTTCCTTCTGAACCACTATGGTCTTCCGAGTCTCTCAGTCTAGTCAAATTGCTGGAGACAGATTTTTTTCTTCTGTCTCTGGGTTTATTATTATCCATAGGGCCAATATAGATTGAAGGGCTGATATTCTGCTTTTAGTTAACATTCATTTAGATTTTCATCAATCTGTCACATCAATAATTATAAACTATTATTAGTCCTCCCAACCCCCATGACCTTTACTCTTTAACCTCAGCAAATGAACTTCCTTCCCTCTCAACTGAAAAAAATTACAGATGCCAGCAAGGGATTTCTCCCTCCCTCCTCCTATCTCTCTCTCTCTCTTCCTTCTTCTTCTTCTTTTTTTCTCCTCCTGTTCTTCTCCTCCTTCTCCCTCTCCTTCTTCTTCTCCTTCTTTTTTTCTTTTTCTTCTTGTTGACTAGATGCCAATCTTGGATGAAAGCTCCTCCTCCAGCCATTCCTTGGTACCAATCAACAAAGGACACTCTTCTTTATAGCTCTCATCCTCTCTTTTTCTGAAGATGCCTCAAAGACATGGTACTGAGTTCTTTGTTAATTATGGCTGACTCCATCTACTAAAGTACATCCAAACATGTGTTTGGGTAAATACATAGTGGGATGAGCTATGTCTTGGTAAGTCAGGAGGATTCCGAGTATTTCAGAGTCCATGTCATTGGCACTCCTGGATTTATTTACATCCTGAGAATACTGACATTTGTGGCAGCTCCTCCCTTTGCTTCTCCCCAAATCCTAAACTCCACCCTGAGTTCCCTGAGTTCCTGTTCTCTGCTCCATGTCTTGTGATGTGAGCAGCATTCTGGGCTCTCTCTTCCTTCACCCCCTAATTGAAGTTTGGTTTTCATCTTCTAATTCCCCATGTGGCTGCTGAGAAATTGTACCTACACATGGCTCTTCTGGTTTTGGTGTTCTTCTGGACAAAGTTATCCCCACCACCTCCCTTTCCCCCATAATTGCTTTCTCTTTATTCAAGGTTCTCCTTCTCGTTCCTAATATTGTACAGCTTACTTATTTCATTTGTTAAAAGTAACAATAGTTGTGCAATTTCTACTCATTTCCCAAGGTCAAAAAGACAAAGGAACAAGATATTCAGAGGAGACATGGGTAGGAGAGGTGTGAAGGTGGGGAAAGTGCAAGGAGGACTGAGCTTGGGGTCCAACAAGTTCATTATTAGAATAGAGGTGAGACAGGTTTCTAGCACCTCAATGAATCTAAGGATAGTGGACTAGTAAAACAGAATGGAATCATCCTCTGAAACAGCTTTGTTTGCCCTTATTTTATAATATCTACAAAATTCAAAATGACACAAAAGAACAAAGAAAGGCTCAAAATTTAGCTATAAAAACTACTTAGCTAACTAGATTTGAAATGCACAAAATTTTATGTTACAGCGAAACCCCAGAGAGCACACGCTGATTGTTGTATGTTAATCAGTTTTGACCACTATCCCTGGTTCAAACAGAATGTTATAATCAGATGGTCATGGAAATTAATTCTTTGACCAGAGCTACTTGTCCCTCTCAAAAAAAAGCAATGAAAAAGACTCTTTTCTCAGAATGATTTTGAGACCCAGCACAGAAACTATAGAGGGAAGGTATTACCCATCCTTCAATCTAATCAGTCCTGGCTCTAGGAAATGAAAGAAGATATGACAAATTTGTAGCAAACAGTGTCAAGGATCAAGTCAAGTCTCAATAACAATGAGGCATAAAGCTGGCCATAGTGACAGACTCCTGTAATCCAAGCATTTAGGAGATTGAGGTCGGAGGATTGTGAGTTCAAGGGCACCCTGGGCTATATCGTGAGAACCTGTCTCAAAAAAAAAAAAAATTAGGCACGGAGAGTTAGAGATTGCATGGAATTTTACATTTCCCTTGTGTTCGCTCTGCAAATAAGAGTGGTTTAAGCTGCTATTAGAATTACTAGTATTTCAGTTATCATTTTCTGGAATAATAATTTTATTTCTAAAAGGCACATTCTGTAGTTGACACTTAGAAACTTTTCTTCATACATACATATGCATACAGACATCTCTTTTATTGGCTTTGGCTTTATATTTTAATTGGTTTAAAAATAGCACACTGAACTTCACTAAATACTTTGCAAATGAAAGTTCACAATCATTAAATTTAATCAGGTATACAGTTATTTTGGAAGATGCTAAAATAATGTATTTCTTGGGAAATCTCTAATACTGAACATTTTTTTTGGAGAACTTTATTATTGAATTGAAAAGACAAATTCAAAAGGTGAACCTTGGGGTCAGAGAGGTAGCTTGGTGGTGGAACCTAGCATGCATGAGGCCCTGGGTCTAATTCGAGGCACTGCAACAAACAAACAAACAAACAACAAAATCTTAGGCTGTGTTTTAGCAACACATAGATTTTAAACTACGTTATCTATCTTAGTCTAAATTTTCATTTCCTTTTCCTGTGGAATTACATGGATTATAAAATAGCAGCGAGATAAGAACGAAGGCTCATGTACTCAGCAAAGTGCCCTCTACTGACGCTTTCCCACTAGGAGGCTGGGAGGCCAGGAACTGACAGTAGTTCAGATACCACAGTTCAGATTCTTCACTAGATGTAACACCAAACCCAGATCAACTCTACCACCCTTGGGCGTCTCCTCCTTAGTGCTTTTTGTCAGTTGCTCTGCTTTACCAATATTGCCTAGAAATGCCACTTTAACTCTATTTAATTAAATAAATATTTTAATTAAATAAATTAACATTGTTTATGATTCTTTCATCTCACAAAAGATTCAATGGAAAAGATAAACCTTTATTGTGTTGAAACACTACAAGTACTTTTCATGAGACTTAAGGCTCCTCTATAATCCTTGTAATGTGTACTCCCACTCTGCAGTTGAAAAATGTAAAATTTAGATCAATATCCAGATTTAATTGACTCTTGGTGTTCTTTCAACTATCTTATATTACCCTCCTCCAAAAAAAGAAGGATATACTGTTGACTGAAAGAATGTTTAGAGATTATTAAATGCATTTTGACCCTTCACTTAATTCCCATTCCCAAAGATGTAAAAAGGCCACAAAGTAGCTCATAATGTACAACAATTCTAGAAATGTTATCCTCGTCTCTAGATGAGAATATTCTCATTGGGGATATAAATTACCAAATTTATCCATATTTAATGGTATGTAACTTGCTATACAAATAGCAATTCTACATAGAGTGGAGCTGTTGTGTTGGGTGATGGATTAATTGGTTTGTGTGCTCATGGCTTCCTATATGACTGTCACCTGGAATCCCCTTAGCCCTAGAGCTGCTCTCACACTTACCCTGTTGTCCTCTTTCATGTTGAAGTTGTAAGCCAGTTAGTAACATAATTCTGTCTGGACAGGTAAGCCATGAACATTTTACCTCACTTAGGTGGCCAGGTTAACAACCTGCCACTTAGCAGGCCCCTCTCTGGAAGTGGACGTCAGGAATTACTAGTTTTGAGGGAAGCGGTCATTCAAATTAATGAACATTGAGCAAGTTTGGGTAGGATTCTGGACTGAAAGACACTTCTAGGCATTGAGGATGTAGCTCAGTGGTAGAAGCTCAGTGGACTAGCATGCACCAGGCTTTGGATTTGATTTTTAGCACTTAAAAAAAAAGCCTGTGTGAACTGTTAACTCCATGTATTGTTAAGATTACATTAGATTCTGAAGTTTTATGATAAAGCTGATAGGGTGAAATCATACTTTTTTGGGGAGACGGGGGAAGGGAGCAGGGTCTCTTTATGTGGATAAGGCTGGTCTAGAACTTGATAGGTACCGTGGGCTGGCCTCCACCTCCTAATCCTCCTACCTCAGCCTCCTAAATACTGGGATTACAGGTGTGGCCACCACTGGAGGCTAATAATAACAAATTTTTAAATTCAGTTTTATTAGGGTCAACTTTGCATAAAAGGAAATTCAATCAACACGAATTTCTAAAAATATGAGTAAACAGGCATATAAAAACTCCCACCAAAATTCTTGGAGAATATATTCTTTCTCTGTACCCACACTGGTCAGAGGTGTTTATTACTGTACTCCAAACTCCACGCGCCCTCTAGCGTGTCTCTCTAGAAATGCAGCTACTTGTCTTACACAACTATTCCTTCTCTTCGGAAGAGAATTTCCAGAGCAAAATCTGTGCTCAAAATCTGTTTATCTTGTACAACCAGCCCACACGGATGTGTTTCCCCAGGGTTTAGAGAAATCCATTATTTTATCATTACTTATTTCTTATCTCTTCTCAAAGGTGGCTTTCACGAATGCATGAAATAATGGCAAAATTGGACACGTTAGACTGTGCTGAACGATAAAAGACAAACAAAGGTGAGGCAAAACGATCAAGAAATTAGAACGAAGTGCAAAGCATAACGACGGACCGTCCTTCCGTTGATGGGCTGTGCAGTTAGCCGTACATACATTAATTGTGGCACAGCAGGTTTTGTGACGGTAAAAACGATTGCTAAATCTCAGACGCTTATGACAACAGTGCTTTAATTTCTCTTTCAGGTTTGCTCTCTGGCTTCTATGCTAATGGCGCAGCCATTGTCACATTGACTGCCTGTGGCTGTGACAGAGAGGAGGAGCTATTAGTGTCTTGCAGTAGCAGTGAAATGCTGAGCATGTGGACTCCAGTCACTGTCATTCACAGAGCCAGCCTCGTGACTCCACCCACGAGACAGGTGCACGGCCTGGAGCTGCTGATGGGAAGGGTGCAGGCAGACAATGGCGGCCCCAAAGCCCACTCACTACAGCTTCTTCAGTCAGAGTGGAAAAGAAAACCAGAACAGCCGCTCCACAGTGTTCTGACACAGAAACATGTAACCGCTTAGGAAAATAACACTGTTTCTATTCTAGCTGCATACAGGAATTTCTCCAGGATGCCTTATGAAAAGGAAAACAGCCGGGCACCTGTGGCTCACTTCTG
Organism: Castor canadensis; assembly: GCF_047511655.1. Lineage (NCBI taxonomy): Eukaryota > Metazoa > Chordata > Mammalia > Rodentia > Castoridae > Castor > Castor canadensis. The sequence goes on from NC_133400.1 coordinate 71,873,516, forward strand.
TAATCCTAGCTACGCAGGAGGCAGAGCTCAGAAGGATCAAAGTTCAAAGCCGCCCGGGCAAAAAGTTCACAAAACCCTATCTGGAAAAAACCTAATATGAAAAGAGATGGCAGAGTGGCTCAAGGTGTAGACCCTGAGTTCAAGCCCCTGTACCGCAAAAGCAAAAACAAACAAAAAACCCACATAGCTTAAACTATACCCTTATAATGCATTCACATATTTTTCTTATAAGGTCCTTTTATGGCCTTGTGACATCACAACAACCCACGATTTGTTTAAACAAGCTCCATACGGGCTAAATGATCGTGGGTAGGTATCTACTTCTTTGCTGGATGCTTGACCGGGCTGTATTTAGCATTCCACCTTGTGTATTCTGTTGAACTATTTGACGGGCAGTGAACATTATATTGGGTTCTCTAGGAAGCTTCTGGAAGAAGCTATTCTTTCCTGCCAGATTAGAGTGAATTCATCTTCATTAACAACTATGATCTGTGGATTGGTTGACCTTCAAATGTGGAAATTGCAGCACCAAGCGGCTTTTGCCTAACCACAGTCTCTTTAGATAGTTCTAAGTTTTCCTCATCATTCAGATAATTGGTCCATTAATGGATCTCCCAAAGTTCTATCTTATTGGTAAGGGCAAAATAATTTTAGCCCAAAATTTGTAAGATGGGTGTAATCACGCCTTCACTTTAGCCACATTAAATTAAACCACCATCAGAATATCCAGTTTTGAGCAATGTTATTTTTAGAAAAAATCAAGATAAACCAAATAAGCAAGATACCCTTCAATGCTGAAATTTTTAATAAAATAACATCCATACAAGCAGACTTCATTTTAAAAATAATTCTGCCAAGAATTCAATTTTTAGTCAATTTAAAAGCAGACCTGCCTTCTAAAATAATAAAAATAATAAACATTCAATAATAAATTGAATAATAAATTGAATGTTTATTTAATTGAATATTTCCTCATCATGTATACGGAAACACTTCATATGCATTATCTTATTGAATTTTCATAACAGTATTGTAAGGCAAAGACTGTTATTAATACAATCTTCAAAAGAAGTGTACTGTAGGGATTAACAGGCTATCAAATGGCAGAGCTAAGGATTTAGGCAAGACCATCTAAACCTACAACGCAGTCACTTGAGCAACTACACTTTCATCTTTATATAATATCTTTAACTTTAGAAAAATTAAATGGTGTCTTTTCTGTATATTGCTGATTTACCACCAAGACCATTTAAAAATATATACACATGTAAGTAAATGTAAAAATCATAAAACAAAAGGAGAAAATAAAAAATGTTGCACATAAAAATACATTCTATTAGTAAAAAATATTAAATTCTGTTCAGTACTAATATTGAAAAAAAAAAAAGACCATTTTAAGGTAGTAGAAGCATCCCCTGCAGGCAGAGGCAAACATCTTTCAAAAAAATGCATCAAAAAAAAAAGGAGAGAGATTCAGAACAACTGTATTTTCCTCTATACGAAATGTAATTATAGTCAAACATCAGTCTCATGTCTCTCTTGTTGAATTAATATTAATATAGTTTAATTTTCTCCATGAATACCAACATTTTGGGATTTGTGCTGTGCTCCTACAATTTAGTCCAACTTCTATCACAGGATTAAAGGTTAGAGAAAAGCCTTTTTAGTGTTGTAGACTTCAACCTAGACCTGAAGCTTAAATAGCTGTGTACTCTCTCTGTTGAGGCAGCTCACTGACAGCACACTTTCATGCCGAGGATGCAGAACATCAGGCAGGTGGCAGGGTTGCTGGGTTTCCACCTTTTCCTCATTGTAGGTAGCCAAAATTCTCTTTGTCTATAGCGCTCTGGTTCTCTTTAAAGTGGTCATTTCTAAAGTTGTAGAAGTTGTGTCTTCTTTCAAAGGAGAAAATATTTCTGTTAATATTCCGTGACAGTCACTGTGTTTTGGTAACCAACCATCAAATCACAAGCTACAAGATGACAAGAACTGCTACACATTCAGTCACACCTTTAAATGTATTTATATTATTAGATTAGCAATGACAGCCTAACATATAAATTTTATGTGTATATATCTATGTGTGATTTTTTTCCCATCTATAAACAAAGTTTGGCTTACCTATGGATTCACAGACCTCTTATAATAGCTCCAAGATATCCAGAAGATCACTGCAAAAGAATTTAATAGAATTATTTTTTACTTACTTAAACTTTCTAAAACTATTCAATTTCTTCACATTCCCAAACTCCCCGAATCCTGTGAGATTTTTGTATCTTTGAAGCCCCAACAAAATCTAAAACAGATAGAGCCTGTTTTAAAACTAGGTACACAATCATGCTGAAATGTTCAGGGCAGCATTGATACCTGCATCAGTAATAATATAAAACATAAAATAACGTAAACTATCTGTGAAGGTAGGGGATACAAGGATGTGTATTAAAAGCTGTTGGAAAAGGGGTTGAATGGACAAAGATAAAGCACACCCACAGTGGGCGTACACTGAGACACCCTGGAACATCAACTTAAATATTAATAATGAAAGACAGGACTGTAAAATAGGCACAGTGTGAGTGTGTGTGTATGGGGGTTTCTAGTGGTAGGGGGAGGATGAATGGAGATTAAGATGAGGGTATATGATTGACTTCATATACTTATAGGAAATAGAGCAAAGTAATCTCTTGCAATTGCTGTAAATGGGATGGGGAGTGGGTTGAGGGGGAGAGAGACTGGGGATGATCTAACCAATGTACAATATAAACCTAATCGGAATTGTCACTATGAGTCCTTCCCTGTATAATGAATATATCATAATAAAAATTTTTACAAACATAAAAAATAGATGAAAATATGATGAACATAGTAACTTGTTAACAATTGTAACATCTAGGTAGTTAATATGTATGTGTTTATTGTACAATTCTTTCCCTTTTTCTATACACACAAAACTAAATAAATGTTACTCACATACTTGTTATTCATTTATGATCAGTGATAATTTTTAGTTATATAAATATTTATTAACAGAAAGGCCCAGACTCATTTCTTCTTTGACACGTCCACTGTGCAACCATGATGGCCAGTGGTCTTGATGTGCCAGCCTCCGACAGGAAGGTCCCAGAGGTGGGTCTTAATCTGCAGTTGCTTCAGGTCTTCACAGAGCTTGTTGGCCAGACCATTGGCCAGAACCTGGCTGTATTTTCCATCCTTTACAACCTTCTGTCTGTTCAAGAACCAGTCTGGGATCTTAAAGTGATGGGGACTCTGCATAATGGTGATCACGCGTTCCACCTCATCCTCAGTGAGTTCTCCAGTCCTCTTGCGGAGGTCAAGGTCTGCTCTCATCAACACCACACGAGCACATCCTCAATCCACACCTTTAATGGCAGTGATGGCAAGGTCCATTTTCTGCTGCCCACTGATGTTGGTGTTGGATACTTGCAAAATGGGTGAACTTCTCAGGGATCACTAGAGACATGGAGGAGGCCTCCAGTGGAAGAGGAGATCAGTGATAATTTATCAAGGAAATTCTGATTAATTCTGATTACAAAGGAATAAAAAAGGAAAAGTAAAGAAACACAAAGAGCTCAATTTCACTGTCCCCTTTGTGAATGGTTGTCTGTCATTAGCCGATGATTGGTCATATAAAAATCTCTGTCCAACCAAGATTCACTGGGATTTGTAATCACATATAGAAAACATTTTCTATCATATTAAGAAGAGTTACTGCACTCTGGTGTTGGAACACACCTAAAAATATCATACCTTTGTGATGATCAAAACTTACACTTTGCCCCAGTCTTTAGCCATCCATAAAAACAATTTATCATATATATTGTTCACTTATGAAGATTAGTACTTAATTTCATAAAGATATGCTGATAATAAGATACATCACTTCACTGTGCAAGATGTCAGGATTTCCAGGGCAATCATTTTCTGAGATGGCAGTACAACCCATCAATTCAATATTTGATGGAATAATTTAGTAATGATGATTAAGAAACTAAATGACTCATCAGTGAGATGAAAGCTTTGCAGTTCTAAGTTGCCCTCAAAATTCTGAAAGGATAGTTTTTATACTTAGGGCCTAAATCCCCTTAAAGATGATAAAAGCACTACAATGAGAAATTGAGTAGGACACTCTGCTTGTGGGCGTAGTTGTTTTTTTGCTCAAATATAATAAAAATAATAATGGTGGCCAGCATTTAAGGGTTACTTTGGGTGTTCTAGCCAGTGTTCTAAGTATTATCTCATTTATTCATTCTTCTCATGGCCCTGCTTTCATTCTATGTGTTTTATTTATCTGGGTTTTTTTTTAGTCAGCTGGTCTTGAACGTGTAATCCTCCTGCCTCTCTCTCCAAAGTGCTGGGATTATAGGTGTGTTCCACCATATCTGGGTACCTAGTTTATGTGTTTTAGATAAGGAATTGAAGACCCAGAGGGGTTAAGCTTTTGCTGAAGATTTGAACTAGGGATTTGAACTCAGACAATGATACTATAGCCAAACCCTTAACTACTGAATGATATCTGATAAATATCATAAGAGAGTCCATTGCTTTAAATCAAACATACAAAATCCCCAATTTATTCATATTTTTCTGAGCAGCAGCTGTACTAATTTCTTAAATACCACAAACCAGGAGGCTTAAGACAAGAGAAATTCAGCCCCCATCAGAGTCTTGGAGGCCAGAAGTCTGAAGTAAAGGTGTTGGCAGATCATGTTTCTTTGAAGGATCCAGAGAAGAATCTTTCCTTGTCTCTTCCTAGTTTCTGGTGGCTCCAGGCATTCCTTGTGGCTGTATCACTCCAGTCTTTGCCTTGGTGTTCACAAGGTCTTCTCTTCTGCCTGTGTCTTCTCTTCTGTAGCTTAAAAAGACATTTGTCACTGGATTTAATGCTGGCCCCCCCATAATCCAGAGTGATCTCATTTTAAGATTGTTAATTTAGTTCCTTTTGCAAATTACGTTATATTTGCAGGCTGTGGGGGTCACGATGTAGGCATGCCTTTTTGAGGGGACTATCATTCAATCCACTGTAGGGGACAGATTCTAGGAAGCACAGATGGAAACAACTGAACTGAGTTATCACATTAAGTGCAAGTCCTTCACTTTCCTCAAGCTGTGAAATTAGGGAGGTGGATCTGACAGTGTTTAAGGCCATTCAATATTTTTCATTCCACGATGAGTTTGATGTAATTCAAAATAGTTTTTATCTCCTTCATGCAATTCAGCTAACCCTCATAGCAGGAGAAAGCTCCAGATGATAAACACGTGGTCAGAGACCTTGAGCAAAACCAAGACTCCCTAACATAGTCAATGCCCCAAAGAGGAAAAAGAGTTTTTCAATCTACAGATAAAGAGAAAACTTCAAGTAAAATTAAATCTATACTATTTTTTAATGCACTATTTTTTTTACTTACTGAGATAAAGTCTTGTCCACAGATCGAACTTTTCTAGAGAAGGCCCTAGATAGTTGTCAAAAGGAGCAGAGAAGAGTTATAGCAAAAGATCTAATGAAGGAGGAATTGGTAAAAATAATAATTGCCTATTTATAAAATTACCTAGACTAAGCCTTGCCCATGAAGTCTAAAAACTAAAAACAGAAACAAAAGCACAAACACTATATGACCAACCAACAAAAAACAACCAACAAAACCTATTTCTGGAAAATGAGGTGAATCTTATAGCAGAGAGCTTGTATTCAGTTGTGTGGACATTGTCTCACATTTCTGTGAGAAGTATCATCGAGAACTGAGTGCAGCTGGGTAAATACCATATTTTTGTTCTTGCTTCTTCTATGACTTTGCTCTTAGGAAGTTATTTAGGGCGCAGAAGTTTGATAAATGCTGGAGCAAGATGGAGCACAAAGGTAGAAAAAGGGCCGTATTCTTTCTATTAGCAACCCTTGGAAGAGAGAAGCAGGGAGATTACGATGGCAAAGGCAGAGGATTCTGTTGTGAAAGCTTTATTTTTAGGTGAGCTAGTCTGCCACAAGGTCAATATATCTGACAACAGCAGCTGAAAATGTCTAGGTTTGCTTGAATTGAACATTCGTGCTCACTGAATAAGGAACAAAAATAGGGGACAGAACTGTAGCTACTTTGATGCTTGTGGTTCTCTTGGGACACAGTAAACTGGCAACACATAGCTAACATCTGTGGAAGGAACTGTTTTGTGTAGCATCTCCTAATACAGATACCTTTAAAACAGACACAAATTAAGTTTGTACTTAATTGCCCTGTAGTTCAAATAGCCGTGATACTGGTGATTTCTTCTGTGTGTCCACCCCATCTTTACATTTGAGTATACTAACCATCTTCTATTGCTGATAAAAGTCTGGTCCTAAGACTTTCCCAGACAGGAAATAAATATTGACAGAAAACTCATTTTGGGGAGTTTCTACTTCCTACTGTCATCTATCAACTTCCTAATTTCGGCCTCAACACAAAATCCCTACTTTGCCTCCTCTTTTGGAGGGGAAAGGATGTCATATTACGCAGTGTGAATGGAAGAAGTGCTGGGGGCTAATGACCCTACAGCATAGAAGGAGCCTTCTTTGTCTTTCAGCAGGGCCATGCCAGTTCCTTCCATCTCTATGTCCTCCAGTTTATCCTGCCCATTCCTGCCTACCCCGATCTCATTTATCCTCACTCAAATGCTTCCCCATGTACCTGCAGAAGCAAGTACAAACTACTTAGTTGTACACTCAAGGCTGCTGTTTTGGCCCAACCTCATTATCTATCACTGCTATGGTATGCAAACCTTTCTCCAATCAGCAGGCTTATTTAGTGGCTTGGGGAAATGATAATGGGAGGGTCATTTCTGTCCTTAAAACCAATGCTGGTAGCAAAGCCTTTAACTTTCCTTCTTCCACACCAATGCTCAGTTTATCTTTCTTCTACTTCTGCTCCATGCCTTCCTCTCCATTGCATAAAATCCCATTTAGTTTTCAAAGTCCAAGAACTCCTAGACCACCACAGTTAGAAGTAAACCTTAATCCTCTAAATGCCTATAGGAGTTATCTGTGTGATTTGTTAGCCACATTTTAATGTCAATACTTGAATCCACTGTTAATATATTAGCGTTTTTCTTTTTTTTTCAATTTTTCTTGGTTTTTTATTAGCTTATATTTGTTGTACAAAACAATGGGTTTCATTATGACATTTTTGTAATTTATATAATGTACTTTGATCACATCCAGCCCACTGTCATCCTCTCTTATTCCATACCACTTCCAACTGGTCTCATTCCTCTTCCCAAATTGTCCCCCTTCTAGTCTCAGTTATTTTTGTTTTTATTATTTTTTCTCCTACTGGGGTTTGAACTCAGGGCCTTGCACTTGTTAGGCAAGGACTCTACCACTTGAGCCATGCCCCCAGCCCTTTCATTTTTTTCCTTTTCTCATGCTTATTTTCTGTTAGTGTGTTTATTGTACAAGGATTTGTACATTTTTCTTTTCAATTTTTTTCCATGCATATATTTTTTTAAAAACTTGCACAGTAAGTACACATATAATAAGTTATATAATGAGCAGTTATCATAAACTCAGCAGTCTCACATAGGCAATCCTATGTGGACCTTGCAGATCCAGGTCATAGAACCATCTATGCATCACAGGTATAAATCCCACTTGATTGTGGTATGGTGCACTTTGAATGTACTGTTGAATTTGGTTTACTAGTAATTGAGGATTTGCCTCTATGTTCACCATGGACATTAGTTTGCAATTCTTTTTGTGTAGTATACTTATCTGAATTTGAGATCAGGGTAATTCTCACTTTGTAAAGTGAGTTGGGAATGGCCCCTCCTCTTCAATCTTTAAAGAAATATTTTTATTTTTTTGAGGCAGGATCTCACTATGTAGTCCGTGCTGGCCTTGGACTTGCAATTCTCCGACCTTAGCCTCCTTAATACTGGGATTCTAAGTTTACATCATCACACCTGACTCCCCTCTTCATTTTTCGGAAGAATTTGAGAAAGGTTGTTCTTAACACCTCTTCAAATGTTTGGTAGAATTCACTACTGAATTTGATCTTAGATTTTTTTTGTTGGGAGATTTTTGATAGCTAATTTAATCTCTTCATTCATTATTGGTACATTATAATTTTGTATTTCTTCATTATTCAGTCTTAGTAAATTTATGTCTGGGAATTTATCTTTGTTTTCTAGGTTATACAGTTTTTGGGTAAATGTTTGTTCATAGTTTTCTAAGGATCTTTTGTATTTCTGTGGTATCAGTTATAATGTCACTCCTTCATTTCTGTGTTTATTTGTTTGAATGGCCTCTCTTTTCTTAATTAGTTTAATTAACAGCTTGTCAATTTCTTCTATCTTTAAAAAAAAAGTACTTACTTTCATTGATCTTTTTTGTTGTTTTTCTAGTCTCTATTTCATATATTTCTATTGTAATCTCTGTTATGTTCTTCTTCTACTAACTTGGATTTTGATTTTCTTTTCTAATTCCTTGAGGTATAAAGTTAGGTTGTTAATGTAAGATGTTTATTTTTCTTGATGTAAGTATTCATCATAATAAATTTCCTCCCTAAGAACTGCTTTTGCTGCATTATACAAATTTTGGCAAGTTGTTTTCCCATTTTCAGTTGTTTCGAGATACTGTTTATTTCCCTTTTGATTTTACCTATGTCTAACTAGTTTTTCAGGAATGTTTTTTAATTTTTATATGTTTGAGAAATTTATAGTTTATCTTCTATTATTGATTTCTATTTTTATACTATTGTAGTCAGAAAAGATGCTCGATAAAACATCTATTTAAATTTGTTAAGACTTATTTGGTGACCTAACATATTATATATCTTGGAAAAATGTTCTATATATGCTTGAAAATAATGTATATTCTATTGCTTTTGGATCCAATGTTCTATGTATGTTCAATAGCTCCATTTGGTCCAAAGTATAGTTCAAACCCAATGTTTTCTTACTGATTTTTCTGTTCAAATGATTTGTGCATTGTTAATATGGGGAACTGAAGTCCCCTATTATTATTGTATCACTGTTTATTTCTTCCTTCAGATATATTAATATTTGCATGTATATTTAAGTGCCCTAAAGTTGGGTATGTATATGTATAATTGTTATGGCTTCTTGATGAATTGGCGCCTTTATCTTTTTAGAATTACTTTGTCTCTTTTTGCAGTATTTGACATAAAATCTCTTTGTCTAATGATAGAATGATAGTATAGCCACCCCTATTGTTTTTTAGCTACCATTTGCATGGAATATCTTTTTTCACCCTTCATTTTCAGTCTATGTGTGTCCTTAAAGCTAAAACAAGTCCTTTGAAGGTATCTTATAACTGTGGGTTTTTTTTTTAGGGGTGGTGGTCAGTTGGTTTCTTTTAGGTACTGGGGATCATATCTAGGGCCTAGCGCATCCTAGGCAAATGCTCTGCTACTGAACTAAACACCCACCCACGGTCCTGGTTTTTGGTTTTGCTTTTTAAAAATTCATTCATCCACTCTATGTCTTTTGGTTGGAGAATTTAATTCATTTAAAGTAATTCTTGATAGGTAAAGACTTACTATATACCCATTTTGTTGTTTTTCTAACTACCTTGTAGTTCCTTTGTCTTTTCTGAGGTTGTCTTCCTTTGTGGTTTGGTTATTTGCTGTGGTGGTATTGATTCCTTTTGTCTTTTTTATCTACTATATATATATTTGAAGGTTTTACTACAGTATGTCTTGGTGAAATCTTCTTTAGATTAAACCTGATCAGAAATCTTTAAGTATCATGTACTTAGATGTCTGTTCTTGAAAAGCATTTAGTCAGTATATTTTTAAATCAGATTTTTGTCCCTATTTCTTTTCTCCTTCTGAAATTACCACACTGGGGTCCTATAGATTCTTTTTCCCCTGACTAGATAAGTTCAAGCAATCTGCCTTGTTGAAGCTCCTTTCTATTGCATTTTTAAGTTTACTTAATGTATTGTTCAGCTATGAAATTTCTGCATAATCTTTTTATGTTTTCTGTCTCATTAGTGACCTATTTATTTTGTTTTATGTGATTTCTGATTTTGTTATTCACCTGTGTTCTCTTGTAGGTTGCTGAACCTCTTTGGTACAACTATTTTGAATTCTTTAACAGGCAATTCATGGATCTCCATTTCTCTGAGGCCAGTGGAATTTATTGTGTTCCTTTGGTGGTATCAAGTTTTCCTGCTTAATTGTGATATTTGTGTAAGATATGTATGCATTTGAAGAAGGAGCTACCTCTTCCAGAGCTTAAGGACTGGCTTTGGTAAGGAGAGAACTATGGAGTAAGGGTCTCACTGGAGTGTGCTATGGCACTGAGCATGAGTGTGGAGGTGTTCATGACTCTAGGTCTGTACAGCTATAGTATCTCATCAGGCAGTTATTTTGATAACGTAAATTGTTCTTTTGTGTATTTTTACATATTTTATTAAATTTATTAATCATAGATTGAAAGTAAATTTAGCCAGGCCTGGTCAGGCACACCTGTCATTGCAGCTACTTCAGAGGTTGAGGTAGGAGAATTAAAGACCATGAGACCATATCAAAAAACAAAAAACAAAACAAAAAAGACCATAAACCTTTTCCAGGATAATAGCCTTAGATTTAAAATGCTGAAAAGATGTTCGAGCATTCTCAAATACTCCATACCCAGTTTTAGTCTGGAGCTCCTAGCTGTTCCTCTTTTAACTTCCCTATTACTGATTCATTCTTTACTCATCAAGATAATAGACCCTCAATGGTTTCCTAAAATACATTGTGACTGCCACTACTGAAATGCAACATTCTTCATATTGCAGGTAAAAATAGACTCGCTTATGTATACAAAGGTTGTCAGTGGCAGTAAATGGACAAGACCCCCAAAAATCTTAATACCAGCTCAGTACTTATCCTAGCAAAAGGTAAAATAACAATTTCCAATTTAATATATACTTAAACTAAAATTTAACTGAAAAGGACTGAAAATTATTACATAATTCCATCCACTAAATTTTCTTACTTCATATGTTTATTACAATTACTACTATTTAAGTCAAAGATACACTTATGCAATTAGTTTCTTAGATATTGGAAGAGGGAAACTACTTTCAAAACTCTGATTTAAAATCAGCTGGGCACTTAAGTCTCATGCCTGTAATCCTGGCTACTCACAAGGCAGAGATTGGGGGTATCAAGGTACAAGGCCAGCCAAGGCAAAAAGTTTTTGAGACCCCCCCATCTCAACCAATAGCAGGGTATAGTGGTGTGCCTGTCACCATAGCTACTATGGAAAGTGTAAATATGAGGACCATTGTCCAGGAAGGCCTAGGCAAAAAGCAAGACCCTATCTCAAAAAGAAAAAAAAAAAACCTGAGCATAAAGTGCTAGAGACATATCTCATCATTTGGGCTTGCCTAGCAAGCCCAAAGCCCTAAGTTCAAACCCCAGTATTGTCAAAAAAAATAAAAAATAACCATTGTCAAGATATTTTAATAGGTAGGCATAGGATGAACAAAAGAATAAAATACATTCAGGGAAATATATATGTAGACATATTAATTAATCATGAATTTCAAATACTACTACATGATTTTTATCATTTGGACTTCCAATAATCAATAGAGTACAACACAACAAACATTATATACAAAATAAATCATAACAGGAAACCTCTCCAATTTGGAGAACGATAAAAAATTTTCATTAAAAGTGAATATCATTTGATCAACAAAGGTTGGACCTAGGAGAAAGGCCCAAGAAAAAAAATGAAGTTATTTTATTTAGAGAAGAAGAAGATGGTGAACAAACTAAACCCAAAACAAGCAGAAAGAGAGAAATAATAAAAATGAGGACTGAAATGAATGAAATAGAGACCAAAAAATCATACAAAGATCAATGAAACAACAAAAAGCTGGTTATTTGAAAAAAATAAAGAAAATTGACAAACTCCTGGAAAATCTGACTAACATGAGGAGGGAAAAGATCCAAATTAGTAAAACCAGAAATGAAACAGAGGAGATAACAAGAAACACCAAAGATATACAAGGAATTATCAGGCACTACTTTGAGAACATATATTCAAATAAATTGGAAAATCTAGAGGAAATGGGCAGATTTCTGGATACATATGACCAACCAAAACTGAACCTAAAGGATATTAATCACCTAAATAAATCTATAACATGCAATGAAATTGAAGCAGCAAAAAAATCTCCCCCAAAAGAAAAGTTCAGGACTTAACAGATTCTCTGCTGAATTCTACCAGACCTTTAAAGAAAAACTAATGTCAACACTCATTAAGCTTTTCCATGAAATAGAAAGGGAAGGAACACTGCTTAACTCATTTTTTTGAAGCCAGTATTACACTCATCCCAAAACCAGACAAGGACACATCCAAAAAAGACGAATCTCCTTAATGAACATTGATGCAAAAATCCTCAATAAAATAATAGCAAACTGAATCCAACAACATATTGGAAAGATCATTCACAACAACCAAGTCATCTTCATCTGACTGGGATGCAAGAACAGTTCAACATAGGCAAATCAATAAATGTAATATAGCACATTAATAGAAAAGCAAAGACAAAAACCACTTGATTATTTCAGTAGATGCAGAAAAAGCCTTTGATAAGATTCAACACCATTTTGTGAAAAAAGCTCTAAGAAAACTAGGAATAGAAGGAATGTACCTCAATAGTATAAAGGCTATATATGACAAACCTACGGCTAACATCATACTTAATGGAGAAAACCTGAAACCATTTCCCCTAAAGTTAGGAGCGAGACAATGGTGCCCACTCTCCTTACTCCTATTCCACATAATCTTGGAATTCCTAGCCAAATAAGGCAGGAAGAAGAAATAAAATGAATACATATACAAAAGGTAAAGAAATAGTCAAACTATCCCTATTTGTGGATAATATGATCTTATACCTAAAAGACCCCAAAAAAACTCCACCCCAAAACTCCTAGACACCATAAACAGCTTCAGCAAAGTAGCAGGATACAAAATCAACTTACAAAAATCAATACCCTTTCTATACACCAACAATGAACAGATTGAGAAAGAATATAGGAAAAACAATTCCATTTACAATAGCCTCAAAAAAAAAAATCAAATACCTAAGAATAAACCTAGCAAAGGATGTGAATGACCTCCACAAGGAAAAGCTATAAACCATTGAAGAAAGAAATTGAAGAAGACAACAGAAAGTGGAGAGATCTCCCATGCTCATGGATTGGCAGAATCAACATAGTAAAAATGGCTACATTACCAAAAGCAATCTACATGCTCAATGCAATTCCCATCAAAATCCCAACGACATTCATCACAGACATTGAAAATCTACCCTAAAGTTCATTTGGAAACACAAGATACCATGAATAGCCAAGGCAATATTCAGCAAAAAGAGCAATGCTGGAGGTATTGCAATACCCAGCTTCAAACTATACTACAGAGCCGTAGCAATAAAAACAGCATGGCACTGGCACAAAAACAGATATGAAGACCAGTGGAACAGAATAGAGGACCCACATTTGAATCCATGCAGATGTGCTCACCTAGTTTTTGATAAAGGTGCCAAAAAACATAAAATGGAGAAAAGACAGCCTCTTCAACAAATGTTGCTGGAAAACAGGATGTCTGCCTGCAGAAAACTGAAACTAGATCCATGTTTGTCACCCTGTACAAGTAAGTATTAAGGACCTTAATATCAGACCTGAAACCTTGAAGTCGGTATAGGAAAGAGCAGGGAATACCTGGAAGCAACAGGCATAGGCAAGAACTTCCTCAGTAGAACTCAAGTGGCTCAGCAACTAAGAGAAAGAATTGACAAATGGGACTACATGAAATCAAAAAGCTTCTGCACAGCAAAAGAAATGGTCTCTAATTAAAGAGGCCACCCACAGAATGGGAGAAAATCTTTGCTAGCTATATGTCAGACAAGGGACTGATAACCAGAACATACAGGGAACTCTAAACTCCTAAAAAACCAATGACCTAATAAAGAAGTGGGCAATTGAACTAAACAGAACTTTTTCAAAGGAAAAAGTCCAAATGGCTAAAAAACACATGAAAAATGGTTACCATCCCTGGCCATAAAGGAAATGCAAATCAAAACCATACTAAGATTCCACCTTACTCCTTTTAGAATAGCTATCATCAAAAATACCTTCTCCAACAAATATTGGCGAGGATGCAGGGAGAAAGGAACCCTCATACACTTCTGGTGGGAATGTAAACTAGTACAACCACTACGGAAAATAATATGGAGGCTCCTCAAAAAACTAAACATAGATCTGCCATATGATCCAGCAATCCCACTCCTAGGGAAATACCTGCAGGAATGTGAGTCAGGTTATTACAAATGCACCTGCACACCCATGTTTATTGCAGCACTATTCACAATAGCCAAGATGCCCCACTACTGATGAATGGAATAAGAAAATGTGGTATTTATACACAATGGAATTTTACTCAGTCACAAAGTGTTGGAAACCAGGCATGAACTCTGGACTGGGAAATAATGGAGCTTAAACAGTTTCTCCATGGTAGGAGCTTGCACATTCTCTTCTACTCTCATTCTCCCCAGCACCTGGTGTCTTGACCTTTGTTCCCGCATCTCCTTGAAGAAAACAACTTGCTCTGTCTGCATACCAGCCTCCTGATGCAAAATTAGATAAAGTACCAGAACTATTTGGAGACTCCCTGATGCCAGATTAATCAATACCTTAGATAAGGTGTCCTGCATGCCTTGATGATTCCAGACTAGATGTGTTGTAATTAAGCTTCTATAGCTTTAGGAAAATTAGCTCACTTAACCTCATTTCTTTTACCTTGTATCAAAGAATTGTTGAAGCTTGATTTTTACCTTAGTCTTTTCCTTGTACTAACCTATAAAATAAACACTGTGTCTCAGGTAGGTGCTCATGTTTCCCACCAGGAACATGTAGTTCTCCCGATCCCAGCTTTCTGTTTTCTGTTTTCTGTCAGTATGTCTGTGTGTGTTTTATTTCTCATTCCCCACTGTTCTTAGTCAGGTTCATGCAGTGTACCCACACGGCTTGCGGGAAACAAAGAATAATGAAAATTTGTCATTTGTAGGTAAATGGATGGAACTGGAGAACATCATCTTAAGTGAAGTTAGGCTCAGAAGGTCAAAAGCCACATGTTCTCTCTCATATGCAGATTATAGACCTAAAACAAATGCAGCAATATCATGGGATACCAGGTCACACTAAGGGGAGGCCACTCACAGGAGGGACAGGGCAAGGAACAGAAACCAAAAACTTTAATGTGGTTGATGTGCTCACTGTACAGGAATGAATATAGAAATCTTAAAGTGGCCGAGGCCACCATGGGAAGGAGGCTAGGGAGAAGGGAAGAGGACTGGAAGAGATGAACCAACTGGAGTTGTGATATACACATGCATGGAAACAACACAAGGAAATTCCCTGTGTAGCTATCTTTATTTCAAACAAGCAAAAATGTTATTCTTTTTTATCTTTTATCTTTTACAAAATGGGAGAACAAGAGGGCGGAACAGATTTGGGAGGCAGGAGGGAGGGTGGCACTAGTTGGAGGGGGGAAGTGAGACTAATATATACAAATGAATGTAGATGCAAAAATGATACCTGTTGAAACTATTCCAGGAATGGAGGGATGAAAGAAAGCAGTTGGAGAGGGGTGATTAAAGTATGACATATTTGAGACATTGTAAGAACATTTATAAATGCTACATGTACCCACACCTAGCACAACAATAATAAATAAATTATAATCGACATAAAAAGAAAAATAAGAGGAAGATGGAAGCTTAAGAAATTAATTTAATAATTGATTTAATCATTAATATTAATGAACCTCTTATTCATTTTAGTGTAAGATGCCTCAAATTCTCTGTGGCATGAAGCAGGGTTTAAAACATTCAATGAACTATCACCCTCTAAAGAGAAAATAAAAAGTAAAATGTCACCTGTGTCACCTATGCTACTCTTTCTGAAATCTTTTTCATTTTTCCCTCTTCTTGGTAGTGTTGCAGTATTTCTGAATGCTTATTGAAACTTTCTCCTTGGATTGCTAAAGCTAAATTCACCATCACCTTCCACCCACAAATTCACCCACTTGTTCATTTCCACTCATGTCAATGTTGCCATCATTTTCTGATTGCAGAAGCTTATTTTTTTGAGTCATCGTTGACTCATTCCTTTCATCTGATTTTAGTCACCATGAAATCCTATATAATTGTTTTGTAAAATAACTCTGGATTCCATCGATCTTCCTATAACTTCTCAACCTCACCATCTTATCCTTGTGTAGCCCAAAGACTCCTTATTTCCTGACTCTCTATGCTATTTCAATTCAGAGAAATAGCAGTCTGAGAAAAGTAAATCTGATGGCAATTTAAGACTTTCGTCATTCCCCAAAGAACTTCACAGTGTAAGTTTCTAAAAGGAAGAGTCCAGAACCAGATTGTCTGAGTTAAAAGTGGCTCTGCCAATTCCTAACAGTGCATGAATTATTTAATCTATAAAAAAGGAGTCATAATGACACGTTCATCACAAGATTATTATAAGAATAAAATGATTCGACCCAAGTAAAGCATTTATGCTAATACATGGTACATGAAAAGTTATTATTTTCATCAATGTTTTTATTATTGATTAAGATCCTATTACTCTCTATTACTATCAAAAGGTTTTTGCCTAATTATCTCTCATTATACTCCATTCACTACCTAATTTTCCCCCAGAAGCCAGCCCACACTGATCTTACTACCTCTTTGTTATTTTTCCAACTTCCTGGACATCTCTCTTGTCTTTTTCTGTGGTAATCTCCCTGCTCTATCTCTGATGTTTTTATACTTTTCAAAATGTCTGCCAAGGAGAGAATGGTAGAAGCATCTCACAGAGATTTTTGAAAACATTAATCAAACTTATGAAAAATCAATCATTAATGGTTTAAACTCTAATGTATGCATCAAGAAAATAATAACTAATAGGGATAATTACATGATAGTGACTGAAAATTCTGTCATAAATGGCAAGGGCTACTAAAATAATTTGCTTCTTTGTCAAACATTGTAATACTAGTTTTTTCCCTAATTTGCATGCTACAGAGCACAATTTTAATTATGCTGACTTGACACCCTTTTTAGAACAGGGCGTGGGAAACCTGGGAAAATCCATGTGCATTAAAAAGTCTTGTCTTGTTTTATGGATTACTACTTTGGGCCCCTAGGTAACTGGGCTTCACCAGACTCTGATCCCCTATGCTAAACCTTTCAATCTCTAACTCTTTGCTCAGTCCCATGTCAGTGAATGGGCCCTAAACTTCCCCACGTGGTTCTCAAGGTCCCAGTTTCTTTGTCCTCACCTCATCATGCACACATGCCTCTTTCTCTCTCCCATTTCACTTTGAAAGAAACAGGAACCATGTTTACCATTTTTGCATCCTTCATGCTTCCAGCATGCAAACACCAATGGTAGTAATGGCAGTAGATCAGTTATTGACATCCTGGTGATCAGCTGTTAGCGGTTGTTGATACTGCTTACAAGCAGAATGAAAACTGCTATTGGATGAGGAGGAGACTGTAGAAATGTCTTGTGTAGGTGGCACATGTCTGTAATCCCAGCTACTTGGGAGGCAGAGGTAAGAGAAACAGAAAAGCATGACACCATATCTAAAAACAAACCAAAAGCAAAAAGCTCTGGGGGCATGGCTCCAGTGGAAGCTTGCTTGCTAAAAAGAAATGTCATGCTACACATCACAGAGTGTGCTTAATTCAGGGCCAAGGGCCAAGTGTTCTGTGAACTTTCCTCTTTCATTCCTCACAGTGTTGCAATATTCCACTTAACCTCACTGTGCCCTCTACACTTTTAGTCAGGGGTTGTTTTGTTCTGTGGGCTGACTCTAAAACCAGAATTTCCCCCAGTATTTATACTGGTACATTACTCACGGAAGAAATGAGTAATATTCATTTACTCTTAAATAAAAATTGTGTCAAGACAGTATGGTGCATGTATCAAGTTCAGGTTTACGTTATATTAATTTTTGACTCTACCTTAGTCCTTCAATGCATATATTAGTTTACTTAAGTATGGATTATGTCTTCCTTGCTTAGCTTCTGTGTTTCTTACATTTCTAGTTTCCTTTTCATTTTTTTGAATCTTTTTACTGTATGTCTACACACATCACAAGAATACCCATTCTCCTAATCATGATATCCCCTGCATTAAATCTACTTTCTCCTTGAAAATCTTTCTATAGACTTCAGTGTTTACATTCCCCTGGGGCCAGCCTGCTCTCTAGTTCTCTGACAGCCATTACTTTAAGATTGTGTTTTTTAATTTAAAAAACATTTAAATCATTTTGTTAAAGTAATATATGTTAGAATTTTAAGAATAATAATGTAAACTGGGCACCAGTGGCTCACACTTATAATCCTAGCTACTCAGGAAGCAGAGATCAGGAGGACACAGTTCGAAGCCAGCTCGGGCAAA
Source organism: Castor canadensis (assembly GCF_047511655.1). Taxonomy (NCBI): domain Eukaryota; kingdom Metazoa; phylum Chordata; class Mammalia; order Rodentia; family Castoridae; genus Castor; species Castor canadensis. Next base: position 71,891,989 of record NC_133400.1, read on the forward strand.
TAGTTCACAAGATCCTATCTTGAAAAAAAACTCATCACAAAAAAGGAGCTGGTGGAGTGGCTCAAGATGTAGGCCCTGAGTTCAAACCTGCAAAAAAAAAAAAAGAATTATGTAAATTGTTACGACAATTAAAACAGTACCTTGAACCATTTCTCCCTGACACCTTCACACTCCTCAGAAGGAACTCTTTTTAAAAATTATTTTATCTATACCTTGGTAGTAACCTTAATATCTTAAATATTTTCTTAATTTATTCATTTTAGTCAGCATTTCCTTCCTAGTATGGGGAAATTTTGTAATTGGATGTAGGGACATCCTTGCATTACTAGCAAAGGATACACTCTGGACTTTCAAACTCAAAGCTATGTCTTTACTTTGAGAAAAAATTTCTTTGGCTATTTCTTTAATTATTTCCTCTTACTTTTAAAATTTAATTAATTGATTTTTGTGGTGCTAGAGATGGAACCCAAGTGTCTTGTACATGCTAGGCAAGCACTTTACTGCTGAGTTACCTTTCTAGCCCTTCCCCTTTTTTTTCCCTTTTCTTCCTTGATGGAGCATACATTAGAGGGATGTTGGGTGTCCTGATTTGAATGTCTTTGTGTCTTTTTCTCCCTTTATACTATTCATTTTTGTCTTTTAAGGACATTTCCTTGACTTTATCTCCTTTATATTAGAAAACTTACAGAATATTCTGATCTTAAGAACTTCTGAGCATTATCAGTTGAGGATTTTAAAGGTCATGATCCTTCTATTTATTTCTTTCCTCACTGGTCTTTGCTTCTCTCTTTTCTCAACTTCTTTAAGAAGTTGGTCTTTTTCCTGGGTGGATATGGTAGTGCATGTCTATAATCCAAGCGACTCTGGAGGCAAAGGTTCAAGGCCAGCCCAGGCCAAAGTGCAATATCCTATGTGAAAAACAAACTAAAATCAAAAGGACTGGCAGCAGGACTCAAATGGGTAGAGCATTTGCCTCGTAAACTTGAAGTCATGAGTTCAATCTTCAATATTGCCGGATGGCAAAAAAGAAAGAATATCTCCTTCCTTTATGTTGAAAGCTTATTTCAAATATCTGATGATATTACAGGCAAGGCATTGACAAGCTGATTGGGGATCTGAGTGTCAGTGATGCTGAAGCACTCTATGGACTGCCACTTCACAGGGGTGTTTACCTGAGCTAGGGAGCTCAGCGGCCTCCCATCTCTTTCTGGAAGCGTATAGTTGTCTGGGTTCTACTCACAGCGACTGTGAGGGAATGTACTCTTTTTCCCACAGATTGTCTGGTGTTCCATGTTTCCAGCCCTGTGTCTCACTCTTCTCCTTGGTCCTAATGGGGACCTTTAATTCCCTAGCCTATTCAAGGAGGGGAAAGTGTGTTAATATGACTGATCTCCATGTCACATAAAAAGCATGTCTTATCTTGCCATTCTTCTGCTCTGTTGTGTCTGTTTTTCTTCCATCAATTTTATCCTGCCAGAAATATTTTAAGTCTTTTGTGTATTCATTCTATTTCCTATTCTCTTCATCATTGTTAAGTTTGTGCATTTTAAGCTCCTGTGCTTTGGTTTAAGTTGAGCTTGGCAGGGAGAAGTAGTGTATGATAGGGTATCTCTAAGTACAAATCCTGTATCTATTTTTATTGCACCCCTGGGTGCACTGGAGAGCAACGGTTTCCATCCTTACATGTCAGAAAACGTCTATATTTGGCCCTCATTCCTGATTGTGACTCATAGTCATTTCCTCTCAGAAGTCTGAGCATCTACCATCATCTTCCAGCCCAATTCTTGCTGATGAGGAGGGGTGATGTCAGCATGACCCTTGTTTCTTGGGTGAGATTTCTTTATTCTTTTCTGGAACTTTCAGTAAATTTTTTCCTTTTCTTTTTTTTATTAGTTAGTATTTTTTTTCTGTGAGGCAGGACTTCGTTATATAGCCCAAGCTGGCCTCAGACTTGCCTCGAATCCATGGTCCTCCTACCATAACCTTCCTAATTTTGAAACCACAGGTGTTTGCCACCACTCCTAGCTGCAGTTTTCCTTACCAAAGATGATTCTGGGTATTATTATTTTAAAAAATTGATCCTAATTCAGCAATTAGTGGGTGTTTCAACCTGAAAATATGTGTATATCTTTAGATCTGAAAATCTTTTTAATATATATTTACTCCCCATCTAGTTTTCAATTTTTTTACTGAAATTTAATAAAGCTTCTAAGATACATAAAGAGAATGATAAATATCAATAAAGTCTGGATGAAAGCAATAACTAATTAGCAAATATGTTTCATTAAAAATACATTCCCAATAGTGATGCTCTATAAAATGCATAGAAACAAACATAATAAGAAATAATCAGAACTATAAGAAGAAAACATTATTGTAGGAAGAATTTAAAAAAATAAACCACTTGACTTAATGGAACTGCATGTCATATCCCTAAATGAGAACATGTATTATTATAAACAGATTTATACTAATGTAATCAATAAATTTAATAAATTTCTTAAGCTTCTCTTCACTCAAGCTTCTCTTCACTCTGCACTTCACAAGTTACCTGCAATTGTATTTGTGTAAAGATAGACAAATATAAAAAAATCTTGACATAACAGCTAGAAACTATAAAGTTTTGCTATAGTAAAAAAGATATAAGGAGTTCAGCAGAACAGAATCATGAGTCAAGATATAAACTGAAACGCACCTGTGAATTTGTAGTGGAATAAAGATGGTTTCCTTAACTCGTGGGAAAAGATATGTTCACAAAAACTATTGCAGGAAGTTCTTTGCCTTTTGGAAGAGAATCAATCGGACTATAATAGCTCATGTAAATCCATGTGGTTCAAAAAAAAATCAAAAGCTTAAAAATTTAAACCACAAAGGTAATAGAAGAAAATATAAGTGGGTTGTTTTAGAATTTTCAAAAGGAAGATGTTTGTAGACATGAGATAAAACTCAGATGATATAGAGGAAAAGAGACCAATTTCATGAGGTAAAAACTTAAAACCTTTCTATTGTTAACATATTTCAAACCCAAAGTAAAATGATGTACCACAAATCGGAAGAAAATTTTTCCACTTGAATTTTTTCTTTTAATTATTTTATTTTTGGTAGTACTGGCATTTAAAGCCTTGTGCTTGCTGGGCAGGCTCTCTACTATTTGAGCCATTGCTCCCAGCCCTTTTTGGGTTTACTTATTTTTTGGATAAGTGCTCATGTTTTTGCCAGCGGCTGACCTCAGACCACATCCTCCTGTCTCTTGTAGCTGGGATAACAGGTGCTTACCACCACACCTGGTTTACTTGTTGAGATGAAGTCTTGTCTTACTAACTTTTTACCTCAGCCAGCCTTGAACCATGACCCTCCCAATCTTTGCCTCCCAAGTAGCTGGGATTACAGATGTGAGCCACTATGTCCTTCCAGAAAAATTTCTTTAATTATCAGACATTCCTTATGAAACAATAAGAAAAGTAAACAAATCCAATAGATAATGGGCAAATCATTATAAGAAGCACATAATAAATAGTTATTAAACCTATGCAATAATTTTACCCTTTCTTTGAGAATTTAAAATATTTAAAAAATTATAGTAAAATACACGTAACACAAAATTCACCATCTTAAGCACTTCAAGTGTGTAGTCCAATCATGATTTGCACATTGTTATGGAATCAACCTCCAGAACTCCTCATTTTATAAACCTGAAATTCTATAGCCATTAAACAGCTCTACAATGTTGCCCCACCATCCCTGGGTAAGCACCTTTCTGCTTTCTTTTTGTAAGTGACTTTCTAATATAGGTGAAATCATACAGAGTTTGGTTTTTATGGCTGGCTTATTTTTCTTAGCATAGTTTCATCTATGTTGGAACGTACATCAGAATTTCCTACCTTCTTAAGTCTGAATAATGTTCTGTTTGCATGTATTTTTTATCCATTCCTCCATCCACAGACACATGGATTGCCTCTAATCTTCTGGCTATTGTGAATAATGTTCCTTGTAGAATTGTACAGTATCTCTTCCATGTCCTGCTTTCAATTTTTTTGTGTATTTACACCCAGAAATAGAAGTACTGGATCATTTGAGCTCAGGACTTTGAGCTCAGGGGTTTGAACTCAGGGCTTCATGTTTGTTAGGTAGGTTCTCTGCAGTTTGAACCACACCTCCAGCCCTTTTTGTTCTGGTTATTTTTGAGATCGAGCCTTGCTTTTTGTCTAGGAAAACCTATAATGTGATCCTCCTATTTTAAGCTTCCCACCATAGCTGAGATGACAGGTGTGCACCACTGAACTCAGCTTTTTTTCCATTGAGATGGGATCTTGAAGACTCTTTTCCCCAGGCTGGCTTGGAACTGTGATCCTCCTAAATAGCTAGAATTACAGATGCGAGCTATGGGTGCCTGACCGATAATTTTATTTTTAATTCGTGAAGAATTATCACAGTGTTTTCCATACCAGTGGTATCATTTTGTACTGTCATCAAAATAATTTTACATTCCCATGCACAAAAGTTCTGATTTTTCCTTCAGTGCCAGCATTTGCCATCTGCATTTTTATAGTAGCCATTCTAATAGATGTAAGATGGGGGTCTCATTATGATTCTGATTTTCATTTCCCTAATGGTAAATGATGTTGAGCATATTTTCATGAGCTTTCTTGACATTTGGACATCTCCTTTGGGGAAATGTCTATTCAAGACTTTTGATCATTTTAATTGGATTTTTTATTATCTAGTTGTAGGAATTCTTTATATATTCTATTAACCACTTATCAGTCATATGATTTGTAAATATTTCCTGCAGATTGCCTTTCACTCTGTTGATTATATCCTTTGATGGGAAGAAGTTTATAATTTTGATGTCCAATTTATCTATTTTTACTTTTTTTGGTGTGTGCGTTTGGTATCATATCCAAAAAAAAAAAAAATCCAAATTCAACTGCATGAAGTTTTTCCTCTACGTTTTCTTCCAAGAGTTTTATAATTTTAGGCAGTATATTTCAACCTGTGGTTCATTTTTTAATTTCAGTTTTTGTGGTGCTGAGGATTGAACCCAGGACTTCCCTCATGCTAGGCAAGTGTTGAACCACTGAGGTATGCCCACAACCTCAAGTGGATTTTTGAATATATAAGCTAGCTGTCCAAGAGCATTCTTTTGCATTTGTATATCCATTTTTCCAATACCTTTTATTGAAAAGACTGTCCTTTCCCCTTTGGATGGTATTGGTCAACAATCAGCTGACCACATATGGATGGATTTACTGCTGGGCTCTCTGTTTTCCTTTATTCTACATGTCTTCCTTATGCCAGAATGACACTGTTTTGGGTAGAGTACCATTGTTATTGGAATAGGAAGTGTGAGACTTCCACTGTAGTTTATTTTTCTTTCAAGTTTGTTTGGCCCCTTGGGGTCCCTGGAGATTCTACATAAATTTTAGAATGCAATTTTCAATTTCTACAAAATGTTATTAGTATTTTGATAGTGATTGCATTCAATTGATAGATTATTTTGGGTAATATTGATAGTCTAACACAATATTACGACTTCTTATCCATGAACATGGAATGTCTTTCCATTTATTTTTGTGTTCTTTGAATTCTTTCAACAATGTTTTATAGTTTTTACTGTGAAAATTTTCATCTCCTTTCTTAAATTTATGCTTAGTATTTTATTCTCTCTGAGACTTTTGCAAATGAATTGTTTCCTTTACTTCCTTTTGGGACTTTACATTGTTAATATATAGAATGCAACTTATTTTTGCATGTTGAATCTGTATGCTCAACTTTGCTGAAATTGTTTATTATTTCTAGCAGGTTTTTGGGTGGAATGTTTTGGGAGGTTACATATGAGATCAAATCATATGTGAACAGAGATAATTTTACTTCTTCCTTTCTGGTTTGGATGCCTTTTATTTCTTTCTCTTGACTAATGGCTCTGATGAGGACTTTCTGTGTTAAATACAAGTGGCAAAGTGGACATCCTTATTTTGTTCCTAATCAGTCTTTCAGAATTGAGTACAATGTTGAATGTGGGGTTCTTATATATGGCCTTTATTATGTTGAGGTACTTCCTCTTTAAATCTACTTTGTTGGGTTTTTTAAAATCATGAGACAGTGTTGAATTTTGTCAGATCCTTTTGTGCATCTATTGAAATGATCACCTTTATTTTGTTGATGTGATTAATTACACCAATAGCTTCTATATGTCAAACTACCCTTGTACTCCTAGAATAAATCCCATTTGGTCATGGTGTACAATACTTTTGATATGTGGTTTGCCAGTATTTTGCCAGTTTGCCAGTATTTTGTTGAGGAATCTTCATTAATAGTTATATGGGATATATAACTATATATATATATATATAAAACAGTATTTTGTTGAGGAATCTTCATTAATAGTTATATGGGATATATAACTATATAGGTCTTGGCCTGCCCTTGTTCTCTCTCTTTCTTTCTCTCTCTCTCTCTCTCTCTTCTCTTCCTCCCAGGGAGTTAAGTCATAAACATCACTTACCTCTTCATTTATGTATATCTTCTTTAAGTTCTTTTGATTAAAATGCTACCCTTTCACTTCTTTATTTTTTCCTTAGTTTTTCTCATTGCTTTTCTCCCTTTGCACCAGTTTTAGAAGAGCTACCTTTTAGTGTGATCACTCTTGGAATTTCAAAACTTTCATTTTACTGAAAAGTGAATTTATTCTGTATCTCTTCTTATCCCACACAGAGCTCTCAGGATGCTAGAACTCCAATCATACTAGTCCCAGATTACATTCAGTGGTTGACCTGTATTCTATCTTGTTTTAATTATTTTTAACTCCACAAATTAGACTATCAGTTTTATCATCCCAGTGTCGGTGTATATTTATCCACATAAGTGTCATTTTAGCTCGCTTCTTGAAATATATCACATTTAAAATTTTTGGTGTATTGGTTTAGGACTTCAATTTTAACTTCACTTAAAACTTTTTCATTTCAACCTTGTTCTTGAAAGGTGTTTTTATGGAGAACAGAGTTCTTGATTAATGTTTTTTGCGTTTTATATTTTGTTTTGGTCAGCACTTTGAAGATATATTATTTTTCTATTTATGTCTGTCACCCATTGCTATTTTGGAGAATGTGGCTGTCAGTCTAATGTCCAGGTTACTTTGCAGTTGGTGTCTTTTCTTTCTGGTCTCTTTATGATTTTTTTTCTCTCTTGGTGTTCAGCAGTTACATTATAATGATTTCTCCTGAAATGTGGATTGATGTTTGCCATCATTTCTAAAACATTTATGAGGACATTATTAGGTTAAATCTGTATCTTTGCATTACATAGCTTTTATATTCTTTCTCATTTTAATCTTGCTTTCTTCCTGGGCATTATGAACAAATATTCAAAGTTTACACAAGATATTGTTTTAAATTTCTGTTTCAATGTTCTGTTTTAAATTTTAAGTGTAAAATTTAAAGTGTTCTTTATTGCATACTATATGAATTTTAATTTTAGCCTCAGATTTTTAGTTTTCTTGCATTTATTATTTAGACTTCAGACTGCTGTCTTTATATCTCCACCTTAGTCTCACATAGTTTGTCATTGAATTTTGGTTATTTTTTCCTCTTCTTAAAACTTTTTGACTCAAAGACCTTATCTACCCGAGACCTTTAGATAGGCCTCTGAGAGAAGGTCCTGACTGCCATCCCCTACCAACACCCTGTTCTAACTCCAAGCAGCCAAAGAACAGTAGTCACCCCTCTTCCCTAATGGCAGTTAGGGTTACTTCTTCAGAGGGGGGAATGAGACAGAAGAAAAGGCTCCTGGAATGTTCCATTATAACCTGTGACCTTAAAGAGTGGAAAGAAGGAAAGGCAGGACAGAAGGTGTGAGGATCAGGACAGACCAATCAGAATGTTGTAGGAATAGCCAATCAAAATGCCTTTTTCTGCACACCTAATTAGCATAGAGATTGAGCAACCTTGGAGAGAATGGGTATAAATTTGACATTATGTCATTTTTCAGGCACCCTCTCTTGGGACCCCTACTCCCAACTGTGAGGGCCCAATTCTCCCTCTTTACACTTTTCTATCTCAATAAACTCTCCTGCTCTACTTGCAAAAAAAAGAAACTCTTTGAGGAAAGTGTGATGTGGTTTTTAAATCTTTCTGTAGAACTATTATAGAGAAGCGACTTTTTTTCCTGAGCTTTCTTCATGATGCTCCTTCTTTGTCTTAATTCAAATTCTGCTCATGGTGAAGTGATGTGTGTTAGCTGAGGATTTGGTGACAGGAAAACAACAGATGGGGGAGAGGATCCAAAGTACCTCTCTGAACACACAGACATGGATTGTTCAGGGCCTTGCACTTGCCAGGCAAGCATTCTACCATTTGAACCACATTGGTGTATACTTTTTTTTTCTTGTTTTGGGCATGGACTGTGGAAGCCTTTCCCAGTAAGTGGGCCATTGCCATGGCTCCTCTATCTGTGCACTTGCCTGCAGTGTTTCTTGGTGGAGAAGTTAAAAGGTATTGATGGGGTTAGAGCTGAAGGAAGAAGGTGCTGTTCAGAAAACACCTGATCAGAAAAGAATCCTTACATGCTGAGGATTGCTGCATCAACTGCACATCCTTTTTACCCTTGTTCAGGGGCCAACCGGGATTAATTTAAGACTTCCTACTTTCTTTAATGCTATGTGTTGTGTTCTGCTTCTGAAAGCAGAGTACAGTGCATTTCTTTTATCCCCACAATGTGCATTTAGTGATAATGTCTCCAAGTCTGTTACTATTTTTACTTTTAAGTGTTGTGACTGGGTTGTGTGGCAAGTTAGTTACTTACCCGGTGATTTTCATGGGAATCTGAAAGAAGTCTCTGCTACTATTGTGCACTGGTAGTTTGGAATTCTATATTTGAGTATTTCCCTATATTAGCATCTTCCTTGATTTTAAGGATCTTGTATCATTTATGTAAAATAGACTAGATCTCTTTGGTTTGCTAATTGTCTTTATTTCATAAAGTTGATCTACTCAAAGAAGAAAAAAGTTTTCCTGATTTTTACTACTCTTCTCCCCTAGAAGAGTCTGATCATTTCACAAAACTGCTTCAGTTAGATTCTAGTTGTTTGACTAGCAGGATGATGCTAGATAGCTTTCATCTGTTCCATGGGCTTGGAGCGATTAATGTTTTCAACCTAGAGCAGCAACAGTACTCACACTGGGACTTCCTCTGTAGTCTCAGCCACCTTTCTTTAGGATCTCTGACTTTACAATTTCCTTTCTTTTTTCCCCTTTTCTCTTCCTTCCTTCCTCTCTTTCTCTCCCTCTCGCTCTCCCTCCCTCCCTCCCTTCCTCTTCCTTCCATCTTTTTTTCTTTGTACTCAGTCCTGGGAATTGAAACTAAGGGAGCCTTATGCATGCTGGCAAGTACCACTGAGCTACACCCCCAGAACAGTCACCCTGCTTTTATAACTCAAATCCAGATACCAATGCAACTATAGGCAGAATATAAATCAAATTTCTCTGAATTGAAAGATTACTATAATTGTTTATTTTTGAATTGATTATGTTCCAATAAAAATTAATTATACATTTGTAATTCTGCAGAGTATCTGTTAAGGCTAACACCATGTCTTACTTTATTCTATTAACATAAACTGAACAAATTACACTCAATATAAACATTTATAGCTTTCATATTGTTGTTTAAATTATAAATACAGTAATGCATAAGGCTCATTTCCTCTATCACTAAGATGCATAAATATAATGTCTTTAACCAACCATCCCTTTCTCTGCCATATTTGGTGTTCGTTTTGTAAATTCTTTTCACTCTTTTCCCTCTAATTGTATCACCTCTCTCTTCCTCATTTTCCATATCTGCTTTTCTCTCACCCTCATTTTTTTCTGTCCTTCCCCCAATACTATTTTCTGTAGCAGCAGAGAACAGCTTATCCCTGATAGGAGTATTTTGTGGTAGGGCATAAACATCACATATTTAGTGAAAGGAACTAGAATTGATTCTTGGTTCTACTAAATGTTGGGTGTCTTTGAAGGATAATCTAAATGAGCCTAAAGGAATCAAATGGGACAAACACAACCTGAGAAAGGCAATGTCATCTAAGGCACAGAAATGTCAACTATCTTCACACAGTGCTAACTGATGAAATTGGGATGTAAACACAAGCAGGTGGAACCACAGTTTCCAATGCTGATCGGTGCACTTTGTGGCCTCCCCAAGATCAGATACCTAAGGACATTTGAGTATATGACTCCTATTTTGTCTCTCAGGATGCCCCTGTGGTTGTTTATCTCTAATTTTAGTAGAGAGCTTTCTTTAGCACCTTCTTCCTCGCCACTCTTTCTTGATGCTATTTTGACTCCTTAGACTCCTTGCCTACCTCCTGAGGCCACCTGTCTTTGTTCTCTGCACTGCACTGGATCCCTTTGGTTGTGGATTGTGGTCATTTGGTTCCATTCAGCTCAGCTTCTGTTTGTGACCATGGTGATGGCTTCTCATTCTGGAGGCTGAAGATGGTAGAGAAAAAATAGTCCCTTGGTGTGTGGGAAAGTCCATCTTCTCTGCTAAGATAACCTGTTTCTCAGCTTTGGGTTCCATTTCCAAAGCCTCCCCTCAGTTTTCCTGTCAGATTCCCAAATGGGATTAAAGAAGGATACAGGCATATTGGCAGGATATTGGCAGTCACTTTATTGGGTGAATTTCCTTCCTGTTTTGGGCCTGAGACTACACATTTCCCAAATAAGGATATCATGCCCACCTCACAGGATCCTTGTAAATATTAGATTAAAAATATCTCACTCAAAACACCCAGGAAAGAAACAAGTATAAAAACAAGAGCCTCGGGAATGGCATCCATTCTTATTTCTTTTGACTAATAATCTTATGTGAATTGAAGCAATTTTCTTACCAACGGTGTTTCTGTATGGTTATTAGTATTCCCAGGATCCTGAAATATTTATTTCACTGAGACTTGATACCTATTCAAAGTGATCAGAAATGGTCCTGAATCTTACCATTTTTTTGTGCTTTTCCAGTTGTTACCATGAGGGGCTTGAAGTAACTGTAGGGATACGTTCTCATGATTTTACTTAAATGTAATTGCACAGCTTATCAGAAAATTGCACGAGATAACTAGCAAGAATATTTGAGTTCTTATTTAGGAGAGTGAATGTACTTTTCATAAATTTGCAAGAAATTGACATCACAGGTGTTGATTACCTACAGGTTGAAGCTTCCGTTTTGGTGTAGAAGTCATTACAAGTCAGACTCATGGGAACAATTTTTTAAAAAGCCAGGATTCATTTTAAACCAGTGTTTCTCAACCTCAGCACCACTGATGTACAAGGTTGCATGATTCCTTGCTGGGGTGGGAGTAGGGGGCAGTCCGTGCGTCGCAGGTTGCCTAGCAGCATCTTGATCTCTATCCTCTGATGCTAGTCATACTCTCTTAATTGTAACAACCAGAAATGTCTCTTGACATTGACAAGTGTACCCTGAGAATGGTGGGGGTGCAAAATCACCCTGGTTGAAAATCACAGCCATTAACTCACACCATATTTAATTTACCAGGAGCAGTTTAAAAAATTGAGTAAAGAATTCTCAGTAGGACAAAAGATACAAAGAGTGGCTTAGGATGGCCCATTCCTATTGACTTTACACTCAGGATGTTCTGGTCAAGATATTTTCCACAAAGTGAGAAGAAAACACCTACCATGCTCATGATTGCACTTTTGGAACCTCACTGCTTAAGAGCTCATTCCCAGGCATAGCAAAAAGCTCCTGATAACTGCAATTTATTTTGGAATCCAATACACCAATTTCCTCCTCACATCTTGAGCTATTGTTCTCCTTTTAGTATCACATGATCACATTTACTTCCCACCATTTCACAGCAACTATTTCTCCCAGACCCTATAAAGTTAAGGACTCAATATTATGCAATTAAATGGTTCTTTTTAAGACTGTGCAAAGCTCCATGGAATCATTTAAATAATGACTCATCACATTACCCTTCTTTGAAGCAAAACCCACTTTCCAATCCCCTATTTATTGCTTTCCAACCTAGAATGTCTGCGTTTACAATCCAAGTAGTCTGGAAAAACACAAACTCAACATATCTTTAAACCAGGAAAGGGCGAAGTTTAAGAGGTCATGAAGACATCAGAACTTGCAACAGATTTTTGATGCTGATTAATTTACATTTTTTATGAAGTTTCTTGCCTGTACTTTAATCCTAGAACCACACATCAAATGGCCCTAGAGCTATATATCAGAGTGCCACACCTATTTGGAGGAAGTCCTTGATGAGTGACTAAGACAAAGAACTTTTCTGGTCATAAGTGGTCTTTTAAAATGGGGCTGGCTTTCTGGAATAAATTTATCTCCTCTCTTACGTGCCTCTTTCCATCCAGACTTTGATGTCTGCTCTCATACTAAGGCCAGGAGGGATGATGAGGTTTGGATAATAAAATGTGAATGAAGGCTGTGCTCAGATTCAAGAATTTGCTGCCCATTTCAGGCTTTGCCACAGAACATAGAGACAACTGAAGCAGGAAGACATTTTGAAGTACTGTCAGTTATTGTCTGCCTATCCATAACTCCTGCCTTTCACCTAGACAAGAGAAGGATGAGGTCAGTCTGTTTGACAATCTAATTGCCTCTGAAAGGGCCACCATGTACCATCTAAACTCTATACCCTGTTGTCTTCCCAGCTCTCACCTCCTTTTCAGGCAACCACCATGTTTCATCCTTTAAAGTCATCAACCACAGTTCATATACCCCCCTTCTTCATGGCAGTACTTGGGTTTGAACTTAGGACCTTGTGCTTGCTAGGCAAGTACCTTATCCTCTGGGCCACACTCTCGGCTCTACAGGCTTTTGAAGGGAGTCTCTCTCAGGACTCATATTTTCATGCGTGTGTTACAGTTATTCATGTACAAATCTTAGGTCTTCCATTAGACAGTGAGATACTTCTGACACAAGGCTGTCTTCCTGCAGGCATCCAGCCCTTAGTTATAGCATCTGTCTTCCCTAAACAAAAGCCTGTGCTTGAAGTCACTCAGCATAGCTTCTACTTCAGGCTATCTCTAAGATTTAAGTCCTCCCAATCGTTATCCCTAAAGTCAGGATAAATACCCTGACTTCTTCCTTTTATGTATTGTGATTGTATCAGCAAATATTATTCAAGCAATAGTTCAATTGTACTTGTAGATCCCCAGGAAATCTGAATCAACAGATGGGTTTGTTCCTTCCTGTCCCTCCATTCTTTCCTTCATCCCTTTTCTTCCATCTTCCCTCCTGTCACTAAATATTTTGCTATCTACTCTTTCTTAGGTGCTAGGACTCAGTGATGAATAAGATCCAATCCTCACCTTCATAAAGCTTTCATCTTAGTGTGAATCTAAGTCTGATCTTAAAGATCTCAAAAGTAATTTGGTCACCTTCCTCCACTAAGGAAGGGTTGGTGGAGTCTGACAAGTAAGGAGCAGAGCTGACTGCTGTGGTTTGGATGAGTGTCCTCCAATGGTATTAACATATGTATTAAATATATATTAAAGGCTTGGTCCTTATGGTGGTGCTACTGGGAGGTGATAGGCACTTTTAGGAAGTGAGGCTTATAGAAAGTTATTGTCACTGTGGGCATGTCCCTGAAATGGGACTGTGAATTTGTGGTTTCTTCATTTCTTTTTTGCTTTCTGGTTAAGAGTGAGCAGTTTGTTCTACCATATGCTTTCACCATTGCCATCTGGACCCTGGATCAGATGCCAAAAACAATGGGTGGGTCCACCTATCTTGGACAGGAACCTCCAGACTGTGAGCTCATAAACCTTTTCTTTTTTTAAGTTAATTATCTCAGGTCTGTCATTATTGTAATGGAAAGCTGACAAATTCATTGACCATCATACCTGTTTGGGGTGCCACTGTTCTGAGTGAGTTCTTTCTGATGATACACTTATACCAGCTACTTAGTGTAGTATCCTCTGTTTCTCATCCCATGAGAGAACTGGGTGCAGACACAGCCTCTCACAGAAAGATGGAGCCACCTGGAACAGCTTACATTGTTTTACAAAATTATTTCTTGCATTTCCTCTTTTCAAGATCCCAATAATCCTAAGAACTATGCTTCAAAGTGCTAACCTTACTTGAAAAGAGTTCCTGTCAATCTCATGAGTAACTGAAGCACAAAGATTTTGAAGTCATAAGAAAACAGTAGACTTGATCTCACAAGACAGCTGATTTGTCATCTCCTATATTCTTTTACCAACATTATGAAAAAACTGTTGCTTTAAGAAAAGATACCCACTAGGGTTAGGGATGTAGCTCAGTACTAGAGTGCTTGCCTAGCATGTGCCAGCCCCTGGGTCACATCCCTAGCACTGCAAAATAACCAAAAAAAAAAAAAAAAGATGGAAAATATGCCCAGCAAAGCTAGTTATATTCAGCAGAGAAATAAGGGCTTATTGAACCCTGCCAGTTGAAACACATGGAAGATTTTGTTTAAAAAAAGCCTTTCCTAATGTGAATTCCTAGTCTGTCAATAGAAATGTAAATAATTGCATATGTGATGTCTTACGTTTGGACTTTCTACAAACAGTAAAATTACTTCTATTTTTGTGATCAAACAATAGACATTTTAAAACCGGCATCTTAGAAATCCATGGAAGAAAAAGTTGGCAAATTAAAGGCAGAATGATTCCGTGTCATTATAAGAAAAGAAAATGAGTTTCTGCAAAGATACATTCTGTTTTCTGTTTGAGAAACAAATCTCCTAAATAAGCAAGTATTTTTTATTGAAATATTCAGAAATAGGGCACAGTTTTCCTATTTGGTGACAGCATGTCTTTTATAATGATGCTGTGTGATAAGGCTTTGGTGAAGAATAGGTTTTTCTGTGCCTCAGCTGAGCTAAATTTATTGAGAAAACATAAGGAGCCACTATTATAAACAAAGGCACATAATACACTCAGGTCACTCATCATATTTTCTTAAATGTTTTTCCATGCTACTTTCCCTACCTACATCCTTTCCGTGAAAATTGTTTAGTCCTGTTTGTTTCTCTTTGGTTTTATTTTAGTCCCAGATGAGCATTTCCAAGGTCACCATATCAAGAGAGATTTATTCCAGTCACCTCATTCAATCTGCTACACATGCTGTAAGAATAGTACCTAACCTTTTTGTTCCTACCAGCCTTATCTTATAACTGTAGAGCAACCTTGCCCCAAGTGTCTCCTTTCCCAGAATCATTTTGGTACCAGATATAAAGAGACATCTAGTTACATCCTGAATTGGGGAGACCCCCTTAGATGTTTCATATACCTGTTGTCAACATGACAACAATTTATTCTTAATTTAAATGATATGAAATAATGAATCTAGTAATATTTTTCCCTAGTGTCAGGTAAATGAGTCATTAACATCCCTCATACTGTGTATTTACAAGTAAGAAACAATAACCCTTCCAAGTAACACATTCTCAGCAGTTTTACAGCAGGGCAAAGAGATGGTACCAAAGTCACAGAGGTGACACCTGGAGAAGGATTTAAAAAAGGATGGTGGGATTCATGATACAATTTTATATTTGTAAAATGAAAAAATATTGCTCTCATTATGTACATTGAAGACATAAAATTCTATATTGTTTGGCTGGATGGATGTAAGTAAACAAAACACTGTATAAAAACCACAGTACATTACAATTCAGCATTTCTCTGCTGTACATTTGATGTTTGTGGAGGAAGCTACAAGATACCTGTGATTCTGCCTCTCCCTGACCCTTGTTCCTCTACTGATTAGGAGGTCCTATTCATTGTCCTCTTGAGTATTTCTCCACACCACCCCTTGTTATTACAGTGTAGATGAACCACTGTCCTAGGCTGTCTCATTTTCCCTTCTCACCACCTCTTCAGAATGATACTTTCTGAATGATACTTGGCAGACAAACACAACTAGTCTCTCACATCTGCAAGTGCTCTGTGTATACATGTGAGCATGTATCCAAAGTATAGGAAAGATAGGACCCTACAAATACTTAACAACATGGCATATTATCATTCTGTGTCAAATTTGTCAATTTTATGGACAAATTGGGACACTGATGATGATCTGTCAGAACTGTGCTTCTCAAACCATCTGAAGGGTCATTTAAAACAAAATTCTGTTCAGGTGTTGTGGCTCACACCTGCAATCCTAGCTACCTGGGAGGCAGAGATAGAATGGTGGTGCAGATAGGCCCAGGCATAAAGCAAAAGCCTATCTCAAAAATAACCAAAGCAAAAAGGACTGGTGGAGTGGCTCAAGTAGTAGAGCACCTGCCTAGCAAGCACAGGGCCCTGGCCTTACCCTGCAGTGCTTCCAACTAAACAAAAACAAAACAACAAAACAATCCATGTTGATCAATGCTTTATAAATTAGAATACATCATGAATTACTAGAAAAAGAACTTTAATAATTCTTTATACAATAGAATATCTTGTATAAAAACTGTTGATTCAGTAGATATAAAAATATGGAGGAGAGAAAAGTAATATACTTTTCCAGCCCACCATAAAGCTTATGTCTGATTTCTTTATAACAAAAGACAGATTAACAAGAGAAAATCATGACCAAATCATTTAACATAAGTTTTATGGGACACGGAAGTCTTCAGAAATGAAGACTCTATGACCCAGTGAAAACTCTATTTTTATGCTCAGGTTTGATGAATAAAATGGACAGTCATGTAGAAGTAAGAATGAAAAGAGGATATGCCCTAAGGATAAAAAACTGGGGGAAGAGGACTTACTAGTCCTGTTGGTTCAGGTTTTTCTTGGTCTTTCTTGGTAACAATACTTTCTTCAAGAGAGAAGAAAATTCCTTCTGGTCCTCAGTTTCCTTCAGCTTATAGTGCTCAGTATGCAGAGGGGCCTCATTTCAGAGACAGTGTTTCCTACACTGCCTTGACTGCTTTAGTGTTTCTAAATCCTCACTTTGCATATCTATCTTACTGGAGGGGCCACACAGGGAGCAGAACTGTATGATAAAGTACTTGGAAAACAGCTTGGAGGTTCCTCAAAAAAAGAAAAAGTAGAAATACTATACAATCCAGTGATCCCACTCCCGGGTATATTTCCAAAGGAAATGAAGTCAGCGTTCAGAAGAGATAGATTTACAGCCAGGTTTATTGTGGCATTGCTCATAATAACCAAGGTTCCCACTTAAAAAAATGAATGGGTTTTAAAAAATAAATAAATAAACATGCTGTAGGCAGGACCTCACAGAGAAAGTCCTGAAACAAAGACAGAGTACAATCAACTGATCAATGAGGTTCTGAAAAAGCTGCAGAATGAGATTCTCAGAGGCCTCTCAGATGGGGTCTACGTGGTAAAGGATGTGGGGAGTGAGAGTTCACGTCCCTTGAGAACACTGCGGAGGAGCGGCTGACAGAGCTCACCAAGTCCATCAATGACAGCATCACCATCTTCACTGAAGTCCAGAAGAGGAGGCAGAAGGAAATTAAGATGTAAAAACCAAGGTTGCCTCCCTGGAAGAATGCATGGAGTATAAGCGGGACTTGAAAGCCTTAAGGGAAGTGGTGGAGGAGGTACAGACTTCTGCAAAGTCCAGGGAGAAGGACATCGAGGCCCTCAATGTCCTTGCAGGTCATGGAGTCTGATGTCTACACAGAGGTCTGGGAGCTGGTGAGCCTCAAGCAGGAGCAGCAGGTGTTCAAGGACAGGGAGCGTCTTGCCCTGCAGATGCTCACTAAGTAGAAGCTCCTCCAGTCTGAGGAGATCAGGAGGCTGGAGGAAGAGCTACGCCAACTGAAGGCTGAGGTCCACAGGCCAGAGGGAGATGGTGTCTTCAAAAACTCAGATGCCTTAGATGTGCTCCAGAAAAAGAGTCAGGGACTGGACTCTAGGCTGCTGACTGTAGAGGAAGGAGTCCATTCTGTGCAGGTGGCTTCTGTATGCCAGACAGAGAGCCAGGAGTATGAACAGTGCCTGGCCGTGCTGCAGGGGCACCTGGAAGGCTTGGGGTCCTCATCTGAGGCAAACAAGAACGGCCTGGGCTGAGGTGGTGAGGAGTTTGGGGAGGCCCAGCTGGCACTCAACAGTGATGTGGAGGACCTGAAGAGAAGCATGAGTGAGCTTCCCAGAACTGTGCATCACTGCAGAAGGTGCAAGAGCAGGTGCACATGCTGCTCAGTCAGAACCAAGCCCAGGGCCTCATGTGTGTCTGCCTCCTCGGGACATCCTGGGCAGACTTTCTTCTCTAGACAACCTGAAAGCCTCAGTGAGCCAAGTGGAATCGGACTTGAAAATGCTCAGGTCTGCTGTGGACAGTTTGGTCACTTAAGAAATTAAAATCAACAAGAGCAACTTGGCATCATCGAGGGCTTACTAGATAACCTGAGGAATGATCTCGATAGATTGTTAGTGAAAGTTGAAAAATTCATAAGAAGAGCTAAAGGAGTTGTGTGCAGGGTGGCAATTTGTAGTTCAATTTTTCATGATCAAAAATGTGTTCTTTCCTCCTACGTGCCCTTCCCCAGTTTCTTGTCTCCCCTTGAAGAACGATAGTCAGCATTTGAACACCAGGCATTGTGTCCTGTACCCAGTTAATTCATTTGCAATTGTTGCCACATATATTGTTTTCTTAAGTCCACTGCTTCTGTGTTTGGTTAGTCTCCTAAAGGACCAGCCCTCATGTGTAAGAGGTGGCTTTTAGAAGGGATGTGTCTCTTGTCAGAAAAATGACAATGGCTTCAACTGGGGATTAACAGAAGCAGACTAACTCCAACCTCAAAAATCTGTCTGACAGATTTCAAGTTAAAAACAAAAAAAAGAGCAGGGGCGGGGTGCTTTTTTTTCTAATTGTCTAAAGAAAATTAATTTTACTTATTTTTTATATTCTTGGCTGAAGTTTTTATAAGCTGTCTCACTTGTCTTCCACTTAAAACTGGTTGAAACTCATAGATGTCAGCTCTGAATGGAGAGGGGAAGGCCCCTCATCTTCATTTTAAAAGAATCAGCTACTGGAGGGTCACTTCTTCAGGTTGGGGTGTCTTTTCCATTCACAAGTCCTCTAGTGATATCAAAGATAACTACGCAAAGAATCCAGAGGGTTCTGAATGTGAACCAGTGCCCAGAAGTGGTGCCCTTCTTGACCTCTGCCCCTGGTTACTGACCTGACCTGTATTACCAAATAATGATAGGTTTAGGGTTCCAGAATGGAGAGTCTTTGGGTTTTCCAAGAAATGTATTCTGAGAACTGTCCACAAAAGAATGGGTGTCACCGTGGGGAAATGTAGGCCAGATCTTTTTATTTTAAATGGTGTCCATGAAGAAGTCTGCTGTGGGCTGACCACATCTGTCACTGAAGATCTTGTGCACTACATGTCTGTAATTGTTTGCTGTGTCTCTTTCCCTTTGAGCTATATTGTTCTTTAATGACTGTCTTGCCCTTCCAAAAGAAAAAAAAGCTGAAAAGTTAAAGAAAAAAAGGTTATTTAGCTTTAGTTTACTGTGAAATGAACTGCATGGCTTATTTACAGTATTTTTAATTCTTAATAAACACTTGAGCTTTGTTACCAAAAATAAAAAAAAAATGCTAAACATACCCGTTAGAATATCATGCAGCCATATAGAAGAATGAGATCATGTCATCTGCAAGAAAATGGATGAAAGGGAGCATCATGTTAAGTGTAATAGCCAGACAGGGAAAGACAAGTATCATGTTTTCTCTCATATGTGGAAATGGAAAAAAAAAAAAAAGAAAGACCAGAAAGTAGAAGAGGGACTCAAAAGAGAGACGGGGGAGGAAGAGGAAAGGGTAGGAAAAAGGAGGGTGGATAGGATCAAAGCATGATATATGTGTGTATGGAAATTCCACAGTGCTGGGCAAGAGGTAAGAGGTCAAACTAGCAGAAGTAAACAAGGGGGAGATATGACATGGCACTCCTTGAGGGCTCACTCTATGTGGTGGAACTACTAGTGATGGAGTAGCGTTCATGGGGCCTGCAAGGAGGTGAGGAGAGGAAAAGTTTACTGTGGAACACATCAAGTAACTACAGTTCTATCATTTAGCTGTTGCCTTGTATATTTATATTCACAATTGTGTGTGTGTGTGTGTGTGTGTGTGTGTGTGTGTACTTTCTCCTGGCACAAGGTAGGGCACCTGAAATAAATTCATGAGAGACCCCAGATTTCTGAGATTTAGGACTGCTAAACTGTGTCATTCCTAGAACATTACCCAAGCTTTCAAACCATTAAGCTTTGCTGACAGGAAGCCTCACAAAGGAAGGCCAAATGGATGCATTGACTTTGTTGTACACGACAGCTAATGATGCAAATTGTACATTAGGCTCTGAAACATCCCCAGGAAAACTAAGATGAACAGTGGCTAAGCTCATGTTCATCCAGGAAAATCAAAAACTGGATTGGGGCTGAGGAGTACTTTTTAGAAGGACAGCATAAAACACATTTAGGGGCAAACAAAAAAGCAGCTGAAAACATGAAGATTTATGAATGGTCAGAAGATGAACAGGCAATAATTTTTCCTAGGATAAGCCTTTATTACTTGAGGCTATCTGTATTATAAAATGTGAGGAGTTGAAGAAAACCAGAGGAGTCAAAGGCAAGCTCGTGAGCTTCATTAATCATTGATAAAGAGACTCCAGACCCAGTTGAAGGATCAGAGTAATGACTTTGAGCCTTCTTTATCACAAAAGCCTGTGTGGATTGTAAATATGAGGGAAAATAAGAGCATGGGAGCCACTGGGATTTGTTTGAGAAAATCTGAGCACTGTACCTACAATCCTGGTGCAGTGTATATGGACTGGGGCCCCAGGAAGGAAAGTTCAAGCCCAGTGTAGTTTGTTCCTACATCAAGTTTAGGATGAGTTGATAATTCAAGAGGTCAGAGTGCTGAGGGGTCAACAAGTTGTATGATTGTTTTCCTATAGTGGGAATATGGCCTTATACCTGTATAATTCATAGTCAAAAGTCCTGAAACAGCCTGGGGAGTGGGTACACGTTCGTCTTGATTTTGGAAGACTCGAATGCAGACACAAGTCCTTCAGTAACTGCCTGGCTGACTTTGAGTAATGTGGGATTTTTTTCTACATCACATAATCTGAAATATGGGCAGGGGATTGCCTGACCAGGTCTTTATGACTGAAGTCAGATCATATAACGGAAGGAAGAAAGAGGACTGAGACGTGTAAAACTGGAGAAAATCCCTGAGGTATTTACTGTAGCTTAAGTTGGTCTTGATTCCAGAGATAAAGGAGTGCCATATATATTACGGAAATAATTTATAAATTAATTTTTAACTATTCCAGATAGTTTTAAAGGTAACTTTATGGAGTCTTTTTTTTTTTTTTCTAGGTACTGGGGATTTTACTTGGGGCCTAGCACCACTTGGGCCACATCCCCAAGTCCTTTGACTTCTAATTTATTTTTTAGATGATCTCTCACTAACTTTTGCCCAGGCTGGCCTCCAATCATGATCTTCCTGTTTCTGCCTCCCAAGTTGCTGGGATTATAGACATGTACCACCATGCCCAGTTCTTAGACTTTACTAATTAGTTAAGTTCATAGTAATAATTTATGGGATAGAATTTTCTTTCTCATAGGGGAATACTGAAGAATTAAAAATTAAAATATGGTAGATTTTTAAAATTTTTAGTGTTTTATCATCCTTATCCTCCTCTTCAACATCAAATGTTTCTTAATGAAAGCACTAACAATAAAGCTGGATGTTAATCCTTTATCATGTTCTGTGAGTGACTCTTGCTTCTGGCATACCTGGCTCTTTTGGTAGAGGAAGAGGGAGGAGTGGCATCAGAGTGCAACTGTTTTACTCTTCCAACTCAGGCTGACACTCAGTGGAGCTATAAGAATAAGCCCAGCCACCTGAGGGCCAGGTCTCTGGACCCAGGTTGCTGGCCAGCATCTATTCTCACTTTTCCAAGGCCCGCCTGCGTGTGAGCAGCTGCTAACCTCAGAATACTTTCATTGTTGGTGCCCTATTCCCATCAGCATGCTTTCATTTGTCCTTATTTTTCCATTAGTGACATGCAAATTGGCACGATTTATTTATTACATTGGAAACCCTGTAATGGTGTCTAGTGAATTTGAGAAGTAAGGCTCTCCCAAAATACTATTGTTGTTATTCTAGGAAGGAATAGCCTCTAGGGAGTATTTCTCATTTCCCAAAGATACATTTGGTCTAATTTGAATGGATTTCAATATTTAAAGGGAGAATAGAGCAATAAAATTCAAGTGTCTGGCTTCCTAGTAGTTTCTCTAAAAACGGTAAATTCTACATATTACTGAGTCTCTACATTAGTGGTGTAGCAGGGCAGGAGCCCCAAAGATGTCAAGTGAGTTTAAGCTCTGGACTCTGAAGATAGGATGCTGAGGAATGGAGCCTTCCTGTGTTTCTATCTGGAAACATGCCAGCTCGATGGGCTGGGAGAGGAGTATGAAGGGACCTTAAGGACCTGGAGGAAGTGGACATAAAGAACATTGTGAATTTATTCATTGCAATGGAGCGTACAATCACAACAGGCATAGATATCTACTAATTCACTAAAGACTTTGAAAGAGCATAGGTGGACTAGTGAGGGGCTCAAATGGTAGAGCAAGTGTGAGGGCCTGAGTTTAAACCCCAGTACCATCAAAAAAAGAAAAAATAAAGAGCACAGGTAATGTTTACAGCTTATAGCTTTTTTAAAGGTCAGTATTTCCATAATTTAATCATGTTTTCTGATAGATGTATGCAAGGTTCAATAAAGGTTTAGCTGGAAACTATATATAATGTAATTTCAGAGATTTGACTACTGGAAAATATTTGCATACATCATTACACTAAATATTACATGATGTGTAGTAATTCAATGAAAAATATAGATGAGATGAAGGATGTTATTAGTGGTGATAAATTGTGCAGAGTTAAGAATAAATAGAATACAAAAGTGAATGACTACTCCCCAATCCTGGAGAAGAACTTAGTACTATGGACTGATAATGTTGAAAGACAGCATAAGACTCTGCTTCCTGCAAAGTTTGTGACTTCATTTGCTAAGTAACTTAAGCTCTTTGTGCCTCAGTGAAATGATGATTTAGCAATACACATGTCAGAGGAGGTAAAAAAGTGTTTCCAAAAGTGCTCACCACAGGAAGCCTTGAGTGGGGGTTAGTATTCATACTGCTACTGCAGTTTCCATAGATTTTGCATTAGGACACCTGACACAAACATTACACAATGTGTATATGTATCTAAGTATCCCATGATACACCATTAATGTGCACAATTTCACTAAGAATCTAAAACTAGAACTAGCTGGGATATAACCAAAGAAATCAAAGTCAACATACAACAGAAGTAACGCATACTCATACTTACTGCTGCATTGTTCACAATAGCTAAGTTATGAAATCAGTCCAAGTGCCCATTGACAGATGAATGCATAAAGAAAATGTAGTTAGGTAGACACATAGAGTATTGTTCATCCATGAAGAGGAAGGAAATGCTGTCATTCGCAGGAATGTGGGTGGAGCTGGGATCACCATGTTAAGTGAAATAAGCCAAACAAAGAAAAGACAAATATTGAATGTTTTCTCTCATATGTGAAATCTGAAACATAAAATAAAAAGATGACTATCTGAAAGTAGAAGAGGGACAACTAGGTAAGGGAAAGGGGAGCAGAGGGAAGGGAAGGAAGGAGAGAGTAAGACAAGAATTAGGGTGGATTTGAACAAAACACAACATATGTATGCACATAAATGACACACCATTAATCTGTATAATTAGTGTGAATTAATAAAAAGTCACCATTGAATTTATCATTTAAAATTTAAAATAAATAAATACAGTTGGCAGAATGGCTTAAGTGATAGAGCACTTGCCTAGCAATCATGGGTCCCTGAGTTCAAACCCCAGTACAGCCAAAAAAAAAAATTAAATAAATTAATAGAAATTCACCAATTCCTAACATAGATCAATTTAACAATGGGGGACAAATCCATTTGTGGAAGGTTTGGAACACTTAATCCCCTTATCCATACTTCAAAATTCTGTACATATATGAAAAGATGAAACAGATGAGTGCAAAGCCAAAATTACAAATGTGCATAATCACACATTTCTCCCCTTATTTATGCCACTATATTTTACACAATCTGTGGTTTTTTTTTTTTATTCATATGTGCATACAAGACTTGGGTCATTTCTACCCCCACCCCCACCCCCTCCCTTACCACCCACTCGACCCTCTCCCTCTCTCCCCCACCCCCTCAATACCCAGCAGAAACTATTTTGCCCTTGTCTCTGTTTTTGTTGTAGAGAGAGTATAAGCAATAATAGGAAGGAACAAGGGTTTTTGCTGGTTGAGATAAGGATAGCTATACAGGGCATTGACTCACATTGATTTCCTGTGCGTGGGTGTTACCTTCTAGGTTAATTCTTTTTGATCTAACCTTTTCTCTACTTCCTGGTCCCCTTCTCCTATTGGCCTCAGTTGCTTTTAAGGTATCTGCTTTAGTTTCTCTGCGTTAAGGGCAACAAATGCTAGCTAACTTTTTAGGTGTCTTACCTATCCTCACCCCTCCCTTGTGTGCTCTCGCTTTTATCATGTGCTCAAAGTCCAATTCCCTTGTTG
Source organism: Castor canadensis (assembly GCF_047511655.1). NCBI lineage: Eukaryota > Metazoa > Chordata > Mammalia > Rodentia > Castoridae > Castor > Castor canadensis. Next base: position 71,916,611 of record NC_133400.1, read on the forward strand.
TGTTTGCCCTTGATCTAATGTCCACATATGAGGGAGAACATACGATTTTTGGTCTTTTGATACCACATTTTCTTAATCCATTCGTCCGTGATGGGGCATCTTGACTGTTTCCATAACTTGGCTATTGTGAATAGTGCCACAATAAACATGGGTGTGCAGGTGCCTCTGGAGTAACCTGTGTCACAGTCTTTTGGGTATATCCCCAAGAGTGGTATTGCTGGATCAAATGGTAGATCAATGTTTAGCTTTTTAAGTAGCCTCCAAATTTTTTTCCAGAGTGGTTGTACTAGCTTGAATTCCCACCAGCAGTGTAAGAGGGTTCCTTTTTCCACCGCATCCTCGCCAACACCTGTTGGTGGTGGTGTTGCTAATGATGGCTATTCTAACAGGGGTGAGGTGGAATCTTAGTGTGGTTTTAATTTGCATTTCCTTTATTGCTAGAGATGGTGGGCATTTTTTCATGTGTTTTTTGGCCATTTGAATTTCTTCTTTTGAGAAAGTTCTGTTTAGTTCACTTGCCCATTTCTTTATTGGTTCATTAGTTTTGGGAGAATTTAGTTTTTAAGTTCCCTATATATTCTGGTTATCAATCCTTTGTCTGATGTGTAGCTGGCAAATATTTTCTCCCACTCTGTGGGTGTTCTCTTCAGTTTAGAGACCATTTCTTTTGATGAACAGAAGCTTTTTAGCTTTATGAGGTCCCATTTATCTATGCTATCTCTTAGTTGAGGTGCTGCTGGGGTTTCGTTGAGAAAGTTCTTGCCTATACCTACTAACTCCAGAGTATTTCCTCCTCTTTCCTGTATCAACTTTAGAGTTTGGGGTCTGATATTAAGATCCTTGATCCATTTTGAGTTAATCTTGGTATAGGGTGATATACATGGATCTAGTTTCAGTTTTTTGCAGACTGCTAACCAGTTTTCCCAGCAGGTTTTGTTGAAGAGGCTGCTATTTCTCCATCGTATATTTTTAGCTCCTTTGTCAAAGACAAGTTGGTTATAGTTGTGTGGCTTCATATCTGGGTCCTCTATTCTGTTCCACTGGTCTTCATGTCTGTTTTTGTGCCAGTACCATGCTGTTTTTATTGTTATTGCTTTGTAATATAGTTTGAAGTCAGGTATTGTGATACCTCCTGCATTGTTCTTTTGACTGAGTATTGCCTTGGCTATTCGTGGCCTCTTGTGTTTCCATATAAATTTCACGGTAGATTTTTCAATATCTTTAATGAATGTCACTGGAATTTTGATGGGAATTGCATTAAACATGTAGATCTGTGGTTGTTTTTAAATGAGCAAAGTTCTGAACCAGATTAGCTAAATAGAAACTATTATCCCAATGACTGGAGTATTATTGATGCCACAAGAAATTGAGTTTTTAATGTTGGGTGACTTTCTAAACTATGGCTCATTTATCAAGATATGTTTAGAAGAGCTTACATTCTTGCTTCTGGCTGAGCTACGTGAAGGTAAATTGAATCAGATATAGTCCTTATTTCTTTAGTAATTAGTAGTTAATAAATGACAAATCCATCTACAACAAACTCAAATATGATTTTTATGCCAAAACAGAATAAAGACTGCTTTTATGATAGTCTTTATCTTAGTATATGATAAATCAATAGAACTTGGTCATTTGAACCACACTTCCTTCTGCTTTGGAATCTCACCTTCAGCCATTCCCACACTTGCAATGATATGTACTCAGTTAAAACAACTTTTTTCCAGAGCTGGGCATGGTGGTGCAATCCCATAACGACAGCATTGGGGAGGCTGATGATCCCGAGTTGAGGCCATTGAAGCCTTGTTTCAAAAAAAATAATAATAATAATAAATAAGGACATTTTCCCCAAGATAATGCTTAGAGAAATTTTATCAGTGAAGATGAAGCTAAGTAGAGAGCTTTTAACCCCAAATTAGAAATTTAGTATAATATGCATCACCATAACCAGAAACCATATGAATTCATGTTCGAAATTCAGTCCCAAATGACACTTTTGTTTGGGGCTCATGGCTCTTCTGACTCCTGGCCCTTTTGCTCTAGTGTGAAGAGGGCTGAGCAAGGGAGAAGTTTTCTCACCAGTTGGGTAACTAACAAGTTACGGAACTGTCACTCTTTTTCCCAATCCTTGCTGTAATCAGTCAAATTAAAAAGTCCTCCTTTCTTCTACAATGCCAAACTACTTAAAGGTCAAAGCACAAACATCATGCTTTCCACCCAAACCTGATCCTACTTGGTCTGTGTTCTGTCCATGGTATCTTGTCTGTAATCACTCATCACATATTCGTTTTGTTATGCTTATCCTCCTCTTCCACATCCAGGAAGCTCCTATGTCTTTCAGGCTCTTTCTATAGGAATTGCTTGTATTCCTCTTCATTCCTGTTGGTTTAACCCTAGTGCAAACCTTTGTTACGTACACCACACTTTCCTTGTCCTCACTGTATACTTTATGAAAGCACAGATCACATTTTGTGCCTCAGGATGTAGGATGTTATCTGCTCATGGAAGACATTTGAAATGTTTCTTAAACAGTTTTAATTTTGTATCATTGCAGACCACTGCACAAAAATGGCTCATCTGTTCCTCAAATTCAAATGTCCTTATATACCTTTTAAATTATCCATTTTAAATTCCTGAATTTTAAATTTTTTTGGTTTGCTGGAAAATAGCTATATGCATGTTATAAATGTCTGTCTTATGAGTTATTTGATTATAAATTTATAAATAACTGATGTTGAAATGCAAATAATATGACACTAAGATGACTAGATTTTAGAAAAACAGGAACTGTTGTTTTAAACTAGTGAAATAGAGCGGCACACTTTGGTCATGGTTAATAATGTCCCTAAATTTATTCTTCAGCTGTTCATCTGCCACAAGCTAGCACCAGTCAAGCATAACTGTGCCAGATGTCTGACTTTTCACTCTGAAATGAGGGCATAAATGATTCGCATAGACCTTTCAGCTAGTTGACCAGCAAGTCTGGGGGGGCCATCCGTTCCAGATTTGTGTGTGACTATGCTCCTGTGGTGCACTAGTCCCTGTGTCACAGCTGACACGTTACTGTAAGGGAACACTTTTTCCTTGACCATATTCCCTTTGGTTTCAAGTGATCTTTGAACATTTCAAACTGCTTATTGACAGAGTCCATTTTAATCTTTCACTCGTTTATACTGCTGACATAAATTAAATAATGGTCCTAACTGATATTGACACACTGGATGTTTGTTGGCCAGAAGAACTTTAATGGAAAACTGATTTCACAAATTTTGTAATAGAAAGAGCTAAAATTAAAAATTAGAGGCAATAAAATAAAGCCAAGTGATCTTTAATCTTTCTTCAGTTGATTGTGGTATTAGTTTAGAGACACTAAAGAGATTCTTTTTATATAAGTGTAAACTTTTCACATATATTAGATACTGCACACACGTGACTGCATAAACACACACTCACACACAAGCTCCCCAAGCCTGCAGGCACAGGTTTTAATGAGATAGCCAGATTCTACTGAGGGGGCTCCAATGCCAAATAGCCGTGTAATGATTCCTGCTGCATGGTGGATGGAATGATATAAGAGGTAGGAGAAGGGACATTGAGTCACCACTATGGCATTATCTGAAAATGTTCTAAGGCACTGGCTGATTTTAACTGCTCACTGGAAATTAGAAGGAAATCCTTCTCCTACTTTTTGTGTCTCTCTTCAAGAGTGGTTGTGTTTACAAAGGCTTTTATGAAATAATTTGTATTATAATAGTATTCATAGGTTCACTGTACTCATGAAATTGTGTATATTTCTATTTACTCATTGCTTTTGCTTCATGTTTTATAGAAATTTTCATCAGGCAACTATTTTAATCATTGTTAAAACTGGTGATCTTCTGTGGGAGAGTGTGGTTTGATGTGATAACCAGCAAGTTGCTAGTTCCCTTTTGGATTGTTTATTCTTCCTACTTTCTATGTGGTTGCTTTTCTTGGGTGTACCCACAGAAACTGTTAGGGCATTCATGAAAGTTAAGTGCACTTGTTAGGAGAATTACCCAAAAGATGAGATTTTAATGACCTTGCTATTTACCATATTTTGATATGGTCCTGATAAAATTGAAGACAATGGACTAAGGATGGTATTTAAATGGTGAGATATTACTGTAGTGATTATTTGAGGCTGGAAAATATTAGGTGAAGACTTAATGCCAGAGTAGTACTAACCAGCCAAGGCAATCTGCTTAAAATGGCTTGATATTTCATTATTAACCTGACTGTGTTTTGTGATGAAAGATTAAACCCCAGCCATGTGGTTGTGCATGCCTGTAATCCCAGAACTCAGGACACAGAGGCATTGCAAGTTTGAGACCAGCCAAGGCTAGCTATATTGGCTATAAGATTCTGTCTCAAAATAAGACAAAATAAGAAGGAAAGAAAATAAGAAAGAAGAAAGGGAGGGGGGGAGGGAAGGGGATAAAGAGGAAGGAAGGGGAAAGAAAAAGAAAGGTAGAGGGAGAGAGAGGTTATACCTTTCATGTGGTTGGTGATGAACTATACTGACATGAACTTTAGTGAATTTGTCAGGGTGAATATTAAAGAAAAAAGATCAGTCCAAAGCCCCTCCCCAACTAAAGAAATAAAAAACATAATTAATACCATTAAAATCCCTATGGGCTCCTTTTTTCATCCCTTTTTTCCTCCTTCCTTCAGAAAATTTCTGAATTTTCAGTTCATGATGCTTTAATTATCTATTGTGTTACCATATATGTACATTGTAAAGAATATATAATTTTATTTTGAGTACATTGAGTTAAAACATAGAATATGTTAGCTCATTGCTTTTTGGCTCAAAAATCTTGTGTTTCTACATTTCATATAGGCTGGTACATGTCACTGGGCCTCATCCCTTACCACAATTGTCTAATATTAATGACATTTTGTTTTCATTATCCTATTAAGTGGCATTTTGCTTGATTTCCACTTTTTGCTTTTGGAAGCAGCAATTGTACAAATTACACATATATGAGTTCTCTATGGTCTATACCAGATAATGCCAGATGGTTTTGCAAAAAATTGTTGTACTAATTTACTTTTCCACCAGCAGTATATTAAAATTACTTGTTCTACATCCTCTGATATTTTAATTGTCTGATTTTTCTTCCTACCAATGGCATTTCATTATGGCTTTAATTTGCATTGTCCTGAATACCAAGGCTGATATCTTTTTATTTGTTGACTAGCTATGCATATGTCCTCTATTGAGAATTGTCTGTAATACATTTTTCTATTGTGTTTTGTTGTTGTTACTGAGGGAGGGTTCTTTCCTGTCCTGGATATGAGTCCCTGCTTGGATATATGTGTTTGTACCTTCTCTCAGTTTGGGCTCATCTTTTTTCATTTTGTCATTTGATGAGCAGAAAAATTTTAATTTCGATATTATCATTTTTATCTTATTTCTATCTCATTTAAGAAACAATTCTCCCCCCCAATTTATATATATGTAGGAGTATGTATGTGCATAAATTCTTACTTTTAAAGTGTCCTAGCATATGTTTTTTCTTTCTCCAATAATGAATGCTGCCTTTGTCACTACCTAGTCATGGTTGTGGGCTTTGTGATTAGCTCATCAGTTGAGTTGTCTACCTGTGGAACAGGACCATACAGAAGGATTAGAGATTAATCTTCATATCTGGTAGGGCATGACACCTCAAATGGTCTTTCAGAATGTTTTAGTTATTCTTAGTTTTTGCTTTTTCTTGTTTGCTTATTGTTTTTCTGAAGCAGGGATTCACTATCTATCCAGGCTGGCCTCACATTCATGATCCTCCTACCTCAGCCTTCAGAGTGCTGGGATTATAGGTGTGCACCGCCATACCTGGCTTAGCTTTTGCTTTTGATAAAGTTTAGAGTTAGCTTCTCAGGTTTCATTCAAAACCTGTTGGGATTTGAATCAAATTTATAAATTAATTTGGAAGAAAAGACATCTTTCTGATAATGATGAATATTGTCTTTTTTAAATTTTGATCTTCTTTAATGACTTTTAGTAAATTTTTCTTTATTTTCCACAAACTCTCAGATATCTTAGATCCCCTCCACCATCCCACCCAAGGCATAATGGCTGGCCCACATTTTTATTATTTACTCTACCAATTTATGTGTAGACTCTTTGTAGTTTTCTATATAATTGTATTGTCTTCACATAAGCAGTAATGGTCTTTATTTTCTTTCTCTTCAATTCTTACTTTTATTACTTTTTCTTGCTGTCTCGCTAGGAAAATCAGCACACTGTTAATTCTATCTGTTGTATCTTTGTCTTCTCTAGTTAATTTCTGCTTCTATACTCTCATTTCTGTCCTACTTTCATGGAATTTATCCTATTTTTTTAATTTAAGTTTTTAAGTTGCTTATGTAGCGAAATAATTTTTGGCCAGTCTTCTTTTCTATATGTGCATTTTGAGGATTTGTATTTCCCTGTAATTTTAACACTTCAGCAGCTTCCTGCAAGTCATTATTTTGATAATCCTTTAATTTAAAATGTTACTCTATTTTGTTATGATTTCTTTTAAAAGTAATTATTTTTTAAAGTATATGTAATTATTTAGAAGTGTATGTTTTTTAAAATGCTAAAATGTGTGGGTTTTTTCTAGTTATATTTTTGTTATCAAATTCTAAGATAATTATTTATAAAACAATATCTGTCTAATATCAGTTCTTTAAATTTATTGAAACTTGCTTCATGGCCTAATACATGAGAAATTTTAACAGGTAAGTACTCTGAGTGTTACTCACAGGCTCTCTCTGTATCTTTAACCTTGCTAATTGTGTGCTCAAACGTTCTATATGTTTATGAAAGTAATATGCCAGTTAGTGAAAGAAATGTGTCCATAATCTCCTATCATGTACATTGTCGGTGCCTTTTTTCTTTACTGATGTTGAAGCTACACTGATAAGTGAATGCATGTCTAGAACTGCTAGTTTTCCTGGTGAGTTTAATAGCTTACCATTATATCTACTATTGTCTTTTTGCCTTAAATTTTATTTTATGTGAATGAAAGAAGCAACCATAGATTTTCTTGTTAGTATTTTTCAGTCATAGTATTTTTCCAGTTTTACTTTTTGTTTTAGAGGGTTTTGGTTTTTTGAGACCACTTTGTTGAGGCATGATTCCTATATAAAAGCTGTATGTATTCAACATACACAACTTGGTGAGCTTGGGGATAAGAATTAGAAATTTATGCCATAAACCTATCACTTCTAAAAGTTTTGTCCTTCTCTCTTAGTTATTACTTTTTGTTGGTGAGTATACTTAGCATAAGATTTGTCTTCTTAGCAATTTTTAGGTATACAATACAGTATTGTAAACTGTAGTCACTGTAATGTAAATCTTTAGGACTCATTCTTCTTACATAAGCAACACTTTGGACTCTGGTTAAGATCTCCCTATTTACCCCGTCTCCTAGTCCCCTGGCACTCACTATTCTACTTTCTGTTTCTATGAGTTTGACTATTTTAGATTTTTTATTTAAGAAGTATCATGTAGTGTTTGTCCTTCCGTGTCTGGCTTATTTCACTTGATATAATATCTTCCAGGTCCACCCATGTTATCACAAATGGCAGGATTTCCTTTTCAAAGGCAGAACAATATTACATTATATTTACAGACCATGTTTTCTTTATTCATTCATCCACTGGTGGACAATTAGGTTGCCTCTGTGTCTTGGCCATCATGAAAAATGTTAACGAACATGAGAATATAGATGGCTGTACTGGATCCTGATTTAAATTCCTTTAGAAATGTGCCCAGTATTAGGATTGTTGGAGCAAATGTTAGTTCTATTTTTAATTTTTTTGAAGAAACTCATACTGTTGTCAATAATAGCCATACTACCTCACGTTCCACCAACAGTGTACAGGGCTTCCTTTTCTCCTCATCGGCCACAACATTTGCTATTTTTTAAATCATTTTCATAATAGCCATTATAACAGATGTGGAGTGATATCTCAATGTGGTTTTGAATTGTACTTTCCTGATGATTAGTGCTAATGAGCATTTTTCCATACACCTGTTAGCTATTTACATGTCTTCTTTGGAGAAATGTCATTCAGGTCCTTTTTTATTGAGTTGTAGGAGTTCCTAATATATTTTGCATATTAGCTTTTTATCAGGAATATGGTTTTCATTTTGTTAATGCTGTCTTTGCTGTGCAAAAGCTGTTTAATTTAATGTAATTCCATTTATCCACATTTGCTTATGCTGTTTTTATTTTTGATGTGATAGCCAACAAATCATTGCTAAAGCTAATGTCGAGAAGCTTTTCCCTTAAAAATGCCCTAGGAATTTTATGGTTTCACATCTTATGTTTCTCTTCACAGCACTCATTACTATTTAATATGATGTATATTTATTTATTTATCTTGTATCTGTGCTCTCTTTCCACCTGTGCTAGAATGTAAGCACATAAGTTTCATTTATGTGTTTTTTCTTGTTTGTTTTATCCCCATTGCCTTAAAATGATGCCTGATACATAGTGGATTCTCAAAAACATTTTTAAATGAATGAGTTAGTAAAAAGATCAACACAACATGGTACTTACCCCCAAAAGAAATTTCAATATGTAAATAAAAGTATGTGATAAAGATGACATCATAAATCAATGAATAAAGAAAGGAACAGTCAATAGGACTAGGATTCTCCAACTTACTTTTATACAAAAAAATTCCAGATGTGTTTAAAAGACAAATATAGAATGAAGTAAGTCTTAAACTCTATCAGATATTGGTGTATATAAAGCTTTCTAGCATAAGAGCAATTGGAGTCAAATATAAAAAATAAATTTATTAAAGCTAGTAACAAAATATAAAAAACTGTGTACATCAATATTTTTTTAAACCTACAAGGCAAATTTCAAATAAAAATAAAATAATTGCAATCATTGTGACAGCCTAAGGATTAATATCCTCACTACAAAGCACCTAATAATAAGAACAACACAATCAAATGACGACATTTGAACAGTTATGGGCAATCAATAAAAGAAAAAGACATACAAATAATAAACTCTCAAAGACTGTTAAACTATGTCAATAGAACCAGAAATTAATATTTGAATACCAGCTAAACATCATATTTTAAAAGTCAAACTGTAATTGAGCAAGGTGGCACAAACCTGAAATGCTACCAACTCAAGAAGTAGAGCTTAGAAGGACAGCTGGGGCAAAAAATTCTTCAGTGCCCTCTCAACCAATGGCTGGGTGCGGCACTCCTGTCCTCCAAGCACAATAGCAAGCATACATAGCATATGAGGCCCTGAGTTCAATCCCCAGTACTGCCAAACTGGAAAAACCCAAACTGGAAAAATGTTTAGATGACCTTATTTATTGCTAATGAAGAAGGGGTGAAAGGAGCACTAACAAATTGATGAGAGTGACGATATTTTTCAAAACAAATCAAGCAAGACTATACAAATGAATGTAACAAGAATCTCTAAAATATGCTTTTTGATCCATTAATACTGCTTCTTGTATTTTTATTGAGGGATTAATTAGACTAGATATTTACGTATAAGGATGCTCACAAAAACATTTTTTTACATAAAAAATTAAATATGTTAAAGATGACAAATGATTAAATTATGGCACAAAAACATGTTGTCAAATTAGCCATTAAAAATAACTTCTTAGAAGTTATATCTTATTTAATATCACCATTAAATAAGTGAGTAAGGGGACATACAATTCTCTATAAAGTAACAGTTTATTGTATTTACACGTGGAAATATGTAGGTGTGCACACAATTTTAAAGAAAGTACTATGTTAATAGCAGCTATTTCTGAGTGGTGTTGACAGTCAAGGAAAGCAACTCTACCACTTCAGCCACACCTCGAGCCCTTTCTGCTTTTAGGTTATTTTTCAGGTATGATATTTTTGTCTTGAACAGCAATCCTCCAATTTTACGCCTTCTGTCTAGTTTGGATTATTGACTTGGGTCACCACATTTAGTGTGGTGATTAAGGTAGGGATCTCGCTACCTCTTCTCCTGGGGCAGCTTCGAAAACACAAATGAATCTCCTGATCTCTGTCTCCTGAGGAGTTAGGATTATAGGCATGAGCGACTGTGTCTGGCCTTGGCATTGTTTTCATAAGCAGACAAAAGCAGTAAGTAGTAATCAAAAATTGTCTCAAAGATACTGCAATTATCCCCAGCAGAAATATGAATGTTTTTCATCATCCAATAATCCTTGGTAAGAGTTATTTGAGGGTGCTGTGTTTTCAAGGTGTGTGCACTGAGAAGGAACAGCTGATGTTCATCACAGAGCAGAATTCCTTAAATTTATATTTCACAAGTGAACTTGAGCCTATGGTGTATACTGTGTACTTTCACAAAAGTTACTAAAAAGAGTGACACTAATGTTTGTTACGGCACTATGCACAATAGCCAAGCTTTGAAAACAACCCAGATGGCCCATGATTGTGGAATTTAGATTTTAAATATGTGGTATATATACAAACTGGGGTTTTATTCAGCCATAAAGAATGAAATTATGTTGTTTGCAGGTAAATGGATGGAACTGGAGAACTTCATGTTAAGCAAAATGAGTCAGGCTCAAAAAGTCAGAGATCTCATATTTCCCCTCATATGTGGAAGCTAGACCTATAAATAAAATGTATATATAAATACATATATGATCATATATATATACATATATATATAGTGAAAGAGAGAACAAGACCGTATTAATGGGTCTGTCTGAGGGAACTATGGGTAGCAGTCAAAGGAAAAAAATTAGAGAGTGAAAAATATTGAAACAACCCATCTATATATGAATACAATATAACGTAATGCATCTTAAGTTGTTAAATATTAGGGGAGCATAGTGATAGAGAAAGAGAAGTAATGAGGGGGCTAATTTGAATAAAGCATGATAGATATATGTCTGAAGTGCCAAGACGAAACCCCCTTGGACTATCAACATGCACTTTAAATAAAAATGCATGCCAGGAGTGTATAACAGGTTTTTTCTGGGAGTGAGTAACAATGGGATGGGGTGGGCATAGGGAAATGGTAAATGATGAATATGGTGCATGTATTTTGTATTCATATGTGAAAATAGAAGAATGAGACCTGTTGAAATTGTTTTAAGAAGGATGGGAGAAAGATGAGGAAGAATGATGGAGGGGGTGCATGTAACTAAGATATGTTGTAAGCACATTTGTAAATACCTAAATGTATTCCTGAACAACTATTATATGCCAATAAAAACTGAAAAAAATTTAAAAATAGGAATGCAGACTTGAAAATGAACAGGGTGAATGCTCTGTTAGAGAAATATGCATACACTCCAGGGATTTAGCACTCAAAGGACTTCAGCCATTGGGAATAGACACTTCCACAAAGTCTTTGAGTTCTCAGCTTGCATGGTGAACTAATAAGGAGGAAGTCATGTTTCATCATGTAAATTGGGTACACCGGCTATATTGCCAAACCTAAAAATAAGTATTACAGACTTATGAATGTACTGACAACAACTGAAGCCAAGGGCAACCTCTGTTCCTAACAGGTTAATCTACTTTTCCTGAAGTGCTGTGTATCTTTTATTAAGACTACGTTAGATGTGCCAGGTATTACAGAATTTTTTATATGTTGAGTCGTTATGATGCAGAAACATGGAGATGAAGTAATGGAGATGTGGCTGTAGATTTTTAAAAATACAATTTAGATAAAATGTAATGGAGTCTCACATTTAGTAATAAAATTTAAGGAAGGAAACATTTTTACACACATACTGTATGCCCAGCATAGAGCAGGGTTCTTTCATATGAAGATGTCAACTTCTTTTAAATTAGAGTATCTAATTAAATTTTTTTAAATCTTTATTTGCCTTTTGGAATTTTATAATTCTCCATTTAAAAATTAACCACTTTATGCCAAAATACATCAGTTGGGACCAATTCTGTTTGCAGACCAATTCTGAAACTTGCACATTTCCATAATAAGATATAAAATCCTTCCCCATAACATGTAGTTGTGGGGGACTTTATAAGCTAAATGTAGCAAAATCAAAACCCTGGATTGTAAAATCCAAATAAATTCATTTCCCAGATAGGACATGATGAAAATAACCACTCTGCAGAGATATGTCATCTGTGTTGAGCATTTCTAAGTTGATAGTCCAAGAAAATAATACCTAGGGAATTTGAATATCCTAGTTATAGTCTGCATTAATTGTACATAAAATGCATAAAGAAGTAAATGGTAAAATGGAGGTGTAAAATAAGATCAGAGAAAGATAAAACATTCTGAGCATTTGTGAGAAATCTGAATTTACCAATTATCTATTTCTTTTAGTTAAAAAATTAAGGTAATGAACCCATTATTTTGTAATAACAAATATGCTATATATGCTAATAACAAATTTATTTAAAGAAAAAAAGAAATTAAGGAAAAATAATAACCCACACTCAGTCTATATTCTTTTGACACGCATTATACTCTTACTTTTGACACTTATATACTCTTATATAACCAGTATTTCTCCTGTTTATCTGATGGTATAGATTATGGTTCAGAATTTTTTTTCATGTAGGCAAGGCATACAGCCCTTTGTACAGAGCTGCACCTATCTATGCCTGTCTTCAAATGGAACTGAAATCATACTGAATAAATTAAGCACGTGCTTTCAAGTCAAAGCATTTGGGACAAAACATTTCAAGACAAAACATGGGCTTGTCTATGCAAGGCCACAAAATTTTAAAAGGATATTGATTGAATTTTTTGTTTCTATGTTTTCTAAGACTTTCAAAATCATTCAGTGGTTGATATACAAAATACAAAAGGGAAGCTCCTACAAACACAAGACCCTGGCCTCCCTCCTTTGTATTTCTCACCACCCACTCCCTTAACATTGCAATTTGGAAGCCCTGAATGGTTTATAAGATTTGTGTTTCCTGTGATTTTTTTTTCATATACTGTTCCCAATGTCCTAAGTGAGAGGGAATGGAATTGATACTCTATGAAGATGGCCAAAGTTTGTACCTTGTTGATCCTCAAATTTTAGATTTTAAACAAATCAGCAATCTAATATGTGAAACTCTTAAATTATGCCAAGTCAACTCTTGTAAGTAGAGAGTTGGTACCAATTTTTGAATATTCAATTTTTTGAGTAAGCTCCCAAGTTTCTTTTGTGGTTTTACTTGTGATAATTCTGTATTTCTCTGCTCTCTTAATAGGATTCTTTCTCACATTTTATTAGTGTTTGATGATATATGGAATAGTGTCTTATTTTCTTAATAAATTCAGTACAAAACAAACTTTACAGAAACCTGTAGCCATGTTGGGCATTAGGCAGAGTAATACGGATTAATACTACTCACTCTGGTTTCTTGGTAGTTGGACACATTGCAGAGGTAATAAAATTCCAAGATTCTTCCTGGGAAGGGATTGTTTCTTCCTCACATCATCCTTGGGTGAGTATCCTTGCATAAATATCCAAGAGAGATAACTTGGGTAAACTGCCTTTCTGATAATTCTCTAAAAGGAGCCTCTGACTTGAAAAGTTATTTCAATTGAAAAGTGATTCCAACTTTCCTTTTGTGCTCTGCATTTAGAATAAATTCATGTCTTTCTTTTATAGTAGAAAAGTAACTGCCAGCAGTGACATTGTGCAAGAGACTTCAGGCTTGTTCTTTTTTCTTGTGTTCTCTGAAGAGAAAATGATTATACTGTGATTTGCCATTGATTAACTAAAATCACCCATCTATAGAGAGAGGAGAAAGTGCAGCCCAGAAACCATAGCAACCTCCATGAAAATGGTTCCTGTAATGACACTCTTTCACAATGTCCAGGCTTCCAGGTGGGCAATTGCTTATAATTTTTGCCTGAAGAACTGAATCATCCACAATGGAGTTGACTGGGTTTCCTTGTGAGGGCCATTCTGATTATGTAAGAGGAGTTCATACTTGCTTGCTGAAAAATGTAGCAGCAGAAAAATTAGCTTTTGATGTATTATATGATCAAGGAGGGATTATTTGTACTCACCTCACTGCATGGAGAACCTCTCTCTCTCTCTCTCTCTCTCTCTCTCTCTCTCTCTCTCTCTATATATATATATATATACACACACACACACACACACATATACTTGCAACCATTAACTGATCTCTTAATTTCCCTTAATAAGTGGGAAGCTAGTCCCATTTCAGACTCTAAAAAGTCATTTCCATTTTTCAGGAAACAAATAGCACTAAGGGTACTTTTATATTCAGGAGGGAGAGTATTGAAATTTATCAGTGGTGTTTCAACAATTAATCTTACAATGACAGCTATTTGATTGCCAACCACAAGTTCAATAGATGAGCTACAAGTCTGGAAATGGAAAGCTTCAATATCCATGATACCAACTAGAAACTATGGGAGAAGGCCAGTAGCGACTTTTTTCGCTTACATCAATAGACTCCCCCTACCCATTTAGAGTAATCTTCTTTACTATATTTGCAAAAAGAAAATTAATCTTCGTATTTAAATGCATAAAATCAGAAGAACAGAGCATTACATTCCTCAGTTTTCTGTTGCTGTGACAAAATACCTGAGAAAATCAATTGGTGAGGAAGAAAAGTTAATTTCATCCTTCGCTTCAGAGGTTTCAGCCCATGGTCACCTGCCTTTGTTGCCTTTAGACCTGTGGTGAGATAACACCTCACAGCAGGGAGTGGGTGGTTGGGAAGCAAATACAGAGAGAGGAAAGACCAGGGTCCCAGCTTCTCCTTCAAAACATGTCTCCAATGACCTAATTTCCCCCACTATACCCCACCTCCAAAAGATTCCACCACTTCTCAATAGGACCGTGGACTGGTGACCAAGCCTTTAACAAAACATGAGCCTTTGGATCCACTTGAAATCTATGACAAGCAGTCTTCCATCATTGCTACTCTGGTATTTCACAATTTGTTGATTTATGGCGCAGTCAACTATCAAAGGTAAATATTGGAAATATCTGACAGTGTTTTTAAATACAATCTTCTGCTTGTCTGGCATCAAAACTTGTACTGTGCTAATTAAGCTTGTATTTTAACACTTGCAATGAAGAGCAGTCCCTTGTTTATTCATTTTAAAAAGTGAAACAAGCAGAGAATATTGTCTGGCATATGCTAAGTACTTTTGGTAGGTTGGGACAATTGACATAAAAATGACCTTCCTCCCAGGAAGCTACAGTCTAGAATTTCAGAAATCAATAGATATTTAAATTTTTTCAAATATTTCCACAGGGAATTTTTTTTTTACAATTAAACTGAAGCTCATTTTCTAAAGGTTGTTTAAGACCTGTATGCTAACATTTTATTACAGTAACTCTCAAATCAAGGGATCACAATTGTCTCCCATTGAGTAAAGGAGCTTCATTCAAGGTTTCTCAAAGTAGCAATTTTGTTGGAAAGAACTTGGTTTCAGGGCGTGATCTGGTTTGATCACACCAAAAAGCAGGGGCAAATGAATAACAGAGACTATTGGGCATGTGATATGATTAGGGAACCATGAATTCTTAATCCTTTCCATAAATTTTAATTTATGGAAATTACACACTGTTTACATGTGTCTAACTGCGTCTTCTTCACCAAGTCTTTTCTCCCTGGCCTGACAGACCATAGGGTACCCACCATTTCTATATCCATAGTATATAAGGATGCTTAATAAGTCCTGGCTAACATAATTGAATTGTACTTTCATAGTTTAAATGTTGATGTAAATGCACAAAAGCAATCTGAAACCTACTGAATACAACCTTTGGCTGTAGAAAGCTATGAGGCATATTTTTCTAAGACCTTTATATCATCTTCAAACCTGAAGCTGAATCTTAGCACCATTTAAATCCACTTTGGGGTTATTCAGGGTTATTTCTTGAAGCAAAATACAATGATGAATACATAAGTTTGCATTTCACATCCTCTTTTTAAAGAACTCATTTAGCTTATCTCTCAGAAACAGGTTTTGATTAACTTAAAATATGCCCTTGGATATTGACTTTTCAGGATGAAATTTGCAATAGGCTTGGTGGGTATAGATACTATGTACTGATTAGAAAAATTAAAAACAAAATGTGGAGTCAGCAGACTCCAGGCCTTCTTCCAATGGCTTGACTTCTATAATTATGTAGTTAATGTCTAATTTTCCTATCATTAGTTACTGTTTTAACAAAATTGATAAAAAAATTTTCAGGATGTTCATTGGGGGTGAATTTGTAAGTTGTTATATGAAAGGTTTTTCTGAAAAACAAATATATCATGAGGTAAGAATTCAGGCAATATGCCCTCTAGCTGATCATTTCCTTTGAGGCAGGCAGTATTTATGGGGGATGGAAGGAGAAAGTGTTTAGTTAATATTCAGTGGCTGTCAGATTATTATATTTGAAGTTATAATGGGGGTGATTTTGGTTATATAAGTAAACTTTGTATAATCTGTACCAGCAAATGCAAAAATGTAAAAATTACTGTCAACTTACACTGAAATTCAGCTAGATATAGAGAGGATTTTGAAAGAGATGATGAATCATAAATTATTTGAAAAGTCTTTTGCATACATCCATTTTCATGCTGAGAAGAATGCATCATTTTTACTCAGCTTGTTTATAATGTGCAAATAGCTGGCTTACTAGTTGCTTTTTCCTGGACCTTGTGGTTGTTGCAGAAGTCTGGAAAGCAAATATGGCATATTAGGTCACTTTTGGTAGCACGTCTGCTTACATGTTATCCATGAGACATTGTGCTCAAGAGAGTCAGTGTTAGCCCCTTCAGCAAAGTCTAAAGGAAGCTTCCCAGTATTCTGACTTAAAGCATTATGAGCAGCAGCTCATCATTAATCTAGTTTGTAATCCTGCCTCTGCCTTCTATTTGCTTCATGTCACTCTATCTAGACAAGAGTAAGCATTTGAGTGGTGGTCCACGTACACTTTTATGAACATGGTAGATTGTCTAATATCTGTGTGGGCTGAAGGTATTGAGAGATGGAATAGTGGACAGATGAATGGAACAGAGTTCAGTCTGCTATTTTGCTCCAGCAAAGAGATATTGGTTTAGTGCAGTGGTTCTTAATAGCAGCCTACAGATCCATTGATAAGATGGCATGATGATCTAGGAAAGTCATGAAAAGTTTAAGGGTAAAAGCTTACTAGAATTAAAAGGAGATCATATATTTAAAAATAAATATTTAACATTGATGAAAAACTTCCCTGAATGTGGACAATTTCCAGTTAGAGCATACAATAGGGAGACAGTGCCAATTTACTGTGCTAACAAAACAAATAATGAATCAACTTAACAATGAAGGCAGAATAGGCATTACCAGAAAACAAAACATACTGAAATAATTGAAAGAATACTTTGGTCAACTTAAAAGTCAATGATTTTTCTGCAATATAGTAGAGATATCAAATACCCTTAAAATAATTCTTAACTTTAGAGCAATTGCAAAAATACCCAATTGGTTGTCATTATTTTATTTAAGCTTTTTACATTGAGACTCACATAGGTGATACTGGTTTGTAGATTTCCTCTCTGTACTGTCAGAAGACATAATAAGGGCAAATGATCAAGACAATTTAGAACAAATAAGATAAGAGTGAGGAGGCAATTGTACAAATTGTTAAAACATGTACTTTGAAAGAAAAATTTCAATAGTACATTACTGGTTTGAGAACAGACTTTAATAGGTGTGACAGAATACAGAGTCCAGAAAGGATCCTAATATTTAGCATATAGAGAAAGGCTGACATAAGCTCAAGTAGTAGAGCACCTGCATAGCAAGCACAGGGCCCTGAGTTCTAAACCTTAGTACCATAAAAACAAAGAATTTAGAAGCTTTCCATATGTTTCACAACATGTCAAATGGCAGCCAAATGGCATTTGAAAGGAGTCCCAAGATCTTCCTTCTTCATTTTATTATCCTAAGAAACATCTCTTTGAACATAATTTATTTCCCAAAAAGGATGGGCAGGCACACTGGAGTGGTCATGCTATTGGAATGCTAAACTTAACACGTTACCTAACGACAGGGCAGAAGTCTTCCAGTCAGAGGGAGCTCTCCCCCCCGTTCCTGTTTCCTGACTCGGATGCAGCCTGTGATCAACCACGCAACTCCCTGGTGCACATCTCCTGAAAAATCACTTCTGTGAAGTCAAGGGGAGGGGTCCTGTCAGGCACAGGCACGATCAGACCCATATTTAGAAGGAAACACAGCTGACTCAACTCCTGCGCGTGACTCCCAGGGTTCTAATCAGAAGTCTCTTGTGAGCTGTTGCGGCTGAGCCATCTCTCTGGCAACCATGACTTAACCTCAAAATGATGCCTGTTTAGGAGATTTCTTCCTGAGAAATGATCCATAGCGTGTGCAAAAAAGTTCTAGACTGGGTCAAAATGCTGCCCAAAAGACTGGTTCCATGGGCCTAGCCATCTTTTCCTCTATCATAGCAAAAGGCATAGAAGGGAGCAACCAGGCACATAATTTGCACCCCAGAGAATTTATTACTAATCTATCCACTTAACAGATGAAGAAACTGAGGCTCAGAAAGTTGAAATAACTCATCTACAGTTTCTGCATTAATAGTGGCTGAATCAATTTTGATCCCTTCTCTCCATCGATGTTTCCTAGTCCATCAATGGGTAGGATTTAATATTCTAGACAAGAACATTTGCACAGTTTGGTTGTATGGTTTGTACACTGCACAATTCCAGGCAGTGACAGTCATATTAAGAGACAGATCATGGAGCATGCTGGTCCCTATCCATGGCTCTTGGCTTGTACCATGTTAGTGACACCGTAAGTTAAAGTGAAGAGGCATCTTTCCCTGATTTTTGCTCCTGAGTAAACACTTAGGAGAATCCAGTTGCCACCCTGGAATTGAAGAGTGAATCAATAGGGGTTGAACAGTCAATGGTGTTGACTGTTGGAAAAGTCACCTCTTCCTTTGAACATAAGACATTCTTATCAGTCCTATTGTAGAACCTTAATTCACTTGTCCTTAGGATAAACTATTTTGCAAAATTATTGGTTCTCTGTGCAGAGTTGTCTCTGGGTGACACATTACTGGGCCGAGGCACATAGACAGGTACATCTGTGTCTCGAATGTAAATATGACTCAAGGCTCTATCTGAGAATCCTCCTCCCCATGCATGATAATGAGATCAATTCTCTAAAAGGGCAGTGTTCACCAAGAGTTGTCATGCCTTTGTGATGAGGTAGGGGTGTGTGTGTACAGGGGGGCGGACAGAACAAAGGGTCAGGGGATCTGAGCTCTCTCCTAACTACAATACTAGGTATTGGGGGAAAGTATCTCATCTTTTCAAGCTTCATTGTCTCAACTCTGAATTGATAAAATTGGATTTGCTCTTCATTGTCTCATTCCTATGGTAAATATTGTATGACATAAGTATCTTTTTTTCTGTCTTATCTCATTCTCCAGAGGCATTGCAGAGACATTCCAGAAACTTCCCTATCCCAAGGTTGTGGCCAGCCAGAGATGAGATGGTTACACTCCTAATTTTCCTATCATTTTAAATCAACAATTTTTGCAATGGTAGCATCTGTTGTTGTTGTCCCCTGACTCCGTCATGGTGGAGTGTCTGTGGTCAGGGACAATATGTTCTGATCTGATACTGGCATTGCAAAGGAACACCTGCATAACTTTGGAGAATGACAGAAAGGTAACAGACATCTGGTAACAGATTCTTTTGCAGCTTCAGTGGTAGGACAAACAGCCTACCCACAATGACTCAAGAGATCCAGTAAGGGCCTTCCTTACCTGCAATATCCCTCTTTGTCTTGTAGTGATGTAATGCAAGATTCGGGCAAATGCCCCGAGAAGGGACATCATAGATGTGCAGAACAATTAAGGCTTCATTTTTATCTATTTGTTTTGGGGAGAAGAGTGGTAACTGAGAGTTGAACTCAGGGTTTAATAGGCAGATTGTCTACCAGCCCTTTTTACTCTGGTTATTTTTGAGATAGGGTCTCACTTTGTGCCCTGGCTGGTCTGGACCACAGTACTCCTACTGGTACCTTCACCATGTCCACCTTTTATTTGTTGAACTGGGATCTTATGAACTTTTTGCCTGGACGGGCCTTGAATTGAGATCCTCCTGATCTTTACCTCCCAGCTAGCTAGGATTACAGGTTTGAGCAACAGCATTTGACCAGAACTTCAAGTCCAGTGCAATAGGGTCCTACCTTGCCATAAAGAGAGAAGCTCCATTACAATAGATGTGAGCTTCTAATGACAGAGCACCAAGCCCAGCCACAAGGACACTGATGATTGCTGCAGAATTAGAAGAGCTTTCAGATGCCACTCGAACAGGAAGAACAGTCTCAATTATCTCCTCCTGTACAATAAGCTCCCCTCCCATCTGCATATACTAATTTACAGATTTCAGGTTCGCTTGGCAATCTGAACAGCCAGTTCTCTTCCTCACCACATGCGAAGGCAACAGTTGGGGGTACTTGTTGCCCATGGTGAACCAGAGTTTGAGAGTCTCACACTCATGACCTCTGATTCTATATTATTCCTGCCTATTTGGCTATTCCCAGTCAATCAGGAACCAGAACCTTCTAGGGGCTATTGCACAGATAATGCTGCTCATCTTCATTTCCATATCTTCCTTTCCTCCCTGAATTGTCACTTTTCACAAATTAGATGAAGGATGAAAGATATGGGCAAATATGGTTATACGAAAAGGGGAAAAAAAATCACAGACTAAAAGTACATTTTGGCAGCACATAATTCTCTTCTTTCCTCAGCCATCTACAGATAAATAAGGGGGCAACATGAAAGCTTTGTAATTTGTCTAAAAGGCTACTCTATGATATGTCAAACCAGGAAAAGCAAAAAGGATATACGTACTCAAAGCCATCTACCTTTGACTGCAATTTCCCCCTGTATTACTCAGATTGCTTGAGATGAGTTTAGATGACAGCTTTGTCCTTCTAAAACCACATATTGAAGTTGGAAAACCCCAGCAAGAGCCAATTGGAGTTTCTGACATCGTTGTTTTCCATTCTGATCCGTGAGCCTCAGGTTGATGATGGGAAAAGGGAAAAATAAAGAAAACAAGTCAGACTTTGTTCTCTTCAGAGGATGGATTTTGCTGCTTTGAACTGGGGGTTTCTATAGAGCTGCTTTCTTGGGATGAGGAGTGGGAGGTGAGGCAAAAGGCTACTAATTCGAAGTGGTAGGAAATGAGGACTAATGCTGAGATTTCTCCATCTCTGTTATATTTTGCACTTGAATTAAAATCAAGCAGAGAAATAAATCTCTTGATGGGAATTTTGCCCAGTGAATAATTTAGGATTAAGAGCTATAAATGATATGTATAAGCACATCCAGCCATTAGTTTTCCTCCACCTGGTAGTAGTTAAAAGATTGCTTCATGAAGAAAGCTTCTCTCTTCTTAAAAGAACAAGACCTGAGACTTAAAACAGACATAACCAAGCAACTTGGGATATCATAGAATCTCTTAAAAACTTTCCTTCAGTCGAGGGTAATTTGGTGTCTTTTTTTTCTTTTCTTAATTTCTACATCAACAATAGAATAGCAGAAACAGAATTAGACTGGCTGTGGCCTGCAAACTGCCTTTCATTCTTTCCTGCCAGGTTAAACCACACTCAGGTACTACACTGGGAAGCAGAAGTCTGGAAGCATGAAATAATTACATGTCGAGATATGGGTCTTGTCCAGAGATCTGAGCAGGGCTCCAGGCAGAAGCCCAGGCAGGTATTTCATTTATTCCGTTAACAATGATGTACTGAGTGACTACTATGTACACATGTTATATACCTGACAAGTGGGTCATATTAGTGGAATACTCAAAGACCCTGTGGAACAAAGATCCTTGTTCTTGAGGCATATACATTTCCACAGTAGAAGACTAGTAATTAACAATAAAAATGATAGTGGGACAGATTCTACAGTGTGTTGGAAGCTGAGAAGTTTCATAGGAAAAAAGTAAGGTAGGGCAACAGAGACCAGAATGCCATAGACGTCATGTAGTGTGTTGGTTTCAAGTTCTCAATATGTAACCAGGGGAGTTCTGATTACAAAAGTGTTACTTGAAGACTGGAAGGGCATGAGGGCTTTAGACAGTTGGATAGCTAGGGCAGATAATTCCAGAAAGAGGGATAGTTAATACAAACGTAGGAGCACACCTGGCAGGTTGAAGAGGGTGAGGAAGTAGACTGACTAAAGCAGTGAGCAAGGCAGAGTGTAGGAGGAGATCACAGCAGAGATGTAAAGGGAAGTGGCTATAGATCTCCTGGGCCATTGTAGGAGCTTTGCAGTTTACTGAGTGAGATGGGGACCATTGGGGAAATTGAGTCTTTTATATACGGAATTAATCTTTCATCCTTCAGCTGACAGAGAAACATTTTAGGTGATGATGGTAGGGGCCAACAGTTCAATTGCTGTGTTTCTGTCTGTACAGAGTGCTTGCATGATTATTTGCTTTATTAGGTTGTGATCTCACTATTTCCATAAAAATTAAGTGCTGGTCCTAACACAGCTGAGACAAAGCTGGAAATCAATGTGTCTGTGGTTCTCAACCCTGGTAATGAATTAGAATTCCCTGGAGTATTTTTACAGCCTACTAATGCCAGTGCCCACAACTGGAGGTTGTCATTTAAGTGGCCTTGGAAAAAGTCTAAGACAGCATTTAAGAAAACAATAGAGAAACGAACATTCCAGGACACTGTAATATGCCACCAGCATTGAACAATTCTGCATTAGATGCTTTTCCATTTAATTTATTTTTCAATAATTGACACATAATGTATCTATAGTATCAGGGTGACATTTCTATACATGTACACGGTGTGTAAGGATGACATCAGCATAACTTGCATATCTATCACCTCCAATACTTACCATTTCTTTGTCTTGGGAACATACAAAGTTTTCTCTAGTAGGTATTTTGAAATGTATAATCAATTGTTATCAACCATAGCTACCCTATCATGCTATAGAATATTAGAAATTATTCTTGTCTTCAACTACATACTCTACCTGTTGACTATCCTTTCTCCATTTTCCTTTCTCCCACTCTTCTCAACCTCTGGTAACCACTGCTCTAGTCTCTACTTCCTTTAGATCAGCTTTTGTAGTGTTCACACATACATGTGAACATGCATTATCTTTCCATGTCTGACACTTCACTTAACATTTTAAGTGCCTCTATATAGCCATAAGTGACAGATTTTCTTTCTTTTTTAATGGCTGACTAATATTCCACTGTGCATGTGGTCTGCCTTTTCTTTATCCATTCGTGCTTCCTTGGATTGGTGCGAATGAAAGTTAATACGACCATTATGGAAAATAGTATAGAGTTTTCTCAAAAAACTAGAAAAAGACCTACCAAAGATCCACCAATTCCACTATTAAGTGTATATCCAAAGGAAAGGACATCAGTACATTGAAGAGATATCTGTATTTCTGTGTTTATTGTAACACCACTCACAATAGCCAGGATACAGAATCAAACTAGGTGCATTAGATGTTTAGAAGGAAAACATCTTTAGCTCATTGAACTAAAACCAGAAGACCATGTGTTTCTTTGGGAGTAGAATTAAATAACAAGAATAGGTGTGAATTTTTCAATACATATGTCAGATATAGTACTTTCTACATAAGTGAAAGTACTATATCAAACATGTAAGATTATGGGAATTCCTTGTATTTTAATTTACTTAGAGTTTGTAAATAGTTTGGGGTTTTTTTTTTCCTATTTTTATTTGTTTGTTTTGCAGAGCTGGGGTTTGAAATCAGGGCATTACGCTTGTTAGGCAGGCATTCTACCTCTTGAGACATGCTTCTCGCCCTGTAAGTACTTTCTGAGAATGAGGACTTGGGAGTCTCTGAGAAGTTATTTCTCTTCGATGGTGGCTGAACCTGTATATGTGATGAATTGCTGCTGGCTGCACAAACTTCAGGAGCAGGAGGCCACAACCAATTAGTCACATTAGAATTATGTGAATTAGAATTATGTGAGGCTCCTTAGTAAGCCTCAACCAATTAGTCACATTAGAATTAGAATGAAAACTCATAAAACTCATGGTGGACATGTTACTTAGGCAAGACTAAAGCAAAAAAAATGGTGGTAAGAGAAGGAGAGCTAATCATTGGAATTCCTTTTTCCATTTTTAATCGACACAAAATAAGTGTACCTATTTATGGGATAGAGTGTGGCATTTCTATACATGTATCCAATATGCAACAATCAAAGCAAGGTAATTAACATATTCATCACCTCAAATACTCTTTTTTTTGTGTTGGGAACATTCAAAATCCTTTCTTTTGTTTTGAAATATACAATGAATTGTTAACTATAGTCACTCTACTGTGCTAAAAAAACACTATAATTTATCCATCCTGTCTGACTGTATTTCATTTCTATGCAGCTCTTAGCTCTGACATGTAAGGGGTAGTCTGCCTATTAACTCCTCAAAGACATTTTATCATGTATGTCAGATTACCTTTGGTTATTTCAAAGTGGGGTTTGCAACTTTAAATTCTCCATTGTCATCATTACAACCACATCTTTATGAACTGTTTTTTTGAGTGATAGGGATCAAACCCAGGGCCTTGGGCTGGCAGATTGATTCAAGTGGTAGAGTGCCTGCCTAGCAAGCATGAGACCCTGAGTTCAAACCCCAGTACCACCAAAAAAGAAAAACAAAAACAAAAACAAAAAACCCAGGGCCTTTTGCATGCTAGGTAAGCACAGTACCACTAAGCCCTGGCCTGTCACCACCACTTTATATTCATTATCTATGTCATCTCACAACGATCCTAAATTAAGATGCTATTTCATTCCTTTTTTACATCTGTGGAAACTCAGTTTTGTGCCCATTTGCACAAGTAGAGCATTGTCGTTGACTTTGAACCTTGCAGCCTGACATCAAGGGTAAGACAGTTAAACACCCTCCCCTGCCCCACTCTATTCAACTACAAATGCTGGAGACCATGCCTGATACTGTTCCCATAAAAGGAATGTAGGTCATAGCCTGTCTTGCTCCATATTTTCTCAAGATAAAATATTCTCAGAATTTATACATATATTATTTATCCTGAAAACGAGCATTGTAGTTCCCATTTTTCTCTTGGCACTGAAGGACATAGATGGCACCAGACAGCACACTATGAAATCAAAGATAAAATAAAATAGGGACTGGGGGTGTAACTCAGCGGTACAGCACTTGCTTAGCATGTATGAGGCCCTGAGTTTGACATCGAGCCCCATGCACACACATAAAAGATAAAATAATTTGCAAGCATCTACGTAAAGTTCATCTTTGAAAACTACTATGTGCCTACTCATTTTGATTTTATTTAATCATTGCCCTCAAAATGTAGCAGCCAAAATCCTACTAACATTACGGTGGAGCAAAGTCCATTCTCGAGTTACTGATATGGAACAGGGAAATCTGTTACCAGTCTCCAAATATCAACAGTGTATAATTAGCAGCTGCTAAAATAATAGAAGTCAATTGAACAAAAATATGGTATGCACAGCATTCATTTATTAAATACCTTCTGTTTCCAAACACTTCTTTTCACGGTGGCTTGACAAGCTTTCCTGGAGACATTTAGCATGTGTCCCTGAGCACAGGGAATTGCACACTTTTGGGAAAACTTATTAAAAAAGACATGACTGCATCCAACAGACAAGTGTGGATATGACTGTTTTACATTTGTGAGATAAATTAATACAATTGTCAAAAGCAACCTTCACATAGGCTGCCATTATCAAAGACGTCAGCAGCCCGTCTCCCTGGGAGACAGCAAAACCCTGCATTTATCTAAATTATCTCAGTAATATGACAGGGTGATTGCTCACTAATGGTCAGTAACAGTTTTCTTTGTCATTTTCCTAGTCATTACCTCCTCAGGATGAACTGCAGAATAAACTGCTTGGAGTCCATGACTAGAATATTAATTTGCTCTTTGCCTTTATGGCTGATTCTCTCAAACACATGAAGGTGGCTAACACACTTTCTGACATTTTCATGTCATGAAAAAGAACACCCTGCCTTAGAAAGCCTGGTAGACACAGACAGCCAGGCATGCCCACAAGCTTTCTTTTAGCATCCACCCTGGCTGTGCGTTCCGTCTTGCATCTGAAAAAGCCTGTAGTGACTGTGTTCACAAAGGGCTGGTGGAGGTATTTGCAGGTGTATTTCTCTGGCTCCATCCAGCTCTGTTTCAGGTCTCCATTGTTCAGGTTGTCCTCCTTTGAAGACACCAATCACACAATAAAACTAAATGCCTTTAACAGCAGATTCCATGAACATTTTGCTGCAACAATGTGCATATGTAAGCCCTGCTCCTTTCTTAAAGGCAGGTGGTGGGTGGCCAACTGTTTGTTGTGAGTGTTTTCTACCCAACACAGTCTAGATCTGACTTCAAAAAATAAAAACCCAAACCAAAGGGAGATGATAAGAAGGCAAAACTTTTTTTTCCCCAATAAATAGTCAAAGATGCTTTAAAAGCAAAGATTTAAAAGTGTAAAAGAACCAGCCATAAGTTATGGAAACAGCCAAGATGCCCCAGCACTGACGAATGGATTAAGAAAATGTGGTATCTATACACAATGGAATTTTATGCAGCCATGAAGAAGAACGAAATGTTATCATTCGCTGGTAAATGGATGGAATTGGAGAACATCATTCTGAGTGAGGTTAGCCTGGCCCAAAAGACCAAAAATCGTATGTTCTCCCTCATATGTGGACATTAGATCAAGGGCAAACACAACAAGGGGATTGGACTTTGAGCACATGATAAAAGCGAGAGCACACAAGGAAGGGGTGAGGATAGGTAAGACACCTAAAAAACTAGCTAGCATTTGTTGCCCTTAACGCAGAGAAACTAAAGCAGATACCTTAAAGCAACTGAGGCCAATAGGAAAAGGGGAACAGGTACTAGAGAAAAGGTTAGATCAAAAAGAATTAACCTAGAAGGTAACACCCACGCACAGGAAATCAATGTGAGTCAATGACCTGTATAGCTATCCTTATCTCAACCAGCAAAAACCCTTGTCCCTTCCTGTTATTGCTTATACTCTCTCTACAACAAAATTAGAAATAAGGGCAAAATAATTTCTGCTGGGTATTGGGGGGGGAGAGGGAGGGGGGAGTGGGTGGTAAGGGAGGGGGTGGGGGCAGGGGGGAGAAATGAACCAAGCCTTGTATGCACATATGAATAATAAAAGAAAAATGAAAAAAAATAATAAATGTGACCAAAATGTCAAAAAAAAAAAAAAAAAAAAGAACCGGCCGTACCAAGGAAAATAGGTTATTGCAGTTCAAAGTGGTCACTGTACTGGGCTGTCCAAATAACAGGAGCCCAAACAATGAACAGAGAATCAGAATGGCAGCTATAGTCTCTACTACAGGTAGGCAAGCTGCCTCTATTGTACTCAATCCTGTGCAAAACTACTACCTTGTGAAAGATGACATGCAATGAACACAGACACCAGGTAAACAAGCGTCTACGTGTATTACAGCCTGTGCACTTAGGTGCAAAGGGTAGTGAGTGATTCAGCACCTTCTTTGCTACCCAGGGCCATCTCAACCACTTTCTTGCTCTGGCTCTTGGCCATTTGTTTGTTCACTTAGAAAAGCAACCATATGGCCCGTATTTCCTAAGACAGCTCTAACTTGAATAGTTTGTTTCACTCCACTGAGAGGACTTATGTGATTATCAGAATAAGTATCCTGATTACAGGCTTGGGAAAATATGGCCCCTAAACTTCCACAAAGCAGAGCTATGCTGTGTTCAAACACAGGCTCGTTCTGTCGTCCTGTTGTTATTGTTCCCCATTCTACCAGTCCTTTTGGTTGTTGTGACCTTAATCCCAAGGACACCCATATTTCCAACAGCCCACTGACTAAATTGTAGAACTGGCACCCTGAGGACATTCAGAGATATCTTATCCCAAATATAAAACTCAACATTTTTCCTCTGAGACTATGGTTTCGACCAGTTTCACAAACCAGACATCTGGTAGTTATCCTAAAATCCATTTTCTCCTTCACTACTAAGCCAAACCCAGCCAATTCTCCATTTGATCTCTGGAATGCATTTCCATCTCTGGGTACCTGATAACTCTTGCACAGCAGGTCATCATCAGCCCTTGTTTAAACTAGTCTAACAAATTCATAATTGCTGTTTTCATTTCTAGTTTCTTCAATTCCAGACCATTTTCCACACAGTTTTCACTCTTTTAAAAACTAAAATTTGGCAGGGCATGTTGGTGCATTTCTGTAATCCCATCTACTCAGGAGACAGAGACAGGAAGAATGCAAGTTTGAGGCCAGCCCAGGCAAACTTAGTGGGACCCTGTCTTAAAAACAAAATATAGAGGAAAAGGCTAGAAGCATAGTTCTAGTGATAGAGCACTTGCCTGTCATGAGTGTGGTCCTGGGTTCCATCCCCAGTTCCACAAAATGAATGAATGAATGAATAAATACCTTATTCCTCTAATTTAAAATGCATAACAGCTTCCTCCATTTTCCAAATTGTTCATCCAACTCAGTCTCTGCCACTCAGTCTCTAAACCTTGCTTAAAAACCTTACTCCTCATCACATTTGTGGTGTGTACATCCCACTGTACTTTGTTAAGACTGTAACTTCAGTGAAAGTGGTGCTTTCCCTCTCTTCAACGTTTATACTTCTTCTTTTCCTTGATTTATTATTATTATTAGTTTTGCAGTGCTGGAGAATCTAACCCAGGGCCTTGCACATGCTAAGAAAGCTACATCTCCAGCTCTCTATGATATTTCAATATTAACTTTAAACCTCGTCTTCTTTCTTTTAAATTCCATTCCATACCTTAAGTAAGTGAACCTTATTTAAGATTTTCTTCATTTGATTTTGTTCTGTTCTTTATTTTATCTAGCTTAATTTTCATGTCTCCTATAGCACGTCACACACTGAATTATAGCTGTTAGTTTATATGCTTGTTTCCCTTTTTAATACATCAGCCACTTACCTGTGTACCCAAGGGCCTGGCATATAACAGACCTTTAATGAATACATGTTGAATTGAATGACTTCAGCAGTCACACTTACATTCTAACTTCTGTCTTATTTAAAACACACACACACACACACACACACACACACACACACACACACACACACTAATTTAAAAACTCTACTTTTCTCACACAACATTACTTCACATCCTAGGACATTTCTGTATTGATATTAATGTGGTTTTTTTGTTTTTGTTTTTGTTTTTTTGTTTTGCTTAGCTAGTTCAGTCGCTCACCAAGGTTCATAGGTAAAGGAAGGGAAGGAACCCTGTGGCTTGCTGGCTGGTACTGTAAACCTGTGGGCTGCAAGGGTGAGAGATGAGAAAGAAGCATGGGAACAAGATGTCAGTCCATAGGCTACACTCAGACTTCATGCTGCCTTTTTAAAACATTTTTTGCTTTTCTGGGAGCTTTCTATGAATTTGAGTGATTTGTTTGAGTTTGAATGTATTATAAAACTTGAAGTGATTTGCTGAGACCTCTCATGTTATCCCTTTTCTGATTAAGGAATGTGTTTGGCTGGGTCAACATTCACGAACCTTGCTCTGAGAAGGAGCAGGAGCTCACCCATTTCACACGAAAAGGATGCAACAGTGCACATTAAGGAGCACAGAAAACTTCAGGTCACAATGGAAAATCAAAAGCTGAACCCTGGAGGAGCATAAACATCAATTATAATAAATATAGCTCTATCTATCCCAGTGAACCTTGACATCATTGTTTTCTAGATTATCACAAACAAATTCATGTTCACAATGTTGACAATGCATCAATAAAAGGTTAAATTATGCTCAGTCCATGTATTTAAGAAGTCAGATGAGTATAGAAAATGTTTTAGGACGAATATCCCCCAAGTAGTTAATTTTAAGAACCTTGTTCTTAAAGACAAACTTTGATCATCTGGGAATTTGCTTTTCATCAATTGGCTCTTTTGTCTATGCATGCAAAATCAAGCAATGTAGTTATCATACATACCAAGAGACTACCACTCCAACCTTGTGAAGTAGCTGAAACTCATTACTAGATAAGCGGTAGACTTGGAGCATTATATCTACTCAGTAGGGTCTGAATTATGTAAACTATGGCCAAAGACATGTAGAATCCTTGTATTTCACAGAGTATTCATAATTCGTAGTTACTTTTTATACCAATATGTTTTAATACTAAATTTCTAAATATCTTGAAATAGCATCAACTAATTAAAGGTTTCCTTCTCTCACTTGAGTGAATCTAGAGAAGACTGGCTGGAATGGTGAAAACATGAAATCAAGCCGTAAACATGAATGGTGTTTCCCAGAAGAGGGTAAATCCTTTCATGCAAGAGATAGAAAAAATGTTTTTGTTGTTTAAGCTAGCGAAAGTAGTGTCAATACAATACAGGGGTCAAAAAAATTATGTGTGTGTGTGTGTGTGTGTGTGTGTGTGTGTGTGAGAGAGAGAGAGAGAGAGAGAGAGAGAGAGAGAGAGAGAAGACAAAAAAGTAAAAAGAGAAGAGTAAGAAAGTCTTATTTTTAGTGATTCTTCCAATTAGTCGGAGGTAATTCTAAATGACATTGAAGATACTTTCAACTCCAGAGTCCATAAATCCAGGTCTGGATATTTATTTTACCCAGAAGAGAATGAATGATTGGCAGAAATAATGACTCAGCTCCAAACGGAATCTTATTAGCGATTCTTTTGTTGCTGTCATAGTTATTCAACCTCCAGCTTTAAAAAAAATTCAATAGAATCACACAGACGATGAATCTCCGTGGGTGTCCTTCAACCAAACAGCAGCAGTTTTTGCTGTTACAGCACAGACACGAGTCTGGTATTTTCCTACAGAAGCGACCGCAGACAGTATGTGACCCACTGCTGCGCACACAAACTCATTAAAACCCCAAGACACAATCTGGGTGTCGCAAACAGGCTGGCTCCACATCCCCTTCTGTGCTGGAAGTCTGTGTCTCCAGATTCCACAGCACTAGTCTGCATCTGTCACCGGGCAAACAGGCTGCTTTAAGGGTCTGTGTGTTGTGCAGAGAAATGGTCTATAGGATTTTAGCTGAGAGTAGTTTCACCAGCTTACAGAATGAGAGGATGGATGATGGTTACTCATGGAAAATAAATCATGACTTGGAGATTAGAAAGTCATTCAATTTGGTATGAGCTAGGAGCTTCCCCTGTGGGGTAATCCACCATTCCAGGGGTATCAACTCTCAGACAATGATGACACATTTGCATAAGGAGTTTGCCTCTAAACGTCTTGGTCTTAGTCCATTCAATTCTGTAAGATTGCCATTATTTGTTTTAAAGATTTGAAGGTCAGAAACCATCATATGGTAAAATAGACCCCATATATCGAGATACCCAGACCTTATTTATGTATTATTCTTCAGAGCAGAAAAATGGGCAGTTTGTAAGAAGATTCAATTCTGCTACTATAGAATTGTCTTTGCTGTGATGGGACAGAGTCCACAACATATTAGCACTCCCAGACATATCAGAGCCAACAGGTCCCATTGCCATTATCAAAGAACCAAGTCCCCATCTTTCCACAACAGGTCTGTGTCAGTACTTTAATCCCCAGCTGCATTATAAAGTTTTCTTAGAGGAATTTTTCTCTAGTTCCAAAGGGGAAAGCAAGATGGCCTCCTCACCTGAGGCCTCCATAGTTTGTCATGGGTAATAGTAGGTGCATATCCTATATGAATAGGGACTGGTAAGGAAGTACTGGATGGTTTTATAGCACAGTCATGCCTGTGCTAATGAAATACAACAGTGATTTTTTTCCATTCTTTCTTGCATGAAAAAAACTATAGATGAACTGTGTTGCATTGAGCCTTCTGATCAATGCAGGAGCCAACAGAGGAGAGAGTGAGAATGTTGAAAACTACCTGAAAAGTTAGATGCTTGTATGTTGCAGAAAAGGTTGGTCCACTATAACTTCTGAACAATAAAAATGTCAGGTAGGTAAGTCATAGAGAAAATGATGGTAGGATTGAATAAGAGTGTTCTTTTATCAATTTGGAGTTAGAGATCAGCCACTAAAAAAATGCACATCTCAGTAAGAGAAAGGATAAGAAATACTATGCCTTCCAAATTCTTTTAGGTAACTTCTATGAGAGAAAATTTCCTGGATGTACAAATGGTAAAATGATATTTGGTTGATTCACTTGCACTTAATTAATTACTTATTGTATTTAAGCTTATGGAAAAACTTTCAATGATTTAAAAAATATTTTTAACTAAAGTATTAAAGACACTGGAATTTCAAATCAGAGCATAATGAATATTTTACATTTTAAATTATGAAATACTAAAAGCATATAGATAATACATACTAATAGACAGGTATGGACTCATTCCTTCCAGATTAAATGCTTTGCCATATATTTTATATCACTCATTTAAAGAAATAAAATATCCTAAAATGTCAGTAATCCCACAAGTCTTATTCTGTCTAGAGATTATCCTTATCCTGTAGAAGTACATATCACTTTCATGTTTTGTAATACACATTATATATATATTATTATATCATATATAATATAAAGAAAAATATAAACCCTCTGTTTTTCACCTTTGAGTAAGTGGTATTGCATTCTGATACTTTTCTGCTTCTTGCTTTTTCAATCATTTGCTTTTATACTTATTAGTACATTACTTTGGGTGCTTTTGGTACCTGTGTTTTGACTTCCTTCTTACCCATTGTTCTAGGCAAGAGCGGTCTCATCCAGTGCTGCCTGTCTGCCCTGTACACAGACTGTCAGAGCTCTAGGATGCGACCTGTGCGTGGCACTGCCAGGCAGGGCATGCGTTACTTCCCCTTGAGCGAAAAGGTTCTCCAAATTTGTAATCCCACCAAGCTCTAAAAAGTAGAATGCCTGTTTTAGCCAACTCGTATCCCTAGTTTTAACGAGCATTTCTGAAATGTCCTGTAGGATTAAGTATATTTATTTATTTATTTTTGTGGTACTGGGGTTTGACCTCAGGACCTTCACCTTGAGCCACTCCACCAGCCCTTTTTTGTGATGGGTTTTTTTGAGAAAGGGTCTCACGAACCATTTGCCTGGGCTGGCTTCAAACCATGGTCTTCCTGATCTCTGTCTCCTGAGTAGCTAGCATCACAGGGGTGAGCCACAGCTGCCCAGCAGGCTTGTCCTTTTCTTATTGATTATTGGAAGATCTTTACATGGAACATAGTATCATCCTTTGCCGTCTATATGTGTGCATATCTCTTCAGTTCACTGCATCATTGCTTGATTTTAACACATCACATTATTGGTCTAATAGAAGGTTTCAATTGTAATATAGTCTGAATGATCATGTTTTTACTTTGTAGTTTTGCAATTTTTCTCTTATTTAATAAATCTAATTCTACCTCAGTATTAAAATTAGCTTACTCCACATTTCTCTCATAAAATTTTAAAGCCCTTCTTATATTGGTCCTCTACTTACTCATTAAATGGTCTTTGTCACTTCAACCTCCTTATCTCAGTTTATTCACATGTTAAAAGGGACTAGTAGCTGGGCCCTGGTGGCTCATGCCTATAATCCTAGCTACTCAAGAAGCAGAGATCAGGAGGATTGAGGTTCAAAGCCAGCCCTGGGCAAATAGTTCTGCAAGACCTTATGTTGAAAAAAACCCATCACAAAAAAAGACTGGTGGAGTGGCTCAAGGTGTAGGCCCTGAGTTCAAATGTCAGTACCAAACAAAGGTGGAGGATGGGCACAGTAATAGTACATACAAGGACAGGGTCATTGTGAAGTCTAATTGAGTTAACCAATAAAGAACTTAAAATAGCACCAGTAGCAAAGTTACATAAATGTTGGCTATTATTATTAATAGTATAAGCAATCATTTATAATAATTTAAGAAAATGGTAGCTAAAATTTGCCAAGATTTGTGTCATCTTTAAAAGCAGTAGAGAGGACAGGTGTGGTGGTACACTCCTGTAATCCCCAGATACTCAGGAGGCAGAGGTAGAAAGACTGAGACACAAAGCTGGCCTGGAAGAAGTGCAAGACCTTGTCTGAGAAACAAGTCACGAAGTAAAGAACTGGGGGCATGGCTTAAGTTAGTAGAGTGCTTGCCTAACAAAAGCAAGGCCCTGAGATTCATCCCCAGTACTGCCAGGAAAAAAAAAAGTTGTAGAGAAATACTGAATAATTACAGACTGTGTTAGAAATACTGGTAGTATGATATTCCCCCAATTCACAAAATAAAATATTTAAATATTTTAAAATACAACTATAGTAAGTGTATACTGAAATTTGTAGTTTTAGAAAAAGATTATGAGCTTAAACAAAAAATAAACAGATGCTAGCAATTTGCTCTTGACAAGTGATGCAGAAAGGTTGAAAGCAAATGTATAGAACAGGTAAGCCAGGAAACTGCTAGCCACCCAAGGAAGACAGAATGGTTATGGATTTAATTACCCTGAACATTTAGCTTTAAAATATAAAAGACAAACCTTAACAATATTGTTAGGAAAAAATAACAAAATTAAAACCACAGTGTACAATGTTAGCAATTTGCTAGCAGAAGCCGAAAGAAAGTACAAAAACCTTAAAAAGGTTTTTCAAATATTTGAATGACAAAAGCAACAATCCTGCCTAATCTGATTTTTCAAAATATGATCTAGCTGGGCTCCAGTGGCTCATGCCTGTAATTCTAGCTACTAAGGAGGCAGAGATCCATGAGGATTGCGGTTCAAAGCCAGCCCAGGCAAATAGTTCATGAGACCTTATATCGAAAAAACCTATCACAAAAAAGGGCTGGTGGAGTGGCTCAAGATGTAGGTCCTGAGTTCAAACCTCAGTACAGCAGAAAAAAGAAAATATGATCTAAGCCAGGTGTGAGGACACATGCCTGTAATCCTGGAACTCGGAAAGCTGAGGATCTTGAGTTCAAGACCAGCCTGGGCTATAAAGAGACTTTGTTTCAGAGAAAGAAATAGCTCTATTGCTCTTTGTTTTTCAATAGAGAATATTTACATGTTTTGAGTATACAAAGAATGTTTACAAAAACTGACTATTTATATATATATATATATATATATATATATTATGGTTTTAAGAAATTTTCAAGAATTGATATTACATAAATATATCATCTGACCACAATATTAAATACTTTTTTTAAAAGTACAAATTTAGAGACTCAAGAGCACCCTCCTAAATAACTCATGTTTAAAGAGAAAGAAACAAAATATTTAGAAGTTAACCATCATGAAAGCATTGTATACAAAAAATGCTATCTGTGCCTCAAGTGGCATACAAGGTAAATTTATGGACTTATGTGCATTTATTAAAGAAAATAGAAGACAATTTATAAACAAATTAGCTCCATAGTCAATTTTAAACTATAATAAGACTGTAGGAGGCCCAAATGATTAGAAGGAAGAAAATAATAAAGAGAAAAGCAAAAATCTATCAGTGAATACAAAAGGGAAGTATAGGGCTGATGGACTGGCTCAAGTGGTAGAGCACCTGCCTAGTAAGTGTGAGGCCCTGACTTCAAACCCCAGTACCACCAAAAACCAAAAACCAAACAAACAAAAGAGAGACACAACAAAACCAAACTTATCTCCTGCATCTTGTTCTAAATTAAACCTGAGGTTCTTTGGGAGGAAACTATTTCCCCAATTTATTTGGCAAGTGCATTTTAATTTGGTCAGTGAGGTGGGGGGTGGAGGATCAACTCACAGGAAACATGCAATTGATTTTAAAAGAGCTTTTAAATGGCAAGTAAGCTTTCATTATGAGAATGCGCTAATTAATCTCTTTATCAGAGAGATAAAATGCAGGCCAGGTGCAAGGCCAGACCCCTGTCCAGCTGAACACAATGCCACAACCTAGCTTAACACTAACATTCTGGGTTGTGACCTTCCTATGGTCTCTGTAGGCTGCAAGGTGATTCAGGTGCATCAGCAGCAATTTTGAGTTTGCAGAGTTGACACAGAGGTAAATGGGTGTGACTTGTGCTGGCCAACTGGGGTCAGTGGGGCTGTCATCATCAAGGAGCTCGCAGGCATATCTCTGCACAGCCTGCTTTTTCTCCTATAAACATTACAGTACTAAGCAAAATTTCAGTGAACTGGAACCCTCTTCTCATTTAGCAGATGTTTTGGCAAATTCTATTTCTGCTGATGATCTCAAGAAAAGTGGCAATAGCAGTTAGTGACTTCCTGACATGTTGAGTTTTCTGCAGGAGAATTAAATCAAATCCAGTTAAAGAGTCCGTTTTTAATAGTGAAATCAGTTCAGCCTTTTAGGATTACAATTCAAGAGCACAGCATTGTGTAACCATTTCTATCTTTGGCAAAATCTATAAATCATACAGAATTCTAATAAATGGTATTCTATTAAAAAAAACAATGAATTTTCTCTATAAAATTTATGAACCCTGTTTTCTTTTTGCAAAGACACCTAAATCATGGTGAATCTTTATCTTTGGATGTAACCCTTTACCATAAAGAATAATCTGGCTTTTGAAAAGCAATTGAATTGGAATATTTTGTTAAACAATTATTAAGGCTAAATCTAAAGGGTTACTAATACAGTATACAATTAAAGCTTGAGAAAAGCCAAGATTCCTTAATCAAATACAGTTGTGCATTTAGTAAGAATTTTGCATTGAAGAGTCGAAAAGCAAACTAATTGATAGGCAATAACTAGCAGGCATTGTTATGTATATCTGCCTTTACTTTTTCAAACCTAGGATTTTATTATTAAGCCACACAGCTAATACTTTTCAATATTTTCAGAGTACCCACTAGCAATCATCTGTAATAATAACCAATAGAAATAAAAATTATTAATAATGTCATAGAATTTCCTGACACACTATGAGGGCATGTGAGCTAATGTTGCTTTTGCAAATGTGTTTTTTTAAATAAATAATTTAATCAACATTTATTTAAACCTTGCAACTGCGCTTGAGTTTCTTTTTATTTTCTCTAGAGGAACACATCTTCTGCTTACCTTCTGCTTCTCAAGCTGTGTAAAAAGAAAAAAAAAAAAAACCTTCACAGCAAAATTTCAAAACCACTAAAAGAATTCACAAGGAAACTGCCTATAATCATACATGCACCTGGTGTTCCTGAGGTTATTTTTTATTTCCAAGTGGTTGAAATCATTTCCTTCAAGGGGCTTGACTTTACTGGGATGTTTGCAATTGTGATGAAAGAAAGCCTCACTCTTGTGGCCAAGCACAGGTCATGAGGCAATTTGGATTTTATTTCACTGAGACAACTAGCTAAATTCACTCCCATGTGTGCACCCCATTTCAGTATTGGCTTTCTCCAGGTCAATCAGGTGTTGTTATCATAATCAACCGGGCGCAATGCAGTTTATCTTCCTCCCTGTCCTGGCCTCCAGCAATCATTGTTTTTTTTCTCTGTTCTTTCAGAAATATTACAATAAGCCACCATATTTGAGATATGTGACACGTCGTTTTGACTGAGAGAGGTCAAAAAAATAATATTTGTTTTCAATCAAAAGAATTTCAAAAACAAAAATTTGAAATTACCGCACTTGCCTCCTGGAGCTCTGAGGAAGTAGAGAAACCTCAGTCAGTCCCGTGTTATCCTCAATGGTGTTGAATTGTGTGATCTGCTGTTTCCTGCCCTTCATTTTGTGAAAATCTGCCTCCCCAAAAGCAAGGTAAATATGAACGTGCTTAATTTAAGTGATCAAGTGAAAATTTTAGATTTGTTGATAGGCAACATGTCTTTAGCCAAATTTGTGTCATGTAATGGAAAAAAAAATGAATCAAGCATCCACAGTATTCAAGATAAAGAACATGAAATAAGATCTAGTTTCTGGTGAGCAGTATTAATGTGTACAACAGTAATAATTTGTGACAGTAATGTATCCTATTCCATGCAGTTTCAAGATATAGATACTGTATCTCCTATAGATACAGTGTAAGTAAATTTGAGTAATTTCAGTATTCTGAATGCTATGCGTCCTTGTCCTTTGTCTTGGAACCATCCAGTGCAGCAACACCACCAATTTCAAGGTTCTCCTGTGTATGCATACCCAAGTAGCACATGGTATAGATAGTCCTAATCTTTTTTCATATAAAACAACAACAATGAAAAACCGTTTATGAGAATCTCAACATTGCTCCCAACCTTGCTTTCCTTACTTAGTAACATAGCTTAAGATGCTTTCTATATGAGTGCTTTTAGAACCATTTCATGCTTTTTAAATTGTGTTGTCTTCTTGTTCAGTCATGCCATAATTAATCTCATGTTCTCCGTAAAGGGCTCTTAAGTCTATAGTTCTAAATCACAGGGGATTTTGCTCCCAGTGAATATTTGTCAATTTCTAGACTTTTTTTTTAATCTTTATGTCTTAAGGGGAAGTGTTTCCAACAGTTTTATAAATGTGCTTTCCATAATCAATAATTTATACTAATTACTGTTGTTTATGCATAATAAAACTCTTGATCCCATATCTAATACTCAATCACCTTGTTTATTTCTCTTATTGCTTCTAACATTTTAAAGTTGATTATTGTGGGAGTTTTAGGTACACAGAAATCTTCCCAAAGTGTTACTTTCAACACTCATTGTTATTGCTCTATTACTTCCTTTTATAATTACATTAGCCATGTCACTAGACTAATGATAACTAGCGGTAGTAACTGCAGGTGGTAGACATCTGGTATTGTTCCTGATTCTAACAGAGAACTTTCCAGTATTAAATATGATCCTGGGATTTGTGTGTGTGTCTACATGCATGTTTATGTGTGGCTATGTGAGCAAAGTTAGATTGAGAATATATATAATGACATTTTTGAAATATATAGAAATGACCATATTGATCAATTAATATGTTAGATATAGTGTTAAAAATTTCCCAGTAATGAACCATCTTTGCATTTTCAGAATAAATACTGAATTTATTGTGAACTTTTATAATAGATTGTTGAATGCTGTGTACAAATATTTTATTTTGGACTTTTACACCAATATTTATGCAAAGATGATTGGCAATTTTCACTTTTGCACATTGTCTGATGTTAGTGTGTGTGCACATGTGCATGCATGTGTGTGCGAACATGCATTGTGTATATGTGCATGTGTGTACATGCATATATGAGTGCATGTGTGCAAATGTGTATATGTGTGTGCATGCATCTGTGTGTACATGTGTGTGCATGTACCTGTGTAGTATATACCAGAGTCAGGATACAAACCCAGACTAACAGACTCTCAACTCTGCATTTTTCATTACCATAGCAAATTCCATCTCTCTGACTTCAAGGTGACAAATATTCTCTCCTTGAGCCTCAACCCTAGCCTATAAAGACTTGAATAAACATTGACATCCATAGTTTCTAAAAGCCCAAAGCCACATGCTCAGGGTGGTCCTACCTCATCCCATTAAACTAGACACTAAGGAGACTCCAAATGTCGAGTGATTTCACTGTTTGTTCCACCAACACCTGACGGTAGGTGCTTGTCTTCTAGCTCCTGTGAAGGGCAGGACACTAACCACCACAACCTCCAGTTACTAAACTCGCGTGACCGTCCCACAGACCACCCCCCATTTCTGCCTTATATAATTTTTCACTTCCCAAACTCTTCTCAGTTCCATCCAACCCCTACCCTACTCCCTCATTCTTCCTTTAAAATGCACAGTTACCCATCATATGTGTAAAAGTCAGTCAAATTCAGTCTTGCTGGGCTCTTCACTATTGGAATAGTCATTACTGATTAAAAACTATCTACTGGCACAAGCGCACAGCTTTGTTTTCCTTGATAGTGGTTTGTGATTCTTAATTCCATTTCAATTCTTTTCTTCTCTGTTGCATCAAACCCAACCCAGATGACCTTGACTCCAGATAAGACTCCAGTCCACATAAGTCCCCAGCTTTGTACCCTGTTCCTGTGGTTTCAAACAGTCCCACCACATATGACAACCCTTTGCACTACCCCTTTGCCTGAGAGACACAACTATGAGAATGTTCTCCCATGGTAGCCCCATTCTCAAACTTGACTTCATGTCATGAAAGAAGATCATCCTTGCCAGGTGTAGTGGTACATATCTGTAATGCCAGCACTTGGGAGGCTGAGGCTGGAAGAACATGAGTTCCAGGCCAGCCTGGGCTACACAGCAAGACCCTGTCTCAAAACAAAACAAAATAAAACATCTCTGTATCATGATTTGTTGGGATGATAGCTGCCTCCTGGTTTTGATAGAGCTGGAATTCACATTGTGATAGTCAATGCTCTGTGATTTGAAAGATTCGTTAGAAGAGGGGAAGGAGGTAACACCATTTTTAGTCTGCCTATCTAAAAGTGAAACTTAGGAAGATTTTTAAGATTAAATTTACTAATGTCACAGAATCAATATCGACTCTTGAAAGTCAATAGCCTATGACTTACTGAAGTTGAAATGTTGCTACCTTTATAATCATAAGGTCCTCTTCTCCCATGGTGAAGTGCAAATCAAGTAGTACAGTTCATACCCAGAATGTTTTCAGTTTCTTTCACAGAACATGGCATTCAGGACAGCAATGGAGGAATCTTTTTTGAGCATAGACTTCTTGCAGGATATTACTCTTCCCTCTGTCAGGGGCCTGAAATGATCCATGGCAGGACTGACTGGAGAAGAGGCAGCCAGCAGTCCCATGTATCTCTCACTGGTATTAACCATAAACAGAACGGATGGAGTTTATGAAACATTGTTAGGAGAGAAACAAGGTTTCCTTACTAACTGATTCTCTGGGATTGGTCAAGGAGAGAAGGGTTATTGTCCCAATTTAGCATCTTTTATAAAAGCCTATTTGGGACACATAGGCAAGGATCAAATGTAAAAAATTTTAACTTACACCAATTCATTTCTTTATTCATGCACTCATTCATTCATCTAGTCATCAGTTTTGTGCTAAGCATGGTAGACACAAACACAAATAGTGAAGGAGAATTTTCATCCATGTCAACTTCCTCTAACAAATTATGGATCTCTAGACTTGAAAGGAATCTGAATTTTCTAAGTTAGACTCCGTTGGAAAAACACAGTATGCCTATGTTTTAGCAGAACCTTTTATAAAATCAATACTCAACCAATTATTGAATACTAAGAGCTGTGTATTCTTGTCCCCAACCAACACCTATCGTCATTGTGTACATTGTAAACCCTCAAACAATATTTGTTAAAAGAAAAAAGTATATACAAATATATAAATATATAGACAGACACATATATGTGCATCTATGTCATAGACTAACAATGATTTATGATGCTGCTTATCAAATACATAACTTGAGTGAGTAAGGAGTACCCATGTCAGAGCCTTGCTATGATAAATCACAGTTGTATCAGGCAAAAAGGAAATTGTGCATCAAGGGAAGTGATTATTCATCCATGCAGGTGTTGGGGCGACATTATCCATCTATGAGCAAATTATTTATCATGTTCAAGGAAGCCAAATATTTTCTCATTCTCCCAGAAATTGCATATTTTTTCCATAAA
This sequence comes from Castor canadensis, assembly GCF_047511655.1. NCBI lineage: Eukaryota > Metazoa > Chordata > Mammalia > Rodentia > Castoridae > Castor > Castor canadensis. The sequence continues at coordinate 71,958,127 of NC_133400.1, forward strand.
TGCTTTGAATCTATTAAAATACTCTTTAGTTCAAAGTGCCAGAACTCTCTGGAAACCAATTCAAATAGCCTGTCGGCAAGGTGATAGGGCACATTTACTTGTTCAAATGTCCTAGATAATAATGTGAGCCAGAAATGGTCCTGCTAAAGCCACTGCACAAAATTCCTAATTAAAAGTGTTCACCTAAAATACAATTGAAGAATATGCTGCTTTTCTTATTCAGTTTTCTCAAAAAGTTTGGTTTCTAACTTTGAAATATGCTGTTTTAGTGAACGTTCTTGGTTGCAATAAAACAGGAAAGGGTAAAAAAAACTATGGCAAGAATAAGAAGGGTTGTTGAAATAAAATAAGGAAGTTTCAAGGAAAAGAAAGTAAGTTGGTTTTCATGAAAATGTGAGTTGAAATATGGGCAGTCAAGAACCAAGTTTGGAGTCTCAGTCTTTCTTTCTGTCTCTTTCCCTTTTTCCTTCTATGTCTTTTCCCCCCGCACTCTCCCTCTTTTTCCTTCTGCTTCTCTGTGTAGGTTTCTCAGTCCATGCACACAGCCTGTCATCTCTCTTTTTCCCTGTAGATTAACTGCAATTGCATCTCCACAAATTGACTTCCACCACTTCCATTCATTTTGACACCCTTTTACTCTAAGTGGTTGTGGCTTGCAAGACTGATCTTTCATTTCTGACTAGTCAAATTATTGACAGGAATCATCCCATGGTGTCTGACCATCTAAACTAATTGCCTTTTTGAGAGTCAGGTACTGTGTTAGTCAGCTTTCCCTCACTATAACAAAATCCCTGAGACATTCAACTTAAAGGAGAAAAGGTTTATTTGGGCTCATAGCTCTCAAGGGCTCAGTCCATAGTTGGCTGATCCCACTGATTTGGGCGTGTAGCAAGGCAACACATCATAGTGGGAGTATGAGGTAGAGTAAAATCATGTACCTCACAACCAGGATGAGAATTGGGATCTGGATCCCCACAATTCCCTTTGCAAGCCCTCACTTTCCTCTTGGCCCAACCTCTTTTTTTTTTTTTTTCATATCTTGCGCTTAAGGAGTCAATTCTTTATTTTTAACCATTATTTTCCTTTTTATCTTATTTTGTTTTTATTATTCATTTATTCACATGTGCATATATTGTTTGGGTGATTTCTCCCCCCTTCTCCCCTCCCCCAACCTTTTCCCTCCTCCCCCACTCACTTCCAGGAAGAACCTGTTCTGACCTTATCTATAATTTTGTTAAAGAAAAGACATAAGCATAATAAGGAAGACAAAGCGTTTTTGCTAGTTGAGTTAAGGATAGCTATACAAAAATATTCCTAGCATTGCTTTCATGTACACATGTGTTACAACCCATGTTGATTCATCTCTAACTGATCTTTACACTGGTTCCTGATCCCCTTCTCATGTTAACCTCTGTTACTTTAAGGTTTCTGTATTAGTTCCTCTGGAGTGGGGACATCAAACGTTTTCATGTTTTGGGTTTTCTACCTATTCTTATATCTCCCATATGTGCTCTCCCCTTGTTATGTGATCCAAGTCCAACCACATTGCTGCATTTGCCCTAGATCTAAAGTCCGCATATGAGGGAGAACATACGACTTTTGGTCTTCTGAGCCTGGCTGACCTCGCTCAGAATGATGTTCTCCAGTTCCATCCATTTACTTGTGAATGATCTGATTTCATTCTTCTTCATGGCTGAGTAAAATTCTATTGTATACAAGTTACCACATTTTCTTAGTCCATTCATCAGTAGTGGGGCATCTTGGTTGTTTCCATAACTTGGCTATTGTGAATAGTGCTGCAGTAAACATGGGTGTGCAGGTGCCTCTGGAGTAACCTGTGTTGCATTCCTTTGGATATGTCCCCAGGAATGCGATTGCTGGATCATATGGAAGATCTATGTTTAGATTTTCAAGAAGCCTCCAAATTTGTTTCCAGAGTGGTTGCACCAGCTTGCATTCCCACCAGCAGTGGACCAGGGTTCCCTTTTTCCCACATCCTCACCAATACATATTGTTGGTGGTATTTTTGATGATGACTATTCTAACAGGGGTGAGGTGGAATCTTACTTAGTATGGTTTTGATTTGCATTTCCTTTATGTCTAGAGATGGTGAGCATTTTTTCATGTGTTTTTTGGCCATTTGAATTTCTTCTTTTGAGAAAGTTCTGTTTAGTTCAGTTGCCAATTTCTTAATTTGTTCATTGATTTTAGGAGAGTATAGTTTCTTAAGTTCTCTGTATATTCTGGTTATCAGTTCCATGTCTGATGTATAGCTGACAAATATTTTCTCCCACTCTGTGGATGGTCTCTTCAGTTTAGAGACCATTTCTTTTGTTGTACAGAAGCTTTTTAATTTTATGAAGTCCCATTTGTCCATCCTTTCTCTTAGTTGTTGGGCTGCTGGGGTTCTGTTGAGGAAGTCTTTGTCTATACCTATTAGTTCCAGAGTGTTTCCTGCTCCTTCTTGTAGTAACTTCAGAGTTCAGATCTGATATTTAGGTCCTTGATTTATTTTGAGTTGATACTAGTATAATGTGATAGACATAGATCTAGTTTCAGTTTCTTGTAGATGGATAACCACTTTTCCCAGCAACATTTGTTGAAGAGGCTGTCTTTTCTCCATCATATATTTTTGGCACCTTTGTCAAAAATAAGGTGAGTATAGTTGTGTGGATTCATATTCAGGTCCTCTATTCTGTTCCACTGGTCTTCATGTCTGTTTTTGTGCCAGTACCATGCTGTTTTTATTGCTATTGCTTTGTAATAGAGTTTGAAGTCAGGTATTGTGATACCTCCAGCTTTGTTCTTTTTGCTGAGTATCGCCTTGGCTATTCGCGGTCTCTTGTGTTTCCAAATGAACTTTAGGGTAGATTTTTCAATCTCTGTAATGAATGTCATTGGGATTTCGAGGGAATTGCATTAAACATTAGATTGCTTTTGGTAGTACACACATTTTTACTATGTTGATTTTACCAATCCATAAGCACGGGAGACATTTCCATCTTCTGTAGTTTTCCTTGATCTCTTTCTTCATGGAGAATGTAATTCTCCTTATAGAGGTCATTCACATCATTTGTTAAATTTACTCCTAGGTATTTGATTTTTTTTTTAAGGCTATTGTGAATGGAATTGTTTCCATATATTCCTTCTCAGTTTGTTTGTTATTAGTGTATAGAAAAGCTAGTGGTTTTTGTAAGTTGATTTTGTATCCTGCCACCTTGCTGTAGCTGTTTATGGTGTCTAGGAGTTTTGGGGTAGAGTTTTTTGGGTCTTTAAGGTATAGGATCATATTGTCTGCAAATAAGGATATTTTGACAGTTTCTTTACATATTTGTATTCTTTTATTTCTTCTTCTTGCCTAATTGCTCTGGCTAGGAATTCCAGGACTATGTTGAAGAGGAGCGGTGATAGTAGGCATCCTTGTCTCATTCCTTATTTTAGAGGGAATGGTTGCAGTTTTTCACCATTAAGTATGATGGTGGCTGTAGGTTTATTATATATAGCATTTACAATGTTGAGGTACATTCTGTCTATTCCTAGTTTTCTTAGAGCTTTTTTCATGAAGTGATGTTGGATCTTGTCAAAGGCTTTTTCTGCATATATTGAGATGATCAAGTGGTTTTTGTCTTTGCTTCTATCAATATGCTGTATTACGTTTATAGATTTGTGTATGTTGAACCACTCCTGCATCCCTGGTGTTGGCACCACTGGCATTGATGAGTTTCAGTTTCTTGGCATTGTTAAGTTTTGGTTTCTTGGCATTGTTAGGTTTCCATTTCCTATTGTGCCCTTGAGTTTCCATTTCCCAGGGCCCTTAGGTTTCAGTTTCCTGAGATCAGGAACCCACCCAGCTTGGGACTTTCCCACTCCTCAACCTCCAATCAGAATGGACCAAAGGGGTACTAGCCAATCGGGTTGCACTGGGTCCCACCAAAGGGTATTTAACCCATGCCCCTTCCTGCTTCGCTCTCTCAGTTCCCTCTCCTCCATCTGATAATAAACAGTCTCTTGGCCAGATCACCCCCTCTCTGCGTGGTCACTTTGGGCCTGCAATTGCCTACACCTGGGATGAAGCCGATGTGGTCATGGTGTATGATCTTTCTGATGTGTTGTTGGATTTGGTTTGCCATTATTTTATTAAGGATTTTTGCATTGATATTCATTAAGGAAATTAGCCTGTAGTTCCCCTTTTTGGAGGTGTCTTTGTCTGGTTTTGGGATGAGAGTAACATTGGCTTCATAAAATGAGTTAGGCAGTGTTCCTTCACTTTCTATTTTGTGGAACAGTTTAAAGAGAGTTGGTATTAGTTCTTCTTTAAACATCTGATAGAATTCAGCAGAGAATCCATCAGGTCCTGGACTTTTCTTTTTTGGGAGACTCTTGATTGCTGCTTCAATTTCTTTTTGTGTTATAGGTCTATTCAGGTGATTAATATCTTCTTGGTTCAGTTTTGGGTGGTTGTACGTTTCTAGAAATCTGTCCATTTCTTCAAAAATTTCAAATTTATTGGAGCATAGGCTCTCAAAGTAGTCTCTGATGATTTCCTGGATTTCCATGGTGTTTGTTGTTTTCTCCTCTTTTGCATTTCTGATTTTACTGATTTGGGTTTTTTCTGTCCTGATTTTAGTCAGGTTTGCCAGGGGTCTGTCAATCTTACTTATTTTTTCAAGGAACCGGCTTTTTGTTTCATTGATTCTTTGTATTTTTTGTTTGTTTGTTTGTTTGTTTCTATTTCATTGATTTCAGCTCTTATTTTAAATATTTCTTTCCTTCTATTTGTTTTGGGATTTGCTTGTTCTTGTTTTTCTAGGAGTTTGAGCTGTAGTATTAGGTCACTGATTTGAGATCTTTCTGTCCTTTTAATATATGCACTCATGGCTATAAACTTTCATCTTAGGACTGCCTTTGCTGTGTCCCATAGGTTTTGATAGGTCATGTTTGCATTTTCAGTAACTTCCAGCAAACTTTAAATTTCCTCTTTTATTTCATCAATAACCCTTTGATCATTGAGCAATGTGTTGTTTGGCTTCCAATTGTTTACATGTTTTTTACTGCTGTTTTTGTTGTTGATTTCTAGTTTTAATGCATTGTGATCAGATAGAATGCATGGGATTATTTCTATTTTCTTATATTTGCTGAGGCTTGCTTTGTACCCTAAGATAGGATCAATTTTGAAGAAGGTTCCATGGGCTGCTGAGAAGAATGTATATTGTGCAGCAGTTGGATGAAATATTCTGTAGACATCAGCTAGAGCCATTTAACCTATGGTGTGATTTAGTTATAGGATTTCTTTATTGATTTTTTGTTTGGATGACCCATCTATTGGTGATAGGGGGGTGTTAAGGTTTCCCAGTACCACTGTGTTGGAGTTTATATGTGTTTTTTGGTCCTTCAGAGTATGTTGGATGAAATTGGGTACATTGACGTTGAGTGCATATAGGTTGATAATTGTTATTTCCTTTTGGTCTATTTCCCCTTTTATTAGTACGGAGTGTCCTTTTTTATCTTGTTTGATCAATGTAGTTTTGAATTCTACTTTGTCCGAGATAAGTATTGTTACCCCTGCCTGTTTTTGGGGACCATTGGCTTGGTAAATCTTCTTCCAGCCTTTCACTCTCAGCCAGTGTTTATTTCTGTCAATGAGGTGGGACTCCTGTAGGCAGCAGATTGTTGGATCTTCCTTTTTAATCCAGTTTGCCAGTTGGTGTCTTTTGATGGGGGAATTTAGTCCATTATTCAGTGTTAGTATTGATAAGTACGTGGTGATCCCTGTCATTTAGTTGTCTTTGTTGTTTAAGGGTTTGTTTGTGTGCAGCTGAATCAATGTTACTCTCTACTTTCTTGCCTTTTCTTCTCCTGTGGTTTGGTATTGCCTGCCCTTAAATGGTTTTGTTTCCTTTTATTTTCTCTGTGCAGAATTCCTTGGAAAATCCTTTGTAGTGGTGGCTTGGTGGTCATATATTGTTTTAGTTTCTGCTTATCATGGAAGACTTTTATTGTTCCATCTATTTTGAATGATAGTTTTGCTGGGTAGAGTATCCTAAGATTGAAGTTATTTTCATTCAGTGCTTGGAAGACCTCACTCCCTGCTCTTCTTGCTTTTAAGGTTTCTGTTGAGAAATCTGGTGTGATTTTTGATGGGTTTACCTTTGTATGTTATTCGTTTTTTGCTCTCTTACAGCCTTCAATATTCTCTCTCTTGTCTCTGTACTTGTTGTTTTAATGATAATATGTCATGGGGTAGGTCTATTTTGGTCAGGTCTGTTCAGTGTTCTGGAGGCTTCCTGTATCTGAATGGCCATAGTTTTCTCTAGATTTGGGAAATTTTCTGTTATTATTTTGTTGAATATATTATGCATTCCTTTTGCTTGCACCTCTTCTCCTTCTTCAATGCCCATGGTTCTCAGGTTTGGTCTTTTGATGAAGTCATTGAGTTCTTGTATTTTCTTTTCACAGGTCTTAAGTTGTTTAACTAATAGTTCTTCAATTTTTCCTTTAGTTGTCATTTCATCTTCAAGTTCTGAGATTCTGTCTTCTGTTTGTTCTATTCTGCTGGAATGGCCTTCCATTTTGTTTTGTATTTCTGTTTCATTCTTTTTGCTGAGGTTTTCCATATTGTGGGTTACTTCCTCTTTAATATTGTCAATTTTCACCCTTAATTTGTTTATCTTTCTGTTTCTGGTGATCTCTGTTTCAGTTTGGTGTTTATTTGGGGCTTCTATGATTTAATTTATTTGTTTCTGTGTTTTCTCATATTCTTTGTTTTTGTTGTCTTGGAATTTCTTGAGTGCCTCCTGTATGTTTTGGTTGACCGTGTCTAGTAACATCTCTATGAAATTCTCATTAATTACTTGTAGGATTTCTTCTTTCAGGTTATTCTCATGGGCTTCATTGGGTTCCTTGGTGTAGTTTATCTTTGTTTTGTTGGAGTCTGGATCTGGGTATCTGTTTTTTTCATTTCACTCTAAATCCTGTACTACTTTATTTTGGGGGGGAAGAATGGTTTCCATCCCTTTTTTGTCTGCCCATATTTCCATCAGGTACTGCTTCTGTCCCTGGACTATGTGTAATTTAGTACGAGCTGCGTTACAATATTAATACTAATAAAGCCAAGAGAGAAGGAGAAAGAAAGTGAAGGAAAGATAAAAGAAAGGAGAGGAAAAAATGTGAAAAAGTGGGAGAGATGGTGAGTGATCAAACAGCGAACCAGACAGCCAAACCCTTAAAGAAGGGGGAAAAAAAATCACCAGTTCTGGAACAGTGGAATTACAGTCTTAGTTGTTCTGATGTTACTCCTTTCACATCCAGTCCTGTCTGTCTGTGTCTCTTAGGCAGGTTTGGAGGCCTCCTGTGGCAGCCTGAGCAGGAACCTGGCGGAGCAGTTATCCGGCAAGCCTGTAGAGCTGGGGCTCAGCAGGGTGGGGGATGCAGCTGTCTTTCATGGAGCTGGTGCCCAGCGGGGCCTGTGGGGTGGGGATCCTGGCAGAGCATGACTCCGGATGTCCTACCCAGAGCTGGGGCCTGGCAGGGCCTGAGAGGGAGGGGACCTGCAGGCAGGGATCTGGTGCAGAGCTGGGGCTTGGCACAACCTGAGGGGTGGGGATCCCAGTGGGGCAAGGTATGTGCCTGTTTCATGTGGAGCTGGTGCCCAGTGGGCCCAAGGGGCAGGGATCCTGGCAGAGTGGGGCAGTTGGTCCCACATTTTAAAGGTTCCACTGCCTCCCAATAGCCTTGTCCTGAAGACCAACCTTTGCACACATAGCTTTTGGGTGACACTTAGTATCTAAACTATAGCACTTAGTATCTAAACTATACTATAGTTTAGTACTATAATACTAAACTATAGTACAAAATATGGGTCCTTTTACCTGCATGGGATACAGTGTGATGGGCAGAGAAGAAAACATGGGGAGACAGGCACAATAAAACATGTCTACCATGTACAACAATGGCCAGAAATCTTAGAAGGAAACTTCCCTTCTTAGACAAAGTTCATGTGTTTAAGAAAATGAAAACTATTCATTAATTTCAGGCTTCCTCTTGTCTCTTGCCTTTCATTTACTTCTTCATTTTTAGTGAATACTTTTGAGGATCTACTCTGAGCTATGTATTCTATTGTAGGGGAAAATATTTTTATCTTCTTCATTGCCCAGTAGGGGATAGTGTTTTGACTTTGACATATTAAATCATCTTTTAATGTCAAGTGAAAGGAATCAAAGGAAATAATTATATATTTTTTAAAAGCCTTCCTGCTAGGCACAGCAGCTCACATCTGTGATTTTAGCTACTCTGGTGGTGAAGATCAGGAGGATCCTAGCTTAAGGTCAGCCCAGGCAAAATGTTAGCAAGACAGTATCTCAACTAATAATAGTTGGATGTGGTGGTGCACACCTGTCATTCCAGCTACTCAGGAAGCGTGAATAGGAGGATCATGGTCCAGGCTGGTCTGGGCAAAAAGCAAGGCCCTGTCTCAAAAATAACTAAAAAGCAAAAAGGACTCGGGGGAGGGTGTCACTTAGTTGGTAGATTGTCAGCCTAGCAAGTGTGAGGCACTGAGTTGAAACCCCAAAACTGCCAAATAAATAAATAAGTTTTAGACTGAAAAGCACAGAGAGTTAGACAAAGAGATGGCTCACTGTCAGCACAAGTTTATTCAAGAGAAGAAACTTGTAGAGGGGGGTCTCCAGCAAGAGAGCTAGAGGCCACTGCTGCTTATAGACTGGGGAGTTTTATAGGAAAGGAGAGACATGGTAAAGTGTAGGGAAAATTTTTCCATTGCCGCTTGCTCACTGTCCATTGCTAGGAGTAGTCAAGGAACTGGGTCTTGAGTTCTGGTTTAGGTGCTGGGAAATAAGATCGTTCCCTTGGAGAGCCCATGTCTATGGGATCCAAACAACTCCAGAGTCAAGCAGGGTTTAAAATGGCATAGGTGATATCAAGTTGAGACCCACAATAAGTAAGTATGTAAGTAAGTAAGTAAATAAGCAAACACAAGACTTTCCTTCAACCCAAGTACATTTATTTGTCACTGGACATGATCTAAATTATAGAAGAAAGACTTAGTATCTAAGGAACTCAGGCCTTCAGCTCAGGCTGATCCATCATTAACTTGCCATGTATATTTAGGCAAGGCAGTTAAATACATGTCCTCTGCTTTCTTTTCTCAATATTGGGAGAAATGATACCTAATAATGTGTGTGCCTCACAGAGAGTTCACAGAAGATGGTGACAATGTCAGTGTCCTGGTTGTGCATTCAAATGATTTATTTCTACTACAATGTTACTTCTAAGAAAAGAAATGCAAGGAAAGCAGTTTGAATTGGAGGAACTCTCTCACTATGCCCTACCCCATCTCACTCCCACTTAAAACAATTGGAAATCGTAGAGTTTTCGATTTTATTTTTTCTGTCTTCTCCTTTTAACACTTAATAGTGAAATCATAAATACCTACCCTAGTTGATATTTTTAAATCCTTGAAAAAAAAAAGGACAAGGATGCCTTAAATGAACATAAAATTCACTCAATTTTCCAGTTTTTCCAAGTGGACACATGTATATTAACAAAATTGGCTAGGAAAAAACCTTTCAATAACCTTGAGTGTCTGTCTGTCTGTCCAGCACTTTTGCATAGTTATACTGAGAGCTTTCAAAATTACAGAAGCATATGTGGAAAGTCCATTGTTTTCAAGCCCAGACAAAAGAAAATGAATTTCATGTGAGGCCAAAGACACTTTTATGAGATCTATCTCTAATGGTAGAATTCCTTGGAAAGCCCACACTAAGTAACAGAAAACAGGTTCCAAGAATTAGTCTAACTCTTGTTTTCATTTTTTACTGTTTTCCTTTTTGTTTATTTATTATTATTATAATAATATTGTTGTACTGGGGAGTGCATTGTAGCATTTACCAAAGTGCTTACAATATATCATAGCTGAATTCACCACCTCATTATTCTCATCCCCTTCTCCCCCATTGCTGGAATAGTTTCAACAGATCTCATTTTTCCATTTTCATACATGAGTACATAGTATTTTCACCACATTCCTGCTCCTACACCCCTTCCTTATATTTTTGCCTCCCACTGGTACCAACTCCCCAGACAAGACCTGTTTTACTTTTCTGTTCTCTATTTTTGGACAAAGGCATTTTTGTTTACAGGTATCTATACAGGAAATTCATTGTGACATTTCCATTTATATATGCATTATAACCTGAATTACCAGACAAATCAGTGTGCTGTTTTTTCTATCTCCTTGGTCCCGTTCTGTCTGTCTGAAATGTTCTCCCTCAACCTCTGCACCTCCTTCACTCTTAGACTTCACTATCTTACACAGGTGTCCCATCCAGCCAGGGGCAGGTCCTCCTGTACTCTCTCACAGAACCACTTATCAAATCAAAACTACAATCATTCTTTGTAACTGAGACACTTGCCATGGAGCCGACCCTCCAGAAAGGCCAAAGGTCTTGTTTGGTGCTGCTACATCACCTGTACCTACCTGGTACAGTGCTTGTGTGGGGCATACACCTCAAGAGCTAATTTCTTTGTGTGTGTGTATCTCTCTCTCTCTGGTTTTCCTGCAGTTTGAGCTCAGAGCCTTGTGCTTGTTAGGCAGGCATTCTATCACTTAACCCATGCCCCCAGTCCTCTTTGATTTAGTTTATTTTTCAGCTAGAGTCTTGTGCTTTTTGCTGAAAGCAGGTCTCAGAGTATGATCCAACTACCTCTACCTCCTGAGTAGTTGAGATTACAGATATGTACCACAACATCCAGCTGTTTGTTGAGATGAGGTCTCTCTAATATTTTGCCTGGGTTGGCCTCAAACTCAGATCCTCCCATCTTTACCCTTATAATTGCTGGGATTACAAGCATGAATCCACCATGTGTGGCCCTTCAGAGCTGATTTCAATTTATAGGATAGTAGCAGAAGAAAGTGACATCCTAGGTGAGGGGAATTCTGCACCAAATTATTTGTTTTTGTGATTCTTTTCCCTTTGGAAAGATAATTAAATGTATACCTAGTGTATTTAAGCTTAGATGTGTTTTGAGTTAAAGGATACAATGAATAAAAAACAACTGGAAAGACAAAACATTTTTTGGCAGTCTTGGGACTTGAACTCAGGGCTACATGTTTGTTAGGCAGGTGTTCTACCTACCACTTGAGCCAGGTTCCCAGCCCCAGAAAAATATTTTAATCCTATGGGAGCAAATAACACCTTCTGATTAAGGCAGACTCTGAGGTGAACTTCCTGACTTTGAATCTTACTAATTCATTTACTTTGGAACTTGGGCAAATTATTGGCCCTTCCTGAGCTGCTCCAGACCCCTTCCTAGCCCATTTCCTGTCCCATCCACAGGGCAGGCCTCAGTTACACAATTTGATTATGGTTTCCTATATGCTCATTTAGTCCATATACATTGCATGCAAAGTATGGACCCAGGCATGTGACAATGCCACCTTTAACATGTGGCAAGGGGAGAGCCAGAGAGAAGACCCTTCAGGCAGAGGAAACAGAGATGCAAGGACCGGAAACAGGAGGGTGACAGCCAGGTATAAGGATGAGAAAGGGTCCAAGAAGACTGGGGCTTGGAAAGCAAAGGGAAGGATAAAGGAGATGAGTCAGTGAGGCAAGAAAGGGCCAGACAACAGTAGAGCCTCCCAGATCAAGAAGAAGACTTTGAATTTGGTTCTGAATAGAATGCAAAACCACAGACAAGTTTGGAGCAAGGAATGGAATTCTCTGAGCTTGCTTTTAATACTTTTATTTTGCTGCTGTACTAAGAATAACCTAAGGGGTCAAAGGCAGAGACAGAGAGACCAAGCTGGAAGTCCTGCCCACTGGACCAGACCCTGTAATTGAAGGCTTAAGCAAACTTCCTTGGCTTTTAGTTACTTGCTTTTGCTATCGATTTTGAAGGCCACCTAGCTAAACAGTATATTCTCCTTGGCTTTGCTATGGATAACACCTCTGATGTATTGCTCACAAAGGTAATGGCTGCCTATGTTGTTTTTCTAGAACTTGGAGGAAGCTTAAACCAATTGAAACCATCAGCCCTCATATGGCCTGTGCAAGTGTCTGAAGGGTGGGTTTTTAACACCAACGGGCCCAAAACAGTATTAGCAGAACATGCTAATACTGCCATTTTCTGGGCATGCATTCCATAAAGAATCATGAAATTTGATTAAGCATGAGCAGACCACTTCATATCCAATAATCTTCCCTGTACCTCACAACATCCTATTTCTTTATCCCAAAAATACCCACAAACTCTATCCTCAGGGAGGCAGATGTGCGATATGGGGCAGTCCATGAATAAACTCTTTCTCTTATGCAAAACTCATAGTTTCAGTGATTTGCACATTAGGGGGTGAACACTGGTAAACTGTGATTCAGTTTCCATTTTATTTTTCTCCAGGTATTAATGTGCAACCCCACATACAGTAGGCATTCAATAAACATGTGTTCAAAAAACAAGTGTTGTGGGAAGTGGATTATGAGAAGCCTATGAGAAGTGGACACAAGCAAGGCGAGATGCAGCTCAGCTGCTTTTCCTAAGATGTTTATCTGTAGGCTGAGATTGGCATAGCCCTGGCTGCAGAAGAGGAAAATGCAGAGCAGCTGCTTTTCCTAAGTTGTTTACCTTCAGAGAAGTAGGAATGCAGGTTTCTCCTGTTACAATGTCATGACCCTCCCCAAGAAATGCTGCTCCACCTTGTTTACCACTGCATATAAAAGACTCACACAGGATTTTTGCTTTGGGGTTTCGCTTTTGGCTTTTGCGCTTTGGGACTATGGTGCTTTTGGTTTTTGGATGAAGGGAGGCTTTTTGATATGGGAGGCTTTGGAAGGGGAAAGGATAGCTGAAGGGAAAAGAATTGCTGAAGGAGAGTTGCTAAAGGGGAATTGCTAGCAAGTCTGAGGGCTGAGATTTTAAGAAAGCTAAAGAGAGAACATGGGACAGTGCAAGTCTAGGGGTGAAGACTTTAGGAGAGAATATGCTAAAGAAAAGCTAAGAGAAAACCTGGGACAGTGTGCATCTAAGGAAAGAGACTTTAAAGAACAGAAAAGAAGACTTTAAAAGCAAGGTTTTAAGGAAAGACTTTAGAAGCAAGGTTTTAAAGAATTATAAAGGAGTAAGGCCTTAAAGAATAAAGATAGAGTTAAGAAGCAGAGTAAATTAAGAGAATAATAGAGAAAAGAAGCAAAGAGGGTGTGTGTCTCCACCCAAGCTCTCAACACATCTGGCCCCAACTTTCTGTCTATCTGTGTATCCTGTGTCTTTTCTGAATCTCCCATCGCTGCCCAGTTAGGCACAGTTAGTTCAGTAATAACCAAGAGCGAGACAAAGCTTGCTCCAGAGTGCTTCTGTGCTATTGCAACTGTACTTCTACCCAGAATTTCCTTCCCCTCTTGCCTATTGGGTGGTTCTGCCCTTGGAAGCACTCAGGCTCCAATCCCTCTACAACCTAGTTTGACCTTGAAATCAAACCCCCTGAGTATAGACTTGGGGAATTAGTCTTTGCTGAAGCTTCCCAGGATATTCCAATGTGTAGCCTAGGTGGAGAACCTGGAGATGGAAGCAGACAGATCACTTCTCAGACCTTCTGTATTACAGCCTAGAGAAGGGCTAGTTTCCAGCTCTTCAGCACAAGCTTGGACTCTAAGCTGGAGACAGCTTAGAGTGATATTTACTTTGCCCTGATGTTTCAGTTAACTTTGCAAACAGCCAGAATGAGAATCAATGGCAGGTGAGTGGTAAGAGGGCCAAGTTCATTGATTTCCATCTCCCTGGAATGAAGTGGCAATTCATTAAGGCTACAAATGTGAGTTGAAGGCAGGGCACCGTGGCTTAAGTCTGTAATCCTAGTTACTCAGAAAGCAGAGATTAGGAGGATCACAGTTCTAAGCCAGTCAACACTGGAAAAATGTTCTTGAGACCTCATCTCAACCAATAGCAGTGCACTATGCTATGCACCTGTTATCCCAGCTACACTGGGAAGCATAAACAGGAAGATCATGGTCCAGACCACGGGGAAAAAAACAATATCCCATCTCAAAAATAACCAGTGCAGCTGGGTGCCAGTGACTCACGCTTGTAATCCTAGCTAGATTTGGGAGCCTGAGATTGGGAGGCTTGCCATTCAAGGCCATCCTTGAATGCTTCGTGAGACCCCCATCTCTACCAAAGTAAAGTGGACCAGAGGTGTGGCTGAAGTGGTAGAGCTCCTGCTTTACAAGCACTGAAGCCCTGAGCTCAAACCCTGGTCTGATAATAAATAAATAAATAAATAATAACCAATGCAAAAAGGGCTGACAGAATGGCTCAAGTGGTAAGCAAAACAAAACCAAAAACAACAAGAAAAAGTGAACTGGAAAAGAAAATGTTTCTGTGAATGAGTGGAATTTAACCAACTGAATATACTCTTCCTTGAATCCATAAGCTTCTGCCTTGGGATAATTTAAGTAGCTGTTTCTCTCCTCTAATGTGAAGTGTGTTTCTGGAGTGTTATGCATGGAGCTTTAAGCTTTATCAGTGCTTCTCAAAGTGAGGCTTGAGGATTTGCCTACTCCAGCACATCAGGTACTCTGCAAGATGTAGATCCCTGGGCCCTGCTGTGGATGGATGAATAGAAATGGTGGGGTGGGGGGTGGGGGGGTGGGAGAGGTTTGAGAATCTGCATTTTAATTAGATTTGACTTATTCAGGCCTCATGGTGCTTTTTCAAAGAAAAGACCCTTCTCAATTAACTGCCTTTATTTTTAATTATACAGGTTGAAGTCATCATGAAATAATCTGTCTTCTGAAAGTACCAAGAAAAGTGCATGCAAACAAATCCTCTTGTTCTAAACTCCTGGTGTATAAGGAGTGTAGTGACCCAGGGCAGGCAGAAGCCCACACAAAAACTCTTAGTGGTCAATACCCTTTAACAGGCCCCTCCTGTTCCCAAAATTAAAGCTGCCATTTTAATATTGAATTCCCTTTTGTACCAGAGAGTGCTACTGTGTCATAGAAGACAGTGAATCTGTGCTGCCTGGCTTACTCTCGCTTTGTGTCAAATAATTTCTGTTTGAGTCAGGGAGACCTGCAGGTATTCTCTGGGAAGTCTTCAGAAATCAATACAACCAAAAGGCAGGAGCAAACAGCGTGACTTTAAAAAGCACAACTTGATCGAGAGTGTGGACAACAGCCTGGTGAACAGGTTCAAGGCCACAGAGCCAGGCCTCCCTTAGCCAGGCAGCTGTTGGAAATTGCACACCCAAGATTCCCCTTTGACTCTGAAAAGCCCCAATCATCTCAAGAACTTGCTTGCTCTGAAAAAACATTAACAAGTAATAGGTATGATGAAAAGGTTTAGGGGCCAGTGCTAACCACTCCCTAACCAAGCCCTAAGGAGGAAAGGAATCATCCTTGTCTTTAAGGAAATGAAAAGAGGCCTTGCTCGCTATACAGACCATGTGTCATTACACATGACTGAGGTTAAGAAGAGTCCAGAATTTAGTCCACAGATCTGCTGGAATGGAAAGCTCACTTATTTTGAGTGGTAAGGGCCAGGAAACAGAAAACTATCCTAGGCACTGCCAACTGGTCACTTGAGGCCACCTGCAGAAGCTGGAATAACAGCCATGAAAATGACAGAGTCCCAGGGAAATAGTGAACACAAGTACCATATTTGAAATGTTTCAGATTCCAGTCTGAAGTGGGTACTTGCTGCATGGCTTGCTGATCTGACTGCTGTAGCAATTGGCAAGGAGACAGAGCTGTCTTCTCAACCAGCCAGCTGCTGTCTGTTTTTCATGGACTGTTTGTCAGGATCAGCCCTGTGATAGACACAGCCTCACAATATCTGGTGCCAAGACTTGATTTGAAACCAAATGGAAAAGAACCAAACTGTTGGTACATATCCAGGTGTTTCTGGAGTTACAATGCTATCATCTTTGTTATCACAGAGAAGGAAAGTTGAGATCAAGCAGTAAGTTGCTCACAGCAAGGTCAGATACTGGATGGGAAAGAAGAAGCAGTCTATAAAGATTAATCCAACCCAAATAATTTAAATAGACCTATCCACAGAAGGTCCAAAGAGCAGAGAGGGATACCATTAGTATAGTTTTGTTGGTAGCTCATAATGTTTAATTAGTGTGACTCTTCCTTTAGGATGAAGTGCACCAAAAGACAGATGGCTATCACTAAGTACTGTCGATGAATTGGCATATTACTCCTTAAAATTAGCCACACATGCAGAATGCCTGCTTGCTTAATTAAGCCAATTGTGTTTGTCTATTACACAATAAATGGCAGTGATAACTGATTCAGAGTTGATTCTGAAAACCTCTCATTCTCACACTGCTGCTGGCCTGTTATGGCATTGATGTTCATTGTTAACCCATATTCACTTGCAGGCCAATGTAATCATTCTTCATTACACAGACATCAACACACAGTATCACAATGGCTTTCTTCAGAATGCCATGTTAGGATGCATACACATAAGCTCAACTTGAATTTTTTTCTTAAAAAGCCAACAATTTCATCATGAATCAAAGCATTTATAATAATAGTTAACTAAAATGGAACTGCAAAAACAAAATAAGCCCTGACCCTGTCTAGCTCCACTTTCATCAGGCCATCACCTGATCTTTAGTTTACTCCTCCCTCTCTTGCTCTGGGTTCCCAGAGAGCCGGCCTTGAGCAAAAAGGAAGCACACTGGGAGAAGAAATGAACAGAGAGTGTATGTGCCCCAAATAAGAAAGCCAGAGGCTTCTCATCATAGCAATTATCAAGACGAATCTTGGAACTTGGAAATGATACATAGCATGGCAAAAATATATAGACTACAGAGTAAGAAGAAATTTTCTTATGAAATTAATTTTCCAAACATGTGGCATGTGAATTACTCTTTAAAGGATAGTTATGGCAGACTAGAAGAGGTCTACACTTGAAGAATATTCCCCTCTTGTAAGGACATAAACTAGTGGAAAATGATATCTTTCCCAGTTTTAGTTTCTCTGATTATATAATAGTCAAAATATGTAATAATGAAATAAGGCATAAAAAGAAATAAGATATCTTGAGGAGCAGGATAAAAAATTTAAAAGAAACTAGAAAGTGATTCAGGAGATATGTTAACTCTTATTTAGGCAAATGAATATTATGTGCAGGGGATTTTCAGGGGAGTTAATATTTGAACATGTGATAGATAAAGTTGGGTGAAAATGAAAGAGAAACATGTGGAAATGATTTACATTAAAGAAATAAAAAGAATAAAAAGCAGAAGTTATACTGACCAGCTTGACAATTATAAATGAAAAGCAAGTTCAGAAAATCATTCTGGCCAAGTCCCTCTCTTTGTTGAGGCATACTTTTTATTAAAAAAATTATTCATTGTGATCACAGAAAAATGACATTTTGTGGCATAAATAATATTAAAATTAATGAGTCAAATGGTGACATTGGCAATAGTTTAAAGAATAGGAAGCAGACAAACAAGTTTTTGAAGGATATTTTGAGTCAATACCAATGAATATTGTTCCCCAGCGAGATCAGTTGGGGCTGCTACCCTGAGAAACATTTCTTTAGTGTGCAGATTTGGAGAGAAATATGTAAGCAGTTGAGAATTGGAAGTGTGGTACCTTTCCAATGAGTGGCCTTGTGCCAGATGGAAAGTATGTTCATTTCTGAGGACTCAACGTGTCTCTGGACGCCACCAATGTCCCATTGAAGGCAGATGAGGACCCCGGTCATCCCAAATATACAGCACCGTGCCTTCTTTCTCCCTCCATTGTACTTGCTTTTCTCCCGACTCTCTAGACCCTCCATCTTTTCCCTTCATCATATTTACTGACATTCAAGGACCTTCTTTGACCTACAAGAGACTCATAAGGAACCAAATGGAACATGCCACAACTCAAGCAAAGCCTTGGGATGCTATGGGACATTTCTTTATCAACTACATAATGTAATTCTAAACATGACCTTTATCCAGCAATGTGACCTTCTCCCTTGGTTCTTGCTTGAATGATTAAATAAAATAAGAAATCTTCTGTCCTTCTACTTTGCAATGGTGTCTCCAGGTAACTCAAACTTTACATTGAGGCATGTGTTGGATACACACACATATATACACATGCCACATATATATATGTGTGTGTATGTTGTATGTATATATATTACATATTATATAATACACATACACACAAGTAAGATTCTGCAAATCTGAAAACTAATTATCAAAAAGAGTTTGGGGCAAAAAAAAAAAAATGGTAGGTGTCTGATCTAGTTAAAAGGAAAGAGAGTTAATCCCTTAGGATAATGTGAACGAATCTAACAGAATTTGTCTGCTCAATTAGGCAAATGGTTGAATCATCCACTTGAGCCAAAAAAGGCAAACTGAATTTTTTAAAAAATCAAGCAATGCTATTACTGTGAAATTGAGAAGCTAATAGTCCTGTGTTTGATACAGCCTAAAATATCTCAGTGTTACATACCCCCGGATGTCTGTCATGTGGAGCCACCTGCTTACTGTATTCCTTGGATTTCCAGGCATCATACTTATTTTGTGTCTTGTGCTTGTCATGTAGGAATAGATGTCACTGCCATGTCAGAATGCATCCTTCATGCGACACTAGAAAAATTCCTAAATCCTACTGAGACTTTGATACGTACTGCAAAAAGTTTGTTTTTTTTTAAAGAATGTGTGGTTCAAAATACAGGGTGGTGTCAGAACTGTTTTAGTGTTTTTCTGAAGTTGAATCTCTACTTTTGCAGCTGATTGCAACACAGAGTTTTCAGTATCAAGAAAAATGTGTAGCTAAGGAAAGAATCCATCCACAGCTCATGTGATATGCATTGTCCTAGGGTGCCGTCCTTGTGACACTGGTGATGTCAGAGTGTCCTGGGAGTTTCTCAAGATTGGAAGTTCTTGATGGAGCCAGAATCTATCAAGATTCTGTGCCTATGACATGTGGCAGCACACAGGCTCTTTAAGATTCTTTTAGCAGTTTTGCTGTGAACAAAAAAAGACCTACACCAATAATTCATATGCAAAAGAATAACAAGCTCCTGCAAGATAAAAATTACTGTGCTAGTAATTATGGAAATTCAAATTATCAGTTTGTCCCATCAAATTGACAGGTTTTTTAAAATGATAATTTGAGGTGTTGGTGAGATGCAGTAAGGCTGCTAGAGGAAAGGAAAAATACCCTCTGACTTGGTAACTCCATTGATACTAAGTTACTCCAATGAAGCAGTCATAGATTTGTGCTCATCAATTTAAGTACAGTGATGTACACCACAGTTTTATGTATAAGAGTTAAAAATAGAAAGACTCGAAATGTTTAGCGATGGAAGGTTAATTAAATACATTATGGTGAATTTTATAGTGACATACTATGCCTATGCTACTATCTAAAAAATTACTTCATTAACATTTGTAGATGTTGGCAAATATTATCTAGACAATTCTAAAAGAAAAGTCAGGGTTACAAACAGTTCATCAAAAGCACAAACATGTGACCTCAGAAAACTGAGCCATGGTGTCCTCTTGCATTAGCTACTAAAATGCAGAGTCAGGTGATAGATTTTAAGATATTCAGTTAAAATAATTAAAAGTAATGATAATGCCCATTCATGATATCATTGTTTCTTCTACTACATCTGGTCTTGAATTCATGAAACTCCATAGGAGGTCCCACAGGGAGCTTCTGCTTACAACAGATAAATCAGAGGGAGAAAGAGAGAGAGAAATCAACTCCAAACTTATTATCAAGTAATGAAAAAAATCAGATTGTCTCATTTTCCCAGTTTCATCAAATCTGAGTATTTCTGCTTTTTTTTTTTATGATACTGGGGTTTGAACTCAGGGCCTCACACTTGCTAATTAAGCACTGTACCACTTGAACCACTCCCCCAGCAAATCTAGATATTTCTAAGGCTAATGATGCCAAATAGGCATAAAACCATAAAATCGTAGAACCATAGAGACTTCACCCACTGTCTCATCCGATCATCATCTTTTACAAGTGAGGGAGCAGACTGCACAAGGTGAAGAGCCCTATACAGGATCACACCACGACTTAACAGCCATTGAGATAAGAATTCGGGCCTTCTCACTTCCAGGCCATTCCCATTCAACTACAATATAGACTTTCACTGCAAAACGTCTTATATGAACTGTTTCATTTATGCATTTGGTCATGATATGTCCTCATTTACCACAGCAAGTGAACACAGCTGACTGTTACAACAAATAACATGTCCTCTAAAGATGCCATCTTTCCGAGCAATGTATTTTTATCCACTTTGATAGATCATTTTCACTTCAAGCACTATGAAACACCTCTTACAGCTGATTCTGAAGGACTTAAAGATCATCATTTTCTAGCATGACCTCTCCCACCAAAATCCCAATATATTTCAAGTAATATATTGTGACTTGTATCCAGCTAAAAGCCACAGGGTTTTCACAGACATCAAATGCTGTTTACATAGGCATTTTATAGATTGGTGTGAGAGATCATAAATACACACAAAAGCTAAGACACATTAGGTAATAAATCAACCATAACTCAAAAAAATCCACCATATCTAAAAAACAAGTATTTTAAGGTATACATGCAGATCCAAGCATAAAAAATATGTAAGAAAAGTATTTTATTTTCAGCATGCTCACCATGTTAGCATTTTATACACATCACTGCATTTGCTCTTATAGTAACTTGATGAGGTAGAGACAGTTATTTTCCTTATTTAATAGGTAAGGAAACTAAGGCACTGAGAGGTTAAGTGGACCAGGGCAGAGCCATAATTTTAATTACACATGCTGGCTCTGTAGTTCTTGTCTTTAGCAATAAGGAGAAATATGGCTAATGAAGTGAGAGAGTAGCTGAGAATTTTTAGAGGAAAGCCCTGACTATAGCTTTGTAGAATCTCTCTTTTGGCCTATAAATCTGGAGGACACACAAGTTATAGCTAAATGCACTTACGGCACACAGATTTCTAAACTTTGGCTTTGTTTGCTCTTTCCTGAATGGTGTAGGGCCACTTGCCTTGATGAGATTGTTAGTCTAGTCAATTTGCCATGGGGAGGTATGTTTAATTTGGGGGCTTATTGAGGAACCATGTGGGAAAGGGATAGGAAAACACACAGAGGAATCTGGGGTCTCATAATCCTGTGGGGGAGATGAGTGCAAATGGCTCTGGTGATAACAATGACTATTAGTAGTCAATATATGCACTGCTCTGAGTGCTGTCTTGGGTGCTTTATGCCATCCTTTCTAGTCCCCTGCATTTTAAAGATTAAAAAAGAGAGGTAAATTCTCCAACCGAGATACTAGGTAAGTCCTTTGAATCATGTTGGCTGCACCTGAACATTTAAGAGTGCCAAACTTTCTTCTTGTTCACTCTCAACCATCTATCTTCCTTCCTTCCTTCCTTCCTTCCTTCCTTCCTTTCCTTCCTTCCTTCCTCCTTCCCTCCCTCCTTCCTTCTCTCCTCCCTCTCTCTTCCCTTCCTCCCTTCCTTTGGCAGTACCTAGGTTTGAACTCAGGGCCTTGCATTTGCAAAGCAGGCACTCATTTTTTTTCTTTTGATGAGACTGTGGTTTGAACTCAGAGCTTCATGCTTGCGAAGCAGGCACTCTGTTGCTTGAGCTCCAGCCCATTTTACTCTGGTTATTTTGAAAAATGGGTCTCCTGACTTATTTGCCTGGACTGTCCTCAAACTTTGGTCCTCAGGATCTCAACCTCCCAAGTAGCTAGGATTATAGGCATAAGCCACCAACGCCTGGCTTGGGACATTGCACTTGCTAGACAGGCAATATACCACTTGAGCCACAACTCCACCACTTCATCCATATTTCTCCAGAAGGTCATACAAAATGGTGAGTGTTTTTCTAATGGTTGGGTAAATATGGTTGTGATGATGAGTTCCTAGAGAGAATTTGTAACTCCCTGAGTTCCTTCTCACCTTTCTCCAGTTGCCAAATTGGGTAGATATGGATTGTGATCAGTGGATCAAGTAGTACAAAATGACAAAAGAAACAGGAGTTTTCTAGAAATTTCAACTTGGAAGGAATTATTCAACAGAAATGTTGAGTGTCTACCAAGTGCCAGCACTGGGGACACAGTAAAAATCAACATGTGCAGTTCCAGCCAGCAGTATGCAGTAGCAGGGTGTGGTACGTTGGCTCACGAGGGCTGATTGTTGTATTTTTTGGAATTTTACTGGCCAGCAGCTGGCACATGGGTAGTTTGGGGAGCATTCAACCAAGAGAAGGCAAAGCTGGAAAGCTGGTGGGTAACATTTACCAACACAATAGTGGTTCTTGTCCTCACAAGACTACGCTCTGGTGAGGAAGGAATTCACAACATAATTACAAGTGATGTGGATAAACAGGGAAGGGAAGCCCCTGGTGCTGTGGACGGAAGTCAGGAGCTACAGCTTAGGCTGAGAGGTACTCAAAAGTAAAAATCAGCTTACATTCTTTTCTAAAATCAGCTACATTCCTCAGAATGTTCGCAGCCTTGATCTTTATCCTACCTCTGACATTCCATTTTCTGTCTCTCTTATAGTAAACTCCCTGGTGTTATAGTCAAGGTGCAGTGTACTGAGATCTGAACTGAGACGGTAACTTATTAGGCTGTTTGTCTTTGAGCAAATCACCTAGACTCACTGAACTTGGTGTTTTCATCTGTAACAATAGAATAATAATTATTCTTTGGAGTATTGTTTTTAAGATTAGGTATATTAGAGGTGTAACAAGCAACTAAATGCATAAAATAAGTACTCAATAAGTAATAGTGATTTTTATTCATTCATCTTTTATTCAAGCTAGCAGTTTTAAATGTCTTGAGGAAAAGTAGTATATTTTATTTCTAGCATATGCTAGCAGTTGACATGTAATAAATGTTGATTTAGTTCGTTGTTAATTAAATTAAATTGCCCCTAAATGTCTATTTGTAAAGAAAAAGTGTTTTTTTCAACTCAAATGTAGAAAATTCAATGCTTTTCTGTGCCAGGATCAAAGATACACTTGTTTTAAAACTAAAATAAAACATTAACAAATCTCTATTTAATTTTAACAAATCAAGTTGGTGAGACCCAATTAGGTGAGGATAACCCCAATTACTGAACCAAAATTAGACCATTGATGCCTCTCATTATGACCTTGGTAATAATAATCTTTGTTGCTCCATTGGGGAAAGTTCCCAAGGAAGAGTGCAGTGTAGGGCAATGTAACACACCATCCTTTTAGGAACTCCCCTTTTCCCATATCCCTTGTTTCCATAGTTCAAGTATGTTTTTAAGTCATTTTTTTTTTGTGGTGTTGGGGTTTGAACTCAGGGCCTACACCTTGAGTGACTCCACCAGCCCTTTTTTTGTGATGGTTTTTTGAGATAGGCTCTTGCAAACTATTTGCCTTGGCTGGCTTGGAACCATGATCCTCCTGATCTTTGCCTCCTGAGTAGGTAAGTGTGGGCCACTGGTGTCTAAGTCATTTCTAAATACTACAGGAAGTCAACTTATAGACATACAATTTAAGAGCTACAAGAGGGCATAGCCATCATGCTTTGTTCTGCAGATAACTGAAAGTTTAAATAGATAAAGAACTAAAGGTCACATAGTGAGGGACAATTTTTGCAATGGAGTGAACTTTTTTTCCTATTAAAAAAACACTTCAGAAGAAATAGGCAAATAGCTAAAAAACAAAAGAAATTGTTTCATAAAACTATTACGGAGAACAAAATGACCTGTCCCTGCTGGTCCTAAAAAATATGGCAGGTGAAATCTATAGAGAATGAACAAAACAAATGAATTAAATGTGAAATTGCACTAGTAAAATATAAAAAACAGAAGAGGAAAACAAATAATTCAATTTTTTGTTCAGAACACTTGTGAACAACCCAAGCTGAAGCCATGGACTTTGTGCTTTTTGTAAATTGCCTTTTGTTTTTCTTACCAAACATTTCTAGTTCTAAATCTGCTGTCTTTCTTGTATTTGAAAACCAAATCAAAGACTGAAAACGTCACATACTCAGATAAGCTGAGGACTTGATAAGGTCCTCTATCACGGCACGCCTTCTTCTCCCCCTAGCTTAACCTTTTCTTCCTTAATCCTTTCCGATCTGAGTCTATTGATTTTATATTTCTAAGCAATTAATTTTTTGGCTGGACTGCGTGATCCACAGGTGGGGAATGATTGACAGCACACTGATAGGCTCCATCTGTTGGCTGCTGATAATGGAATCCCGGGGGCTTCTGGGTAATGTCTTTGCACACATAAAAGGGAGACTAATCTATTTGCAGCAGCAAGCAGAAAAAGGAAAAAGCCCCGCAGCTCGCATTGTTATTCTGCAGGAACAACTGGTTACAGACAGCACATTTAGGGGCACAGTGAGGAGGATTTGGGGAGGGGGCCATGTTCCCACAGAGCGATGCTTCCTAGAGCCCGGGAAAATTTTTCTAGTGGGATAGGGGGAATTTGCCACAATTCCCGAGGAGGAGCAAGACAATTTGAGACTCCTGCCTATACTTGTCTTCTCACTTTATCGAAGATGAGGAAAGGAGAAAAATGATAATAATTAAAATGATAGGTACGATGGAAACAAATATTGAATACAGAATGGGTAAGGCTGACATCAGAGCCTCTGCAGGAGCAGACGACACCATGCTTTAACAGAAAAGTAATTAGGATCCATAGGCTAAGGATACACAGGTCTAAGATTTTCAAATCAGAAAGATTTTGCATATGATCCTAAATTATTTAAAACTGACAAATATTTCAGATTATGTAAATGGTTGAGGTGACAATATTTGCAGAAAAGATCTGAAGCATTAAAGGAAGAATTTTCTGCCTTCCATGTCTTGTCATTTTCTTGCCTCAGTCACCAGTTGGGGGCAATTTAGTGTCATCTGAATGTACCAATGCATCCTGCCAAAAATGCAATGATACCTAAAGTCAGTTCTTCTACTCTGATGAATTAAGTTGGATTTTTTTTTCAGCATACTTTAATGTACTAGTTGGGTCAATTTCTCTCTCTCTCTCTCTCTCTCTCTCTCTCTTCTACTCCCCCCTTCTTTCACTCTCCTCCCTCCCTTCCTTTCCCTGTTGGTACTCCATCCATGAAAGTCCTCTTACACAACACACATTCTCTTCCATTTTAAACATATTTGTGGTCATACCAGTCCTCATGGATACCTCATCCCCTAGCATTGCTCAGACCCTCCCAGACATCCAACCTTGTCCCTTGGTGTGTTTTTAAAATCCACTTCAGAAGACAATCTATATGGTACTTGAGAATCCCCTGTAGCTAAGGAATTTTTAAATGCATATTTGCAAATAATAGTATTAAATGACTTAACCCCTATCACAGCTGATGTTTCAAAGATGAATATATTAAATAAGCATTTCTTTCTTCCACATTTAGGCTCAGGATTAACACAATCTACTGGAAAGAATCTGAGGTTATATAACACAATAAACAATTAAGTTTGCTTGTGAACAGCAGGACACCAATGGTCTGACTGAAAACAAGAGTCAATACTCAACTATCCACATTCATACTGTGGAGTAGGATGGTGGGATAGGCATTTTGAGTAATAAGGTATTAAGTAACCAATTTAAATTTACAATAGACTATTGCATGGTAAATGTATATTTCCATGATCATGATAATTGACAAGAATTGGATATATGGAGTTATCATTTCTTTATCTCTGTGACTCAATTTGATTTTTTATTATCAGTGTTCAATCTCACTGGGAGAAAATACATCTTAGTCATTTCTGAGATTTTTCTTTTATCCAATCCTGCAATTTCTCTGCCAACCTATCTCTATATCTTATTTTGTTCTTTATTTTCCATTCCAGTCCAAAGTCTAATTCCACAATTCTTGAACCTTGATGAAGGTTCTGCCCTTCTCTACACTTTCTTAGAGGATGAAGAGAGAGAGGCATCCCCAAGACTCAAGAAAAATACAACTGTCAGTGTGGAGAGACTGCCGAGAATGTGCCTCAGCTTCAGCTCTGAGCCTGTGGGAAACCCAGGTCCTTCAGGAGACATGGGCACTGCCCCGTAACATCCTCACCAGCTTGTCTGTGAGAGGCCAACTGCCAGAGAAGGTATTGAACAAGCACTAGTGCTCACTAGCTCCATTAATGTGTAGAACAGCTTCCCTCCTGACTCCTATCCCCGCAAAAGAGCTGAGTCAAAGAGAATGTTCTTCTCCCATTGCCTTATATCTGAATCATCCACTTACAAGCTGAAGAATCTAGAACATTCTCTACAATCCTGGATGTTCCTTGGTTTATTAGTTCATTTTGTGTTGCTGTAAAAGCGAAAAATAAAAAATAAAAAATAAAAAAAAACAGAAGCTGGATACTTCATAAAGCAAAGAGGTTTACTTAACTTATAGCTTTAGAGGCTGAAATTCAAGATTGGATGGCCCCATCTGGTTAGCCTCAGGTGAGGGTCTTCTGGCTTATGTCACAATATCCTGGATGCATTTTGATGGCAGCGAATTTGACAGGGAGAGGTCACCTGGAGAGAAAGGAAGCCAGAGATATTCAGGGGAGGTACCTGGCTCCCTTATAACAACATATTCTCACAGGAACTATCCTGATCCTATGAGAACTACATTAATTGCTTCCCAGGATCAATCGCTTACATAATTTAAACACCTTGTACTAAACTCAATCATTTAAAGGTTCTACCATCTCAACACCTCCACACAGGGACCAAACTTCCTTCAGGGACCTTTGAGGACACACTTAAGTCATATCCTAACTTAGCTGCCCATTGGAGGAGTGTCCCCATACATACCAGGAAGGCAGGAAAAAATCAGAATATGTGGAGTAGTTAACACAGCTGTTAAGAATGAAAGTGTTTACACCATGGAAATTGGCAAATGCTACTCATCACAGTTTTTGACTTTTTCCTCTCTCCTAGACCCTATTGTTGGAATTTTCCCAGCATGCCCCTGGAGGTGCAGAAGTAAAAACTACTCAACTGGCTTTTCGTGGGATGTCCTTAAATGTTAACTCTCCCAAATGCATGTAATGAGGTGGTGTTGTTTGGGTATGGTGGGGAAGTATGAAAGGTAATGTAAGGTCAGATTCAGATACCCTAATTGTCCAAATGCCCACTGGCATGTCCTCTATAAATTCTCAGCCTCAAGGCTTGGGAAATTAAGGCTTAGTGAAAAGGAAACTTCTGCTTTGGTCAACTGAAAATAATGTCAGGGACTAAACAAATTAAAAGTTAACTGGTGTATGAAAGACATCATAATTGTGCAATTTATGTCTGGACAAATGACAGCATGAGACATATTAAAGCAAGGTCAAATGACAAATGTCTGTTAGAAATTGGGAGGGTCACAGTTCAAGGCAATCTGAATAAAAAGCATGAAACCCTATCTGAAAAATAACAAGCAAAAAGGACTGGGGTATGGCTCAAGTTGTAGAGCACCTGCCTAGCAAGCATTGAGGCTCTGAGTTCAAACCACAGACCACCAAAAAAAAAAAAGGTTTCACTGGAGGTTTAGAACATACAAGGAAATCCAATATATAGTTCATCACCTCAACAATCTTCCACTCAAGAATGATATCGTGGGAATAACCACTCTTTTGCTGTCTTTGCATTAACTGGCTGTGTGACCTTGACTACATATTTCACCAACTCTGGACCTCATTTCCTCCTCTGTAAAATAAGATCTCTGCTCTCTGAGATTACACTCTGAGGTGTAATTTAGCTTAGCTATGAAAAGAATAATAGGTTTCAAGCCTTAAAAGGTTAGTATAATTGCAATTATTTGTATTGTATGTATGGTTGTGTGCATATTACTCTCCCTTGACTGTGAACCTTCTTTAAAACACAGATAATATGTCTTTCATTTTATCTTCCCAGTGCTCACACATGTTGGATGGTCAATGAATATCTGCTGAGTGACTAAACGAAGAATAAAGGCCATATGATAAGTAGGGACTAGGTATATCAGAAATTAGGTGTGTGCCTATGGGAAACATGTTCATTCCATCACACTTTTCTACCGGGTTTTCATAGGAACCCATTGCTATAAAAATGTCTGTTATTTCTTTGGATTCTGGTGAAGGGTAGAGATAGGGCAAAGTTGCTGAGGAAAAAAATGTTCTTTAGCAAGCTATTTTTATACCTTAAAATTTGTTTGAAGTACCTGAATCTACTTTGTTTTATCAGATCATAAACACTTTAGTGTTTTTTTGTTTTCTGGGGGGGGAGCAGTTTTGGGTTTTGAACTCAGAGCCTTGTGAATGCTAGGCACACATTCTACCATTTGAGCCATACTCCCAGCCCTTTTGGCTTCAGTTTAGTTTTCAGGTAGGGTTGCAAGCTTTTGCCTGGGGCTGGCCTCTGACTGTGCTCATCCTACTTCCAGCTCCCTTGTAGCTGGGATTAGTGGTATACACCACCATGCTTGGCCCAGCACTCTAGTTTTGACTGTAAGAATCTTACAGTAACCAGAGGCAAAGGTTCTAAGCATCAATAGAGCATCTAAACATATATTAACAGGATGTCATAGGAGACTGTAGGCTAGGTGTTTAAAGAAGTTTCTTGCCTATATACACCCTCTGCTCTAAACACTGTTGCCTTTCTTCTCTTTAGTATTGCAGGACAAAAAATCTGGCTAAGGGAGCCCTTTCACTCAGTCTCATTGAACTGACTTAACAGTTTTCAATTACTCAGGAAGTATTTAATCACCAGAGTAGTGGATGCAGCTTCTCCCATCATAAATGTGTGCTGAATTTATCTTGCTTTCTAACGTGACTTGAACATTTGCTCCATTTTACTGAGTGAGTAAATGGTTAAATGTTTTACAGTTTGGTTTGCCACCCAGGATTAGGAAGAAAACAAGTCATTTATCCTCAAAAGCTCCCATGAGGCATGCAGAAGAATGCGTTGATTTTAAATAGATTTCTGTAGCAAAGTGCACAGTCATTTGAAAGCTGGTGACGTACTGAGAATTATTCATTTCCTATTTGTCAGCCCTCACCTTTGGATGTCATATTTCTTTCTAGCTCACAAGTCAAGCGCAAAATGACTCAATGCTGCCCTCAAGTGTTGCCTCAAAATATGAGGCTCAGAAGGAGAAAAGCAAAACAAAGGGCCATTGACCATCAGAAAAGACATGTATTACTCAAATCCACAGTTTGTCTGGAATTGCTCTTCCTTTTGCTACTCAAAGGAATGTTATGAAATAAAATGAATTCGACAAATGTTTTTGGAGAACCTGTTCTATGTGTAGAGGATACAAAGAAATACAAAACAATTCAAGCTTTACAAGATTTTGAGCAAGTTAGGTAAGAACAGATTAAAGGTTAAAGAAAAGACAGCAGATATCACCAGAAAATATTAGGTGAACTGTTAAAATTACACTAAAATAATCTAATGTGTATAACCAAGGTTTAAGAAATACAATATATAATATCATTTTTTAAGGCACTATGTGAAATCCTTCACATTCCTTGTCTCATTTGGTCTGCACAGTAGCCTTGGGAAGAAGGCAGCTGTTGTGTCTGTTATTTTTTCCTTGAATGAAACTGAGGCTTTCAATGAAGAGCAAGGTCTCCAGTTATGATGCAGCTGACTTGGACTTTATGTCTCCCTGATAGGAAAGCCTTGTTCTTATCCAGGATGCTTCATGGTTACAGGTGCTGAGATAAGGGAACCTTTAAGAGAGTAGAAGTGGCCCCAGGGGTTTACCAAAGATGTGGGTGAGGGTCTTCAAGCCCACTTAACACTTGGAAAGCTTTAAAAACATCAAGTGAGGTGTTCAGTGAGGCACAAGCTTTCAAATGATGCAAGCTGGATTGTTTGGTTTGTTTAAAAGAATAAGAGGGTTTTAAGCAGTTGAACTTCTGACCTGGGTCAGACTTCTAAGTCTAAATCCCATCTCAGTCACTTCTAAGTCTAAATCCCATCTCAGTCACTTACTAAATATGTGACTTGGACAAGCATCTTAAACCTAGTCTTCTTTCCTATCAGTCGAGGACATAATAATACCTACTCCTGCTGCATGTCACATATGCATAAGAATTCTCTGGTTCATAGCTGAGTGATTCACATCTCAGTTCCTTTCTTCTTCGTGGAAGACAAGAGTAGAAAAGATAGGAATCTTGAATCTAGCAGTTTAAGGACTTGAAAGCCAGATAAAGGTTTGATTTTGAAACAAAGAATAAGCCTTCCTTCCTTCCTACCCTCTTTCCTTCCTCCTTCCTTCCTTTTTTGCTTTCTTTCTCT
This sequence comes from Castor canadensis, assembly GCF_047511655.1. Classification (NCBI taxonomy): domain Eukaryota; kingdom Metazoa; phylum Chordata; class Mammalia; order Rodentia; family Castoridae; genus Castor; species Castor canadensis. The sequence continues at coordinate 71,988,395 of NC_133400.1, forward strand.
CTACAAAAAAAAAGCCAACACTTAATAATTGCACATATTTATAGAGTACAATGTGGTACTTCAATACATGCATATGTGCAATTATCAAATCAGGGTAATTAACATGCTTGTCATTTAAAGGGAGAGCTTTTCATAACACATATAAGCTACTGGGAATGCCACAATTGTATACATCATGCAATTTATATTTTCAAATAGCACAGAATATATTAATTTCTTTCCATAAATGTCTCTGATCTAGTTCCTACACTCCAGGGAATGTAGCTGAGTAAAACACCAAAGATGAGTGTAAGAGATTAAAACAAAAATCACTAAGGTCTTTCTCAATCAGACATGTGACTTATGATTATGAAAATTCCTAGGTTGTTCCTCACCAAGTATAAAATTAGGTCATCCCTGGGGAAACTTTGATGATCACTTTTCTCTGCTTTTCTCAAATATGTCCTAAGATGCTGTTGACTTAACAAGGTGCAGTAGACTACTGGGCCCTATTTTACATCATGGCAAATTCCTTCTGGCTTGGGAAGCACAATGTCAGTGCTACAACAATTTTAGTTCTCTTGAATTGCTATGGTGTATGTGCAACGGTATCCTGCTGGCCTGAAATAGTTAACCTGCCTTTGTAAGTAACCAACTTAGGACAGAGCTGTGACTCAGGCCTTGCTGGCATGGGGAAATGGAAATGAAGCTGAGGGATTTGGTCATCTGCTCCTGACTTCATGGGGCTTTTTCTGCCTGAGTGAGTCTTTCCTTTGGCTGCAAATTGCAATAGTCAATAGATCCGTCATCATTCCAGTGTGATTTGCTTGAATTTTTATGATTTATAACTTCCCTAAAATAATTTTTATTTTGAAAGATAACCTAATTAACCATTATTTACTCTCTCTAGCTGGGATAGTAGGTATTTGTCTCTCTTTATTATAGTCATTCAATTCATAGGATTCATGCCTTTTTCATCAGTGAATAGTATATTCAAAGAGCACTTATGAAATTTCGAAAAGCAAAGGAAGAGGAAAAGAAAAAGAAGAGGGAGAAACAGAGGAGGAGGAAAAAATTTTCTGATATTTTATTCTTCCAAAGGAAGATGCAATTTTGTTAATCCTACTGTATTTAGAATTCCCTGTGTAATATGTGAAATTCTAATAGAGATTTCCACTATGCTCTCCTTGACCGTCCATTGTTTTTACCTCCCTTCAGTGCACATTTCTCTTCCTACCCAGATTACATTCCATGAACCATCATTATAACTCCCCTGCATCCATTACAAAATCTCTTCGCCTCTCTCTCTGATCACCATATATACCTGGCAAAACCTCTATGGGATTCATCTTACTTCTCTGCCTAGTCCACTCTTGCATCCAAAGAGCTGAACGAGGTTTCAGGAACATCCTGAATTTATGAACTCAACTTCAACTGAGCTTCAGAATTATCCTCTGACTCTTGTCATTTTACTCCCAGAAGACTGTTCTCTCTTCTACAACTGCTTTTTTCTCCTTCTCACTCACAGCAGATTCCCACTTTTTGTTTTCGTAAGATGCTGAAAAGAACTTCCACTTCTTTCTTCTAATCTATTGCATCTCTGTCTGGATCTCTGCTCTCCCTCCTACGATAGACTGACCACCCCAGTGTTCTCTAAGGCCAGTCCCTCCTCTTATGCCCCGAATCTCAGCCCTTCTCACCTCCTCAATGGTGAGGGCTCCATCTGGTCATGTCCCTTTCAAACTAATCTCTGTTTCCTTTCATAGCAAAATTCCTTAAAAGATTTGCCTCTGCATGCTCTTAACACTTCCTCACGGCTATGGCTTGGACTTTGGTATCACATAAAGGTTCATAATTAAAAACTTGGTCCACAAAACAGCATTAATTTTTTCATTTAAAAAATTTTATTATCATATTATTGTTGTACAGAGGTGCATTGAAAGTGGCACTATTGGGAGGTGGTGGAACCTCTGAGAGATGGAGCTCAGTAAGAAGTTAGGCCTTTAAGGACATGCCCTCAAAAGGGACTATGGGACCCAGGATCCCAACTGTCTCCTTCTTGCTCTTGTTTTTGTTATTCTTGTTGTTGTTCCTCCTCCTTCTCCCTCCCTCCCTTCCTCCTCCCCCTACCTCAGGATGTATTTTTTCCTGTATGTGATGTGCCAACATCTCTTGCCCTTACCAGAAATTAGCCAATATTGGCACCATATTTTTGAATGCCCTAAAGTGTGAGCTCAATAGACCATTTTTCTTTATAAGTTACTTGTCTCAGATATTTTATTGTAGTAACACAAAGCTGACTAACACACTCACTTCCCCTGCTTTCTTCCACCCCATCTTGCCCAGAACTCATCCAATGAAGGTCACAAAGCCTTTCAAAGTATAAAGCCTACTCTTAATTTTCTGCCCTCCCTTTCCTTGGCATCTCAAGACCGTTTGGTGCAATGAATTACTTTCTTCACTTGGCTTCTGAAGCTCTGCACTGTTTTATTTAATAACTACCTCAAGGGTTCTTTCTTATCAGGCCTTTTATCCCCCTGGATTCTTCTTTTCCCTCACTAGAATGCTTTAGGGCTCAAGTTCCCAATCCCTTCCTCTCCTCTTATCTTAACTCATCATTATCTCTTCTCTTATCTTCTCTTCTCTCCTCTCCTCTCCTCCTCGCCTTGCCTTGCCTCGCCTCTCCTCTCTTCTCTTTTTTTCTTCCCTTCCCTTCCAACTATATTCATTCCACAGATACCCCTGTCCTATTACTACAAATAACAACTATAATATTAGTGATTCTCAAATTTAAATCCCAACTCAGACCCTTCTCCTTACACTGGTGTCATGTACCCTCTGCTTAATGTCTCCTCTTAGATGTTAAATATGTGTCAACTTAACTGGGCCTTGGGGTACCCAGATATTTGTCAAACATTATTCCGGATGTGTCTATAGCATGTTTCTGGATGAGATTAGCATTTGAATTGGTAGACTAACATTACCCTTCCCAATGTGGGTGGGTCTCCATAAAACAAAAAGATGATCAAAGAAGAATTTTCTCTTTCTGCCTGACTCTATTCACACTAGGACATCTTCTCTTGTCTTTGTACTTGGACTCAGACTGGAGCCTACAATGTTCATGTTCTTGGACCTTCAGACTGAGATTGGTCTCTTCAGGGTCTCCAGATTGCTGAGTGCACATCTTGTTACTTCATAGTTTTATTTGCCAATTCCTTGTAATATACATTATATAGAGACAATACATAATTACTCAGAATGACTACTAATACCAGTATAGTGCAGACACATGGGGGCTCAGAAAACTTTTTTGATAAATGAATTGGTAACTTTTGGTGTATATACTCTCACACTATCAATACGAACTTCTCCTGTTCAGAAGTTTTCAATAAATGTTCAATAAATAACAATTATTTTATCTAAAGAATCCTTTAGTAGTTTTGGAGGTACTACATTCTCGACACACATATTCATCTACTCACTTAAATGCTCCTAGTTCACCTTAAACTTACAGGTTGAGGAATTAGATTTAAAAGTATTCTTGTCACAAGCATAATTTAATAACAGAATTAGCAACCTTATATTCTGTAATTGCCCATCTTGTTTTTGGAGAAAAACTGGCATCTGCTTATTCCAGAGAACCTGATATCCTGTAATATTTATCCTTTTTTTAAACTTTAAGACTCTCTATCACCTGTTTAATGGAACATTCTCCTTACTACCATTAACTTTGATTTCATTTAATTAGCTAAAAATAAATTTAAATAAGAAAATTTAAATTACGGCTCAGTACAGATTAAGAAAAGAATCAAACATCAAAGTCTAATATTATTCCTAGATTGATGTCTGAAATGAAAACTCAGTAAGAATAGACCATTCCTGAACTGTTCTCTGTTACAGAAGCATTTGATTCTGGGGTTGAGAAAGAAGAGATCTTTCCCCTTGGTTTGTTAATATTTTCCTTAGCCTTTTCCTCTGAAAGCTAAAAAGCAGGTCTTGTTTCTTATGTCTCTTCCCAGATACTGATCCAATGAATAGCAGAGATAGTCCCTCATCACTTGAGTCACCGGGTCATCTCTAATCAAGAATGCCAGCTCTGAATGTGGCAGTCGTGCAGAAGAGCTGAACTGCTCTGGCACTATTACTCACTGAGAGGAAAATAAATAGAAAGCAGGAGAAACAATGGTTTGCAAAAGAGTTTCTTGGAAGAGAAGTGTGCCACAGTCCCACCCTTACCTACTCAGGAATACCTAAGTTGGCGTACAAATTGGTTGTTTGAAACTCAAACACACTTTTCCACCGATGTTTATTCATTGTTCAACCATTTATCTCATTTACAACAGTATAGGTTGAGTTGATGTTAAAGAACAAAGCAAAAAGAGAGAGAGAGAGAGAGAGAAAACAGTAAGCTAAATAGACAAACCTTCATCCTTTATAAGTTGCATAGACTGTGAAATTTAGTTATAGCAACTAAAATTGGACTAAGACACTGCCTAAATTCTTTCAGCTATGACAACCTCCATGTACCAACACAACTTTCCAAACTGAAATGATGAGTGTTTAGGTTTCTTTTCAAGTCCTTTCTACAACTGCATTAGACAACTACTGTCAGAATGAGTGAATGAAATTTGGGGAGGAAAATAGCATAGTTACTGATTACTAGTCATTAATTGGGACTGGTACATATTTAATCACAGCTCTCAACTCAGACTTTATAATTTAAACTTCACTAATAATCTTCCTGACTTGTCAGTCGCTTCTACAGACTATCTTTGAACTAAGAGCCTTGCTTATCTTTAGAATTAAGCATGCAGTATTATCCCCAGGTCTTCAATTTGGTGTGAGTCCTTCAGTCCCTAAATCAAACAATGCGTCAGGAAGCAAATTGGTTTCTCTGGACCTCAGTCACTGATAATAATGAGCAGACAATTCCACTTTAACTTCTTCCAGATAATTCCCAAGTGCCTGTGACAAGCTAATTACCATAAATATCTTTAGTGCCTGAAAGTACCCAAATCACTTTGGGCATTACTACTAGAGGATATGCTTGACATTTAATACTATCTTTGGAAATAAACATGTAACCAAGAAGGTAATAATTCAGGTAGCTTTTCCCAAATCACATTTCTCTGGTGACTCTGATATCAACTATTTATCAGAATGCATCTCATTCATCAGTGATCGTTAGTAGAGTTGGAATGGCAATTTTACACTAAAATTAAATTATAACTTCCTCAATTGGATTTTAATTTTGAAGATTACCCTAAACTCTTAGTCTATAAATAAGATTCCCCAGTTAAAAAGAAATTGTATTTGTTCAAATATTAATTGGAAGTCACTAAATTCTGATAGGTAGATTTCTTACAGAAACATAACTAACATTTCTATATTCAGATAGTAAAAATCAAATTTAAGTTCTGATAAGTGTTATAGTACCATAATAAAAATTTTAGTGCCCATGATCATTAAATACATAACTAAGTGGATCTGAAATAGCAGGAATTATTTGATACTAACTCACTCTCTATATCCAGTATTATGCTCATCCTACGATAAGAGCATGTGTGAATCATCATTACTTCTTTGTCCACCTGACTTGAACATCATTACTTTAATTCTGAGTCAGGATTAACTGGAAAACAGGAAACCTCTATGACAAAGGCTATTCTCTGAGACAACAGAACACCAACTCCTTGTGTATGCATGGGGGAAAAGGAAGGAAGAATTAGACAAATCAGGGGCCAAGAATGTGGCTCAGGGGTACAGTATTTGCCTAGCATGTATGAGGTCCTCATTTCAATCTCTCACCTCCCCCCAAAATAATAAAAGAGATTAAATATACCTAATATGGTGCCTTACATAGGGACAAACTGAATAGTTAGTTATCATAGTGATGAAAAAGTGATCAAATTGGTTATCATACCATTTTCTTTTTTATTATTATTATACTAGGGGTACATTGTGACATTTACCAAAGTTTTTTCAATATATCACAGTTGAATTCACCCCTCCATCATTCTCCTTTATCTCCCTTCCCCTCATTCCTGGAATAGTTTCAATAGGTCTCATTTTTCCATTTTTATATATGAATACATATTATTTCCACCATATTCACCCTCTAACACTTTTTCCTTATATTCTTCTCCTCTCCCACTGGTGCCAATCCCCTAGACAGGACCTGTTTCACCTTCCTGTTCTCCATTTTTGAAAAAGACATTTTTGTTTGTTTAAAATAGTTATTCAGGGAGTTTCACTGTGACATTTCCAGGCATATATGTATTATAACCCTAATTAGTTCATCTCTATTTTTCTCCTTTCTACCTTAGTCCTCTTCTTATGGTGATTTCGACAGGTTTAAAAATTCTATATTCATTCTTGTATAGAAAGTACATCAACCATATTCACCTTCTTAACTTCCTTCTTTAACTCTCTCTTGCCCATTCATGGCTTCCCCTTAGTGCGACATGTTTTTTATAATATTCCTTGTACTTATATCACACTATTTTCAAGAGTACCAAAGTTATTAAAATTTAAATGAGAAAAAAAAGAATTTAAGCTATTCCTTAGGAGAAATGCATGGGAAGAAAAGTGCCATCTGAATTTAGCTTCAATATTAAGCAATGTTAGTAGCCTATAAAATTAATGAAATTCACAGAGACACAAAAATAAATAAACCAGTGGCTGTGTATAGATACTTTCAAAATGTCTTACCTTTGAAAAATTTTGCTCCTACCTTTGATCTAGCAGAATCATGACATTCCTACTGTATGCACTGCAAACCACATTAAATAGCAAGTTCCCAAATCTAGAGATGGATGGCTATCACTGTTAAGAAATCTGAACAGGGTGTCACATATGACCTTATTTTTTCCAGTTTGTTCTTCCTCAGAATGAAGTTATGAATAGTCACCAATTGTCCAACTACAAGTTTTAGAGTGAAACTTATTGAGATGATGTCCTCCTAAATCTCTCCAACTTACCCACTCCCAAATGTGATGCTGTATTCATTTCTACCTCTTCATAACAATCACATCTCCATTGCTTGGAAGAGTTTGTTCCATATTAAATTCACCTTTACCAACGCCAATGAAGTCAAGAAATCCTCAGTGGAGTTTCTCCACCATTTCACATTTCAGTCAAATCAATTGTGTGGAAAATCAGTCCATCTGGCAATATTGCTAAAGGGTCTGGTCTATGCTCCATATCCTTCTTTTAAAAAATAAACTTAACTTTAGAAATGTTTTAGCTTTACAGAAAAACTGAAGGTAATACACAGTTCCTATGTAATATATACATAATTCCCTTATTATTAGCATCTTACATTGCTATGATACATTTGTCCCAATTAGTGAACCAAAATTGATACATTTTCATTATCTGAAGCCCACTCATTATTCAGATTTCTATAGTTTGTCTGTAATGTCCTTTTACTGTTTCAAGATCCCATCCAGGATTCCATGTTACATTTAGTCATCATGTCTGCTTTGACTATTCTATATTGTGACAGTTTCCACAAACTTTTCTTGTTTTCCATTACCTTGATAGTTTGGAGGAACATTTTTATTTTCTATTTATTTTAGTGAGACTGGAGTTTGAACTCAGGGCTTTATGCTTGCAAAGCAGAGATTCTATCTCTTGTGCCACACATCCAGTTCAGTTTGGAGGAACATTTAATGGCTGGATATTTTGTAAATGGTGCTTGAATTTGAATTTGTCTGATGTTATCCTCATGATTTAACAGGTTATGAATTGGGGGGGAGACTATAGAATTAAAATGTTGTTCTACTAAGATGACTTCTCCTTGGTGATGTTACCTTTGGCCATTTTCTTGAGGTAGAATATGTCAGATTTTTCCACTACCAAGTGCTCTTTCTCCCTTCATATCATTGGTGAAGAAGTCACTATGTCAATTGCCCACACATAAAGGATAGGGCATGATTCACTACCTTCTTGAAAGTGGTATATTTACATAAATTATTTGAAATTCCTCTGCATGATAAATTTGCCTATTTCTACCCATTTATTTATTCAATCATTTGTTTATATTTATATTAACATAGACTCATGGATATTTTCCTTCTGTTTTGAATTATAACACAATATTGTATTTTCTACTTTCATTGTTTAAATTGTTCCAGCTTTGTCTATTGGGGATTCTTTCAGTTTACAACTGTGTCTCTTTGGTATGACCTCATCATTGTGTTTTTCTTTCAGGGGACGAAGTAGGTAATTTCCTTACTTGTGCCACTAGGTTCCTCTTGCTTATTTTCTACCCTAGTGCTACATCAAGAGCTCTTGCATCTTTTCAAAGAACCAGCTTTGTGTTTTGTTCATTCTTTGTATGATTTTTTTATCACTATTTCATTAATTTCAGCACTTATTTTTATTATTTCTCTCCTTCTGCTTGTTTTGGGTTTGCTTGTTCTTGTTTTTCTAGGAGTTTAAAATCTTTCTGTCCTTTTAATATATGCACTCATGGTTATAAACTTTCCTCTTAGGATTGCCTTTTCTATGTCCCATAGTTTCTGATAGGTTGTGTTTTCATTTTCATTAAATTCCAGGAACTTTTTGATTTCCTCTCTTATTTTTCTATGATGCACTGATCATTGAGCAATGTGTTGTTTAGCTTCCAGTTGTTTGCATATTTTCTGTTGCTGCTTTTGTTGTTGAATTCTGGTTTTATTGCATTGTGATCAGGTAGAATGTAGGGGATTATTTCAATTTTCTTATATTTGCTGAGGCTTTCTTTGTGCCCTAAGATATGGTCTGTTTTGGAGAAAGTTCCATGGGCTGCTGAGAGCAATGCCTGTACTGTGGCTGGATGAAATATTCTGTAGACATCAATTAGGTTCATTTGATCTATAGTGTTATTCATCACAGAGATTGAAAAATCTACCAAAAATTCATTTGGAAACACAAAAGACCATGAATAACCAAGGCAATACTGAGCAAAAAGAGCAACACTGGAGGTATCACAATACCTGACTTAAAACTACACTACAGAGCCATAACAATAAAAACAGCATGGTAGTGGCACAAAAACAGATATAAAGACAAGCAGAACAAAATAGAAGACCCAGATATGAATCTATGCAGTTATGCCCACCATATTTTTTAATAAAGTCTCCAAAAACATACAATGGAGAAAAGACAGCCTCTTCAACAAATGTTGCTAGGAAAAGTGGTTATCTACCTGCAGAAAACTGAAACTAGATCCATGTCTGTCACCCTGTTACTAGTATCAACTCAAAGTGGGTTAAGGACTTTAATATCAGATCCAAAAACCTTAAAGTTAATATAGGAAAGAGCAGGGAATACACTGGAAGCAAGAGGTATAGTCAATGACTTCCTCAATAGAACCCAAGTGGCTTAGCAACTAAGAGAAAGGATTGAAAAATGGGACTACATGAAATTAAAAAACTTCTGCACAACAAAGAAATGGTCTCTAAATTGAAGAGACCACCCACAGTATGGGAGAACATCTCTGTCTATACATCAGACAAGGGACTGATAAGCAGAACATACAGGGAGCTCAAAAAACTAAACTCCCCACCCAAATCAATGAACCAATAAAGAAGTGGGCAACTGAATTAAACACAACTTTTTCAAAGAAAGAAGTCCAAATGGCCAAAAAAACACATGAAAAAATGCCCACCATCCCTGGCCATAAAGGAAATGCAAATCAAAACCACACTAAGATTCCAACTCCTGTTAGAATAGCTACCATCAAGAACACCACCCACAACAAATGTTGGCAAGGATGTGGGGATAAAGGAACACTCATAGATTGCTGGTGGGAATGAAAGCTAATACAACCACTTTGGAAAACAATATGGAGGCTCCTCAAAAAACTAAATGTAGATCTGCCATATGATCCAGCAATACTACTCTTAGGATATACCCAAAAGAATGTGAGTCAGGTTACTACAAAGGCATCTGCACACCCATGTTTATTTCAACACTGTTCACAACAGCTAAGCTTTGGAAACAGCCAGGATGCCCCACTACTGATGAATGAATTAAGGAAATGTGGTATTTATGCACAATGGAATTTTATTCAGCCACAAAGAAGAATGAAATTTTGTCATTTGCAGGTAAATGGATGGAACTGGAGAACATCATCTTAAGCAAAGTTAGTCAGGCTCAGAAAGCCCAATTTTACATGTTCTCCTTAATATGCAGATTATAGACCTAAAACAAATGCAGTAATATTATTCAACACATGTCACACACTAAACGGAGACTGCATGCAAGAGGGATAGGAAAAGGGAAGGAAACCAAAAACTTGAATGTGGCTGATATGCTCAATGTATAGGAGTGAATACAGTAATCTTAAACTAGCCAAGGCCACTATGGGAAAAGTACCAAGAAGTAGTGAAGAGGTCTGGTAGAGATGAAGCAATTTGGGTTGTAATACATATGTGCATGGAAACAACACAAGGAATCTCCCTGTATAGCTATCTTCATCTCAAACTAGCAAAAAGGCTATGTTTTTCTTACATGATTTTTTTCTTCAACAAAATCAGGGAACAAAAGTGCAGAACAGGTTATGTCCAGAGATGGTGTGGGGGGGTAAGGGTTGGGAGGAGCCTAGCCTAAATAATGTATACACATGTAAATAAATATAAAAACGATAAAATAAAGTTTTTTAAAAAAAGAGCTGATAAAGTTTAAAAAAAAAAAGAGAGAGCTTTTGCACATTTTATTGGAGAATGGTATCAGAAACTAAGATCTGCGGGCAGATTGGTCTCATCGTTTCTGATTTGTTGTTGCTTCTAGTTTTCCTCAGCCGATTCAAGGAAATTCACATGCACATACTAACTCATGTATATTTATGTATCTATAAACATTTGTATATGTAATTATCTGTAGCTCTACTAAACTAAGTAGGAGTTTATATTGATCTCTTTAACTCAAAGCACTATAGATTTTATCTTATACTTCTGGAAATTTCCCTCCTCCCATTTGGTGGTGCATATTAAATTGTACCTAGTAAGGAGTTTCATCATGACATTTCCATACATGCATACAATGTACTTTGATCATATTCATCCCTTGTATTCCTCTTTCTTATCCTCCTTCATTGATCCCACCTCCCCAGTAGTTCTACTGTTCCTGTCATGACCTTAGTTTTGTTTTGTTTTATTTTATTTTGTTTTACTACCCCCTAGTTTCCACAAATGAGGGAAAACATGGGACACTTGTCTTCATGGATCAGACTTATTTCTGGACATGATGATCTCCAGCTCCATCTGTTTTCCAGGTAAGGACATAATTTCATTCTTAATCATGACCTCTCTGTTGAACAGTGAGAATCCTGTTTCCCAATACCCACTGTCCATTTCTTATTTTCTCAAGTCCAATATGCATAATGGTTGCAGAATTCAGATAAGGCAAACAACTTTAGAAACTAGACTACAATCTTATGTACTATCTTTTGCATTTGGAAATACAGACTCTACTCATTTTCAAAGCTACTTGGGTCACTTCCTTTTCCCCAATCACCTTCAATAAATTTGTTTCATACATTTATACAAAAGTTAGGTTCTTCTGACACATTCTTCATTACAACCTAGGATCCACTGACCTCTTCAATGGCTTTTACTTTGATTTATACATATAAATTCTTTGTGGTATAAATTTCTATAAATTTTGATAAATGCATAATGTCATATATCCACCATCACTATTTCATGAGAAAATAATTTCACCACTCTAAAACAAAAAAAGCTTTACTGGATTGATGGAGGGGCTCAAGTGGTAAAATGCTTGTCTAGCAAGAGTGAGACCCTGACTTCAAACTTCATCACTGCCAAAAAAAATGTTAAAAAAATACACTTTACTTATTCAACACTCCTACCCTTCCTGAGGTCTGGAAACTGCTGATTTTTTTTCTTTCACTGTTTCTCTAGTTTCATCTTTTCACGAATGTCATCAATGGAACAAAAATAGCAGCCTTTTCAAATTGGACTTTTAAATCTATAAATATGCATTAAAGAGTCCTCCATGACTTTGTATGGCCTGCTGGCTTTTTCCTTTTTATTGCTGACTCATATTCCACTATCTGAGTATGCCACAGTTTGTTTATATACTCTCCTATTGAAGAATGTTTTCCAGTTTGGGGAAATTATGAATAAAACTGTTAAAAACATTTATGTAGAGGTATTTGGATGTTCATATTTTTTATATCAGTTGGGGTAAATACCTAGTAGTATGATAGGTGAATCATATAGTAAAGTTATGTTTGGCTTTATAAGAAACTTCTAAACAGTATTCCAAAGTAGATGTGCTATTTTGCACTCCTGACAGCAATGAATAAGCTTTCCTATTTCTTTATATACTTACATACTGGGATTGTGACTATCATGATAGGTGTATAGCTGTATCTCATTATTTTAATTTGCAGTTCCTTATTGGAAAACGATGCTAAGTACTTTTTATATGCATATTTGACATCCACACATATTCTTTTGATCATTTTTAATAAATAAGAGCTTTGTTGAAATACAATTTATATAAAATAAAATTCACCCTTTAAACACTACAATTTAGTAGATTTTAATGTAGCCAAAGAGTTGTTTAATTATTATTATTATTATTATTATTATGGTGGTTCTGGGGTTTGAATTCAGGGCCTTGTACTTGTTAGGAAAATACTCTACCACTTGAGTCATGCCTCCAGCTCCTGTTTGCTTTAGGTCATTTTTCATATAGGGTCTTTCTTTTTCCACTTACCAGCCTATAACTGCGATCCTCCTACCTATCTATGCCTCTTATGTAGCCTTGAACTGCCCTCCTCTTGATCGCCACTTTCCTAGTAGCTGGAATTCCTATATCACTTTTTTTGTTGTTGTTGCAGTACTGGGGTTTGAACTTAGGGCCTACATCTTGAGCCACTCCACAGCTCTTTTTTGCGATGGGTTTTTTTGAGGGAGGGTCTCATGAACTAAACTACTTGCCTGAGCTGGCTTTGAACTGTTATTCTCCTGATCTTTGCCTCCTGAGTAGCTAGGATTACAGATGTGAGCCACTGGTACCGGGCACCTTTACCACTCTTAATCTCAAAATATTCCGTTATTCCCAAAAGAAGCCCAAGACTTATTGGTAATCACTTCCATTCTCCAGTGGCCCCAAACCTGCCAACCTTAATCTACTTTGTGTCTCAAGATTTACTTATCCTAGGCATTTCATAAAATGTGAACTTACAATAAGTGGCATGTTGTGTCTATTTTTATTCACTTCAAATTATGTTTTAAAAGTTTATACATGGTGTATCACATAACATTTTATTCCTTTTTAGAATTAATGTGTGATTTTATGGATATATCATACTTTGTTCATCAATTGATGAACACTTGGGTTTTATACATTTTGGCTATTGTGAATAATGCTGCTATGAACATTCATTTTCAAGTTTCTGATGGACATTAGATTTTAGTTTTCCTGGGTTTGTACTGAGGAGAAGAACTGCTGGGTTGTGTAGTTTAACTTTTGAGCAACAGCCAAGCTGTTTTCCACAATAACTGCACCATTTCCCATTTCTACCAGCAATGTACAAAAGGTTTCAACTTCTCCACATCTTTGCCAGAATTCTTTTTCTTGTCTTTCTGCTTACATTTCTCCCCTTCTCCTTCATCTCCTTTTAAAAATTATACCCATCCTAGCAAGTGTGAAGTAGCATCTCATTATGCTTTTGATCTGCATTTTTTTCTAACGACTAATGTTGAGCATCTTTTATGTGCTACTGGCCACCAATATGGTTTTTTTTTGCACAAATGTCTATTAAAATAATTTTCCAGTTAAAAATTATATTATATTTTCATTGGTGAGTTGCAAGCATTTTTAAATATATTCTGCATGGAAGAACTCTATCACATATATGATTTGCAAATATTGTCACACATTTTGTAAATTGTAATTTTATTTTTTTGTGGTGACTACTGAAGTACAACTTTTAAAATTGATGAAATCCACCTTTTCTATTTTTTTCTTTTGTCACCTTTCTTTTTGCATCATATCTAAGAAATTACTACAAGCCCAAAATCATAAATATTTACTGCTATACTTTCTTCTAAGGTTTTATAGCTTCATCCCTTATATTTACTTTTATCATTCTTTTATCATTCTTTTTTAGGGTAATTTTTGTACGTGGCTTTAAACTGTGTGTCAAACTTCATGTTTTGTATGTGAATGTGCAGTTGTTCCAATATTATTTGTTGAAAAATGTATCATTTCCCTGTTGAGTTGTCCTGGTGACACTAAATGGTCATGGCAAAAGTATGTAGCACAAAATGAACATTTAAAGGCAAACAATTCCGTGGCATTTAGCATATTCACAGTGTGTGAATTTGTGATAACAATCACAAAATCCATCCACTCCATAAGATTTTTCCTATTCTAAATTAAAACGCTGTACCACGAAGGACTTATTCCTACTTTCTCCTTGCTATTGACAGCTGCCAGTCTTTCTTCCATTTCTATTGATTTACCTCTTTTTGGATGTTTTATGTAAATAAAATCATGTACTGTGACCTTTGGCCTCTGGCTTCTTTCATATAGCATAATGTTCTCAATTCATCCATAGTACAGCATCCATATTGCAGCAGTTTTTCATCCCTTTATATTTTTATATGATTAATATTTCATTGTATATATAGATCTATACTCCTTTTTACACATTGCTGGATTTAGTTAATTAGTATTTTATTGAGAATTAAATTCATAAGGAATATTGGTACATGGTTTCCTTACTTATAATGTCTTTGACTGTTTTTGATATCAGGGTAATACTGGTTTTATAGAAAGAACTAGAAAATGTTCCCTCCTCTTCTATATTTTTCTTTTTTTGAAGAGTCTGTAAAGGATATATATGCACATATATGAAAATGACAAATATTGTCAAAGATGTTGAAAAATTGGAGCCCTTTGACATTGCTAATATGAATGTAAAATGATACAACCACTGTGGAAATGTTTGACAGCTCCTCAAAAAGTTAAAAATATAATTAATATATGATATAATAGAATAATTTTACCCTTTGGTATATACCCAAAAGAATTAAAAAATAAGACTCAAATAAATATTATATACTAATGTTCATAGAAGCAAATTTTAAAATACCCAAAATGTAGAAACACACCAATATCTAGTAAGAGATGAATGGATTAACTGTGTGATAGATATGTACAATGGAATATCATTTGACCCTTAAAAAGAATGAAATTCTGATATAGGCCACAACATGGATGAACATTAAAAACATTATGGTAACTGAACTAAATCAGACACATGTTGTTTGATTCCACTCATGTCAGGTGCCAAGAACAGGGAAACACATAGAGACCGAAAGTCAATAGTGGTTATGAGAGGCTGGATGGAGAAGTCAATGGGAGTTACTGTCTAGTAGGTATAGAATTTCTGTTTGGGATGAGGAAAAACTGTGGAAATGGATAGTGATGACAGTCTTCAGACAGACTATATCCATCAGGACCAAGCATTATCCACTAGACTGAAAAGGAAAGTTGTGACAGATCCCTGCAGACATTTAAATGAAGTCCCAAGTATTCAGGAACAAAGCAGGATGTTTTATGCAAACTTAAATCTATGATTTCTGGAAATCTGACCAGAAAGCCTTAAGCAACAAAAGTAATTTTCTGAAATAATAGAGTGTTTCTGCCTAGGGTATTAGTTTTGACTTCTGAACACGGTTCCTGTGTGATAAATAAATAAAAAAAAACAACCCAAGCTTGTTCCGCTTTCTGTTCCCACCCTCTGCACCTTACAAGAAATCTCTTATAACAAAAGGGAACGTTACTTAAGACATCTATGACTTACCACAGTTTAATAAGAAAGTATAGTGTCACATCCTCAACATATTTTAAGTTTACCTTTCTTCTTATTGTGGAAATGAACTGTAAAGGCAAGGTTTGGATTTCTTCATTTGCTATAACTCTCCCTTCTGGAAAGATTAGCCATCTTCCCACAAAAATAGAATGTTATTCTAGGATAAAAACCTCTTCAAATTTTCAAACAATTACACATTACTTGGAAGCAGGACAGCAGGGTCATTACTATTTTAGATTGTGACATTCTGAAACAGAATGATGCAAGGTGATGTTGTTCTGTCCTCCTCTAAACATCCTTGAAGACAAAGCCTCTGTCTCAGCAGGCGATTAATTTCAGGAAGCTTTTGACTTATTTTTATAAGATGAAAACCTACAACTCTAAATGCATCTATCCCTAGGTGACAATCCTGAATTTAGGTACTAGTTTCTGAGAATTTTGAAAATGCTTAGTGTGCAAATCTCCCTGGTCCTCCCGCAAGGAAGCTTGCAATGAGTAACAGAAAATGCCAAGGTAGATGCTATCTGGCTACACTTTGCCCTGGTAAGCAGGCATTTTTAACCATTGAGTAGACCCTTGTTCTCAGTCCAATGAGATTTCAAGACAAAGCTTCGAGATCAAGAACAACTCAGATATCACATCTGCTTGTTGCTAACCATAACTCTCCTTTAGCTTCATGTTTGCTCATGTTAATGATAACAGTAATCATTAGTGTTATTAATACTAACATTAATTGACTTAACAGCATGTTTCAGGTATGGTTCTAAGTGCTTTACTCATGTAATACTTAGAAAAATAAAGTGTGCAAAATTATTATTATCATCGTATAGATAAAGAATATGAGACACAGGTTGGGGATGTAGCTCAGTGATAGAACACTGACTTAGCATGTGTGAGGCCTTGGACCTCACACACAAAAATGAATCTGAGACCCAATGTTTGTTAGGTGACTTGGTTGTGATGCACAGAATCAATGGATAATATCAACAAAGAGGTTACTGGAGCCTCCAATTCCAGATTTCCCTTTGCCTAAACCACAGTTGGCCCCTGGTTTCTCTGATCCTTGTTTACTTGTGACCACTTGCTAGACAAAGTCAAGGAGTATGAGGTCAGGCACTGATGAAGGGCACATGGGCACTGTCAGACACATCCCCCAAAAAATGACCTAAAACCTTCTACTAGACCTTTCACCTTCCACCAGAGCCAAACTGAAAACCAAATTTTTAACACATGGACCTTTGGGAGACGTTTAAGACTCAAACTATGGCAGGAGGGGGAGTGGCATACAAGAGGGAAGGAGGAAGAGAGAGACAGAGAGAAATGGAGGGAAGGAGGCTGCACTTTTTTCTGAATTCATGGTTGGGATCTTTCTCTGCCTGATTCAGTGGAAAACCTGCATTGTAACAAATGTTCCTTTTATTTAAACAGAGCAATGTTTTTTGTTGTTGTTCAAGTGTTAGGTTCTGAGGATTCCTACCTCAGAAAATTCGTGAAAAGGAAAACTGAACACATATTTTGGAATGGAAAGAACAGGTCAAATAGTTTGCATTATGAAAGCAAAATGCATGTTTTTGAGTAGAGGTCCATCTAGTGGCCACAAATGGACATTGTCACATGTTAAAAGCAATGCCTAGGAATTAAAGCCAAGAACTCATGTCATGGGAAGCAAGGAGCAGAGAGGAGTTGCCAATTTCCATCTCAGTTCACTCCTGGCCCATTTCCTGGGACATAGCTTTGCAACTGTTCTACAATTTATCACTCAAAATTCAGAGGAGACAAATCTGCTGGCAAGGAGACCACCAAGTGAAGACTGGAGTTTTGCAGCTACAAGTTAACAAACTATATAGATAGGACAGGGGGATGGGACAGATCTATCTGGGCTGCCTTCAGAAGAAGCGTGGTCCTGCTGACACCTTGCTTTCAAGCTGGGGCTCTAAAACTGCGAGACAATGAAGTTCTTTTATTCAAACCACACACTTTATGGAAATTTGCTGTGACAGCCCTAGCATGCTCATATAGTATGCTCATGCCTCTAATCCCAGCTTCTCAGGAGGCAGAGATCAGGAGAATCACAGTTCAAAAGCAGTGCAGGCAAATAGTTTGTGAGACCCTATCTCAAAAAACTCATCACAAAAAAGAGTTGATGAAGTGGTTCAAGTGGTAAAGAGGCCTGGGCAGGTATGAGGCCCTGAGTTCAAACGCCAGTGCCACCAAAACTAACAATAATAATAACATCCCAATTAATTTACTATATTGCATTTTGGGATGAACACAATCATAAGTCTTTTTAATAAAATACTTGAAAAACAAATTTAAGAATACACTAAAAATGGTATGATCAAGTTGGTCTTATCCCAGAGATGCAAGAGTAGTCCAACACACATAAGTCAATAAAAATTATACAGCACACAAACAAGATGAAAGACAAATATCTAATGATTTTCTTTCTTTTCTTTTGCTAGGAAATGCATTGATGAAAATTTTTTTTTACAGTTTTTACATTTACTTTTACTGTGTTGTATTTTTAACTTTTATCTTTGCATTGTGGAAGCAAAAGCCCATGCTTTTGAGTAAAAGTTCATCTACTTTTTTGGTGGTACTGGGGTTTGAACTTAGGGCCTTGCACTTGCTAGGCAGGTGCTCTACCAATCGAGTTAGTTTTTCAGGTAAGTTCTCATGTTTTTGCCAGTCTCAAACTGAAATCTCCCTACCTATGCTTCCCAGGAAGCTAGGACCACAGTCATATGCCACCATGTCTGGCTTCTGTTGTTCTTTTTTGTGTGAGCTGTCTTTAACCACAATCCTCCCAATCTCTGCCTCTCGAGTAGCTAGGATTACAGGCCTGTCTGGCCTTTTTTTTTTTTAATGTTATTGCTAGCTTACAGTTTGTGATATTTGTGTTTCAATTTTTTTGCATCTACCTTTGTGAAGTCAGTGTGCCTCTCATTTGCCTTTCTGCTTGTTTTGGTTTTTTGGTGGTACTGGGGTTTGAGCTCAAGGCCTTGCACTTGCTAGGCAGGTGCTGTACCTCTTGAGCCACACCTACAGCCCGTCGTTTGCTTTTCTAATGATCTCTTTGTCAGGTTTTACCATCAAGTTATGGTAGTGACAAAACTGAAAGTTGTTCTCACTTTTATTCACCAGAAGAATCTTTATAACATCGGTCAACAATAAACCTGGAATAATTTGCCAGTGAAGTCATTGTGTTCGTTCCTTTGTTGTGAGACCAGAAAAGTTTTTTAAATTATGAATTCTATTTCTTTAACATAGCTAAGAATAATTTTTTTCTGGTTTTTGTGTTTATTTTGGTTGATAGTATTTTTGTAGGAATTTGCCCAATTTGTCTGAATTTTGAAAGTTATAACATGAAGTTATTCCAACTCTCTTTTAACAATTTCTTAGTGTGGAAAATTTTGAACATCTCAAATGCAGATGGTATAGTTTAATGAATCCCATGTACCCATCACCCACTCCAGTAACATGAGGCCACTTTCCATGCATCTACCACTTCCTCCACTGCTTTATGGTAATGGAGTAAATCCCAGATATCATAGAATTCCATAGAGCGACATCTTGTGCCTCTACAAGATAAATACATTTTTCAGTCAGCCACTTTTTGATCACCTAAAATATAGCAATAATTCCTTGATTATTATTCAGTAGTGCTCAATTTTCTAACTTTCTCATAAATATCCTACTTTAAATTTTACTTACAATCTGTTAGCATGCCTGTTATGGGTCACCCACTGTTAGCTTCTTAATAAATTTAGAATTTTTATTGATTTTTTTTTCCATTCCTGATATTGATAATTTGTTACTGTTTATGCACAAAGTACTATTGTGTATGAACCTATAAATTTTATTAGTCTTTCCAATGATTCAAATTTTTGTTTTATTAGTCTTTGTTTCTCTATCTTTATTATTTTTTAAGTTCTTCTCTTTATGCTTTTCCTACCTTCCATATTATTTGGTTTTCATTTGCTTATACATATTTATTTTAACCCTGAAGTCCTCAAATCATTTATTCTCAGCATTGTTTTTTACTTACAGCACATTTTTAAGCTCTTTAAGTGGAATTTTTATCTCTGTTACACTGTTGAATGCTATATATATATCTGTTATTACAATTATTTCATTATAATTTACCATGAATTAATAGTGCTCTCATTGTGTTTAATTGCTTCAATTATATTTTTTAAATTCCAGGGTTATTTTCTTGATTTATGGGTTGTTTACAAATGTATTATCTATTTTTTGACATTTGGAGATTTTTTTAAATAATCTTCTTGTGATACATATAAAGCTTAATTCCATTGTGGGCACAGTACATACTCTCCATGATTTTGATTTGTTGAAATACATTGAGACTTTCCTGTGATCCAGCATCGGGTCAGCTTTATAAACTGTTCTGTGTTCATGGGACAATAACGCAATTTTCTGGTGCAGTATTATATCCATGTCAAACCACTCTAGCTTAATCATTTTATTCTAATATTTTATCACTTTACTTATTTTTGTCTGTATATCAGTTACTGAAAAAGTTTAATTAAAATCTTCAAATACGATTGCAAATTTGAGTAATTTACCTTTAAATTATATTTCATTTAAAGATTTTGAGGGTACCATATTAGGTACATGTTGATTTACATGTACCTAATGCCTTCCTGAAATAATGACTCTTCCATCATTGTGAAATATTCTTCTTTATCAAAATAGTGCTTTCCACTTTAATGTCCATAGTTTGTGGTATTTGTCTCCTTTTGTGAAGTGTGTTCATAAAATACTTCCTTTTGTGCTTTTACTTTCAAATTTACACATACTTAAAATGTGTCTTAAAGCAGCATGTTTTTGATGGCTAAATTATTTTATTAGCTTTATTGATTTAGAATTTATGTATAATACAATATGCCTCTATTTCAATGGTATAGTCCTATGGTTTTGACATATATATTCATATGTATATATAAAAATATATACATATACATAAAGAAATGTGTGAAAATGTGATTACAATCAAGATACAGAAAGATTTCCACTGACCCAAACTTTCCTATGTCATATTTCAGTCCATCTCTCACTGATCCCAAACTCAGCACTGATCTACTTTTTGCAGATTAATTTGCATTTTATAGAATTTTGTATAAGGGAAGTCATAGAGTATGGCCTCTTCTATGATGAGCTATTTCACTCAGATTTAGAAATTTGTCTCTGTTGTATGTGGGTTGATGTTTCTTATTTTTATTTCTTAGTCATGTTTCATTATCTGAATATACTGTAACTTAACATATAAAGTTACCTGAAAAAAAAAAAAAGAAGAGGAAGGCTACAGGTATGTTTGTTATAATCGTCTGCTTAAGGTTCTTTGGCAGAACACATGTTTTACTTAATTAAAAATAAATAAATAAAGTTACCTGGGGTGTTTCGGTTTGGGGCTGTAAGGAAAAAACTTGCTATGAACATTCATGTACAGGTTTTTGTATGGAAATGTGTCTTTATTTTTTGGGTTGATTCCTAGGAATAGAATGACTTGTGATGGGAGTATGTTTAATTTTATAAGAGACTGTCAGCTCTTTAAACTGGTCGTACCACCTTCTACTCCTATCAACCAGGTATGAGAATTTCAGTTGCTCCATGTCCTTACTAACACATGATATTGTTTTTTTTATTTTGACTATTCGAATAGGCTGAGTAGTAGCATGGCTTTTCATTGTGGTTATGTTTTTATTTCCCTAATCAACAATAATATTGAGTGTGTTTTTGTGGGTTTCTTTGTGGGTATCAAGACAAAAGGAAAGTAAACAAATGATGCCATTCAACCAACTCCCCATCTCCCACCCCAAGTGCCAGAATGTCTCCTCAGAATGGCCATTTTGATCCTTGAGGCAATCTTACTATCTTACTATCTGTATCTTCAACATTAATAAGCCCGGTATCTGTATTTTGTAAGGACAATAAAATCATCTGAACATTTTGTTTTTGTTTTATCTAAAATATGCTAAGATAATTAAAGACCAAACCTTAAAAAAATCCTAATTCTAAGGAAATAGCATAATTTTCAAGATTTCATAAAAAATTATAAGACTGTGAATAATCACAAATTGCCAACATTAAAAATTTAAGCTGTCTAATAAATGACAATTGATATGTCAATTGTGATGCCTCTAGAATCTGGAAAACTGTGACCGTATGAGTAATAAAGGGAGACATTTGTTCATCTGGAAAGTTTCTCACAATGTATTGAGTCAGAAAAACTAAAATTTAGAACTACATTTAAATATATTTTACTATGCATTTATGTAAATGTTGATGTATATATGTGTGTATATGTATATATATACATTTTGACATGAAAGTCAATAGTGGTTTTCAATTACTTGTTTTTCATTCTCTCTGTTTTTTTCCTTTTGTTTGCTTATTATTTTTCATCAATTCAGTCAGTTTTGTTGTAGGATTAACTTTCTTACTTAACATACCATGACTGTATGACTGGGTCCAGTTACTCCAGTCTTGAGGTCAGACCTCAAATGTTCTTCATTTCCTGGCTTGCTTTCCTCTGAGCATGCTCATTCTAAGATGTCCTGTCTATACATCATGAAAACTAATTACCAGAGACTCCAGGCTGACAACAACTAGCAGGAAGATATTGTATTTCTTCCAATACATCAAAAAAAATTCAGCCCTGGAAGAGAAGTGCCTTGACCGTGTTCAGATCATGTGCTTCTGACAGAACGTGAGGATTAGAGAGAGGTGGAACCACAGAGTGTACCAACAATCCTATCTCAATACGTGAAGAACGAGGATGGGATGCTCTCCAAGGAAACTGAAGTGCAAGTATTGAAGGACGTGGGATGTACAGAGCACAGGCAAAAGCACATGTGTTTATTGTTTCTGTATTATTTTTCTTTTACTGGTGGTGCTGGGGATGGAGTCCAGGACCTCAAGCATGTTAAGCACATGCTCTACTCCTGAGCTACATCCCCAGCCTTTACGTCTGTACTTTTGTTTATTTATTTTTTTAGAAGATGCCCAAATTTCTTATGTATAAATAACAGGCAGCTGGGCCATATTAAATAGCTCCCTCTCTTTTTAATCTGATAGCTTCTTCCAAACACAATTTATATTTTATGTGGTAGCACATGGTTACTAACACATTGGAACCATTCACCTTATTTATTAAGTCAAAATATCTTATTTTAAAACATTCTTTAATAACATTGGCCACAAGATGTCACCCCAGTTCTAGAAAATATTTTTATATCTACATGGGTTTTTTTTTTTTCATTGAATTTGATTTACTTTGAGGATGTTAACCAGATCATGTTTAATGAGATCTTTGTTCTAAATCTGGTTTTAAAATGTTATGCCTTTAAGAAATCACATATTAAATGTTCAGAGAAGCAGACATCTCCAAACCAGAGTTAAAGTAATATTCCGAAATGCCAAATATATGTCTTTTAAAGGTCCATATTCAGCTCTGGTGTTCCTGAACTGTGGGAGTCCTCGTGGCCACCTTAGGTTCTTATGTTATCAGAAAATGTCACTGCTTTAGTGCCACTTTCACAGCAATTTTAGTCTTGTTAAAGGCTAACTAAAAGTGAAGAATTAAAAAAAATGTGTCCTGCTAATGTTTACTGTACATTAAAAGAGGAATAAAACTGTTTTTGCTTTTGTTATAAAGATATGTTTGGAGGATGCTAGGTGAGTGTAGGCTGGAATTGGGGAAACTTCCTCAGAGTTTATAAACACATCTACATTGAGTTTGCTCTAACCAGGAAGGGCTAGCTCTATACCTCACAGAAACTTGAATCACCAAGGTGGCCTAAAATAGATACCCTTATCCCTTAATATCCATGAGTGACTGGTTCTGAGGCAGGATAGATAGATGAGGAGACTGAGGAGTTATATTTATTATTTTTAATAAATATCAAAAGCACCAGACTTAAAAATTAGAGTCAGGAAGTAAACTGAAAAAAAAAAAAAACCCAGCAAGCTTCTACTCCCATTTTAGATGTTAAGTGGCAAGAAGAGAAAGACATAAACGGGTTACGTGCATCTGCCTTCTTTGAGATGTTAAGAAGCTGCAAAGTCTTCAGGAATGGGTAAAGATTCAGAAAATTGAATGCTCTGTCTGACAAGGGAAGTCCTAAAGCTCACCTATTGTCCCTGTGCTTTGGGTAGGTCTAGATCCCATCTCCATGTTTCAGAATAATAAACAGCACCTTTCTTGTCTACTCCAAATCATTGTCTAATGAGTAAGGGCTGCTAGCAGGTGTGACATGTGGGTCAGATAGTAGAATATAAGCAGTTAGAGAAAGATGGTGGATTCCACATGGTGCTGGTGTCTCAGGGGCTTCTTCGTCCCAACATGCCCTAGAACTGGCAGGACCCCTGCACTTTCTTACTTGTGTAGCTCGTGCACATAGATGGAGGAACCAATCAAAAGACACTTCTCCCTTCAGGCACACAGGTTGGGGATCCAGTCCTGAACAGGGAAAGACCTCATGGACAGAGGGTGACAGAAGCCTGGGTAAAGTGAAATGGAGGGTACACCCTACACCACCTGGGGAAGGAGAAAGGATGGATCTTAAAAAGAGAAATCCCAGAGGACTTCAGTGGACTGCGGGGACCCTTCTCACTGGAGAAGTTCCTGCTTTACTTTTACTTTCTATTTCCACAATAAATCTTTGCGAAACTCTCTCACAATATTCCTGCCTCCTAATTCTTTATCCAATGGAGAAAAAAACCTGTACCCCTAAATGGTACAGGCAAATGCTATAAAATCGTTGTTATACTGTATTGTTTAGGAAATAATGATGAAGAAAAAAGTCAACACACATCCAGTACAAACACACCTTATTTTTCTAAATATATTTGATCTGGGGTTGGTTAATCCAGAGTTGGAACCCATGGATATAGAGGGCCAACTCTACTTTGTTACTTCGAGGCTCTCTTAAGTGGAAGGCATTCTGAAAAAAACTCTGAACCTAATGAATCCACATGTTGGAGGAGCAAACACAGATATGCCAGAACTGGAATGATTCTAGAGGCAAAGAGATTTTATGTAAACATGAAGGAGGAGTCAAGATTTTTTTTTTAGTTGAATTATATCATTTTTCTTTTTAAAAAAAAATGCTTTTAGCCGGATGCCTGTGGCTCATGCCTATTATCCTAGCTACTCAGGAGGCAGAGATCAGGTGGATTATAGTTCGAAGCCAGCCCAGGCAAAAAATTCACGAGACCTTATTTTGGAAAAACCCTTCTCAAAAAAAAGGGTGGTGGAGTGGCTCAAAGTGTAGGCCCTGAGTTCAAACCCCAGTACCACACACAAAAATAATGCTTTTGATTGAATTGCTGACTACAAGTATCACCACAGAAAGTACAGATTGATGTCAATTAAGCCTGAGTCCTTCTTTTGGAAAGGGAGGAGAAAGAGTTAAGTATCCTTACTATATTTTAAATTTACCCATGGGCGGTGCAATGACTTGTTCCCTCTGGATTCATTTGTGAGGTCTTAGCCCGCCCTACCTCAGAAGGTGACTCAAATTGGAAAGAGGGTCCTTGTGGGTAATAATTAGTTAAGATGGACTCACACTGGATTGGGTGGGCCTTTAGTCCAAGATGACTTGCATCATTATGAAAAGGGGAAAATTGGACACAAACATGTGCACAGAAAGAATGCTACAGGAAGACCAGAATCATGCAACCGTGAGCCCAGGAACTACAAGAATCAAAAGAAAGGCCTGGAACAGATTCTTTCCTACTGTCCAAAGAGTGACCAATCCTTCCACCTACCTACACTTTGATTTCCAGAACTGTGTGACTATGTCTCTCTTGTTGCAATCATCCAGTTTGTAGTTCTTTGTTATGGCAGTCTAGCAAACTAACAGAGGCAGTAATTGCCTTAAGGAAGTGATTAATATTAATAAAAATAAAATATAAATATTGTATCAATTGGTTGTTTTGCTAATTGTTTTTCTTTTATTGATATCCTCATTTGGTATTTAGTAGCCATGATTTAAATTTAATATTTCCCTGGGAAGCATAAATTAAGTAATTTTCTCTAGCAGCCTAAATAGATTTGAGTTTCTAATTGCACTAAATAAAGGAATTTTAGAATCAGCCAGGATATTGTCTTTTCTTACAGATATGGAAGTAAAGGTAGAGAGGTTTCAAGACAAAGCTCAGGCCTTTCTGTCTTTAGAGAGGGAAATTGGGGCAACTTTCATGTCTCCTTTTTTGTTTGTTGTTTGTTTTGTTTTGTGGCACTGGGGATTGAACTCAAGGCCTTGCTATGTAGCCCAGGCTGGAATGGAACTTGTAATTCTCCTGCCTCAGCCTCCTGAGGACCAAGATTACAGACTTGCACCATTGGACCCAGCTTCAAAATTATTCTTATAGTAGTACGAACATTATTTGTTTTCTTTTCTTTTCTGAGTTGACATTTGTACCAACAATACAAAAGCAAAGGGGAGTGGCATTTATAGCCCCTGAGCATGAATCAAGACAGCATCACCTCTAGAGTAGAATTCATTATGTTCTTCACCATTAACCAATTACATGAATAAAAAGGGGGAAGGGAGGGTAAGTTCCAGTTAAAAATGTTCCTGATGAAGCAGAAAAAAATATAAATTTTATTATATCTTGAACCTTAAGAAGGTATCATTAATTATCCTATGTGACAAAATGAAAAGTATACACAAATTGATTGCTGCCTTTAGGAAAAATCACGTGTGCAATTTATTTGTAATAGAATAAGAATTTTTTATTTTGGTGGTACTGGGGATCAAACTCAGGATTGAACTTTGCTTACTTGGCAAACTCTGTAACACTTTAGCCATGTCCCCAATCCTTTTGCTTTCAGTTAGTTTTTCAGATAGAGTCTTCTGCTTTTGCCTGGGTCAGCCTTGGACTGTGATCCTCCTACTTCCACCTCCCAAGTAACAGGGATTATAGGCAGGTACCACCATGCACAGCTGCCTATCTCCATTTTGACTGATTATCTCATAATAGAAGGTAGTAGAAAAAGTTTTCAGTCTGGGAGTGAAACATACATTCTGGGTACTCTTGAAGTGTGGGTGCGCCAGAACTGTTATGACAAGCAGGACAGAGGTGAAAGAAGATCTAAAAATCTTGAAGCCAAACCTTTATTAGTGAGTCACTCAGAGGCACCTGGGGGTCCCTTACTATCTAGTCTGCCTGTGTTTGGTGTCTTTCCCTGTAATTATAGGCAAATTAAACTCTTTTGCCCAAGTTACAGCCTTCTTGAATTTTATCTTCTGCAAATGCATGCGTCCATGATGTTTTTACTTCTTGCCTCTGCTGGTGTGCTTTTCTAAGACCTACATTTCTGTTATGAATTGAATTGTGACCTTCAAAATTCGGACATTAAACACCTAACACCTGGTATCTCAGGAATGCATTTGGAGACAGAGTCTTTACAAAGGTAATTACAGTAAGATGAAGTGACAAGGGTGGGCCCTGAACTGATCGATTGGTGTCCTTATCACAATTGGACAATACAAAGTAAAGGGAAGACCATGTGAAGTGGTAGGGAGAGGACAGTCCATTTGCAAGCTCAGGAGAGAAGCCTCAGAAGGAACAACACTTTGATCTCAGGCTGCTGGTTTCCAAAACTATGAAAAAGTTTATTTCTGTTAAGTCACCTACTCTGTGATACTGTGTTACAACAGTCCAAAGAACTGATATAGCTCCCTTGAAGACCCAGTCAACTTTAACTATTACTTAGGACATACCATGCATTAACCTATTTTATTCTTACCTAAAAGACCCCAGTTCCAAGCATAGGTTATGCTGGAGGTAAATCATGAGAAACATAGAAATGTGTGTGCATTTACTGTATATGTGTATATATATAAGTTAGGTATGAATATACACATTATATATAGCTGAGTCTTTTATTGAACTTTGTCCACAACTGACATATTTTATGACAGAAGTAACTGTTGTAAACGGAATGTTTTTGTCTTTTGCAAAGTCTGGAGCTGGGCCTTGGAGTTTAACGTCTGAACATTATCACCTGATCTCCTTCCAACATACAATGAAGTATAGCATCTCTTAATCATAAGGACTGAATCATAAAGGAACCAGCACATCATCTTCTACAGGTGATGATATTAATGCAAGGATGTTACTGATCCTCCCAGATTATGTATTTCTATGGTAGCAGAAATTTTCTGGAAACCAAGCCTGTTGCAGAGGAATTACTTAATTGTAAGAGCTTTACGAGCTTCGAAGAATTAAGGTGGGTGCTTTTAGCCAATGAGGGCTTTCAGGATCCCTGAGCATGGAGGTATCTGCAAGGGACCAGATAGATCTTAATGGCTCCTGAAAATCTGGCAATAGTCTTAAGAGTGTTGTAGAAAGCAGAATAATGCCCTCAAAAAACCAACAACAATAACAAAAAACACCTAAACCTGGTACCTGGGAATCTGTCCCTTTCCTTGACAAAAGGGATTTGGCAGAGTGGATTAAGCTAAGGATTTTGAGATTATAGGATTGTCCTGGATTATCTCCGTGGGCCCAATGTGATCCCCATAAGTGAGAGAGGGAGGTAGAAGTGAGTGAGTGAGAGATGTGACTATGACAGAAGCAGAGAACATAGTGATGAGGCCACGAACCAAAGAATGTGGAGGGCCTCTAGAAGCAGGAAAAGGCAAGGATCCCTCCCCTTGAACCTGCAGAAGGAATGCAGTACTATTGTTAACTTGAGTTTAGCCACTTAAAAGCCATTTTGGACTCCAGAAATGTGAGATAAATTTGTGCTGTTTTATTTGAGCCAGGGACAGAGCCCAGGACCCCAGGCAGCTCCTCACCACTAGCCCAGTGCTTCTCCACAGTTGTCTAAACTCATGGTGCTGTGTGAGAGGTTTTATTTGCTGCTTGTGAATGTTTGGAAAAAGCATCTGATTAATCTGATTTAATCATCTAATCTTTCAAGTCATCTAATTTATCAAACCAGAGCTGACTGGCCTGCCATCTGCTTAATCTGATTATTGCACTAAATTGATTGATTAAATTGGTAAATTAATTCATAATGATGCATTAATGGCTGTCAGCACCTAAATGAATTACCTCATTTAGAAAATGTTTTGTCAGTCTTTTTTTTTTTGATGGTCTCAGTCTCACTAGGAAAACACTGTACCACTTGAGCCATGCTCCCCAGAACTCTGCTTCAGTGACCTTTTAAGTCTCTTGTTTGAAGTCTGCTTGGGAAGAGATGTGTAAGAGCTATGTGCATGTGACAGGCAGACTGTACACATCTGCTGAGTTTCTACCAGGATTTGTCCCACACCTACACAGTCATGCCTATGTGACCTGACAGCCATCTATGGGGCTGATGTAGGCTGGGAAGGGACCGCTGGAAGCTGGTCACTTCCTATTCTGGAAAGTTCATCTTGTCATTAGGCTGCCAGTTGCAGACCTCTGAACTTGTGATTAGAGATGATGTATTTGAATCCCATGACACAGTGCCTGGCACAGAGCAGGCTGGCAGTAAATGGCAGTGATGGTAGAAATGGCGATGATGTTGATGTTGTTGCTAAGGAAGTGACTACATTCCCAAAGTGATGTTAAGTGGTTTATCAGCCACCTTTCTTTTTCTTTACCTTCTTTCTCTTCATTTACCCAACCTTTCATCACTTTCTTATCTTTCTTCAAGCAAACCATTGCCTTTCAAAGTATTCCAGGATTAAAGATCTTCAGAGTGCCCATGATCTTCAGAAAGAAATCCATACTGAAAAGGCTTTCAGTAAAATCATCTTTGAATCATTCAGGGGCCTGAATTGTCTCAAGGAAAATCTTGGAGAGGTGCCTCTTGAAGTTGCTGATTATTGGGGTTTAAATGAAAGCCCAGGACAGGGCAGACCCTTGTTCAGCATATCTGGATGAGTGGACAGCAACCATGAAAATATGCAGGGCTTAGACCCTGGCTGAACTGGCATTTCCCCTTGATCTCAGCCACCTGCTTCAATCCAGCCAACCCAGGGTTGGTGAGGCAAGGTCTTGGAAGTCTCATTTCCCCTTGGCCCTGGTTCCTTAGAGAGCCAAGGAGGGGGCAGCTCTAGACTAAACCTGGGTGGTGGTATATGAACGGCAGTATTAGGATAATGCTCTTAAACAGTCTCCCAAACACTCTAGTGTTTCTCAAGCACAGAAGGGATCTTGGGAGGAGTCAGAATGAAGCGAATTTGTAGGATCAAAGTCAAAACAGCTTGTGATTTGATGGCTGAGGACCAGAATCCCCACTGCCAACGGGATCTCAAAGCATTGTTTAAATTTGCCAACAAACTAAAACAGAGCTATAGAGAAAAATAGGCAACACCATGTTCTTTTTGACTGACAAAACATTTCTGCAATGTAGCACAAGATAGGCTTGCAACTAATATCAAGCTTACTCTTCGAAAAATACACCAGAGACTTGGTCTCCTCTAGCAAATAAGAATACTGTCTCCATTGACAATGGTAAATTTTGTGTCCTGGTCCTATCTCTGAACTACCTGTCCATGGCTGGGCAAGTGATTTAACTTCCGTGTATTTTAGTTTCGTTCATCGGGAAAATGACTCTGATAGTCTCTACCTAATAGGGCTGTTCAGTTACCATACTTTGAGCATCTAATGTTGTAACCTCCCCTACCAGCAGCAGACATGGACGTTTGAGGCCTGACCTTGACCCATGTGTTAGGATGTACTAGATTAGAAAGCAGCAAAGTTGGTAGGAATGTAAATTAGTACAACCATTATGGAAAACAGCATGGAGGCTCCTCAAAAACCTAAAACAGAAAACAAGAACTGCCATATGATCCAGCAATTCCACTCTTAGGGATAGACCCAAAGGAATGCAACTCTGGTTTCAATAAAGACATTTGCACACACATGTATACCATAGCATAATTCACAACAGCCAAGCTATGTACCCCACAGCTGATGACTGGATTAAGAAAATGTGGTATTTATTTTTTATTTTTTTTTCTTCATTTTCTTTTATTATTCATATGTGCATACAAGGCTTGGTTCATTTCTCCCCCCTACCCCCACCCCCTCCCTTACCACCCACTCCGCCCCCTCCCTCTCCCCCCCCCAATACCCAGCAGAAACTATTTTGCCCTTATTTCTAATTTTGTTGTAGAGAGAGTATAAGCAATAATAGGAAGGAACAAGGGGTTTTGATGGTTGAGATAAGGATAGCTATACAGGGCATTGACTCACATTGATTTCCTGTGCGTGGGTGTTACTTTCTAGGTTAATTCTTTTTGATGGTGTTTTATTTAGCTATAAAGAAGAATGAGATTTTTTTGTTTGCGGGTAAATGGATGGAACCTGAGAATATCATCTTAAATGAAATTAGCCAGGTTCAGAAAGCCAAAGGCCATGTATTTTCTCTCACATGTGAAATATAAACTAATTACAAATACAAGCAATATTATGAATATGGCTGAGTATAGAATTTTTAAACCTGTTGAAACACCATAAGAAGGAGACTAAGATAGAAAGGAGAAAAATAGAGGAGATGAACCAATTCTGGTTGTAATACATACAGATATGGAAATGTCACAATGAAACTCCCTGTATAGCTATTTTATACAAACAAAAATATCTTTTTTTCAAAAAACAGGGAACAGAAAAGTAAAACAGGTTCTGTCTGTTGGGGAAGTTTGGTTGGTACCAATAGGAGGGAGGAGCATATAAGGAAATGTTGTAGAAGGGTAACTATGGTAGAAATAGTATGTACTTATGTATGAAAATGGAAAAATAAGACCTGTTGAAACTGTTCCAGGAATGGGGGAGGAGGGATAAAGGAGAATGATGGAGGGGGTGAATTCAACTATGTATTGTAGTTGAATACAATGATACATTGTAAGAACTTTGGTAAATGTCACATTGTATCCCCAGTACAATAATAATAATAATAATAAAAGGAACAAAGTTTACTAAATCCCTGAATTTTCTCTGTCACGATGAACATTATGATACCAAGAATGAGCAGAAACAACAAGTATACTTATTTGGGTTAATGTGAGTGTCTGGCATCTTGGGGGACGCTTCACCAACTTCTCACAGCAAATGCTTTACCTTCCCTGAATTCATTTCCTACATCAGCAGTGCTCATTTTTTGCAGGGATTACCCTCCAATTTCCTATCTTGACTACAGGTTTAGCAGGGGACACAATATTGTTCACAGTAGATCAATCTACATTCCAAATGCATGTTAATTTTTCAGTCCTTATGGCTTTATAGCTTCTTCTTATCTTCACTCCAAGTCCATCAGAGTTAAATTTGTCTGCTCTGTTTCTTCTTACAAGTTATGGGCTGTCCACAAAATGCGTCCTGATACTTATAGGTTTTCTCTGCTATCCAGGTTCTGCCCTGCTCTGAACACAAGCAGCTTAGTTCTAACTGCATGTATGTAGATTATATGCAAATATTACTTCATTTTATATACAGGATTTGAGCATCCATGGATTTTGGTATCATAGTGAATCCCCCCATGGATACTGAAGGACAACTGGTATAAATTCATCTGTTCCTTAAATATTTTTAGTAGAAACTGGAGAGTTGGTAATCTGTTTTATATCACTTAGAGCTGTAAATGAAGAAGCCTAGTTCAAACATAACTGGATGGATTCTAAGAGCACTCACTCATAACATGGTTCATATAATGGAAAAGAGAGAAAAAATAAATAGCTATACTAGTTACCTATTGCTGTGTAACAAAAATCTCCCAAAGTGTCATGGCTTGAAACAACACACATTCTCTGTGGATCAGGACTCCAGGTGTGTTTCTGGCTCCAGGTCCCCCATGTGATTGCAATGAGGCTATCAGCCAGGGCTCCGGTCATGCAAGGTGCGATTGGGACCAGACGTCCACTTCTGGACTCCTGCTTGTGATTACTGACAGGCCTCAGTTTTTCCACCAGAGTCTCTCCATAGCTGTGGCCTGTTCTCATTACATGGCAGTCAGGGATCCTGGTGACAGAGCATCAGAGAACAGCCCACAGTTTTTTTAGACCTTGTTTCAGAAGTGGTGTTCCATTGTTTCTATAGCATTCTGATCATTAGAAGCAGATAGGTAAGTCCAGGGTGTGGTGTAGGGAAAGGATGAAACCAGAGTTTTGGACCCCAACCCCAAACTCCTGGGCTTTCATGTCAGTTTCAGACACTTGCTCCTATATGCCAAATAAAGAGATGTGGTGAAGGGCAGAGAAAGGAGATTTATTACATGGCTTGGAACATGCCAAGGGAAGAGGCAGAGTAAGCACTCACCCCATCTTCAGCCATCTTTTGGGTACAGACATGAACTTTAGCTTTAAATAGACAAAGAATTTGGGCAAGGGACAAAAGGTATGCATAGTTAAACAGTCCTAGTTATAGGTGTGTTCCAGTGGTCCAGTGGGGCCTGGTTGACCATCTCAATCCTTGTTCTTCCAGGGTTCCAGAGAAGTTATCCTGGCATCACTTAAGTAGAGCAAGATGGTTCCCAAAACATGATTACTCCTGCCCCTGGGTGCGGCCTCATCATTATAGGTAATTGTCCTCATTTGGAGAGGTGGTCTGTCCTGCTGTTCCTTAGGGGTAATTTTGGTCCCTTGTCATAAAGATGTTATCTCATTCCTGTCCTTCCTTGATTCCAAGGTGACTGCAGGAGTGAATGGCTCAGAGCAAAGAATAACAGGTACAAAATGGAGACAGAGATGTCAAGCTTTTCTCTTGTTTTTAGTTAATTCATGGGCCCACATAAGGAGTCAGTACTTTTCAGCAAAAGTAGTTTAAGCATCTCTTACAGGAACAGCACCATGGCAGGACTGTCCAGAGGTAGGCTGCCTGCCAGACAACTTTTAAGTAGGAAAAATTCAAATAAGCAGTAGAGGTAAACTTCAGATCTGAATTTCCAGAGATGTTTTCCTCACATATGTCAGTGAGAAATTATTTTTTTTGTTTATTTGTTGTCTTGCTTTCCTCTTTTCAGGAAGGAAAATCACCTTAAGTTTATAACTTTATTAAAACCTAGAAAAAGAATTCTGAATTTCTACATTTTCTGAAACGCCCCCTCTAAGCTGGAAAATTCCCCCACTGATTGTAACATGGAGCTGTTGTTGGAAGATGAAGAAATAATGAGGGATGAGGTCACCACTCCGCCTCCCTTCAGCCTAGGAAGTCTTTCCACCTTTCCGGTAGTATGAACCCCTTCCTGTTCAACAACACTCCATGTCCTGTCCCTGCAATTGCATCGTGCTGCATTAAAACTAGGTCAGGCTGCTCTTTCATTAAATTTCCGCTCAAATATAGCTAGCAGCACTGTCAATTCCAGAATGGTTTTCCCAGCCTGTCAGTCAGTGAGAAAGCCTGAGGAGCCTTAGGTGTTACCATGGCAACTGCCAGATAAGACTGGAGATGAGGACACATAGGTTAAATTGGTGCTTGGGGGAGGGCCCAATTCTGGAGCCTGGAGGAAGACAGGGATGCACGGTGCACACAGAGCTTTGGAGAGTACCAGAAAAGTGGTTTTTGCTGAAAGCAGTGGGGCATTCAGAGGGGCACAGTGTCACTCAACCAGCCTGGCTTGTCCCTGGGGGGCTGAGAGCCAGGGTCAACATGGGATCCAATACGCCCCAATCTCAACCACCCAGTCTCAAAAATCCTCTAATCTGCATGTGCCATTCATTTAACACCTCATGTAAACAATTTTTCTCCTGAACAAAAAGTTGAATAGTGTTGGGTAGAAAGGGGAACATGAAAGAAGGAGTAGATACTATAGGAAGTGTGTGTTTCCTTGTCCTGAAAGGGCAATATTCTGTAGCAGTCTGCTTCTCCACTTGTCCTGTATTTTTCTTCCTCTGACCTATGTTTTCTTACTCTCTTGCTCCTTGTCAACCTAAATTTTTTTTCTTGCAGGGCGTTTTCTGCCATCTGCTGGCCAGACTTAGTCACTGCACATAAAATTGTCAGAACAGCCAGGAAAAAAGAATTCTGTCTGTTGCTGGTTTCCTAATGCCTCTGAAATAATTGAAACTAAGATAGAGGTTTCTATTTAAATACATTCATTGGGAAAAAAGAAACAATGTTACAGTGTGGCTTGACAGAATGTTGGAAGAATACATAACAAGAACACAAATGCCAAGTCGCTAACTAAAGGACATATATCATTGTCCTCTTTCAATGTGTAAGCAAAGAGCTATTACTGCAAATACCAATATTTGTTTTTAGGCATTTAGTTGAAAATACCACCATTAACTGCTTTAAGGAAGAAAT
The DNA here is from genome assembly GCF_047511655.1 of Castor canadensis. Taxonomy (NCBI): domain Eukaryota; kingdom Metazoa; phylum Chordata; class Mammalia; order Rodentia; family Castoridae; genus Castor; species Castor canadensis. Next base: position 72,023,484 of record NC_133400.1, read on the forward strand.
TTCAACACAATGTTCTAAAATGGGAGGAAAATAGATATACGCAGGAATCATTTAGGATTGACCCTAACAGGGTCTTTGTTTCCTGGGTTTTGGAATCAGTGGCAGAGGAGAGGCCTAGAGGAAGGGCAGTCTCCTCCCAACAGTGTACAAAAGTATGTTGTTATGGTCTACATCTTAAATGTCCCTCACAGGCCTGTTGGGTCTGGGAACCTAAAGGACAGATGAGTGAGTCAGTATCCCATCCCCTATGAAGAGCGCTATGAGTCCTGCACCCTGAGAGGAGATACAGGCCTCATAAATTTGCATTCCTGCACCCTGAAGAGGAGAAACATGGTCTCATAAATCTGCCACAGGGCTGATAGATAGAATGTTCTCGAGGTTGTTTCTCCCGTGCTCCCAAACAGACCAGCTCATCAAAGAGAGCCCGTGCACACAAATCCACGACCAATAGAAAGAACCCACCTAACCCTTACCCTAACCCAGAGTTAAAGTGTCCATAAAAAGCCCCAGCCTTCACCTCATCATGGAGCCACTGGTTTCTGGGCTCTGCTGCACTGCTCCAGCTGCAGCCTTTTCTTTTTCTAATAAGTCCACCTGTGTTTGCACTATCCATATCTTGTGAGCTTATTCCTAAGCCCAGCGAAGACAAGAGCCCCTGGAATGGCCCCTTTGTAACCCCCAACAGGCCCACACACTAAAGCTTGGCTCCCAGCCTGTGGCACTATTGAGAGGTGGCAGAACCTTTAAGAGGTGGGGTCTACTGGGAGGAAGTTAGGTTACTGGATGAGCACCCTTGAAGGGATATAGAGATGAGATACCCTTCTTGTTTCTCTCTTTTTTACTTCCTGGCTGCCATGAGGTGAGCAGAGCATCTCTACCATGTGCTCCAGTCATGTTGTACTGTGATGTCACAGGCCCAAAGTAATGTGGCCAAGTAACCATGGACTGCAAATTCTGAAATAGTGAGCCAAAATAAACCTTTCCTTCTGTAAGTTGTTTATCTTAGGTATTTTCTCAGAGTACCAGGAAACTAACTAACACAGAGGTCACATATCACATGTCAAATATTTAAAATACAAATCAAGTATACAAATTGACATAAAATATATTCTACCTTCCTACTTTGAAAAGCATAGCTTCTAAGGAATATGGCATGTCAGGTTTGAGTTCAGATCTCAAGGGTCCTTGTATTAAGCAGCAGTATGCCAATCTGCAAGTTCTGTGGGTCTAGCCAATGACCCAGCCCTTCTCTTCTCAGTCTTGGATTTCTCCTGGGTGGTGAGGTGGCTAATGATGTGAAGATATCCCTGCTTCACATCTAAGCTCCAGCTGCAGACTTCTGGCTCCCAGTCTTGGGGTATGCAACTAAAAGCCTGCTTAGCCCTCTGGAAGATAGACCCAGAGAGAGATAGGTAGAGATGTTAAAAGTGGACTTGGGACTGCCGGGGTCAATAATTCCAGGGACCCACATCCTAGAGGGTGTGGTCAGGGTTGCATGGGATCTGGAAGACATAGCTCCTTAGTCTCGTAGGCTCTTCTAGTACTGAGAAGCCTGGCTAGGACAGACAGGTGGTTCAGCATCTTCTAAAATGTGGTGCCAGATGCAAGCCTCTTGGATAATTTACAGAAATACCAATGTGCTAGGAGGTAAAAGGCAAGGAACTGGGACTGGGAATGTCCTCTGTCCCTTCTCATTCTTCCCTTTCTTGATCCTTCTCAAATTTCACCCATCATTCAAATATACATTAGCTCAACCACGTTTACAGTCTCTGTGTAATATCAAAACTCCTCTGCTTAGCATTTTATATTTGTTGTTTGTCCTTTGTTCATTTAAGAAGATAGGGGTCATTTAAAATGAGCTCAAAGCTGGGTATGGTGGCTTACACCTATAATTTCAGCTAGTTGAGAGGTGAAGATTGAGAGGATGGCAGTTCAAGGCCAGCCAGGGAAGAAAGTTAGTGAGACTCCCATCTCAATCAACAAGCCAGGTATGATGGCAAGTGCTTGTTATCCCAGCTACATGGGGGGCATAGGTAAAATGATTCTGGTCTGAAGCTAGCCCTGGCCAAAAATGTGAGACCCTATCTGAAAAAAATAACCAAAGGAAAGAGGGGTTGGAGTGTGGCTCAAGTGGTACACCACCTACCTAGCAAGCATAAGGTCCTGAGTTCAAGCCCCAGTAGTGCGAAAAAATAAATTAATTAATAAAATAAATTCAATTAATTTTGTGCTGTTTCTTATTTTTCTAGAGGTGTGTCAAGCCAAAGTACTGTAACTTTTACACATTTTTCAACAAAGATGCCCTTAAAATCATCTACATAATGTCTTCCTGAGTTCATCTCCTACTCCCATCCCCTTTGGTTGTAGAGAGTGTGACCAGAAATACACTCTCCTATGTGCACATATACCTCCTGATGGATCACACAAATGCATTCATGCCAGACACTCAGGCATGCATGACTGGTTGGCAGAACTTGCACATCCTAACAAAACTGATAACAAACTACCACAGACTGGATGGCTTAAACAATGGCGATTCATCATGTCACGCCTCTGGAGGCTGGAAGTCCCAGATCAAGGTGTTGGTAGGTTTGGTTTCTCCTGATGCTTTATTCTTAGTCTTGTAAATGGCCACTTTCTCATTGTGTCCTTGCATGGCCTTTCTTCTGTGTGTGTACAACCCTTCCTTTTATGAGAATACTAGTCATACTGAGTTAGGTCCACTCTAATGCCCTCACTTTAACATAATGACCTCTTTAAAGACCCTATCTGCAAATACAGTCACATTCTGAGGTACTGAGGGTTAAGGTGTTCAGTATAAGAATTTGGGGTGGTCACAATTCAGCTCATAACACTACTTGAAGAAAATGTTTAAAATAACATCAGAAATTCAGGTAGGAAATACTCATGAGAAATGTCCCACACTGAAGAAAGGAAGGACTGGACAAGAGAGGTCATCACCCAAATTCCTTCTCTCCAGGTCCTATGTCCTTGGACCACCTACTTTCATGTTGCCATGCAAAAGAAGGCAGTCTAGAGGCAATTGGCTAAGATTGACCAAAGAGGGGGAGTCCATGGCTCATGCTTTGTACCCCAAGTCAAATAAATGCCTATTCCTGTTTCCTTATAACTTTCATCACAGTTGAGGACTCTGCCATGGTCCACTCATGTTACATGATTTTAACTACAACTTGGATGTGAATGGTTCCTTATCTGTGTCCTAACTGATGTGCCAACTATGCATCACCCATGTAGATGAAAGAGGAGTCTTCACACACAGCAGGTCCAAAGTCAGATTAACCACCTTCTTTCCTCTTCATATTTGCTCCCTGTTCCACATTCCAATTGTCTGCATCACTACAAGCCAGAAAGGAAGAGCTTGTGGAAGACTGGTTGCCTGGGGGATGACTTGGGTCAGGGCTTGATGGAGGGAGAGGCTGAGGCAGGACAAGGATAGATCACCAGAGGGAGAAAGGTAAGGAAGAGAGAGGCCAGGGTATTGGAAAAGGTGTTCCTGGTCACCAACTCACAAATGACTCTGATGATTGAGATGTTGAAGACAGCACCAAGGAAGAGGAACTAAAGTTATCAGGAGTCAGAAGAGGCCACTCAGTGATTTGTAGAGTGACACCACAAGGAGAGACAGTCTGAGGACATGAAAATTGAGAGGGAAAGAAAAGTCACTGGAGTTACTATGAAGGTGTGGAGGCATAGGGAGAGTAGAAAGTAAATAGCTGCCATCTCAAGGGGCTATAAGGATCAGTGGTCTTAGAAAATCCAAACAGTAAATGGACCTTCCAGAGAGATATTCAAGATACAGGGTTTTTGCCTAAGATTGATCTAATATCAAAGGATGCATTAAAGGTGTTTTAAAAATGGAGAATGATGGAAGATAGAGCTAGCGAGGCAGATATACCAAGGTACACTGGTTGGTGGGGTGAATGGAGTCTAGGCTTTCTTGTGCAGAGACTCCAACAGGAGAGCAATTACTATGAAATGTCTCTGGATGGTCTTAAGACAGTTGTGTGAAGCTTCAGTGGTGGGGACAGGGAACAGGGATCTGTCCAGGAATGGGTAGAGCTTTGGGGTACCCCGCTCATTCCTGCCAATGGTAGAGTAAATGTCACCTAGTCTGAGAGCAGTAGCATCCAATCACCAGGATCCTACTGGAGGCACCTGCAGCTTTTGGATGACTCTTGGTTTTCCTCTTCAACCTCTTCTCTCTTAACAAACTCCAGGAATGCTTTGATCTTCTCTGAAGCCCAAAAGGTATCACGGTCTCCAGGTGTTGCTGGGGACCCAGAGATAAAGAATTCCTGAGACTGGCAGGTCATGTTGGTAAGAGGTTGACAAGCAACTCCAGCAAGCCAGTGCCATCTCCTGGGGGAAGGAGGTACTTGAACTCACGCCCCCATCTAGCTCATGCTTTTGATCACTTTTCTTTCATTTTTGTCTGTGTACAAAATGTAATACAGTTTATTAAAAGTTAGGGAGGAGAATTACAAAAGGGGACATGGGACCAGGTAGAAGATGTAAGCAGAAAGAAAGAGCCTTTCTCTTTTCCAGGTACATTTAAAACTTACACTACCCTATGGGAAGGAAAGAACCTGGTGATTCCTGACCACCAATAATCGACAGGGGGTGGGGTGGGAAGGGAAGCATGGGTGGTCCCTGAGCCAGGTGAGGGTGGTTTGAGCTGTCCTTGAATCAGGGTGTGAATAACCTACACACATTTCTTTTGCCTCTTCTTAGGAAAGTTTTTTATATACTCACTTAAAATTTAAAACTAAAGCAAAATTATAATGGATAACTTAATTTTGCTATGCCAATTTCACAACCTAATTATCATAATTAGAATTTAAATTTCCTATAAGTGACTAAAATTCAACTTTAACCTAAGGAAAATATCATTTTACAAATGGGTAAATTCTAGTAGAAAAGCCATATGGCCTTTCATTTGTACACAAGTCGCAGATCAGACTTTTTTTTTAGCTGAATAAAGGCTTAGTAGTTTTGCACATTTTCTTTTACATGTGGTTCCTTCATTTAATACATAAAACTATTCCTTGTACAGGAGCAGGACCATGTCTCCTTCCAAAAGTCACTCTGTGCTATTAAGCAATGAGTTCAGCTTCACTCATTTCACAACCCCTTAGCTTCCAGAACTATCTGGAAGCTCTGTTTCAATTCAAAGACACATCATCTTATAAATATTCCCAGGATCTAGCCTAAGGTTATAGTGGAAATAGTCCATTGGATCTCACATTCAGATGGGATAAGAAAGTTCTGGAAGTGTTTCTACTTGCCAGTATCGGACATTACAAAATCTTGAATCAATTTTCTCCTGCTATGATTTGGATAAGTGTCCCCCAAAAAACCTATATAATAAAGACTAAGTCACCAGCCTGGCACTATTGGGAGGTGATGGAACCTCTAAGGGGTGAGGCTTAGCGGAAAGAAGTTAGGTTACCAGGAGCTGGCTCTTGAAGAGAATAATGGGATCCCAGTTTCTTCCTCTCTCTCTTTTTTGCTCCTTGGCTGTCATGAGGTGAACAGCTTCCTCCACTTGATGTGTTGCCCCACCAGAGGCTCAACTGACTCTTGATTGAAACTTTCAGAACTGTGATCCAAAATAAACCTTTTCTCCTTATAAGTTGATTATTTAGGTGTTTCATTACAGTAACAGAAAGCTGATTAACACAACCCTGAAAACCACAAAGGGTTGCTTGGAAACCCAAAGCCCTTTGGGCACTCACCTTGGGAGATGGGTCCATGTCAGAGAAGGGAATTATTACTGGTGTGAAGCCTTTGACTCCTACCCCTGACCCTTCTATGTGACATGGCTCAGCAGGAAGGGAATTCATCTAAGATTAGTTATTAAAGAGTTATCCCAGGCACTGTTCCCAGGAGAATTTGCATTTCAGGTGGAAGGTCATGCTCTACAGTAAGGAATTAAGTCCTGGGTCCCTTGAGCCAGGCACTGCTAGATAGCTATGAGAGGCTTGGGAGGGCTGAAGAAATTGGTGCCATTTGACTGCTGTGATATTAGTGCTGACTGTGTAGGAGTACAGTTAACCCATCAGGGCTCCATACTGCTGGAGGGGCTGGTACAGATGGGTGTGGAGACTCACGAACCATCTGGACAGTGTGATTAGTGTAATTCCTCCTTGATCTTTTGCCATTTGCATGGTAGTCTGCTATGTCCAAAGTGTCTTTGTGATGTCTTCCAGTCTTGCCCCTTGGCTATCACTGCTGCTCTGATATGGGTGTTAACCTCCCTCTCTGCCCCTCTCTGAGGATATGGTTCCCATTATCCCTGTTGACTCTCAGGAATCTTACTTTTTCCCAAAGTGGTTATAGGAATTTGAACTGCAATTATTGTGGCTAAACTGTTCCTCTAAGTCAACTAACGACTGTGACTCATCTCCTTTCTCATGGAGATCCCCAAGTTCATTCCTGGAGAAATCTAGGAAAGATCATAGATCTACCAGTAGAAGAGGCTAAAAGGTCAACTCCCTATGTAGCCTAAGAAATATTGATGATGGCATGTCCATGTATGACAATCAGAGTTTACTTTAAAATATGAGCCTGCAAAACAGGGAGCTGTCCCTCTTGCCAACTACACATATCCATAGAGGCCAAGGTGTCCCCACTCTACTGCTTCTGTTTAAAGTTCTATAGGCTGAATTTCACAGTAACTGTTTTTTTGTGGTCCCACAAAACTCATGCTAGTTTTCTAGTGATCTCCCACGATGATATGAAAAATGATCATGAAGTGAGATAATATTTATTACATATCATTCTGGACCCTGGCTCATTGGTTATTACTCTACATTCACCAACAGCATCCTCCAGCTGTTTCATTTATTTAATTGATTGATAACAAACTATACCTGAACTTAATGACATAAATCAACAAGAATATGTAAATTCTCACAATATTGTAGGCTCATCAGCAGGTCTTCTGTTTCACATGACATTGGTTGGCACCTTGGAATGTCTGGAATGTTCCAAACATTCTCACTGACCTGGCTGCCATCTGGCTGCTAGTCTTAGGCACTCAGCTGGGGCTCAACTGGTAGGGCTGATACAACCCTAGCCTACCACAGGCAATACCCTGGATTCAACCGCTATACTACAAAAAAAATGCAAGTGTAGATAAGGAAATAAAGAAATTGGAACCATTGCACACTGTTGATGAGAATATACATTGCTAGAGTCATTATGGAAAACAGAATGGAGTCTCTTCAAAACCTTAAAAATAGAATGTGTTAATGTCTAAGTGTCAGTAAACCTTAATACTATTCTAGTGAAACAGTGCCTATGTAGTTCTATGTGAATACAGAAGACAGCGTTTCTAAATACAAGGGTCAGAGGACACCTGCTCTAAATTAATCTCGACGGACTCATTTTGAAAATGCATATTTCTAGGCACAGCCTCTGAGTCTGAAAACCTGGGAGGGCTGTGAAGTCTGCTTTTATAGCACTGTCCCCAACTAATGCTGTCACCAAAGCTGGAGAGCCACTGGCCTATCAAATCCAAGGAATACAAAAGAAGTGCAAACTGAGTTTCTTCTACAAGTTTGCTGCCTTTGTTGGGGGACAGATAATATGTAACATAAAATAAAGTAGAAAACATCACCAGGACCAAATGATATTATGCAAACAGAGCACATGAAAGGTGGTGAATGATATAATTTTGACCAATCTTTCTTTTAAAAAAATTTCAAGAGGTTTCAAGTCTCCCTGGTTTACACTGAGCAGGGAAGCTCCTTGTCATTTCCCAGACTTTCATATTGAGATATTAAAAAAAATAGCCTCAGCACCAGAAACCACTACTATTCTAAGACAAAAATACAAAACTACCAATGACTTCCTTTCCTTCTGAGAAGAATTCACTATCATTGGATCTCTCAAATTTAACTTTTTGTTCAAGAGGTATGTGAGACTTTAAACTTAAATTTTAAGCCCAGTCCCAGGCTCTGGACTCCTCTAGGGACTATTCTGTCATCACTAAGTTCATCTAGAGGGTCTAGACCATCTCTTGTCATTAGGAGAATGACAGCAAATCACTAAGAATATACTGTTATTACTTTCCCCAACTTATATAGAAAAAAATGAAGCAAGAAACCTAGATGCTGAAGTAATAAGTCAAATTAAGTCAATATTAGAAAACAACCCATAGACTAGCATCCTTGTGGGTCCAAGGATGAAAAGGGGAATTGAAATAGGGGATCTGTGGAGGGATGTTCATTTAAGTTGGATAGTAATTATTTTACAGGAATTACAGACTCAGGGATGGTGTGCGATGAAGAGTTGAGTAGGAGGAGGAGGTTAGAGGTATTGGAGGTGGGAAAATGCTCCCCACTGCAGCAGTACAAGAAGCGGCATCTGGACCCTTGTGTCCTAAGCACCCATGCCTGCCAAAGTTTGGGTCTCTAGGGGCACCATGCTTTGCTGGATTTGAGTCTTTATTCAAACTGAGTTTGTCTGTTTATCAGTGGGACCAATTGGCTGTCCTCAATTCCCAAACTGCCAGGGCACTGACCACAAAGTATGAGAATGACATTTTAGAAAAAAAAAGCATATATTATGCAACAAATTAACCCAAGAGTGAGGTCCATGCAGGCTCCTAAAGCAGGATTTGAGGCTGCTTGTCCCCCAGCAATGGCTCTAAGTACTCTGTGAGTGAGGAAAAGGGAAGCAGAGATCAGACTCCAGCTCAGTAGCATTGGATTGCAATGACCTCCACTTCTGACTGCATTTTCACCCACCCTTAAGACTAAGACATTCTTTCTCGCTAAGTGACCTGTTTCTTTACTTTTTATAACTTCATCTTCTATCTGAAACAAAGAAATGTCAGATCTTGTGATAACCAGATTGTGTCTGTCCTTTGCTTTGCTGAATCTGGGTAGAAATTCACTGATGACTGGTATTTAAATAACTTCCCACTCTAGACACTGGCAGGAGAGTATTAGAAAGATCTAGGTTGAAAATGACTTTTGTTCTTCCATCATAGTCTTATTTCTTGTACATTTGGAGCTCTGTACATCTTCAGTTCAATCTCTCAAATGCTAGCTATGGATGCATCTCTGTTCCCAAGAGACACCATACCCTAAGAAATTGACACATCCACTTTAAAGTTCACAAGGCTGAGACATTTTAGAATCACATAGGTGCCAGTGTGAGAAGCCTTGGTTTGGAAGCCACTGGGCTCCTTTGGTAGTTTCTCTATTGGTTTATTCCTATCACTGGAAGGGTCAATGCTTCTTGACTAGGCAGAGTTGAGAGCATGAATTGTATTTCCCTCATCTCCTTGAGAAGTATCTCCTCCCTTATTGCTATACTTTGAATGTTTGATACTGGCACAAAAAAAACAGACATGAAGACCAGTGGGACAGAATAGAGGACCTGGATATGAATCCACACAACTATGCCCAACTAATTTTTTTGTTTATTTTTTTTGTTCATTTATTCACATGTACATACATTGTTTGGGTCATTTCTCTACCCTGTCCCCCTTCCCCACCTTTCCCCCGACCCTCAGTTTCAGGCAGGTCCCCTTCTGCCCTTATTACTGATTTTGTTGAAGAAAAGACATATGTATAATAAGAAATTATTATACATATTAATTAAGGATAGCTATACAGAAAGATTCCTAATATTGCTTTCATGTACCCATTGTGTTAAGACCCATGTTGATTCAACTCTAACTGATCTTTACATTGGTTCCTGATCCCCTGCTCATGATAACCTGTCCAACTTATTTTTGACAAAGGCTAAAATATATGATGGAGAAAAGACAGACTCTTCAACAAATGTTGCTGGGAAAAGTGGTTATCAGTCTGCAAAAAACTGAAACTAGATCCATGTTTATTACCCTGTACTAATATCAACTCAAAATGGATCAAGGACTTTAATATCAGACCCAAAACTCTGAAGTGGTACAGGAAATAGCAGGAAACACTCTGGAAGTAATAGGTATAGGCAGGACTTCCTCAATAGAACCCCAGCAGCCCAGCAACTAAGAGAAAGGATGGACAAATGGGACTACATAAAACTAAAAAGCTTCTGCACAACAAAAGAAATGGTCTCTAAACTGAAGAGAACACCCACAGAGTGGGAGAAAATATTTTCCAGCTACACATCAGACAAAGGACTGATAACCAGAATATACAGGGAACTCAAAAAACTAAACTCTCCCAAAATCAATGAACCAATAAAGAAATGGGCAACTGAACTAAACAGAACTTTCTCAAAAGAAGAAATTCAAGTAGCCATAAAACACATGAAAAAATGCTCACCATCTCTAGCCATAAAGGAAATGCAAATCAAAACCACATTAAGATTCCACCTCACTTTTGTTAGAATAGCCATCATCAAAAACACCACTAACAACAGGTGTTGGTGAGGATGCAGGGAAAAAGGAACCTAATCCACTGCTGGTGGGAATGCAAGCTAGTACAACCACTCTGGAAAAAAATTTGGAAGCGTCTTAGAAATCTAAACATAAATATGATCCAGCAATCCCACTCCTAGTGATATACCCAAAGGAATGTGACACAGGTTACTCCAGAGGCACCTGCACACCCATTTTTATTGCAGCACTATTCACAGGAGCCAAGTTATAGAATCAGCCAAGATGCCCCACTACTGATGAATGGATCAAGAAAATGTTGTATTTATACACAATGGAATTTTACTTAGCCATGAAGAAGAATGAAATCTTATCATTTGCAAGTAAATGGATGGAACTGGAGAACATCATTCTGAATGAGGTTAGCCAGGCTCAGAAGACCAAAAATTGTATGTTCTCCCTCATTTTAGACCTAGGACAAATACAGCAATGTGGTTGGACTTGGGTCAAACGCTAAGGGGAGAGCACATATGGGAGGTATGGGGACAGGTAAGAAACCCAAAACATGAAAGTCTTTGATGTCCCCACTACAGAGGAACTAATACAGAAATCCTAAAGTGGCAGAGGTCAATATGAGAAGGGGATCAGGAACCAGTGTAAAGATCAGTTAGAGATGAATCAAGTTGGGTTGTAACACATTTGTACATGGAAGCAATGCTAGGAATCTCTCTGTATAGCTATCCTTAACCTTAACTAGCAAAAATGCTTTGTCTTTCTTATTATTGTTTATGTTTTCTCTTCAATAAAATTAGAGATAAGGGCAGAACAGGTTCTGCCTGGAAGCGAGGGGGGTGGGGGGGAAAAGGAAAGGTCAGAGGGTAGAGGGGAGAAATGACCTAAACAATGTATGCACATGTGAATAAAAAAGAACTCATGTTGAAAGTTAGTTACAATACAACAGTGTTAAGAGGTGGGTCATTTAAGAGGTAATTAGAGAATGAGGGCTCTCCTTTCTTAGGTGGGAATGTGCTTTATAAAATGGTGAGGTTTGCCCACTCTTTCCCTCTCTCGTCCTCGTGCTTTCTTCCATGTAATGATATGTCATGATTGCTTTTGTCAGATGCCTCCACCTTGATATTAGACTTCTCATCCTCTAGAACTGTGAGCCAACAAATTTCTGTTTATTATAAATTCCCAGTCTCAGATATTCTCTTATTGAAACATAAAACATATGAAGGTATTTATTCTTCTGAAAGGCAGAGAAGTTCTCTGGTTAGAATCTTTAGAGATAGATTCAGATTTGGGGTCAAGTTCCTTGGCATATTGTGTAATTAGTAAAACCCCTTACTTGCACTCTGTGAAGTTTACATTTGCATATTAAAAGAAGAAGCAAGACTATTTTTGTGGCTGCATCAAGGATATGGAATAAAAAGTGCACAAAGAATCTTGAGCACCTTTGTCTTCTCCGCTACAGTAAGCAGTACCACAATCAAATCTTTTGCTTCTGTGAGTCCAGATTTATATACAGTAAATTTTTTAAAAAGAAGAATGCTTGAATTTTGATTGATGAATTTACTCTAAGGTCTTTAGAGTGATTTATCATAGCAATTAACAAGCATTTGTAAGTACTGTCACAAACTATGAGCAAAAAATAATCACATTAATATATTTTTCCAAATAAACTTTGCTTTATAAGAGTCTTATCTGAGTGGAAGATAATGCAATTTTCATTTAATTTTTCACTTAGATATCTATTATAAACTGATGTTCAGGTGAGCTCACCCAAAGACTTTTAGATTTCAAAATGTCGACTGTTGGTCTACAGAACACAGGAGAAGCTAGCCTGGGCTACCTTATCCAGAGGGGTCCTAACCTGTTAGATAAAAGTTTGGAATTTTGCCTCCTTGACATCTGCTTTATTACCTGGCAGCCTGCAGCCTCCTGCAGTTCTGGGATAGAACCACTTGGGGGCGATGCTTTACTGAGTTCTGCAATGGAGAAACAAAATCAAGAGGGGAAAAACAGTAAGATGAGATCACTCCCTCTGTGTGCCTTTCCATTTGAGGGGACTGTTTTTCAATTAGAACTCCAGACACACCACCATCATTCACAGCTGGCCTCTTTCAGAGCTCGGTTGGAGGTCAGGGCAGGCAGGGGGAAGGCTGTCATTTGGAGGAGCTGCTGTACTGTGGAAGGAGAAGCCAGAAATAGACCTGGGGGTAAAAAAAAAGAATGGGGATTTAGCAGATGCTCTCAGCCATTTTTCTTTATAAATATATCTGTCCACTTCCCACTCTCTTCCATGTCACTGCAGGCCATTAGCGCTCTATTTTTGTCTCTGCGGAGTTCTGGGCTTGGCCCACTCTGCCTCTCCTGCTCATGGATGATCTGGTGAGGGCAGCACTCCTGGGCTGAGGGTTTGACATCATGAGTTATTTTTATCCCTGTAGATTGCAATATCATAACAGCATATATCTTGTGCCAAAGAGTGGCCCCAGACCTGATAGATAAGAAAAATGATCTCAAAGGTAAACTCTGATCTCAAAGGTAAACTTTGATCTCGAAATGACTCTTAAGGCACATTATTTACAGTCATTGCAAAAAGAGTCAGAAAAACACATGGCTGGAGAACCATGTGATATTTTTTCTATTTCCTAATCATCACAGAAGAGCTTCTGAAAAGGCTGTTGGTATGTCTAGATAAAGCAGGCAAGCATTTGACTGGGAATAGAATCTGGGTCCAAGAAAAGGATCTGTATCACCCCAGATACAATCAAAAGATTAAAAGTTCTCATATTATGGGTCCCTTTGGGTTCCACTGTGATCTGATAGAAGCTGAGTAATACATGAAGCTGTAGAAACTTCTATCTGCGATCCCCACCTGGAGAACAGTGGATTTTGATGCAGGGAAAGGAAAAGAGGTCAAAAACAACACAAAACACGAGATCCAGCAAGAGACCACTCAATAACTGGCAGTTCTTGGAGAGGGTTAGTGTTAGATGGGAAAATAGAGTGCTGAGAGGTCATGGTAGACAAACTCAGGCAGCAGAGATTAAGTTGAACCATGAGAAATTACCATTTCTGTTGGCCAGCATGAGTTGAAAATTGACACTGGAGTCAAGCAATCCTGAATACATGTTGGGTCTGTCAATACTAGAGAGTGGCTCTACTGTGATCCTGGACTGCCAGCTCTTGACTTCTTATAAATATCTTGCCTGTATTTGTCTCCTCTCTCAGTTATCTTTATACCATTTCATTTCCTCTAAATTTAGTGGTTTTGTTGTCAATGGTCCTTAACCTTTTTCTCATTTAACATACACAACAGATACCATCTCCATACAAGACACATCCCTCTTTACACAATGTTGGTTGTTATACAACTATAAGAGGTGATAATCTGGGCACATTTTCTGGCCTGCCATCTCTCATTCTATTTTTATTGTTTCCAATAACCATAACACCCTGCAGTGTGGAGACAGACCAGATCATAACTGCTAGTCTAACAGATCAGGAATGCAAGACGACCTACAGGAACAAGATTTTATCAGAAAATTTCTATGGGCCTTCCTGCTCCAGCTCAATAAAAACTGACATTAAAGCCTAATTTGATTGGTCTTAATTTGAAGGTTTCTATAAAATAGAACCATGATATTATCTGTATGGAGATTGGCTAAAATAGATGGGTGTAGATAAGAAACACTCCAAACAAAGAGGGGACTCCTGTCTATGACACTGTACCCTTGGGTCAAATGCTAACTTCATGGGAATTATCAAAGAAGCCCTGAGGAGAGCTGCTGTTGATGAGGAGCTGTGACTTGTGCTCTGGGTCCCAAACCAGGCATACAACGCTGCTGACCAAGATAAACTGAGAGCTGTGACTTCCAGAATGCGAAGGAAATAAAGGACTCCCCTTCTTCTGTTAGCAGGAAAGCTGCAGACTACACAGAACTGTGCTCAGTGGGTCCTTGTGGAAAGCCATCTCTTGAGGTACGCCAGGTAGGAAAAACCCCTCAGAACGTAGAAGTCTCAGAGGGCACTGGTCTAACAGATTCAAAGGCCCTCTCAAGTTCACTCTTTCTTGTTCAAACTTTAGAGAATTTCCATAAAATCATATAATGATATTTAAGTATTTCTTAGACAATAGTATGGGATAGACACCAAATACTCCCATCCAATCACATTAGTAGTGATTTTTTCCTGTTTATCCCACTCCTCTTCCCACTTGTTGGTGAATACTTGCTGTCATAATTGTCCTACTAAATTAATTGGCAAACACTCCTGGGATTCAGCCCTGAGTTTTTAGCTCCAGGAATTTTTCCTTTAAATTGACAGAGTGGTCAAACTTCTTAGTTTTCCATCATTCTAAGTTGTATTGAGTGGTAGATGTAGCTGGTGTTGGCGTCTCATTTGACTGCCTCCAGGTAAATAGAGCTATGAGGTGTAAGATAATGAAGATTCTTTTTGTCAAACCTCTCTGTAATGCCAACAGTGGTACCAACTATATTTCAGACAATAACTTCATCTGGGGAATGAATGTTTAAGTTCTCACAGAGATAATCTTTTTGTTGTTGTTGTTTTTTATTGCCTTTCTTTTTTTATTATTTCTTTTATTCATATGTGCATACAATGTTTGGGTCATTTCTACACCCTTCCCCTTGCCCCCTCCCTTTCCCCCTGATCCCTCCCTCTTCCCCCACCACCTTGCTACCCAGCAGAAACTATTTTGCCCTTATCTCTAATTTTGCTGAAGAGAGAGTATAAGCAATAATAGGAAGGACCAAAGGTTTTTGCTAGTTGAGATAAAGATAGCTATAGGGAGTTTATTAGCATTACTTTCCTGTACATATGTTACATTCTACATTAATTCTTCTCGAACTAACCTTTTCTCTAGTTCTTGGTCCCCTTCTCCTATTGGCCTCTCACAGAGATAATCTTGAAGGAAAAACTCATTTGCTTGTGGTCTGTATATTCATATATCAATTTCATTTCTCTAAATGAAACTCATAAATTTCTGAATCTTGATAGGCATAGATTTTTTTTAACATGGAATGCATTCCATGTTTAAAAGGTGGTATTTACAGAGGTTTCTTATGTAACTAGGTTTAGCACATGAGAATTTTAGCCCCTTGTTTTAGTGGTATAAATGTAGGTGTAGCATTCAGAGTAAGGAATTGGCTTTGGAGTTCGGTTACCCTGGACTGGAGTAGGGCCACTCACCAGAATCAGCAGGTCCAAACTGAATTCAGTATTGCTTGGCTGGAGAGTTGATTTTTTAAAAAATAACAATTTCTAGTTTTCCAAAATGGAAATTCATATGATTCAACTTAATTTCAAGCTCTGCTGCCTTAGGCTTGTGCCTGCAATTATAACTATGCACCAATATTTGATTTTGATAGGCAGGATATTATAGCTAGTGCAGTATTTCAGAACAGAAGACAGATAAACCATTTAAAAGTTCAGGGATACAGTGCATGCTTTAGTAAATGTCATCAAATACAAATACCAAAGCTCAAGTCCAAGCTAAGCTATCTGCTTCCTAAAAGTCTGAGCAATGTGGCACATGATACTTTCTCTACTATAAAACATCTAAAGGTTATTCTGTCTCACCCTCCTCCAACACAGGATTAAACTGGAGTCTGGTGTTCATTAGATGATAGCTTGTAATAGGTACAAACTGAAAGGAGGACTCCCTGATAAAATTACATGAAGATATACACCATACAGCAAATGCCTTTCAAAACAATTTGGTTTGCAAAAATTCTTTTGAGTTTAGAGCAAGGCATTGATTACACCAATTTTTATCTGCTTTCTATTTAACTCTTCCATATTACATGTTTTGTTGTTGTTGTTGGTCAATCTCCCAAGGCTAAGGGGAAGTCAACTTGTGCCTACAGAAAATACACTCAGAGCTCTTATCAATTAGTTTCTTTATAAAAGCAAAGGACAAATGGAAAGGAGAAGTCAATTGTAGCTGGACTCACACTGAGTAATTTGGTTTAATTTTATTTTATGCTCCAAGTAAGCAACTTAATCTAAAAATACATGAGACCTTTTAGATTTCATACTGTGTTCCTCTATTTTACTTCTAATAAGATGATCATTTTTCCATAACTTAAAAAGACAACTTGCTTTTGTTATTGATCTCTGTATGTGTGAACTTACTGTTTGACAGAGAGAATATCAAATTTTAAAATTCACTCTAATGCTCTCCAAACTTTTAAATTGCTCTGGTAATATTTATTTCTACATTAAGGCATGGTATATATTTGGAATGAAATAGCCATTAATTGAAACAGAAGAAATTAATATTTTAAATAGTGTTCTTGGTAAATGCACCCTTTTGGGCCTCTTTTTTCAGATTGAGTATATGGAGATTGCTTTCATTGGTGATGTGATTGGCTAAGGGATCATGTGAAAACCAATGCAAACAGCAAGTCTGCCATTTTCTGCACTTAAATTATTAGTATAATTTCTTAGCAAAAATCTTTTAAAGTCAGCTGTTTATTTTGTAAAGATACATCTAATTTATTTTAATTAGGTAAACATAATCTATAAAACAATTTCCTTTGGAGTGGATATAAAATACCCTTTCTCACAAAGCACTGAAAGCAAACTGTCATTGAGGGAACCACCATCAGCCCCTATCTCTTATGACTTCCACCCTCCATGATAAGAAATTCTTTGTGTCTCCTTCATGGTATCCAAACCATACAAAGACAAGTGATATCCCCAGTATCAACTAGTATTTAAAACATTATTAAGACAGATTTCTTATTTTTAGATAAAGAAGACAAACAGAAATAGCATACAGTCCTTTCCTTCTAAACCCCAATGGTTGGTCCTAGACTTGCTCTCCTGTTCTTGTGAAGGTCACTCATTTCCATCACTGTTTCTTAAATGGTAGCCCACAAGCTACCAGCATCAAGTGATCAGAAATAAGTTGTTTAAAATGTAGATTCCCCGGATTTACTCTGGGTGAATTTTGTCAAGTCTTTGAAAGTGCAATTCAGCCATTTTTATTGAAAAATAACACATATTGATTGTATGTTATTTGACAATCACTTACCCAAAGCTTTATGTATATTAACAAATTTATTCCATAGAACAATACTTTGGGTTCATCCTATAATTAAGCCCACTGGATAAATGAAGAAATCAAAACACAAGGAACTTAAAGTAATGTGAGTAAGATTACATGATAATAACTCCATGTGAAGTTAACTTCAAGTGCTAACTTGTTTGGGTCATGGTGCCCATTATTTCTTGGCATGTCTGTGAGGGTGTTTACAGAGGAGATTAGCATCTAAATTAATGCACCCAAGGAAAGTAGTTCTTCTTCCCTATTGTGGGTGAGCATTGTCCTATCCAAGAAGGGCTGAATAGAACAAAATGCCAAGGAAGGAGGACATTATTTTCAATGTTTCACTGCTTGATCTGGGGACATCTCATCTCACCTTTCTTGCCTTTGATTTGGGATTAACACCAACAGCTTCCCTGTTCTCAGATTTCAGACTTCAACAAAACTATACCACCAGCTGCCCTGGGCCTTCAGTTTACAGATGGCAGATCATGAAACTTCTTAGTCTCCACGTCACGTGAGTCACTGCCTCATAATAAAGCAATCCCCCTCCCTCTGGTGTGTGTGTGCTCTATGTGTGTGTGTGTGTGTGTGTGTATGTGCACATGCAGTGTGCATGCATATGTGTGTGTCTATCCTATTGGTTCTGGTTATATGGAAAACTTTGACTAAAATACTAACAGAACAGGGATTCAAAACACTCTTAGACACCGTGATGCACCAGTTCCCTAATGTCTCTTATGTGCACATTAGGTTTAAATCCAGTGATTTACATTATTTCCTAAAAACCTCTAAATTGGGTATCTATGAAGACCATAGATCTTCATAGCTTGTTCTGTCCAGTTCAGATTATTTGTAAGAACAAAAATTGTCAAACAAACTCTGAATATTGGCAAAGTGTTTTCTCTAAGAAAATAGAGAGCCAAATATGCCAACATACATTCAGAATTTGGTAAACTCCTTAGTTAATTTACATATAGTGTCAACAGGTAGAGTGATGGTTATGATTGAATTTTTGCCATGCAAGGCTTTTAAACAAAAAAGGAGGTCACACTGCTGTCTGAACTCATGTGTCACTTCTCAGCAGGAGCGACTGAGATAAAATGTTTCCAGAGCAATGTAACTGGATGACAACATCAGTAAAAAGGAAGCAGCCCCATCTGGGGATGGATGTTCTGTGCAGGTGGAGTCTATTTTTAGTCTCTCCTGCTATATGTCAGGTGGGAGTGTACAAGACAATAGACTCTCATAGCAGTGCACAAAGACAAAGTGCCCCCATTAAAGCAGGGACAGCAATTAGAGCACATAGCTGTTGTCCTCTGGTTCCTAACCCAGCGGGGTCTGTGGTTGGGTCTTACCTTAAGGTATGTTAGGGTTGAATGTAAGGATGATATGCAGTCACTGATGTAGCTGCCTGCATATAAATAAATGTCATCAAGTAAAGGGCCAGAGTCCACCAAGGGAGCATGCTAGGGATGCCAACTTAGAGGACCCACTTTCAGAGATTCTGTCCAATGTGGCCCAGGAATTGGTATTTTCTAAGGATTCCAGCTGGTTCTGATTCAGGTGGTCAGATCACCATGTTTTGCAAATGCATAGGTGGAGAAGAGTTTTTTGTCAATAGAATGGGTAAAACTAGAACAAAAGATAGAACTTTTACTAATGAAAAATATCAGTCACATAGAGTAGCACAAAGACAAAGTACAAAAATTAGAGGGAGGATTGTCTATGAGTCAGAAGTGACAGTTCCAGAACCTTTATGTGGTGACAATGCTGGGTCCGGGTTGGCTTCCATGAAGTTAGACCAACCAAGGCAGTGTCAGATGGCAGGGGCTTCAGTCCTTCGCTGGCCTCAGTGACCATGGCCATGAGGAGGAGATCGAGGACTTCCAGTGTGATAAGGACTCAGAGCTGTCTTTCTACTCTGGCCCATGAAGCGATAACTTCTCCATCACAAAGAAAGATTTGGAGAATCTTTGGTTAAAACTCCAGTACTGCTGCCTAAAAGGGGAGGATAAAAAGAAAAGAAAAATGGAGGGAAAGAGGAAAAATAAGAATTGGAAAATGACAAACATGGGGAGAGGCGTTATGTTTATCCTTCCTCTAGGTTCTTTACTTGCAATGGGAGTCAGAGAAGAACGAGGTCAAATAGCCCCTTGGGTATCATTTCTGGTTTGAGGATGCTTTGGGGCAGCCAAAAAAGGTGAACAGAATGTTTTTAGATGCTTGACTAAACATCAACTCTTGGGCCAAGAGTTGAACTTCCATGAGGACCACACTGAGGCTGTACCTAGGAACAGAGTGAAGAAACAGGGGCCTTGGGAGGCTGACTTTGTAGTAACAAGAGGTAGAGTGGTCTTTGGTTCCTGAAGGAGAATGTGGTTGACTTGTTTGAATAGTTCCATGGGCTGGCAGAGAACTGAAACCTACAACTTGGGAATAAGGAGGAACTGTGCCTGCTCCCCACTGTGGGGTCAGTTGTTTGGGGAGGGGACCTTATCCACAAGAGTAGAGGGGGAGAGGAACTTGCAGTTCAGCAATTCAAGGCCCTCACTTCTGATGTCAAAACAACACATACTGTCTTCAGACCTTCCACCACAGGCCATGGTCTCCTTGTTCCTTTTCTAAGAGCAAGTCTCGAGAGAGAGGGGATGGCTGTTTGTTGGGTTGAGAGTCTGGTTAGCTGCCACTGCTTTCCTAAGATGTCTTATTATCAGATGGCATCCCCTTAAAAACCTGTGCTCTCACATGGTTATCAACATTCCTACCTTCCACAGGAAAGTAATCTTGAACTGTCAGCAGCTCAGCTTTTCATCAAAAACATCCAAGGAGGGATCTGATATTTATGTAAAATTGAAAAATATGATTCATCCAGAAATACTAGCTTCCCTCTGGATAAAACTGGAACCTACAGGCTAAGGCTACATTGTTTTAACAGCCTACAAACTTTTAGTTTGGTAATAGGCCTTTAGCTTTCTGTTACTGTGACAAATAGCTGAGATAATCAATTTGTAAAAAGAAAAGGTTTATTTTGGCTCCAGTTTCAGAGGTTCTAGTCGATGACCAATTGGCCCCACTGTTTGGGGTCTGTGGTAAGGCAGTACATCTTGGTGGGGAATACACAGTAGAGCAAACCCACTCACCTCATGGCCAAGACATGAAAAAAGATGAAGTGGAAGGGACTGGAGTCCTGCGAGTCCTCTGAGGACATGCTCTCTGTAACTGGAAGACCTCCCACCAAGCTCCACCACTTAAAGTTTCTACCATCTCCCAATACCAGGTGTGATGAGGACCAAGCCTTTAATGCATGAGTCTTTCCAGACATTCTAGATCCAAGTGATAGTACAGGATAATAAAAGAAAGAGCCCTACATGCTTTTGTTGCTACATTTATGAGAGAGAATGGTTAATAATGTCATCCACTTAGTCACTCAGTGATTTCTATTTTAAGCTTCATGTAAGAAGTTTATTTAACCTTTTAGAATGAAGATTTCTTTTTGCTGATAAACTGGCATAACTTTTTTTTATTCTCTAAGATATTAGGATATCTGTTACAATCTTTAACTTGACCCCTTCTCTTTTGTTAAGAATATATTTCACAAGTGAGAAAGAAATGTGTAACTTTTCTTACCAGGGAAGTTCACGATAGCACTCAACATTGGTGCCTACGCTCAAATGCTAAGCCTTGCTGTTCTATGGAGTAGCAGAGTTGTTTCCTGTCTATGCTCAATGCTCTATGACCATAGCATGCACCCTCCTGGGACTCGGCTTTGAGCTGGTGGTTCTCTGAGCCACTAAATGGTGGCTGTAGCTCCTCCTTTTCTTTTTCTTAGGTCTCTCTCTCTCTCTCTCTCTTTCTCTCTCTCTCTTTCAGTGTGTGTGTGTGTGTGTGTGTGTGTGTGTTTTGGGGACTGAACCCATGCATGCTAAGAACTTACTCTACCACTGAGCTACATCCCATTGCTCTCTTTAAAGCTTCTCTATTGGGATGTTAAGAGGAGCACATTTTCAGTCTGGGAGGTATGAAGGAAGATGCATATTAATTTTGAGATATTTTAAAAATCTCACTCTGACTCCTTCATGACAGATCTTATGGGAAACATATTCCCTTGGACATTCATCCCAATACATGCCTCATCTGTCCTCATGTCTCTGGGGATGGATTAGATAAATTACATGATTAAATGAACAAATGAACTGCTTTAGAGCCAATGCTCCATGCTAGATCCATCTTAATTTAATTTAATTTATTTATTTGGATTCTGACAGGATGGTAACTTCAGTTTGTTGCTTGTTTTATGTTGATTTCTTTAGGCTGCTCCTATGGTATTTAAACTAATTTGGTTTATACCAGCTGAATTTACAACAATTTAATGAATAAAATATTTTATAAGTCAAATGAAGGGCAAAACCTTAGAAGTTTAGAAATAAGTGTTTAAAGATGGCAGGCAGACCCATAATGTAGAAAAAAAGAGGCAAACTACTTCAAAGATCAGGTAAAGCCAATTGCATGGAGTTTTTACAAGGCTTAATAGGATAAGAATATAAAGCATATAGCACACTTTCTGGTATATGGTAATAACAGTGCGAAATAAACAATAGTACAATAGACTGTTGTATCTGAACACAGGTGCAGACTCAGTTCGTTATTTGTGAAATAAGTAGATTTTAGCTTTAGATAGCACTCTTGAGTCTTACTGTACATCTCTAAGGTTAGATATTTACTAAAGTGCACATTCAAATAAAACTAAAGGCTGTAACTTAGAAATCAGTGATGGTGTCAGATATCCAGTGATATCTCTGAAGAGTGGACCATAGTGGCGGAGAATGTTTAGAAACAAAAATCAGCAAGAAAATCAGCCACATTGACCTTGGAGCAAACTGACCTTTCTCCAGTGAGAAATTAGTCTAACAGGAGACAGATGATGCATTAATGAGTAAGTATAAGAGGTTCCACACTAGAATGTGGAGACACAATTAATGGGAAGTTTGGTTAGGGGAATTCCAAAACTGTAGCCCTTCCATGGAATTGTTCCTTGCTTTCAAGTGTCTTGACCTGCAAATGTAAGAGAAAGAGAACTGTTTTCTGAGTATGATATTTTAGACTTCATATATCTCAACATCCTAAGTAGCACAGTTGAGCTGCAAATGTATTTGCCTTCTTCAGAAAATAGCTTTCAATGTAGTGTCTTTCAGGCAACTGTTTTCTGTTTTGATCTTTCCTTGACCCAAATTCATAGTCATTGAATTTGAGAGATTTGTCCAACCTGAAAGATAAGCTAGTATGATCTCCCATTTGGGAGCAAGACTTTTGTATAAAATAGGTTTAGATCAAAACTGCTTCGTTGCTCAGAAACCTAGATAACATTAGTTAAGCGTTTTTTGTTTTAGCTTTGATTGTAAAACTAAATATAAAATAAATGTGTATTGTTAGGTACTGTAACTTTTCATAAGTTATTATTCTTTTCAGACCCAGGCTGAGTAAAGGACTTGTTCAAGGCTATGTAAATAGCTGGGGGAGAATTTGGATTAATGCGGAGATTCTCAGACAGTGCTCTTACCGCTACATCTCAGTTTGTGGATGCCTAAAAAGATTATTTCATTAAAAAGAAAAATGGATCTGTTCTTCTGACTGTCATGCTGCCTGGAATTTGCTGGGTTCAGTTAATGCTTATTGTGTGTGGAATGTTGGTCATGCACTATCATGTCCTTAGAGGAATGAGCTTCTTCTCCAGTTGTGGTGGAACAGAATAAAATATGAAGAATCCATTGTTGACTTTCAAACATTCCATAGAAAGGAGAAGAATGAGAAGGAGAAGAGTGAGAGTAAGTGTGTATGTATGTGTGTGTGTGTGTGTGTGTGTGTGTGTGTGTGTGTTTGCATGCATGTGTGTGTGAATTTATTTAGTTTTTTGGGGCTCCAACTGTGTACTTAGACACTCTAGTAGGTATTTACAAATGTTACCTTATTTAATATTTGCCATAATCTGAAAAGTAGATATTGTTGCACTTATAAAACACCCAGGCTCAGAGAAACTAATTCATCACAGACACAAAGTTTGGAAATGATAAAACCAAGATTTGAACCTGGCTTGTGGGGGGCCTGAACTTACAGTAATGGTGAGTGAATTACATTGCATATTTCTATTGCCTATCTGAAATGAGCACTAAACAGAAATTGGACTGGATGGAGAAAGTCTTACTTGCAAAACCCAATGAAAATGACCAAATAAAAGAGTCATGAAAACCATCAAACAAGACTCTATCTGGACAAATAATAATTTATTTAGACAAAGATAAATAATTTGTTTGCACAAAAATTTATGAAATGAACCTATACCCTTTGAGAATCCCAGGACTTTAACTTGTCTGAGTAACAGAGCTGATTGCTGTGCTAGATCTGAACACTATTGAGGTCTCTGAAAAGGGAGATTTAAATAAGGAGTATACTAACTGTCCACAAAACTCCATTCTTCTCATATCTCAATACAGCCATACCATGGCTATCTGCTATATTGCGTGATCTAGCCTCCCTTTTTTAAGGATGGTCCTGTGATTGAGTACTCACCAATAATGTGTGAGTTTGTGGCTTAGTCCATGTAGATATGTCTTCTCCACTGTATTTTCTCTCTTACAACTGGCCATTCTGACAGCTAGTGACAGAAATACAGCTGTGACCATGGAAAGAAGACATCTCAATGGATTATGACAAAATGATTTGAGAAAAATTAAGGAACAGCTCTGCTTACCATGTATTGCTTACCTTGGAACTACTCTCTGAAAGAGAAATTTCCATATGCTTAAAGGCTCTGTATTTTAAAGCCTCTTTTTTGGAAGCTGTTTAGCTTTATCATAACTACACTAGGGATGAAGTAGTTGGGTAAGACTCCTTGGAGAAATGGGCTTGAGTTGTACCTCAAAATACTCATTAAAAATTAATCAAATGGAAGGCAAAGACAGAGCAGAAAAGTCGTTCTTTTTAATTGTCTAGTAGTGATTAGATGATCCCCTAGTCATTACAAAATAGAACAATAAAATTTTTCCTTAGTGGGAGTTTTACTTTATGACAGAATAGAATTGCTTAACAAAGTAAAAAAATTCTCTAAATGCAAAATTTAAATAGAAATGTCTTTGACTTTCATTAAAATGTCTATACTTGGTTCCTTTATCTACATTTTGGGAAATTTCCAATGAAAAAATTGAAAAAAGAGGGGTGACTATGTTTATGTTTGTAGTTACACCAAATTGTAGGATAAACATACTTTAATTCTGTGATGCAATTGAACAAGGCATGAGCAATTATAACTTGATTATCCCTGCTATCCTGCCATGTGAAACCCTTTTCATTTTGTCTTTTTAAAGGGGCTGTTTCATCCAAACCATGAAGTAACTGGCACCATATTTGATGACCTGCTATAAACATCTAGAAAATATTTCTAGACATTGTACAAAAGTCAGTATAAAACTGATATCCTTGAAAGAAGAGAAACAAAGAACATGAGCCCTACCATTGTCCTGGCTTTCTGCCAGGAGGCATTTTCTGGGCAGCCATCCAGGCAGGAGAAATTTGAGAAAAGCATGGTCTCACTGAGTGGGGAAAACAAAGATCAGAGTCTGTAGGAGTTGACGTGACTGGAATTTTCAGTGTAAATCCCAGAGAGGAGAAGGATATACATGAAAAGACTTCTGCACATAGGTATGGAGGTCACCTTTGTGTTGTGGAATTGTACATGTAGAAGATAAAATTCCATGAGATTGGAAAAACAATGGAAGGGATTTGTGTGCTGTACAATTCCTACAGTTCACAGGGCTGAGAGATTTTCATCTTTAAAACAGAAATGGAGTGAAAAACTGGAACATGCAGTTATGTCTTAGTATTCAGATGAAACCATCTGTAAATCAAGGTCAATGCTATACCTGTCCCTAACAGGGCTTCAAAACAAGCTTCAACAGAATTAAGCTGATTTTCAAGTAATTTTAGTGCATTAGAGAAGAAATTTCAAGTATTCAAGACAACAGAATCTAGTACTCAAATATATCATACTAATCGCAAAGCTTACCTTCTAATAAAATGCTACTAGACACATGGAGAAATAGTAAAATACATTCATAACTTGAAAAAACATGTCTGAGCTCAAAAAAGAGAGATGATAAAGCTAGTAGACAAGAACTTTAAGATAGTTATATTAAATTCATTACGGGACTTAAAAGAAAATATGAACATCATGAGGTAAGATACACAAAATAAATTTTAAAGAATCTAATATAATTTATACCCATGAATAAACCCCCCAAAATTTAAATGAAATTATTACTGGATGCAATAAATAGTAGATTAATAAATATGAAAGAAAACAGCACTTTTGAATATACAGGTTTTCACATGATTCAAATGGAAATACAAAGAGAATAGAAAGAAAAAAATAAAAATTTCAGTTACTCATGTGATAATATCAGGTAGGGAAAATGTACCATTTCAGTTTCATAAAATGGAGAAGACCAGAAAAAATTTTTAAATTTATAGCTGAAAAATATCCAATTTTGATTAAAAAGCAACAGATACATGAAGTTCAGCAGACTTCATGCTTAATGAACACCCACAGAATACTACATAATGGCATGACACAATCAAGTTATTAAAAAACACTAAGTAGGAAAAATCTGAATAGCAGGCAGTGGTGGGTAGTCAGGCAATGTGTACAGGTAAGAGAGACAAGAAAGTCAATGGACATCTCCATGCAAGACAGAAGACAATGGAACACATTTTTAAATATCGAGGAAAAACCAAACAAACCAAATACCGAACTGCCAACCAATAATTTCATTCCAGTGAAACTATCCTTCAATAACAAAGACAAAACTGGGTGTGGTGGCCAATGCCTCTATTTTCATCACTTGGGAGGCTCAAGCAGAAGTATCATAAAGTAATGGCAAGACACTCATCTCAATAAATTGAAAAATAAGTGTCAGATAAATGTGTTAAAATTTTTCACTTTTCAACTATTTTTTAAAATATAATTGAGAAAAATATCAGCATAATATTATTAGTGTTATAACATATGACTAAGTTCAGAGTTAATCAAAGTATTTCTGTGTAAGGCTACTATATTATACATCAAGTAGTCTAGTATCATTTAAAATTAGACTCTAATAAAACATGCACACTAGAAACCCTAAGGAAACCACTCAAAAAGTGAATCAAAAGAATACAATAATATACCAATAGATGGGATAAAATGGAATACTAAAATGCTCTATTAAATAGCAGGCATTATTAGTCTATATAAAAATGTAAACCCCAGATATAGGTAAGAAACCCATTTTAAATAAAAAAGATATAGATGAAAAGTAAGAGAATGGAAAATAATTACCATACAAACATGAATAGTAATAAAGTTTGAGAGACTATGTTAATATTAGTCAAATTAGATGTAGGATAAGGAACACGGTCAGATATAAAAAATTTTATACCATTAAATGTGTCAATCAATAAAGTATCACCTTTCTAAAGGTGTATACACCTAAGAATGGAGATTCAAATACTTGAAGAAAAAATGGACACAACTGAGAGGAGAAATAAATACACATTAATAGCTGTAAACTTCAAGAACTCTGTTTATGTTATTGATTGAACAGGTAGACAAAGAAAATTAACAAGCATGTAGATGTGTAGAACAAAACTGTCAATCAACCTAAAGAAAAGCAGAGTGGATATTTCTTAGAAATATGTGTATAGAATATAAACAACCTATTGAACTATAAAACAAACTTAACACACATAAAAGGATTTACACCATACCAAACATATTCTCTGAACACAAGGCTATTAGTTAGAAATTGAAAACAGAAGCACATCTTGAAAATTCTTGAATATTCTGATGTTAAACAACACATTTCTAAGCAATCCATGTGTTAAAAGAAAAACAAGGGAAAATCAGAAAATATTTTGAATTGAAAGATAATAGACAACATAATGTACCAAATTGTAGGATTCAGCTAACCCAGTTTGTTGAGGAAATTTTATAGCTTTAAATCCCATATTAGAAAAGAAGTGACCTTATGATCTAAGAGTATATCTTACAAAGTGAAGAGTAAAGTAAGCCTAAAATATACAGAAGGAAAAAAGCAATTAAAATGAGGACAAGAAATCACTAAAACAGAGCATGGATAGAGAAAATCAATAAAAGAAAATGCTTTATCTGTAAAAATTGATAAAA
This sequence comes from Castor canadensis, assembly GCF_047511655.1. NCBI lineage: Eukaryota > Metazoa > Chordata > Mammalia > Rodentia > Castoridae > Castor > Castor canadensis. The sequence continues at coordinate 72,051,135 of NC_133400.1, forward strand.
ATTGAATAAGAGAAAAGCTTTCAGATCCTACTGGTATTAAGTGGATTATCAAAGACTTCATGCTCATTAATTTAATAACACAGATTAAATGGAGAGTTTCTTACAATAAATAAATGATCCAAAGAAATAAATGACACCAAAGAAATAGAAAAATTGAAGAGCTCTATATTGATTAAAGAAGTGAAATTTGAATTGAAAATCTTCCCACAAAGAAAAATGCCAGGTCCAGGTCTTTTCATTTGTGTATTCTATGAAACACTTAGGAAAGTGATATTACTAATTCCTCATAAATTCTTTTTGAAAATAGAAAATACATCCCAGTTTGTTCTATAAAGTCAGCATTTCCAAAAGTAGATGAACATTGCATGAAAAAGCTAAAATATAGTCCACCATGTTCATTAACACAGATACAAAGTTCTTTAACAAAATATTAATCAATTGAATCCAGCAGTACATAAAAAGGATAGTGTAGCATAACCAACTTGGTTTTGTTCCAAGAATGTGAAGCTGATTTGGTACATAAAAATTAATATAAGTACAATTGAGGAAAATAGAGGAGAAGAATTATAATTATTCTAATAGATGCAGAAAATCATCAGACAAAATTTAACACTCATTCTAAGAAAACTAGGAAGAGAAAGCAACTCCCCCAATATGAAAAAGGATAGCTACTAAAAGGCTATAGTCATTATCACACATAGTCATTATCACACAGAAAACCAAGATGAAGAAGGAAATGAAGATGCCACTGTTACCTTTTCTAGTTCACACTGTACTCAAAATCATGATCACTGAAATCAGATATAAATAATAAAATGCATAGAGATTAAGAAAAAAATAAATCTGTGTCTGTTTGCACATATATTTGTATAGAAATTGTAAATAAATTGCAAAAAGCTATTAGAACTATTGAATTTGGAAAAGTCATAGAGTTTAAAGTTAAGATGGTACAATTATATTTCAATATATTTGCAAGGACAATTGACAATAAAATTTTATCAACCACTCTTCTATGTCAACTACAATATATGAGATACTTAGGAATAAATTTATGAAAATATGTATCAAAATCTGTTTTTTAAAAACTACAAAATACATTGAAATTAAATATAGATATATGCTATTTTAATGGATTGGAAAACTCCACAGGTTGAGATGTGAATTCTACCAGATCATACTAAACACAATGATATGCTAGTCAAAATCTGAACAAGATTTTTGCCTGCTGGGAAATAGAAATTGGCAAGCTGATCCCAGAATTTAAATGGAAAAGCTAAGTACATCATAGAATAGGCAAAATAATTGAGATAAAAAAGAACAAAAATATAAGAACTAACTATTCGATTTCACTGTTGCCTATCAAGTAATAGTAATCAAGATAGTATAGCATTTGTATACAGATAGAGGTGTAGATCAGTGGACTAGAAAAGAGAATCCAACAATGGACAACAAATGGTCAATTGATGGCCAGGCAATTCAACTAGGTATTATTTCCAACAAATAGCTCTTAAATAACTGAATAGATATGTATTTAATACAAAGAATCTCAATCTTTTCCTCATATCACATAAAATTTTTTCAAAATGGATGATTGACCTAGGATTAAATGCTGAAATTATAAAATTTCTAGACGAAAAGAAGAAAATCTTCACAATTATGGGATAGGCAAAGCTTTCTTAGGTAACACAAAGCAAAAACTATAAAAGGCAGAGCTGAAATTCATCAAAAAATGTGGGTGTTTTATTCAAGAGTATATCATGACCACCTAGGTGTCAGAGGTTTATGACTATAATCCTATCTACTTGGGAGGCAGAGATCAGAAGGATCACAGTTTGAATCCAGTCCAGGCCAATAGTTGGTGATACCCTATCCTGAAAATACCCAATATGAAAAAGGACTGGTGGAGTGGCTCAAGTTGCATAGTGCCTGCCTAGCAAGCATGAGGCCCTGAGTTCAAGCCTCAGTCCTACTAAGAAAAAAAAGAACATATCAAGACCAGTTACAATTCAATAATAGCAAGACAAATGACCCTATTTTTTAAAAATGGGCAAAATGTTTTAATGCTTTATAAACATTGTGCATAATGGATGCCCAATAAACACATAAAATACTCATCATTAATAGTCATCAAGAAGCTGTAACCACAATGACATACCACCTATACCCACATAGGGCTTTTGGTTTGAAGCAACTGAAAATCTCATGCATCAGTGATGGAAATATGAAGTGGTAGAAGCAGTTGGAAAATGGTGGATGGTTTCTTACATATTTAAAAATATGCTTAGGTGGCAGGATACAAAATCAACTTACAAAAACGATTAGCTTTTCTATACACCGACAACGAACAAATTGGGAAAGAATATATGGAAACAAGTCCATTTACAATAGCCTCAAAAAAAAATCAAATACCTAGGAGTAAACTTAACAAAGGATGTAAATGACCTCTACAAGGAGAACTACAAACCTCTGAAGAAAGAGGAAGAAGGTGGAAAGATCTCCTGTGCTTATGGATTGGTAGAATCAACATAGTAAAAATGGCTACACTACCAAAAGCAATCCATGTGTTCAATGCAATTCCCATCAAAATCCCAATGACATTCATCACAGAAATTGAAAATCTACCCTAAAGTTCATTTGGAAACACAAGAGACTGCGAATAGCCAAGGCAATACTCAGCAAAAAGAGCAATGCTGGAGGTATCACAATACCCAACTTCAAACTACATTACAAAGCCATAGCAATAAAAACAGCATGGTACTGGTGCAAAACAGATATGAAGACCAGTGGAACAGAATAGAGGACCTGGATATGAATCCACACAGCAATGCCCACCTTATTTTTCACAAAGGCACCAAAAACATGCAATGGAAAACAGCCTCTTCAACAAATGTTTCTAGGAAAAGTGGTTATCTTCCTGCAGAAAACTAAACTAGATCCGTGTTTATCACCCTGTACTAGTATCAGCTCAAAATGTATCAAGGACCTTAATATCAGACCCAAAACTCTGAAACTAGTAAAGAAAAGAGCAGGGAATACTCTGGAAGCAATGGTATAGTAAAGGATTTCCTCAATAGAACACTAGCAGCTAGCAACTAAGAGAAAAGATGGACAAAAGGGACTACATGAAATTAAAAAGCTTCTACACAATAAAAGAAATGATCTCTAAATTGAAGAGACCACCCACACGGTGGGAGAAAGTACTTGCTAGCTATATATCAGACAAAGGACTAATAACCAGAATATACAGGGAGTTCAAAAAACTAAACTCCCCCAAAATCAATGAACCAATAAAGAAATGGGCAAGTGAACTAAACAGAACTTTCTCAAAAGAAGAAATTCAAGTGGCCATAAAACTCATGAAAAAATGCTCACCATCTCTGGCCATAAAGGAATGCAAATCAAAACAATACTAAGATTCCATTTCACCCCTGTTATAATAGCCATCATCAAAAACACCACCAACAACAAATGTTGGTGAGGATGTGGGGAAAAGGAACCCTCATACACTGTTGGTGGGAATGTAAACTAGTACAACCACTCTGGAAAAAAATTTGGAGGCTACTTGAAAATCTAAACATTGATCTACCATTTGATCCAGCAATACCACTCTTGGGGATATACCCAAAAGACTGTGACACAGGTTACTCCAGAGGCACCTGCACACCCATGTTTATTGCAGCACTATTCACAATAGACAAGTTATGGAAACAGCCAAGATGCCCCACTACTGACGAATGGATCAAGAAAATGTGGTATCTATACACAATGGAATTTTATGCAGCCATGAAGAAGGACAAAATATTATCATTTGCTGGTAAATGGATGGAACTGGAGAATATCATCCTGAGTGAGGTTAGCTAGGCTCAAAAGGCCAAAAATCATATGTCTCCCTCATATGTGGACATTAGATCTAGGGCAAATGCAGTAGTGTTGTTGGACTTGGGTCACATGCTAAGGACAGAGCACATACGGGAGGAATGGGGATAGGTAAGAAACCCAAAACTTGAAAGTGTCTGATGTCCCCACTGCAGGAGAGCTGATACAGTAACCTTAAAACAAAAGAAGTCACTATGGGAAGGTGACTGGCAAATAATGAAGAGGTCAGTTAGAGATGATTCAATTCAAGTTGTAATACACTTGTGAATGGAAGCAATGCTAGGAATCTCTCTGTATAGCTTTCCTTATCTCAAACTAGCAAAAATGCTTTGTCTTTCTTATTATTGCTTATGTCTTCTCTTCAACAAAATTGGAGAAGAGGGCAGAACAGGTTCTGCCTGGAAGCGAGGGGGATGGGAGGGGAGAGAAGGGGGAAACAGGGGGAGAAATGGCCCAAACAATGTATGCACATGTGAATAAATGAATAAAGAAAAAAGTTAAAATATGCTTACTATGTAACACAACAATTCCACCACTGGATATTTATCCAAAAAATGAAAATGTAAGTCCACAAGAATAATAGAGCACTAATATCAATAGCAAATTTATTCATAATAGCAGAAAGCAGGAAACAATCCAATGTCCGTGGGCAAACGGAAGGAGGTGTATTTATATAATGGGATGTTCCTTGGTCACACAAAGCAATGGAGTACTGACTGATTGAGTCTCAAAAACATTTGGCTTAGTCTTAAGAAATTATACAACCTCACTTACATAAAATTCTACAAAAGGCAATACTCATCTATGGTGACAAAAAGCAGATCGAGGGTTGTTGTGGGATTTGGGAGAGTGGTTATTGCAAAGGGACGCAGTGGAATCGTTCAGGGTGATGCCAATGCTGTGATTCACAATCTGGTTGTGGTTATATGGGAGTATACATGTAACTGGACTCCATTAAGATGTAAAAGAAACAACCTTTTTTTGTGCTTTTAAAATGGGGGATGTTTCTTCTCTCTGTATTCCTTAGATTTTTTTTTTCTTCCCTTTAGTTTTCAGAATAAGAAGCACCTCTAGACTTTTCTGGCTATTTTTAATCAGAAGCTCCTTGAAAAGTGTTGATGAAGGGAGAATCACAATTGGGCTTTAGAGTAGCTTGATTAAAAGTCTAAATGTAGAAATTTCTGAGGGTGGGGGAGATCCATTTGAATTATTGTCAAGTAAAAAATGACATGGAGCAGACATCACTGTGGCATCATTGCTGCAAACTCCTTTTCTAGAGAAAGGAAGGCATAGTGTCAGAGGACTATGACTACCGTCATTCTCAAGGATTCTGAAACTTCATTTCCTTTTTATTAATAAGTTGCTATTCATGTGCCCTGTGAACTGTGAGTTGGATTGTAAATTCTTTCCTACTCTGAGGAAACTGCACCAAGGAACAATATTCATCTGCCAGTTCAGCTCTGCAGGCTCAGGCTCATTGAACTTGACAAAAATAGCTTCTTTTTCTCTGAGTCAGGAAAGTTTTCTCTGCTCTCAGCTCTGAGAAATGGGCAGAGCCTGTGGGAGGATTTAATTACAGCAGTCACCTCCCTGTGTCACACTCTGCTGCTCTAACCAGCAACCTCACCCATTGTACCAACTTCTTTGGTTTTTCTACCATAAAAGTCAGTCTATATCTTTTAGTCAAAAGCACTACTCCAGTATGTTCTGTCTTTTTTTTTCTCTAATATCTTCTTTGTCTTCCTTTCTTCTTTTTCCTGCCCCATTCATTCTTCCTTCTTTTTTCTTCTCTTGTTGAGTTCTTCATCAGCCCCAGGATGTGCGTGTGTGTTACCTTCTAGGTTAATTCTTTTTGATCTAACCTTTTCTTTAGTTCCTGGTCCCCTTTTCCTATTGGCCTCAGTTGCTTTTAATATATCTGCTTTAGTTTCTCTGCGTTAAGGGCAACAAATGCTAGCTAGTTTTTTAGGTGTCTTACCTATCCTTACCCCTCCCTTGTGTGCTCTCGCTTTTATCATGTGCTCAAAGTCCAATCCCATTGTTGTTCCTAATGATGGCTATTCTAACAGGGGTGAGGTGGAATCTTTGTGTGGTTTTAGTTTGCATTTCCTTTATTGTTAGAGATGGTGAGCATTTTTTCATGTTTTTTTTGGGCATTTGAATTTCTTCTTTTGAGAAAGTTCTGTTTAGTTCACTTGCCCATTTCTTTATTGGTTCATTAGTTTTGGGAGAATTTAGTTTTTTAAGTTCCTTATATATTCTGGTTATCAGTCCTTTGTCTGATGTGTAGCTGGCAAATATTTTCTCCCACTCTGTGGGTGTTCTCTTCAGTTTAGAGACCATTTCTTTTGATGAACAGAAGCTTTTTAGCTTTATGAGGTCCCATTTATCTATGCTATCTCTTAGTTGCTGTGCTGCTGGGGTTTTGTTAAGAAAGTTCTTACCTACACCTACTAACTCCAGAGTATTTCCTACACTTTCCTGTAACAACTTTAGAGTTTGGGGTCTGATATTAAGATCCTTGATCCATTTTGAGTTAATCTTGATATAGGGTGTTATACATGGATCTAGTTTCAGTTTTTTGAAGACTACTAACCAGTCTTCCCAGCAGTTTTTGTTGAAGAGGGTGCTATTTCTCCATTGTATATTTTTAGCTCCTTTGTCAAAGACAAGTTGGTTATAGTTGTGTGGCTTCATATCTGGGTCCTCTATTCTGTTCCACTGGTCTTCATGTCTGTTTTTGTGCCAGAACCATGCTGTTTTTATTGTTATTGCTTTGTAATATAGTTTGAAGTCAGGTATTGTGATACCTCCTGCATTGTTCTTTTGACTGAGTATTGCCTTGGCTATTCGTGGCCTCTTGTGTTTCCATATAAATTTCACAGTAGATTTTTCAATCTCTTTAAGGAATGTCATTGGAATTTTGATGGGAATTGCATTAAATATGTAGATTACTTTTGGGAGTATCGACATTTTTACTATGTTGAGTCTACCAATCCATGAGCATGGGACATCTCTCCACTTTCTATAGTCTTCCTCAATCTCTTTCTTCAGAAGTATATAGTTTTCCTTATAGAGGTCGTTCACATCTTTTGTTAGGTTTACACCTAGGTATTTGATTTTTTTTGAGGCTATTGTAAATGGAATTGTTTTCATACATTCTTTTTCAGTTTGCTCATTGTTAGTGTATAGAATGCTAATGATTTTTCTATGTTGATTTTATATCCTGATACCTTGTTGTAGCTATTGATGATATCTAGAAGCTTCTGTGTAGAGTTTTTTTGGTCTTCAAGGTATAGGATCATGTTATCTGCAAATAGGGATATTTTGACAGTTTCTTTACCTATTTGTATTCCTTTTATTCCTTCTTGCCTAATTGTTCTGGTTAGGAATTCCAGTACTATGTTGAATAGGAGTGGAGATAGTGGGCATCCTTGTCTGGTTCCTGATTTTAGAGGGAATGGTTTCAGATTTTCTCTGTTAAGTATAATGCTGGCTGTAGGTTTGTCATATATAGCTTTTATTTGTTTTTTTTTTTTTTTGGTGGGACTGGGATTTGAACTCCAGGCTTTGTGCGTGCAAAGCAGCATATATAGCTTTTATAATGTTGAGGTACTTTCCTTCTATTCCTAGTTTTCTTAGAATTTTTATCATGAAATGGTGTTGGATCTTATCAAAGGCTTTTTCTGCATCTATTGAGATGATCAAGTGGTTTTTGTCTTTGCTTCTGTTAATGTGGTTTATTACATTTATTGATTTTCATATGTTGAACCACCCCTGCATCCCTGGAATGAAGCCTACTTGGTCGTGGTGAATAATCTTTTTGATGTGTTGTTGAATTCAGTTTGCCATTATTTTGTTGAGGATTTTTGCATCAATGTTCATTAAGGAGATTGGCCTATAGTTCTCCTTTTTTGAGGTGTCTTTGCCTGGTTTTGGGATAAGTGTAATATTGGCTTCATAAAATGTGTTTGGCAGTTTTCCTTCCCTTTCTATTTCCTGGAACAGTTTAAGGAGGGTTGGTATCAGTTCTTTAAATGTCTGATAGAATTCAGCAGAGAATCCATCAGGTCCTGGACTTTTCTATTTGGGGAAACTCTTGATTGCTGCTTCAATTTCATTTTGTGTTATAGGTCTATTCAGGTGATTAATTTCCTCTTGGTTCAGTTTTGAATGATCATATGTATCTAGAAATCTGTCCATTTCTTTAAGATTTTCAAATTTATTTGAATATAGGTTCTCAAAGTAGTCTCTGATGATTTCCTGGACTTCCATGGTGTTTGTTGTTATCTCCCCTTTTGCATTCCTAATTCTACTAATTTGGGTTTTTTCTCTCCTCATTTTAGTCAGGTTTGCCAGGGGTCTGTCGATCTTGTTTATTTTTTCAAAGAACCAACTTTTTGTTTCATTAATTCTTTGTATGGTTTTTTTGGTTTCTATTTCGTTGATTTCAGCTCTTATTTTTATTATTTCTCTCCTTCTATTTGTTTTGGGATTTGCTTGTACTTTTTTTTCTAGGAGTTTGAGATGTATCATTAGGTCATTGATTTGGGATCTTTCAGTCTTTTTAATATATGCACTCATGGCTATAAACTTTCCTCTCAGGACTGCCTTAGCTGTGTCCCATAGGTTCCGGTAGGTTGTGTTTTCATTTTCATTGACTTCCAGGAACTTTTTAATTTCCTCTTTTATTTCATCGATGATCCATTCTTCATTAAGTAATGAGTTATTTAGTTTCCAGCTTTTTGCATGTTTTTTGTCTTTTTTTTTTTTTTTGCAGTGAAAATGAGACTTTTTTTTTTTCATTTTTCTTTTATTATTCATATGTGCATACAAGGCTTGGTTTATTTCTCCCCCCTGCCCCCACCCCCTCCCTTACCACCCACTCCACCCCCTCCCGCTCCCCCCCTCAATACCCAGCAGAAACTATTTTGCCCTTATCTCTAATTTTGTTGTAGAGAGAGTATAAGCAATAATAGGAAGGAACAAGGGGTTTTGCTGGTTGAGATAAGGATAGCTATACAGGGCATTGACTCACATTGATTTCCTGTGCATGGGTGTTACCTTCTAGGTTAATTCTTTTTAATCTAACCTTTTCTCTAGTTCCTGGTCCCCTTTTCCTATTGGCCTCAGTTGCTTTAAGGTATCTGCTTTAGTTTCTCTGCATTAAGGGCAACAAATGCTAGCTAGTTTTTTAGGTGTCTTACCTATCCTCACCCCTCCCTGTGTGCTCTCGCTTTTATCATGTGCTCATAGTCCAATCCCCTTATTGTGTTTGCCCTTGATCTAATGTCCACATATGAGGGAGAACATACGATTTTTGGTCTTTTGAGCCAGGCTAACCTCACTCAGAATGATGTTCTCCAATTCCATCCATTTACCAGCAAATGATAACATTTTGTTCTTCTTCATGGCTGCATAAAATTCCATTATTTCATCGATGATCCATTCTTCATTAAGTAATGAGTTATTTAGTTTCCAGCTTTTTGCATGTTTTTTGTGTTAACTCTTGTTGAGTTCTATTTTTACTGCATTGTGGTCAGATAGTATGCATGGTATTATTCCTGTTTTCTTATATTTGCTGAGGCTTGCTTTGTGCCCTAGGATATGATCTATTTTGGAGAAGGTTCCATGGGCTGCTGAGAAGAATGTATATTATGTAGAAGATGGATGAAATGTTCTGTAGACATCAACTAGGTCCATTTGATCTACTGCATATTTTAGATCTTGGATTTCTTTATTGATTTTTTGTATGGATGACCTATCTATTGATGATAATGGGGTGTTAAAGTCTCCCACAACCACTGTGTTGGCATTTGTATATGCTTTTAGGTCTTTCAGGATATGTTTGATGAAATTGGGTGTGTTGACATTGGGTGCATACAGGTTGATAATTATTATTTCCTTTTGGTCTATTTCCCCTTTTATTAGTATGGAATGTCCTTCTTTATCTCGTTTGATCAATGTAGGTTTGAAGTCTATTTTGTCAGAGATAAATATTTCTACTCCTGCCTGTTTTGGGGGGCCATTGGCTTGGTAAATCTTCTTCCAACCTTTCATCCTAAGCCTATGCTTATTTCTGTCGGTGAGATGGGTCTCCTGTAAGCAACTAATTGTTGGATCTTCCTTTTTAATCCATTTCGTCAAGCGGTATCTTTTGATGGGTGAATTAAGTCCATTAACATTAAGCGTTAGTACTGATAGGTATGTGGTGATTCCTGCCATTTAGTTGTCTTAGTTGTTTGAAGGTTTGATTGTGTGTACCTAAGTTGAGGTTACTCTCTACTGTGTTGCTTTTTCTTTTCCTGTGGTTTGGTGCTGCCTGTCTTTTCATGGTTAAGTTGGGTGTCACTTTCTGTGTGCAGAATCCCTTGAAGAATCTTTTGTAGTGATGGCTTTGTGGTCAGATATTGTTTTAGTTTTGCTTATCATGGAAGACTTTTATTGCTCCGTCTATTTTGAATGATAGTTTTGCTTGGTAGAGTATCCTGGGGTTGAAGTTATTGCTCCATCTATTTTGAATGATAGTTTTGCTGGGTAGAGTATCCTGGGGTTGAAGTTATTTTCATTCAGTGCCCAGAAGATCTCACCCCATGCTCTTCTTGCTTTTAATGTTTCTGTTCAGAAGTCTGCTGTGATTTTGATGGGTTTCCCTTTGCATGTTACTTGTTTTTGCTCTCTTACAGCTTTCAATATTCTTTCTTTAGTTTCTGAACTTGTTGTTTTAATGATGATATGTCATAGGGTAGTTCTATTTTGGTCTGGTCTGTTTGGTGTCCTGGAGGCCTCTTGCATCTGTATGGGAATATCTTTCTCTAGATTTGGGAAATTTTCTGTTATTATTTTGTTGAATAGATTACGCATTCCCTTTGCTTGCACCTCTTCTCCTTCTTCGATGCCCATGATTCTCAAGTTTGGTCTCTTGATGGAGTCAGTGAGTTCTTGCATTTTCTTTTCACAGGTCTTGAGTTGTTTAATTAATAGTTCTTCAGTTTTTCCTTTAATTACCATTTCATCTTCAAGTTCTGAGATTCTGTCTTCTGTTTGTTCTATTCTGCTGGATTGGCCTTCCATTTTGTTTTGCAGTTCTGTTTCGTTCTTTTTTTCTGAGGTTTTCCATATCTTGGGTGGTTTCCTCTTTAATGTTGTCTATTTTTGTCCTGAGTTCATTTATCTGTTTATTCATTGTGTTCTCTCTTTCACTTTGGTGTTTATACAGTGCTTCTATGGTTTCCTTTATTTCTTCTTTTGCTTTTTCAAATTCTCTATTTTTGTTGTCTTGGAATTTCTTGAGTGTCTCCTGTACATTTTGGTTGACCCTATCCATTATCATCTCTATAAAATTCTCATTGAGTACCTGTAGTATGTCTTCTTTTAAATTATTCTTGTGGGCTTCTTGGGTCCTTTGGCATAGTTTATCTTCATTTTGTTGAAGTCTAGATCTGAGTATCTGTTTTCTTCATTCCCCTCTGGTTCCTGTACTAATTTTTTGCTGTGGGGAAACTGGCTTCCCTGTTTTTTCTGTCTTCCTGTCACTGTCTTTGGTGTTGTTACTGTCCCTGTACTGTGTGCAATTAAGTATTTTCTAGCTTGTAATAATAACAATGGTAATATTTAGAATGGAAGGGTGAGCTGAGATGGAAAGCAAGAAGTTAAAGAAAAGGGAAAAACAAATACACAGACAAGAAGGAGAGGACAGAACAAGGTATCACAAAAGAAAGTTTCAAAGGTATAAACAGAGAGTGTTAGTGTACTAATTGACAGTAAGCTGAACAGACATTAGAGAGACAGAGAGAGGATTGAAAATCAAAAATAAAATAAAGATACAACTAAAAATAAAAAATAAGTAAATGAAAGAAATATCTGTATATAGAAATGAATTAAAATAAAATGGAAAATAGAAAAATTAAAAAAAAAACCCAAAAAACAAAAAACCCAAAAAAACCTCCAAGTTCAAATGCAATGAAGTTTCAGTCTTAATGATTTGGGTGTCTGTCTCAGTCTCCAGTCCTGGAGATGGGGCCTCAGATGTTGTTCTATATTTGTCTCATCAAAGGGGATGCATAAAGTAGAACAAAACTACACATACATACACACAAAAAAACCCCACCAAGTGTCCCAAGTTCAAATGCAATACAGTTTCAGTAAGTTTTTCAGCATGCAGATGTAATTTGATTGTTCTCTCATCAAAGGTAGGGAGAAAAAGAAAAAAAAGAGTCTGGAGACAGTTCTGAGAGTGGTATCTGCAACTGTGGTTTGCCTGCCCACTGCTCTCAGCCTGCTGTTGCTGGAAGCATTATTTATGCAGATCTCTGGGGTGAGCTTAGCACTCATCTGGCCCTGCAGGCTTTGTTTGCTCAGAGTTCTCCTGTGCAGGAGCCTCTGCTACAAGCTTTCCCCTTTCCAAGCACACTGGGAAAGGTGACACTGCACCCATGTTGTCAGGCCTGTGTGTTTGTTTACAGTTCACATGAGAAGTGGGTCTTCCCTCCTCTCCTGTGGAGTTTTCCTCCCTCCACCACTCTCACAACCTGGTTGCTGGGCGGGCGCCCCCACTCCTGCCAGAGCCTCTCAGGCCCGCCCGGCTTGTTTATTTACAGTCCCAGGAAGGATTCCCTTCCCCCAATCTTCAGCGCTCAGGGCGCCCCACCCTCTTTCCCGCGTGTCTTTATTGTTCTTATTGCTTATTACTCAGTTTCTCTTTTTTCCCTGGGTGGAGGTCAGTCTGTCCAGGGTGCTATGCTGCTCTGGCCCAAGCTTGTCTGTGGGAGAACCGTGGTACCACGAAGCTCACCTGGTCCGCTTCTTCCCAAGCCATATGGGCGCTGGCGACTGGTGGCCCGGGGGCCCTCCTCGTTTCTCCATTTAATGTGAAGTGGAGATTCTCTGCGCCGGCTAGAGGTGTGGAGGGGTCAAAGTTTTGCCTCTTCTCAGTGATTATGCCTGCAAAGTGTGTCTCCAGCGTCTCTCTAAGATTTCACTATAGGAGGCTTGCTTTCTGCTTCCTCCCTCTAGCCGCCATCTTGGAATCCCTCCTGTCTTTCTTTCTTTAATCCTGGTACATTATAGTGAGCTTCTATTCATACTTTTTATAACAAAGTAGGGTACAGAAAAAAGACATAACAAATTTCTTTTAGATATGACACATGTGAATCTTTAAGGAATTATTTTTGAGCTGGGTGTGGTGACACATCCCTGTAATCCTAGCACTTAGGAGGCTGAGAGGAAAATATCATGAGTTGGAGGCCATCCTGGATTAGACAGTGAGCCCTTGTCTTAAAGAAGTGTTATTTCCAAGAATCTTAAGCCAACACTAGGAAAACATGGTAATATAAAGCCATAAAAATAAATTATAAACTCACATGAATCCAAAGGTAGCTTCACTGGCACATCATGGTTACTTCTCAGGCTGGACATACCTATGCCAGAGATTCAATGACAAAGATTTTTGAAGCCCAGGCTTTGCTGTCCCTAATGATGGTATATTTGCAGCAGAACATTCTATTGAGAGTCTTGGGGCAGAGGACAAGGATCCTCTAGAGAGGCCACTGGAATGGAGGAAGTCCTTTTCAGAGGGAAATGTTCACAAGATCACTTCCAAGATAGAGCAATAGGTCATTACTGATATATGTGTCAGAGCAAAAATTAGTTTTATGGGATCGTATAATTTCCAAAATGTCTGGTCATTGACCATTTACGATTGGATATGAAGTCATAATAGACAAACAACTTTGGATTTTTAGCAAGAGTTGTTAACTTGGTTTCTATTTCTAGGAATGTTCATACAAATGTAAAGTGAAGGATGTATCCAAAGTAGGACTAGCCTTATCAGTCAACACTTGGCCTTTAGGTCTTCATAATGGGTCACCACAACACCATGCTTGTCTTAAACAGCCAGAACAATGTAGCTGTTCACTGTATGTTAAGTTTCCATTCTATTTATAACCCACACAGAATGCACAGAAAGTAAAGATTGGAGAGTGGCATTTCTGCCCTGTCTAGCTGGTCCCCAAATCCCTCAGCAGACGTGAAGAGTCTTCTTGCTAGACCCTCAAGGTTACTAAATTTTTGATGTCCCTATTCCCATTTTATTTTCCATTGTCTTTCAACTGTTACTTACTTCATTTTGGTCCTACCAGTTGTTCTCTGTTGTGGTTGTCAATCATTCAGTTCCATGAGTTTTATTGCAAGATAAGCCCAGGGTGATGCATGTACAATCAGGCTTATCCCAATGCCAAGACCAGTCTATTTCATCAGTTAGAACTCTTCAGATTGTAAGTGAAAGAAAGTTCAATCCAAGGCACTTGTGTATAGATTGTCCTCAGGCATTTGGTTGTCCTTTAGGCTTCTAATTTCAACTTGCTCTCATTTCCTTAACTTTTCTCCCAATTGTTGGCATGGTTCTTTGACAGTGACTTCAGGTTGAACATTGAATACAGGGACAATAGCATTTCCTAGACTCCCCCACTAGCAACCATAATTCCATGAAATCTACCCCCTAAGCTCCCTATTCTATATTACTTTTAGTGGTTCTCTTTCTCAGACTAATTATATGCCTCTAAATTAATACCCAGGATGTTGGAAAGTCTGTATACATACACTGACCACTATCTTGTTAATTTAAAATCCCAATCTAGTTTAGATAGGTTGACCTTATCAATAAAGGGCATTTTCTTGTATGCTTTACTGAATCCATTTGTACAGATAATTATAAAGCTTGATTCATTATTTAATATCACATCATAAACATTCAATTATTCATGCTGTCACATAGTCTTTATGTCCATAATTTAAAAAAGATTTTATAATTATTAATATTAGATTGAATGGATGCTCCATAATTTAATCATTTCCTTATTGCTGGATGTATGGGTTTCTTCCAATATTTTTATGTTCTGAATAAGGATCTGAAATGCTTCTTTGTAAATATGTTTTTCCATACCTTTTGAAAATTTTATTGGGCTACAATTTTGTATTGTTGAGGGTAAAAGAATATAAACTTTTCACTGCTTTTGATCTGTACTATTTTAATTGATTTCAAAAAAGACTAGAATAATGATAATGCTGTTATCATTGATTGCTATATCATTGTTATAATTGATTGCTAGCTTTGAGAAATCCATTTTAAGTATTTTTCTTGATTTAACAGAAAAATGTACCTGTGCAATTTGAAACAGATTCCACAACTGCCTAGTTTATATAGGTGTCTATATTCTGCTTTCAATATCTAGGAAAGTAAATAGTGATCACAAGTAGACCTGAAATATCCCAAAGACACTTTCTATAGACTACAGCTGTTAAATTCTGGCTTGTGAATGCAATTTTCCCTAATTGTAAGGATTCAACCACATATTCTGAAATTAAACTAACATACTTATTTGGATCACTTTGTAATTGGAAAGGTTAAGGGAATCATCAGTGGAGTTAATGTGGAGGCAGTGAAATCACTGTGCAATTAATATTCTTATCTTTTTTATTTTAGGTAATAGCACTTCTGTTCTTTAGAATAACATCTTCAGGGAAAGCATATTGAATTCAATCTGTTGTGTGAATTATTTTCAGTCAGAGAAGGTACAGTATGTATGTATAAGCGAATGTACAGACTGCTGATGATTTATTTTGGTTCTATGGCAGCCTTGGAAATAGAACTTAGTTTTTATATAGCTTCTTTAAGAGTCAGGGTAGCCCTAAGCTCTTTATGGAGCTGTGGTTTTGGCTGTTTGTTGTCTAAAAAATACCTGTCCTTATAGCTAAAAAAATAAAATTCAGATAATAAACCATTTAATTTTTCTGTACAATTTCACATAAATAGTTTTATTTGTGGCTTCCAAAATTGCATGGTTATTTTCACTTCATGAATGCATCTTTCACAACTTCCAATGCCCTGTAATACTAGAAAGGCTGTCAAAGATGTCCTAGTGGCCTTCCTGAGTTCAGAGGTATGGAAATATCTTTCTTGAAAAATAGTCATGGAATCAGCATGGTACTGGTGAGTTCAAGGTGCTGCCCAAGTTTACAGTAACTGCTCTGTTCAAAAGGAACATAACTTTAACCTGACCACGTAGATGAGTTTCAGAAAGAAGTAATTGGATCAGCAATTACTGTTGATAGTTTTCTGGACTGCTCACTAATAGGACACCTCTGAGTCCCTCGATTGCCTGGTGGGTAAATCTATATATGTGAAGCTTTTCTCTCTATGTTCACAGTAAGCTTAAGAAATATGTTTATCAAGAGAGCCTTTCGTAGCTGGAATCACACATCATAATTTGTTTTGGTTTATTTTTTTGGCAGTACTGGGGTTTCAATTCAGGCCCTTGAGCTTGCTTGGCAGGCGCTCTACCACTTCAGTCACACCCCCAGAGCAATAACACATTTTGGATGGTATTGTTGCTATATTAATAGCAATGCCTTGTGTCTCTGTGAATATTCAGACTTTCTCAAAGCCACTTATATGTCATTGAATTATCCATCCAATATCTCATCCATTAGCTGCAAGTTTTCTTAGCCCCACCTCCAAATCCATGTCAGTCTTCTGCTTATCCTCTACTCTTCTTGTACAAACTATTACCATTCTTGCTTGGACAACTTCGATTGCTACCAAGATGCTCATTCTACTAATTTCACTCCTCATGGTATAGCAACCTATTCTTCATATACTACCTTGAGAAAACTTTAAAATGATATCTGTTTTCTTAACATCCATTATTGTCTTCCAGAGTGCTTGGGAAAAGCCTAGCTTTATGACTCCTTTGGACGTCTTCATCCCTTTCTCCCTCTTACTCACAGCCATGGAAGCCTTCTTTAAGATGCTTGAGCTTAATCTCAGATTCTGCCTACCCTGAATATCCTTACACTTGCTGCTGGTTCTGCCTGAAAACCCTCTTCATGTGGCTGAATTCTTCCCATCTTTCTGTTTGGCTCTAACGTTTGAGAATCATTTCCCCCCAAAATAGGGATTCATGGAGAATGTGGGACTCAGCTAGGGACCTATGAAAGCATGGTCAGAACCTTGTCATTCCAACTCCTTGTCTACCTTACTTGCCATAACTTGTGCCAACCTATCATTTACATGCGTTTCTTCTGTCATGTACTAGGAGATTACTAATTATAAGGACAATGTACTTTAATATTATTTGCTTGCATCATCTTGCCTCTAGAAAGCAGGAAGATATTGAAAATTTTAGATCATTTCTGAGTGGTTAAGACTGATCATGGCAGGAGGGTTCTGATCACTTAAGAGGCCTTGTAGATATGTGCCCAGCAGGATCCACAAACCATGAATATTTGGGTTCCTTTTCAAAAATCTGTATGGAGAGAGTTCTTCTTGCTATACATTTGTTTGAAAGGATCCTAATGATTTCCATGTGATAAAAGATCAGAAAATTTCTTATTATAAGTTAATTGATGCAAAATAAAAGCATATTTTAGGTCTTATTTCTACCTGGAAGGAATATTTCCTCTAAACAAGGGTATTAGAATAAACAGCTCTTTTTTCCTCTGCACTATTTTTCTAATCCAAACATTGTCATGCAAACATAATTTCTTGATCTGTTTGTGACTCACTGCCACCTTTTTAACCTAGAGGTTCCCCATCATCTCTTCTGAGCTATTCACCCAGGTCTTGAGCATATTGAATACAGATGGCACATGTCACCTTGGATAGGTTAAAAAACCAAGAAAGAAGAATAAAAAAAGAAACAAACATTGTGTTTCCCAATTGTTAGTAAGTAATCTGTATTTGAATTTCAGAGATTTTCATGGACTAAATTTTAGAATAATTGAAGCACAAACTAGAAAGAAGTTTTAAAGATTATTTAACACCATGACATCATAAGTGCATTAAGTCTTCTTAGCTTACTATCTACCAATTTTCCTCCAGCCTCTATTTTCCCATGTCCAGCTATGGGAACAAATTCCCTCTTGGGGCCATCTTTGCACACCATTAACTTCTAGAAAGTTAAGTCAAACCTAAATTTTTGGCTACGGGTTTGATCATCGAATAGCATGTTTTCATTCAGATCATCAATTGAATACTAAAGAGCCAGGAACAGAGCATAGTGGTCAGCTTCTAGAGAACTCTAGAACAATTAGGCAAGGCAGGATGTGTCCTAAAATCTGGCTGCAATGAATAATAAGGTGACCATGGAAGCCTTTAGCAATATTTTATAGAAGTCAAGATACACTATGTATTTTACTACCATTCCCGTTACCATCCCTAGTCTAGTAGGAAGCACTGGTAATCTCAAATTGTCCTCTAACATACTGACAATGTTATTAAGTAGACTCAGTTCCACGTACAGATATGATGAAGATGGATATAGATTAAAGCCCCTTTTATTCCAAAAGTTTCATAATCTCCTCAAAGGCCATCTACCTTTCTTTTTCATAACATATACCATGATAATCAATGAAGAGCCTGGTAATTTATGTTCATCACAAACTGGGAGATGTTCATCTCTGAATGTAACACCTGGCAATGTTATCTTCATTCCTGGGGTTTTTGGCATTTGGGGATGCATATTGCCTATGCAGTAGCACTGGAAAAATTTCCCAGTGAATCTAAACTCTCAGTATCTTCCCATGAAGGTTACTATGTTTATTTGTCTTCTCTCTAACATTTATTATTCACAAATAGAACAAATTTTACAATTATATAAACGCCAATTTGGAACAGGTAAAGGCTCCTAGCAGTATGAACGTTTTTAGAGAGGTATGGCTCTCCCTGGCTAGTCCTAGTCTTAGATTGAGAAGCACAGAATTAAAAGCATAGGCCAGGGAAGCAAGGAGAAAGAGAATATAGACCAAGATCATTCACTTCCGACTTCACAATGGGTAAATATAGCTTACCTGAATTTTGGTTGAATATCCCCCATTCTGGCACACTACAATAATGTGTACATTTGTTTGTAAATGCATCAATAAGGAAATGAGATCAGCCTGGCCTGACTTGTTCTCACTGAACCCATGCTGGCTGCTAACAATTGCTTTCTTTTTTAAATGCTCGCAAGCCATCTGTTTAATCATCTATTCTAGAATTTTGCCTGAGAAGAATCCCAATGCTAGTGAAGTGGAAAGATCCCCAGGCAAAGATCAGAAGACCCAGGTTCTAGCAATGCTCTGTTGTTACCTAGCTGATAGGCAAGCAGAACACTCTATCTCATCCCATTTTCATCTGGAAAATGAGTGAGTCAGAATAAACATTCTCTATTGTGCCTTCTAGCTATGAAGCTTTGAGTCCTCCGTTACATTAGTCAGTCTATAATTCTTAGAATCTACTCTTTCCCCTAATGTGGAAATCAGGACCTTAATCATTTATAGTCTTTGAAGATTTCCCCTTTGTGTGCTCTAAGTCCTGCTCTTCCACTAAATTGTTAATTGACTGGAGCAAGTTGCTAAATTTCTATTGGTCTTAGTGACCTTGTTTTTTAAGGAAGATATTTTCATCGGATGATAGCTCTATTTCTGAATCTATAACATCTAGAAAATATTGAATATTGTTTCTGTGATCACATTCTGTACATTCTCAGAGTAACCAAGTGTTTTGTTTCTGCCCTTGAACATAAAAAACATAGACTTATCACTCTGGGTTGGTCAGAAAGCTTACATATTTCTAAACAATTTGTCAAATAATCTTCAGAGTGATAAGTGGCTTTTGTCCTTGCCTTCGATTTAAATCATATTTCATTTGTATTTCACAATGAATCTTTGAAGAATACTGTCTCTCTTTCCCTACCGGAACACAGAATCCACTGCTTGGCCCATTTTCACTGATGAAGGGTAAAATGTTCATCTCACAGAATGCCACAGAGCACTGAGGTTATGGGGAGATGCTTCTGTTCTTTCTTTCATAGGTAATGAGTGCTTTGGGTTACAGAACTGTTTTATTCTGGCCTGATGGTGTTGCATGACTCAGAATGGATGATTCCCACAGGAATGCCTGATTTTTCTTTGAATAAAAACTAAAAATAGAGCCTCAACTCATCTGGACTCTCATCTGTCATACATTGAAGAAACCTGGACACTTGGCATGGTTGCTTATAGCTTAAAAATAAAACTCACTGCATTCTTTAGGTTAAAATAAAGAACAAATAATTGTAAGCATACCAACCTGACATACTGTTTCATTTGCCACTGTCTGTGTATGAGATGAATTGTTCAGCTGAAGGCGGTTTTCCTGCCAAACTCATTTAAATGCACCTCTTTTCAAAGGTGACTATAATCAGGTGTAGCAAGGGAAAGAGCAATTCTGACTAATCACATAGTTTTAAGTATATCTTACTAATAATAAACACTGATGGGGCCTTCCTGTTCTAATAGTCTTATTTGGTATGGACAAATCATCCTTCATCATTCTCACTTCAAGAATAATTAGATTGGGATGGACACTGGTGGTGGCTCATACTTGTTATCCTAGCTGCTTGGTAGGCTGAGATGAGGAAAATTGCAGTTCGAGGCCAGCCCAGGCAGAAAGTTTTTGAGGCTCACCAATAGCTGGGTACAGTGGCATATGCCTGTCAACCCAAGCTACATGAGAGGCTGAGATCAGGAGGATTGAGGTTTCAGGGAAATCCATAAAAAGAAAAGTTTTGTGAGACCTCATTTCAACATAAAAATGATGAATATGGTGGCATCTGTCATCTCAGCTATGGTGGGAACCTTGAAATAGGAGGTTTGTTATCCAGGCCTGCCTGGGCAAAAAGCAAGACTCCATCTCCAAAATAACCAAAGCCAAAAGTGCTGGAGATGTGACTCAAGCAGTAGACCATCTGCCTAGCAAGTGCAAAGCTCAGAGTTCAAACCCCAGTACTGCCAAAAAAAAAAAAAAAGAATTATGACTCCTTTGCTTAAAGTTACAGAACTATTGAGTAAGTGAATTAGAACAGGCACCTAGGATTCATATTACTCACTTCTCATTTTTCCTCTACTAGACCCAAAACATCATTCCAACACACATGTGACGCAAAGGCAGGTAAAGCCAAAGCTACCTTCTTTATGAATCCTGCCCAGGTTATTATGTACACATACATTGTCCCTGTCTGTGAATATTTCTTGGAGTTCATATTTAAGCCACATAACTGAGGCCTTTTTCTTAGATTTTTGTAACTGTCTCATAAACTTATGATCTTGCTAGACTGTCTAGTTCTACAAAAAATTCCCTAAACCCTGAGTGTAGAGCTGGATTCACAGTAGATTAACTTGCTTGGTGCAGGAAAATAAGCTTACAGGCTAGAAAAGAGGAATATACCAAGCCTGGAGTTAACATAGGACATCTCTAGCACTTGGCCTAATTTAAGAGGATTCTTCTGGTTGTGTGGGTGAATCTCTGTATGCAACTCCAATTAATCAAATGTGGACTCACCACATGTCAGCCATAGAGAGAGGAAAAGGAGTTATTGTACCTAACTTTAAATCCATTAAGATGTTGATTGATATAATTCTGTTACCAAACATTTCCTTGGAAATTGAAACTAATCCAGCATAGGATTGTATGGTTAGGAAGAAAATCAAATTACAATAGCAACCAGCTCGACTGTTGTGACTGAATTAGTTGATAAACTCAGCTATTCAATTCTTAGTAACAGTTAATTAAATTTTTAAAATTTCAGATTGGGTTTCTATGCTGTTGTACCCAGTGTTTATTCCAGATCTCCCTTTGTTCGGCTCCAGCTTATGCTCTGGAAAGTTATTAGTAATAGGCATGAAACTCTAGCACAGGGTGCTCTACTGATGCCTCATTAGGTCTCAGACCAACCTGCTAAGAAAACAGGGAGCCAGAGTATTATTTTTCTTTTAAGAACAGGGAGTAGGGAAGCCTTGGAGAACTGGCAACTATATGTTGAGAGACTGCAAGAGCCATTACACCTACAATATTCTACTAGCTAGTCCCAATATTCCTTGTCGTAGTTCACAAGCATGACATTGAAAATCACTTTAGTAGACTCAGGACACTTCTCCAAACTTGTGCCTTTATTTTCCCTCTTTTGTGCCTATGGCAGTTACCAATGTATCAGCTCCAAACCCGTCTTTCTCTGCCCTGATGTGTGCTACTGGAGAAGGATCTCAAAATATGTCCCCTCAGCTAGAAGACTTGAGAACATAGGAGAAATCCTAGAAGGGAAAGGGGCTTCTCTTTTCTTTTCTGGCATTTTATTTTGCTTGCTGTTAATGGCACAACCATGTATGCCAGTCAGCAATTTCTTTGCAAGCAGGTGGCTTTCCTGCCAATAGGAAGAGAGAGAGGCAATGGTGCACATTCCTCACCACCACCTTAGGGTAAGGTTCCCAGTAAGTTCCACCAGCAACCTCCATGGGCAGTTTCCTACCAGTCCTAGCTGGTGGGATCTCTGCAAGTTTTTCCACCATCCAATGTATGACAGATCAACCTGTCCA
Organism: Castor canadensis; assembly: GCF_047511655.1. NCBI lineage: Eukaryota > Metazoa > Chordata > Mammalia > Rodentia > Castoridae > Castor > Castor canadensis. The sequence goes on from NC_133400.1 coordinate 72,073,401, forward strand.
ATGAGGTGAATGTGAGACATGGAGTGGAGACTTTTCAAGTGGGTTCTTTCCTTGGGAGTCCTTCCATCTCAGCCCTAGAGGAAATGCTTGCATTTTATTATTAAGCTTTCTCTTTTCCTCTCTTAGAAGTCAATCCCGTACTGTGAGTCAGTAATTTTTATGTTAAAATTTCCCAGTGCACACTACTTGTGTGGTTTCTGTTTTCTGACAGGAAGCTGACTGACCGAGAACCTCTCTTCATGAATAGACCATCTTTGGCCTGTGACCCATTTGGCTTCAACTGTTGATTCACTCACGCCTCTGTTCATGCCCATTTCTGACTTGACTTTGGTTGCTCTGGGGTGCTGATAAAGAGATCTCCATGTTACACCATACCTTACAATTCTCCCAGGTCCCATTACATTAAGTAGGCTTTGCAGTTAGCAATACCATTGGCTGACTTGCAACATCCACCTTCCCCACACCTATCCTTCACTTCTATTTGTCCAGGAAAAATGACAGGTCATGTTTAAAAAGCCCAAATAGTGTGATCTGTCTGCAGTGTGCACTGTAGGACTAGAGAATACTGTTTGGTTCATTGCCCCTGTTTGAAGGGAAGATCTTGAAAAAGTTCTTTGAACTCCAGTGTTCTTTGAATACTGACTGAGCAGTTACAGAACCCTAAGAAGACCCATGTGAGGTTATGGAATGGTAATCACTACCACTGAAACCACCATGTACAGAAGGCTCACTGTATTCACACTTATGATTTCATTTAACCCTTATAGAAAGTAGGGCTATTATTTATGTCAGTCAGTGTTTTCCACAGAAACAGGACCAATAGGAAATTTTTATCTATATCTGTGTGTCATGGATATCTGTCTGTCATCTGTTGTCTGCCTATGAAGAGATGGTTAATGTTAGTTAACAATTTGATTGGATTGGAGATATGTAGGGAATTAGTGAAGTACACTTTTGGGTGTGTCTGTGCAGGTGTTTATAGGCACATTTGGCATTTGGACCAGTGAGCTGAGGAGGGTTCCTGCCCTGAATGTGTGTGAAACAACAAGTGGAAGAAAGAAGAAATCTTCCATTCTGTGCAACCTCTTGATTCTCCTGGAACTGGCATTTATTGTTATTTGTTTTGCTGCTGTCATTATCATGGACATCAGACACCAGCTTCTTCTGCCTTTGAACATGGGCTCACACCAGGGAATCTCCAGGGGACTTCCAGGCCTTCAGCTTTGGAGTGGGGCTGCATCACTGGTCCTTTCGGTCTGAGGCTTTAGTCTTCTTGGACTGAGAAGCTATTGGTTTCCCAGATCTACAGCCTGCAGACAGGTATTGTGGGACTATCCAGTTTCTCACAGTGTAAGCCAGTCTAAAAAGTCCTGTTTTACAATTATTTACACATTCTATTATTTCTCTTCCTATAGAGAACCATAACTAATCAAGAGAGAAAGGGAGGGGAGAAAGAATGAGAGAGAGACAGAGAAAGAGAAAGAGAGAGATTTTAAAGAACTTGTTCATGTGATTCTGGGAACTAGCAAGTCTGAGATCTATAAGACAGGCTGTCGGACTGTAAACTGAAGCAAGATTTCTGTGCTATAGTCTTGAGGATGGGAAACCACAGGTTGGTCTCTACTAACTGGATAAGGTCCACATATAATAATGAGAATGATCTTGTTTATTTAAAGTCAACTGATTGTGGATATTAATTAAAGATATAAAATGCTTTCATGACAACTTAGATTAATGTTTCTCCAAACAACTGATCATTACAACCCATCTAAATTGAAATACAGAATTAACCATTATCACTGTCTATCCCTTGTCAATGTGGCACCTACATACCTACTTAAATCATACTTAATCCCCAAATAAAAGTAATCTATATTTCAGACATACTTTTCCTTGACCATACTGTGTAGTAGCAGTCCAATTTCTCCTTGGCAATCATCATCAGTCATTTCAGCCAGTACGATAACTCTCCTTTTGCCTATAAATTCGGAAACATCAGGAGCTCAGAGTGACCAAGTGGCAATCTTCACTTCCACTTCAACAGAATCACTATTGTATCTTCCTTTGAAGCTACAACCTGTAGACCATCAGAGCATAAGGATGTGGTAATAGAAAAAAAATCTTGCTACTGGATAACTCTGGGTAATAGTGAACAGAACTACCCCCCTAATTCCTGGACCTGTGAATCCTAGCTATGAGAGAAATAGCACCATCTACTGAATGCTGATTTAGAGCAAATAGAGCTCTAAAGAGAACTTTATCCAAGTCCTACAAGGTATTTTTGTCTATCTGGCTTGGTAACTGAGTCTTCAAAAACTCATTCCATTGTTCTAACACCAGTTGCTTCAGGATGGCGAAGAACATGGTAAGACCAGTGAATTCTATGAGCAAGGCTTATTGCTACTCTTCATTTGGTGCAAAATATGTTTGTTGATCAGAAATAATGCTATGTAGAATACCATGATGACAGACAAGGCATTCTATAAGTCCACAGAGGGTAGGTAGCTTTGGCAGAAAAATAGTACGTAGTGAAGGTTAATGTGGCATAAAGGTCAATTCCAGTAAAAACAAAACTCTGCTCTTTCCATGATGTAAGTGATCCAATGTAGTTAACTGCCATCAGATAGCTGTCAATCATCATGAAGATGATGCCATATTGAGGACTCAGTGTTGGTCTCTACTTCTGAAAATTTGAACATTCATCAGTGATTATAACCAAAGTGTTCTTGGTGATGGGAAGTCCATGTAGCTGAGTTGATGTAAAACCTCTGTCCCTGCCCTGTGGAAATTTTATTCTTGAGCTCCTTGGGGTCAATAACAGGAGTGGCTGGGAAAGAGATTGACTGGTATCAACAGAGCAGATCAATCTATCTACTTCATTATTAAAGTCTTCCTCTGTTGAGGTCACCCTTTGGCAAGCAGTCACATGGGACACAAAGACCTTTACATTTTTTCCCCATTCAGAAATATCTGCTCACATACCTCTTCCTAAGACTTCCTTGTAATCAATGTTCTAATCGTGTTTCCTCCAAGTGTCAGACTGTGCAGTCAAACCACTGGCCACAAATGATGAATTTCAATACAGTTGCATCTCTGGCCATTTTCCTTTCCCACCAAAATGAACAATACGTGTACTTGTCTGAAGTTCTGCCAATGAGGAGGATCTCCTTCACCCCTCTCCAAGGGTGTGCCAGAAAGAAGATGCCCAAATATGGTACATAACTATCTATAAACTACACCCAAGTTTTCTCTTCCTCAGTCGGCTGAACATAGGGAACTCCTCATGCAGCCATAGGTATGAGATAGGAGAAAGATCAGTTGCAAAATCTTTGCTTAGTAAGCCTGCATCAATAAATTCAGCCATATCTAACTTTATGTTCCATATACCATTATCCCACATACTTTTTTAATAGTTTTCATGCATTTCCCCAATGCTATTTGTGTAATTTGGGAAAACCATGTGGTCTTTTGGAGTGTAATACACTCCCTCATGGGTCACACCATGTACCCCTTCTTTTGGGCAGCCTATAGAATTTGAGTCTAGCTACAGGTCTAGAAGCAAGAAGTGGTGTCTCACAAGGCAACTTCCTCAGAAGATGCCATTGACTTGCATCAGGTAAGATGGAGGTAGAAGGACTACATCTACTGATAAAGAAGACTCAACAGAATTTGTGAACTCTGTGTTCCCAGATTTATCAGGATACAGCCATATACCACTTTCTTCTTGGGTCAATTTTCAGGACCTTATTCCTCCACAATCAATGTTACTTCAACACACTATAAAGTTGGTGATTCAAGTTAGGTTGTAATTCAACCATATACTGGACAAGATTCTGCATTTGTTTACCATATATATCAGCTCTGTAGTTATAAAATACAAGCATGTCTTTCCTTTTTTGTTGTGGTGTGTGTGGGGTACATTGTGGTATTTACAAAAGTTCTTACACTATAGCATACGTATCATACTTGAATTTACCCCTCCACCATTCTCCTTCATTCCCCTTTCCTCCCATTCCTGGAATCATTGTAACAGGTCTCATTTTTCCTTTTACATACACGTGTACATAGTATTTGCACCATATTCACCCTCCTTCACCATTTCCCCACTTCCTCCCCCCTCCTACAAATACTACCCCCCTACCAGGCAGAACCTGTTCAGGCCTTCTGCTCTATGATTTTGTATGAGAAAAAAAATATATTTTTTGCTTGTTTAAGATAGCTACACAGGGAGTTTCCTTGTGGCAGTTCCATGCAGTACAAGCATTTATTTCAGGTAAAACACAGAGCCTTTCATGTCCTATATACAGTGCTAGGGCTTGAAATTTGAATCTCTGAATTGATCCCTTTCTTTCTCCATTTGGTCAAAGCAATTAGGAATAAACAGACAATCTCTTTATGCATGCTAGCTTGATAAAATGTTCTAAGGTATTAAGTGTGTGGTTTCCCAGAACCTTGCCTTTTATGAATATTTGATTAGGGCATATTCAGTGGTGTTATTTTGTAAATCTCAATTGTCACATTACACATGCATTATCAGTGTCCTTTTCCCACTCATTAGTGCCGGTAAAACTACCAAATTAGAGAATCAATTCCAGAATCTCTAGAACCAACTCAGTCAACCTTAAGATTCTGTTCATTTAAACCCTATCAGTGCCAAAACCAGTATCAGTTCTCTGGAGAAACAGAAAAAGAAGATAGATGATGATGATAGATGATAGATAGATAGATAGATAGATAGACAGACAGATAGATAGTTAGATAGGGCTGGTGGGATGGCTCAAGTGGTCGAGGTCCTGACTTGCAAGTTTGAAGCTCTGAGTTCAAACTCAAACACCACCAAAAAAAGTTAGATAAAGATAGATATAGATAGATAGATAGATGTCATAGAGGGTGCTATGATTTATGTGTAGGTTGCCATTTGAAGAGTCACATGTTGGGAGCTTGTTTCCCAATGTGTATTAAGAGGTGATAGAACCTTTAAGAGATGGGGCCTAGTGGAAGGTGATTAGGCCATTGGAAGTATTGCCCCCAGAAAGGGTTAATGCTGGTCTCATAGTAAGTTAGTTCACACATGAATTGTTATAAAAGCCATTGAATCCCTCTCTGGCTTGCTGATTTATCAGGTTATCTCTTCCATAAGTGCTCCCACCACTATGACAGCATGTGTCATGAGTCCTTGGCCAGAGGCTGAACCAGTGAAGTTGTCTGGTCTTGGACTGTGAGATAAATTAAACTCTTTTCTTTATAAAGCACCCATATTCAGGTATTTTGTTATAGCAACAGAAAGTGGACTGATAAGAAGAAAAGCAATTTATTTCAAGGAATTTCAAGTGGCTTGTCTGTAGGGAAGGCTGGTAGGCATATTACACTGTTGAGACAGCATCACTTTCCAGGAAATTTCAGCTTGTGCTCTTAAGTCAATAACTCATTGCACAGGGACCACCCACTTTATTGAGTTTATGCTGTATTACTGAAAGTCAACTCACTATATATCAATGATCTCAACAAAATAGTTTCATAGCAACATCTAGACTAGCAACTAACTAAACAACTGGACACCGTAGCTTTGCCGATGGATGCATAAAATTTAATCATTGCACTGCTTAATATATAAAATAACTTGAACATAAAGATATGCTTGAACTCATCCTATCCGTAATGGTGGAGATGGTATTTTCCTCATGTTTATCTGTTTCTAGAGTCCGAGGTTTTAAGACTTTCACCTGAATATCTTCTTGCGTGACAAATAACAATGCCCCTCATTCAGGAGCAGACCTTGGCACTCGGAGAGAGAAAGCTTTATGAACCACCATTGGAACACAGGTGTGTCCTACTTGCCCTCTTCAAAAGTGAGAATCTAGAACATAATAAACACTATGCCAAAGCGAATGCTACGCGAGCCACAGACCAGAACAAGCCTCTCATTGTTGTCTATTAGCCATCTACCCAAAGCCTTGCCCAGAACCTGGCTGAAATCCTTAGAGCATTGTTCTTGGTCTGGATGGGTTGATTACAGGTCATCAGGTTTCAGACTCCTGACATTCTTTAGAAGAGCAGACAAAATTTAGCTGCCCATTTCACTTTCATAAGTTATATATTAAGACAACCCAGAAAAGGACCAAGTTAATAAAGAATATCTATAATCTTTGGGTGTTGTAAGCTAGGAATAAATAATTCAAGTAAAGGTCACTCCAGGGAAGAATAAGTGCAAATTGTCTCATGCAATAGAAACGCATGTGTTACTGGAGAACCATGTCTTAATTGCAGTTTTTTAAAAGATTTTTTAAAAATTACATTAAGAGAGCTGCCTCACAAACACAACAAGGGGATTGGACTTTGAGCACATGATAAAAGCGAGAGCACACAAGGGAGGGGTGAGGATAGGTAAGACACCTAAAAAATTAGCTAGCATTTGTTGCCCTTAACGCAGAGAAACTAAAGCAGATACCTTAAAGCAACTGAGGCCAATAGGAAAAGGGGACCAGGAACTAGAGAAAAGGTTAGATCAAAAAGAATTAACCTAGAAGGTAACACCCACGCACAGGAAATCATTATGAGTCAACTCCATGTATAGCAATCCTTATCTCAACCACGAACACTTGTTCCTTCCTATTATTGCTTATACTCTCTCTTCAACAAAATTAGAGATAAGAGCAAAATAGTTTCTGCTGGGTATTGAGGGTGTTAGGGGGAGAGAGAGGGGGTGGGGGTAGGGGGGAGAAATGACCCAAGCCTTGTATGCACATATGAATAATAAAATAATAAAAAAAAGAGAGCTGCCTCATTTTAAAAATCATTGCCTGAATTTTATTGCAAAGTGAATAAACAATTCCTGAATTATATTAAGTAAGTATAAATTTTCATACATCAATTTGCTTGAGATAAAATCTTCTATAATGTTAAAATTTGTCCTGTCTGAATTCTAAAGACAAAAATATATTCCTTCTATTGCTCTTCTAACAGCTAGCTCCATGACTTAAAAAGTTTGGATGTTCTAAAATTCTTTCCTTTTCAATTTATGACTTGGTTGCTATTATTCTATTCATCTAAGATGTTAAAACTAGTATTTCAGATGGGAGAAAGCGCATTTTCCCCAAATTTCTCCTATACACAGATCAGTTCCTGCAAGGACTAGAAACTAAGCATTGTGGTTGGAGGCAAAAGAGAGAACTAAAGCATAGAAAGAAATCACAGAATAAGCACTTAATTATGACTTAATTATTTTTATTTTTACAGCACAATCCTCTGGACAACATTCTTATTTGCTTTGCAGTTTGTTTTTAGCCCCAAGTTTAGTTTCTAGGTGACTTCACACTACAACAGTAACTATTGTGCTTTTATTTTTCCTTGCCTATCTTTTTCTAGAAGAAATAGTGAAAGGTCCCTTGAGTAAGTCAAAGTACTGACTACACAAGATGAAGTTTACAACAGGTAAGTAAACTCCAGGGAAGTGAGAGACATCTCTCTGAACTGTTCATGCCTTCATTCAAGTTATCTTGTACTTATACTTTAAGAATCTTTGAAATACTTTTGGTGCACATCACATTATTCCTTTTTCTCTGGAGCTAAGTGAATAATAGGACATAATTTGAAATCAGGGCGGTAGCGTCTTGTGCGAGAAGGAAGGGGTGAAAGCTGAATTTCTTGAGGGCCAGCAATATGCCCGACTGATGCACATTAGCTCACTGAACCTTACACTGGCAAGTTATGAGCAACGCTTCTACATAAGAGAAAGTATATGAAGGCATTTGTTGGTACTAACTGGTTTTCTATTCATTTAGCTATAGAGTTTAAATCCAAATAGAGTTAGGGTTTTAACTAGGATCCAGTTAGGGCCAGGAATTGAGATCATTATTGTCTCCATATCCTAATGGGAAAACTAAATTTAGAGAAATTTGGGACTGTTTTCTATGTCATCCAGCATATGTACTCTCTATGCCAGTTTTCAAAAACTATCATTGGTGTAGTCCCAGCTACTAAGGAAGCTGAAGCAGAACTGCTTGAGCCCAGGCCAGCTTAACTAACACATCAAGACTCCATCTCAAAAAATTATCACAAATACAGTGGGCTAAAACAGTACAAATTTATTATCCTACAGTTCTATAAGTTATAAGTCCAGCATGTTAAAATCAAGGTGTTAGCAAGCTGACTTCTTTTCTGGATACTTTAAGGATGAATTTGTTTCCCTGCCCCTTCCAATTCAAGGCCTCCTGAATTCCTTGGCTTGTATTCATCTTCAAAGCCAGAATCAGGTAGGGTCCTCATATGGCATCACTGATTCTGACCTCTATTTTGCTTTCTTCATCCACTTGTAAAAATATGGTGTATATTAATTGCACCAAGTAATGGGTTTCATTGTGACATTTCATGTGTGTAATTTTAAGTGGTTTTGTGATTATAGTGGGCTCATTTGGAAAAACCAGAATAATCTCCCTCTTTTAATATCACCTGATTAGAAATCTTAATTTCATCTGCAGCTTTAATTCTCCTGTTATGCAACCCAACATATACTCAGATTTTGAGAATTAGGATGTGGACATCGTTGGGGAGTGTCATTATTCTGTCTACTCCACCCATGCACTTTGTAAAGGGGCTAGAAACATAGGGGCTGAAGAGCTCATATTTTCAAAAAATAAATAAAGTTCAGAGAATTGATATAACACTGCTACGGGGCAGGGATTGCAGACTGAGAATTCATTACCTTTCCCAGGGGGGAGCATTCATGTTTGGAGAGGATATGACACTTTCTTTATAGCATTCAGTTTTGTGCATGTGTGTGTGTGTGTGTGTGTGTGTGCATGTGCACTGCCATGGGGAATTGGGGAAAGAGGGATTAGGTTTCTCCAGTACAGTGAGATGAGAAACAGAAGTGAAATTTAACTAAAGACAGAGGATAATTTACTTAACCTTTCTGGGATTCAGTTCCTTCCTATGGGAAGGGGAGATATTAAATTTACTTGTGCCACAGATTATTGTAAATTTAAATGGTTTAGTGCATGTAAGGTGCTTGGTATAGTGCCAGACAGACTGGCCAGTACCATATAAGTATTTTTCAATTTCATTATAATCGTGAGGATGATAAAAATCTTATCTTAGGTCTAGATGCTAGCACCAACATCCATATACTTTCTTTTCTATGTGGCAGATTTGTAAAAGCTGCTAAGAAGGTGTCAGAGGGGAAGGACCTTCAGAAATGTTTAAAATCTGGTCCAATCAAACCACTAACATCTGTCCCCTACCAAAGATCTTGGTCCAAATATTATGACAGATCTCTTTATGCTTTCTTAATGAAAATATCTATGATCCCAGGGGAACTGAAATAAATGGCCATCTATTCAACAATTTAGCTTCAAAAGAGAAAAGCAAAATTCTTAGAATAAAGGTTTATTTTATATAGAAGCTGTGGTTGCTGGAGTACAATGGGATTCATGACATGCTGTTGGAATTGAAAGCATGTGAACCTGTGTGCGTGTGTGTGTGAGCTAAGAGACTGAACTATGGAAAGACATATAAGAATTCACTTCTGGGACTCGGGAACCGGTGGCTCATCCTTATAATCTTAGCTACTCAGGAGGCAGAAATCAGGAGGATCACGGTTCAAAGTCAGCCCAGGGAAATAGTTTATGAGACACTATCTCAAAAATAGTAGACACAAAAAAGGGCTGGCAGAATGTCAAGTTGTATAGTGCCTGCCTAGCAAGTGTGAGGCCCTGAGTTCAATCCCCATTATTACCCAGAACAACGTAGAATTCACTTCTGGGGACTATTATGCCTAGACATAAGGAGAAACTACAAATGTTTAAAGGATGAGAACTATGCAATGAGACAGAATCCAGTAGGGTGCAGTGCCATCTCCAGGAAAAGTAAGAAAAATAAGCACAAGTTTTGAATATGCCAGTTATCTCCCTACAAAATAGTATATGGATTCTGAACCAGGGAAAGACGAGGAGGTCAGAGGACCCAAGAGAACAGAGAATCCTGAGATAAGGCAAACAGAGCGGTCTTCCAGAGAATTTTCAAACCCTCCAACTCAGGAATCTTTCCCCTTTGCTATTACCCAAAGATTGTTAATTCCTAGTTCTAAATAGAAACTTACCACTTGCTGAGTTCTTAACTTTCATTTCTATATCATGCTTTCAATATTTAGGTAATGGGGTTTTGTTTTTTCAAATTAATACATTATGTTTTTTGTACTTTGAAAATTATAATCTTCTTGGCAAGTCTGATTCAGCTATTTGCCTAAAATAGGAATCTGGATGAGAGTTGTGCATCCGGAGTCTCAAGAGAGTTAACATTGAACTTGTGCCACTATAAATGGATTTTGCATTGAAACAATAAACTTGCACACCTGGCTTTATACAAGCAAAGAGGATTTTCTAAATACTTTAGGCTTGAAGGACATGGCTGATTAAATATATTCCTTAAAGGTAGAGAAGATTTTCCATTTATTCATAAGTGAGTAGGAAGAAAATATGATGTAGAAGGAGGGAAAAACTTTAAGTCTGACTCTTCTTTCTTGAAGGGATTCTGAGGGGAAAAAAAGGACAGAGAGGAGAATAAGGTCAGATACCATGGTCTCATCCTTCTATTCATTCCAACTTGGCTTTAGAAAACCAAGAGGTGCACAGGAGAGATAAGAATATTTAGCATACTTCCTCGAGGATGGAGCAAGGGGCACAAGGAGGCTGTGAATCTTTGGGAGAAGTCTACATACAAATGGTTCCAGCACAGTTGTGGAATGGGATGATGGTGGGACCAAAGCACAGATGGTTAAGTAGAGGAGGGACCCTGATTTTTTTTTTTCATTTTTCTTTTATTATTCATATGTGCATACAAGGCTTGGTTTATTTCTCCCCCCTGCCCCCACCCCCTCCCTTACCACCCACTCCACCCCCTCCCTTACCACCCACTCCACCCCCTCCCGCTCCCCCCCTCAATACCCAGCAGAAACTATTTTGCCCTTATCTCTAATTTTGTTGTAGAGAGAGTATAAGCAATAATAGGAAGGAACAAGGGGTTTTGCTGGTTGAGATAAGGATAGCTATACAGGGCATTGACTCACATTGATTTCCTGTGCGTGGGTGTTACCTTCTAGGTTAATTCTTTTTAATCTAACCTTTTCTCTAGTTCCTAGGGACCCTGATTGATTCCCATGATTTATATATGGTATTCAAGAGAACAAGACGACTCTGTGTCCCTTACTGATGCAATATGGAGTTCTAAGAGTACTAGTGGACCACAGAGCTCTGGGGTCAGGGCCAAAAGGCTACAGAGTCAGGCAATTTTAAACATAGTCAAGTTTCTAGAAGTATAGGGTCTGGGAATGACAGCAGTATAGATCATAAAAGTAGATGGAGGTTACTCATCTGCTAAGGTACCAGCTAGCCAACTAATAAGGTCCCTCACTTGGGTCAATAACTCCAAAGCTCCAAAGTTTGCCAAACAGATTCCAGGACACCATTTTCCTCCACCACCATGAGACCCCAGCAAAGTCCTTCCTGTACCCAGATGCCTGGGGGATGAAAGAGAAGAGGTGAAATATGACACCATTTACGTAAGTTCATCATACCAAAGAAAATGAAAAGAGTAAGCGTTTATAAACTGAAAGGAATCAGCACTACTATACAAGTAAATGGCAAATCTAGGCTTCCCCTGTTTGCTACAGGGTTAGAGACCTGGGAAGAAGATGAGAAATGTTAGAGGGTGGGAAACTCTTTTCTCTTGCATCTGAATGTAGGATAATTCTGCTTTGGGTTATTATTTGTTATTGTATATTGGTATGAAATCCCTTTAAGCAAACCAAGCATAAATAAAAATGAAAAAAAGTAAGTTGTCAGGGATAGTAATTGGGTTTTCACATTTTATAAAGGAGATTTTATAGAAATGGCTCTTATGACTCATTTAGAATCACTTGCAAGGGATTTGATTTACAAAAAAGTTAACACCACTTGCAGATATTTTGTGAACTATATCTCTGTTGGATTTATGTCCTATTTGCTGAACTATACACTCAAGGGAAGAAAATGCATTTTCTTTTAGTGAGTATTGCACTTTATAATGGATACAATTTAAGTCCTGTGATTGGAGTCCCATTTTATGTACCAGGAGTACTATGGGTATATGTCTTAAAGAACAACATGAAATGATTGTGCTGAGTGTTTTATTATATGCATAATTAGTGTGCTATAGCATCATGGTTTTCAGTCCAAGTTCTGATTCTTTTGTTTCTGTTCTTGAGGCTCCCAGACTGCCCTGTGTGTTGAGGCTATGTTGAGCTGCAGTCAGATGGTATGAATTTTGCTAATCCCATTACTACAAATCTCTGCTATTATTTGTGCAATCCACAGCTTCAGTTGTTCTTATTAACTGGTATTTTTTCCTTGCTGCCTCTTAATAATGTTCTTTTTCTGATACTTCTCAGTTTGATGGTATTGGACCAGGGTTTAACAACCTCATCTAGTTATATCAGGCCTCTTCTCTTACTCTGAGTCTTAAAAACTTTTAGTTTTTTCAGGTTTCTTGACCATGTCGGTGACTGCTCCTTGTCAAGTGCTAATTCACTTACAGGTTTGGGGCTGCTTCTGAACTCTGAGACTATTTGATCTCTCCTATCTAGAAACTACAGGTATTGCAATGCCAAAAAAAAAAAAAAAATCCAGAAGATTAAGCTAAAATATCTGCCAGATGCTGCTAAAAGGGGAAGTTAAACATTCAAGAAAGTATAGCTGCTAACTGATAACATACAGAATAATATGCTTCTACTTAAATTATGTTTGGATGCAAATGACACAACTAGATTACTAGAACCATTTTTTTAAATGAATCTGGAAACAAGTATATAAACTCTTGATAAAGCTAAGAAAATGAGAATAAGTAAGAGTAGGTCACCTTCAGGAAGAGACACAGATGAATAAAATGCCTGTGAGAATTCCTGGAACAATGAGCTCTTGAGGAGAGTGGGAGAGAGGTGCTATGTAAATGCCAGGTTATTTTTATATACTTGATACTTAAAATTCTCTGGAAAGGCCAAGTATTCACTAAAGAGGACAGAATCTTGGGAAAGCAAATTCTTCCAGCTTTCCATGGGCCAGATATATTCATTTGGAGGAAGTTTACCAGGGTCTTGCAGACAAGGAGGATAAGCAAGTACTGCAAATTTTTTCACCAAAATATTAACATTTAAAATTTTTTTATTATCATATTGTTTTACTGGGGGTTCATTGTGACATTTACAAAAGTGCTTACAACTTATCCTAGTTAAATTCACCCCTCCATCATTCTTCTTTATTTCCCTCATTCTTAGAATAGTTTCAACAGGTTATCATTTCTCCATTTTCATATGTGAGTACATAACATTTACACCATATTCACACTTCTACACTCTTTTGTTATAACATCCCCCTCCCATTGGTGCCAACCCCCAAATAGGACCTGTTTTATCTTCCTGTCTTACATGTTTGAGAAAAAAGTCATCTTTGTTTGTTTAAGATATCTATAGAGTGTTTCATTATGACATTCCCATGTATATATGTATTGTATCCCAAATTGATTCATCCCTCCATTTTTCTCCTTTCTACCTTAGTCCTCTTAAGGTGAGTTCAACTGGGTTTGAAAGTTCTATACTCATTCTTGTATAGAAAGTACATCACACATATTCATCTTCTTTTACTCCCCCCACCCCCCGCCAGGTAGTGCCTTCCACTTAGCGTGACCTGTTGTTCATTCTTGTCCTTCAACATTTAGGTGTCTGTTCTTTGGTCAGTTGGATTTTTGCCTACACATTGTGCTTAAGTCAATGTAACCCCCTCCTCCACAACTTGCCTTTCCCCTCACTTGTGTTAAGTTTCAGCGTGTTTTCTTGTGTCTTGTTCCTACACAGACAGGATGTATTTCATTATTAATCACTGTCTTTCTTTCCTTCTTTTCCTCCTTCCTTGGTCTCCTTTAACCAGTCTCACTTTTGAATACATGCTCTCTATATATTTCTATGTATATATAAATATTGCTTGTATTTGTATTGTGCCCGTATTTCCAAATGATGGAAAACAAGTGACCTTTGACTTTCTGAATCTGGCTAACTTCACCTAAGGTGATGTTCTCCTGTTCTATCCATTTACCTGCAAACAACAAAATTTCATTCTTCTTTATGGCTTAATAAAATTCTATTGTATATAAAATTTACATTTTCTTAATCCACTCATTAGTAGTGGGGTATCCTGACTGTTGTGAATAATGCTGCAATAAACATGGAGGTGCAGGTGTCTTTATTATAACCTAACTTACATTCCTTAGGGTATATCCCTAGAAGAAGTATTGCCTGATCATACAGCAGTTCTACTTTTAGTTTTTTTGAGGAAACTCCATATTGTTTTCCATAGTGGTTGTACTAATTTGCAATCCCACCAACAGTGTATGAGGGTTCGTTTTTCCCTGCATCCTCACCAACATTTGTAGTTTGTGTTCTTGATTATAGCCATCTTATCATGAGTGAGGTGGAATCTTAATGTGAATTTGATTTGCATTTCCTTTATGGCCAGGGATGTTGAGCATATCTTTATGAGTTTTTTGGCCATTTGGACTTATTCCCTTGAAAAAAGTCTGTTCAGTTCATTTACCTGTTTCTTCGTTGAGTCATTGAGTTTTGGGGAGTTTAGTTTTTTGAGTTCCTTGTATTTTCTGGTTGTTAATCCCTTGTCAGATGTATAGTGTTCAGTTTTTCCCCCATTCTGGGGGGCTGCCTCTTCAATCTGGTAATCATTTCTGTTGTGATGCAGAAGCCTTTTGGTTTCATGTAGTCCCATTTATCAATCCTTTTTCTCTTAAGTTTCTGAGACATTTGTGTTCTATTTAGGAAATTACTTCTTATGCCTAAAATTCCAGACCATTCCATGCTCTTCTCTGCACTAGCTTAAAGGTTTCAGTTTTATATTAAGGTCCTTAATTCACTTTGACTTAATATTTGTACAGGGTGAGAGACATGGGTCTGGTTTCAGCTTTCTGCATGCAGATACCCAGTTTTCTCAGCAACATTTGTTGAAAAGCTGTCTTTTCTCCATCATATGTTTTGGGTTCCTTTGTCAAAAATTAGGTAGACATAACTACATGAATTCAAGTCTGGGTTTTCTATTTTGTTCCACAAACTATTAATATCTTAATTGGATTTGTATAACTTACAAATTGGTCTCAAGAAAATTTGAATATTAAACCCTAAACAACTTTCTGTGCTTTAGCATACCTGTGATTGGATTCAGAAAAAACATTAAACATTTTAACTACAGAGTCCCTGTTCTTCAGAGCTCAGTTCTCAAGTCAGAGAAGTCATCCAAGAAAAACTTACAGGATTGACTACAATTAAAAGGAATGTTAACCCAGAATGGAGAGTTGTAATTACCTAATTCATATGTTATCTTAACCATTTCTGGAAGAAATACCTTTATATTCCGTCTTTCTTTTTTTTTCTTTTATTGAGGCAGGGTCTTGCTATGTGGTCTAGGCTAGCCTGGAACTCACAATGTACCCCAGGCTGGCCTCAAACTTGTGATCCTTTCTGCTTCAGTTTCCTCAGTGCTGGGATTACAGATATATACCAGCATACTTGGCTCCTTCATATTCTCATAGTAAGTCCATGCTCGGTCCTCTTCTGGATTTCACCTTAAATTCTTGTTTGTGAAACTCCATTTTTTTATTGTTTATTCATTTATTCATATATGTATACATTGTTTGGGCCACTTCTCCCCCTGCCCCACGTCCCCCTCCCCTTTTTTCCCACCCCCTTCATTCCAGGCAGAACCTGTTCCACCCTCTTCTACAATTGTGTTGAAGAGAAAATATAAGAGGTAACAAGAATGACATAGCATTTTTGCTAGCTTGAGATAAAGATAGCTAAACAGAGAGATTCCTAGCATTGCTTCCATGCACAAGTGTTATACAACCTGAATTGGTTCATCTCAACCAGACCTCTTTACTACTTCCCTGTCACCTTCCCATAGTGGCCTCTGTCAGTTTAAGATTACTTTATTATCAAACACTTTCAAGTTTTAGGCTTCCTTCCCTTTCCCAGTTCCTCTTGTACGCGTTCTCCCCTTAGCATGTGATCCATGTCCAACAATATTACTGCATTTGTTTTAGGTCTATAATCTGCATATGAGGGAAAATACAAGATTTTTGGCCTTCTGAGACTGGCTAACGTCACTTAAGATGATATTCTCCAGTTCCACCTATTTACTTGCGAAAGACAAAATTTCATTCTTCTTTGTAGCTGAGTAAAATTCCATTGCATATAAAACCCACATTTTCTTAATCCATTCATCAGTAGTGGGGCATCTTGGCTGTTTCCATAACTTTGCTATTGTGAATAGTGCTGCAATAAACATGGATGTGCAGGTGCCTCTGGAGTAACCTGTGTAGCATTCCTTTGGGTATATCCCTAGGAGTGGGATTGCTGGATCATATGGCAGATCTATGTTTACTTTTTAAAGAAGACTCCATATTGTTTTCTAAAGTGGTGAACAAGCTTACATTCCCACCAGCAATGTATGAGGGTTCCGTTTTCCCCACATCCTTGCTAACATTTGTTTTTGGTGGTATTTTTGATGATGGCTATTCTAACAGCAGTGAGGTGGAATTTTAGTGTGGTTTTGATTTGGATTTTCTTTATACCCAGGGATGGTGAGCATTTTTTCATGTGTTTTTTGGCCATTTGTATTTCTTCCTTTGAAAAAGTTCTGTTTAGTTCAGTTATTCACTTCTTTATTGGTTCATTGATTTTGGGGGAGTTTAGTTTTTGAGCTCCCTGTATATTTTGGTTATCAGTACTTTGATGTATAGCTGGCGAATATTTTCTCCCACTCTGTGGGTGTTCTCTTCAGTTTAGACACCACTTCTTTTGTTGTACAGAAGCTTTTCAAATTTCACGAGTCCCATTTTCCATACTTTCTCTTAGTTGCTGGGCTGTTGGAGTTCTACTGAGGAATTCTTTGCCTATACTTATTGCTTCCAGAGTATGTCCTGCTCTTTCCTGTACTAACTTCAAATTTTCAGGTCTGATATTAAGGTCCTTGATTCACTTTGAGTTGACACTAGTACAGGGTGATGAACATGGATCTAGTTTCAGTTTTCTGCAGGCAGATAACCACTTTTCCCAGCAACATTTGTTGAAGAGGCTGTCTTTTCTCCATTGTATGTTTTTGGTGACTTTGTCAAAAGTAAAGTGGGTGTAGCTGTGTGGATTCATATCTGGGTCCTCGATTCTGTTCCACTGGTCTTTATATCTGTTTTTTGTGCTGGTACCATGCTGTTTTTATTGCTATGGCTCTGTAATATAGTTTGAAGTTGGGTATTGTGATACCTCCAGCATTGCTCTTTTTGTTGAGTATTACCTTGGCTATTTGTGGTCTCTTGTGTTTCCAAATGAACTTTATGGTAGAATTTTCAATCTCTATGATGAATGTCATTGGGATTTTGATGGGAATGTGTTGAACATGTAGATTGCTTTTGGTAGTATAGCCATTTTTATTATGTTGATTCTACCAATCAATGACCACTGAAGATCTTTCCATCTTCTGTAGTCTTCCTCAATCTCTTTCTTCAGAGGTTTATAGTTCTCCTTGTAGAGGTCATTTACATCCTTTGTTAAGTATACTCTTAGGTATTTGATTTTTTTGAGGCTATTGTAAATGAATTTGTTTTCATATATTCTTTCTCAAGTGTTCATTGTTGGTGTATAGAAAGCCTACTGATTTTTGTAAGTTGATTTTTTTTTATCCTGCTACATTGCTAAAGCTGTTTATGGTGTCTAGCAGTTTTGGGTAGAGTTTTTTTTTTTTTGGTCTTCGAGGTATAGGATCATGTTGTCTGCAAATAGGGACACTTTGGCAGTTTATTTACTTATTTGTATTCCTTTTATTTCTTCTTCTTGCCTTGTTGCTCTGGCTAGGAATTCCAGGATGATGTTGAATAGGAGTGGGGAGAGTGGGCACCCTTGTCTCATTCCTGATTTTAGGGGAAATGGTTTCAGTTTTTCTTCATTAAATATGATATTGGCTATAGAGTTGTCATATATAGACTTTATAATATTGAGGTACATTTCTTCTATTCCTAGCTTTCTTAAAACTTTTATCATGAAGTGGTGCTGCATCTTATCAAAGGCTTTTTCTGCATCTATTGAGATAATCAAGTGGTTTTTGTCTTTGTGTCTATTAATGTGCTGTATTACATTTATTGATTTGCATATGTTGAACTTCCTTGCATCCCAGGGATGAAGCCAACTTGGTCATGGTGAATGATCTTTCTGATATGTTGTTGGATTCAGTTTGCCATTATTTTATTGAGGATTTTTGTTTCGATGTTCATTAAGGAGATTAGCCTATAGTTCTCCTTTTTGGATGTGTCTGTCTGGTTTTGGGATGAGTGTAATACTGGCTTCATAGAAAGAGTTAGGCAGTGTTCCTTCCCTTTCTATTTTGTGGAAAAGTTTAAGAAGAGTTTGTATTAGTTCTTCTTTACAGGTTTGATAGAATTCAACAGAAAATCTGTCAGGTCCTGAACAGATTTTTTTTTGGGAGACTCTTTATTGCTGCTTCAATTTCATTTCATGTTACAGATCTGTTTAGGTGGTTAATATCTTCTTGGTTCAGTTTTCAGTGGTCGTAAGTATCTAGAAATTTGTCCATTTCTTCCAATTTTCAAATTTATTGGAATATAGGTTCTCAAAGAAATCTCTGATGATTTTCTGGATTTCCTTGGTATTTGTTGTTATCTCCCCTTTTGCATTTCTGATTTTACTGATTTGGGTCTTTTCCCTCTTTATTTTAGTCATATTTGCCAGAAGTTTTTCAATCTTGTTTATTTCTTCATAGAATCAGCTTTATGTTTTGTTGATTCCTTGTATGTTTTTTTGGCTTATATTTCGTTAATTTCGGCCCTTATTTTTATTATTTCTCTCCTTCTGCTTGTTTTGGGTTTTGCTTGTTCTTGTTTTTCTAGGAGTTTGAGATGTAGCATTAGGTCATTGATTTGAGATCTTTCTGTCCTTTTAATATATGCACTCATGGCTATGATCTTTCTTCTTAGGACTGCCTTTGCTCTGTCCCATAGGCTCTAGTACGTCCTGTTTTCATTTTCATTAACTTCAGGAACCTTTTAATTTCTTCTTTTATTTTACCTATGACTCACTGATTATTGAGCAATGTGTTGTTCAGCTTCCAATTGTTTGCATATTTTCTGCTGGCGTTTTTGTTGTTGAGTTCTAATTTTAATGCATTATGACCAGATAGAAAGCATGGGATTATTTCTATTTTCTTATATTTGCTGAGGCTTGCTTTGTGCCCTAAGATATGATCAATTTTGGAGAAGGTTCCATGGGCCACTGAGAAGAATGTATATTGTGTTGATGTTGAATAAAATATTCTGTAGACATCAGTTAGGTCCATTTGATCTATGGTGTGACTTAGTTCTAGAATTTCTTTATTGATTTTTTTGTTTGTATGGCTTATCTATTGGTGACAGAGGAATATTAAAATCTCCCACTACCCCTGTGTTGGAATCCATATGTGTTTTTTAAGTTCTTAAGAGTACGTTTGATGAAATTGGGTGTACTGACATGGGTGCATATAGGTTGATAATTATTTTCTTTTGGTGTATTTCCCCTTTTCTTAGTATGAAGTATCCTTTTTTTTAATCTCGTTTGTTCAATGTAAGTTTGAAGTCTACTTTGTCTGATATAAGTATTGCTATTTCTGCCTGTTTTCAGGGGCCATTGGCTTAGTAACTCTTTTTCCAGCCTTTCACCCTAAGCCAGTCTTTGTTTCTGTCAATGATATGGGTCTCCTTTTTAATCCAGATTGTTGGATCTTCCTTTTTAATCCAGTTTACCAAAAGGTGTCTTTTGATGAGGAAGCTGAGTCCATTGACATTCAGTGTTAATATTGATAGCTATGTGGTGATTCCTGCCATTTAGTTGTTTTTATTGTTTAAGGGCTTGATTGTGTGCACCTCAATCAATGCTACACTGATTCCTTGTCTTTTCTTCTCCTATGGTTTGATACTACCTGTTCTCTCATGGTTTTGTTTGCTTTCATCTTCTGTGTGCAGAACTCCTTGGAGAATCTTTTGGTGGTCATACATTGCTTTAATTTCTGCTTATTGTGGAAGATTTTTATTGCTCCATCTATTTTGAATGATAGTTTTGCTGGCTAGAGTATCCTGGGGTTGAATTTATTTTCATTCAGTGCCTGAAATACCTCCTCAATGGGGGAACCTCCTCAGTGAGGTTACATGCCCTTCTTGCTTTTAAGGTTTCCATTGAGAAATCTGCTGTGATTTTGATAGGTTTACCTTTATATGTTATTTGTTTTTTCTCTCTTACAACCTTCAATATTCTTCTTATTCTCTGTGCTTGTTGTTTTAATGATAGTTTGTCGTGGGGAGGTTCTATTTTGGTCAAGTCTGTTTGGTGTCCTGGAGGCTTCCTGTACCTGAATGGGCAAAACTTTCTTGAGATTTGGGAAATTTTCCATTATTATTTTATTGAATATATTATGAATACCTTTGCTTGGACCTCTTCTCCTTTTTCAATACCCATGATTCTCAGATTTGGTCTTTTTATGGAGTTGGTGAATTCTTGCATATTCCTTTCACAACTCTTGAGTTGTTTGACTCACATTTCTTCAGTGTTTTCTTTAATTTCTATTTTGTCTTTGAGTTCTGAGAGTCTGTCTTCCACTTGTTCTAGTCTGCTGGAGTGACCTTCCACTGTGTTTTATGTTTCTGTTTGATTCTTTTTTCTTAGGTTTTCCATATCTTGGGTTACTTCCTCTTTAATAGTTTTTATTTTCATCTTTAATTCATTTATCTCTCTGTTTATAGCATTCTCTGTTTCAATTTGGTGTTTATTTAGGATGCCTCTGAGTTCATTTATTTGTTTCTGTGTCTTCTCATGTTCTTTATTTTTGGTGTCTTGGAATTTCTTGAGTGCATCTTGTACATTTTGGTTTACCTTGTCTAGTATCTTCTCCATGAAATTCTCAGTGATTTCTTGCAAGATTTCTTCTTTGAGGGTGTTTATATGGGCAATGCTGGGTTTCTTAGTGTTGTTTATCATTGTTTTGTTGGGGTCAGGAACTGGGTATTCATTTTCTTCATTTCCCTTTGAGTCCTGCATTGAAAATTATTTTTTGAGGAGAGTAGTTTCCATCCCTTCTTCTTCTTCCCATCGCTCCACTTGGTACTGTGCAACTATGTTCTCGATAGGCTAGTTGGGGTTTTAGTCACCTGTTTTCTTTCCCTTGATTTGATTTTTGTGTTGTGGCTGTCTTGGTTGTCAGCTAGATTGGTATGCTATTTCTGTCCCTGGTCTGGGGTGTAATTTAGCAATAACTGATTCACAAGTTCAATGCCTGACCAGTTGTTTATATATTATATAGAAGACCCCTTGATGGTATCATCTATAAACAGTGGGAGTTGGGGGGTTAACCTTTGTTAGGCTACCTATACAAATTTGGGGAATTGGTTAGGGTGGCACTAAAAGAGGAGTTGGTAGGTGGTGTGGGTGAATTGGAGAAGCAATGTGGGGGTTGCTGGGTTTTGTGGTCCTTATGTGTGTTTGGTTGTATTTCTGTTGTTGTAGTGTAGGGTGCTTGTGTCAGAGATTGCAAGGGGTTGGGGTTGTGTAAAGTTGGTACAGTAGGTTGGTCAGCAGGTCATGAGTGTGCAGGAGGGAGGGGTAGTCTGGTGACAGGTTGGGTGAGAATAGGATGGAAAGGTGAGGGCAGTGGGAGAGAGTGGATGAGAAGGGGCAGAAAGAGTAGTAGGGAAGGAGAGCAATGGATTTTACCACAGGAGAAGGAAGGAAAGTGAAGGGGATGAGAGTAGGGATGAGAAGATAGTGATGGTAAAGCTGATAGTACAGTAAGAAAATAGGAATAAAAAAACCCTGCAATAATATAATAAACAAACAAAAAAAAGGAAAAAAAAAAGAGCACAATAATAAAACACACCAGGTTCATGAACAATAGGGTTTCAGTCTTAATTTAAGTTCTGGAGTTACTGCTCCAATATCCAGTCCTGGCATTGGCATATAAGCAGAAAGTATAATGTGGTCTCACAAGTGACTGGCTGTGAATAGTGTTTTGTTCTTCTGTCTACCAGTTTAATTGAAATTGTGAGGTGCAGTAGGTTTGCCAGATCACGCAGGGTGGTCAGAACTATTGTGTTCTCCATCTGATAGTGGTGTTATCCTTCAGCTGCAGCTGTTTGGTCAGCTCCTCCCCCAACAAGGTGGGGCAGTTCAATTTTCAATGCTGCCCTCTGTTTCAGGAGATCAACTCTGTGATCCACTACCTGTCCTGCTTTGGAGGTGGCTTATTGCTGTATTTGTACACTGAGGGTTCAGCACTGGGGGTTTAGTTCTTTGCCCTGCCCCCTTTCTCTGGGGTAGGTTCAGTGTTCCACCTTCCGTCTCCACTGTCCATGCTACATTACAGTTCGCTGTTTGTTTTTCAGTTTTGTGGGGCAGTTTGGTTTTGAATGCTGCTCTCTGGCACAGGAGATCAGCTCTGTGATCCACTACCTGCCCTACTTCGGGGAGTGGTTTATCAACGGCCTGCTCTCAACTTTTGCTGCCTTTCCTTTGTTTATTTACTGAGAGTTTGGTGCTGAGTGTAGCTCC
The DNA here is from genome assembly GCF_047511655.1 of Castor canadensis. Taxonomy (NCBI): domain Eukaryota; kingdom Metazoa; phylum Chordata; class Mammalia; order Rodentia; family Castoridae; genus Castor; species Castor canadensis. The sequence goes on from NC_133400.1 coordinate 72,096,067, forward strand.
TTGCCCCACCCCCTTTCTCTGGGGCAGGTTCAGTGTGCCACCTGCCCCCTCTGCTGTCTGTGCTAGATTACAATTTGCTGCTTGTTTTTCAGTTTTGTTGGGGGAGGATCAGTCTGTCCAGGAGCTGTGCCGGTGTATGTTCCTAAGGGTGGATAGGGGATTCCTGTGGTGGTGCTCACCTGTTTGTTCTGTCTGTTACACACAGGCAGGTTTGGAGCTGTCAGCAGTGGTGGGGAGAAATGGTGCCAACTTTTCTCAGTGCAGAGTGGAGTGAGGAGGCTTTCCATAGACCAGGGGCTCAGGATGTTGAAAGTTTGATTCTGGTTAATGCTTTATTTCAGCTTGATGGAGGAAGAAGAGAAGGAAAGAAAAAAAATCACATGGGGGAGGAGGGTTTCATCATAGCTCCCCCTTCCTGGCTGTGCCGTGGTTCACAGCTGTTAGGTGCAATTAAAGGCTGATTTGAAGGTCAGTCTTTGAACTTTTTTCCTGCACCTAATGTGATGGCAGTTGTTATTTTGGCTAAAAGCAGTCAGAATTCCCAAGTGTGGCTCCAACATCTCAGGGAGGATTTTGGAGTCATGGAGCTTAGGCTTTCTGCTTCTGTACCCTAGTCACCATCTTGGATCCTCCTTGATTGTGAAACTTTTGAAAGGAATGTTGTTGAGAAACTTTCTGGGTATTTACAAATTGCTCTGCTGGAACTTTGATACTTGGAACCACTAACTGCACATGTCACCAGCTACCAATGAGGCAGCAGAATCAGTGCCTTATCTTCCTCCACTGGTTCAGGGTTCAGTGGATATTCTGAACATCAAGCCAGTAACTTATATTAGTTCTGTATCATAAGAAAGCCTAAACATGCAATGGTTATCTTGGATCAGGGGGACAAAATACATAGCAGCACAAAAACCCCAGGTTTCAAAATCACTCACACACTGTTATTTCCCAGTGCTCCATCGTCACTGCAATGCTAGTATGAAGACAGAGTTGACATTCAGGTAAGTTGCTTAAAGCTACTCAGAAGACTCAATTTAATGTCCAGCAATCTGGGTGTTATAGTAACATAAACTTCTTCATAAAAGGCAGATTACTTCTGTTTGTAATTTCTTTCTTTCTAACGTGCCCTTATAAAACTAAAACTTTTTGTATACCCAAAGCTCCCCATTGAGGAGGCTCTCTCAGAAAGAAGCTCTGAATGCTCGTATTATTGACTTCCATATCACCTGACACAGCCAGTACATTCCAAAAGTAAACTCAAAGTCTAAATTTAAAATGGACCATGCAATCATTTATCACCCTTAAGCAGCAGATAAAATGAAATTATGATTTAGAGTCTTAAGAGAATAGATTCATCAATAACATGATGGTTTCAAATTCTATCAAAGGCTATTTATCTCTGCAACAGTTAGGGTATTGTTCCTTCTCATATACTTACACGACTAGCAGGTCAAGCAAGGGCTAAAATGATAGGATTTAGGCTACTCTTTGGCCAATAACTTTCAATATTAGTCAGCTTTTACTGGGCTGAGCTGTGGTAACAAATAATCTTCTCATTTGTGTACAAAACCAAATTTTATATTTTGCTCCTGTCATGGTGGCCAGGGAACAGCTGCGATTTTGCTGGTCTCTGCTTGGCTCTGTTCCATGTGCTTATTTTATTTTGAGATCTAGGCCAAAGGAGAAGTCTTGATTTAGAACTTCTATTCTTGTGGCAGAGAGAGAGAACAACTAAGTTACAGCAGTATCAAGACTCTAAAGCACTGTTTGAATGTGTCTAAGCCTGAAGTTGATGGGGAAGGAAATATTTTTGTCCCTAGGAAGACCCTGCAAGTCATATGCCAGTGGGTCAGGATATGCCAATGAGTAAGGATGTATACTTGAGATTCCTATAGGAAAAGCATCAATAATGGGAACAATAGTGTAATCAACAGTTCAACTTATTTTCTCTCTTCATTAAGCAAAATATACCAACTTTCTCCAAGAAAGACACTGTAAGGGTCTATTTAGGTACTGTGTGAAGCTCAAAATCTGTTATCTCATGGCAGCCACTTTATCAGGTACAGATAAATGTTTTCTTGATCTGTGGTTCTCTGAACTAAAAAATATAAATTATTGCTTCATCTTACCCCCATATATTCAAGAAACAGTAGAGGTGTAGATAAGGATGAGCACCATAATTATGACCATTCTGAAAGGGGAAGGATGCACAGGAAGCTGGGATGGTGATGTGGCAAGGCACACAGTAGTCATGGGCCAATGTCAGTTCTGAAACCGCATCAGGTAAATGTTAAGAACATCTTCTTACCTTGGGAGGAGGAAATGTTTCTTGAACTGAAACTGGTTCTTTCCTATGCAAATAGCTTCCCAATCCACCATGCTTAATGGTCTTTGGCATGACCCTATGGGAATTCTTTCCTTCTCCCTGATTCTCCTTGACATCATCTGAATATGGCTTTGGAAAGAATACACATTCCTTGAAAGTAGAGCCAAGTTCTCCTTGCTTATCAAAGGCTGGGGGCCCAAAGATCATTTTATGTCTTAAGCCAACGTGGTCTGTTTGTCTTAGGGTAATTATATATTCTAGTTTGCCCAGAAGCTCTGGTTCATGACTATTGCCTCAGTATAATAATAATCCCCCTTTCTCACTTAAAAGGCTGGTTGATACATTACAAAATTACCTTGTTTTTATCTTGCAAATCTTTGCAAAATCCATCTATCTTTTTATTTCATGTCTATTATTTTCATGGCCCATAATCCCTCCTGCAATTGTTTTCATAATAGGCTTTTGTCTCTACATTAATTGAGTGGCATGGTGATCTCAATAGGCTTTTGTGTGATAGCTATGCCCTTACTTATTTTTTTTCATAAACCATTTTATTCATTGAAGGGACTTACTGGTTTGTTTTTTCAGTGCTAGGGATTGAACCCAGGGCCTTGAACATGCTAGACTATTGCTCTGCCACTGAGCTGCATCCCCAGCTCCTGAAGGGATTTACTGGGAGCTAACTGAAGTTAGTCTTTGATCTTAGTATCAAGACTGAATTGGCCTTTTGGCACAAATTAAAAAAAATTTTTGTTTTACTTTTACCAGTTGGAGATGTGAAATAGTTCTACTTTCTAGCCCTGCAAGTTCCAGAGCTTCTGGATCCTCTATCTTTCTTTCAATTCTGCTTACAAAGCAGCCAATCCTTGTCTGAGCTCATCTTTTTCTTGTAGATCTTGCAGTATCATATAGTGTATAATCATTGTTTTATCAACTCATAATTCCAATCTTCTCTTTTCCTGGGGTTGTCCCAAATCATAAATTCATTAAGGATACTGTTTGCCTTCCAAGTTTATTACAGGACAGTTTTAACAAGTATTTTATCACTAAAAAATGTCAAATTCTAGTTACAGTTTTTTTGACATTCACTGTGTGGTCCTAAAAGCAATGCTGACTTTTTTGTTGTTCTTCCAGCAATTTCTCATTTCTTGGTCCCAATTTCTCCATTAGTCAGCTTTCTTTAGGTTATGGTGGAGTATAAAATAACTCATGTGTTTCTGTGGTTTGCAGTGAAAGCAGTTTATCTCTCACTCCTGATACATATTATCTGCAACATGTCAACAATGTTGCTTAGCTCTGCTCCAAGTGTCTTCTTGACTGTGATCCAGGAACAAAAGTGAATGAACTCAGTTTGGACCTATGTACTGTACGCCCTGGCCTAGGAGGACAGCAAATATTGTCTACCTCAGATTTCCATTTTTGTGAAAGAATAAGACCACTAAAATTATTAAAGTTTTTGCTTAGACAGATGTGGTGTCCATTTATGATCACATTTCACTGATTAAAGCAAGTCGTGGGAAGTTCATATGTGATGAGAAGAATGTCCCTCACCAGACAGGCACTGCCTGTCACACAGCAATGGGAAGGGAGAAGGCTTCCAAGGGTGACTGCATGTAATTGGGGACAATAACACAATCTCCTCCGTCCTTAAATGTATATGGTCATAGAATTTTGATAAAATAGAAATTTGGAACTCATTTTCTATTAAAACACAAAGAGACGAGATTAACAAGTAGGCTTATTTTGGATTGGAGAAAATGATTCATGGTTCATTGGGAAAACATTTGTAATGCCTAGTAAATCAATGTCCCCATAGATTTACTGTATAAAATAGTACAGAAATCTGTGACTTTTCGTGTACCATTAAAATTAAAATAAAATGAAGAATTTTGTCAATTATATAGGAAGCAAGATATTAAAAGCCAAAATCCAAAAGGAAGGATTTGTGGCTGAGTTCCCAGTAAATACTGGATAAATTCAGCTTCAAGTGACAAAAGCAAAGTATGTGGCTTTTCAGAATAGAAATTTGTAGCTGGGAATATTGGTATACACCTCCTCCTAGGCGGAGGTACGAGGATTGTGGTTGGAGGAGGCTGGCCCAGGCCCAGTTAGTATAAAGCCCTACCTGAAAAACATAGTAAAACCAAAAGGACTGGAGATGTGGCCTAGGTGGTAGGCTGCTTGAATAAGAATTCTGCGCCTTCACAAGCGTCTCCTGGAAGACTCCATCAAGTCTAAGCTCAGACAACTCAGCATCTCTTTAAAATTCATGTCAATGTTGTATGCCCTGGTTCAAGGCCAAATGGTCCAGAAGCTTGACCTAGGAAGGAACTTAAAAAAATAATAATGGAACTTTCATTCTAAATTTAGTCTCATTATAGCAGGTGTCTGCTACATATATTTTCTTGTTCTTTATAAAGAACCAAACCTATTATTTATAGAACGCAAGTTTTCAGGGAAGCCATCCTTGCTCCATTCCCATGATTTTACCTATTCTTTGTGGTCAAAGAATAATAACATTTTCTAAAGTTAAGCATAGCTTTATGAAGCAGGGAATAGCCACTGTAGAAATATAGCACAAAGGTTCCATGACACACTTATGTAATATTTGGATTTTGGGGAAAATATTGTTCTTATTATGTACAGAGAAGTAATGGATATAGTGAATACCAATAAAATGAGCCAAATTTCAGGAAAACTTTATTTTAAATTAGTGTTCTCTTTTCATGTTTAAATAATGTAGGAATGTCGCACAGAATGTGGTGAAAGCAAAATGTAGTATTCTATTTGTGTCATTTAGGCTATTTTTTATTAATAACAATGATCTACTCTCCAGATTGGCATTGATAACCAGAGGAGAATATGGTTCAGAGGAGTAGATATCTGTCATGTAAAATTAACTTTCTCTGGATTAGTTGCCCATAAACTTTATACAGTGTAGTTAAGTTTTATACCTATTATATTTGATTCTATTAACCTTTAGGATTTTAAAGAACTTCATTTAAAGCTTGGACTTCCAAAACTATTTGAGCCTGGATTTCAATGCCATTGAAGGGAAAAACGGAGCTGTCTGTTTCCAGCACAGACCAAGTCACAGTGAGGAAGGAAAAGGATCCAGGAAGCAAACTGTTGTTCAGCCTCTCCTGACCCTCGCTTCATTTTGCCTTTTGAAGTAAATTCCCATTACTTTCTTTCCCCCAGAACTTCAGGTAACTCTGGATTTTATTATAAAATATATCACATGGGAATTCTTTAGCTGATTTTAAATTTGTCAAATGTTTACTGGGTGTTAAGGAGTTACTTAGCTGTATCTATTCCAGAAGAATGATTTAACTCAGTGAAATTCTGTACACACATGTGCATGCAATATGAGTCATAGAACTAAAAGGGTCCTTGGGTTCCATCTCATTCTGACCTTTCACTCTCTGTTCAGGTCAGAAATGTAAACACAGGTTGTTGATGAGACCTTTCCCAACCAAACATTCCTGGTGGCAGATCCAGATTTCAGAAACAGATCTAGGACTCCTGTTGCTTCACCCTCTGCTCTGTATCAGCAGTGTTTACCACTATTTATACATTATAAACTATCTATGAAATGGTCCCCAACTTTCACATAGATTTTTAAATGTGTTTATAATTTTTATTTCTATATTCTTTTAAATTTATACTTTGGTTTAAAATACAATTATTAAAAGATTCAGAAAATTTATGAAGGCAAGTAGACACACAGAAAAAAGGAGGAGTATGTTTTGCTTTGGCTTTCCATGCCCTCTCAGTCCCTCACACTTGGAGAAGGAACACAGTTGCAGGTGACTACATAGGTAGGATGCCATCAGAGGTGAGAAATAGGTGATTCTTCTGCCTCCTTACCATGGGATGTAAAAAGGGACAGTGACTGTGTATTTGAATAACAGGCTTTCCAGTTGTGCAGTGTTCTGGAGAAAGGCTCCAGGACAGTTAATTTGCTGACTCTTAATCAAGAGGTTCTAGCTGAGTTTTTAAACTCAGTGTTCTAGAACTTTATTTCTAGTTTGCTTCTGTGCCCAAAGTAGTTCCCCTATAGGCTACCCCTGGACTCTGGCTCAATCCCCATCTATTTCTGATACTGAATTTTGTGGTCTGAGGACCACAAAAATAAATCCAAGTTTCTCAATTAACTGTATGCAACAAGTATTATAAAAAACAGAAGTGAGTTCATAAGTTAAACTATCCACCATATGTGCTTATAGCAATGTCTTTAAAATGTAGAATAGTACTATGAAGCAAATTTATGTATTTTTCTAATTACAAGTCATATATACATTCATATGTACATGCAACCTGTATATTCAGCTCATACATGGAGTATTTATAGTTATCTGTGTGGGTATTATGACTGCTTCCATATAGCATTCTATATAATAAAAATTAAATACATATGGAGGAGAAATTCAAAAGTCAGTCAAACATAAATAGTATTTATTCCAACTGAAGATTTCCTTTCTCAGAAACATTTGACAGCTTAGCATGAAAATCTGTATTTATGTAGATGTTTTATGTAGACCTAACCAACACTTCATTTTCCAGATAACTAAAAGAAAATTCCTACAACCTAATTAAATATTTCATACTTTTTATGACATATGGAAATATCTTTATAGCTCTGAAAAACTGGGCCATAGTCCAAACTTTAGTCTTCTCCTTCTTTATACTGGCAAATCAATACTTATGTTATAAAACTGGAGAGTTAGAATTCACATGGTTCAGTCATAATCTTGGGATTTTCCAGGAACTGCTAGAATTTATACAGAATACCAGTTATTACTTGCTCAAAATTCTGCTGCAAGAATTGCTTTTCTCTTCAAGTGTATTTTAGACAATAACTAATAATCAATTGTCTCAATTTGGCAAATATTTATCGAACTTGTGGAAAAATACACTGTTCAAGATTGGAGATATATTGATGAATGAAACAAACTCTTGATGTGAAGAAGCTCTTCATTTAGCAGGTAATTCAGAGAAGTATGTGACTTAATTGTAAGTCAGCATAGTGACAGACTTGAGCAACTTCCTATGGTAAGCCTGTAGGAAGGAGGAATCCATTCTGACATGGTACAATAGGAAAGGGTCCACAGAGGGAGGCTACGTGTGCTGCTCTTTGAATAGGGTAAGCATGTAAACAGATCCAGTTGCCTGGGATACCATGGTTTACACTGCTATCAAGCTGGTTTTTGTTGTTGTTGTTTTGTTTTTTGTAGTGATTGTTTAACTCAGGGCCTGCTAGGCAGGCACTCTACCACTTAATATATGCTGTTGGTACTTTTTATTTTAGTTATTTTTGTTATTGGGATAGGGTCTCACATTTTTCCTCAGCCAGCCTGGACTATGATCCTCCTATTAATACTTTCCATGTAGCTGGGATGACAGGCACATGCCACTATGACCAGCCATTGATTGAGAGGGATCTTGTGAACTTGTGGCCTGGATCCACAACCTCCTGATCTCCACCCTGGAGTAGCTAGGATTATAGGTGTGGGCCATCACACCTGGATCAAGCTGTGATTTTTAATATAACACTGTACTCTCAAAATTTTTCTTTGTGCATAAATTATATGACCACTCTAGTTTGAAGCAGAAGACACTGATACAGAATAGAAGGAGAGAAGGAACTTCAATTAGCTCAAAGATCAACTACAAAAGGCATAAAACATTATATATATCTGGGAAGAATTGTGTGATCTTTCTCTTGTATGCACAAAAGAGGCACTTTTACCTTTTCTATTGCTGATTGACTTGAAGAGAGACTGCCATCTATCTTTTATACTTAATCCATTTATCTTATAGAATTGTGACTACATGGTAGCACGGAACTTTTCTATGTTTATCTGTCATGTTCCATTTTCATTTGATTAGAGAGTTTTATTTCTGGAAATATACTATGTTCACATCACAGGAAAAGAGAAGGAAATTGTAAACTAATTTAGACATTTCATTATCTGCCTTCTTACCAGTTAACATTGAATTAGAACACACAATGTGCTGGAACCTGGCCCCTGAACTTTCTTTTTTTATTATCATATTGTGGCATTTACAAAAGTGCTACAATATCTCAGTTAAATTCACCCCTCCATCAATCTCTTTTTACCCTGTCACCCATTCTTAGTATCAACAGATCTCATTTCCATTTTCATTTATAAGTATATATTACTCTCCTACACTCTCCTTATATCCTCCCATCTCCCACTGGTACCCACCCCAGAAAGGACATGTTTTACCTTCCTATCCTCCATTATTTTAAAAAGACATTTTTATTAGCTTAAAATATCTGTACAGGGAATTTCATTATGACATTTCAATGTATATATGAATTATAACCCAAATTGGTCCATCCCCTCCATTTTTCTCCTTTCTATCTTAGTCCCCTTCTTATGGTGATTTCAACAGGTTTAAAAATTCTATATTCATTCTTGTATAGAAGTACATAAACCATATTCACCTTCATTTCCTATTTTACTCCCCCCCGTTAGTGCCCTCCCCTTAGCATGACCTCTTTTCATTCTTCTCCTTCATTGTTAAATGTCTGTTTGTTGTTCAGTGGGATTTTTGACTTGGTGTTATATTTGTACATGCATTGTACTTAAATCGGTGTAACCCTTCTCTACTGCACTTCTGCTCTTTCCCCCATCCTGTGTTGTTTAACAGTTTTCAGTGTGTTTCCTTATGTCTTGTTCTTATACAGATGTGATGTACTTCATTATTATTCACTTTCTTTCCTTTTTTCCTCCTCCTTTGGTATATGCTTTGTATATATTTCTATGTATATATAGTATTGCTTGTATTTGTATTGGCTCCTGAACTTTCCTTGAAACAAATGTTTAAAGGGAAAAGAAACTTTAAGCATTATATTACACAGATACTATTTCTGTCTTCAAAACTATTCAGGGGAAAAGAATGGAATATACTTAAATTGAGAAAATCTTAACTAGCTTCTTGCATTGTTTTAAAACAACAGAGTTACATTATTAAGTTTTATATGATAAAGTAAATTTCTAATAGAAATATTTCCCTTAAGTATTTTTAACAGAAAGATTCTAAATTAAGGACAAAGAAATGACTAACACTATGAATACATATGAAAAAATAACACAATCACCAACTAAGCAATTCCACCCATGACAGAAAAAACTGTATCTGTCTCATTTTGTGAGAATCCACAGGAGACTGGATTTTCATGCCTTATTAATCAGTCTCCAAATACTTTTCTTGGTAGTCCCTTAAGGGTGTTCAAAGAGCTTTAGTTGTGGATTCTGTAAGAGTTCTAACTATAGGGCACACACAATATGAAAGGTGCAATGATGAGAGCAGGTGGGAAAGGGCAAGGACAATTGTTATGGCTCATTTTAGAGAAGATGGATGCAGAGATATGGTAAGGGATGCAGCTCTGCTCTCTGCTTTCTTTCCACTCCTGCTTCTTTTCTGAAGCTGCTTCCAAGAACTATTACCTTCAGATAGGAGCTGAGGTCCATCCTGCTATGAGACCATAGCTGCTTCTTCCTTTCCCATCCCGGTTTTGTTTCAAATTTTCCTATTCTACAGATTTCTCATGAGCATATGGTTTGAGCCCCACTTGTCTTCAGAGTCAACAAAGCTTTTGAGATTAGCCATAATGACATCAAACATGGTATCTCAAATAATTATTCAATTCTTCTGATTTTTTTCACTTCACTGAGAATAACAAAACAGTATACTCATTTGAAGATGTGAGTTTGATGAAGTATCAACAATTTTCCCTTCTCCTTCTTAGGCCCCCATGACTCTCATACTAGTCTTCTAACTGGTCTAGTTGACATTAGTCTCTTTTCATGTTGAACCATTTCTGTGATGTTTCCAAAATGATCCCTCTGTACATGACTTGATCATGCCTCTGTTTGAAGCAGTAGTGAAATGAAGCAAGGCTGTACCCAGTTATCTTTTCAGTCTTACACTCTCCTCTCTTACCTGATTCCTTTGTAGATTTAACACCAGTGAACTTGAACTTGAACTATTAAGTCTCTCTGACCCTTTAACTTAGTTACTCTCATATGCGTATTATCATATCAGTGACTAGATACTCTTATGAGCCTGAGTGTTCTTGGAGATCTCGTTTATCTCTGTATCATCTCTGCTTACCAGATTGCCTGGTATTTGTGCTGACTGAACATTAAAAAAGTAGCTGAACTAGTTCCTGATTGGGTAGAGCTTTCTTATATCAAAACCACTAGTCCTAATATGTTTCAAATGATTACCATATGCTCTAGGGTTCATTTGGCCAATTATCTATTCCTATAGAAAGTCAATAGGAGGACAAATGTGCACAAGGGTACCAAAACCAAACTGAATCCCTTTTAAAGTGGGTTGGATGAAATAAATTCAATTTTTGATAAATGAACACACAAATTGCTGTAAGCCACTTTCATATAAATATGTTTTATTGCAGAGAAGTTATAATTATTTACATGCTGTAACACATCACAAATAAATTTATCAAATATTTTATGGTGGGATGCTGTATGTTTCAGATAATAGTTTTTGAAGAACCACAGATTAAGTGAAGAGACTTACAGCTTTGTTGACTCTACAACTCTCAGTTTCTAAATGCTAAAAGTCAAAAGGCAGTGTGTTTTCAGTCCTACCTGTCATCACTTGCATGCAGAAACCTAGGAAGCAAATACAAGAGAACTGTCGAGTTTCAAATCCATATTGCCACCAAAGTTTACACTGGGTTATAATTCATGTCGTAAAGCATTTAATTCTTGCATAAAATATACAGTTCTATTAAGATTGATATAAATCTACTTATTTATAAACCCTGGCTTAAAAACAAGGACAGGATGCAGCCTGCACATGCATTGAGAAGGACAACCTAGCAAATGTTTGCGAGACTTTAACACTTTCTGACTGTTACCTGTCTGGGAAAAGAACCTCCACAATCATAGATTTCAACCTCTCTTGGTGATATACAATGGTGATGAAACTCTAGGAAATACCCTAAGCATTTTTACGGATTTGTGCTGGTGGCAATAATCTATGGACTGTAGGCTGTCACTAAGATATAATTTGGCAAGTCTTTAAGCCGCATTTCTAACAGGATCATCCTGAAGTGCAATAAAAGTCATTGATGCTTGACCACTTAATTCTCAAAAGTGTCAAAAGACTCACACATAAGTGAATCAAGCATGTAGGTCTAAAAATTCTAAACTAAATTCACAAATATACCTTAAATTGGTACTCTAAGGTCCCCGAGCAGATAAGCCTTGATTGAAAAGGGATGAAAGAAATAAATGAAGCGAGCAGTTAAAAAATAGAATTTCTATAGCTCTTCAAACCTACCCCACCAACCTGAGTAATGTACCAAGCAAGTAAATGGGTGAGGAATATTTATGCACAGCTTTGAAAAATGGTGAAATGCTCGTACACTCCTGAATAAAAATCATAGAGAAAATTCTGATGATGGATACAGAGAATTAATTCTGTTTTTACCTTTCACTGAGAATAATATTCTATAAGAACAGCCTCAGATCCACTTTCTGATTTCTTTTATATGTCTTTTATCTTTCTAGCATGTCCTCCTTGCTGCTCATAAAATTAAAAAAAAACCCAAACAGTTATTTAGGCTAGGAATGTTCTGGCCAAACAAGCAGTTGATACTTCCGTGCTTAGCATGAGAGAAAGGGAAATATGGACTCTATTTTTAAGTTTGCATCTTTCAATAAAATGAGACTGAGCTTTGGAATCTCATTGCAAGATCACATCAGTAGGCCTAAGTCAGCAATTTAGGATTTTCATGCCAAGAGATCAGTGTGGAATGAAATAAGTTTTATAAGATAGGCTTTAAGGGCTGTTTTGCCTTGCAAATAAATCTTGCACTTTACAATTTGAGCTTGGTGGTTTGCAATGGCAATTTACAGGACTTGTAAGTTTTCCGGTGCTTTGGAGATTGAAGAACCCACACCACCTTATGGATTTTCAATAAATCAAGTTATAAAACCTCTTTGGGATTTGAGCCCAGAAAATTCTATATCTAGGTGAAGCAATGAATAAAAGTTTATGAGAATAAATAGTTTAAGGTAATTTAAAATATTATATTTTCAGTATGCATAATAAAAATATATTCATACAATGATCTTGATGCTATCATTAATTTTTTCTCTTTAAAAAAATAATCCCTTAAAAGTGCTATTAGGAGCTACCTTTCTGTCTTCATTTTGAAGGGAAATTTCCTGGATCTGCAGTAGTGCTTTAATTCTCATGGCATTCCTACAATCTTCCCTTTGCAATGGTAATAACAACACACAGTATGTCTTTCTCACTCTTAGCTTCTTCCTTAGGAAATGCTGCTAAGTATGAAATACTGAAAGAGTTAAAAGGGACAATTGGAACGATTTGTCTCTGACTTTGAACAAACAATGGATAAGTTGTCCTTAACTTATTGAGACAAATGACTAAATAGGACCACTTGATCTCCAAGATTAATAAAGCTTCTGAGTCCTAATAAGAAGTGCAAAACAAGTAACTCAACGTGTATAAAAAACCCTGATTAAAACAGTATAACAAACCATGATGTGAGATAATAGAGTCAAATCTAAATCCACAATATATAAACCACAGCCCAAACTAAAAGTTTTAATCATAACAGTTATGGCTTCCTAAGCCAGAGAAAGCTTACTGTACTCCAAGAATCAACTAAAGTTGATAGATAGCAGATATTCTGTAAGTTGCAATAACAATCGAGTAGCTGCAGATTGCATAATGTGTTGTGTCACATAATATCAAAGTTATTTGCAAAAATTATACAATCTGGAATGCTTAAATATGAGACACAACAATGTACGGAAACATACATTTATAAGAAAAGGACAGCAATCAATAGAAAAGGTATTTTTGGGATGCATTAAGTGAGCAGTGCTGTCAAGATTAAATAGGTAAAGTGAGTTCTTTTCAGTCAGCTACTTAGAATTTCAGTCATATATCTATGCCTTTTCCTTTTTTGCCAAAAAAGTCATACATCTTCTATGTCTCCTTGTTTGTCTTGCTTAGGATATTCACAGTTCCATGGGTAAAGACTGATTGGGACTGACACTGAGGGCAATTTCCCTTAAACATGCTGAAATGTAGAATTTCCTAGTGTTTCCAGGGGAATGAGTTTTCTTGGCCAAAGTCTGGTTTCTGCATTGTGAAACGCAGCTGCTCTCTGAGCCTCTTCAGCCCATGCCTTCGACTTTATCTATCTATCCTCTTTCTTGTGACTGGAAAATATTTCTTAGGAAGTTTGATTCTCAGGTCTTCTATTTTATATTGAACTTGGGGTTTCCTCCTTTTCTTCCTGGGGATGCTACACTTTAAAAGTATTCTGCACCTCTTATTTCTGAGGTCCTGCTATCTTATTTGCGCTTAAAGTAGAAGAGGCAGGTAAAGCTACACTTCTCTCAGCATTTGGTTGATCTGGGGTCTCAAACTCCCAAGGACACACCTCAGCTCGTGATGATAACAGCTGTTGGGAGTTATTACTTGAGTTACAGGAGCCAGGCACAGAGGATAGTGTCTGTTTCTCCTGGTCTCCCGTTTGGTTGAGATTTTCATTCTCTACTTTTGATGCTACGGCTCTGGGGGGCAGTTCTCCATACTGCCCAGCACACACATTGGTTGCATAATGCTGACCTCCATTCTCGTCTTTGGGTCTCCCTGGGAGAATTGGAGTCTTGGAAATCAAATGCTTCTCATCTTCAAAACGGGACTGACTTTGGCTCTCCCAAGGACATACTTCAGCCTTGTCTACACTCTTCTGATTGGATTGTTGACATCCTTCAGCTGCCTTAGGCTTGTGGTGAGGCTTCTCCTTTAAGGAAAAAGTTGGGTTCTTTTCCACTTCAGAAGCTGCAATAGACACATGTTTTTGAGCTTTTGATTCTGAAGGCACAGGACCAGGGGTCAGGTCATAAATCTCCCAAGGACACACTTCCCCAATGTCAAAGTTGTCCTTCATCTGGGTGGTGGCAGGGCTCAGGTCAGAGCTGGCAGTGGGAGGATTAACCCTCTGTTGTTTCATAATCCCAGATTTCTGAGGCTTTCTTGGCTCCTCCAAATGATTGGAGTTTGGAGGGGCAGACTCTTTAGTCTCTGCATTATCTGAATTTGAGTATTTTCTGTTTGTCTCTTTATCCTTTGGCAGATATTTCTGGGATTTAGTACGCTCTTCCACACCTGATGATTGGCTTTTCCCAGCTAATCCAAGAGTCTTCTCCTTGGCACTAGCTATGACACTGAGAGACTTCTGCAACATAGATGTTCGGGGGTGCCCAGGCTTCTTCTCAGAGCTGAGGTTGTGAGCACTTGCTGACTTACACACCAAAGGCACTGACTCAGTGGACTCAGCCTCACTGTCTTCTTTAAGTTTCTGTGTGAGATTTTTGCTAGAAAGAGATTCCAGTATGGAGTTCTCTGTAGCCTCCTCTTCTTGGCTTTCCATTGGTAGGCTTTTGGACTCTTCCGTTTGTTCTCTAACATGATCATAAGTACTGTGGGATTTCTTGAGTGAGAAGACGCGGTTTTTTAGGGACTCCTCCTTAGGTTTCCCAGTGGTACCTGAAGACTCTGGGGGGTTTTTCCTGATGAGGCCTGAACTTTTGGCCACAGTGTGGTCTGAGACGTCCTTATCCTCTTTGGAGCACTGCCTGCTGACAGTCTCAGGGATCTCAGTGATGCGTCTCATGATGGAGCGGCCCAAGCCCTTCTTGGAGCACCGCTTTTTCTGGAGGTGGGGATTATTTGTGATCATCTTCTTCCTTTTGTATATTTCTAATTGGGCATAGAGTTTCTTCAGCTCATCCTGTCAGAACAAGAGTAAGTTCAAAAAGATGTAGAATTTAGTATTTCAGCCGAGAATATCACTGAATGGCATTTGAATTCAATAAGCTTGAGCTCTTTGGGGGAACTGCTCTAGAACTTTTTGTAACATCTTCACTCATCAGTTTTTCTCCTCATTCTTATTTTCTGATTATTTTGTGTTTTGTTTTACATAAACTTTTAACTTGAAGACATGAACACTTGCTTCCTGGAGCAAGGACTTTGAACTTTCAACTTGTGTGGCCCAGCATTGAGACAGGACCATAACAAAGCACAGTGTATTACATCCTGATGAACCAGGTCCCTGAATAGTTTTGGGAACACCATGCAGCCATCGATAGGGTTATACCTCATGTTAGATTAGGTTTAGGGAATAACAGTTCATAGACTATTATAATACAACTTCTTTCTTTAGATGCTGATGTGTTGCTACAGATTATTTAAAATAACCCAGACCTCTGTTCATAGGAATAGTCTACCTTCCCATCAGCTCACATTATGGAACATGCATTATGACTACCAGTAAGTCAGTCCAATTATCAAGTAGACATGGATTACTCTAAAAGCTGAAATAACTTGTGCTTTCCAATTTATACTCTGATTATACATTTTTTAGAACTTCACTCTTTTCTCCTTTTATTTTATTGTTTTTATGTTTACTTACATGTGTATATATTGTTTGTGCCACCACTGCTCCCACCATGATTATTCATTTTGGCACTAACTCTGTATTTCATGTCTTCAGTTCACATGCATGCATTCTTTTTCTCTCTAACACACATATATGTAAACACGAGCACACCACACACACACACACACACACACACACACACACAAACACCAATTCACATGTTTGCCAGCATCAATGGGTCTAAATGGGTCTAATCTGAAACAGAAAAGAGGATACACTGGCCTTACCCGAATGTCCTCTGGATCCAAGCTGTGCTCACTCCAGGCTGAATTGATACTGCTGTTCAGGTAGGATCCAGACCGACCCATATCTAGCTCATCTTCATATGCTTCTGTAGCAATATCATCACGTGGATTATTGCTTGAATGTGAAAACTGCAATATTCAATATGAGATGTAGGCATTATCCCACTGTAAGACATTACACTATAGTTTTCTAAAGGTTCTAATGCAAAGTTCATTTCTTCAGCTGGATAAATTCATCCATTATACACTTTCCAATGATTTACTCATGTGTTTGTGTCTTGCTTTCCATGTTACAGACTGGAGTTCTCAATAAGACAATTTTGGGACTTGCCCAAAATTGTGACTCCAATATATACCCTGGTTTCCTTTCTAGGCTTCCAGTGTTAATTTACATTACTCCTCTTCCATGATGTATTTGCTTTTTGAGAGTGAAACTAAGTAGAAGAATGCAAACAAAGATTTTCTAAGAGGAGCAAGTTAGGTGCACTGGTGGTCAGAGGGAATTTTATTTTCTGAGCAGTGGGGTCTACCTGGTGATTGTCATTTTGCTTCACTTAGGTAAAGTTTTATTCTGTCTATAGGCACAATTAGCCCTATGACAGGAATATGACTCTCAGCTTACTATAGATAGTTTTAAAAAGTTACATTCATGGCTCAGTGAACAGGATATCCGATTCAATCCCAACTCTGTACTCAGTGAGATCTTGAAAAAGACATGGGACCTCTCTGCAGCACAGTGTCCTCCTGACCTAAAGAGCTCTGGGCTGGATGGTATTTAAGTTTAAATGGAAAGACTCATTGAGATTACATAGACTTCGTCAAACTCATCATCATTCTCAAGTTCCTCCTTCCTCACATTTCAATTATTTTCACACAGTTTATTGATATTTTTTGGTTACATGTTCTGGTCTCTTTTTTAAGGGGAGAAGTTGAGAAGAGTGAGGTGGGATAAACGATGGATAGCAGAAAGGAGAACTAAAATAATCCAGGCACACCTTAAATAGCATGTAAACCAAGGAATTGTGTTTTTCTTGGGGTGGGGGGCAGCACTGCCTCACACTTGCTAGGCAGGCGCTTTTATTGTTTGAGTCACTTGCCAGACCAGAGAATTGTTTTATGAAAACTGAGACAGTAGCTTAGAAAATATAGATTCTCCTCTCCTAGCTTATTATTAGTTCAAATATTATTTCAAAAATTAATAGATCAACTCTATGATGATGCAGAGATATCTTAAAGTCAATTTTTTTATATACTCAGCTAGCCAGGTGAATATGTATATGGGACATGTGAAACAGTAATTCTCTTAGAAATAATTCATGTTTTATAATTAGAACTGACTGAAAACTGCACTAATTATTAATCCTTCCCTTCTTTCTCTTCCTGCCTTTGCGAGACCCACAGGTACTATGAGTTTAAGGCTATAAATAGTGAATATGATAGAGTCCCAAATCTCACAAGCTACTAAACTACCTGGAGGTTACTTGTAACTGTAGATCTGCTTTAATTGAGCAAAATCTTAGAAACATAATGAGTTTAGGAAACAGAATTGGGGTAGGAGGTGTAGTTTGAGTAGTAGAGTGCCTGTCTAGCAAGTGTGAAGCCCTGAATTCAAATGCTAGTGCCATTAAAGAAAGAGAGAGAGAGAGAAGGAAAGAAAAGAAAGAAAGGAAGGAAGGAAGAAAGGAAGAAAAAGAAAAGAAAGAAAGAGAGAAAAAGAAAGAAAGAAGAAAGAAAGAAAGAAAAAGAATCAGAATCATCAGGCAGGTGACTCACACCTGCAATCCTAACTACTTGGGAGACAGAGATCAGGGAGACCATGATATGAGGCCAGCAGCCTAGGCAAGAAGTTCAGGAGAACCCATCTCAGTCAATTAAAGAAAAAGCTGAGTGTGGTGGCTTGTGCCTGTCACCTCAGCTTTGTGGGAAGGGTGAATAGGAGGATCATGGTCCAGACCAGCCCAGGCAAAAAGAGTGATCCTATTCAAAAAAATAATGAAAGCAAAAAGAGCTACAGTTATGGGTCAAGTGGTAGTGCATCTGCCTACAAGTCCAAGGCCCTGAGTTCAAACTCTAGTACTACCAAGAAAAGAAAGAAAAAAAAGAAACAGAATCATGGGGATATAGCTCAGTGACAACATAGGACCCTGGTTTTGATCTCCAGGAGTATAGGAAAAAAAAAAAAAAGAAAAAGAAAATAGAACATAGTCATTTGTCAGCTATTGTCCATTCCTGCTCTATTATTTTTCCTTATGATTTTATCCAAAATACTATTTTAAATATTTATCTTATTTATCTACCTTTTCCATCCTCCTGAATTGTCTGGATATACATAAGTAAAGTAAGCACAGAGTTTGATCTGTGTATATTCTTCTAAGGACACAGAACACTGCCTATCAAAGCTTCTTGACAACATTTTAGAGTGGTCTTTCTACTGAGATATAATTCATACATTATAAATTTACCATTTTGAAGTGTATAATTCAGTGTTTGTTAGCATGTTTACAAGGTTGTGCAACCATCACCACTATTTAATTCCAGAATATTCAAAATGAAACCTTGAGCTCATTAAGAAATCATTTTTATTTTTCTTTCTCTTGCTGTGGCAACCACTAATCTGCTCTCAGTCTGCAGTTTGCCTACTCTGGACAAATCACCTGAATGGAATCATACAATATGTGCCTTCTGTGTCTGGCTTTTATACTTGGCATAATATATTCAAGGTTTGTCCAAGTTGTAAGCATGTATTGGAATTTCATTCCTTTTTATCGTCAAGTAACTTTCCATCGTATATATATGCCATAGTTTATACATTCATCAGTTGATGCATATTTGAATTGCTTCTATTGTTTGGTTATTATGCACAATGCTCCTATGAACATTCATGTATAATATTTTTGTATGAAAGTGTACAATTCTCTGGAGCTCAATAAAAATGTATTGAATAGAGAATTCATCCATCTAATAAGTACATACTCATATTATACAAAGTATTAAATCATTAGGATAAATTGTAGTAGTAGCCTAATCTATGAAACCTACAGCTAGTTAAGTACTTTAAGAAGGAATAAAAATAGGTATTTTGTTCCATTCATAACTTTTTGGCCTTTCCAGTCAGGCTGAGTGGTTTTTATTCATCATGAGATGAATAAACCTAGAAAACCTAGAGTGAAACACAGGAAAATCACACCTCTGGTTTTAGCTGTGCTCATGTTATACTGTAAGGCATGATAAGATACGTAACATTATTTTTCTCTATATATAAAAGAGAAAAATAATGATAGTGCTATAATTTGTATAATATTTCTTTTCCCAATACTCTAATATCATTTTTATTTAATTCGAAGCAGTTTTACTGCTCTCATGTTATTTATAAGGGAACTGAGACTAGGGGGCTCAAAAGTTTTGGCTACTGCTATAGTACACAGTTAGTTCATGGTGAAGACGAAGTCCAGAATCCCTGTCTTCTGAGTCCTGGCCAATTCCCCCTTCTCTATATTATTAAAGCCTAGATAAGTCTTCGTGAGAATATATCATCATTGAGATTCTTCTATACATAATATTTATTTAGTTATATTTACACAAAATTTTCTGAGTATCTTTTTTTTAGTAAAAATAATAGTAAAGTTTATTAGGAAAGAAATTTAGTATAACATGTTAAAAGTGGGGAGAAAGGAAAAAAAAGAGAAACATTTTCTGCCCCATGCAGGAAATGGGAGTAGAGGCTCCTGAATGTCTTCAAAATAGGACTTTGAATATGAATTTAAACAAGAGGAGTCTTAGAACAAGATCTTTTAACAATGATCTTGATGTTATATCTACACTGACTGCCACCTGGAGCCAGTAATAATTAAAACCTAAGTAGACATCAAAATATTTGGTAAAGAACTGAAACAAATGATGGGTTTTATAATAAATTAAGGCATTTAAGAATTATTTAACATGTTTAATAAATCCCTAAAGAAAACAGTCAGTTGCCTGAGGATGAAGCTTTTAAAAACTTTTAGTTTCAAAGAATTTCCACACTTCCCTTTGTCTTTATTACCACATACTTTTAAAAGGAGAATAACTCTATTGCACTATTTAAAAATAATTCTCTTGTGTGAAAAATGTTAGAAGAATACCTTTGGAATCAAAAGCAACCCGATGGTGACTGTCACAGTCAAATGAGTATGTGCAAAATACAGCATCAACATCCAATCAGACTGAAGTCTTGAGGCAAGAACAAATCTGAAATAAGAATTTTCCACATTAGCAATCCAAGATCAAGATTTCTACTTCAAATAGTAGGTTATTTGGAAACTGTTTTCCTCAGTATATTTTTAAAAAGAAAAAAAAACATCTGTTTTGATAGCATATCTTTTCATCACAGAACAATGAGGGTTTGAGTAACCTTCATGGGTTCATGGTATATGAGTATCATTCTTTTCATTCCAGATCATTACTAGTAAGAAAGATAGTTCATACATACAGCTGTGCTAAACATTTCCCAGGAGTATTATTGTGTATTTAAGTTGACTCTACAAAACTAAAACAGTGAATACAGGAGTTAAAAAGAAAAGGTTGTTAATGGTGGTTTCAGACAAATTTAGGTTATAAGACATATCTAAATAAGTCTTGATTCCAATAGATATATTTGAATCAAGTACTGGGGTTTGAACTCAGGGCTTCACCTTTGCTAGCCCAGTGCTCCTGCTTGAGCCAGGACTCCAGCTTGATTCTGATGTTCTTTATTAAAAAACATTCATTAGAATGAATGAATAGGAAGAGTAGGTAATTATCTGTCTTTGTGAATGATCCCAAAGGCTGAAATGAAAAGCAATGCAATGAATAAACTAAATACACTACGGTTTGTAAGAGCACCTTAAAAAAATTAGTTGTTCTTAAAAAACTAGCTAGCATTTGTTGCCCTTAGCGCAGAGAAATTAAAGCAGATACCTTAAAAGCAACTGAGGCCAATAGGAAAAGGGGACCAGGAACTAGAGAAAAGGTTAGATCAAAAAGAATTAACCTAGAAGGTAACACACACGCACAGGAAATCAATGTGAGTCAATGCCCTGTATACCTATCCTTATCTCAACCAGCAAAAACCCTTGTTTCTTCCTATTATTGCTTACAACAAAATTAGAAATAAGGGCAAAATAGTTTCTCTACAACAAAATTAGAAATAAGGGCAAAATAGTTTCTGCTGGGTATTGAGGAGGTGGGGGGGAGAGGGAGGGGGTGGAGTGGGTGGTAAGGGAGGGGGTGGGGGCAGGGGGGAGAAATGACCCAAGCCTTGTATGCACATATGAGTAATAAAATTTAAAAAACATTAGTTGTTCTTGATTGTCTAATTGTTAAATATTTTTAAATGCAATGTTGAAAATCTCTTTCTGAGGAATTTATAAAGCTGTGTTCCAAGTGAGCAAGGAGTTATTCAATACCAAGTTCCACTCTAGTAATTTTGGAACATTTTTGTAAATCATTACATGCATACATAAGCCAATGCTTAGGTTTGAAAGACTCATCCATAGGCAGAAACAAGATGCTGTTTTTATAAAGGTCCTTTGCAATTACAATCCTCTTTTAATTTTTCCCATAAATGGTTTACCCATGAAAGCTAAATATGAGATTTGACAGCTTTTCAAATTAGAGAATTAGAACTTTATTTCAATGACATACATCATTGAATCTGAAAAGTTAACATCCTAAGAAAAAGTTCATATTACAATCACAAAACAAATGTCTATAAATGGATAAAAAGGGAAGAAAGTAATTTTATATTATACCACATTCCTGACTATTTTTCTAAGTAAATTAATAGTAATATTTAAAACAAAATTGTACTCAAGGGGGCTTCTTCCTCATTTCGCCACCCCCCACCCCTACCTTGGAACATTAAGCTAAAATGAGCTCTCCAATGGGGGAGCTCAAGAGTCATCCAAAATGGATAGTTATTTCCTGCTGCTTCTGGAGATGTAGTTAAAATAGACTTGTAACATACATGGATGTGCAGAAGGCTTATGATATTTCACATATTGTTGAAAAGGCTGTTCTAGATTACCATTTTATCTCACTCCTTTGTGAGAAAAGGGGCCTTACCCCTGCCCTGAATGTGACTCAACATTTGCTTTGTGCAGGCATGAGATGCTTCACTTGAGATTTTTTTTTATCATAGGACCCTTACACTCTGTAACAAGTTATAGTCTCTGAGGCATATAAGCTATATATTTATATATAAAATGTACCCTGGAAAGATGATACAAGCCCAATCTGTTAGGGGTCACTGTAAGTACTGGAGCAGAAAGGTTCATCAATGGAGATGATTCATAGTTTGTGAGCATCTCCATGGACTTGGGAATTCCTATCTCAGTACAAGTGAATGACAAGCTAGCAAGATATATCTGGAAGGAAGAATGGTTGTTCAAATTTTAAATTAAAACAGTTAATCTTCAGAAAAATAGCTGAAATATACTTATATTAAACAGCTTTAAATCACTGTCAGTTTTTTTGGGGGGGAAGGTGTTGTAGTTCTGTATAGAAATATCTTGAGAAAAGCTGGGTTTTGCAGTAGTTTTAAAGCTTCATTTTTAAAGAGGATTTCAACTATTTAAAAATAGGTCTAAAAGCCAGGAGTGTAGAAATATTTGAAAATTGAGGTTAAAAATAAAGCAGACTTCTAAAAGTCTTGCACTTTCCTGAAGGTTTGCTTTATGCTTAGCACTAAAAATAAATAAAAGGATTAGAACAGACTGGGGAAAAGGCCTTGTGCATATGTCACCTTTTAGACTTAGTTCATTCATACTAGTTTATTTTTGTGTGATCTGACAATTTGGTAAAAAATGAAAGTAGTCCAACATATAATATGTAGTCATTTCAATTATATATGCATGTATATGGATATATACACATACAATTTTATATTTTATGGCGATAAGAAAGAATGCATGTGTCATATTAATAGTATCTTTCCTGACACTGAAAGTCTTTTTTAATTTATTAATTAATTAATTGCAGTGCTGGGGATTCTATCTATTGCTTTGCCCATGATAGGCAAGCACTCTAACACTGAGATACACCTTAGCCCTGGAAGCATTATTTAATATTATGTTATTCAAGAAAAAGATTACCCAAATGGATCATGTTATTGTTTCTTACTGTTGGGCTTCATAAATATTGAAACCATGGCACTTATGAACTAAGTCCATGTGTAGTAAGACCTTGTGCACATTTGATTTCTGTAATTATTATTCCTACTATTTGCTCTATACCCATCCTTCCTAAATCAGTGTTCCCCTGATTTACCATGCTAAACTATAATTCCTGATATTTTATGGCCATACCAATGCTATAAATTAAAATGCTTTACAAACATACCCTCAAATATAAAAATATCTAAAAGTGATATACAAATATGTTAACAGTTTCTATCTGTGAATGCTCTGATTAAGGAGTCCTGGGGACAAAGATATTCAAAATTATGAATTACACTGTTCACTCTTATATTTTTATTTTTAGTTTGTTTTTTGAAACAGAGTTTTTCAATGCAGCCCAAGCTGGCTTCAAACTCTCTATCCTCCTGCCTCAGTCTCCCAAGTGTTGGGATTACAAGTGTGTATCACATACCAAGCCTCTAATTAGAGGCTTACCTCAATGCTGCCTTTCAAATGACAGGATTCCTTTTTGAAAGTTCCATTTTGAGATTTTCAAATATGAAGCAGGGGAAAATTCTTAGAAGATAAGTTATACATGTTTTATTTGGTCCACTCCATTATATTGCCTTCTCTTACTGCTTTGTGCTCATCTGCTATAGAGATACATAAGATAATCATAAAACAGAGGCCAGCTACAAAATTCATGGCTAAAATGTGGAGAGGCAGACCCCCAGGAGCACAATAACCTCATCATCTGATTGAAGTAGATATTTTTTGTTTTGAATTCAACAGAATTCACACATATAAGTTGTCTATGTGAATATTAAGAGTTTGAAAATATAGACCCATATATTAAACATGAATAAAAATAGATCTAAATCATTCTATGATGTATATTATCTAGTTTTGCTATTCAAATTAAACTGAAACACACAAGAAAAGTAAAGTAGTATTCATTAGCTCTACAGATCACTTGCCTAATGGTGTGGAATATAGCAGAGATGATGAGCTCGTTGTGTACTGCGACAGCCATATAGCGAGGCTCATGAAATGCTGATGGGACTGTCCGCACTGCATAGCAGAGATAAACACCCCACAGGAGGAATAAAAATTCAGCTGTGAGAAGAACAAACAAGTGATTTCCCATTAGTTTCAGAAGTGAAGAAAGAAGAAAATTTAAGTTCTTTTGTATGCATTTTTGTCTATTATGGGAACACTTGTTCAGTTAGAAATAGAGGCTTATGAAGTGTTACTCACATAAGTATACAGATGCTATAAATTTATTTTTTAATTTTATTCACTGTGTAGAAGATTCTTCAAAGGTATACTTTGTTCATGGCATTGTTGTTGTTTTTTTTTAACAGCATTTGGATCCTCAAAATTTTTTCTAACATCTGGCTTCTTCCTAAGACAATTGTAAAATAAATTTCCACATTCCTCGCCCACGTTTTGGAAGTTCATGGAGGATATGGGTCATAACAAGTTGTCAAGGCAACAAAAGGTTTCTTATACTCTTAGATGTGGCTTCTAGAAATTTAAATTCTTACCGCACTGAGTCCAGTTCAACAAGTAAAATATCCATTGCTAGAAATGTGAGAATATAGGTTGCTAAACATTCAGTGACATATTTTATAAATGAAATGTTGTTTCTTCACACATGACAGAATTCGTATCTTTTGTGGGTGGAGTGCTGAAAGATTTAATAAAATTCACAATCACCTTGTTTGATCACTGAAGCCAGGAGAGACAGGCACAGAGTAGCAGCTAAGAGCTGCAGGATCATACAGACCTAAGTCTGAACCTGATTCTATCACTATCGAACATTGCATAATCTTAGCCCATTACCTTAACCTTGCTGGCCACAGCTTTTTCATTCAGAAGATGAGGTTAAGAAAAGTTCATACTCCATAGGATTATTTGCTACTAAACAAGTAATGCATATAAAGAACTTAACATGATTTCTGACATAGATAATTTTTAAATGATTCTTCTTATTAAAACCTTCATTTGACTTTTTTCAAACTGGGAGTTGTTATTTTAACTCATTTTGACCACTAATCCTAACAACCCATTTTATCTGAGTGGTATGATCTTATTGAAAGATAATATCAAATTATTAAGAAGAAACTTCTGATTGGGAAAAGACATTTCATCCAATGCATTACCTAGACATAACCTTCTTACATACTGATACACTGATTTCCATTCAAAACACTGACCATTTATCCAAAAACCAAGGTGTTTTATCTACCAACATTCAGCTTATTTCTACCAGCATTAAAACAGTAGATAGTGCCCCAATTATTGAAAATCCCTTAAATAAACCAATCTGCCAGGAGCTATTCTAAAACCACAATGCGGCCAGAAGCCAAATTTAAAAATAAACTTCACTCCAAACTCTCCATGAGACTAAATGTAGATCCAAATGATTCAGCACAGTGGCCACAGGCCATATGCTGTGAACACTGCACCTAGCCAAGCTCTGGTGGGTCTAGAGAAGGAAATGAGAAAATTGTCTTCACATATAATTTCCTTTCCAAATTCATTTATTTCTGTCCATGGCATCACTACTACCTTCTTCAAACAGGTTTAAAATCTCAGAGCCATCTTTCACTTCTACATTTCTTTTTTGACTTCTCATATGTGTTCATTCCTCTCAATGTCTACAATCTTTGCCTAAGCACCTATTAAGCTCACTTCTTAGTTGTTGAAACTATTTTTCAAGAGCTTGTCTACACCTGGCTAAAACCTACCCTAATCCATTCATCCTAACAGTGGCAGACTCATTGTTCTGAAAGTCCATTTTAATCATAATTGGATTCGTCCAAATCTCTGCTAGTGAATTTGGGTTAACTTATGAAAGATAATTTGAATATTCTTATAATGCTTGAAAAAATGGTGCCTCAAAAGTGAGACTCAAAGAGGATTCCTGCAGGGCAATGTGCCTTTACTTTCAAGAAATTCTTGGTATTAATAGTTTGTGATAGTTGCCCACATTGCTTGGCTTTATTCTTTCTTGTGTATCTATTTCTTAGACCCCAACTTCTAACTTGGTCTCTGAGACTCAGGTCAGCCTTTTGGGAGGCAACACCTGCACCTTCATTCAGAAATCTCCAGTGACTCATTGTTACTTAACAAATATTTCATCCTTACCCTCAGAGCCCTCTATAATATGACTTCATCTATCGTCTATCTATCTATCTATCTATCTATCTATCTATCTATCTATCTATCTATCTTCCTACCTATTTATATAATGACTTCATATACCTAACATGATTTCCAGTGCTCCCCAACAGAACTTCTTTGTGCTGACTAGGAGGATTCATTGTCCACTGAACACTAAAAAGATTAGTCTTGCTGCTTCTGGGTCTCAGCTCACATTTTTTGGTCCCACTGAAAATTTCCTTACCTCTATTTCCAAATTTTTTTTTGTGGTGCTGGGGTTTGAACTCAGGAGCTCAGGCTTGATAGGCAGGTGCTCTACCATTTGAGCCACTCCACCAGCCCTTCCATTTCCAAATCGTAACCAATTTTTCAATGTTCAATTCAAGCCCTATCTCCATCACAAAGTCTCCTGAAATTATTCTAACTTATACTGAATTTTCTTTCCATTAATATTTTAGAGTATGTATCAATCCACATATAACACAATACAGAGTATTTCCACACAATGTATAATTGGGAGAAAAACTGTTCACGCTGAATAATTGTTCAATTAGTCTTCCCCCCCTCCAACCACCCTAAATAATTGTGACCTCCTTTAGGGTAAAAACTGAGTTTTTTATGATTTTTTTCTCCCTTTGCCCATACAGACCCCACATAAAATTTAAGAATATTTGTTGACTTAACTTAATACTATTTGACTCTATAAACAATATCAATTTTATGTTTAAATCATTAAAGATGTAGATTTTCTGTTACCTTGTCATTCCCTCTAACATTGCAGGCCTACTAAAGCAAACAACATTAAAACAAAAATCCCCAAGAAGCCTAGACTGTGGTTGTTTCTGTACCTGGAACTCTGACATAAGCAAATAGAAACCTAGAGGAATTTCTTATAACTGGTCAATCATGAATTGATCCTCAGCCAATCATAGACAATGAACTAGCTGATTAATTCTATTACATGGGCTCTCCATTTGGACCATACCCAAATAAGGCAATCACCTAGTTGTAACAATTGAATCATTTTATTTGATTCCGAGCTCAGCCTACAAAACTCTGAGGTTTGTCTGCTATAGTGAAGCCCATAACCTCCTTCAGTTTTGGTGCTTCCTGACTCATGAATTATTCTTTGCTCAAATAAATGGTTATATTTTATTTTGTCTTATGGTTTTAACAGGCCTATGATTGGTTTAAAGAGCATACTGGCATAATTGCTAACAGTGGCAACCTCTATTTACCAACACATATCACGTATGCAGTACTGTGCTTGGCACAAAAGAATGTTGAATGCAAAAATATTTATTAAGCAACAGCAGTGCAAAAAAAATCTGTGTAGTTGAAAGACTCACAGGTAGCTGCATTATAAAAACAGCACCTCCTACCACTTCCTACAGTGTTTTTATATAGTGTTATGCTGAAGATTTTTTTTAAAAAAGGAGTCATCAGGTTAATTAGCATGCTACAATGGAGAATTATATTTAAAAATATAAGACGAAATAAGATTTCTCATAATAGCTAAGTTGAACATTAAAATAATTTCATTAGCAATATCAAACAATATGC
This sequence comes from Castor canadensis, assembly GCF_047511655.1. Taxonomy (NCBI): domain Eukaryota; kingdom Metazoa; phylum Chordata; class Mammalia; order Rodentia; family Castoridae; genus Castor; species Castor canadensis. The sequence continues at coordinate 72,124,054 of NC_133400.1, forward strand.
TGTCACTGAAAAACAAGTTATTATTCAAAATATGAATTAAACTAAATGTGTATATAAAAGTCGGGCTCAGGAAAAAAATCAGCTTCATATAATTAACTTCAGACTAACACTGCAATTAAAAAAGAAAATATGCAGATGTTACCAAATTTTGCAGGGTTATTATGTGGAATTGAAATATGTGTTATGCTTCTGCTTCAGAAAATAATTTCTCCTGTTAAATGATTTTGATGGGAAGCAGGAGTATAGTTATACAGGGAATTGCACTATATTTAAAGATCCAAATAGAACTTGTAGACAACGGAGGCATTTTATTTTTTAATCTACAAGGGTAAAATTTTAAAGTTAACTACCTCGGCCTTTAAAAATTAGTATAGCATTATGAAAGCAATTTCAGTTGTTTTTCCAAAGGATGGGGGCAAGCAAAGAAGTGAGAATCTCAGTTCTGTGATGTCCCCATTCTAAACCTTAGATCACTGATGAGAGCAGAGAGGAGAACAGATTCAAAGTGCAAACGTCAAACTGTGCCACCTTGGCTAGCCATGCCGCAAAGGCATTTTGTTTTAACAACATTTTTTTATTCTTCTCAGCCCCATTAAAATTATCTTCAAATAGCATAAATAAAGACATACATAATTGGTATAACATTGAGGTTTGTTTCCCAAGTGTTTCTTTAAATGCCCTCTTTAATTTTTCTCTAAATCCACTCCACTTAGAAAATTCATGATTAAAGTAGAAAATTATTTTTGATTACAACCAGGATTAACCCATTTTATTTTCATTCTAATAATAGAATAGACAGCTCAGAGGTTATCATGAAGCATTAAATCAAACAATTTCGATAATTCTTGAGATTCCAGCATTCAAGGGTTCAATAGGCACAGGGAGGCTTACATTCAAATTCCAGCATTCAACAAACACACACAGGGTATATGCTGGCAGCTTACCTGCCTTTTTAGTATTTTGGTTAAAATAAGGACAATTATGAATTTACATGGATTGAAAGATAAAAGTGATACATACATCTGATAGAATTAGAAGTTAAAGTTAGAAGAGACCTTATAAGACCATGTCTCAAGGTGTAAATTTTTGCATGTGTATGTGACAGGAAGGGAAGCTTAGTGAGATGCTATTACTCTATTGGCCTTGACCTGAGTTTATAAAACTTGAACATAGAGAAGCACACAGAAACAAGAGGATGTTGCAATTATTTCGCAGTTAGGACAAAGGAGGCAAGAGTGCTTGCGCTCCTCTCAGTAGTCTGGAAGCAGGGAGCCACAAAGGACAGTCAGAGTTGGGCTGCCCCATCCTTCTCCACTTGTACTCATTCTGTGAGCAAGATAACAGAGCCTAGAACCCACATCTCTTAGTTATTGGCCAGTGTTCTCTAAATTTCATTCTTGGCCTAGGTTTTCTTTTGCTCCATTATTGACAGAGGCATAGATAAAACCCTTGGAAAATGGTTTTTTTTCAAGCAGCAATTGTATTTTAAACAACTAATATGTTAATTGGAACTGAATACCCTGTGGTAGTCAGAGTTCTACTCATAAGTACTTTTTGTGCCCCAGTTGATCTGATTTCATAGGTAACATCTGTTGGATGTGCCAGGCCCTGTGCTAACTACACTTGGACATTATCTATGTTTGTAAAGGTTTCATTTTAGAACTTGTGAACTCCTTTAAAAGGCTGGAGGCAAAACCCCTGAATGCTGAGCTTTCATCATAGGATCAGAGATATTGATGGGAATATTAAGGAATAATATGGTTCATCTTATCAGTGCCAATAGGCCATATGGTGACCTGATTTCTCTATTCTGTTATCCACTCACTGCTAGGGAGCTCTCTGAGACAAGAACTGCTGTGAACAACCACATGTTTTCAAGCAGCTTTTCTTTATTGGTTCCTCTGACAAATCTCCAGAATGGAGACTAAGGTTTTTCTGTATTCTCCATTGCATCTTAAGTGGAAAAAGTAGAGAAAATGTTTTTTCATCTCTTTCTGACATACTACCTTTACAAATTTCAAAGATTCATATGGGGTGACAAAACTGACAAATGTCAGAGAATTCAGAGATTACGGACACACATTGGAGATCATGGATATGAAGGCTTCCAGAGACAGAAGATCAGAGACTGTCAGGGACAGGGCAGAGAGCTGCTGCTGAGCAGCAAGCCATGTGTTCCACCATCTTCCTTTTCCCTTTGCCTGTAACGTACATGAGCATTATTATTTGGGGAGAGAGTTGGATTTGGATTTGGATTTACTTGCTATCATTTAGAAGGCATTTAAAATTTTTGATCCTTTATGAAAGTCTGACAGTAGTGACAATGTCTTTGCTTTTACTTGAATTGCATGGATAGAAACTCACACATACGTCCTTTGCAAAAGGCTAGCATGAGTGGTTTTTAGAATGACTATAGTGGGGGGTGGTTGCTTATTTATTTTCTTCTATAGAAAATGTTTTCCCTCTTTGAGGTGGGGTTATATGAATGATGCTAAAGGGCAAACAGGAAGAATGAGTTAGTTTATTTTATACCTTAATTTTATACCTCTAGCACCATTTGTCTCTTTTGGAGGTTAAAGAAGATTTTAATTCCTTGGAAATTACCATAAATTTACAGTTTGTACAACCTTTGAGACAACTTGCTGAATTAAGCTTGGGTCATGATGCCGCTAAACCACTGAATTAGAGGCTCATGAGGTCAGTACAAATGTACTCTTCTGTTGACCAGTGAGTGGTCTCTTTACTCAAGTTATCCCAGAGTTTTGCCTACTATAGAGAATGGGTCTTTGTGAGCTGAAACAGGAAAAAAATCTGTAACATCTTTCTACTCCTACATTATTCCAACAAGAAACTCTTCTTAGAGGAAATGATAGTGCTAGTTCTGCTTTTTAAGATTGCAGAAGTCAGAATTGGTGGGACTCTAAGAATACACTGTAGTTGATATGGATTAGCAGTTTGTAATTTAAACTACGATATCCATTTGATTTAAAGAAAAGGGCCATTCAAATCTTCCTGACAACTAAGTTAATATATGTGTTATCCTTGTATAAACAATAAAAGGAGCTTATTTTCTTCTAAATTTTCCCCCTTTAAAATTCTGGGGTTCCATAAGGGAGCTGTGCTATAGCTTGGATCTGGAATGCTTTCCAAAGACCCATGTGTTAAAATCTTGGTCCTCAGCTTGGTGCTATTGAGAGGTAGTGAAACCTTTAAGAAATGGAGATTAGTGGGAGGTTTTAGTCATTGGAGGTGTGCCCACGAATAGAGAGTTGTAGAATGCTGGTCTCTTCTTTCTCTTGCTTCTCAGCTCCTATGAGGTGAGCAGCTTCTTCCACTATGATGTGCTGCCTCATGAGAGGCTCAAAAGCAATGGGCAAACTGACCATGGACTGAAACCTCAAAAACTGTAAGCCAAAGTAAACCTTTCCTCTTCTTAAGTTGGTTATCTTCGATATCTGGTTACAGTAATAGAAAGCTAACATGAGCTAAAATGCCTTAGAAGAAATTAAGGTCCCTATAGATGCCTTACTAACTCTTGCTTCATGTCTCTCAAATATTGTCCTTCATCAATCTCCACTATTATGATAATATTTCTTCAACTTCTATTTATTAAAGTATTTGTAAATTATTCTTTCTCTCTACATTTGAGCATTATTCCTAAGTAAGAAGAATATTTTTCAGGAGAGGTGGTAAAGAAATAAGTAACCCCCATTTCAATCATCCTGAAAACACACAAGCTATTTCTTGAAAAAGTAGGTGTAGTTTTAGTGATGTAGCCCAAGCCATGACAAAAATATCAGTGTAGTAAAGTTTTTATCCTTTGAAAATTATAAATTCATTTTAAAAATGGCAACTACAATGCAGCATGGATTAAGGCCTGTGGCATAGTAGACTAAAGAAAATGTACATGGTGAATCTGTATCAAGAACATTAATCTAAGTCAGAGCAGGAAGTGTAACCTATTCCCCAGGACTCTTTCAATGGCACTTACTTCACATCTCATCTGTCATAGTGCTGCCTAATCTTCTAGGGTAATTGTTTAAGTCCTGAGAAACTACTGCTACCTTAGAATTTCCCTACGTAACTCAGTGAGAGAGTTACTGTGTTTTTCTCAGTTCCTTATAAACATGGGCACATGACTAAATTGCTGAATACATCATCTGTTTTATGTACTTAAAATATTATGCCAGGAAGAATAAGAACAAAGGAAAAGATCATGTCAATGATGAAGAGAAAAATATTGTTTTCTGTAGTAAAAATATTCCATGTGAAATTCATGGAAACTGACTAGGATTTTGATCAGTAGGTAATCAGTTTCAGAATTCACTGAAAGCATAAACACTTTAAAATTCCCCAAAAAGGAGTGATAAGCCTATCATTAATATTTAATTATTACTTAGACTTTTCTCTATATCTTTCTTTACTTCTTGGTGAATAAAATACAGAATAAGAGTTGCCAAATTCCAAGAACTTTTCAGACCATGAGACATTTCAGGCATTGGGTGAACTTAATTTACAGAGGGCCCTTGCCAGGGAACAGTTATTTGATCATATAAATGTTGTAGAGAACAGTTGGGCCATATCACTGACATAAAAAATACAGAATAACAGAAGATAGCAGAACAGAAATACAAAGCTACATAGAGCTTTTTGCATATTCTTGTGCTTGGTTAGAGAAGACAGTAAACTAGTTTTATTCTCAATTATGTTACTTTTATTACATAGATTATCATCACCTAACTTCTGGAAAAAACTGAGGAAACAGTTTAGTGCTTTCCTAATCTGCACTAAAGTAAGATCAGCATATACAGCCATGGAATGGAAGTTATAAATGTCCTTGACATTATCATTTATCAGCTGCTCTTCCACAGTCTTATTATTTATTATAGGTAAGAATCTTCCCACTTTTTCTATTTTTTTAAAGTCACTGGAACTGTTTTATATATTCCATATATGTTCAAAACATATAATCATAAATTGAATGCTATCCATCTAAATATTACCAAATGATAAAGTTCTCTACTTTTCAAGTATTCCAAATTTGGAAGCCCAATATTGGAGGATCTTGCCTGGGAAATCTAAATCTAGGTGTCAAACCTGTCTATAGGAATGAAATTATAAAGGTTAGTTCAGGCTTGGGAAGTCATGGCTAGTTTGTGTCAATCAGGTAGGAAACTCATAGAGGAATAAAGTTTTGACTTCTTCATATCACAAATCTTAAAGCTATTGGGAAAAATCCTGACTACCAGTTTAGCAGGTAGGGTGATTTCATTCCGAAAAAAAATTTGGCAATCTGACTCGTAACATTTTTAAAAATGAGTATAACCTAGGATTTTTATTTGTTTTTTCCATTAATTTAGGAGACACCCAGTTTCGACCCCTTTATTCTTCTGTGAAGGAAAGGCAGGCAACAGGAGCCAGGGCCTGGGCCCCAGTCCAGGTCACAGCCCAAAGGCAGGTGGGTCACAGCCAGAGCCCACAGCCCATGTCGCTTCTAGTCACACCCCATGATATTGCACTATTTCCCCCAAGTCAGGTGTCCTTGGGCCTTGGTAATGAAATGCGTAAGAACTTAGCAGTCAGCAGCAGAAACAAGCTCCCAGCGCAAGGAACTTCCTGGCTTCCTTGAGGTGGACAGGGCTCGGGGCCAAGTGTCCGGGCTGAGTCCCTGCTCCAGGTCACCCGACCCTTCAGTCCTTCCTTGCGGTTCCTTGACTCCTGGAAGCTGACTAGAGCAGCACAGCAGCTCGGCTCGAGTCAGAAAAGCTGTCCTGTTCTGACGCAAGGAGAAACCAGGATGCAAATTCTCTTTGCCTGGTCAACCCCTTTATTCTTGACATATCTCTTGGAGGAGAGTGAAATAAATAGAATTTTCATAAAAAGTAAATTTTATTCTACCTTAATATTCATAGTTATGCTATATAATATTTTTAAAATTATAACTTTCATTTTCATGCCAAATTTGCACAAATCTATTATGTACATGATCGGGGAAGTGAGAGCCAGAGTTTCATAAACTGGTTTCTAACTGCCAATTTTTTAGATAAATATCTCCCAAAATTTGGACATACATATCTATCATTAAGATGAAATTGAGAACACTTGTATAACTCTAGATTTTTATCTTTAACAAGTTTCCACCTCCTAGTCTGATTCTGACCACAGAAAACATCACGAGAGGCAGGGGGGGCAGAGCTCATTCTTTGGTCTTCCAGTAAATGTTTATCGAGAGTCTACAACTGAGATCATCGTTATTGGATGCTCAGGAACCAGTGTGAACAACACAGCGATGGCACTGGGGAACCTACGACTACTAGGTTAAGAGGAAAGAGAGAAGAGAAATGCATGGAAGAATACTTTCTTTTGCTTTCAGTGATGTATGGAAAATATATTTAAATGTATCTAGAAAAATTCAAAGTGCTGAGTCATATACATAGTGTAAGTACTACAGTATTACTTATTATAGATGCTGATATTTCTCAAAGACCTATGGCAGTTTAACTCTTTATAGGACTTATAATCTGATCTGGAAATATTTTAGAAAACCCAAAATTTAAAATTCTCTATCAGATTAATGAAATTATTTCTTAAATTACTGACCACGAGGACTATGTAGCAGTTTTACACATTGTTCAAACTCTGTCTTCCACAGTCACAATGCTTATATCTTTATTGTTTTCCCTTAAAGATTATCTCACAATTTTTCACAGGACAATGATTTTTAAATAGACATAAGTGATAATGGGATTCTGAAAGCCAGTTTTCTTCCACTTCTGTTTTAAATCATTTCTTCACAGAAGAAACTGAGGCTCATGGAGGTTTAGAAATCTTTCTAAGGTGTAATCTCCACCTGCTTCTCTTTCTACACACTTGTGGTAGGAAAATCATCTGTCTGAACAGTTTTAGAACAATTCTGTGCAAAAAAGCAAAAATAGAAGGGACTTCATTCTTTACATTTATGATCTATGTTTCTAATTAGAGCTCTACTTTAGTGGAAGAACAAGTACTTCATTCTTTCAAATGGTCTTTTATTTTGCACTAAAATTTTTTATTGTTTTTGTCAAGTAAAGCTGATTGACATTGTAGGTTTACTAATATATTAACCATCATTTTTTTCTTTTTGCTAAATGACTCCTGACATTAATGTAAGTATATATATTTGTAACTTCTTGACAAAGTTTACATATAGCATCAAGGCAAAACCCTTCTCCTCCCTCTTCAGAGCCCATCCTCTATGTAAAAACACTTATGCATAGAAACCAGTATAGGTTTTCATGCCGACTGAAAATACATGAATTTATTCTTGAACAACAGCTCATATATTAAAAATTACAATGGTAAACATGCTATTTACAGAAATATGCATGGAGAACTGAAAAGAGCACATGTTATACATCAGAAAATATTGAATTAAGAGTGGTTAGATGTCCTAATGCTACATGTGAAAGAGAAATAAATGAAAATCCATATAGGATAGTATGAAAAATCTACCAAGTCTGAGTTTTCAAGACAGTTCTAGTTTCAAGTATTTGCTCTTGTTGTTAGGTCACGTGTCCTGACTATTTATTTATTTATTTACTTAAAGAATAGTATAGCTGCAGGAAAAGCGTATTTTCAGAGCTAAGATGTTACAGTAGCTTATAAGACCAAAACAATGACTAGGAGGTAATGAAAACATCATTGCCCCAAAATTTAATTTCCTCTTACTGCCTGGTCCCTGCACCCTTCCCACTAGACTCTTGATTTTCTAAGACACCCTATTGTTATCACCTAACACCTTTCAGAGTATTGGTTGGATTCCTGCCTCTCAACTCTCACCACTCCTGTCTCATTGGTAAAGCCATGACCTAGACTATACTTTCATCATCAGTTCCTTCTCTTAGCTTCTCTAACCTCATTAGCTGGATAGAGACCTCGTTACAGCATAGGGAGCAGCTCTCATACTGAGCATCTCTATTCTGTCCTGTGAAACCCACCTCAGGCCTAGGAAGTAGTTTCAGTCTTCCTCGTGGCTGTGTTCTCTCCCCCAGAATAATCAATGGATAAAAAATGCCAGTTCCCTCCTTGCTAGTGAGCTTTCTCTCTGGAGGAAAGGGGAATTTAGTGGTGGTACAATCTTGTGTCACTTAATGACAGGGATGTCCTCTGAAGAATGTGTTGTTAGACAATTTTGCAATTGTGTGAACATCATAGGGTGTACTACACAAGCCTAGATGATAGAGATCAGTCCCTGGACACGGCCTCTTGATGCAACCTAAAGATTCAGTAAATACGAGATGTCTGAGGCTGCTGTCCATGTAACAGCATAATGCTTTACAGTAAACTTTTTAAAGTAGAAGGAGTATACACTAAAATAATGATGGAAAGTGTAGTGTAGTGAAAACATAACCAGTAACAAAGTTATTAATTATCATTATCAAGTAGTATGTACTATACATTACGGTATGTACTATCCTTTCATATGACTGGCAGTGCACAGGTTTCTTTCCATCAGTGTCACCATGAATATGTGAGTAATGCATTGCGCTATGACATTACAATGGGTATGCATCACTAGGTGATAAGAACTTTTCAGTTTCATTATAATCTTATGGACACCACTGTATAATCAACCATCATTAATCAAAATATCACTATGTGGCATAAGACTGTGCAAAGAAAACAGTGTATGATATTAAAAAGCTATTATAGAGGGAGTAAACAAATGAGCTAGGAAAGTTGTGGTCAAAGTACAGTTCTTTAGTGAGTGATTTTGAAGGTAGGGGAGTTTCAGATGAGAGAAAGGTAAAAATGAGAGAGTTCCCTGGAAATACAGGGGTCAAAGTGTTGGTTGAGTGTGGCACAGGTTGAGATGTCTGCTAATATAACCTGGGGAAGAAAAGACAAGAATGAATATGGATATAGGAAGATTTATAGAGTGGTAAGTAAGAATCTTAAGACTCTTCTACCTGATGGCTCCTATTTATTTTTTTCAAGTAGAAGTCATCTACTAAGAGAAAAAAAACATGACTATTTTGGAGTTAGAAGAAGAAAAATAAAACTGGAAATAGTCATTAAGAAGTATGTTCTCAGGGTTCTTATGAGGAACAGTAAGTGTTATGGAATGCTCAAAGCACAAATGAGATTAGTGATCATATGTTCTAGTAAGACATCTGGTTATTTCCTGTGAGTCAGTGGTTCTCTATGCTAAAGTAACACTGTATTCACCTCTTATAAAGGACAGATTGCTGAGGCCCCGTTCCCAGAGTGTCTGACTGAAGAGGACTGGAATGGGTTGAAATTTTTCTATTTCTAACAAGTTCCCAGGTGATGCTACTGCTAGCACCATGCTTTGAGAACCACTGTTCTAAAATTTCTCCTTCTAACAGTTCCAATCCACAAACCCCTGAATTTGGTGCATTTTGCTTTAATAAAAACACATTACAAAAGCAATCAGGATAGAATTTATAGGTTCCTTATAACATTCTCCTGGCTCTCCAAATTTCTCAGATGATTTCAATAAACTTATCATCTAGCAACACTAACAATACATTCTGGATAATGTACTCCAGCTCTCTTCTACTTAGACATTTTCTTCATGTTTCACACAATTACCACCCACCTCCACCTGTCACTATTCCTATCAAGTAGACTGTTCTCTGCACCTCCTTACAATAACCTGTTATCTATGGCTCAAAGAACTTCTTTATATAGATTCTGGGTTCTGGTCCAAATTTGCCTTCCTTTATTGAACTATTATTGTTCCAAGAGTCTTTGCCACTTAACTAAGTTATATCACTCAAAATACAATGATAAATTTTATATATCGACAAATTTCTTTATTGACATTTCTTCATTATTGCACCTATCAGTACAATTAATACCTTAAAATATCTTGCCCAGAAAAATATGCACTATGTATTATAAACTAATAATTACACACTTTTTGGCTTCTACAGAAAGACTAGATAAGATTATTCAGCCAACAATTGTCAAATATGGGGAGACAGAAAAGGAGAATTAAAATCACTTTTAAATTTGTTCCACAAAATGTTTGTCCTGTGGCTTACAAGGGGATCAGCAAAAAAATAATAAAGGTTATCTCTCATTGTTTTTTAATCTTTAGAGACTTAGTTTAAAGTTATATATTATTAGAAGTGTCTGTGGATTTCCCTACCTTATTTTTCAAAAACTGAGTAGGCCAGAAAAGCATTCTGTGGCTTTGGTCAAAGTCATGACAAGGTTCCTCTAAGTTCTCCAGTTTCTCTACCAAATAACTCTTGCCAGCTCCAAGTACTGTGGCTTGATCTTTATGTAAGAGTGAACTGGCAGAGAATTACTGACAAGTTTTCTTTAGTGATAAGTATAGCAAAGACAAATTAATCAGAAATTTTATAAAGGCAATCTCTTCACAGGATGCCCTACATATCAAGTCTGATCAGTGTCAGAGGACCACAAGTACAAAAAAAACCCACTAATATGTTTTTTTCAAACATATCAATATAATGAGTACTGTTAATCTATTGGAGACCAAGTGATGATCTCTTTGTACACAGAAGTTGCCTTTATTCATCACATTTCTTTTTTCTGGTTTACTTGATAACTGATTGCATTTTTTCCAACAAAGCTACATACCTTTAAAAAAGAATGGAAATTTCCAGAAAAAGCTTGCATACCATTTTTCATTATCATCACTTCCATAATGTTGTTTTATCAAAATTATATTAGGCAAAATTATTTTAGACTTTATCAAGGGATTTGGCAAGGCTTTAATAGAAGCCAATTTTAATGCTACTGGAAAAAAAAAAGCAAAACAATCACACAAAACAAGTGACCACATACCAACTGCTGTCATGTAATCCCATCGGTCAACGAGGCACATATTGAAGATGAGGTGATCAGATGTTTGCCCCTGGCCAATAAGTGAAATCTGCCTCTCCAAATTCTGGCACACAGATGAAGTCCAGCCAATGAGAAACCAAAACACTACCAAAAGTATTACTGCAAGCATCCTCATGACCCGGCCACCAGTCATGTATGGAATTCGCTGTGCTGTTCGTGAAAGAAACACCTTCAAAACCCTGGAAACAAAGAAGATCAAAACATGAAGTCAAACCTAACACTGAGAAAGTAAAACTCTAAAATATTTCATTTTTTCTAGGTGAAACTTAAACCCAACCAAAATTTATTTATGCAGAGTTTTAACATGAGAAAACTCAGCAACACCATTGTTCATATTTTTATTTAATTTCATTTTAGTTTATCTACCAACAGCAAAATAAATATCCTGCATTAGAGGTCATTGGTCCAGGTGATTCGTATATGACTGAATTTCTTTGAGCATGTCTCAGTATTTCAAGAAAAATTCTTAAGACTTTAGAAAGAACTATAGGTAAGCATTGCTCAGATAAATAGGGTTTCTGGGTTATCAAAAGTAGTTCCAAAAATACCTAGTTAGATTTTCCATTATTATACTCAGTCAAAAATTTCCTTGGATGAGTTATTTATTTTTATAACACACTTTTATTAAAGGCATTTTTTGGACATCATTTCATGTGACTACCCTTCATAGTCATTTTGTCATATCACCAAAAACAATAATGAAATATTATAAAAACAAGGGATATTTGAGGGATATTTAAATACCAGCCCAAGGGAATAAGGTCATTTCATTAAGAGGTAGATTGGGATAATCTATTAAGAAATGTGATTTTGCTGGGTGCCAGTGGCTGATGTCTGTAATCCTAGCTATTCAGGAGGTAGAGTTCAGGAAGATTGAGATTCGAAGCCAACCTAGGCAAATAGTTTGCAAAACCCTATCTTGAAAATACCCATCACAAAAAAGGGCTGGCAGAGTGGCTCAAGGTGAAGGCCCTGAGTTCAAGCCCCAGTACTGCAAAAAAAAAAAAAAAAAAAAAAAGAAAGAAAGAAATGTGAGTTTTAAAAATTTTGGAGTTTTTTTCTATATATATGATTCAAGTACCCAGGGTTGAGAGCTACTGGATTGAAAGATATCTAAGAACTAATCTACCTCTAAATATTGTGCAAAGACAAAATGCAACCTTACTACACAGATCCTGTAGCCATCCATTCTTCAATTTCATCTCTAGAATATTCTCAGCTAATTTTTAACTTCCCATCCCCTTTTGATATTGTATCACAAAAATGTGATTCAACATAAACCACCATTCACTAATGATATTTTCAGAGTATCTATAATTAATTTCCATAAGTCATTTGCCTAACTTTCTATTTCCTTTCCACTTCATAATTTTAATAGCTTTAAAACTATATGAAATCTTCATAAAATCACTATAAATCTAGAGTTGAAGCAAATATACCTACATGAAATAGCTTAGATATGTTATGCTATATTTTCCTCTATATATTGGCCTTTGGTAGCTCTCTGTGAATTAACACAAGACATCCAGTAAAGAAAGTCATTTTGCAAAAGATTCTTATTTATCTTTCCTCCTGCCCCAGTTTCTTTAATCTCACAGTCCTTTAACTAACACAGAGGGTAAATTTATTGAATTGTGAATAAAATACTTACCCTTAATTTTTCTGTGAACGATGTAAAAATAAAACAGTACCAAATCAGGGGTACAATGGCTCTCTTAACTACTTTACATTTGTGTTCACCAGGTTAGCAGTTATTCTCCATTCCTTCTGTTCTATGTGTTACAAGCTGCCCAGCCATGTTGATCACTGGCACTAGCAGCTAACACACCCTTATGCACTAGTGTGTAGCGTGCCTCAAGCACTTCTTCAACCAGCTAAATTGCTATTTACTATGAATCACTTGTATTTGTCCCTAAATTATACCCACCATGATCACATTATAGAATTTAATTAAATATTAAATAAAATAATTATACATGGTTGCAAAACAAAATCATACTTCTTTCTATTAAAATCTACCTGGAATGCTTCAGAAAGACTCTAAAATAAAACATTAAAATGCAATGTTAACTTAGCAGTAAGTGAGGTAACTTTAACATGCAAGGGTAGTCAGTAAACTATGTGAAAAAAATCTTTAGGTTCCTAATCCTATTAAAAGAACCAACATTGTGACCACAGTGTATGTACCAAAACACAGCATAATAGATAATGTATTTTAGTGATTTATGCTAGAAAGAGAATAAACTTTGAATATCAGACCCATAGTCAAAGAAGAGGACTTACTTTTTTAAAAGCCTAGTGAATGATTGTTTGTGTGCTGTAATTACAGCTATCTATACATTTCTTTAATGCCTTTCTGCTTTAAACAACTTTATCAGTGAACTAACCAATTATTAATGTTGAGTATTTTGAATATGAGGTCTTTTATTATAATTAGTAGATCAAAAGACTCAATCTCTATATTAGAAGTGACATAAATTTTTGAAAAATTAAGAGCTTTCCAGTTCCAATACTATTTTCTGTAGGAGAAATTTGGAGTTACTATGTAGATATAATTGTTTCTGGCTACCTGAATAAATTTTAAATTGAGAATGAATAGGCTGTCAAAAGAGAAAACTTGACCCACTTTTTTCTTTTAGGTATTCTGTATTTTAGCCAAGGAAGAAAGAAAATTATTACAAATTCTAGTTTTTACTCTTAATTAGAATATAGTTATAATATACAAAGGATAACAAACATGCGTGAGGTGTCATGCTAGGCAACATGGAAGACATAATGATACGATTGCTTTCTAGGAGCTGACAACCTAACTATACATAAGTTTTAAATTGATACCATATAAAATAGCACACAAAAGTTATTCATTATATGTAGTGACTAAGTCTACTAACCTAGAATATGAGGTATTTGAACTGAGGCTTGATGGAGATCAATGCATGGAAATGGAAGAAATGGACAAGATATAGGGATCTTGGTATTCTAGTGATATAGGTATTCTAGTGAAGGAAAGAATTACAAAAAGTACAAAGCAGAGAAATGTAAGCTAGCTTTGGTGGATGGTGGGTAGAATTACTTGGCAGGTTGAAGATTGTCCCAACATCTAGGAACTCACAGGGAGTTTTCAAATTATTGCAAGGAGTTTCCATCAGGTTGAAAAATACAGTTTTATAGAAAAAGTTATTTTCTATACTTTATTTCCATGGCAGAGATTTAGAAAACCATTCATTTTCTGATGCTTGAAGACTCTCACAATCTTTGAACCTCTAAACCTCAGAGAGCTAATAGTGGATTCATTAAATAACTATCTCCTTTAAAATACTTCTAATCAGATGAAGTTTGATTGCAGAGGAAATCTGTGATGTGAATTTGATAATCTTTTAGTCAAGAAATCGCATTTCTAGATTATCAGAAAGCTTGTGTTTTGGTTTTTTTCAATGACCCTTGGGATATTTATTACACATACTGAGAATTCAAAGTTGCCAGAAATCCCATAATCTCATTTAGAGAGGAAAAACCAAAACAAAGCCCTCCTGAGTCTCTCATTATTGATTTTTACTGGCTTTTAAATAATAAAAACATAATGTAAGTCTGTATTTAAATCTAAGCATTTCAGAATATTGGTTTTTGTAAAATAAGATGGATTTTCTAGCACTGCCTTAAAAAATGAGGAAATTCTGCTATATCTCTAAAAAAATGAGCTTTTGTTAGTTTATGACACTCCCAGAAATATCCAGAACTTAATATAAAAAGGCATATTTAAAGTATACTTTCACTTCTTGTTATTAATAATACATAAATTTATGGAAATCATGCTGAAATGATGAAGAAAAAGGATAATCTAGGAATTGCCTGTCACTATATTTACCTGCCTTCACTTTCTTACTTCCCACACATTTCTGGTTTGAACTTATATTACCCCACTGTAAGGACTTGTACTTAGGTTATCAATTGCCTTCTTCCAATTGATATTGTTCACTCCTATTTTACCTGATGTCTCTCCAGTTTTGGACACAGCTGAAGCCCTTGGTCTGGGTAACTTGAAGTTCTTCCTCCTTTTCTGTCAGCTTCCTTTTGATTTTGATTGTAGAGTCCTCTTCCATAGTCTTCCTTTTAAGTGGCAGTCTTTTCCAAAGATCTCCTAAATGTCACCATTTCTATTCTTGTTCTATATACCATACCCAAGCAATTCCACCTGCTCCCCTGTTTCAGTTGTTATCTACCTGCTAGCAAGTCCAAAATCTATGTCTTCAGTTCAGATCAATCTCCTGAACCCAGGATCTGTATGCCTATTGGACATAAACAGGTCCCGAAGTAAAATCACCCCGTCTTCGACTTTGCCCACCTCTGACCCATTTTGCTGTGTTACCCATCTCATCAGAGTACCACTGACTGCACAATGCAGAAACCTGGGAATGAACTTTGATATTTTTCCCTCACCCACATTCCAGCAATCAAATGAATCATCTAAATTTAATTTCTATGTCTTAAATATCTTTCAAATCCTCCTATTTTTCTCCATCCACACTATTACTACCTACTCCTGCCCACCAACTTATTCTTATAATAGTTTACTAACCAGTCTGCTGACTGGTCTTGCCCGCCTTCACTCTGCACAGTCCACAGAAGTTCCTCTATCCTATGGTAAAATGCCTCTAAAAATTAGGTCCTTTTCACCTGAGCACCACTTTCTCCTTTTTACAGTTCAGCAAGTCCCTCTGTACTATACGCCTGTACCCTCTCTCTGAGTCCCACTTCCTCACGCCCTCCCAAACCACCAATACAAATGCAAAGTTCAGCTACATCCTACTTATTCCCCAGGTCTCAGTTGAAATGTCACTTGCTCTAGGCCAGTGGTTCCCAAATAAGTAGCTTCAGTGACCTGGAAATTTGTTAGAAATGGGACTTCTTTGATCCCAACCAGAACTCCTGAGTCAGAAACCCTGGGGGGAGGACCCAAAAATCCCTTATAACAAATCCTCCAGGAAATTGTAACAAAGGTAAAGTTTGAGAAGTGCTACTCTAAACAATTTTTCCTCACAGGCCTAAGATGGGTGAGGGTGTCTTTCTAATAGACTCTTCAGGCCTCCTAAAATAATTCCTGAGTTTTTACTGTGCTGGCAACAGAAACTTAAACCTTCTAGTGTAACAAAAATTTCCAATTTCAGAACCTTTTCATTTGTGATTTTTCAATATCTTTCTTTTCTCCTTTTTTTTTGGCAGGGGGAGCAAAAATTACGATGTCATTAGAAGGAAAGAAAATGGCCAAAGGAACATAGCACTCCAACATCTCTTTAATTTACAAAAAAGAATGAATATGTACATCTTCAAGCTATCTAGTCTTCTGTTTTATTAGTAGAGTAGCCCTAATATACTAAAGTTCTCCATTCAAGTTTAATTTCTATTAATCTTTGTACCTTTATATAAATTCCAGAGAATAAATGCTGGTTATAAACAGCATGAGGTGATGGTTACCTGCAGTGAAGGTAAAGCAGCTCCATTTCTGACAGAAGGACCTGGAGACTGACCATACAAAAGGACTGCATGTTGCTGCCTGTCATTCTTCTGTCAATGGTGGCAAGTCCCCATGTTAGTTAACTTTTCATCAGTTTTTCAAAATTTCATTATCAGAAGCAAATCAGAGCTACATTTTTGTCATTGGATTTTAGATAAGGATTAAAATGGGTTGGCATAGCCTGGCCAAAAATAGCTTTTAGGCATTTATCAGACTTCAAGTTCAGTAAGATTATCATGAGTGTATTAAGTTATTGCTGGTATAATAAAATTCACAAGTGGGTCTCCCTAATATAGGTATTTTTGTCAATTTCAGTGATCTTCTTGAGCTCTCATATCACATGTTGTTCTTCCTTTCTTCTCACTTTATCATAAGTAGATAGGATAGGAAGGAATTATGAAAAAAAGAAAGGAAGGAAGGGAGGGAGCGAGGGATGCAAGACTGTTCTGTGTGCTGAATCTTAGACATGGAGCCACAAAGAACATTGGGGATTATCTATTCTGATCCTTTTAATATATAGAAATAATTCTGAGACCCAGTGAGGGGAGTCATTTATTTAGCAAGTAGCAAAACTATCCTCTTAATCTCACATGAAGACTTTTTCCAATTACAGTATTTTACCAAAAGAGAACTATTATCTGGCTCAGAACCTGTAACAGCCTTAAAAAGCACAACATGAATTTAATTCTCCAAACATACCATGTCTCCTCCACTTTCCCATAGATTTAAATACTACCATTCTATCAAAACTCATTCAGTTACCATTTATCCTTATACATTTAGTTACAAAGCATGATGCTACCCAGCTTGGGGAACAGAGAGAAGAAAGAATTTGGTAGCTCCCAGAACCAGAGCCAGCACTGAGAACTCCAATCAACAATATATTCAGACAGCACTTACAGGAAAACAGAAGCAAGGCATAGAAAACAGCTCTATTGGATATAGCCTAGTCAATCATCAGTCAATCAAATACAGCTTAACTGTTTGATTATGGCTTAGAAGGCCACTGGTTCATCTGCAACTAGCCAAAGCTCAGTGGCTATTATTAAACTCTACATTGGTTTCACCCTCTGAACCCAGTGCTGGTGTACAGTCCAAATTCATGTCTTCCCACATGATATTATTTAACAATATAAAATGGTTAAAATGACACAGTTTTAATGTTAATATTTAAATCTTGATCTATTCTTAACTTACAACTGAAGATTTAGGTTTACAGTCTGAGAAAAGTCTTTTACCCTGAAATATAGGTCAATTACACAGAAGTAATTCCCAGGGATGCCATAAATCTTTTCTTTTTTAATAAAGACTGTGCATATGAGAATGAGGTAGGAAATGAAAAATTATTTCTCTTTCTAAGGACAGTTTCAATCTAATTGTATAAGACCTAATGGCTCTAATTTTTCAGTCTCTTTAGCATACATTTATAGAAAAAGAGTGGTGCCAAACCACAAAAAAATGACAAAATTCTTTGCAAATATGAGCTTACTATTTAACATGAGTGATCATTTGCAAAAACAAGAAGAAAACCTACCTAATTCTCAAAGAATAGCTGCACATTAATACATTTCTTCTATTTCAGGTGCTAGTCTCATAAAAAGAAATGTTAAAAATAATTTTTAAAAACCTCTATAATAACTCTTGCATTAATTTCAACATTAAACCACAGAAAAATATGCAAGCACACTATCTGTGGCTGCAGTCACAGAAATAATTTAGGAGATAACTGTGTGAGTACACAACAATGGTTGAATTTGATAATATTTTTAACTGTTAGATGGTATTATTTGTGTTGATGTAGAAGAACTTTGAGTTGTGGCCAGTGATGCTTCTAGAAATTAATCATGAAGTGCTGCTTGTGATTGCTCTTTAGATGTCATGCTGTTTAATTATTTATGCTTTGTCTCACTAGTCCATTTAAAACACTTTGACTTGGTAGGTCCCAAAGTGCCTACCGCATTGCCTTGCTGTTATAGGTCATAAGTGTCATACACTGTAGCAAATATTCATCTATTCTCACATGTAAATTGATTCCTTCATTAAAATGATAATGCATGGTCAAAGCAAATAGCTAGAAAACATAAACAAAGAAAGAAAATCACCAAAAACAGTACTTTTATAATTTATACTGTAATGAATACTCTTGCAGATAATCTTTGTGCATACTTTAATTTTTTTAGACTTCAGAAAGTAAAATTACTCAGTTTTTGAAAAGACAATACGTATTACAAAATACAGTGGGTTGTACTGACTAGCACTCTCTCCAGCAGAGGATGAGCATCTTGCCTTACTGGATACTACTAGTATTGACAATTTCATAAACTTCTTAAACACCCTTTCCTATTGAAATTCATAAAAAACTATACTACACTGTATTTGCTCTGCTTTCATTACTAGTTTCATTGAACATTTTTTCATAAAACTACTACATAGGCCAAGCATATATTTTCTTTGGAAAACTGTCTATTCAATTCCCATTTCAAAAATTGGGTGATTTGTTCCTTAATTGTTGAGTTATAATAATTCTTTATATATTATAGACATAAGACTGCCAGGATTGCCAGAAGGCTGATGACCAACTGGCAAATTTTAATTTTTCTCAGCAAGCTTTATACAAAAGAGAAAGAGACTTAAACATCAAAAACACTCTGACCTAGTTACAACCTTTCTGTGTTTTCCACCCTGCATTCTTACTGCCAGTGTCCTTGACTAAGTATAAACTTCTTTTCAGTCAAGGGAAACCATTTAGCATTCCTTCCCACTGTGATAGAGGCATGGTGCACCTGCAGATTCCAACCTTGTCGGAATGCTGCTAAGCCACAGTGACCTTGTCAGACTATGGCTTTTGGTTGCCAACACAAGACACTTACTGGAAATATAATTTGAAAATGTTTTCTTCTGTTCTGTGGGTTTTCTTTTAATTTCTTATAGTGTCCTTTGATGCACAAAAATTTAAATTATTGAGGCCACTTTTTCCCTTTGTTACTATGCCTTTCTATTATCACAATGTTATGAATACTTATAATCCCTTTCTTCTGAGAGTTTTATGTTTCAGCCTACATTTAAGTCTTGGATCCATTTGGAATTAATATTTGTGTAGGTATAAGGTAGAGAAGTCCCCCTTCATTCTCTTATCTGGGGCTATGTGGCTATGTCTACATGTGGATACCAATTTTCCCAGCAGCATCATTGAAAAGACCATCTTTCTCCATTGAGTTGTCTTGGCACCCTTATAGGAAAGCAGTTAACCATAAAATTGTGGGCTTAGCTCTTGACTCTGAATTCTATTCTGTTCATCTAGTATACAGGTGACAACTGCAGGCAGGTGAGGCAGCAAACAGCCTGTAAAAGTAGACTGTTTCACCTTGGCTTTTAAAGAGGCCTGTATTCCCTTCTGTTCTGCAGCATGAATGAGTCAACCTCACTTTCCTCTTTTTCTCTGATTTACTGCACATAAAGAACAAGCTATTTCTACTTGAGAGCATAGATTTGGACATAGGCATGCTAACAAGGAACATGAGGATAACAACAAATTTAAAAATATCATCGAAGAAGTCCTAATTCTGAATTACCAGATGGGTTTGTCATTTTGAAGGTGATTAGGACATTGTACATGTGTGCACATACATATAACAAGTTGAAAGAATAAAAACCTAGGCAACAAAATAGTCTCATCTTTCAAGCAATGGGTATAGCCATAAAATGTATACTGGAGTACAAGCCTCTTTTCAGAGATCTAGACATAAAATATTGATGCTATTATTAGAAAATAGAGCATACTTATAAATATTTGAAAAATAAAAGCTCCACATTGAAAGGCTTAGGGTGCAGATGCTATACAATAAACTGCATTTCAAAATTATGTGTCATAAAACAAAGCAAATACAACACCTGAATTCAGACAAAATAAGATGAGCTTTAAGTCTACTTAGTTTTCTGGGTAACTACATTCCTATTCTATTCATATTTATTAGTATACTCTGAAAGGAAGAATAATTAAAATAAATTTGGCTTTTATTTCAATTTTTTATTCAAAAGGTACTCATTGATGTTCAAGGTTTTATATTAATATAGACTTCTGGTTTATAAAAGGCATCTTTTGTCAATATGCATATATTTCACAAATTGTTTACTTTGTATGAGTAGATTAGACTAATTATTAATTTGTAAATGGAGTGTTCAAGGTAAAAATCCTTAATTGGTTTCTGTAAGAGTCCTAGGCCATTCAGCTGGGATCCTTCGCCGTGTTGGACAAGGCAGTGTGGCAGGTCACTGAAGGGGCAGAGTGGTGAGGAACAAGTAGAGAGAACTCGGCAGCTTCCCTCTAAATTCTAGCTAGCTAGACATTTTATAATTAAAGAGTAACTCTTTGAAGTAGTTTTGTTTTCATGGCACATGGGGAAGCCATTCAAAACAGCTAGCTGTGTGCAAGGTCCCAATGGATGCAGATGCAGGTGCCTCCAGACAGACTGCAAATATGCCAAGAAAGGGAAGATGTGTAGGGAAAAGTGAGAGGGGAGCAACTGCCTATTTCTCAGGTTTTTAAGGACTTTTTCTTGTTAGGTGCTTTCAAGCCTATAAATGATCAAAATGACAAAAATGAAGGGTCCACAAAGCTAAGGTATATAACTACACAGTATTTCTGAGAATTAGCTAGAATCAGGATAGCATACAAATAGTCTGTGTACTTGCATGAGTCTCTGGTATGTTTCATTCCAATGCTTTCTTAATTAATGCAATTATGAAGTAAATTTATATTTGTTAAGAGAGAAATTATTTTTGAACTTTCCTGTTTCATTAAATACAATTTAAAATGATAAAAAATGTCTCTGGGGAGATTGCCTAGATTTTAGTCTCAGGGAGTTCGGGTGGCACTTAATGAGTTATTAAACAGCAAAAAGAGAAAGTCAAGTTATTTATAAAACTAATTATTTTCTAGTTTCTTAAAATTCCAGTTTTAGAGTTCTGAAACCATAATCTAAAGTCTTCATTCTCTAAGAATTCACCTTAAGCATGCCATTTAGTTACTCATCTAGTATATAAGAAGGTGTATAGGAGGTACAGGTAAAGAAGGAAAAGCTTGGCTATTTTTCAATTTACCTCCGAGGCCAACTAACTTTCTGTGGCTTTGGAACTTACTGTTTCTATCCAAATAGTGCCCTGAGTGATAGGGAAAGAGACTTTCGTTAGAAGTGTAAGAATGAATTCCTTTTCTCTGATGAACACTGTGGTTCTTAAGCAATATCACTATGAGCAATTTTCTACTTGAAGGTAATCTATATCCCAGACCATTGAACCAGTCAAGAAGAGAAGCCACAGTAAGCTCAGCAAAAAGAAGGCCTGGGATCCACATCATTATCAGGATCCATATGGCAAACTGCTATTTCCTAGTCAAAATGCAATGCCCACAGCTATGTGTTCAAAGGATACTTTATGGGTATATTATTTTGGCTGAGGTGGGCAACTGGCTAAAACTGTTTTGAAATGGTAAAATCCTTTTTACCATGACTTGGGACCTTGCTTTGGTTCAGATATGGCTTCAGTGTGTCTCCCCAAAGTTCATGTGTTGTATGAGAGGCCATGTGGGAAGTGTGGAACATTTAAGAGGTGATGCCTCATATGGGTCAAAGGTTAGCTCTCATGGGACCCCTTGCCTTAGTCCCTGACAGGTGATTGTTGTAAAAAGAACAGGCCTGGCTTCATGCAGCTCTCTGGCTCCCCATTTGGAGATGTGTTGTCCTTGGCCATGGGACCTTGCAAGGCAGCACTATGCTGTCTGGACTTTCAGTCTTCAAAACTGTCAGACAAATAAACTCTCTTTTAGCATAGAGTTAGCTTTCCTTGGATATGTTGTTATAGCAAGCAGACTAATACAGATGTTAAAGATGTTAAATTCATCTCTGGGCAAGGAAACTTCTAAAAGAATGTTGTGGCAGCCCATAGTCACTTGCTTAGCTGCTTAAAAATGAAGGTTATTTTACAAATGAGGGATGACCAATGCCTTGACCAGTAGACAGATGGGCCTATACTTCATCAACAGAGTCAAGTAACAGCCCTTGGGCCCTTGCCTACCACTCCATTTAAGATACTCTGCCTCTGATGATTGCCAAAATTAAGCCAAAAGAGCCCATCTTTATCATATCACAAGCTCTTAGCTTTTCTAGAGTGTCAACACTTGCTTTCCTCTTGCCTTTTTAAAGATTTCAGGTATTTGTTTTATGCACCCATAGAAGAATGTATAAAAGAAATCAGTATAAATACCTCCCAGTCACTTTTTAAAACTTACTAGGAAGCAAACTAAATGCATAAAAAATAAACCTTCCCACAAACTGTAAATATTTGGTGCTAATGAGCACAGTAGAGAAAACTGCTATGGGTTGTACTGTGAGCAAGGAGTACTGAATAATGCATGAAATGACAAGTCCCCATCCACAGCCAGAAGTCTCTCCACAACTTGCTTAAATATTCATTGGAAACATAGCACAAAAAATCCTTTGGTTTTTTTTCTTGATTAGCCTTAGAAAAATGGAAAACTAATGTGTTTTCAGAAACATTATTATAGGAAGTAGGAAAATAATCTTTTAGCATTAAGTTTTAAAATCTCTCTCCATACTCTCTCATTTAAAAGCATTTCCCCTTGGTGTCTCCTGAAGATATACCTGGCTATCTGAGCCTAGAGATATTGCCTTTCTGAGTTTCTTAGACAAACAAACGACAACAAACTAGCTTAGCAGGTGTTCTGTGAACTCACCAAGGAAGTGCAAGATGTCCTTTTAGATTTGCTCTACATCATTCATGAACTAAGTCAAATGTATTTATGGTTACTTGAAGGAAATTCCTTTTTGTAATGAATGAATCTTCTTTGTTTTGCCTACTTCAGTTCTTCTTTTCCTTATGATCCATATTGAGCTAGCTAAAACTTGTACCATTTTTCCCTCCCTCCTTCCTTCCCTCTCTTTTTCCCTTCCTCTCCCTCCCTCCTTCCCCTCTCTTTCTCTTCCTCCCTTTCTCTTTCTCCAAAGAGGAACAGTTTCAGTTGAAATGCATTTCATTACCTTGATGACCTGCTGATAAGGGGGTCTGTGGTCTGCAGATAATCTATGGAAATAATAAAGATAACTGAAAGTTGGTCTGGGGCTGGTTGTATAGCTCTGTGGTAGAGTCTATGCCTAGCATGCATGGGGCCCAGGGTTCAATCTGCAGCACAATAAATAGAATGAATGAATAAATAAATAAAGTTGGCCTCCCTTTTGTTACCACAGATGTTGATGATTCCAAACAAGATCAGTGACAAAATCCTCCTCCCCGAAGGGAAAGATCACTCCACCCTCCACGACCAAAATGCTTCTCTCCTAAGTGGCACTATTAACAATCAAAGGGCTGCTTTATAATTTTCCTCTGGAATGTCATGGCAGTCTTTGGCTATATGACTCTCAGATACAGAAGACACTGTCAGAGAAAAAGACCAGAGATTTGGTACAAGTGCATGAAGACTTCAAGTCTATTCCAGATGAACAGTACCATTTCTAGGGGCAAAGTGAAGTTCGATTTCTTTTTCAGGTTTGTTCAAGTTTTTAGTGTGCTAAGAATTCTATAAACACTATAATCAATCAGCAAAAGACCCAGGTGACAAAGAATGCTTAGTATTTCCACTAAGCCTTGAGATAAATGATGGAAATAAAGTAGAATTTCAGGGCTTTCTTGCCTATTCTATCTTCAAGGGATGATAACAGTCATTTCATATGCATACCCATAATTTCCTCAGAATGTTTTGTCTGGAGAGGTATGACTTACTTGCATTTAAAAAAATCTTGAAAAATTAAATTCTGGTGAAAATGGGGCTACAGTATTCAAGAGACATTATGCCTTAGCTCAGGCTGCTTTGATCCTTCAACGTACTCCAAATCAGGTATTCCCAAAGCCTGATTATGTAGCTTTCCCTTTAATTCTATGACCTTCCCTGTATTCTTCTAAAAGACTAAATTTTTGCTTCATTTATCCATAGTCAGTTTTTGTGGTTTGCAACCAAAATATCCAATTTGATATATTTATAAACATTCAAATTATACATAATCCTTACAAATTTACAGGTGACATATTAGTCATTTACAGATGAGGAAACTAATTCTTAGGGATTCCTCATTGCATAAATAGACAATAACAGAACTAAAATTTGACTTTGGAATTGCCAGAATTTGTGTCATTCCTCTCTACCTTGTCACTGCAAAACTTGGACTTCCTTTCTTTAGGGTCACACATTGCTTAACCATAAGAGATATCAGCCAGAAAATATCTCTCACAGCTCCATTAACTACAACCATCCACACATCCATTCATTCAACAAATATCCAGTGCTTAGTACAGGCCAAGGGCAGCACTAGAGATGGAAGATGAAAAGCTGGGTCAGCCAGCCCTTCCCTCAGATGGCTCATATTCCTCTGGGAAGCTGATGATCAGTTTCCAGATAAACAATATTATAATCAGTTAGATTTAAGCATTACAGAAAAAGAAGACCCAAAATCAGTAGTAAAGCCATGTGGTTCATTCAGGATAGGAATAACTCAGCTCATTAAATTAGAAATAATCTATTCAATTTAAGCCTCTGTTGGAGTAATTCTTCATGCAATGACTTTTAGAGACACAGTAGAGAGAAAATAGTTTTAATTCCAGTCTTTAGAATAAACAAAAGAGATGATGATGAACTCTCAAGAGTTCTGCTGTATTTGTGCATCGCTTCTCGGCCTTTTGGCTAAGATCAAGTGTAGTATCTGCTGTATTTGTGCACTAGCTAGTATTTTCCTTAAGTCAGTTCTTATTTATTGATTCAAAATATTTTAAAGGAAACTTTATATTGTTATCTTAATTGACAAGAAATAAAAAGTAACCATAAAAATAAATATAGTGAAACAAAGAGAAGGAATCTGAAGGAGACAGCATTGTAGTGAAAGCTCTGAGGCTGAAGCTTGAGCCACTCTGTTACACAGGTGTCATTTTTTTTTAAAGACCTGCTGGTTCTAAACTAATTTTTCTCCTGGAAATAATCAGAAGGATTGAAAGAGAGTCTGAATGGAAGTAATTTCCTCATATTATGATTCAGTACTATATAACACTGTGTTTACACTGCAACAAATACCCTTTGCAGACCGTGGTGCTGTGTGTTTGGGAACACACTTAGGTAGCACACAGTGATTCAGAGAATATGAGTGTATTAATGTAGAGAGAACTCTGGAAAGCAGCTTCTAGTTCTTCATCTGACATTTCACTCAGTGCCCATCTTCTAACGGGCACTGAGATCTCCTGTATGTCAGGTATTGTGCTTGAGAGACTCCACGGGAAGACTCTCACTTCAAGGAAAAGATAAGTTAAAGTAATGAAGACAATTAAATAGAAAACCACAGAGCAATGAAGGTATTACAACAGAGAACAGGACAGACATTGAGTGTTAAACTGGTAAGAAGAGTGGTCATTTTCATGTTAAGAGAGAGCACCTGTTCTTTCAGAATTTCTAGAGGACCACTCTATGCTGTCACTGATGTCTGTTTCCTCTGGTAAGCATCAAGTAGGGAGTGGAAACTGGAAGCTGCTTAAAGAGTAGAAGGACACAACAATAAAATAAAAGTACCTGAGAGGCTGCCAGGAGAGTCAGAAAGAACATATACATGGGATGAATTCTTTCCTTTTCCATGACAGACAGACCCATAACCTCTTAGAGTCAGGGGTTATATTATGATTTAAATTGGACTTCCTGCAATCCAGTCCAAATTCTTTATACTTTACCATGTATATCTATATAAGACAGGAATCTTGAGAATCAAAGAGATTCATATTTATTCCTCAAAGATAATCTAGATCATTCTCAATTAAGTGCAAAAATGAAAGGGAGGGGGGGAGAGAGAAAGAGAGAGAGAGAGAGAGAGAGAGAATACTTTTATTGCAAAACACATGGGCAAATTAGCATGAAAATATGAATGACTTACTGTGGTTATCAAAGCAGCTTTAAAGCTGACTAATACACAGTGTTTACTCTATAGGAGGTTGTGGTTGTTTTTTGGTTTTTTGTTTTGCTTTGTTTTGTTTTTTATACTATGCTCTTTGGCACAACTTTACTCAGACTTTCTTTAAACACAGAAAAAGGGGGCAAGAGAAAGCCTTAGAACAATTTCTGGCCATCCCTAGCCTTTGTGAATAGGTAGTTTATTTTATTGCCTCATTCTTCCTAGTATTTAGGTGGTTTTAAAACTAAGTATAAGAACTTTATAGTATACCCCATTTTCAAGGTTTATAATCACTGGAGCATAGTAGTTAAGGAGGAAAGTCAAGAACTCTATAATTCTGAACTTTACCCTAAAATATCAGCAGAATTACCATAGGATATGGAACTTGGGGAGGGAAGCAGTAGTTTTTGTCAAACAAGCATATCGTTGAACTCTCCTACACAGGATTCTATTGTAGCTTGGACAGGAATGATTGCTTCAGCTCTATTGTCTTTGTATTCCTTCCTGTTTTTAGCTAGTAAGCAATTACAATTTCATGCTAAGCCAACCAATCTTATCCTTCCAAGGAATGAAGATGAATAAAACATAATATACCTGTGAAGCTTGAGAGTGACAGTTCCATAAACAGTGGCAAACCCGAGAAGACGGACCCATCTTAGGAGGATGCAGCGAAATGTACTTGGCTCAAAGTACAAAATGACAACCTGTGGGATTAGAAGAGAAAGAAGAGACCTTTAGGATCAACTGATGACCCACACTAAAGTCAGTATTTCATGAGATGTTTCATATATGTGAACGTTGATATAAGCACACACTCAAAGAATTCTTTAAAAAGTTACTTTGATCACTCATTGAGACTGAAGAGCTATAGTCTTCCTACTACTTTCAAATAAAATCTAAATTCTTTAACCCTAAGTTTGAGGAATTTCTATCGACTGTCCCAAGTCTCTAGAATATTCAAATGTAACTTTACTTCCCGACAAAGGGAGTGATCCAGCTTAGTGCTTTTTGCCCTCCTCAGAGCCTCACTTATTTCTACCTACACTTCAATGATGGCTTTCCCCTGTCTGAGATCTTCCTGACAGGATTACCCTGTACCATACCCCCAAACAAACCACCATTTCATTTTTGCTACTTAGCGCTGGATCAATGACCTCACTAACTCCTCTCTTCTCACTCCAGAGTTTGATTTACCAGAAATAAAATATTTTAGACACTGTGCTATGTGCTCTTGATACAAGACACAAAGACCAAAAGAAGGGAAAGAGAAACATGCAAACCACATTGCTGTGCTATCCATCTGTGGGGCCACAAAGGAACAAGTGGCCAGTATTGAGGGAGGACAGTAAAAAGGCATGTGTAAGACATTCTATTGCCTTCGATGTGCTCTTGTGACATTTTATGCAATCCTTTTTAGAATCAGAATTATTTTGCCCTGTCTATGGGACCCTGTGTAGTACTAAAAGATTAATGTTATTAACGAACATTAAAAGATTTAAAGCTATTGAAAAACAGTCTTATAATTTTCTGCTGGAGCAGCTGGCCTGAGATAGTTCTGCTGAAATCAAGACCACCATAACAGAAAAGATAGCTACTGCCAAACTCTGACTGTTACTTTTGATTTTTCAAACCATAGATGTGTATATTGCTGGGAGCTAACATTTTCTTGTAAATACTTTTAAAGTGGAGCCACTGTCTCCTTCAGAACAAACAATGACATTGCCTATTACTCTCTCCTAGTACTTCTCAAATATTTCTACTACATAAAGGTATTAAATTAGAATGCAATCCTCAAGAAATGGAGCAAGTACTTCACAAAAGTCTCAAGGAGAAACTCTTAAAATAGGCATGGATCAGAGATAATATTGCCTTGTGTGTTTCTGGAGGTAAGTAAAAAAATGTATCTTTCTTTCTCTACTTATGTACAGTATTTGTCCTTAAATTTCTAATTCACTACATATAGTAAAGATATAGACAGAGATTTGCCTTCAAGATTTACCAGAAAAAATGTTTGGATTTGGATATATATATATATTTATATATTTATATATATAAATGCTTTTTATTTACTATTTTCACAAAGCAGATTAAATTCCATAAATTTATATGCCAGGTTTTAGCACATATATTTTAGACATAGTTCCTTTGTACAAGAGTCCAATAGTAATTACGAGTTGTAAAAGCAAGCTTAATTAAGGAATTTAAGCAAGAGAAAAAAAGTTAAGGTAATAAACAAATAGGAAACTTGATACATGATTGAAGGATTTGGAGAGTATACATGTTCCTTCTCACAGCAGAGAGAAACTACAGTTTACAGACTAGAATCTAGAACACATAAAATCTCAAAATATTTCCAGTGAAGATGGATTTAAAAGTTATCCTACAACAGTGGATTCCTGAGGGTTATGAAATTCTCGGAGTTATTATAAAGCTTCCAGGTATATAGTGAACTCTATTTGGGCAATGAATGATTGAAAGTGAATGATTACAACAGAAGTCTACATGATTTTTTATTTTAAAATAATAATTTTTAAGAAAAAAATTTAAAACAATTTTTTAAAATTAGGTTTCACCCCACAGGTGGGCAATCTTTATTTGTGGATATGAGTCACTGTCAGAGAATTTCAAATTCTCTTTTTCTTCTTCAGAATTCCAAATTTATTGGCACAGGTAGTCAAAATATCATCTTTTAACAAATATTTGCATTTTCTCAATTTTTATTTCTGCTATTTTAATCCTGATGTTATTTTTCCTTCTGATTGGATAGTGGGGCAGTCTCACACAAATGTGTTAAATGTATTATTCTTTATAAAAATTGATAACTGTATTTCTCGATTGATTTTTATTAGTGTATATCAATTGTACAAAGAGATTTCACCATGGTATTTTACACGTGTCATATAGGACTTTGATCAGATTAATCCCCTCTTTTACTCTTCCTTTTTCCTGACTTCTCCCTCGAGTATTTTCAACTGGTTTCAGTGGGTTTCCTTATGCCATCTTCACACATAGAAACAATGTATTTTGACATTGTTTGTCCCTCATCAAAGAATTACTCATGTACTGTTTGGAAACTACTGATAGACCTTCAAACTTTTATTTCATAGGTGAAGAAGAATTTGAGAACTTGTAAGGGATGATGGAAACTCAGAAATAAATAAAAGAATAAGAGTTAAATTTTTAGCATCTGTGGATGTAGAAGTTTAAAAAGTAACAGAAAATTAAATTCTAGTGAACTTAATAAATGAATTATCAGAAACAGTTTAGCAAACAGTGAACTGAATTCCTAGTATGGATGTACCAAGGGCAATGTGGTGATGTGGGTGGTGGTGGAGAGTACGGACTCTAAATCCAGTTTCTCTGCGTTCTTATACTGGCTGTTTTCCTTATTAGCTATAGCTTTGTCAAATTACTTAATATTTCTTTGCTATACCTCAAATGTCTGATTTATTAGGTGGACACAATAATAATAATATGTCTTCCTGGGACTATTTTAAAGTTTAAATGTAGAAGTGTGAGTTAGGCAGTTGAACAGTGCTTGGCACAGTGAATATTGAGTAAGTATTGGCAAAAAGTATTAGGAGAGTTGCTTTATTTATTTTTTGTTGCATAAGTTATCATTTTCATCGCAGTGTAAACACATCCCATTATTTCAATGATTTTCTGACCATTCCAGCCATTCCTTCTTTTGAATTACTATAATCACTTCTTTAAATTATTGTGCTGGGGGTACACTGTGGCATTTACAAGCATTCTTACAATATACCAAATATCTCATAATCACCTTTTGACTGTACACTTTTCTATTATATCTTATATTTTAGTTATATGTACAGGTATGTCTCTGAATCAAATGTAAAATTGAAGAAGGGCATGTTTCTGTGTACATTTCATGTGCTTTATGAACATTAAATGTATACATACTAAATATTTGCCTAATAACCTATTTCAGCTAATTTTAAAAGAAAGTGTTATCTTCAGAATAATCCATTTGATATTACATACACATGTATATAAATGGAAAAATGAGACCTGTTGAAACTATTCTAGGAATCACAGAACAGGATGGAGGACAAAATTGGATGGGGTGAATTCAACTATGATACATTGTAAGAACGTTTGCAAATGTTACACTGTACATTTGCAAGTACAACAACATCATCCTCATCAATGACAACAATAATAATATTGATGATAAAACCCAGAATAATCCATTGGAAAACTCTAATTAGGGCTCACTAATCACTGCGTGAACCGTAGCATTTGGGGGGCATGGAGGAAGGGAGGAACAACTTACAGTGAAATTAGTTCAGTTCTGCCATGAGGAGGAACAGGTGCGGTGTGCAGGCAAAGAGGAAAGAGGGAGGGAGCTCAAGACAATGTATGTTGTGGGGAAAGTTGGGGAGTGTGGAGTGTATGGTTATAGGCTAAAAGATATTCAGAGGAGTACTGAAAATAAAGCCGTGAACTAGAGATGAGTCCTGATTACTATAAGCTTTGAATAACAGGGTGAGACATTCTGATTTTATTCCATGAACAGTAGACATGCCATTAAAATTCCTTTAGTGGGCCATGGAGTTTATCTGGCAGCAGTATGTCAGAGATCATTTGGGTTATGGGCGAGAAAGACACTGAAGGTGAGAAGACCAATTGAAAGAAAAAAAGAGAGACAAATTCCTTATCTTACAAAAATTTCCCCCTTTCCTCTCCTCTTATTCCAGGTCCCCCTTCATTTCAGTCCTCAACTGTCATTGGCTGGGATGTTTCTGATTCCCCTCACTGCCCTGCTTAGAACCTTTCAGCAGCTCTTAGTACTTTTAGAAAAAAGTCTAAATCACTTAAGATGGTTGGCTGGTCACCATCTCTAACAATAAAGGAAATGCAAATTAAAACCACGCTAAGATTCCACCTCACCCCTGTTAGAATAGCCATCATCAGCAACACCACCAACAACAGGTGTTGGTGAGGATGCGGGGAAAAAGGAACCCTCTTACACTGTTGGTGGGAATGTAGACTAGTACAACCACTCTGGAAAAATATTTGGAGGCTACTTAAAAAGCTGGACATCGATCTACCATTTGATCCAGCAATACCACTTTTGGGGATATACCCAAAAGACTGTTACTCCAGAGGCACCTGCACATCCATGTTTATTGCGGCACTATTCACAATAGCCAAGTTATGGAAACAGCCAAGATGCCCCACCACTGACGAATGGATTAAGAAAATGTGGTATCTATACACAATGGAATTTTATGCAGCCATGAAGAAGAACAAAATGTTATCATTCGCTGGTAAATGGATGGAATTGGAGAACATCATTCTGAGTGAGGTTAGCCTGGCTCAAAAGACCAAAAATCGTATGTTCTCCCTCATATGTGGACATTAGATCAAGGGCAAACACAACAAGGGGATTGGACTATGAGCACATGATAAAAGCGAGAGCACACAAGGAAGGGGTGAGGATAGGTAAGACACCTAAAAAACTAGCTAGCATTTGTTGCCCTTAACGCAGAGAAACTAAAGCAGATACCTTAAAGCAACTGAGGCCAATAGGAAAAGGGGAACAAGTACTAGAGAAAAGGTTAGATAAAAAAGAATTAACCTAGGAGGTAACACCCAAGCACAGGAAATCAATGTGAGTCAATGCCCTGTATAGCTATCCTTATCTCAACCAGCAAAAACCCTTGTTCCTTCCTATTATTGCTTATACTCTCTCTACAACAAAATTAGAAATAAGGGCAAAATAGTTTCTGCTGGGTATTGGGGGTGGGGGAGAGGAAGGGGGCGGAGTGGGTGGTAAGGGAGGGGGTGGGGGCAGGGGGGAGAAATGAACCAAGCCTTGCATGCACATATGAATAAAAAAAAAAAGATGGTAGGCTGGTTCCTTCACAATTGGAGCCACCTCATTTTTACTGTCATTACTTTCCACTCACTCGAGACTGCCACTCATTGCATTTGCTGTCTCTTTTGACTGGATTGATATGTTTAACAGAACTCCATGCTTTCACCTGTACCTGGCTTATTCCTGCCCACCCCTTAAGGCTTAAGTTCAAATAGTCCTTTCTCTAGGAAGAGGAGACTTTCCCTGTGTATTAGCATGTGGTCCCTACTTGGTAGTCATCTGCAGGCTCTGTGGCAGTCATGCTTACTTATCTTATCTACTTCAGTGATAATGGTGCTAACAGTCTTGGCATGCAAGAAAGGGTTCCTTAAATATCTGTTGAATGAAAGAAAAAAATAAACCTCTAAAAACTATGTAGCTAATGTTGCGAGACTGGGAACTCAGTTATTCATGGGAATAGATGAATGAAGATGCAGAAACAAGAAAACACTGGGAAGCTGACTACATTTTGAGGAAATATGAAATATGTGAAAATTTCACAGATGAAGAATTTGAGGACTTGTTACTGTAATGGATGATGAAATTGGTTAGAAATAAAGAATTACAGTTAATTTTTTAGCATCCATGGATAAAGTATAAGTTCAAAGATACATGAAAATTTTCTCTGGGTTACTGATGAGGAGGATGATTTTGTTTGAAATGAAACAGAAAAAAAGGAAAGGGTGTATAGTCTAGAGAAAATTATGATACTTCTACCTAGAGACTTCCTTGCCACAGCCTTCATGTCTCAATTCAGGTCTGGCATATGTAACTTTTCCCATCCCTAAGGCTAAGACTAAGACTAAGTTGGGTCTACCTCTTATTTGCATGTTTTACTCTCATGAGTACCAAGCTTTCTTCAATGTACTCATCAACTTTATCTTGAAATAATTATTTCAGTAACTCATTTTTTAATGTGTATTAAGCTAGGTTATAAGATAGATGCGGGCAGGGGTTTTAACTATCTTATTTATAATTGCACAGTCATTCCTTAGGATAGAACCTGGCAGTAATAGGTAACCAGGACATGCATGAAGAAGGAATGAGATTTTTTTTTAAAGAAAGGCTAGGAAGAAGAGAAGAAGTAAGGAAGGACGAGGAATAAATTAATTTTTAGATAAAGTGGGCATAAATTGCCTATAGGACACCCAATTCAGATCTAGTTTTGTAGTGTTTAATATACTGCATAATGAGAAAAAACCCAAACCCAAACCCAAAATGAGACCATAACATTTCAGTGTCTTTCATAGCCCTACGCTTAACCTTTTATTGTTAAGTACAACAGGAATATGTACTTTAATAAAACAATTATAGAACATATCCTAAATCCCTACTTAATAACATTTTATAACATATTTTGATGACAGAAGAAATGGAGGAAAACTAAGCCACTAAACTGAGGAATTTAGGAATGTGATGATTCTGCTATCATATTAATAGCTATCATTTTCATATACCAAAAATAATAGTAATATCAACAACAACAACTACTGCTATGTTTGGTCTCCTCCAAAACTCATTTTTCCCTCATGAATGGATTAAGTTCATTTTGGCAAGAATGGATTTGTCACCAAGGAATTAGAAAAAAAAAACAATCGCTAGGGATGATAAAAGGATGAGTTTGGCCTGGTTTGTCTGTCTTCAGAATGCTTGTTTGTCCTTCTGCTAGGTTATGATATAGTATGAAGGCCCTCACTAGATGGCAGGGCCATGCTTTTGTACTTTCCAGCATCCAAAACAGTGAACTGAATATACTTCTATTGGTTATAAATTGCCCAGTCTGTGGTATTCTGTTATAGCATCAGAAAATACATTAAGGCAGTTATCCATGCCCATGTATACACTGATCAGTATGCTAGACACATTACCTGTTTAGGGTCCAAGTATACTTTATTATCTTCTCTTTAAAGAAAAAGAGACTTAATTTGTATAGGGTAAGTAATTTGCTACTGGTTATCAAAATAGTTTTTAAAACAAAACCCATAGAAAACTCCTCTACTGGAATCAGTGCTGAAGGCAGAATTCCAAAGTACGTATTACATGAGAAAACTGTCTCCATTCTCTTGCTAATTCTAGAATCTACTGATGGATGTAAAGATATTGTATTGAATGGCTGGGATGCAGGATAAAAGTGAACCACTCAGTTCACTGAGTAACATCAGGACTGAAGAGCATGCACAATTTCAGGATAAATGAAACACGGGGCATAAATTATGGATGTTGTAAATTAAATGTGCTAGGTTAGCAGGATGGGGTAGGAGAAAAAGAGACATATTCATGGTTCACCAAGTCCACCAATTGAGAGCTTGCCCAGAAGTTTCCTTCCTCCATTTTCTTTGA
Source organism: Castor canadensis (assembly GCF_047511655.1). Classification (NCBI taxonomy): domain Eukaryota; kingdom Metazoa; phylum Chordata; class Mammalia; order Rodentia; family Castoridae; genus Castor; species Castor canadensis. The sequence continues at coordinate 72,158,666 of NC_133400.1, forward strand.
GAATAAGACCTAAGTGTGAAGCCTGACTTATCTCTATATGTGCTTTAAGGACTTGATTCTTAACCATGGGAGCTTTTTCAGATGCTGACAAATCAGTCTGCTGATCTCAGTAGTGGGAAGTCTAGGCAATGAGTTTTTAAAGTATTGCTGTGACAGAGTCTTCTAAATCTAGCCCTTGTGTACCAGCCAATCCACGCAGAATACCTTCCCGTTTCATCAACCTTGATGTGTGTGTGTGTGTGTGTGCGTGTGCGTGTGCGTGTGCGTGTGTGTGTGTATTTTTTGCTGGAGATTAAACCCAGGTCTTGTGCATTCTAGGCAAGCACTCTATATGACAGAAACACATCTCCAGCTCTTGGTTTTTTGAGACTGTAGAGCCCAGGCTGGACTCAAACTTGTGACCCTCCTGTCTCTGCCTTCCAAGTGCTGGGATTACAGGCATGTCCTCAATTATGATTTTTAAAGCATGTTTTGAAGTCTTCTAGATTGCCTATACTCTTTGGATACTGAGCATAGCTAGTGAGGGGAGGAAAGGAGCCACAAAGAAAAAAACTATTAATTGCAGTTTTAATTAATTAAAACTGCCATACATACACAAACTAGCAGCATGTTGTAAAACAGAGTAGCTTTTTTGCAAGAATAGACATAGCATCAGAGACAGAAACATTGAATCTGCTCAGTAGATATGATGCCTAACACTTTTCAAAGAGAATGCTGGGGAGGTACAATGGTTAGAAGCCAGCACAGCCCAGTGCCATCCCCAAAGCTCTGAGAGCAAAAGGTGTGATCACCATGTTTTAGGCCTGATAATTTTAAGAATCTGAGCAATAGTGCTGAACTCAGCAGTTCTACTTTTCTAATTGGCTTGTTAAAGGTTATTGGCTTCAGTTCAGTGATACTAGTTGTGAACGGAATCATTTTTTATGGGTGAATGAGTTAATATGCTTTGGGGTTTCTGTTAGCAGAGACTGAGAGAATACTCTCATTTATAAAACATTACTGAGTAATAGGAGGCATGGACACAGATGCAGGTGAGAAGACTTTTGTTGATGACGTTGCTCTCCAATAAGGAATTGAAGGAGGTCTGGGGCTCCGGCACCACCACTCCTACAACCTCCGGCTTCCTACAAGGAAAAGGCCTGCTAGTTGAATATTTTCCAGGGCTTCTCATTCCCCTCCAGTTTGCTATGCTGCCAACAATCCTTACTAAACAAGTGAAGAATTAACCTCGTATTTTTTGTTCATGGAGGACAATTCACAAAGGTAAATCTTGGAAATATCTAATATTAAAACCTTGAACTTAATTTGTGTAGGTTGGTTATCTTTTGACGTACAAGGCTGGAAATAAGTCATTTAACCATATACATCAAAGTTCTCTTGTCGGGATGTATTATTTTACATACAAGAAGTATTTAGGATGAAAATGCGTATCTTGTGAATTTTTAAATAACTGTATACAGTTGGATTCAAACTATAAAAAAATTACTAGTACTTAATATCGCTTTACACTTAGGCAATTGCCTCACATGAGAGGGACTATTATTTTAATTATATGTCTTTATATAACCCGCTCTAGAACCTGTTAGTTTGTACTTGGTTCCTGTTGCTTCATAAAACCAAAAAAGGAGTAGATGGACTAAAAACATAAAATACAGAAATTATAAAATATTTAAGTAATATTTGTGGGATATTGTGACAACAGACACAAAGTGACTGACATATGCTTTCCCGAATTTTCAATATAATAATCTTGAAAATATAAAAAGGAATTAAGAACTAAAGACACAGGATAACAAGCCCCCAAAGTCTTAGTGGTTATTCTCCTTGCTGCTTGATAGATGGTATCAAATTAAGAAGTTCCTTGGAAATAATGTTTAAACCCTTAATGGGGCCTAACTCTGAGACCCACAGGTTTTTACTAAACAAGACAAACAAATTAAAAAATTCACTGTTAGGTCATGTCCTATCCATGCAGGAACTATTTCTATATCAGCCAGTGCTGGAGCCTTCTTGTACACTTCTGCCCCAACCTTACCAGCTCTGTTCCCTCCAACCCATTCAAGGATTAGAGGGCCAGGAGGCAGCACTCAGAAATGATACCTGACTGCCTGAGGAAAAGCACAGCAAGCTGGAGAGAAGCAGTGTGCTGGGAGGGTGATAATAGAAAGGATGGGTCTCCTTCCTGTGCTCACTTTCTAAATCTGTCCACAGAGAAAAGCACTTCACAGAAATAGATCATCACAACAAAGTAAACAGAAGAACACATGACTGTTTTTAATCTTAAACTTTTTACAACTTCTTAGTTTACACATTCAAAAGAAATAGCATTTTGCACAAGAATAAATTATGATGCATAACTTATGATAGAAGACTGTATCATATTTACCAATCACATGAATACAGAAAAGCTCTCAGGATTTACATATATGTAAAGAATACAAAGTAATAATAATGGTCATGCTTAAAAATTTGTGTGTATATGAGTATACTGGTATGTACACACTTGCACATAAATGAAAGTCTACTGATTCCCTGCATGTTACCCTTAACATAACACCCTTAATTTATTCCAGAAAACAAGGCAAAAGGGGTTACTCATAAAAGGTAATGGAGAAAATATATTTGTTCCTTTTAAGAAGTTAATCCAAAAATTAATTAAAAATTAATTAATTACAGAGGATTAGTTAATTCTCTGTAATCACCCAAAAAACCTGAAGCTATGGCTGTACTTCCTCTTTCCTTTCCTGAACCTCTGATGAGTACATTGCACATTCCTCTGAGAGATCTGCACACTAGTGAGGATAAGGTGAGTACTATAATCAAATTATGTAGTTAACATTTTTTGTTTTGTTTAGTTATTATAAATATTGATATTTTCTAAAATGGGTAGTTTGGCTGTAGTTCAGAACTTTGTTGTAGATACATACTAAGAAAGCATTAATTTAGGATAATGTACACAGTGTTTTATATGTGTGTATGTATGTCAATATATATCTCTCAATATTAATAATACTGACTGATTTCTTTGGATATAGTATTAGATATGCATTCAGCTCTCACTATTTTGAGACATTTAACATAATCAAAAAAAGTTTAATTTTAAAAAGAAACTATTCCAGTATGTATTGCAAGTGGTCAATAGCTGTAAGTAATATCTTTGTATCATGATGCTGTTGAACAAGTAAAAAATTTTAAGCTTTAAGAATAAGATGATTTTGTTAGGTGCTGCATTTTAAGGCTGAAATAACTAAATACATTTAGAGTCCTTAGAAATAATGTCACCATGTGTAATGCAATAGACTAATTCCTGGGAAATCTTTCTTTGGATTTAAAGACACGCACAGTAAGGAGGGCCTCTGCACATGATTACACAGATTGCACATTGTACAACTATCAAAGAAGTTTTCTTTTCTTTTTTTTTTTTTTTGCCTATAATCCTAGCTACTTGGGAGACTGAAACTGGGAGGACTGTGATTCAAAGAAGTTTTGAATAATTTAACTGACACTGACTACTTTAGATTTAGTACAAACATTTTCTGGGAGGTGACAGAGTGACGAGGAAGAAGTGCGGTTGGGGTAAAAGTAATGCCCCCGTGTGGGCATGGAGCTCTCATACCTCTGCTTCTCAAACACTCCTGTGCCAGGGAATCATCCAAAGGCCCTGTTAATATGCAAATTGTGTTTCAGCACATGTGGGGTGAGGCTGAAGACTGCACTTCTGACAATCTCCCTGAGGATGCTGATACTGCTAGTCCTTGCACCATAGTTTGAGAAGCCAAGGCTGGCTTTTTGTTTGTTTGTTTCAAGACAGGGTCTTACTATGTAGACCAGGCTAGCCTTGAACTCACTTGGCCCAAGCTGGCCTCAAAATTGCAATCCTCCTGTTTCAACCTCCCGAGTGCTGGGATTACAGGCATGCACTACAATAACAGACTTCTTTTTTCTTTTTTGGGGGGGTGATACTGGGGTTTGAACTCAGGTCCTATACTTGGTAGGCAAGTGCTCTAACCCTTGAGCAACTCCACCAGCACTTTTTTGTGTTGGTATTTTTGAAATAGGGACTCATCAACTCTTTGTCTGTGCTGGCTTCAAATTGCAATCCTCCTGATCTCTGCCTTTTCAGTAGCTGGGATTACAAGCATGAGCTGCTGGAGCCCTGCTCTTTTTTTTTTTTTTTTAAGGAATCAGAGCTGTTTCTTTAGCATCTTAGAGGAGACTGCTGTCTTGGACTTTATAGCAATGTTGGAACAGTTAAGAGTTTGAAAAGAGTTTGAGATGGATTAAATGCAATTTGTATTGCAAGACATATATAGCCTTAGGGTGATCAGGGGCAGAATGCTATATCTGGATCTGGAATGTCCCTAAAAGCCTACATGTTAAAGACTCAGTCCCCAGGTTGGTGCCATTTGGAGACAATAGAAACTTTAAGAGTTGGGGGCTAGTGGGAGGTCCTGTAGTCCCTGGGAGTATGTGTGGCCCAGGTCCTTTCCTTTCCTGTCTCTTTCAAATCCAGGCCATGAGGTAAGTGTCTGTACTATGACCTGCATCATGATGCATTTCTTCATCACAGGCCCAAAACCACCAAGGCTGAGTGACCATAGATTGAAACCTCCAAAATCAATATCCTAAATAAATCTTCCTTCTTTATAAGTTGATTGCTTAGATATTTTGCTATGTAATGTAAAATTGGTTTACATAATTTTTATTATCCCCACTTAACTTATGAAGAAGCTGAGGCTCATTTAAGGAATTTATACAAGGTCACAGAGCTAGTAGATGACAGAATTGGGGTTTAAACTCAGTCGCTGTATGGAGCCTGAGCTCATTATCACTATACTTTACTGCCTGCCATTACATAAGAAAGATAGAGTAAAAAAGGTAAATGCAGTGGTTTTCACTGGAGGCTAGATATTACAAATGCCTGGTGTCCTAGAACTACAGTCAAGTTGTTCAATGTGGTCAACAGAGGGGATGGACTGAATAACATCATTTATATGGAAAAACTTATTTCTAAGTAAATGAAAAGTAGAACTAAAGATAAAGAATGCAGTTAACAAATGGGTAAGCAACTGTTTAAGAAACTGGAATAATACATGAAAATAAATTGTGAAAGAAATAAGTGATACTGAAGAAACAAAACTATGGAGTCAGAGAAATATAGCCACAGTTGTGGGAAGACTTGGAAGCCAGGAACCAACTCACTAGTAATTTTAAAAAGTATGGAAGTCAAGATTTCCCTCATGGAAACTTTGGGTTCAGCAGGGCTAGGGGATAGACTAGGTGATCAAAATCAATCTCTCTCTCTTTCCTTCCCTCCCTCTCCTCTTCCTCCTACTCAAGAAATCCCCCCTCCTTCTTTCTTCTTCTCCCTCTTTCTTTCTTTCTTAAGGATTTACAGTGTTTTTAACTTAACAGGGCACTGGTACTACTTTACAGCCCAGAAGCAAGCCACATGTGGAATTGATATAACCAAAGCTCAGAGGAAGCCTAGAGAAGAGTGAGGAAAAATATCTGAGAATTGCGAAAATGCAGCAAGAATTCTATTTCTAGGAAATTGTCCTACATACACACTCATATAAAATATGCAGACACGTATATCCAAGAATAATCACTGAAACATCATTTGCAAAAGCAAAAATAGTGAAACCATTTTCCACTGATAGGAGACAGGTTAAATACTGTAATTCATGTTACCTCCATACACTGGAAAATCATGAAACTTAAAATAACTAAGTAGATGTGATCTCATTCCTATGAAAACATCTTTAAGAGGAATTATTAATACTTTTTAAGATAAAGTAGATTTAAAACCTAAATTAGTAAGAAGTACAAAGGAAGTCACTTTGTACTAATAAAAGGAGCAATAAATCAAGAGGAAATAACAACTATTATATGTGCCAATGCTGGTGCACCAAATTTTATTAAACATACACTACTAGACTTAAAAACACAGTTAAACCCCAATACAGTGGTGAAGGGAGACGTCAAGACTCCTCTATCACCAACAGATAGGTCATCAGACAAAAAAATCAACAAAGCACACTATAGAATTAAATGATACCAAAGATCTATGGACGTGACAGATGTTGACAGAGTATTCCATCCTGCAACAGCACAATATACATTCTTCTCAGCAGCCTATGGAACTTTCTCCAGGAGAAACAGACCGTATATTAGGTCACAAAGCAAGACTCAACAAATATAAGAAAACTGATATACTGTCTAACCACAACACAATAAAACTAGAATTCAACAACAAAAGAAACAGCAGTGGATCATTGAAGAAATAAGGAAGGAAACAAAAAAATGTTCCTGGAATTTCATGAGAATGAAAGCACAATCTATCAGAACCTATGGAACACAGCAGAGGCAGTCCTAAGAGGAAAGATTACAGCCATGAATGCATATATTAAAAGGACAGAAAGATCTCAAAGAAACACCAAATTCTGTACCTCAAACTCCTAGAAAAACAAGAGCAAGCTAAATCTAAAACTAGCAGAATGAGAGATGATAAAAAATAAGGGCCCAAATCAACTAAATAGAGACCAAAAAACCATACAAAGAATCAACAAAACAAAAAGCTGGTTCTTTGAAAAAAATAAGCAAGATCAACAAACTCTGGCAAATCTGACTAAAATGAGGAGAGAAAAGACCCAAATTAATAAAATTAGAAATGAAAAAAGGGAAGATAGCAACAAATAGCAAGGAAATATAGGAAATCATCAGTGACCACTTAAAAAACTTATATTCAAATAAATTGGAAAATCTAGAAGAAATGAACAAATTTCTAGATAAACGTGACCATTCAAAATTGAACCAGGAGGACATAAATCACCTAAACAGATCAATAACACAATAAAATTGAAGCAGTAATAAAGAATCTCTCCAAAAAAGAAAAGTCCAGGACCTGATGGATTCACTGCTGAATTCTACCAGACCTTTAAAGAAGAACTAATACCAACATTCCTCAAACTTTTCCATGAAATCGAAAGGGAAGGAACACTGCCAAGCTCATTCTATGAAGCCAGCATTACACTCATCCCAAAACTGGACAACGACGCAAAACAACAAAAAAAGAGAATTACATGCCAATCTCTTTAATGAACAAAATGCAAAAATCCTCCATAAATATTGGAAAACTGAATTCAACAGCATATAAAAAAGATCATGTACCACAATCAAGTCAGTTTCATTCCAGGGATTCAGGGATGGTTCAATATATGCAAATCATTGAATATAATACAACATACTAACAGAAGCAAAGACAACAACCATTTGATCTTCTCGATAGATGCAGGAAAACCTCCGATAAACTTCAACATCCCTTTATGATAAAATCTCTGATGAAATTAGGAATAGAAGGAATGTACATCAACATAATAAAGGCTATATGTGACAAGCCTATAGCCAACACCATGCTAAATGGGAAAAACTGGACCAGTTCCTCTAAAGTCAGGAATGAGACAAGGGTGTCCACTCTCTAAACTCTTATTCAACATAGTCTTGAAATTCCTAGCCAGAGCAATAAGACAGGAAAAAGAAATAATAAAAGGAATACAGATTGGAGCAGAAGTAGTCAAACCATCCTTATTTGTAGACAACATGATCTTATACCTAAAATACTGAAAACCTCCACCAAAAAACTCCTAGACACCATAAATAGCTTCAGCAAAGTAGCAGGATACAGTATCAATTTACCAAAGTTAGTAAACTTTCTATACACCAACAATGAACAGACTGAGAAAGAATACAGAAAAAATAATTCCATTTACAATAGCTTTAAAAAATAAAATACCTAGTAATAAACTTAACAAAGAATGTGAAAGACTGCTATAAGGAAAAATATAAACCACTGAAGAAAGAAACTGAGGAAGACTATAGAAGGTAAAAAGCTCTCCCATGCTTATAGATTGGCAGAATCAACATACTGAAAATGACTATACTACCACAAGCAATCTATTTGTTAAATGCAATTCCCACCAAAATTCCAATGACAGTCATCACAGAGATTGAAAAATCTACCCTAAAGTTCATTTGGAAACACAAGGACCATGAATAGCTAAGGGAATACTGAGCAAAAAGATCAATGCTGGAGGTATCATAATACCCGACTTCAAACTATACTACAGAGCCATAGCAATAAAAACAGCATGACGCTGGCACAAAAACAGATATGAAGACTAGTGGAATAGAATAGAGGACCCAGATATGAATCCACATAGCTATGCCCACCTGATTTTTGACAAAGCTGCCAAAAACATATGATGGAGAAAAGACAGCCTCTTCAACAAGTTGTTTCCCAGTTGTTGGGAAAACTGGATATCTGCATGCAGAAAACTGAAAACAGATCCATGTCTCTCACCCTGTACAATTATCAACTCAAAGCAGATTAAGACCTTAATATAAAATCTGAAACTTTAATGCTAGTGCAGGAAAGAGCAGGGAATACACGGGAACTTATAGGCATAAGCAATGACTTCCTCAGTAGAACCAAAATGGCTCAGCAAATTAAAAGAAAAAGGATTAACAAATGAAACTACACAAAACAAAAAAGCTCTTCATAACAAAAAAGAAATGGTTACCAGATTGAACAGGAAGACCAGAATGGGAGAAAATCTTTGACCATTATACATCTGATAAGGGATTAATAACCAGAATATATAGGGAGCTCAAAAAACTAAACTACCAAAAAAATCAATGACCCAATGAAGAAATGGGCAAAATCCCTGAACAGATCTTTTTCAAAAGAAAAAGTCCAAATGGCTAAAAAACACATGAAGAAAAACTCATCATCCCTGGCTATAAAGAAAATGCAAATCAAAACCATGCTAAGATTCCACCTCACTCCTCTTAGAATGGGTATCATCAAGCATACAAACAGCAACAAATGTCGGCAAGGATGTAGAAAAAAAAGGAACCCTCATACAATATTTGTTGGGAATATAATAGTGTATACAACCATTATGGAAAACAGTGTGGAGGTTCTTCAAAAAACCAAAAAATAGAACTGCCATATGATTTAGCAATTCCACTTCTAAGGATATACATGAAGGAATGTAAGTCAGGTTAAAACAAAAGCACCTGCACACCCATGTTTTTTTGCAGCATTACTCACAATAGCTAAGCTATGGAAACAGCCAAGATGTCTCACTACTGATGAATGCATTAAGAAAATGTGATATTTATTCACATGGAATTTTATCCAGCCACAAAGAAGAATGAAATTTTGCCATCTGCAGGTAAATGGATGGAACTGGAGAACATCATCTTAAGTGAAGTTAGCCAGGTTCAGAAGGCCAAAAGCTGCATGTTTTCTCTCATATGGGAATAGACATCTAATACAAATACAGCAATATTATGAAAAACATAAGGTCACTTTTTTTTTTTTCATTTTTCTTTTATTATTCATATGTGCATACAAGGCTTGGTTTATTTCTCCCCCCTGCCCCCACCCCCTCCCTTACCACCCACTCCACCCCCTCCCGCTCCCCCCCTCAATACCCAGCAGAAACTATTTTGCCCTTATCTCTAATTTTGTTGTAGAGAGAGTATAAGCAATAATAGGAAGGAACAAGGGGTTTTGCTGGTTGAGGTAAGGATAGCTATACAGGGCATTGACTCACATTGATTTCCTGTGCGTGGGTGTTACCTTCTAGGTTAATTCTTTTTAATCTAACCTTTTCTCTAGTTCCTGGTCCCCTTTTCCTATTGGCCTCAGTTGCTTTAAGGTATCTGCTTTAGTTTCTCTGCATTAAGGGCAACAAATGCTAGCTAGTTTTTTAGGTGTCTTACCTATCCTCACCCCTCCCTTGTGTGCTCTAGCTTTTATCATGTGCTCATTGTCCAATCCCCTTGTTGTGTTTGCCCTTGATCTAATGTCCACATATGAGGGAGAACATACGATTTTTGGTCTTTTGAGCCAGGCTAACCTCACTCAGAATGATGTTCTCCAATTCCATCCATTTACCAGCGAATGATAACATTTCGTTCTTCTTCATGGCTGCATAAAATTCCATTGTGTATAGATACCACATTTTCTTAATCCATTCGTCTGTGCTGGGGCATCTTGGCTGTTTCCATAACTTGGCTATTGTGAATAGTGCCGCAATAAACATGGATGTGCAGGTGCCTCTGGAGTAACAGTCTTTTGGGTATATCCCCAAGAGTGGTATTGCTGGATCAAATGGTAGATCGATGTCCAGCTTTTTAAGTAGCCTCCAAATTTTTTTCCAGAGTGGTTGTACTAGTCTATGAGATGGTTTATGTACTATAGACAAGAATGAATATAGAATTTTTAAGCTGATTGAAATTATCATAAGAAAGGGATTAAGATAGAAAGAAGAAAAATAGAGGTGAACCAAATTGGGCTATAACACATATATACATGGAAGTGCCACAAGGAAACTCCATGTGTAGCTATCTTAAGGAAGCAAAAATGTCACTCTTTTTCTTTTACAAACTGAAGAACAGGAAGGTGGAACAAGTCCTGCCGGGATGGTTTGGTACCAGTGGGTCAGAGAGGAGATGGAGAAAGGGTATAGGAGGGTGAATATGGTACAAATACTGTATACATATGTATGTAAATGGAAAAATGATACCTGTTGAAACTATTCCAGGAATGGGGGAGAGGGGATAAAGGAGAATAGTAGAGGGGGTGAATTCAAGTGTGATATATTTGATATATTGTAAGAACCTTTGTAAATACCACAATGTACTCCTACCCAGCAAAACAATAAAAAGAGAAAGAAAAAAAAAGAGGAATTGTTAAATGATAAGCACATTGCAGAACAGTATTAAAACCTGGTTGCTTATTACATATAAGATGACATTAGGAGGTATGGCAAGATATTACCAAATGATCTGAGAGAAGTCAGTGAACATTCTGAGCCCCATTCCTCAACAAACAAAGGGCCACAGAATTCACAAACAAAGAGTTAGTTGAAGGACAGCATTTTGAGAAGGGAGAAAAATGATAAATAGTCACAATATATAATAAAATGATTAGAGGCAAATGCTGCCCTAAAGTCCAGAACAGAACACACACACAAGCACGCTCAGTGTACCATTCCCGATTTCCAGAGGTACTGTACCTAGCAGCAGGCGATTGCTCAGCTCTGTGCTGTGGCTCATCATTTAAATTGGGAGGCTCATGTAGACCATGCATTGGAAGAAAAATACAAAAAAACAAAACTATCACTGTTTTTTTGCGAGTCCAAGACTCTTATCAATGGTCCCTTTTCCCCATTTGGTTGAGGAAAGCACATGAAACATATAAAACAATAGGTTCCATAAACCACGACTCCAGTTAAAAATCTAAAACAGTAATTATATAAACTACAGTCACAACCAGGCTCAGAAATTGCCTGTTAGTCAGTCACATGTCTTCCCTCTATGAAGAAGTGACCACTCTCAATGCTCTGAGCAGAAATAATATACAGTTGGCTTTGCCTATCTGAGGGTTCCACACTGCAGATCCAACCAACCAGATTGAAACATTTGAAAAGAAAATCATGTCTGGGGCTGGAGTTGGAGCTCAGTGGCAGAGAACTTGCCTAGCATACTCAAAGTCCCGGGTTCAATTCCCAGTACTGCTAAATAAATACATGTATATATACATATACATAACATACTGAACACATACAGATTTTTCACCATCATTCTCTAAATGACACAACATAACAAGTATGCACATAGCATTCACAATGTAGCAGATATTACAAGTAATGTAGAGATGGTTTGAAGTGTATATAGGAGGCTGTGTATAGGTCCTACGCAAATACTACACCACTGTATATCAGGGACTTGAGCATCAGCAGTGGATTATTTGGGGAGTGGTTTCTACAATCAATCAATCTCAGTAAATACAGAGGGACAACTGTATTTCTTGGGAAGCAGGGTGGGATAGTGCAAAGATTACAGAATTTGGAGATACAAGAGAATGCTCTACCACTTACTAAATTCATGACCTTGAACTAGTCATTCTGACCATCTACTCCTTCATCTAGAAAGTGGAATTAATAATTTTCCCTTTCCTCCTCCTGCAGGATGAGAAGCAAGTTTATGTGAGCACTATGCAAACTGAAGTGATATACTTATTTCTCTCTTTCCTTAAAGATTGATGCAAAGCCCCTTTTCATTCTTGTTTAAAGTGAAAACTAGGTGATTCTACCGCATTGTTATAAAGTCTCTCTCTCAATGGCAAATTAACATAAACAACATCAAATTCCAATGATGAGAGAGTTCTTTGCCAGCCTGCTCCAGTATGACTCATGCCTTGCCCCTTCTGAGAAGACATATCCCTTATTAGTCAGCTTCAAATAAAAGGGACTGAAAATAAATCTCTCAGTGTAACTACGGGTTGCTATAAAAGCTCTTCAGAATTTCTTAAGTAATGACAAATGGGTTTTCTCAATATATTTTTAATCCTCCTATTCATTTCTGTCCTCAGTTAGAGTTCTATTTAACACATAAGCACTGCCAATAATAAGAACCAAAATGTACACAGAGTTTTTACTATTTACAACATACTTAATTTTCTTTTTTCCTAAATTGGGATGGGGTTAAATGATTTGCCCATTCAAAGGTGAAATTATCTTAAATTATGAACACTTTCACTGAAGGTTCTCTCTCCCTCTCTCTGTCTGTCTGTCTCTCTCTCAATAATGAAAATTGTTGGATGGTCAAAAGTTGCATTGCCTTTTGGCAATCATCAGGTACTATCTGCCCCACAACCTAAGGACTTCTAGGTCAGTATAATTCAGATAATTAACTATTATTTTACATTTAGACATAGTCTTTTTCCCTTTGAAATTCACGCAATAGGCCACCTGCCCCACCATGTTTCTGAACTCCCATCTATAGAAGCATCTGCTTGCCAGCATCTCTTTCCTTCAACTCTTATGCAATTCAAAGCACCACAACTTCATAGATCATCTACTGTCTTTACTCCATGACGGATTTCACAGCCCCAAGCAAGCAATGACTTCCTAGTTTTTGTGCTGTTATTCCTAGACTATTCTCCTCTCCTTTCTTTTTCTAGTAACCTGCTCATTATTCAAGAGAGCAAATGTTTACTTATTCTTTTGGAAAGCCTTTCCTGCACTCCATATGCAGGAGCCCCTTTCTTAGTGCTTCTTTAGGCTTTTGTTTAGACCTTTTTTGTGGGACATATTGCATTGCATTACAATACAATTGTCATACATCTCTCTCCTCCACTGAGAAGTATGTTCGATTTATGCTTATTGAACAAACTGATGAGTGAAAGTGTTTTTCATTTAAGAATCATCAGCTCCACGTTCAGCTGTCTTAGGCTTAACAAACAAAATACCCTATTAACTTAGAAGCATGTAAGCATGTCCAGTTCATAAAGAAAAGGAAAAGTTCTTGGAACAGCAAATAATTTGCCACTATGTTCTCTTGAAGTTATAAATAAGGTAGGTGCAACTAGGATGTGTAGTAAGTGGTATAAGTTTTTCCCTTATTCTTCATTGATGGTTCCTCTGATATATATTTTTTTTCTCTTTTTGGTGGTACTGGGGTTTGAACTCAGGGCCTCACACTTGCTAGGCAGGTGCTCTACCACTTGAGCCACTCCTCCAGTCCTCCTCTGATATTTTTTGTTAGCACATATTACTTCATATTACTTGTACAAAGGGTTTCATTGTGATATTTGCATACATGTGTATAATGTTCTTTGATCTTGCCCCTGTCAAAGCAAGTTTAACAAGTGTCCTTATTCTATTTTCATATAAGTATATAAAATACTTGATTCATCTCCCATCACCCTCTTTTACCCTTACCCCCTTCCACTTTTCCATAAGGTAGTTGCAACTAAGATGTGCACTAAGAAGTATAATATTAAAAGTTCCAATAAAAGAATAAAATGCTTAAAAATATTTTTCTTATTGACCTTCACAATGCCTAAAATACCTACCATTAAAATCACTTTTATCTGAAAGGATTAGACTGATGACAACTAACTAAAAGCATTTAAGGCAAAATAAGTTCCTAAGGAAGAGATACCGAAGTTCTGATGTAAAATAGAAGGGAAGACAATATTTAGGGCATGGCCCTATGGCTCAGATGGGGAGATTCCAGTGAGGCTGTTTCCAGAACCCTAAGCCAAGCCAAGGCCAAGGTTGAAAAAGTGCATCATACTGATGTGGAGAGAGACTGAGAGGACAGGAACAGATCTTTGGTCTGTTTCCTGTTACTTCCTCTAAAAATCTCACCAAGAATGTTAGTACATCAAAATTATTTAACATAAGTAGGGCCTTTTCTCCGCATATGTGCTTACTTATCTGGATAATGGATAAGTTTTATTTATTTTATGCATCTGTAAACTTTCCTGCCTGTTGCAAACTCACTAGCAATAGAATGTTCTTGCTATAGACAGGAGAAGGGCAAAGATCCTCAGCTACACACACTTCAAAGGGCTGCCAGATGGGCCTCCTGCCTTTCCAGTGTCCAGGCAGGTATGAAGTCCTGTGGATGCTACATCTGTAATAATATTTCATCACTGTAGGTCATTTTGAGCTGTACTTGAACTCCACAGAAATAGAATCAAAAAGTGTATATTCCTTTGTGAGCCTGAATGACTATCACTTTCTTGGGGCAGTAACCAGCCCCAAGAAACATTGCAAACTAGGAAAGCAGTTGGAAATTTTTTTTTATAAAAACACTTTTCACATATATTAGCTCACAACTACAGTTCTATTTGCACTCAGGAGGAGACCAGGAAATCTCCCAAGAGTATTAAGAGGGGAGAATGTGTTCAAAGATCTCTTGGTACAACACACTCTCCTACCTCCTCCTATAAAACTATAGCAGAGCAGGGCTGAAGATGGCCTTATGGGATGGGACTAGAAATTTTTGGTGGTGTCACATATGCCATTAAATAAGAAAGGTCAGTAAGTTTTGCTTTTTCTAATTCAAACTGGTGGGGAAATAAAAACTACTGTGGGACACTTGCTGGTTGTTAAAAGGACAGGAGCAAAAGGAAAACATGGGCTTCGGTGGGGCAGATCTAGGAAGTAGAACCAAGGCCTACTGCACAAAACAGAGAAAAAATATTGAAAATGAAAGAGCAGGGCCACGCCCCAATAGTCAGGAATGAAGAAGGTCATTACAAGAGTGGTTCTTCTCTGTTAGGGCTTTCACCAAGCCAGGCAATAAGATTCCTGCTCTTCCTTGAACCCCATATCAATCTTTACAACTAAGCTGTTGTGGTATTCACGTGTTTCACCATAATTTCTTGGTATTGTTTTGGTATTAGTAACTGTCCCATTGTGTGTTTTTATTTTTTCCTACTTGTACATGCTAGCAAAAGAACAAAGCACATGTGAATGCAAGACATAAGCAATCAGGTCACCTCCAGGACAGCCAGCCACTCTCCCTTCCCTGCAGCCAAAGCTTCAGAAAGATGCCTCTGATGGGCTGAAGTCTGTACTGTTCATGAGTTCAAATCATCTACTTTGCCTTCTATGATCAGTGATTTGTGTGTCCTCTCAAGGAAACCGTTCCCTAATTCTAGGCTGTTATCATTTTTATCCAGTTGTTTCAGCAACATTTGTTCAAAAAAGATTTTACTTTCCCTATTGAACTACCTTGAAGCCTTTCTAAAAAAAATCATTTGATTTTATATGTGTGTATCTTTCTGTCTGCTTTGTTTAGTCCCATTGATCTATTTGTCTGCTCTTAGACAAATCAACACTGTATTGAGTCTTTTAGTTTTTGAGTAACTCTGGAAATTTGATAATATAAGTCCTCTATCTTTGATCCAGGCTTCAAGTTGGGCATTGAGCTGGGCAAGATGGTACACACCTGTAATTCCAGCTACTTAGGAAGTGGAGGCAAAAGAATTATGAGTTTGGGGCTAGCCAGGACAAAAGGAAGCTAGACAACATCTCAAAAAACGAAATGAAATAAAATAAAATGCCTGGTTCAAGTGGCAGAGCACTTGTCTAGCGTGCAAGAGGCCTTGAGTTCAATTCCCAGTATCTCACACACACACACACAAACCCCAAAAAACAGAACCCTCTAGTTTTGTTCTTTCTAAGTATTTTCTTTTTTTTACCTAATCTGGATCCTTTACTTTTTTGTATAAATTTTAGAATCAACTTGTCAATTACTACAGGTAATGTACTGGGTTTTGATTACAAATGCAAGGGTTATAGAGAACAATTTGAAGACAACTGATACTATTTAGTTCATGAATATCATACGAGTCTCCATTTAAATGTTCTTTATCATTTCTCAGAAATATTTTGTTTTTCAGTATAAATATCTTGCATAATTTTTGAAAATTTATCTTCAAGTATTTAATACTTTTAGATATTACTGTAGATATAATTTAAAATGCTAATTTTGTAGTTGTTTACTTCTATATAAAGGAATGATTTTTTTTACATTAGCTTTATATCATACAACTTTTATTGTTTCTACTGTTGTAGACTTCTTCAGATCTTTAAATGCAAATAATTATGTTGTCTGTAAATAAAAAAATACTTTAAGCCAGGCACCAGTGGCTCATGCCTAGAATCTTAGCTACTTGGGAGACTGAGATTGAGAGGACAGTGGTTAGAGACCAGCCTGAGCAAACAGTTTGCAAGACCCCATCTCTAAAACAAGCAGAGTAAAATGGACTGGAGATGTGCTCAAGTGGCAGAGTGCCTGCTTTGTAAGTGTAAGCCCCAAGTTCAAACACCAGTCCCACAAGGAAAAAAAAAAACCTTTAAGATGTCTTTCTAACTTAACAGCTTTTTATTTCTGTTTCTTGACTATTCCACTAGTCAGGACCTCCAATATGATGTTTAATAGAAATAGTTTGAGCAGTGATCCATTGCTAGTTCCGAATCTTTAATAAAAGCCAGTGTACATTATGTCACTAGTCATTATGATTTTAGATAGGTGCTCTTTATCAGACTGAGGAAGTCTTCTTATTCCTTGTTTACTGATCATAGATGAATGCTGAATTTAATCAAATGTTTTTTCAATATCGATTAGGATTATCATATGAATTTTCTCCCTTATCCTGTCACTGGGGTAAATTATATTACTGATTATTAAAAATATTACTGTCACCTTGAATTGCTAGATATATATTACTTGGTCACATTGTATAATCACCTGTATGTATTTCTAGATCCAATTTACTAATATTTTGTTACGGAATTTTGAATATGTCTTCATTAGAGATAGTTGTTATGTTGTGTTCTTATAATATACTGGCCAGGTTTTGGGAACAGCATATCATGATAGAAGTTGGTATTAGGATGTGGGAAAAATATGAGTTGGGAGGTATTCTCTCTTTCGCTATTGTCTGAAAGAGTTATATGACACTCACAATATTTTTTTCTTAAATGTATGTTATAAATTACCAAAGGCAACTTGGCTATATTTTTCTTTGTGGGACGTTTTTTAAATCATAATTTTTATTTATTTAATATGAATGTCTCTATTCAGATATTTTATCTCATCTTCTATCAAATGTGGTAAGTTGTATTTTGTAAAAGAATTTGCCTGTTTCATCTAAGTTGCAGGTTTTGTTGGCATGAAGTTTTATTGCAATAGCACCTTATTATCCTTTGAACAACTACAGGACCTTTAGTGGAAATTCCTTTTTCATTCCTGATATTGATAATTTGTATATTCCTTTTTTTTCCCTGATGAGTCTTGCTAGGGAATTATCAACATTATAATTTTTTTAAACCCAGCTTTTGATTTTTAATTTTCGCTATTGTTTTTATGTTTTCTAGAGATTCTTATCTTTATTATTCTCTCCTACTTATTCTGGGCTTAATTTGTTCTTCCTCTATATTTGTAGTTTAGAATCATACTTCATCATTTTCAACATTATCATTTAATCCTGTAAAGTTCACTAAAAGCACTGCTCTGACTGCATCCTATGAGTTGTGATAGTTTATATTTCCACTATCATTTGATTCAAAATATTTCCTCATTTCTATGGTGATTTTCTTATATCACAAATTGATTGTACAGAAATTGTGTAATTTCCAATTATTTGAGACTTTTCTAGCCAATGTTATTGATTATTTTTAACTGAAATCAGAATAAACTTATGATTTCCATTTAAAAATTATTTGTGTTTATTTTACAGCATACCATATGGTTATGCTGGTAAACATCAGATGTGTACTTTGAGAGAACATGCATTCTTCTGTTGTTGGGTGTAAAATGCAATAAATTTTAGTTATATCATGTTTTCAAGTCTTCTACATCACTACTGATGTTTGGTATATCTGTATTAGTTATTATCAAGATAGGGCAGTAACAAAATCTGTGGCTGGCTGTGAATTTGTCTATCCTTGTAGCTTTAACCATCATTTAAAAATTTTATGTATTTGAGGATTTGTTATGTGTGTACATGTTTAGGGTTGTCATAGCTTACTGATGAATAGACACTTACCATTATGACAAAAGATCCTGCCTTATCTCTGCAAATACCCCCTTTCTTAAAGTCTTTTTGTCTGATACTAACTGGTTAAATTAATATATAAATTTCTTATGATTTTTATCTTTTTACTCATTTTACATTCAGTATATCTATACCTTCATATGTAAATTGTATCACTTGCAGACAGCACATAGATGGGTCTGGCACATAGATGGCTCTCTAGTCCGGGAGCCTCTGGCAGTGCTGCCCAATGTCTGTGCAATTTAACCTAGATGTATTTCTTCACCATTCACTTTCTCCCAATATCCATATCTCATTACTAAAACCAAGGAGAATTTGAAGAAAGTTGGCATTGTCATCAGCAGGGTTATAGGAATAAGGCCGCAAGTGTTACGAGATCTTCCTTTATAAAAAGGGAAGCCTGTGATTTCCCTGATAACAAAACTCACATCAACGTCCAGATTCTTTAATAGGGATGGATTTATTACATGTCCTGACCATGCCATGTTTTGGACTTCCACTTGGGGGGAGGGTAACAGTGTTAATAGGAACTAGTTGAAAATGTTGATTTGAATATTTCTGGGCATTTCCTTAAAACCAACAAGCTATTACAAGAATGAGAAAGAATTTCTGAGACTACCTATGCTCTCTCATTTTATAATGAAAGAGAGACCCAAAAGACTAAGCAATTTGTGCTAAGTCACAGAATTGGCCAAACCAGAACTAAAACTCAAGTCTCCTCATATCTAATTTACCACTTTTTATACTAATTACTAGTTATTAAACTGTAAGCTCTGGAAGCATGCCAGAGGTTATTTGTCAGGATCAAAGGAAAAGATCAAGCAAGTTAGTCTCTGGGTCTTTGACTGCTCTCACCCAGGGTGCTCCTGCTTGAATGACTGTTATCCTCTTGTAGCTACTTTTAGTCTATGTAGGATGCAATGACTCACTGGACACAATTTGGGCAGGTTTTCATCTGACCTATGATTTGTAGTATGTTTTCTGCTATTGCTGTCACTCATTAGCAAGATGACATTCTTTTTTGCTAAATGTAATTGGTGGAGTTCTAAAAATTCATTTAAACACTCAGATTTTACTGGGCCGGGTTATCACCCTTGTATTCATTTCCATATCAGGCTGTAAGCAGTAAAATGGAGGGATTTACAACATGACTATTTTAGCATAGTTAAATTTCTTCCACAATATCAGCTTTGGAACTAATTTATTAGCTATAGAGGATATACACTTTTATTCTCCTTTATACTACTTTATCAAATAACAGCATATTCATTTATTAACACTGTTGGGTTATTGGTAGAAACAAAATTCCTCTTCATGTTATTCAAAATGGTGTCAGTCAATTCAGATGCTATCCAACTGCTAAGGTAGTTACAAAAGAAGACTAACATCTAGCATTTAATTCTAAAAATAAGATGAAGCTGAAACCAAAAGTGGTCAAAAAATTCCACCCCTTGCCCAATGTAAGAATTCAGAGGAAATTTTCTAGCTGTAACCATCCTGTTTTCTGTGATATTGAAAAAACTGGCCTTAAAATTTTTCTGTAGGCTAAACTTACAGAAAATGGTGTGGTGGCTCATACCTGTGATCCCAGCTACCTGGAAAGCAGAGGCAGGGAAGATCAGTTTAAGACCAGTCTGGGAAAAATAGTGAGACCCTACTTCAAAAACAAACCAGGTATGGTGGGTCATGCCTGTAATCCCAGCTACATAGGAGATGTAAGAAGGAAGATGAAAGTCTGATGATAGCCAAGACAAAAACATGAGGCTATATCTGAAAAATGACTAAAGTAAAAAGGGTTGGAGGTGTGATTCAAGTAGCAAGCTGCAGCCCCTGAACTCAAACGCCAGTCACGTCAAAAACAAGTTCCTGTAATAAAGAAGACTGATTTAAAAAGACATGTATGTCAGAAATTGTGGCCACATTCTATGGAGTCCAACTTTAGGATACCAGGTTCTTCCTATGGAGTCTAACTTTACTACTTTAGGTTTTTCCTCACGAAGTATTCAGATCAGTTGCCCTCAGTAATAATATTCAGATTGTAATAAAAAAAATTTGAATACTTTTGTGAGTCAAAGAAGCTTTGGAATTTCCCTTTTCCCTCTTTCTCAAAAACAGAAGTTAACGTATGACTCTGGGAGTTGTATCTTAAAGTAATGTTTCTGAGCAGTTACTGCATGTCAGATAATTGTGCAGTCTCATGAGACAGAGTTTTAAACTATTTTCCATAATACAGTGCATTTTTTTCTTCTGTTACGTACGACTTGTTTTGAAGATTGCTGTAGCATAATTCCTTAGACAGGAGTAGGTTTTCTTTCTTTCCTTTTTGGTAGAATATGTGAAGTGTGAATGTGGCATGTATTTCTTGAATTGTGCAAAACCCACACGAAATGAGTATCTTGTAGCACATACTTTGGGGGCATTTTAGAGAGCTATTAGTGCTGACTGTGTGCACTTCCTGGATGTCTATCCTTTCTGCAAGGTGGAACTTCAAGTGGGCTCTTCAGCTTGGTGTGGTATTTATTAGCACTGGTCACAGTTTTCATTCTCTTTCCCTTCTTCGGTCAGTGCTAAATTTCCTTTCTACTCTCTCCTTTTTGGCAGGACTGGGGTTTGGATCTCTGGGGCTTGTGCGTGTTAGACACATGTTCTACCACTTGAGCCATGTTTCTAGTCCGTTTTACTACACTTACTTTTTAGATGGGGTCTGTTACCTGTTTGCCGGAGTCTGTCTGGACTGTGGTTCCTTGGCCTATGCCTCTCATACAGCTGGAATTACAGGCATGCATCACCACACCCTGCTTGTTATTTTTCTATTTGTGGAAGTGCTGAGCTTTGAACCCAGGGCCTCATGCTTGCTAGACAGGTGCTCTACCACTTGAGCCACACTCTCAATGCTCCTGTTTATTCTTTGAGATACGGTCTTGCTACATTTTTGCCCAGGTTGACCTCAAACTGCAATTCTTCTCTCTACTTCCCAAGTAGCTGGGGTTATAGGTGTGAGCCATTGTGTCTGGTCTCACTCCCTCTTAAAATTAGTAAAGGTCATGTGACTGGGATGAGAGTTGTGCTCTGCTATATTCTCTTTTCCATCTGTCCCTATGGCTAGCAATGGATGAGGACAATAAGCAAGTGTCCCAGAGCCTGTGCTGATCTGTGACAAACATATGGCATGAACCAGAAACAGACATTCTTGTTTAAAACTACTGATAGTTTTGAACTGTTCATTACTACAACAAGGTCTAGTCTATCTTGTGTGATACACTTTGGTAAAACAGACATCGGCTTATCAAACCTTTGTGAAGTTGACCCACAATAAAACATAATGTCTGAACTTTGAGTTTCAGAGTACGTAATTTTTATTTTGAGTTTCAGAGTATATAACCAGAATGTAGCAAAAACTAAGTTGCAAGAAGTAATCATTGCTAACTCTTCTAGCTACTCTTTTTTTTTTTCATTTTTCTTTTATTATTCATATGTGCATACAAGGCTTGGTTCATTTCTCCCCCCTGCCCCCACCCCCTCCCTTACCACCCACTCCACCCCCTCCCGCTCCCCCCCTCAATACCCAGCAGAAACTATTTTGCCCTTATCTCTAATTTTGTTGTAGAGAGAGTATAAGCAATAATAGGAAGGAACAAGGGGTTTTGCTGGTTGAGATAAGGATAGTTATACAGGGCATTGACTCACATTGATTTCCTGTGCGTGGGTGTTACCTTCTAGGTTAATTCTTTTTGATCTAACCTTTTCTCTAGTTCCTGGTCCCCTTTTCCTATTGGCCTCAGTTGCTTTAAGGTATCTGCTTTAGTTTCTCTGTTCTAGCTACTCTTAAGTGTAGGAATTAAGGCTTGCTAGCAGAATGCTGTATGCTCATGCAATGCTGGGTGGGCCCTTACACATTCTGCTGAATGGCCCTTTAGTGGCATGTTATTTACTGTCACTGATGACTGCTTCTGGAAATACCCTGAAAAAACTCATTGCATTTGTTGGATGACCATGAACATCCAACACAGCTATCTTTGAGACTCCCTGTGACGCAGTATGAGGAACACCTATGCTAAAAGCATCCATAAAGAACTATACAGAAAACATCAAGGGATCAAGGGGACTAACTGCTAAAAATCCTTTTTTCTCCTTTTGTAAGTTTAGGTTTGGGGGGAGATTGCTGTAGGTTTTTAAAAAACTTTGTTTTATATATATATAAAACACACATATATATTTATATATAAACATACATATATATGCTACAGAATAAAAATGATATCAGTCGTTATTGTAGTTCTTTTATTGTTATTTGGTATATTTTCAGAGACGTGAGTCCATCTACATTTAAAGCTTCATAGCAATAGTCAGTATTTTAAAAGGGTTCTTATCATTCTGAGTGAAGTTAGCCTGGCCCAAAAGACCAAAAATCGTATGTTCTCCCTCATATGTGGACATTAGATCAAGGGCAAACACAACAATGGGATTGGACTTTGAGCACATGATAAAAGCGAGAGCACACAAGGGAGGGGTAGGATAGGTAAGACAGCTAAAAAACTAGCTAGCATTTGTTGCCCTTAATGCAGAGAAACTAAAGCAGATACCTTAAAAGCAACTGAGGCCAATAGGAAAAGGGGAACAGGTACTAGAGAAAAGGTTAGTTCAAGAAGAATTAACCTAGAAGGTAACACCCAAGCACAGGAAATCAATGTGAGTCAATGCCCTGTATAGCTATCCTTATCTCAACCAGCAAAAACCCTTGTTCCTTCCTATTATTGCTTATACTCTCTCTACAACAAAATTAGAAATAAGGGCAAAATAGTTTCTGCTGGGTATTGGGGGGGAGAGGGAGGGGGCGGAGTGGGTGGTAAGGGAGGGGGTGGGGGCAAGGGGGAGAAATGAACCAAGCCTTGTATGCACATATGAATAATAAAAGAAAAAGGAAAAAAAATTAACCTAGAAGGTAACACACATGCACAGGAAATTAATGTGAGTCAACTCCCTGTATAGCTATCCTTATCTCAACCAGCAAAAACCCTTGTTCCTTCCTATTATTGCTTACACTCTCTCTTTAACAAAATTAGAGATAAGGGCAAAATAGTTTCTGCTGGGTATTGAGGGGGTGTGTGGGAGAGGGAGGGGGTGGAGTGGGTGGTAAGGGAGGGGGTGGGGGCAGGGGGGAGAAATGACCCAAGCCTTATATGTACATATGAATAATAAAACAATAAAAAAAAGGGTTCTTCCACATACATAGCCTGTTGGCCTCTACTGCTTCACCTAACTAGAATTGAATGTTTTAAGAATTACTTCTTTCCTTATATGTTCAATGTTTATTTAGCTTTTCAACTGTTGGGTTATATTAGGAATCTGTCAATGGAAATCCAGTCTTTCAAAATGAGTGATCTGCCTGTGTTGGGACCTATGTTCTGGAGGATAGTTTTAAAATGACCTCTGGATGACTATAATTTTACAAGGCTTCATATAATGTTACCCTAAAGATAATATTTATAGAAGACATAATCCTCTTAATTAATGTTATTGTTGTCTTAGACAACCTCTTTGATGGTCATTTTTAGAAGTAAATAAAACACAAAACAAAAATTGTTCTGAGAATGGCTATGGTCCCACTGCAGCACTTGAAGACAAAACAGTTTTGTGATGCATGTTGAACCTAGCATGAAGTTTTTCCAAAGAGATGCAAACTAGATCAACATTAACAACTTAAATGCTTTAAACTCTGTGTTTGGAACATGAAAACTATTAAGATGTGCATTTGCTATGGAGGAATGTGGAGTGGCTAAAGCTATGCCTGGATCATTTCAAAACAATAACAAAGGGCTTTTGGATGAGGGATGTGAACAGTGAAGAGGGTTATCTGAGTAAAAAGACTTCCTTGATGAGATCCAACCTGCGGTGAACCGTAAAAGCACAACTGAGAATTGCTCAGTTGAACAAAAGGGAAGAGGTATTTGTATGAGGCAAGTTCAGAGGAATGTGGGATAGCAGGATGAGTGCAGGGAAGCACAACACTGTCTTATCTGCACAAAGTGTGAAGGAAGAAGAGGTAAGAGAGAGGCTGGATATGAAGACAGGGTCAAGTCATTGAGGGTCTTGCATGCCAAACCAGGGAGTTAACATTTCATTCTACAGTTAATAAGAAACTACTGAGTGGTATTATGCGGTAGAGTAACAGTTATATTTATATTTTTGAAAATGTATCCTCCAATGGTGTTGGAGATGGATGGAACTGAAGTAAAAAGTACAAAAGAAATCCAGAGGTGAGAGAAATAAAGGGCCTAGTGAGACAGATGAAGACATGGAGGGGATCTTTGTAGATAGAGAAGCAAGTAGTGAACCTCTCTTCTGAGGAAACACATGAGGCAAGTGTACAAATGTCTTACTTACTGGGAGACAGAATCAGGAGTTATTCCACATGCTTGAATTCTGTGTTAAAAAGGGAACAGTACAGACTCTTAAAACTGGCTGAATCTGGAAAGGTCCATAGCACTTTTCTTACATAGCTCCTTTAATATGGAAACGAGAGAATGGGAAATATACACATGTGCTGTAGATGGGCTACAGTTGCCATTGTCCTATCAAAATAAGAGCTAATGCTTATACAGTGTCTACATTCGGTATTGTTCTCAGGTTTATACATATGTAATAGTTAATCTTGTCTAGTTGATTAAACTGCCTAGGAAGCAGTATGGTACATGCTTGTAAGCCCAGATGCTAGGGAGGCAGGGGCAGGAGGATTGTGAGTTCAAGGTCAGCCCAGGCAAAGTTAGTGAGATCCTATCTCAAAAAACAAAATCCAAAACAAATAGGCTGGGAGTGAGGCTTGATTGGTATAGCATTTGCCTAGCATGTGTGAGGCCCTGGGTTCAATGTCTGGTACTCCTAAGAAAGAAAAAGAGAAAAAGAAAAGGAAAAGGAAAAAGAAAAGGGAAAGGAAAAGGAAAAGAAAAGGGAAAAGGAAAAGAAAGGAAGAAGGAAAGAAGGAAAGAGAAAGAAAGGAAGGAGGAAGGAGAGGGGTAAGAGGAGAGAGAGAAAGAAGAGAGAGAGAAGGAGAGACCTTGAAGAACTTGAAGTGCTTAGGAAATTAGTACACTCAGTGTGTACCTGTGAGGTAATTTCCAGAGAGGATTAACTAAACTGGAAAGACCTCCCTGAATGTGGGCAGCATCTTGTCATAGGCTTAGGGCCAAAGTAGAAGAACAGGGGAACAGGAAATAGCTTGCTAGTGCAGGAATTCTTTCCTTCTGCTTCCTGGCTACCATAATGTCAACTGTTCTGTTATGCCTTCCCAGCCATAATAGACTGTAACTTTTGAAACCATTAGCCAAAATAAATCCTTTTTCCCCTAAGGTGTTTTGCTCAGGTATTTTGTTATGGCGATGAAAAGTCTTCACTAACACAGAAAAGATATTATCTCATTTAATCTTCAAAACAATTCTATGAAGTAGATACTATTAGTATTACTATCATATAAAGAAAATTAAGTTGCACAGCTAGTAAGTGGTAGAAGTGGGATTTAGCTTTGGATGATGTTAATTTAGAGCTCATGCACCCTACTCTACACCTAACTGCCGCTAATCACATAGCTAAAATGTTAACCCAGAACTAATAATGAGGTTTCTAGTTCAGTGTACATTGTTACATGTGATAGTATAAAACATACAGTTCAGTACATTCTGAGAAACAAGGGAAGGAATGGAAATACCTAGAGACCCTCCTCCTAATACTTGCATAGTGGAGATTTCAAAGGCAGTGTTAGTGAGAGTGCATACCAACTTTACCTTTCCCCTACTTTTAGTTTTTTCCACTCTTAATAATGCATAATTTATTACAAGGACAAAGAGTAACATGTCCATAGAAAATTAACTATCTATGATAAACATTGGTATTTTTGTTTATGCTAATGTAGGACTGGGTCAAATTTAGATATCATATTTTTCCCAGATTTTTTCTGCAACAATAAAGTTGTACTCATGATTTTAGACCAAGCAGACTCAGCAGAGATAGGAAAAACAAACCAGCTTATTTTCAGGTTATGGAGGACTTCCAGACTGTAAAGTGGCTCCACCTTGACCCTTAGTCACAGGACAAGTACCAGTGCAATACTAAAATTGTGATTTTAATTGATAGCATCACTCAGGGTTTGTTTAGATGTTAAAGTTACATCTAATTTAGGATAATCTATGTAAAGTGCTGACACATGGCAGATGCTGAGTATGTGGTAGGAAAGGTTACAGGGGAGGGTAGTTTATACCCTGGCTATATTTACTTTAGTCTGCACTGTAGTCATTCTCAGGAATCATGACTGGTATGAGGTTATATAAGTCTATCTCTGTTTCTGAGGAAGCTTGAAGTAGTATCAGACTCAAATATCTCTGGATTGGGACTGCCCTTGGCTGGACTGTCTTTCTGCAAGAAGAAAGAATCAGAGCCAGTAACCTTCTAAGGAACAGAGCAAGTTTTATAGCAGCAGCAGCACCTGGAAGGAGAATAACAATTGTTCTGAAGGCAGCAGAACAGCAGAGTTCTATACAGAACTCAGGAATAGTCTTCATAAAGGGAGAAACAAACAGTTTACAAATGCTGGGTTTGCCAAGTGTGAGGAGAGCAATGTCAGGAAATAAGGTGGAATGGAAAACAGAGCATCTTGGAATTCAAATCCTGGCATTGCTATCCATTAACCATGCATATCGGATAGTTTCCTTTACCATGTAGGTTTTATCTGCTAAATACTAAAATGGGAACCATGATATTCCTTAGTCCATTTTACAGGTTATTAGGAAAACATGTAAGATTGTGTCAGGTACCCTCAGTGACCTAATCTGCAGGCTCAAGTCTGATCTCCTTGACCATTTGTGTAGGCAACGTACACAAGTTCTCTGAGTACATCCTGACCAGAGCTACATTTCCAAGAGGGGCACAACTCAGGCTACAACTGTTCTCAGATTGTTTTCCTGTATATTCCATTCAACAAATAGTTTATCCATGGTTACTGTCAGTCAGACACAATAAGTGCTGGGGAAGCACCAAGAAGCATGACACTGCTTTAGTGAAACCTGTGAAGAAGCAATAAATAAGTAAATACATACATAAAGACATAATTTCAAATTTTCATGAGGTAAAAAAAAACTTAGGTTCAGTGACAAAATAGTGGAAGGAGAGATATTTATAAGGTGTTCAGGAAGGGTCTCTCTGAGGAACATGACATTTTTGCTATGACTTGATGGACGAGCAGGAAGAAGGATCCTATGCTCCTCCAGTGCAATTGTATAGTAAAGCAAAGCGTCCCTCTGAGGAGTCTCTCATGCTAATTCCTGCCTCCTTTCCCCAGTAGTTTTCTACCCAAAGCAGCCTCTGACTTTCTATCTTATGTTATAACCTAGGGGAATTTCTCCTGCCCTGCTTGCCCACAGCAGGTCTGTGACCCTGCTCTTTACTGTGTCCCTTTCAGGATTCTATTTTCTACCAGAAATCACCTCCATAAAAGCATCCATCCATTTGTGCACATCATAGATGGCCACCAATATGTGTTGCATAACTTTCAGTGTTAAAGTACATTTTTCTTCAATGTGAATGTGATCAGATGCCAAACACAGCTGGAGACCTCTAAGCAATCTGTTTCCAGAGGAATAAAATGTCCAGATGATTCTCAAATTAATTTGATCTAATATAGCAACCTAATTTTCTTCCATTCTTCTACCTTGCAGCAGTTTAATTTGCCAATAAGCTGCCATGTACAATAACTTTGCAATTGTAGACTCTGTTCATTCACAAGTCACTTCATGCTATGTACACTTTGCCAACATTTAAATTCATGCATTTGCCTCTATATAAGCTTAATCAGTTCTAGAGGTCGGTAAAAGAAATAGAAAATCTACCAGTCTGTATCGTTCAATGACAAAGAAAACTTGTTTATTTAGTTAAGACTGATCATCTCAAATCACTGTGTGAAGGTTATATGTGTCACATACTGGAGTAACTTAGTAAGAGCCTTGTCTGACTTTCTTTTGGGATTTAAAAGTGATAGGAATGCAATCTGTGCTTTCATTTTTTCCTTTTTATTTTCTACCAAAGGCAGGTAGTATTTCCCAGGTGCTTTGAAAAAGTCAAAGAAAACCATCAGATCAAAACAAATATTCTAAAAACTAGTGAAGGTCTCACACCAGTGCTTCTTTCCATTTTTATCTGCAATACAGAGAGATTCTAATTTTATAAAACACAGGTTTTCAAAGAAGCTTCCAGTCCTTGGAACCCAAATTCAATTAAGGTAGTAATTGTCACAGACCATCAGCTTGATTATTTCAAGGGTAAAGGGTAAGAATTCAAACACATGTGTCTGTCACATCTTCCTTTGATAACAGAGTATGAGTCATCAAGTTAATATGTAACTGAAAAGAAATTCACAAATGTCTTATCTGGGAAAAATTGATTTATTCTGCTCTTTTAAAAAAATCTGGTTAACCATATGATAAAATCAAATGAAAACAAATCAAACCTGTTGAGTTCAAAAGTTTCTCTTTGAACTTGGAATAAAATCCAACTCCTTTATGACCATCAGTTTTGCCAATGTCCACCTCTTTGAGCACACTCCTATCACAGCTATCCTTGCTTACCCTGCTCTAAGCAGAAGAGGCTTTCTACTTCTTTTTTATTTTTCCATCCACAAATACATCAAAGCCCACTACTGCCCTGGAAGGTACTCCTTTTGCATTGCTTGAACTCACCACTCTCTCCTGTTTAGCACTCTTCATGATATGTACCATTTTCTGACACTTTTATTTGTTCATTTGTTTTTATTTTATCTCTCCTCTACTACACCATAAGTTTCATGAGAGCAGGGGTCTCTCTTTAACTACTAAATCCTCAAAAAGCTAATAGACAATTATTTGGGACAATGGGAAAGAAACAAAGGCAAGATAAAATAAGATATAATCTTTGGGGAACAGAAAAGACTGTCCTGGGTTTTTGGATAGCTGAGATTCAACATATCACCATGGTACAAAGACATGCCAGTGTAGCCTGGTAACTCTTCTGAATGGTGGACCACACATTCATTGAGAAACTTTGCAAAGTGGATTGGAGCCCTGGGTATAGAACATGTGAACCCATTGTATTTCATGGAAGGTAAACTTGACTCCAGACTCTTGAAATTGGAATTTATCATCTGTGATATAAAATTCTCACAAACTTTTACTAATGCCAGAAAAGTATGGAAGAAGGTAAAGGAAAATAAATGAAAGACATCATATCAACTTGCTGTTGAGTCAATAATCAGGCTTAAATGAAAATAATTTTATAGAGCACAATTGTTTCTGTCCTTCCCACTTAACCAGATTCCTGAGAATTACAACTCTGTATTTCTTCCAAAAGTCTTGGTCATCCATGAAGCCTTCCTTTGCCCATGAGAAGAAAATAATGCCTATGCCCGAGGACCATCTTCAGGCCCTGCAGGTTGCCAGGAATCCTAAAGCCCTCAAGGAAATGATTTGCTACCCTCCAGTTTTAATCCCACAGGTCCACTAGCCAGTATTTACCTGCTGTCACTGAAAGTTCTGGAGCAAGGTGACCCTATTCACCTCCCACACCATTGCGAATTCAAAATTGTTTGCTGTCCAAGGGACAGACTGTGGGAGGAACATTAGTTATACACATTATCTACTGCTTCTGCCAAACTACAACTTAAAATCTAGACACAGAAAACTCTGGTTTACAAATATTACAAAGACAGCTGGGCATTGAGCTAGCCCCAATGTCATATAAACCTCTATGGTTTTGTCTCCAGTACATTATAGAGTGACCTTCAACTTTGGGGGCATGTGAGAATCATCTGGAGAGATTGATACACACACCCTACTTCAGACTAATTACAGTTAAGTAATTGGTGGAACTCAGACATCAGAAATGTTTACTGATCATAGGTACTTTTAATGTGTGACCAAGTTTGAGAACTATTGCAATCTATAGTTTGCACTGAGGATACTTTCTAGGCTTTCCTTTAAACTCACTATGTAATGAATGGTTGCATTTATATACAACACACAGAGGCAAACTGAATTCATGCTGAAAGAAGTTGGGGTGGTGGTTTCTCTGGCGGCTTGTACCTGGAAGGGAACTGAGGGAGTTTTAGGGGAGTGGTAGCATCCTAATTAGTTTGGTTGCACAGGTTGTGTTCAGGTTTAGAAAATTAATGAAGTTACACATTATATTGTGTACTTTTTGCATAATAGATATATCAAACAAAAGTAGAAATAAAACAAAAACAAACTATCTTCACTCCCTTTTCATTGTCCAAATCAATATTTCAAAATGTTATTTCCACAGTGCTAAACTGGTCCAGGATTAAATAAAGCCAAACTTAAACACTGAAAACTAACAGTGTTAAATTATTTGACAAGTGTAGTGATATTGCTAATATTGAAATGGTTCTTTTTTAATGACATGATTAAGAGAAAATGAAATGGACTCTTGCAGCATAGTTCAACAAAAAACTACATAGGTTTCCTTCTTTTTTAACATGGTACTTATGAATTTCATTCTGCCTTTGTCTTCCCTCACATAGATCCTAACCTGCATAAGGGCTGGGATCATCTCTCCATTCTTCCTTGCAGAGCACACAACATACAGCACTTATTTAACCAATCTTTGGCAGACGAATGACAGAATGAAAAATCAAACAATGAATACCTAGAACTGAAGCTGCTCCTTAATGGGTCAATCTCTTGAATATCTTATTCTTTCTTGCTCCAGTCGGTCTACACACAAATAGAAGGCTAAACTATCTCTTTAATAATATCTCTTGCATTAAAAAAAGAGTTAATGCTTCCCTATTATCAAATTGCAAATTTTCTCTAAATTGTTCCACTCACTGTTAATAGAGGCTTTATGTTCTTATTTCTCGCAACTCTTCCCAATGTCTACTTGGTGGGCAAATACACTTGGAAATGCCGGCTCAAACAAAGTTAATTATGGCCTTTAAATACCAGTATGTATTTGTTTCTCCAGGAGGGCACAGTTGCTTAGCATGCAACTTCCCAAGTTGGTTTAACCAGAGAACACTTTATTCAAAGGGTGTCTCCTGGGTTTACTGTTTCATAGAACCCAGTTTGGGAAACATTAGCTTCCGTTATATAATCAAAATCCCTTAGCCTGATATTCAAGGGGCTTAAAGATCCGGCTTTATTCTTTCCTCTAGCTTTATTTCTCAGCTCTACTTAATCCACAACAGATAGGCTTTGAGCTGTTTTCTCATCTTAGTGCATTCATTGTCCTTAACTGGGATGCATTTCCTCACCTCCTTTGCCTATTTCCCCTCGAAGCTCAGACCCAGCTTTTCTAAGTCTCCTTTTCTATCCTCTCCAGTCTTCAGGATTCTCTCTCCTAAACTTCTGCTGCTCCTGTCTATCCTACTTATTTGCAACTGATGAGAGACTGCTCCATTAATGAAGTAACTCTTATTGCTAGTAATGTTACCCAACTATTAAAAGCTTAGTGCATAATTTTCCCTGGACTGTAAGTTCCATGAGGACCAGAACTGTGCTCTTTTCTTACTTTTCTCTCAAATAGGCTGGCACAGTGCTGTTAACAGGATGACTGCTGAACATGAGTTAGTAATTGTTTCTGCAGTGTACCTACCTGTCTTTCTTGGAGATTAATCTTTATCTAACGCAAAGTGAGAATGCAGATAGCTATTTCAGCTGTTAAAAGTTCTTTCTTGCCTCTCAAATGCTCCTTAATTCTTCCAAACATTCTTTCCCAGCTAATTGGAAAAGCACTAAAGATTTCTACTAACTCAGAAATCCCCCAGGGTCTTTCACTTTTAACCTTGTTAAACACCTGCTTATCAATAGAAGTAGTAAAATTAATTCTGCTTCGTTTGTTCAAAATGAGATCCAGGAGAGAGATGTATGTAGTTAATAACTGATATAAAGTTGTAAGGAGAATCATGGTCATACCTGAAATGTGTGTCTCTGTTTCTCATGGTACAAGGCACTGGTATTCTAAAGGCTGCCTTAGTATATAGCTGAAGGTCAAAATAATTTGGGCACACAGAGAGTTGACACAGCTAAGGTCTCTCAAGCTCTAAATTACTAATCTGAACTCATAGCAGGGCATAAAGGCCAGAGGCTAATGATCAGAAGAATTCTTAAAGGGTTGAGGGGGAGACAAGTATAATAAAAGAAATACTGATAAAGCAACAAAGTGTTGGATTATCTTTGTCAGTGGTTCTCATCCAGGAATGATTTTTGCCCTACAAAGGCCATTTCACATTATCTGGAGATCTGAAGACAATGTAAGGTGTCACAACTGGGGTAAGGGTGCCACTGGCCAAAGATCCTGCAACACGTCCTGCTGTAGTGGTGGTATCCACTCCAAAACAAGATTTATTCACCCCAGAGTCCAGTAGTGCTGAGGAAGAGAAACCTTGCTCTATGGTAAATAATGGACGCTAGTGGAGTATACAAAGTTCCTCAGGTGGAGGACAGAAGAAAAGAGGTCATTGTTTAATTTAAATGCATATTAGTCATTTTGCAATGCAGACTGCTAATAATTTTAGACAATATCTACTATTTTCTACCAAAAATTATGCTGTACAAAACCAATATTATTTAGCAATAAATACCATTATACAGACCAAAGATTCTCTCCTCCATCATAGGGTATCCTAGTAGATTTTATTCTTGACTTCTTTTTCCTTCCATTTTACCTCAAATTAGTATTGAGGCTACTGAGGTTCCCCACATACAGAGGTGTGCTTTCCTCTCCAGTGTGCAACATCTTTGCAACTTTATTATGGATTAATTTATTTCAATTCTATAATATTGTAGAAGTTAAATGATATTTACTTTTTCATTATATTTTAAATTATTTAAATCTTATAGGCTGTCATTTATAACTAATTTTAACAACATAGGCAATCATTTATGATCTTTAAGGAAAAATTAGCAGATAAACAAATAACTACAAATCATCCCATATACTTTTTTAAATAAATAAAGAGGTACAGCTCATCTATACCATTGCCTAGACAATCCAGATCTGACTAAACTGTCAAAAATATACATTGTACAGAGCTTTGAGATTCCAGTGATAAGTTTTATTGTAGACATCTAATTCACTAATCTAAATGATTGACATTTTATACTAATACCTCAAACAGATGATGAAGATCTTTGACAAATGAGATCACTAAGAAACCTGCTGCACCAAACACTGCAGGAACATCCAATTGGAACTATTTTTACTCAGTATTTATCTACTTTACAAGTCTAATGAGTTTCCTGAGACAATAATGGGCTACCTGTCTCCAGACGCTCTTCTAAAAGGTTAAGAAAATTTAAAAATTAAACCCCCTACCCAAACTGCCTTTCAAAATGAATTCAGTCAGTAGACCCTTTAAAATATAATTCTTTCAGAAAACAGATATCTTCCAAGTATGACATTTACAAAGAGCAGCATGGGGCTTATCGGTGTAGTGCAGAGATAAACTTGGCTAGAATAGAATGGCACTGGTTATATAAAAAGAAGAGGAATTGAGTGACTGATGCTTAAGTCAGTCCAGGGAGGACAAAGGAGAACACAGGACTTTTGTGGCAATTGTGTCTAAGGAGGCCCCATGCTAGGACACCTCTCAAAATCTAGCACTTCAGGGTTATTTGAACAAAGGCCCTCATGACTCAACAATAAGTACCCCCAACCTCTCTTTTTGTGAAATGGCTATTTATCAAGAATGTTTTAAACATCTATAAGGAAATGGGGTTTTCTTTTATGCTGCAATTCTGCACATGAAGATTTGTGTACTCATTATTAGTTTCACTCTTTATAAATCTTAATTTTTTTTACTAAAACTTGATTAATCATGTGTTACTCAGCCTTTCATTGCCATGACAAAATTCCTGCATAAATACTTAAATAGTAAAGATTTATTTTGGCTCAGAGATTCAGAGGTTTTAGTACATGGTAACTTGGCCCTGTGGTAAGGCAGATCATGGCAAAGAGGGTGTAGTAAAGCAGAAGTGCTCACCTCATGGCACTCAGGTTGGCAATAAATAATGGCGCTGATAGGTTTCGGTTCTTACTCTACCCTTAAGCTTCTGTTTTCCAGGGTCACAGTCCTGCCTCCCAGGGTCACAGTCCTGCCTCAAGTCTAGCTTGAATCCTCCTTCTGCCCCAACCTCCAATCAGCATGAACCATAAGATCCTAACCAATCAGATCATGCTGAGTCCCACTGAGGGGTATTTAAGCCCCTGCCCCTCTCTCCCTTTCTCTCTTGGCTCTCTGCTCTCTCCCTCTCCCACCCAGCAATAAAGAATCTCTTGGCCAGATCACTCCTCTTCATGTGGTCACTTTTGGGGCCTATATTTCCTTACAACTCAGGAAGCAGAGAGAGAGAGAGGCAGCAAGGAATCAGGGACAAGATACTCTTCAAATGCATGCCCCCAGTCACCTACTTCTTTCAACCAGGCCCAAACTCCTACAACTTCCCAATAATGCCATCAAATTGTGACTATATCAATGAATCAATCCATTGATTAGGTCGAAGTCCTCATGATCCAATCACATTTCAGTCATTGGATTTACCAACTGGATCCAATATTCCCTGAAGGTTCATGTGGCTATCCTTCAGGGGATATCTCATATTCAAACCACAACAATCATTTTCAAATATCAAAGAAAAACATAAAGGAAAAAAAGACAGCTCAGTTCTTCATGCTTGTACTTAGTTTCCAAAGTTTCTAAAATAAAGATATATTTATTTTATTTTCCTTATTGATGGATATTTAGGACGAGCCCCACAAACTTTCACTATGAACATCCTGAAGCATGTCTACTTAGAAAGAAGTAAGTCTTCCTCAAAAGTACACATTTAAAAGAATTTTGGAGCTGTATGCTGACAATTTTCATTCAAAAATGGTTCTGCATACAATCACAGCAAGTGAGATTTCAAATTTAGCTTTTAGGTTGTCACACTTCCATAGTCGATGTTGGTGAAATGGTATCTCCATTTAAATTCTCTTAATTGCAATTGAGGTTAAAAGCATCTACTTTCTTCTAATTTACTTTACTTTGTCTATATGTATTTTTCACAGAAAAAAAATCTTGAATATTATAAAAATTAAAGCATGCTTTTATTTTTTTGCTCTCTATGTGCTAGTGAATAAATCCTTTCAAGGTCACAAAGAAAGCCATCTATATTTTCTCTTCATATTTTAGTTTTTATATTTTTGTCTCTAACTTATATATAACTTCTCCCTTTCTCCTCTCTCCTCCCTCCCTCCATCTTTACCTACCTCCCTCACTCCTTCTCTGCCTGTCTCTCTGTATTTTTGTGTGTCTCTCTCTGGTTCCCTATCTCTATCTCTCTGTCTCTGCCTCTCTCTCTGTATGGTGTGAGGTAAAGACTTGATTTATTTTGTTCACATAGAAGTCCTTATGTCTACATCATTTATTGAAGAACTTGTCATTTCTCCACTGTTTTTTTTTATATTACCATGTGCATATCTCAAGATTGCATACAGTTGTGTGTTAAGGACAGTTGAAGTAAGAGAAGGTGATTGATGATAGACCAATGGTTTAAGGAGGTCTCCCCTAAGGACAGGAAGTTTAAGCTGAGACAATAAGAATAATGTGAATTTAAACAGGTGAAGTTGGAAGGGTACAGGTAGAGGTGTAGAGGAGGGGCTTACCAAAAATGAATCATTATTGGAAGAAGTCTGGTGTGAAACTCTTGTATTCTTTGAAAACTCAGTAATTCTCATAATAAAAGTCTTAATATTTTTAAAATTCTTGTCAGTACTCTATGCAATATGAAGCTGTATCACTTCTATCAATTTGGTAGGCTGAAGAAAAAATAGGATGTAAATTGTCATAGAAGTGAAAGATGAAAACACACACACACATCTATATCTATATCTATCTATCTCTCTATATGCAGGCCTATATATATAGATATATAAGTGTATACTGGGATAGTCCAGATAAGATTTCCATAGTTTTACAAGTGAAGCTTTCCTAAACTTCTTTAGCAACTATTTTAGATATCTGTAATTTCTAGGTGAAGTTTCAATAGGCATTTATCTTTATCTTGTTCCATTTTAGAAAGAACACTAGAAAGAAATTTTGTTTCATTATTTCCTTTCTGATTAGGATCTCCAGCACAACAAAAGGCTTAGTTCTTTTCCCTTCTTCTAAGCATTTTCTTATACATTAAAATTAGCAATTTGTAGAAGTATTCTATTTCTTTAAAAACAAAACCCATGGTAAAGGGAATGAAGCAAGAGTAAAGCCATGGTTTTCTTCTTTTTAAAACCAGCTTTAGTACACTATAGTTAGTATGCCTACACTATAACTTTAAATAACTTCCAAAGGCTTTTAAGCTACTGAAATTAGTGCACCCTGAAAGGAATTGAGCTGTCACCAGAAAAAAAAAAACATGGAAAATCCACTTTAGGTGAATCCCTCTTTAGTAGTTATCTAATAGCCTCATAAATTAAATAAGCACTTTCTTTTATGTTTGAATCACATCTATTACATAATTATTTTCTTTCTAAGCAAATGAATGAAACAAGAAAGAGGAGCTATAAAAAGAGTATAATTAGTAATGACAGGCAGTTTTCCACAAAATGCAGTCTATACAGTGAGTTGCATAATCAGTACCTCAGCACCTTTTCTCCCCAAAAGTATTGGCTTAGCAGAGTCAGGATAGACTTCCTTATCTTCTATTTTCCTTTTTATAAAGGCAACACATATCATTGTAGGAATGCAGACAAAACAAATATCTAAAAGAAAATAAAAACCAGAGATAGATATCTCACAATATAAATAATTCCCTTCTTTCTTAAGAAGAAAATCCAACTTTTCAGATAAGCACATGGTCACCTATATAAATGACTATTTTCTGGCCTCTCATGCATTTGGGAGTGACCTTGTGATTAAATTTGACTAATGAAGTTAGATAGATGAATAGCATTTTTTCCCTTTTACCCTTTCTTACTGCCTTTTCCTTGGATAGACTCATGGTTGGAGGTGTAGAAGGAATGGAAGTCATCCATGTCACTGTGATATTACCATTTCCATATTTCTTTTTATGGCAGAAAGAAATAAAGTTTGGCTTTTTAAAGTCTCTATTCTTACATTCATTGGTACATGCAGCCAGTCTTAATCCTAACCTAACCTGAATACTACCACCTAATAATGGCTTTTATTACCTACATTTTGACCTTTTAAATAGTCACAACGATGCATTAACTCTTAATGTTTTATTTTTGGGCTAGTTGGTTAGTTGATTGATTTTACATTGGGAACTCAAGGACCACTACAGAAGGCTTCCTTGCTTTAAAGGAAGATTTATTTGTTTTGGATTGAGGTTGTAAGTATGTGTGAGAAGAAGGGTGCTTTTCCTTTATCTTGTCAAAACTTTCAATATCAGGGGAAGCAAAATCAAAGTACCAGCTGATGGGCAGTAGCTTCCTCTATATGAATGAAGTAGATCAGGGAGACTGTGAAAAGGCAGAGTACATAGGCATATTCCTCACCAGGACAGTCACTGTAAGACTCCAATATGTGGTTGGCACTCAGGACCCTGTATCTACAGCCAAGGAGGAAAATGGCATTTTTATGTGAGTTTTCCTAATTTTTAAATGATGGTGGCAACTAATTGGGGGAAAACCAATTCATCCCTATATAGGATACCAAATTTCTCTGAAGCACAGATTCATGGTATAGGCATCATAAAACAGGATGAGTTTTGTGCTGTTGTTGCTGTTTTGTTTTGTCTTATAAGTGTTAGAGTTTTGCGTTGCTTGTAGTTAGATCAGGATCACCTGAATGATATGTTCAGTTCAAATTTTTGATGGCGTAGCAGGCAGAAAAAATAGCACCAAAAGATATTTACATCTGAACTCCAGGAAACTATGACCATGTTAGGTATTAATTGCTCATTTAAAATGGGTATTAGAAGAAAGCGTTGTTTAAAGCTGGTAGATACTTGCCACCCCAGATGCTTGGAAGACCACTGCAGGAGGATCACAAGTTTGGGGTCTGCCGGAACAACACAGCAAGACCCCGCTCAGAAAAAGAAAAAGGAAAAGAGGGTAGAGTGGGAATTTGTTACCAAAGCATCAGAAGGAACTAGCCTAACATGAAACATAAGTGCACACATTCACCTCATTTGCTAGGTGAGTTTACTCCCGTCTCTGAATGAACAAAAAATTCCCATTTATTTGGAAATAAACTAACTAGAAAACCCAAAGAATAAAAAATTCCCATTTAGTTATTTGTTTTCCAAATTCACTTTCCTGGAAATTTTTATTTATTGTTTTTCTTTATTTTTACCAAAAGAAAGGAAAAAGAAACTATATCCTATGATAGATTGAAATAAACAACAACAACCAAAAAAAAAGCATGAAAAAGCAGCTTTCTTTTCCACACATTATAAAATAGGATGAGTTTTGTGCTGTTGTTGCTGTTTTGTTTTGTTTGTTTGCAAAGCACTACTCTTGGCCAAGGGTTTTTAGAGTGGTTACAAGACCATGCATCAGTAGCATCAGCATCCCTAGGAACTTCCTAGGAAATGCAAATTCTCCAGCTTTGTCCAAGAACTACTGAGTCAGAAACAGGGTGAAGCTCAGCCATTTGTGTTCTAATGAGTCCTGAGAAATGCTTGCTAAAGTTGGAAAGTTGCTGTTTTATGATATGCTACTTTATTAACTAACCCTTACAAAACCCACAGATGTGTCAGGCAGTATTCTAAGCATTTTGCATGCACACAATCATTTAATTTCCTATAAAACTTTTATTATTCTCATTTTACACATAAGGAAATGCAGGTTCAAAGAGGCTCAATGACTAACCCAAGGCCACACAGGAAATAAGCAGCATTGTAGTCAGGTCCACAGTCCACAGTCTTAGCCTCCCTATTATGAAGTCCAAAATTAATGAGATAAGTATGGTATTTATACACAGTGGAATTTTATGCAGCCATGAAGAAGGATGAAATGTTATCATTTGCAGGTAAATGGATGGAAATGGAGAACATCATTCTGAGTGAGGTTAGCCCGGCCCAAGAGACCAAAAATCGTATGTTCTCCCTCATATGTGGACATTAGATCAAGGGCAAACACAACAAAGGGATTG
This sequence comes from Castor canadensis, assembly GCF_047511655.1. Taxonomy (NCBI): domain Eukaryota; kingdom Metazoa; phylum Chordata; class Mammalia; order Rodentia; family Castoridae; genus Castor; species Castor canadensis. Next base: position 72,198,232 of record NC_133400.1, read on the forward strand.
GACTTTGATCACAAGATAAAAGCAAGAGCACACAAGGGAGGGGTGAGGAGAGGTAAGACACCGAAAAAACCAGATAGCATTTGTTGCCCTCAACGCAGAGAAACTAAAGCAGATACCTTAAAAGCAACTGAGGCCAATAGGAAAAGGGGACCAGGAACTACAGAAAAGGTTAGATCAAGAAGAATTAACTTAGAAGGTAACACACATGCACAGGAAATCAATGTGAGTCAACTCCCTGTATAGCTATCCTTATCTCAACTAGCAAAAACCCTTGGTCCTTTCTATTATTGCTTATACTCTCTCTTCAACAAAATTAGAGATAAGGGCAGAATAGTTTCCGCTGGGTAGCGAGGGTAAGGTGGGGTAAGGGAGGGAGCGGGGGTAGAAGGGTAAGGGAGGGGGTGGGGGGGAGGGGGGAGAAATGACACAAATATTGTATGCACATATGAATAAAATAAAAATTTTTTTAAATGAGATAAGTAAACTGCAGATAAGATCTTCACTAGTCTTTGTATTAAGTTTCTCAGAAAACACCTGCTTAAATGCATTTTAATCATATATCTTCAGAAAGTTCTTGAGTAACAGTTCTAGTTTTACAAGTATATATTTGGTTATATGGCTCTGTCAGAGCCATTTATTTCCAGTTATAAGACAGCAACTTTTTTTTAATCAAGTCAAATCTCTGTATTGTTGACAAATCTAGTTCCTTATTAACAACAACTGAAAAAAATCCATTTTGAATTCTTAACATATTTCAGGCACACTAGGGGATTCAAGGATGCATAAAAACAATATAACACATATAAAGCAATTAAGATATATAATGTGGTGTACAGGATGGAAAGTAATCCAGTAAATGTCAGTTATCATTATCACTAAGTGAATCCTTCTATGTTGTTGCTTGTCATGGTAACAGAAACATGGGCACTGGACCATAAAGTGAAATGGAACATAGTTAATAGTGTCATAGATAAACAAAAGCTATAAAACTTAATTGTTCTGTAATACTTCCCCTTAAATTTGTACAGTGCTGTTAGGGAGATCAGTTCTTCCTTCCCTCCCTTTATATTCTTCTCCTTCTTCCTCTTCTTCTCCAAGAAATTCAGTCCTTTAAATGCAGGACTCCATTGCTTGGTGTTATTACAAAGTCACCAAAAGACTTTTTCTAGAACTGAATCATGGATTCATTTCTCTCAAATAGAAAAGGGAAGAAGTAAAATCTGTTTTCTTTAAGGAAGAACTGAAAAGACACCTAAAGATAAATGTTCTACTTCCTCAAATCCACAATTTCTAGGGTGAAAATAATGCCATTTAAACATTACCTTAAAATAGGATGGTTTGCTAACTTTTAGCATTCAGCTTTTTGACATTCTATTTAAATACATCAGGGCAAGGAAGTGAAATAAAGGGCAAAAGGTTGACCAAGTAAAGAAAAAAATTCTAGCACTGCCTAGTGTTATCAAAAGCTATCAACAACCTGGGTTATTAACTATTGAATCCATTTTACTGCTTAAAATTTTTAATGAAAATCCTATCTGCAGCCATGTCACAGACCAGACATGAAGATCTGATCTGATATCCACATCGACCAGAATAACCAGATAATTGTCCAATGTTCATTTTGCTTTACAATAACAGAAATACCCCCAAGTAACTGACTAACTGGGGCAATGACAGATTCTGAAGAGGACATGAATATAAACTGTCTGGATGTGGACTGAGTAAGATTTTCTCAGCAGTTTCATTCTCTGAGTCACTATTCTATTGCCAATATTCATTTTGTCACACTGTACCATAGTCTGAAGGAGATACATGAAGGAAGATATCCTGTACCCCATGAGCTCATTATCCCAAAGTCTGAGATGTCACTGCCAAATGATAGAATTTTGCAGATGCAGATACCCCCAATCTCAATGGCACTGAGATACTGCTGAATCTAGTGTGAAAACCTGAAAATAGGAAAATGAGAGAAATAGCACACATTTTCATAGCCATCCATGTTCTCATTTGTGCCCTGACTCCAGATTTTCATCTTAAATTTACAGAAGTCTTTGTAGCCCTTTAATTTTTATTGTGACAAGTGAACTGATTGTTTCTGACCAATTTCCCCTTCCAGTCACTGGATTCCATACACAAGGGCTTCCCTAATGACAATATTCCTATCTGTCCTACATCATAATTTTTCTCCTCTGTGTGGTCATGTCACAGCTATGCAAAAATGCACCATTTTCTCTTGTCTTTAAAAAGAAGTTATATTACTTGATCTATAATATCATTTAGCATTCCAATTCTCTGCTTTCATTTACTGCAAAACTCACAGAAATAGCTGTTTGTACTTGCTGTTTCTCTTTCATCTCTTTCAGTACCTCTCTTTGGAATTGCACTGGACTTTCATCATTTACCACTGCACCAAAGATGCTCTTCTCAGGATCACATCAACATTGTCAAATTTAGTGGCAATTCTCCTTCTCACCTTGCAAAATTAATCAGCAACATCTGACAGAACTGACCACTCCTCCTTTTTGAAATACAAAAGGTACTTTTAATTGGTCTTTCTGCATCTTTCCTTCCAGTTTATTCCTAGAATCTTTTGCTGGATTCTGCTCCTCTTCTAGATTGCTAATCATGAGAACATCATATATTTCTTTTTGTTGTTGTTGTTTTGCATTTTGGTGGTTCTGGGGTTTGAACTCAGGGCTAGATGCTTGCCAGTCGGGTGCTCTACCACTTGAGCCACACCCCTAGTCCTTTTTTCGTTAGCTATTTTTCAGATAGAGTCTTGTGATTTTTGCCAGGGCCAGCCTAGACCGGGACTCTCCTATTTACAGTTCCTATGCATCTGGGATTACAGTAGTGAGCCACCACATTCAGCTGGGGTTTTGTTGTTGTTGTTGTTGATTGTTTTATTTTTTTTCAGTATTGGGGTTTGAGCTTAGAGTGTCATACTATTTAGGTAGGTGCTGTACCAGTTAAGCTGTGCCCCAGCCTGTTGGGAGCTGACAGGTGATAGAATAAACTGCGTGTTTGAGTTTGGCACAGCCCCAAACCACAGCAGGGAGCAAGCATAGTTAGGCCCAATAAATTGCATGCTTGGATTGGCACAGCCTCAGCTGCTGAAGTGGGCAAGATGCAGTACAGGTGTTTTCCTAAGATGTTTATGTTCAAAGAGAAGCCGTCACAGGATCCTCCTGTTCCCGAGGATTACAATGTCACGCCCCCTCCCCCGAGAATCACCTCTCCACCTTGTGTTGCGACTGTATATAAAAAACTCACTGGAGGTGGAGGAGGCTGGTGTGTCTCCATCCGAGCACCCAGCCTACCTGGCCCCAGCTTTACACATGTTTGGTCTTCTGTCTGTTGTCTTTTCTGGCATCTCCCATCACCCCCCAGTTAGGTTTCTAGGACAAGCTCGCCTGGCATGCAAGACCAGCCCAAGAGCCAAGTATTTTGATCAATGGGCCAATCCATCAATCAATACATAGATAGCAAAGGAAATACAGATTCATTATGATAGAATGAATAACAATTTGTCTACCACTCAGTTTAAGAATATTAATATAAGCTAAAAGTTCCCTTTTATGTCCCTCTTGACCTGGTTCTCTTCCTTTCCTTCTAGACAGACTTGTTCTACCACTTGAGCCATTCTATCCCTCCTTTCTCAGCAGTAATCATCCATACTGAGTTTTGTGTCTGTCATTTTCTTACACATTAAGCTCATATCTTACACACACACACACACACACACACACACACACACACACATACACACATAGTTTTATCCTATGTGGTTGGAATAACATGTCTGCAATTTTATGGGATTTTAAGTATATATTCTTTAAGGCAAACATTATGGGATTTATGTTACAATACTGTAGATATTCGAAAAGGTGCATCATGTGGAAAGGTTATAATAAAATTATAGGTAAATGGGGAAATGGTTGGTGTGAAATGAGTTCCTTTAATGCAGCTCTTGGGGCCTTTTATGTTCTAATATTCACTGTGATTCCTCAAGTAGAGGAATGCTTATAGCATCTAATTAGACACTGTGTTGCATACCAAAATGTAAAATGTACAACTGTTTTGAGAGAAATCCCTTTAAGCAATTAAGCCTCTTCATGCCCTTCCCACAGAGAACAGTAGCACTTGTGTGGGGCTGCCAGTTGGGTCTGATTTGGACTAGTGAAATGGATAAGACCATCAAGCAGGACAAGTTTGCTCTTTCACATTTTTGTGAGAATGATGAAAATCTGATATAGGTTAAGAAACAAAAGTATAAAGAATGAAGAAAGTCAAAGTCAAATTGAAAGTGGTATTTGGATTAGGATGTGATTTAGGAAGTGTGATTTGGATTGGATTAGGATGTATAAAATACATTTATATTTGATTTCAACATATTTATATGATCCCTGTCTTATTCTGTTCATGCTGCTATAACAAAATACCATAAGTTAGGTGGCTTATAGTAAACTATTCATTTCAATAAATAAAAATTTATTTATTCTAGTCTGGAGACTGGATGGGTAAGTTCAAGACACCAGAAGATTTGGAACCTAGTGAGGATCTGCTTACTCATGGAGTGCCTTCTTACCCTAACCACCCATGGTGGAAGGAATAAGACATCTCTTCTTGGGCTTGTTTTATGAGGACGCTAATCTACTCATGAGGGTTTAGTCCTCATGACCTAATCACCTCCTAATAGCACTACCTGAGGGTTAGGATTTTAACACAAATTTTGACTGGACGGAAACATTCAGAGCTTAGTAATCCTCAAAGCCTAGAGATGGCTTTGAAAAGTAAAAGCCAACTTAGAATACTCAAGGCTAGATCAAACACAGATGTTATACACATCTGATCATGAACGGTGTCTACTTTAGAAGGTACAAAGTACTTTCAGAGATTCAATAATAATTATTAAAATATAGTCTGTTTATATCCTATTCCAGAAATTATAACATGAAGAGCTATTCATAAACAATAACCAAAGTGTTTAGGTAAATGTATTGCTAAAATAAACACTTAAATTGAGATACTTTTGTGATATATTCTAGGAGAGCATTCTATTCCTTTTCCTAAAGTTCACATCGGCTTTTCTAATTTAGACTATATACTAAATGCTCCTCTCTGCTACACTTTTTCTGGCTCTGGATCTCCTGAGGTTCAATTTTTAAAACATAATTTCATGTAACTATCACGCTTTTATATTTTCTTCTTTTGCTATTTCTTTAAATGCTTATCTACTTTATTGAATTGTGATTCTTTAGAGACATGTATAGCCTCTAACACTTAAGGTATGATTTACCTTGTCAAAATGTCATCTTCTTGTCACAAAGAATATTTGCAACCACTTTAAGTACATTTCTAAGTCTTTGACAAATAATTTCTTTCTTTTTTTCTTTTGCTTTTTGTCTTTTTCCTCAATAACATTAAAGAAGAAACCATTTCTCAGATTACTCAGAGCACATTACTGAACTCTGACTGCTATTTTCTTTCTGGAGCTATTTTCTTTTTTGGTGGTAATGGGGGATAAACTCAAGACTTCGCACCTGCTAGGCAGGCACTGTACCACATCAGCCACTTTTCCAGCTGTTTTCCTGCTGGTTATTTTTGACATAGAGTCATCTTTTATGCCTGGGACACCCTGATTTCAGATCTTCCAATTTTTGCTTTCCCATGTAGCTGGGGTGGCTTGTACCACCACATTCAGCTATTGGTTAAGATGGGGTCTCATGAGCAGACTGACCTTAAACTGTGATCTTCCTGAATAGCTAAGATTATAGACTTGAGTCACTGTTCTGGCCTAGCGCTATTTTCTAAATCATTGTTCAAAATTTTCCAAGTGTTTCATACCTTCCTATTTCAAATTGTTCATATATAAGACTACAGAGTTAAACTTAGACATCACAGTATTGGTTGTTGCTAACACAAATGTCTAATGATTCTGAGGCTATTTCCTCAAGACTAGTAAAAGTCTCTAAAATCAGATAGTCAGATATAATAGTTACCAATAAAATCTCAATTTGTTAAGCCTTTTTATTAACTAAAAGGAAATGGAAAATTATTTATGTTCTTGGGTCAACATAAGAAAAATTAAAAATGCATTTTGCCATCAAGGGAGAAAGAGTTCCTGCCATGTTTTGCCCATGAGCAAAGACACTGACCTATAAACTGCAGCAAGGGAATTAGAAACAAACTGATACTTAACTGGCTTTTAGATTTTTTTAACTAGAGAGATAAAATGTTCTGGCTATGACATTGTTTCAGAGGCACCATTTCTTATCTTCCAACTTAAACCATTTTACGGTCAAATTCTCTCTCACTGCTGAAGACATCTCATTAGTTTCTATGAAGGCAATCTGAGGATCACTCATGATGTTCTTAGTCTACTGCCAAATTGTGACATTTCTGCCTCCATATCATCACTGTGTATGCTTCCATTTGGTGCCATTAGGAATTCTCTGCAATTGTGGTTGCTTATTCTCACTCTAAATGTCACAAATTTTGAATTAGTCTCTCCTTATTTATTCCAAAATAATGAGATCCTTAATTTCCTTTACCTCAGAAGTTGACATTTGAACAAAGAGTTAGAGAAGAGGAGAGAGCCCATGGAGCTATGTGGATTAAAAGTGCTGTAGCTTGGTGGCATGCAAGGCCTGTTCCAGGAAGAGCAAGGAAACTAGTATTGTGGCAGCATAGGCAAGACAGAATAGTGATATTTGCGGTAAGAGGTAAAAAAGTATTGAATCATGTAGGATTCTGTACAATATTTCAGCAAATACATGCAGAAGATGAAGTTATCACATGGATATGAGAAGAAGCAAGTTCCAGGCAAAGACAATAGCTAGCACAAGAGCTTTACCATAGAGTGCATGGTATGTTTGGGCAGCAAAATGGTATGCAGATCAGGTAGGCCTATTAGGCCTTTAGGTTTTGTTCTGAATGAAATGGGATATAGCTATTGCATGGTTTTGAGCTGGAGTAACACTATTTTTGTGGGAGTTTTTGCTTTTTGGTTTTGTTTTTGCAGTGCTGTGGATTGAACCCATGGCCTCATGCATTCTAGAAAACTTCTTTACTACCAAGTGACACCCCTCCCCAAAAGTAACACTATCTTAGGTTTAAAAAAAAGATTTCTGGCTTTTGTATTAAGAATAGCATACTGAGGCCATGAGTGGAAAGTAGTGAGATTAGTTAGAAGATCACTGAAATATTGTAATTAATAATGATGATTCAGATCAGGGTGATAACGGTACCACGAAGTGGTTAGATTTTGAATATGTTTGGGAGGTAGAAGCAAAATGGTTTCCTGATGAATTGCATATGAGATGTAGGAGATACAAGAGTCAAGAATGATTCTAAGGCTTTTGACCTAAACAACTGGAAGGATGTTATTGCTGCCAACTAGAACTGGGCAATCTGTTGGTACAGCAGGTTTGATGGTGACAGTGGTAGGATTAGGAATTAAGTCTGAAATGTCTATAAGACTGCAAGTAGAGATTTCAAATAAGTTGACACACAAGGAGATCTGAAATTCAGGAAAGAGATTTGGGCTTCAGATTTTATTTGGAAGTTATTAGCATGCTGAGAGTACACTGACTATGAGGGTGGATGAAATTACCAAAGGAAAAAAGAGCAAAGAGCAGACCCAAAAACTGAGTTACAACTGAACCAAAATGAAGGGAAACAATGACAACTGCTATGTTCTATTTTAAAAGCTCAGCAGGAAGCATTTTTCTAGTCTTGAAAAGGTATTCTATTCATTGGAGTATTGAATTCTAGGACATGGGAGGTCAAAAGAGAAATTAATGACTGTCCTGTAGAAAGTATCATCTCACATTGACAGGAGATTTGGAGACATCTAATCTTTTTGGTGTACCTGTGTGGCACACTAGCCAAGAAAGATAACTAGAGCTAATATGTGGTGAAGGAGGAAGGCAAAATGCCAGATTATGATATAGTCTATGAATCTGGGGTTGCCTGGAATTTAGAAATAAAGGGGTAACTGGCCTTAGCCTGTTCTTCCCAGAGTTATCTACATGTTTCTTCATAAACTAGACACTGAAGTCCTGCCTTATTCAAAAATCCAAAATGAAGGTGCAAACCATACTTCACACCCATTAATATGGCTATCATTCTTTAATGGGAAATAACAAGTGCTGTTGGGGGTGTGGAGAAGTGGAACACTCTGCATTGCTGGTAGATATAAAATGATGCACACTTTGGAAAACAGTTTGGCAGTTTCTTAAAAAGTTAAACACAAGAGTTCCCATGTGATCCAACAAGTCCACTCATAGATATGTACCCAAAAAGTTGTAACCACAGATCAAAACTGACACTTGTACATAAATGTTTTTAGTAGAACACAGCAAAGTCACATAATTCTATGTTGGTCTAGCATGCATTTTGAATTTTTGAATATAGGTTTAACTTTCTAATAGCAGGGCTCATCACCTTGACACAGTTTTTAGCTCTCTGCCTTTTCTTAGTTCCTTGTGTGGTCAATCCAGAAACCTGCCTCATACAACTGCCTCCTGATGACCTCCTTTTGCAATGGCTAGATATAGTCTACTTGATTCACCCCACTAGTCCCACACCCCACATGGACTGCACAGAGATTATAGCATGGGACTGCAATGTCAACTCTCAATCAAAGTATGGGATCATGGAATTCACACCTGCTTGCTCTAAAGCCACCAAGTAGAACTCCCAATGCGAAACGCACTTGGGTAATTCCCAGGACCCCAGTAAAGGCCTCCACAGGTCTCTCCTTTGGGATCCCCACATGCTGGTTGAACTCATTACCCCTGTGACATTCCCTTCAGGCCTTATCAGTGATTATCCCTTTTTCTCTTGTGATCCTGTAGGAAACTGCCTATTTCATGTCTCACCTGTCTGACACACACAGAATGAACTTTTTCCCAAACAAGAATTTCCTAGTGTTTAGTTTGACAGTAATAAAGTAGATACACAAATATATCTTCCAGTATAAACAAGTTTCTTGTGACACAGACTTTGGGTCAGGCACTCAGGCATTAGATAGTACAACAGAATAAAAAAGGTTCAGTGCAAATATCCATGACCATATCCCTTGAAGCCCCACAAGGGCAGGGCCAATGTTCACAGCCACTCTCTGTACGAAGAGAAGTATAACACAGCATATTTATGATAGACAAGAAGTGCCAACAACTCAAATGCCCATCAGTTAATCATAAACAAAATGTGGGCATATACACTCATGTGCAGCATAAGATCTTTTAGTCAATGACAGACCACATATATAATGGTAGCCCCATAAGATTGTATTACTTAGTAATGCCATAGTGTCTTACTTGGTATAAGTATAGTCTATGCTGCTTGTACAATGAAGAATTGCCTAAAACACATTTCTCAAAATGTATCATCTTCATTAGGCAGCACATGACTCTAAAAGTAATAAAATGTTATTTATCCATAAAATGAATGAAATTATGATGCATGCTACAACATGGACAAATCTTGGTAACATTATGCCAAATGAAGTAAGCCAGGGACAAAAGAACAAATATTATTGTATGATTCTACTGACTTAGCTTCTATGTCACTGAAACCAACCTGATATTATGTTGAAACACAAAGTTATCATTTTCATAGGTAAAAGTATTTGCACGTCAGAACTTCAGATGGTTCAAAGGTGATCCATCCACGCTTGTATGAATTTAACATTGAGTGTTAGGACCAATCTTGAGCTAGTGCAAATGATCTCCTGTTCCATCCTCTATGTCCTTCATTTTCTTGAAGACTTAATTGGGTGATTAACCACAGGGTACAACATGGGCCTCCTGGGCTCCCTGTTTAATGCTGTTTGAATGCTTTACTAACACACTCTGTGAAAAGTATCTTCATAATGAAGACAGAGGTAGACCAAGAGTCAAGAATCTGGATTCTATTCTTGGTTTTTCATTATGTTGCTGAGATAACTTAGATGAATGATAAGTTCTCTTGGCCTCTCTTCTTTCATTTGTAAAATAAAGAGCGTGGACAAAGACTAAGTCATGGCTGATGGCCCTTCTGGTTTTAATACTTTGCAGTTTTTTTTATAGGACCTGGGCTGAGCAGGGTGGTAGAGGAACATGAAAATAAGTATTGTTTTTACACATGTGTTGGTGTCCTTTACAGGTACATCACCAATTAAATAAGTAACTAACAGAGGGGCCCACCTTATCAATGGAATTGGTACTTTGGTCAAGGCAATACGATAATGTTTTATTAATTTATAAGATTTTTAATATAATTTAACAAGAAACCTACTTATTTTTCTGAAAGATTTAAACATTTCTTTTGTAAATTATACAAAATTTTTAGGTGATCATGAATAGCAATAATTTGCTCACAAATGTATGGACTCAAATCATGAGACTCTTTTGAGAATCTGTAGGAAAGGTGCTTTAAGTGCTTCAGCTCTCTGTTACCAATTATAACAATGCTAAATTTAGTTAGATTTTGGTTTGTCCTCATCTGCACAATGATGATAATCTCTAATTTGGACTTTCCAATGTAAGTATTGTTATGAAATCGTCTATATTCTAAGATTGCTTAGAAAAGGCAAAAATAACCTTAATTCTTGCAAATCTGGACAACAATATGCAGCATAAAAAGAATAAAAGCTCATTGCATAACACAGTAGAACAGTGAATACTCCCAAAGTCTCCTTCCGTGGAATTAACCAGACCTAAAAACAATTCTATTTTATTCAAGTATATTTTTAAAAACCTGTAAACTACCCCTTCAGTAAAATTTCATGAGCAATTCTGGTATAGTTCACACTAAAAATTCAGACATTAGGTAAGATATTTAGCAAAGAGGAAATTGCTCATACATTAACTGAAATGCTAAGAAACTTAATTTCATGTTTCAGAGCATTTTAGCTTTTGGATTTTCAGATTAAGGATGCTCAAATGGTAATCTATGCAAATATTCCAATTTTTTAAAAAAAATATATGAAATCTGAAATACTTCTGGTTCCAAGCATTTTAGATAAGGAATATTCAACTTGTATTTAGTTGAATATTTAGCTCAACACTGGTCTTCCTTATAGCAAAACTCTAGCCAAAAATTATAAGCTTCTTTTTTGTAAATCCCAGGAAAGCCAGTGTTTCCTGGGTAAATGACTTGAATTAGTCTTCTTTTCAAGAATGTTTCACACATGTACACACATGACAAACACATACTTTCCTATAGGCAAAGACTTCACTATCAGTGATCAAAATAGCATTTCAAAATCCCTCATTCATATAAAATAAAATTTTTCTCCTTCCCAGACTTGATTAATGCTACATTCTAATCTTCTTTGTCCCCTGTATCTCATGCTATATCTATATCTTCACTAAATAATTTAACTCCTTTTGTCTTCACAACATAAACACTAATCTAATTAAAAACCAAGATACAGAGTATTAACTTGAGAGCTATACATTAGTATACAGTTACAAAAAACGCTTATGTTGTGAAAGATGAAACTGACAGCTAATTATACAAGAAGCCAGCATGATGAGCACCCCTGATGTTTCTGACAGGTAGACTTTGCTGCTTCCTTTCTTGGATTCTTCCTCCCAAATATGTTAGGATTATCAAGAAGTCTTGTTTTTATTTTTTTTAACTGCCAATTCTATCCCTTCTTTTTCTCTGTATCTGATTTCATCACAAGTACAAGTCCATCAAATGTCTTTCAAAATTGGATTTGTCAATGAAGGGACACCTAATAACTGCCTTGAATATTTAACAGTCTGACATTTACTCTGCTTTCAAAGGTGGTACTTTTCTATATACTTCTATTTGAAAGACTTTGTAATTCTTATAAGATTATAGGCTCACATACACTAATATGACTACCTTATTTGAATAAGTATGAATCTTATAAGTAAAAATGAGCCAAGTTCTGCTAACACCCCAAAATAACATTAAAAAGTGTTTTGTTGCATAATGGTAGACACTATATAAAACAATATGAATATGGGCCATTGTTCTTCATCTTCCACAACCAAGCAGATGCTTTGGAGGCTGCTTCGACACAATTGATCCACTAGTTGAGGGGAGAGAGAGTGTTTATTTAAGAACTGTGAGAAGGTCTGGTAGCTGGGGAGCAGACTGAGGAGAAAAGCAGAATCAGGTGAAGGTGGGAAGGGAGGAAAAACCATGTTACATCTAGCCCCATAAGCCACATGAAGACTTTTTTCACTTTTATTCTGAAAATACCTAGAAACCACCAACGGACTAGATTTGTTATTTTTAAAGATCTCTCTAGTGGCTGGGTACAAAACGGATCTAAAAATAACAAGAGTTTCAGGAAAAAGGATAATGGCAGTTGAGATTAGTGAATATTTGTCAGATTAGTTAGGTCACTGCAGATCTTTCACTTCCTTATCAGGTGATTTTAGTTAAATACCTGCCTGGTAGTTCGGTGGTAAAGATTAAATGTTATGATGCATGCCATGACATTTATATAGGAAGACTACCAAGCACAAGAAACAGTCTTTATACTACTGCATTGTTTCTATTATTAATTACTATACACAAGTCTATGACAGTAAATTAGAAAAATTAACTTATGGGGACAATTACATGTAAAAATAAAAACTTGTTTTCATAGTTTATTTGGGATGCAGTATCAAAATACCTGAGACTAAGCAATTTATAAAGAACAGAAATTTATTTCTCACAGTTCTGGAGGCTGGAAAGTCCAAATCAAGGACTGGTACCTGATGTCTGGTGACGGCCTTCTTGGTGTACCTTCTAGAGTGGATGGCAATGGCAGAAGGGCAAAAGGACCAAACTTCCTCTATTGTGCTTTTTTAATAATTACTTTAATCCTTTTATGAAGACAGGGCTCTTGGGACCCAAACACCTCCCCAAAGGCTCTACCTCCCAATACTCTTGCACTGGGAATGAAGCTTCTGACATATAAACTTGGATGGACACATTCAGACCATAGCACTAACTATAACTAAGTATACTTCTGTTTTAAAGAGAAATAGAAAATGTTGCTTGAGACCTGAATAGGTTACCAATACTTGATGTAGACACTGAGAGAAAGAAAAGGATTAGAAAACGAAGTGATGGAGAGAGCAGGGTCCAAATCTTGCTTGGATTTACAGGATATTGTAAGAATTTTGACTTTTACCACTTTAAGTAAAATGAGGAATCTTTTAAAGATTTTGAGAAGAGTGATATGGGTCTAATTTTGTTGTTAAAACTGGATGATGTTTCAAAAGTAGATAGGTTGAAAGGGACAAGCACAGAAGAAGAGGGGCCAACAAGAGATCATAGTAATAATCCATGGAATACTGCTCTTGGTTATGCAAAGGATGTATCAGTGAACATGGTGGGAACTGGTTGGACTCTTGTTTCATTTTGAAAAGTTTTCTGCTGGATGTGAAAGGAGAGGTGTCAAAAATGACTCCCAGGATTTTATACTGAGTAACTAGAAGAATAGCATTGATGAATGGAAACTTGGAGACTGAATTTGAGGAAGATATCAGTTACTCAGATAAAAACATGATAGGGAATTCTTTTGGGAGAAGGTATCAAGTTAAACAGTTGAATATGAATTTGGAGTTCAGGAAAAACGTTTGACCAGAGATACAGATGCAACAGTCATTGCATATAAGTAGTAGTATTTAAAGCTGTGAGGCTGATGAGATCAATGAGAATATACTTTAAGAAAAACTATGAAGATGAAGCTTTGAGGCACTCAAGTATTCAGGTGGGAGAGAAGATGAAGAATCAGCAAAAGCTGAGCTGGCACAGCAAGTGAGGTAAGAGGACACAGCCCTACCTTCTCCAACAGCTACTCATCTTTCAGATCTCTGTGTCATGGATATATCTTATTCCCTAGACTTGGTCAGGTGTCTTCCCCATGTGCCTCCACAGCATCCTGCTCTCACTACTCTCTTAGCATTTGCCATACTGTATTACAGTTGTCTGTACTGACTCATTTCTTCCTGTAAACTATAAGTTTCTTGAGGGAAGAAATCAAGTTTATCTTGCATACAGAGTTTTCCTAGAAATTACCATGATGCTTAGCACACAATAACTGTAGAAAAGCTGATTAAACTTAATTAGTAAATTGGTATTTATCTTCTTAGTACAGACATGGTATGAGTATGATGAAATGATTATGTAAGGTACTGCTACCGCACCTATATCTATTTCATTACAGTTATTTTTCATTAAATTTATTTTTATCTTTATCTTTTTGTTGGCAGTACTGAGTTTGAACTCAGGACCTCACAATTGCTAGGCAGGTGTTCTACCACTTGAACCACTCCACCAGCTATGTTTATTTTTTTCATAGGGAATTTTTCAGCATTACCTTGTTGGTAAGTGGAAAGAAGGAAATTAACACTAATTTGTGTATATTAAACATACAACCAACTATGGCTTTCATATATTATCTTAAACATTTAATCTTTCTCACAAACTTGGAAAGAAAGTTTAAGTCCATTTTAACAAAGGAAATCAAACTTTAGAAATGGTAACTTGTCTAGGGTCACCCAAATGGTAAGAGTGAGGATTTAGATTTTTGTGAAGCCTTTAGTGCATGCACACATACACACACACACACACATACACACACACACACGCTACACATACAACACTGCAAAGAAAAAGATAAATGGCTAAATTTAAAATACAATGATGTTACTTACTGGAAAATATAGGAGCAGAGACCCAAAAAGGATTGTTTCCAACAGGATAAGGCCCGATGCCCTTATGCTCTAAAAAACAAAACAAAAAATGTCATTGTTAACTTACAGTTCTGGGCATGGAAGAACTTATGCTATTATGAAAATGCTTCAACCACTAGAAACAGCATTCTTTGATGAAAATAAAGTAAGTAGAAAATGTCTGGTATGCAGATGGGTAAGCAAGTGAAAGATGCAGAACAACTGACTACAAAGGTACTGATAGATTTAATGATATTGCCAGTGGCTTCATAGGGTTTCATTCTCTGAACTTTGAACTAAACAGTGTGAGAAGCTAAGAACTACCTTGAAGATTCATTCAACCATTCACAGACATAGATTTATCCATATCTCTGAGATAATCACCACTCATGCATATTGAATGCTATCCTTAAACCATTTCATAAATACCTGTAGGATGGTTTTGGTGGATCAAACAAGCACATTTATAAGTTACTGGAGTCTCAATGATGTATCTCCCACCATGCCAAATTATAATCCACCAAACTCATTAACATAACTTTACTACGTAAATAATGCGAATCACATTAAATATAGCAGTATCTCACCTGGTCTACCAACTTAAATGCTATCTATCTGTCAATCAAAATTCAAAAGATTAAGCTAATTTTCAAATAAATTTTCTCAATAGGTTGCTGAGCACGAATGTATATGATGACCTTAAAACATTTTGTTAGACTCAAAAATAACATCTTCCTGCAACAATGATGGCTAGAGTTGAGACCAGAAATAAAAGACCAAAATTTAATCTTATCATCTCGTGGTAAATTTTGCTTCCGTGAGTCCAAATGTCAACATGGGGAAAATCTACTGATTAAGATTATGCAAAATAAGTCTAAATAAATAAAATAAGTCTAAATAAATAAGTCTACAATAAGTCTAAAGGCTTTATTTAATATCCACCTAAGTTTTTATTCAGTACCTACTATATGAGGTCAAATTATCAATCAGTATATTTATGATACTTCAGATAAATACAAAGATGGAAAATTACCATTGAGTTTGACTCTTTGGGTTAGAGCCCATCAAGCCTAATAAATATAATTACAGAGTTTTATGATAGAGGGGAGCATATTTTATCTCACTCAGTTTCCATCCGACTTACCTCACTTCTTATAGTTTCAGGTCTGATATACAACTGTTAAAGACAGATATCAAACCAGCAGAACAAAGAAAAGACTAATAATATTATACTGTTTTATCAAATTATGTCAAAGTCAATATCTAAATTCCTTAATCCTGGGATGCAAAGTGTAGAGGCATAAGATGGTGTTGACATGAGGAGATGTGCCTAGGATGCAACTGCCCAGAGAAAGCTAGGTCACTGGAAGTAATAAAAAGATCAGAATGCTGAAGGCTGGATTTTTAAAAATAATTAAAATTGTTTCTTATCATTTCCCTGACTTCAGGAACTAGCTACTTCATTTATATTTTTTAAACATTTTAACCTCTGGGGAAATTAATGTTTATCTTATTAAAATGAAGAAGCTATTTTTGATCATTGCCAATTTCTTCTGATTCCAGCATTTAAACAACTTCTTTCTATTACAAAGGAAACCTCTGAGCATGAAGACATTTTACACAGTTGGACCTCAGAATCTATGATGACAGCAGTAACAATATATTTTGAAATGCACAAAATAGGTCTGGATGATAAACCAAAATTCTACAAATCTATATTATTTGCAAAAAAAATAAGCTAACCATTTTGGTAAAAGAACAGTCTCATGAGGTACACTTTTCTTTAAAATTTTTTATTTCTATAGAGAAATCCAAAGAGAGACTTCCAATGAAACTGATAAACACCAAGTACAATTACACAATATAGATGGGAAATGGCAGTTAAGGTTATTTCCTCAAAGTGGCAAATGAGACAGAAGGAAGGGCCCCTGAAAAGTTCCATTATGAACTCCTTGTGACCTCAAAGGGTGGAAGAAGGAAAGGCAGGGCAGAGAGGATCAGGACTAACCAATCAGAACACTGTAGGAACAGCAAACAAAATGCTTTCTGCACACTTAATTAGCATAGAGAGTGAGCTAAGCCCTGGGGAGAATGGATAAAAACCTCAGATCATGTAATTTCTTGAGCACTCTCTCTCAGGACTCACCTCTCCCCCAACTCTAGGGGCTCTACTCCTCTACTCTTTCACTTTACACTTTTCTACCTCAATAAACTCTCCTACTTTACACTTTAAAAAAAAGTCTCAACATTGAGAAGTATAGAGGCACTATTTTTAAAAAATTTGAACAATTACATAAAATGGTTTTGAGAACAGATTACATTCCGTTTGAAAGATAGCACACTGTTATCTTAAGAAGGTCTGTGATATATATTAAAAACTGAGGCAGATTTAGAGAAATTTGTCAAGGAATAATTTCCCAAAATGTGGTCAATTAAAATCGATTTTAGTTTTTCATAAGAATTTTCAGTAATAAAAAAGGCACCAAGACAGAGACTCCAAAAGTGCAATATATGTAATTTACAGAATTATAAATTCAAGGACCAAACCACATGGACTTTATGTCTCGATGGTTTGAAATCTTGGTATTCATTGATTATTAGTGTGACCCTGGGCAAGTTGTCATACTTTCTAAGATTTGGTTTCTTTACTTATAAAATGGGTATTCTAGTGCCCAGCTTACTGTCCTGCTGCAAAGATAAGCAGTAATACTGTGGGGACAGAGCAGGCACTCAGAGAGTGGGAGTTCCTCAAGGATTTTTCACGTGAAGATAGAGGAGGTGAAGTGAACAGAGAGTCACTCAGAGCTGCTGAGTGAGACTCAGGAAGATGTCTGTTTTCCATAGCTGTTGCTTCCCTAGTCAAGGTGCCCATTTCCTCTGGACACCCAAGCTGATCTTCAGTGATTTTTTTTCTTACCCCAAATAAAAATAACAGAGTGATGTGGAATAATATAACAGCAAACCATATAACACACAAAAATATTTTAACATAAATGAATTAAGGGTTTGATTCAGCTGTTAAAAAAATTTGCTAGTCAATTTAAAATTCCTGAGAGTTTTATATAAAACACTAAAGAAAATTGCCATATTGCTTTAACTAGATGTTAGTTCTCACTTCTAAAACTTTACAAGAAAACCCATTTTTTCATATGACATGATAATTTATAGTTGAGTTTAAGCTTACCTTTTGGAAAGGTAAGTTCATGCAAAAATAAAATCCAGAGTGGCATATATATGATTCCATATTTTTTAAAATAGAGCAGAAAAATAAAGAATAAGAAATCAAAAAGATAAAAACGTTAAAAAGAGGAAGAGTAAAAATCATGATTCATGTGCATGTGAAATTAGACATTAACAGGTCATTCATTGTTAATTGTTAATTCTAGGCAGAAACTTTCTGTGGTTATTATTTGGCAGAATTAACACAAGCTGTCACTTTGCTTTGTTTCAAATATTGTGCACACTTAAAGGTATCCCCTCTCAGACTCATTTCATGTTCTGAGTCAAAAGTTATGATCCACTACAGTTGCAGAAATGCAGAATAACTTGGATATAAGAGAGCAATTGTTTTGGATAGCCTTCACTTAGCTATATCCCTTGTGCTTCCGTCCAAAGCAACTTATCACCCAAACAACTCCCATCAGTCTTCTTTCTACGCTCAGCCCCCTTTTCCTCTATCATGCTGCTAGAATGCATTCTTCAACTATGAAGGACCATGTCCAATTTGTCCTCATTTTTCCATGGCTTCACTGCAAAAATATGCAAATTTAACTGCTAATTCTCTGTAATCTATTTGCAACCTTCAATTCCCTTTTTCCTTTAATATTACTTTAAAAAGTAACCCTTACTTTACATAGTGGAAATAAGTTCTATGAGTGTCAAAAATGCATACAGAAATGAAAGGTCAAGACTAAAATATCATATAAAGATATTGTTCCTTGGTAAGGATTACTATATATCCCTAAAGAAGTGGCATTGAAATTACTGATGCACATTACATTATATGCTTAGCTTTCTATTATCCATTAAAAGCAATTGATAACAACAGATACATTTTTCAAATAAAAGGTGATCAGTGAAAGAACAAATTCCTCCTCATGCAAAAATCCTAGTGGAATGAGCATAATTAAAATACAAAATAAAACTTAAAAGTTTTTAATATGACATAAATGAGATAAAACACTTTGATCACTGTTTCAAAATACTCACTCTTTGCTACAATGGGGTGAACTAAATCTTTTTTTAACATAAATGTATTTTATAGCAAGAAATTCAAGAGATTTCACAAATCATTACTCATTTTCATCTGATTGCTAAGTAGCAACAGATGTAAATTATTTTTCTTTATTGATGAACTTTGTTTAATCTCAGAAGTTTTTTTTTAAATTTGGCATGTTGAAAACTATCATCTTAGAGGAATCTACTTTAAAATGTTAACACTCATACCTTAGCAATAAAGCTTATCACAAAAGTGAATTATAAAGGATGTAGGAAAACAAACGTTATTTCCATGCAAAAATGACGAAGACAGAAATTCCAAACTCAATCTCTAAAGTAAGTAGCTTAAACATTTCTGTATTGTGTAGAGGAAGATGGATTCTAATTTGCCTAAAACATGGAAGCATGCAGAGCCAAATGGACCTTATGTAATTTAGTCCATATTGAGTACATCATTTCTAAAGCTATTTGTCAAAAGACAGCGAAAAGGAGGACAGAATATAAATTAGCTAACATCCTGTTTAGATTTTTGTTGTCAATTATAGAGATTTGTTTCACTAAATTCTCCTGTTTCAGTTAGTCTTTATGCTTACCAGAAAATTATAATGTTGCAATTAAATATCTGATATTTTAAACTTTTATACATTATGTCATTAGCATGACTCAGGAATGGTTTTCAAATAATTAATTCATAAGTTTTAACTAGCTAATAAATGCTAAGCCTTACATACAGAATCCAAAAAGGTCACACTAACTGATGGATGTTTTAGTTTTCTTCCTTCTCTGTGATAGATCCTTTGTTAAATACATTATTTTATGCATTAGGATTAGACTGTCAACTCAAAAATAAAAACACAAGAGAAATAAGTATACAAAGATATTTGATGGCATTGAAATTTGATATTATATAATTAAGACAACATTAAAAACCAAAAACTACAAAAAAAACCCTTTTACAAGGTAATTGCTTTAAAAAACCAATTTAAACTCTATAGTAAACCAGTTTTCTGAAAGTCATAAGCTTTTTTAAAGCCTGCTAGATGAATGCCTCTCTCCTTCTGCCTAAATATATATCTATATACATAGGTATATATAGATATCTTTAGCCATAATCTCTTTCTGAATCTCTATACTCATAGTTTCACTTGCCTGTAAGATATTTCCACCTTAAAAACCCATAGGCACCTCAAACTGAAATGTCAAAGCTTAAATTTTTCCAATCACTTTTCTATTCAGGTTCCTTGTCCTCATTAAGTGTAACCATTTTTAACCTGTATTATTGTCAGTCTATATCTGAAACATATACTTGTAGGATAGAAATGAAAGAAAATGGGTCTTATGAAATACTCATAGTTTTCATTTAATTCAGAACTCCTAACATTTTTTGGACCGACTACTAAATAAGTGAATGAGTGATTGACTAAATGGTTAAACAGAAAAAAAATTACATGCATTTTGATTCATATTCAAGGCAAGAGTAAATTCTTCATTTTTAATACATAAACTCCTCTGTGATTCAGTGAATAAGTTAAAGTCTTAAGAAGAGGAGGAAAACATAAGCAAAGGAAGATGGAAGGAAGGAGAAGAAACTATATCCAGCTTAGTGTACTATTACTTCATGGTTTCACGGGGATAAAATAATGTGTGAGACAGACAGGGTTGATGAACACAAAACTGGACCCAGGCACAAATGCAGTCACTGTCCTCTTGACCTTCTCACCGATGCCTTACCCTGTACTATTTGTACCCTCCTACCTAATGAGACAGCTAATACCATGATTCCACCTTTTCCGTAATTCCATCAAGGTCTGTCCTCTTCAAGTAAGACACTTACATCAAAGCCTTTCCTCCTAAATCCAACTTTCACTTTTTCTCATGCCTTCATTTTATCTATCTGTTATAAATTAAAAGAATAAATTCTCCCTTATAATGAAAGGGTGTTAGTGATTGGTAATAATTTAATGGTTGCTTTCCCAGGTACAACTTGGAAGACAAATTGGCCAATTAGCTTAAAATCTAAAGGTAAAATATTTAGCTCTTAAAGTTAGAGCATGAGATATTATGCAGTGTGCCTTCTTTGTCCCCATGTATTACTGCATCTCTTTCCTTTCAGACTACTCCCATAAGGAAGCTAACCAAGATATCTACATTTAATCAGAAACTGGGATAACATCTTCCTCATCATGTGTTGAAGATAATAGTTAAGAAACAAACTTTCATATTTCAAAAAGGTATTTCATTTTTCATTTTGCATTTAAGCTTCTTCATAAATAAGTGAATTCAGTAACATTGTAGTATATAAGATCAGCATACAAAATCAATTGTTTCTATATATTAATGACAGAGTATCCAAAAGAGAAATTAAGAAAACTTCATTTTCAATAACATCAAAACAATAAAATACTTAGGAATAAATCTAATCAAGATGGTTGAAAGCCATGATATTAATTACAAAAAAACTGAAGAAGACAAAAATAAATGGGAAGAGACCCCATGTTCACAGACTGGAATAATATTGTTAAAGCCTACACTACTAAAGCAATCTATAGATTCAATGCAATCCCTATTAAAATCTGAATGGCATTTTCACAGAAATTGAAAAAATGTCTTAAAATTCACATGGAATCACAAAAGGGCTACAAATAGTCAAATAAATAACTTGATTAAAAATGGTGAAGAATCTGAATGGATATTTCTCCACAGACAGTCAACTAATAAATGAAAAGGTGCTCAACATCAATAATCATCAGAGAAATGAAAAAAAAAATTAAACCATAATGAAATATCACCTCTCACCTATTAGAATGAATATTATCAAAAAGACAAGAGATAACAAGTATTGGAGAAGATATGGAGAAAAGGGACAATTGCACACTATTGGTGGGAATGCACATTAAAACCACACAGTGTGGAGGTTCGTCAAAGACTTAAAAAGGGAATTACTATATGATGTAGCAACCTCACTTCTGAGAAGATCCAAAAGAAATGAAATCAGTACATCAAAGACAATATCTGCACTCCCATGTTCACTGCAGCATTATTCACAATAGCCAAGATTTAAAATCGATCTAAGTGTCCATACAAGGAATGATAAAGAGAGTAGGAGGGTGATTACCAGGGAGTGGGAGTGGAGGAAATGGGGAGATATTGAACAAAGAAGGCAAATTGCAGTTACAAGATGAGCAAGTTCCTAGATCTAATGTACAGCATGGGTGGCAGTGGATGTGATAATTAATTTGATGCCAATGTATGCCAAATCATTACACTGTACACCTTGAATGTATACAATCTTTGTCAATTAAATATTTTAAAATAAAAAGAATATAGTCATTTGTGCCACAGTAAGCCCCCAAAGCCTTTGTTGAGGGCAAATTAATTGAGTAGATGTGTTTTCCTTTACTCATTTCTTTCTTTGAAGCAACACTTTGTTTAATGAGGAAGTTTCCTTTGAAATCAGCTTTTGATTTGTTAAGTATCATGACATGCCAAGTGGGTGTCACTTCAAGGCCCAAAAGAATAGTTCTCTTTAACTCCATGAATACACTCCAGTTACTGAAGTTTTAATTTTTTAGTCACATTTTTAATACCATGAAAGAAATAGAAATATATAAATTCCAGTAATAAAAGAGCTGACTTTAGGGAAAAGGTAAGTAAATCCAGGGAAAGGGTAGTTAAATTCTGTACTGGGTTGAACAGAGAGATCCATCTTTGCAACTTCACCCATTCAACATTTTTCCCCAATTGAAAATACATTCTCACTTTAACAAAGTTAATAAGCATGGTAATGAGTAACAACAGGAACATCAGTGACGATGATAGCTGCATTTTTGTAAAAGCCATTATTTTAAGCACTTCACATTTATTAACCCTAACAAAAACATTCACTTACCACCATAAAAATAGGCAGTATTATCATCCCTACTTTATAAATCAGGAGCCTGAGGTTTAGAGAGGTTAAAAAATTGCCAAGGAAATTGACAGAACTCATACATATGACTCAGTAGTATTACTCAACTTTGCCCCTGAACTTGGAAAATCCAATTTTGTAAAGCTGTCACTCAAAAGATCATCTGGAGAGGGCTCTTAAAGCAGCTTTTGCTAACCACTCTCTGAAATAAAGGGCAGATATGAAATAGGAAGCCACAACCCTGCTGTAAACAGGAAATTCAAGGCAGAAATATAAACAGAAGCAGAAATGTGAGAAAATGTTCACCCTCACAAGTAATTAGGAAATGTAAATTAAAATTATAGTACAGTTGTCTTTTAGTATCTTCAGGGAATTGGTTCTAAGACCCACCATGGATACCAAAATCTATGAATGCTCAAGTCCCTAATATAAAATGGTATAATATTTGCATATAACTTGTGCATATTCCCTGTACACATTAAGTCGCTTCTATATTACTTATAATACATAATACAATGTAAATAATATATAAAACTGTTTTTCATAGGAAAAACAAGAAAAAACTCTATGCATATTCAGTACTGACACAATTTTTAAAGTCTTTTCCATCTGCAGGTGATTGAAACTATAGAAACAGAACTCATAGGTAGAATAGGTTGACACTGTATTTTGATTTTAACCTACTACATTGAAAAAAATTTAAAAACTGATTATCAATCACTGGTTAGTATGGTAAGAAATGGCAAATTCATACTGACAGAAATACAAATTAGTGAAGACATTGGGAAGTTAATTTTGAGTATCTATTGATGTTTAAAATATACAATTGTTTGTGCCCGCAACTCCACTTCCTGAGGGTTTATCATAAAGCTCTATTTGTATGTTTGCTGAGAAACATAAGTACATGAATGTTTACTCAAACTCCAGTCTTACAGTATCTGCTGGAAAAGCAGAAAACATAAATTATGGCTCATCCATATGATGTAATATTTTACAGCTATTTGAATAATATGAAAAACACCTGCAAAGTCAGAAAGAGTTCTACGAACTTTGAGAATTAAGTTTTTAAAAGATTTGTTAGTGGATGAGCATGGTATGAGTGCACATGCATGTATCTAACCCTTGATTGTAGAAATCTCTTGGAAAGATAGTGGGAGTGAACAGGGAAGCTTTCACTTACAGCTTTCCATTTTTCTTCTTGTGTTAATTTTGTGCAATAACAATGTATTCATTTTTATATGAGTAACAATCAACTAACAACTTTTTTACCAAAAAATGAAGAAGGAAGAGAAGGGTAATGGAAGGAGACAGACAATCTCAGTTTAGGTAAAAAAAAAAATAGAATCCTTTTACAAGAGACTTAACTACAAGTTTTAAGAGGAGAAGTACTTAAAATTGGTGCTGGTAAGTCATAAGCATTTAAGAAATATTTATATAAGAAGGAGGAAGACATGTGAGTGATGAGAAAGGAAATGTGGAAAAAGCAAAGTCTATAGCAAATAGACCCCAGATAGTGGGGGTGATCTAACCAATGTATGATGTAAGGTTATTCAGAACTGGCACAATGAATCCCCCTGTAAAATGATACATGCTAATAAAAATGAAAAAAAAAATCCCTGAATACATGAGCAAGCCTTGCCCAACATGGACTCTGCTTGCTCCTCATTCCCTTTTTCCTCCTAGGTGATAGCTAACCTGGTCATGCTTCAATTCTACACATGCTATGCTCCTCAGCTTAACCAACAGCAGTTGTTGGCGAGGATGTGGGAAAAAGGAGCCCTGGGACACGGCTGGTGGGAATGCAAGCTGGTGCAACCACTCTGGAAAAAAATATGGAGGCTTCTTAAAAATCTAAACATAGACCTGCCATATGATCCAGCAACCCCACTCCTGGGGATATACCCAAAGGAATGTGATACAGGTTACTCCAGAGGCACCTGCACACCCATGTTTACTGCAGCACTATTCACAATAGCCAAGTTATGGAACCAACCAAGATGCCCCACTACTGACGAATGGATCAGGAAAATGTGGTATCTATACACAATGGAATTTTACTCAGCCATGAAGAAGAATGAAATCTTATCATTTGCAGGTAAATGGATGGAACTGGAGAACATCATTCTGAGCGAGGTTAGCCAAGCTCAGAAGACCAAAAATCGTATGTTCTTCCTCATATGTGGACTTTAGATCTAGGGCAAAGGCAGCAATGTGGTTGGACTTGGATCACATGACAAGGGGAGAGCACATATGGGAGACATAGGAATAGGTAGAAAACCCAAAACGTGAAAGCGTTTGATGTCCCCACTCCAGAGGAACTAATATAGAAACCTTAAAGCGACAGAGGTTAACATGAGGAGTGGATCAGGAACCAGTGTAAAGATCAGTTAGAGTTGAATCAACATGGATCGTAACCCATGTGTACATGAAAGCAATGCTAAGAATCTTTCTGTATAGCTATCCTTAACTCAACTAGCAAAAATGCTTTGTCTTCCTTATTATGCTTATGTATTTTCTTCAACAAAATTAGAGATAAGGGCAGAACACATTCTGCCTGGAAGTGAGGGGGAGGGGGGAGGGGGAAAAGGGGGGAGGGGACAGAAATGGCCCAAACAATATATGCACATGTAAATAAATGAATAATTTTTAAAAAAGGCAAAGGAGTGCATTCTGTTCCAAACCCTGACCTATTCTACCTCCCTCCCTACCTCCACCTGGCTAACTTTAGCTTGTTCCTCGGGTCATAGTTGCATTGACACAATGATGGTTGCCTGTTTTTTGACTGCCTTCTATGTGGCAGACATGGGAATTTCAGGAAAGAGTATTCTTTTTTGTGTGTTTGTGATCATTTTTTTACTTTTTTACTTATTCTCAGTTTACTTAGTTCTATTTCATTTAAAAAGTCACATTTTACTGATATTAATGGAAACAAATATATCAGAAAACCCGCACAGGTGAAAAAGCAAGACATTGACAGAAATAAGCTCAGTTCTCTGCCTACACTCCATGAAAGCCCAAAAGTGCCACCCATATGTTAGTGGCTGAATATATAAACTCTGCAGTCTGACCTGAGACAGTGTGTTGGCTCTGCCATTTATCAGCTCTCTACCCTAGGGCAAGGTCTATTATATTACTATGCATTTTAATCTATTTTAAAAACAATTGAAATTTTTGTTTAAATCCAATTCTTCAAGAACATGCTATATATGATAAAATGTAACATAATTATATAAAATATATTTGTGTGCTTATTTTTTACCACATATAAAATTATTTTAAAAATAGTGTCTATCAATCTATGATTAAATTATGATCCTGTCCTTTTCATGTATAATCAATTTTTCCATTCAGTGACTTCTTAAATTCAATTCTGACATGAGTGAGTTTTTGATAATGTATTTCAATTGTAGTTGCATTTGAAGTAACATTTTCTTGAACTTTCAGTTTGTAAGTCATCTTTCCCAGCTTCAGATAATGCCTTTATACAAAAGGACATCATAAAAACAGGTAAAGCAACAAAACTCCATTTGCTATTATTAAAACCAGCAGATTTTGTTAGATTAATTTTCCCTATCTTATCTGCTGATTTAAACTATCACTACAAACACAAAGCGTTGTTGATTTGACATATGGCTTTGCATAAAAAATGCTGTCTTTTTGTTGTTGAATGCTCAGATCAATTCATGTCAAAATCTGTTCAAATTACCTAGTTGTTTACTGCTGGTTTTGGCAGACGCATTTTTATACTAACCCAACACAAGCAAATAGGTTAGAATTTGACTTAAGTAGGCCAACAATGAAATAATTAAATAGACTCTGGTTTATTTAAGTACAATGACCATAATCATACATGTAGTCATTAACATGAATGGACCACATGGCAGATAAAATACAAGAAGTCCTGAAGTAAATACATATAGAAAGCTATGAGAAAGTATGATCTCAAAGGAATGAAGATAGTCATTAAAACAGAATAGATTAATTAGTGTCAAATCAGTTCAAAATCTATCTAAATTATATTCAAACTCTCCTGTTTTTCAATCACTGCCTTTGGAAGGCAACAACTCTCTCACCATATGCCTGTGGTCTGAAGGCACATATTTGGAAGGCTGTTCTCAGACTTGCAAAATTTACAAAGATTTTGTGACTTCCTGACTCACACAGAGCTGTAAATAGAACTATTTATTTAAGGGAATTTCAGCACTAGATCTGATACCAGCAGAATAAATTAATCAGTGCCAATGGACATGAAACTGATTTGGTAAGCGTTCTGAATCTTAAAATTCTTCAAGTGAGACATGTTTTTCAGTAAAAAAAAAAAAACTAAGACAAAGTTTCTCTTAGCTAAACCTTTCCTGAGTGATACATACTGGAATACACCTATCTTCCCCCATATTCTTTCCCTAAGGTTTCTCATTCATTTCCATAGCAGCAGTTGCCACCCTATCACAGTAACTCAAATCTATCCCTAGTTCTGACCTCTCTTCTGAGCACCAATCCTGACTTCTCCAACTAGAGGTCCATGCATGACTTAACCTTAGCATATTCAAAACCACTTTTTTCTTTGTACATTGAAATCTGTTTCTCCTAAATACCCTCCTTTTATTAATGGTTTCACAACTCACACAGAAAATAAAATTAGAAACTTGAGGGTCATTCTAGTGCCTTTTCTTTCTTTCTCACGTCATTGCTACTATAATGTCATTTACACTTCCTTATGGTCTTGGGAAATCATTCCCTTTCTTCCACTCCTAGTGTTGCTGCCTTGAATCACTTTTTTTGTTTTTAACATTTCTCTTGGAAACTATTATAACATATTCCTATCTGCTGTCTACACTTCCAGCTTCACACCTTCTAAGCCACCTTCCACATTCAGCCAGAGAGTTTTGCTAAGTTACTGTGATGGTGTTTTTTGCTATATATAAATCCAGATTCCATAGGTTAACATTTAAAACCCTCCATGTTCTAGCCATTACAAACCTTTCCACCTTCATCAACACTCTACAGACTACATGCTGTGCTCCTTCTAGCCACAGTCATTTGTTGAACATACTGTGCTCTTTTTAATTCACAGACCTTTACAGATGCTGTTTTCTTATCTAGAAAACTCATATGCATGTTTTGAAGCAGTTCAAATATTGCCTTTACTGGGAAGACAATCCTGATGCTTCCATTAGGAATCATCCATACAGAATTTCTCTGTGTACCCATTCTTATCTGCTTTCTCATTTATTATTAATGTGTTTATGCCCATCTTTTTCACTGGCTACCTGGAGCTGCTAGATAATACTTCACAGAAAGCATAGAATGTATTCCTGTTACACCTAACAAAGGCTTTGTACTCCTTCTCTATTTTAGGCTTATATATTACCAATGTTATAAATATCATCTTCCTCCAAGCAGTTAATAATCCTGCCTTATAATATAACTGTTTGAAGAATGTGAGTGGTTTTTAGGGTGCATACATAGATACTGAGAAATAGAGGGACCTCCTGAAGAAACTTGATGATCTCCAGCTTTTTCAGTAGTAGACCAGAAGTACTATTATATGACTAATGAACTCTAGTGAACTGTCTCAAGACTACTTTGAAAGTCAAAAATATGGAAGAAGTTCTCAAATTTTCTTTTTGGCATGAAAGAAAGAGTGAGTTTGGAGAGTTTGTCAAGTGATTGACATTACTACCCACTTTTTCCCATTCTTTAAGCACACACACACACACATACACACTCTCACATTCCTTCTTCCATACAGAGTATTACGTTTTTTGGGGGGAAAGATATAGATATATATTATATAGACTGAGGGAAAGGCAGATTACCACCTCCGTCTGTGATTCTTATCCACCAGGTGTAATTTTTCCCTGCCAGAGGACATTTGACCATGTTTAGAGATATTTTTTTGTTGTCACAACTTGCATCTAGTGAGTAGATTCTAATGGGAAGAGGCCAGGGATGCTGCTTACAAAGCACAGGGCAGCGCTCTACAACAAAAAAATCACCTAATGCACTATGTGACTAGTGCAGAAGTTAATAATTGTTACTCTACAGGAAAACTATTCAGAATTGCAACAGGACAAAGAAAATAAATCTAACCAGGACTGAAGGCTCATGATGGACTTTACTGAACGTGTTGGATGAGTTGAGATTTGAAATATATAAAGAAGAAAAGTCAGCTGACTAAGTGAGTCAGTGATAGAGAGAAAGGAGTGATGCCACTCCAAATAGAGGAACTGTCATATATTCAGCCCCAGAAGAACACATCAAGTAAAAAAGGGATAAGAAACTAGGGGAATGGCTCAAGTGGTAGAGTATTTGCCTCATAAGCATGAGGCCCTGAATTCAATCTCCAGTGTTGCCAAAAAAAAAAAAAAAAAGGAGCATGTAGCTGGAGTCACATAGGAAAAGAGAAAGTAATCAAGTTTGAAGTTGTACAAATAGCTGGTCCTCTATTTGAGATGGCATAACTTCTTCCTCTTCACTGCCATACTTAGTTACCTGCTTTTTCTCTTGTGCATATTTCAGATCTTAACTTATCCATCATTCTCAGTAAAGCCCATCCTGAGCCCTCAGTCCTGGTCAGATTTCTTTTCTGTGTCCTATTGCAATTATGAATAGTTATCTTGTACTATAGGGTTCTTAATCTCTGCCAATCATGGTGATTCTTAGGATTTGGGCCTCTATTCTATAGCAATGAAAGGTCATTAAAGGTTTTTAGAGAAAAGAGTCTAGTATTAAATGAGCAAAGTAAATTTATAAAAATTCTCTCTGGCTGTGGTGTGAAAAAGATATAGAGGAGACATGGATGAATGCAGGGAGATACTACAATAATCAAGAGATGGAATCTTGGACTAGGATGGTAGCAATGGTGACAGAAAAGTGAATCAGTTTGAGGATTTAAAGTTGCAAAGACTTTGTGATGGACTGGCTATGGAGAATAAGGGAAAGAGGTGTGTCAAAGATGATGCCATGGTCCTATCTGATGCATGGTGGAGCATGAGACACAAAAGAGTGAATGTGGATTAGATTTGGCAGAGGAAGATCTAGAAGTTGGTTTCAAATACACTAACATATTGATATATAGTGTCAATTAGGCAGCTGATATTATGGGTCTGGAAAGCAAAGGAAATGTTTGAGATTGCTGGGGCCTCAGCCTAAAGGAGGAGAAAGAGTATTGGGTTCAACTGAACTCCAGCTGCCTCTATTATTTAGATGTGATTTTCATCTGCTGTCTGTTTTGTTACATCTGTCATATGTAGTCATGTCTTTTCAGCTATTTCCCATATTTATCTCACTGGTGAGCCACTAGTGTTTGCCTTCTGCATTAATGGTTCATTTGTTGTTGTGCCTAACTGCTCATTTACTTTCAGGCAAGCATTCCTCTGTTTGTTTATTTGTGTCAAAGGGAAAAAACAAACAAACCAAAAAACCAACCCTAGAATGCCTTTCTGGTTTAAGCAGTTTTTGTTACCTCTCTCACTTACTTCATGCTGCTAACATCCAGAGCAGTTCAAGCAAGGGCTTTCCTCCATACTGGATTTCTTTTAGAAGCAGCTTTCACATTTGCACACTCTCTACATTCATAGACATTTTAAAATAAATCTTTCTTTTAGTTATCTCATAGTCTGGAATAGACAGCTCAGAACCTAATTTGACTGAGTGAATCCTGAGGAGTTTAAAGGATACCCCTTCTCCCTTCATTCATGTTCCATTATCCTTGACATTCACTGTCCTCAGGACAATGGTTTCACTTCTCCCTGACCAGGAAAGCCAAAGAGATAGATGAACTATGATAGCTAAATATTTTAGTGTCTATATGATTGTGGCCAGCATAAGATTAGTAAAAAACGATTTCATTTTTACTACCCCAGATGATAAATTCTGATTTTAGGGAATACCTCTATCACAGAAAAGGACATAAAAGATAATTTTCAAGATTATAAGTTAACGTTTCCCAGTATTGGAGGCATACCACAAATGTCTATAATGATTTAAAAATTTATACATGCATACAGACCTCATTGCAATAAATTCATTCATAAAGTCTGAGAAGGTGTCTGCTCACCTTAAATGTAAAAGGTTACAGAGAGCTTCCTCAAACTCCATGTCCACTGAATCTAACTGGGGGAAACTGGAGATGCAAAAAGGACATACGATAGACAAACATGCACAAAGCTGGGGTCAGGTGTGTTGGCTGCTCGGATGGAGACGCACAACAGCCCTGTTACTTTTCTATGGTTTTCCTCATTTGCTTTGCTTCCCTTTTCTTCTCTGTTCTTTAAGGCCTTACTTCTAATGTTTTTCTTTAAAACCTTGCTTCTTTTCTATTCTTTAAAGTCTCTTTCCTTAGATTTGCACTGTCCCGTGTTTTCTCTTTAGCTTTCTTAAAGTCTTGGCCCTCAGACTTGCACTGTCCCATGTTCTCTCTTAAAGTCTTGGTGCTCAGACTTGCAGACAAACAACAGCAGCCACATCTAAAAATTGTGTTAGCATAACTCTTAAAGTCTTGTTCCTCAGACTTGCACTGTCCCATGTTCTCTTTAGCTTTTCTAAAGCCTATGTATAAAGTTCCCGGTGCAGAAAGCTGCTCTGGTGGAGATGCACAAACAGCCAGCAGCAGCAGCAGCATTCTCCAATACCCCATCAAAAAACCTCTCCATCAATTCCCCCATCCAAAAAATCCTCACGTCCTCCTTCAGGGAGTCTTTTGTATCCAGTGTTAAACAAGGAGATGGAGCAACAGTTCCTGGGGAGGGGCATGACGTTGTAGCAAGAGAAACGTGCTTTCCTACTTCTTTCTCTGAACATAAAAAACTTAGGAAAAGCAGCTGTGCTGCATTTTGCCTTTTTGCTCACTTCTGCAGCTGGGGCCGTGCCAAATTCAGCCTATAAATCATGGAGCACAACTGTGCTTATGAAAAGTTCTCATAGGCTTCTCATAATCTGCTCCCCACAAAAGGTCACTTCTGAAATTGATTGTCTAATGGATTTAATTCACACCCAACCAACCCAAGGATGTGGGAAGTAATAGTAACCTACCAGCAATGAGTGCCTAAAAGTAAATTAGGCCAACCAGAGACTAGCAGTGAGGAGGGTAAGGATCTTTCCAAATTCCAAAGCAGAAAGGGAAAACTCCAAAAGTGACTATTTGGCATTGCTGGCACAAGCTGTTATAATCACCAAGGATAGAGACACCTTTAAACAGAGATGGACTGCCAGGTAGAGAAGTAGAATCAAGGATTTAGTGAAACATTTGTATATGTTGAGTTAAGAGACAGAATTGAGTAGAAAGAAAAACTTCAGGGATAAAAGACAGAAGGTAAATAAATAGCAAATATGGCCCCAATAATAATTATGTATTAAATTTCTACTTCCATAGACCAATAAAGGTTATGGGCTTTTAAAATTTCTTTTAAATTTCTATGCTCTTATTATTAATCCTGCTTTTCTATCTTTATTTTTCATAAGAAAAATGAGGTTAAACATTTTATAGATGAGACCAAATATACCTTTAATATATTTTAAATGTATGTCCTAGAGCTAAAACTTGACTCTATTACTGAAATGTCAAAAATAATCTTATCTGAATACTATATTCTGAAATAGAAAATGCATATCCCCCTTAAGAGCCCTCAGCAGTAATATAAAATAGTATTGCACATAAATTTAAGAACGTTTTATGGAGAAGTGATACATTGGGAGTCATGAGAATAGATGCTCTTACTTTAAAAACATTTTAACTTCTTGAAAATTCTGCACTTTCCTAGGATCTCTAAGAAACTGAGAGTTGGTTAGTTAGCATTATAAACATAATTTAAGTTTCAGAAACTTTGAAAAACAAAGCAAGATTAAAAATCAGCAAGAATTCTCTTCTCATGTCAGCTTGATCTCTTTTTAAATGAACCAATCTCCCCCGTCAGATACATGTCTCAGGCGCCATTGGTAGGGGGCTATTACGGATCATTGAAAGGAAAAATAGCAAATTCCTGCTTTGTTTCTATAAACATCAACCACCATTCAACTAATTAATGGAGGTGTTACTGGAAAGACCTTGTTTCCTCTCTTTCTAGCTATTGCTAAGGAATCCAACTCAAGGCATGGGCAATACTGCTTTTTCTTAAAACATCCTAATGTTACCCTTTAGGATTAAAGCCAAGTTGAGTTACAGTCTGAAGATGATGGGTGGCCCAGGCTTAGCAGGTGTTCAGTTCTTTTTGATCTGTGATACCCAGAGAGAGACACAGGAGAAAATCTGGAAAAAGAGTTTAGATCCACTAATGACATGAAACTCTAGGGAAATCTACCACTTCTAAATAATGAAGAGATGAAAACCTGTCAAGAAGAAGTCTACCTTTTGTCCTCAGGAAACTGGATCATATAATTACAGATATGTGGAAAGAGCATGCATTTTATGGACATGAAAGGGGAAGATAAGACAGAGTCCTACTTTCATGACTCATCTCTAAACATCTTCAATGGAAAGGGAAAAAAACCATGAAACTCCTCCTTGTTGTGATCTCCCTTCCTATAGCTGTAGAGTCCTATAATTTTCCTTGTAGAAAAAGAGTACTAAAGGACAAAAAACATGGTGGAAAGATTGAACCTCAGTAGGTTGGACAGTCTGCGCTGCAATACAGTGATCCAGTCAAGGCAGGAGAAAAAGGGCTCCTTGGGAGCAGCCCCTATTTCTTCCCTAAGAGGCACAGATGGTGGAAGCCTTAGCAAATGGTGGTTTTGCTGGCCACTTTTGGAGGTTTGGGTTCAGAACTTCTTCCTAAATTTCAAGACTTTGATATGAACCTTACAGGCTGATACTTCCCTACAAATATTGATGGATCAACTAAAACTCTTTGATGACAAGCTTCAAAAATGTAAAGATGTTTAACAAAGAAAGAAAATTGAAATTATTAGAGACAACAAATAGCATGGTATAATCAATCAAACCTGCATTGTGCTGCTTACAGACTGCTAAAAGTACTATTAAAGTAATGTATCAACCTAGTCTCTTAGAACCTGTGACCAGCACAATGCCTTCCAGACTATCTTGCCTGTGGAACCCACTTAGTTTGTAAGTCAGAGCAACATCCATCTTCCCTACCTGCTGGACCTGTATTAGCTACCTTGGGATATCATCAGACTCCAACGCCAAAATAGTACAGTCAATGGGTCTTCACCACCTAGCAGCAGTCTAACTTCTCCAAGCTATGTCAACTTGTCTCCAAATATAGTCCCGAAATTCTCTTACTCTAGCAGTGAAGACGAATTCTATGATGCTGATGAATTCCATCAAAGTGGCTCATCCCTAAAGCACTTTGTAGATTCTTCCAGACCTGCCTCATGATTCACAGCAACACAAGAAATAGCTTAAAACACCCAGATACTACAAAACCACTGAATTCATCCACGTCCAATGGAACAAGTAATGCTGACCTTTTTGATTCTCATGATGACAGAGATACGATGGGGAAGTGGCACCAGTGGAGGAGCACAAGAGTACGATCATATATCTCTTGTCACAGATTAGGCTTGGAATGGATCTTACTAAGGTAGTTCTTCTAACATTTATTCTTAAGGAAGATCTCTTTTAGAAAGGCATTCAGTCTTTTTTGTACATTCAGACCTATTTGTAACCATTAGTAACCAGAGGATTCCAGGGATCAAATGGTTCAGGTTGCTAAATGGTACCCTTTACTTTTTCATACAGAAAGGAAAGGAGCAATTGCCAAAAAGTCATACAACCCCATTTTGGGTTAAATCATTCGATGTCACTGAGATATTACCTAATGATATTGAAGAGAATACAGAACTAGTTTCACAAGGGCCATTTCCCTGGGTTTCCAAAAACAGTGTAGCATTCATGGCTGAGCATATCTCCCATCATCCACCCATCTCAGCCTTTTATACCGAGTGTACTAACAAGAAGATACAATTCAATGCTCGTGTCTGAACTAAATCAAAATTCCTTGGAATGCCAATTGGGGTGCATGACATAGGGCAAGGCTGTGTCTCATGTCTAAACCATGACGAACATTACATTCTCATATTCCCCAATGGTTACGCAAGGTCTATCCTCACAGTGCCCTGGGTGGAATTAGGAGGAGAATGCAATATTATTCAAAAACAAACAGCTATAGTAAAACTGTCATCTTCTACACCAAACCTTTCTATAGAAGCAAGAAGCACAGAATTACTGCTGAGATTGTTTTTCCCTGGATGACAAAAAGTCTTTTTGCCCAATTGAAAGGGAATAGAATGTGCAAAAAATAGAACAGGGGAAAATATGGTCTTTATAAATACCAAGAAGTTTCCTATAATCAAAAATAAAGTGAGGAAGTTTGAAGATCAGAATGAGTATGATTGTCACTGCCTTTGGAAGGATGTCACTTTCAATTTAAAAATCAGAAATACGGATACAACTGAAGCAAAACAGACTTGAAAAACAAATTAAGAAGAGACCCAAGAAAGGAAGGGGAAGGAATTTCAATGAGAGACAAGGTTATTCCATGAAGAGGGAGAATACTGGATTCATGATGAGCCGTTACTAAAATGTCTTGCTGCTGTGAAGCATTTGGTTGGGAAACACAGTTCACACCTGATGACCAGGGCAGCAGGCATAATTAAGCAACAACCAATCTTCCTTCAGGAGAACCTATCATTCCCTTCCTCCTGCAATGGTTCCTATCACAGGGATACTGAACTTCTGGTGTAGATGAATAATTAAAGTGGGAAAAAGATTCCTTTTTCCCTCCCTGTGGTAGTTACCATTTGACTTCAGTCCTGAGAAAACCTTCAGGTTTTGAAACAAGATGTTTCTTCCTTTTCGAAACTCTATGCTTTAAAAAAGTATTTATAAATCCAAGTCTCACATTCTGCACTCTATTTCTGCTGTCAAGACACACAACTTCTGTTTCCTAGTTCATATAATCTTGGGTTCTATACATATATGCATATGTGTATTGAAACACATAAATAAACCTGTTGATAGATTTTTTTTATAACTACTCCCAGCTATTGCAAATATTGGTTTCTCAGAATTGTTTCAGAAAATTAGAGCAGTGTTTCCTAAAATCAAGCGTTAGGAAATTTCATGATTTCACCTACAATAACTTTTATTTTGGAATTGAACCACTATTAAATTGTACCTAAACCTGGACTACAGTTTACTTATATATACTCAGTGCTTCTTAAAGCTTCATGAAGTCATTTTTCCAACCTTAAAAAAAGCATGGTGGATACTGATATAAGGAAAGGAAGTGGTGCAGATGAGCTCTGTGATTCCCTTCAAGGGGTGACTGCTGACTTCTAGTTTGAGAAAGTAGTTACCAGAAATTAGAAAGAGGCTAAAAAAATACCCAGGAGACACACAGTGAGCAGAGGTAGTGAATGAGTAGCATCAAGGAACAAGGTACTGAGAGATGGACAGAGGGGGATGGAAACTGGCCTAGGCAAGTACTAGATTTTAAGAAAGATGGAATTGTTTTTCTGTGAAGGGCCCATAGTAAATGCTTTAGACTTTCCAGGCTGCAATGTCTCCATTGCAGTTACTCAGTTCTGGTACTTTAGCATGAAATCAGACACAGACAACAGACAGACAAACAAGTGTGGTAATATTCCCATTTAACTTTATTTATGAATACTGAAATCTGAATTTCAAATAATTTTCACATGTCATGAAATAATGTTTTTCTTTTGAAATAATGTCATGAAATAATGTTTTTCTTTTGTTTTTTTTTTTCAAAGCAAGCAGTAGGCCCCTAGTTTGTGAATCTCTGCTGAATTAGAAAATAAGACTTAAGAGTAACCCCCTGACCTCATTTTTAACTAGGATGAGCCTAAGTACAATCATATCCTGAGCTCCTATGACAGTTCTGGCTCAGGATGTAGCTATAATAAATAAAGTGACTTCTGCTGAAGTCACATATAATATGCTCCCTTCATTAAATTTGGATGACGTTGCTCATTTAATTATGAGTAAACAGTGGTTTACAGAGTGACCTCAGGAGTACCTTTAGGTATTAATTTTTCCATTTGTAACCAAAAATGCTAATTACTATTATTTCTTTCCCTCGGGATTTCTCTAAAATTAATTAATGGTCACAAATATTAATGCTGCAAATATACTGAGAAACTTGTCATTCCTCTCAATAGTAAATTATAAATTTCTTTATGTCAGTAAATGCAGAAAGATTTTCCTTGCTATCTTGAATGGCTAACTAGTGTTCCTTCCCATGATAATAACTACTTTTATGTTGGTATATCCATATCTTTTCCACATTGCTCATTGATAAGTTTTTGTATGCATTAATACCTCCAGGAGCATGAACACTTTGTAAAGATGTTTTAGGAAAAAATAAATGGACATAAAGCAAAATGCAACCTGAAAAATATTTGTGATTCCTTAGATGATCATAGATTTAACATAGTTGCCTATATTAATACTTCCTATCTTTTCAACTTTCTGTTTTTTCTTTCTTCAGAGAAACCTCTGTGCTTTCTTGATCTGGTTCTCATCAACCTCTTTTTTTTTTCCTTTTTTATTTTCTTTTATTATTCATATGTGCATACAAGGCTTGGGTCATTTCTCCCCCCTGCCCCCACCCCCTCCCTTACCACCCACCCTGCCACCTCCCTCTCCCCCCACCCCCTCAATACCCAGCAGAAACTATTTTGCCCTTATTTCTAATTTTGTTGTAGAGAGAGTATAAGCAATAATAGGAAGGAACAAGGGTTTTTGCTGGTTGAGATAAGGATAGCTATACAGGGCATTGACTCACATTGATTTTTCTGTGCGTGGGTGTTATCTTCTAGGTTAATTCTTTTTGATCTAACCTTTTCTCTAGTTCCTGTTCCCCTTTTCCTATTGGCCTCAGTTGCTTTTAAGGTATCTGCTTTAGTTTCTCTGCGTTAAGGGCAACAAATGCTAGCTAATTTTATAGGTGTCTTACCTATCCTCACCCTCCCTTGTGTGCTCTTGCTTTTATCATGTGCTCAAAGTCCAATCCCATTGTTGTGTTTGCCCTTGATCTAGTGTCCACATATGAAGCAGAACATACGATTTTTGGTAAATCATCAACCTCTTTATGTGTACTTGGACTTTCTCCCTCCTTCCTCTGCAATGGGTATACCAAACTTTCAATATTCTCCTCAAGTCTGTACCACATTCTAACCAAGACCACACTCAGTAATGACTTTGCATCAAATCCTAGCGAGAAAATTCAAGTTACAATTTCTTTAACTTTATTGTCTCAACTCCCAATTTTTGGTTTCTGCCTAATCAGTTTCACTGTTTCCTGAGTCACAGATCTCCTCCAGTCCAAAATGAATAGCTCCACATGGACTCAGGAGTCTCTCTTCTGTTGCTTATGGTTCCCTGTTCCACATATTATCCCATGTTTTCCCAGTACTTTCAACTTGCTCATCTCATTTTCTAACAACTTATAAATGTGTTTCTACTGTTAAAAATCAACAACCATGGGTTGTAACACATGGGTACACGAAAGCAATAGTAGGAATCGTTCTGTATAGCTATCCTTAACTCAACTAGCAAAAACGCTTTGTCTTCCTTATTATGCTTATGTCTTTTCTTCAATAAAATCAGTGATAAGGGCAGAATGGGACCTGCCTGAAACTGAGGGGAGGAGGAGGGGAAAGGTGGGGGAGGGGCACAGGGTGGAGAAATGACCCAAATAATGTATGCACATGTGAATAAATGAACAACAATAACAAAAACATCAACAACCTGTCTCATCTTTGGCCATTTGATCTGATTTTGCCCTCTATCTGCTCACCTTAGCAGAAGAGGAAAAACCTCTGGAAAGAATGTTGTACATTTATATTCATTATCTTTCTGTTTCAATCTATCTCTAAGGCCACTAGAATAAGACTTTTGCTTCTATCACTGCTTGGAGATGACTCAGACAAAAGTTTCCAATAACTTTATAATCATCAAATCCAACAGATGCGTTTTCATGTGGAATTTACTGCACATGGTGAAAGGACATGATCTCGTCTTTACATATGAACAATTGTTCTTGAACTATTACATACAATCATAAAAATCTCAATATGACTTTGTATTGATTTAAAATCTAAGTGTTATATGAAGAAGACTGAAAATATCCAAGAGATTTTTTAGAATTAAGTGTTCCATTACTAAACACTTTAGTCCCAGAAAAACCATAACAATTAAAGGGGTACAAAGATAAACTTTAGGCCTCATTCCTCTTGACTTATCTGTGCCATCTGCTGCTGTTAACAACTCCCTCTGTCCTGTCTCACCTTTGAAAACCCTCTATTCCAGTTGGCTAATACCTTTCATTTCTTTCTTTCTTCTATTCCAAAGATTGTTTCAGAAGTCTTCTTAATCCAAATAATGCTCTAGGAGAACTCAGAGTTGTTTGTGTTTTCAATATCATTGTCTAGTCAACATGTTATTTCTTTCTCCTCTCCAAATAGGATTTGTGGAAGATTTGCACACATGTTTTCTCTACTTCGACCATTGCATAAGAAAACACTGCTAAGGTTGCCAATAACTTCTATGTTGCCAAATCCACTTCATCCTCTCCTCTCCTCATTTTATTCTATCACGTAGCTGTATCCCCCACAGTTGGCTGCTCTTGCCTTCTTTTAAATATCCTCTCTCTTTTGTTCTGTTATGTGACAATAGTCTAGATTTCCTCTCTTCTCTTTGGCTACTTCTCAAATACTCAAAGGATTCTTACAGAGGGATTCCAAGATGGAGGCTAGAGAGAGGAAGCAGAAAGCGTGCCTCCTAAAGTGAAATCTTGGAGAGATGCTGGAGACACACCTTGCAGGCAAGGCCACCAAGAAGAGGCAAAACTCGACCCCTCCACACCTCCAGCCTGCACAGAGCATCTCCACTTCACATTGAGTGGAGAAACCAGGAGGGCCCCCAGGCCGCCAGACACCGGTGCCCAGATGGCTTGGGAAGACGCGCACAAGGTGAGCTAAGTGGTACGTGGTACTCCCACAGACAACCCTGGGCCAGATCAGCATTGCCCCCTGGACAGACTGAACCGCCACCCAGGAAAAAAAGAGAAACTGAGTAATAAGCAAAAAGAACAATAAAGACACATTGCGAAGAGGGTGGGGAGCCCTGAGCACCAAAGTGGGGGAGGGGAATCCCTCCCGGAACTGTAAATAAACAAGCTGGACCTGGCTGGAGAAGGCAGGAGCAGCAACGCACGCCCAGCAACCAGGAGTGGGAAAGCTTGTGAGAGCAGAGGGAGGAAAACTCCACAGGAGAGAGGGAAGACCCACTTCCCACGTGAGCTGTAAACAAACACACATGTCTGAGAAACTGGGTGCAGTGTCACCTCCCCCAGTGTGCTCGGAAAGGGGAAAGTTTGTAGCAGTAGCAGTTGTGTTCAGGAGAACTCTGAGTAAACAAAGCCTGCAGGGCCAGGTGAGTGTTAAGCTAACCCCTGAGATCTGCATAAATAACGCCGCCAGCAACACCAGGCTGACAGCACCAGGCAGGTGAGCCACAGCCTCAGATAGCCATTCACAGAACTGTCTCCAGAACCTTTTTTTCTCTCCCCCTACCTATGAAGAGAAAACCAAACTACACCTGCATGCTGAAAAACTTACTGAAACAGTATTGCATTTGAAATTGGGACACTTTGTTGGTTTTTTTTTTTTTTTTGCTTTGTGTGGTTTTTTCTATTTTATTTTTCCCCTTTGATGAGACAACTACAGAACAACTGAGGCACCATCTCCAGGACTGGAGGCTAAGGGACAAACACCAAAACTATTAAGACTGAAACTTTATTGCATTTGAACTTGGAATTTTTAAAATTTATATATATTTTTTTACTTACTTTTTATTTTTATTCTTTTTATTTTTTATTTTCAATCCTCTCTCTGTCGCTCTAATGCCTTTTCAGCTTACGGTTGATTAGTACACTGTCTCTCCCTGTTTATATCTTTGAAACTTTTTTTGTTTGTTTCTTTGTTTTGTTTTTCTTCTACTTGGTTATTTGTTTTTCCCTTTTCCTTTAACTTCTTTGCTTTCCATCCCCTCTCACCCTTCCATTCTAAATTTCACTAGTGCTATTATTACAAGCCAGAAATACCTAACCGCACACAGTACACGGACAATAACAATACCAAGGACAATGATGGGAAGACAGAAAACAGGGAAACCAGTTTCCCCACAGCAAAAAATTAGTACAGGGACCAGAGGGAAATGAAGAAAACAGATACTCAGATCCAGACTCCAACAAAATGAAGATAAACTACGGCAAAGAACACAATGAATCCCACAAGAATAATCTAAAAGAAGACATACTACAGGTACTCAATGAGAAGTTTATAGAGATGATACTGGATATGGTCAACCAAAATGCACAGAAGACACTCAAGAAATTCCAAGACAACAAAAATAGAGAATTTGAAAAAGCACAAGAAGAAATAAAAGAAACCATAGAAGCACTGTATAAACACCAAAGTGAAACAAAGGACATGATTAATAAACAGATAAATAAACTCAAGACAAAAAGAGACAACATTAAAGAAGAAGTGACCCAGGATATGGAAAAAACCTCAGAAAAAAGAATGAAACAAAATTGCAAAACAAAACAGAAGGCCAATCCAGCAGAATAGAACAAACTGAAGACAGAATCTTAGAAATGGAAGATGAAATGATAATTAAAGGAAAAACTGAAGAATTATTAATTAAACAACTCAAGACCTATGAAAAGAAAATGCAAGAACTCACTGACTCCATCAAAAGACCAAACTTAAGAATCATGGACATCGACGAAGGAGAATAGTTGCAAGCAAAGGGAATGCGTAATATATTCAACAAAATAATAACAGAAAATTTCCCAAATCTAGATAAAGATATTCCCATACAGATGCAAGAGGCCTCCAGAACACCAATCAGACCAGTTCAAAATAGAACTACCCCACAACATATCATCATTAAAACAACAAGTTCATAAACTAGGGAAAGAATATTGAAGGCTGTAAGAGAGAAAAAACAAAATACAAAGGTAAACCCATCAAAATCACAGCAGACTTCTCAACAGAAACAATAAAAGCAAGATGAGCGTGGGGTGAGATCTTCCGGGCACTGAATGAAAATAACTTCAACCCCAGGATACTCTACCCAGCAAAACTATCATTCAAAATAAATGGAGCAAGTCTTTCATGATAAGCAGAAACTAAAACAATATGTGACCACAAAGCCACCACTACAAAAGATTCTACAAAGGATTCTACACGCAGAAAGAGAAACTCAACATAACCATGAAAGGATATGAATAATAAAAGAAAAATGAAAAAAAAAAAAAAAACATGAAAGGACAGGCAGTACCAAACTACAGGAAAAGAAATAGCAAGAAAGTAGAGAGTAACCTCAACTTAAGTACACACAATCACACCTTCAAACAATTAAGACAACTAATTGACAGGAATCACCACATAACTATCAGTTACTAACACTTAATGTTAACAGACTTAATTCACCCATCAAAAGGCACTGTTTGACGAAATGGATTAAAAAGGAAGATCCAACAATTTGTTGCTTACAGGAGACCCATCTCACCGACAGAAATAAGCATATGCTTAGGATGAAAGGCTGGAAGAAGATTTACCAAGCCAATGGCCCCCCAAAACAGGCAGGAGTGGCAATACTTATCTCTGAAAAACTACACTTCAAACCTACATTGATGAAATGAGATAAAGAAGGAAATTCCATACTAATAAAAGGGTAAATAGACCAAAAGGAAATAATAATCATCAATCTGTACGCACCCAATGTCAACACACCCAATTTCATCAAACATACCCTGAAAGACCTAAAAGCATATATTAACTACAACACAGTGGCTGTGGGAGACTTCAACACCCCATTATCATCAATAGATAGGTCATCCAAACAAAAAATTAATAAAGAAATTCAAAATCTAAAATATACAATAGATCAAATGGACCTACTTGATGTCTATAGAACATTTCATCCAACTTCTACACAATATACATTCTTCTCAGCAGCCCATGTAGAAGCCTCAGCAAATATAAGAAAATAGAAATTATACCATGCATACTATCTGATCACAATGCAGTAAATGTAGAAATCAACAACAAAAGAAAAGACAAAATGCATGCAAACAGCTGGAAACTGAGTAACTCATTACTTGATGAACAATGGGTCATTGATGAAATAAAAGAGGAAATTAAAAAGTTCCTGGAAGTCAATGAAAATGAAAACACAACCTACCGGAACCTATGGGACACAGCTAAGGCAGTCCTGAGAGGAAAGTTTATAGCCATGAGTGCATATATTAAAAAGACTGAAAGATCCCAAATCAGTGATCTAATGATACATCTCAAACTCCTAGAAAAACAAGAACAAGCAAATCCCAAAACAAATATAGGAGAAAAATAATAAAAATAAGATCTGAAATCAACAAATGAAAACCAAAAAAAAAATACAAACAATTAATGAAACAAAAAGTTGGTTCTTTGAAAAAATAAATAAGATCGACAGACCCCTGGTAAACCTGACTAAAATGATGAGAGAATAAAAAAGGGAAGATAACAACAAACACTATGGAAGTCCAGGAAATCATCAGAGACTACTTTGAGAACCTATATTCAAAAAAATTTGAAAATCTTAAAGAAATGGACACATATCTAGATATATATGATCATCCAAAACTGAACCAAGAGGAAATTAATCACCTGAATAGATCTATAAAACAAAATGAAATTGAAGCAGCAATCAAGAGTCTCCCCAAAAAGAAAACTCCAGGACCTGATGGCCTCTCTGCTGAATTCTATCAGACCTTTAAAGAACTGACCAACACTCCTTAAACTGTTTCACGAAATAGAAAGGGAAGGAGAACTGCCTAACACATTTTATGAAGCCAGTATTACACTTATCCCAAAACCTGCAAAGACACCTCGAAAAAGGAGAACTGTAGGCCAATCTCCTTAATGAACAATGATGCAAAAATCATTAACAAAATAATGGCAAACCTAATTCAACAACACATCAAAAAGATCATTCACCGTGACCAAGTAGGCTTCATCCCAGGAATGCAGGGGTGGTTCAACATACGAAAATCAATAAACGAAACAAACCACATTAACAGAAGCAAAGACAAAACCACTTGATCATCTCAATAGATGCAGAAAAAGCCTTTGATAAGATCCAACACCATTTCATGATAAAAGCTCTAAGAAAACTAGGAATAGAAGGAAAGTACCTCAACATTAT
Source organism: Castor canadensis (assembly GCF_047511655.1). Taxonomy (NCBI): domain Eukaryota; kingdom Metazoa; phylum Chordata; class Mammalia; order Rodentia; family Castoridae; genus Castor; species Castor canadensis. The sequence goes on from NC_133400.1 coordinate 72,242,300, forward strand.
AAAAGCTATATATGACAAACCTACAGCCAGCATCATACTTAATGGAGAAAAACTGAAACCATTCCCTCTAAAACCAGGAACTAGACAAGGATGACCACTATCTCCATTCCTATTCAACAAAGTACTGGAATTCCTAGCCAGAGCAATTAGGTAGAAGAAGGAATAAAAGGAATACAAATAGGTAAAGAAACTGTCAAAATATCCCTATTTGCAGACGACATGATCCTATACCTTAAAGACCCAAAAAAACTCTATTCAGAAGCTTGTAGACACCATCAATAGCTACAGCAAGGTAGCAGGATATAAAATCAACATAGAAAAATCATTAGCATTTCTATACACTAATAATGAACAAACTGAAAAAGAATATATGAAAACAATTCCATTTACAATAGCATCAAAAGAAATCAAATACCTAGGTGTAAACCTAACAAAAGACGTGAACGACCTCTACAAGGAAAAATATAAACTTCTGAAGAAAGAGACTGAGGAAGACTATACAAAGTGGAGAGATCTCCCATGCTCATGGATTGGTAGACTCAACATAGTAAAAATGTCTATACTCCCAAAAGTAATCTACATGTTTAATGCAATTCCCATCAAAATCACAATGACATTCATTAAAGAGATTGAAAAATCTACTGTGAAATTTATATGGAAACACAAGAGGCCATGAATAGCCAAGACAATACTCAGTCAAAAGAACACTGCTGGAAGCATCACGATACCTGACTTCAAACTATATTACAAAGCAATAACAATAAAAACAGCATGGTTCTGGCACAAAAACAGACATGAAGACCAGTGGAACAGAATAGAGGACCCAGATATGAAGTCACACTACTATAACCAACTTCTCTTTGACAAAGGCGCTAAAAATATATGATGGAGAAAAGACAGCCTCTTTAACAAAAACTGCTGGGAAAACTGGTTAGCAGTCTGCTAAAAACTGAAACTAGATCCATGTATATCACCCTATACCAAGATTAACTCAAAATGGCATCAAGGATCTTAATATCAGACCCCAAACTCTAAAGTTGTTACAGGAAAGAGTAGGAAATACTCTGGAATTAATAGGTATAGGCAAGAACTTTCTCAATGGAACCCCAGCAGCACAGCAACTAAGAGATAGCATAGATAAATGGGACCTCATAAAACCAAAAAGCTTCTGCTCAACAAAAGAAATGGTCTCTAAACTGAAGAGAACACCCACAGAGTGGGAGAAAATATTTGCCAGCTACACATCAGACAAAGAACTGATAACCAGAATATATAGGGAACCTAAAAAACTAAATTCTCCCAAAACTAATGAACCAATAAAGAAATGGGCAAGTGAACTAAACAGAACTTTCTCAAAAGAAGAAATTCAAATGCCCAAAAAAAAACATGAAAAAATGCTCACCATCTCTAGCAATAAAGAAGTGCAAATTAAAACCACACCAAGATTCCACTTCACCCCTGTTAGAATAGCCATAATTAGCAACACCACCAACAACAGGTGCTGGCGCGGATGTGGGGAAAAAAGGAACTCTCTTACACTGTTGGTGGGAATGTAAACTAGTACAACTACTCTGGAAAAAAATTTGGAGGCTACTTAAAAATCTAAACGTTGATCTACCATTTGATCCAGCAATACCACTCTTGGGGATATACCCAAAAGACTGTGACACAGGTTACTCCAGAGGCACCTCACACACATGTTTATTGGGGCACTATTCACAATAGCCAAGTTATGGAAACAGCCAAGATACCCCACTACTGATGAATGGATCAAGAAAATGTGGTATCTATACACAATGGAATTTTATGCAGCCATGAAGAACAATGAAATATTATCATTCGCTGGTAAATAGATGGAATTGGAGAACATCATTCTGAGTTAGTTAGGCCTGGCCCAGAAGACCAAAAATTGTATGTTCTCCCTCATATGCGGACATTAGTTCAAGGCAAATACAACAAGGGGATTGGATTTTGATCACAAGATAAAAGCGAGAGATAAAAGGGAGATATGAGGATAGGTAAGACACCTAAAAAATTAGCTAGCATTTGTTGCCCTCAACGCAGAGAAACTAAAGCAGATACCTTAAAAGCAACTGAGGCCAATAGGAAAAGGGGACCAGGAACTAGAGAAAAGGTTAGATCAAGAAGAATTAACCTAGAAAGTAACACACATGCACAGGAAATTAATGTGAGTCAACTCCCTGTATAGCTATCCTTATCTCAACCAGCAAAAACCCTTGTTCCTTCGTATTATTGCTTATACTCTCTCTTCAACAAAATTAGAGATAAGGGCAAAATAGTTTCTGCCTGGTATCAAGGGGGTGGGGGGAGAGGGAGGGCACCAGGGGGAGGGGTAAGGGAGGGCATGGGGGAAGAGGGGAGAAATGACCCAAACATTGTATGCACATACGAATATTTTAAAAAAAAGGATTCTTACATTCTACTTTAGTTTAAAGCATTGAAGAGCCCAGTCCTGGGCATTCTCCTACTTTTCCTCTTTCTATATTTCATAAGTGGGTGAACTCATTCACTCTTACAGTTTAAACTCCCATGTCTTGATGCTCACAACTCCTAATTTATAGCTCTACTCCAGCTCCTTCACTTGGTTTCCAGGTCATGTATCCATTTGATATGTCCACTTGAACTATCTACTTTGATTTCTCTTAGGTAGGTAAAGTAGAGAATGCTCAGATAAGTTCAACTTCAAGTATTAAATTCAAATTTGTATGGGAAGCCTGCATTTTTATTTACAAAATTTGTCAGTTCTTGTTAAGCTTAACACATCTAATTTGGGGCTTTGATTTTTTTCTGTCATATTTCCACTGATTCTCTTTCCAGTTTTTCCCATTTCCCTAATTTTAGTGGACAGAACTACTGTTCACTCAGTTTTCCAAGCTCCAAAACTGAGGAAATCAAACTTGATTTTATTTGTTCTTTCCTCACCTCCCACATCAAATTTATCAGCAGCTCCTATCAGTTCAATCTCCAAATGCATTTCAATGATCTAGTTACTCTTCCCATCCACCACTATCTCTCACTAAGTCAATGGATTTATCATTTCCCCTATTCCACACTTGCCCCTTTCTAATGTATTCTCCACAAAGCAGCTAGTGAAATTGGTTCAATAATCAATAAAAACAACTATCAGTATATAGGATCCCAATGAATGAGCCATGTATTCTTCTGTTCTAAAGCCTTCAGTGGCTTGTAACTGTACTTCAAATAAAATAAAATTCTTTTCCATGACCTCAAGCCTCCAAGTGATTGGCTTCTTACTGCCTCACACTCCCCCTTTCCACTCTCCCACTCTGCTAGTATTTGCTGCCCATGCTGGCCTCCTTCAGCTCCCAGAACACTCCAAGCTTCTTCACACCTTGGCACCCTCACAGATGTGGCTTTCTTTTCCTGGAAAACTCATCTTCCACTATCCCAAGTCTATTCTTCCTTCCCTGTCCTTTCTGGTTATATTTGGAGGCTCAGATTAAATGCCTTGACCTTTTTAGCCCTTGGAAACAACCCCATTTAAACATATTCTCCCCAGCCCCATTATTCTCTCCAACCCTATTTTCCCTTTACTTTGTTACATTTCTTCATATCACATAGCACTACACCCACCCACCCACACCCACCCCCCCCACACACACTTATTTTTACCCTACAAGATTATAAACTTCATTACTTCACAAGATCACAAATGATGCCTGTTTTAACCCCTGGCTATAGCAATGCCTGGGAACTTGCTGCTCCCTCAAAAACCACTGAGTGAGTGAATGACTGACAAACCTATATGACTGACAAACCTATTTCTGTCATGCCAAGTCCATACATATAATAACTTTACCCAGATCAACTATTTATCTTAACTGTCTATTAGATAAAGACCAAAATGCTGCACCAGGCTTTTACAACACCTACACGAAATATTTTAATTTCCCTAAATGTTCACATGCTTTGTAATATTTTTCTGCCCAGACTATCTCAGTTTGATGTCCTTACTTTGATATCTTCCTAGACCACACAAGATACACCTAACCACTCCTTTTCTTTTTTTTTTTTTTTTTGGTGGTACTTAGGGTTTGAACTCAGGCCTAGTGATTGCTAGGCAGGTGCTCATCACTTGAGCTACTTTATCAGCTGTTTTGTGTTGGACTTTTTGATAGGATCTCATAAACTATTTGCCTTGGGTGGCTTCAAACTGTGATCCTGCCTCTGATCTCTGCCTCCTGAGTAGCTAGGATTATATGCATGAGCCACTTGCATCTGGCCTAACTACTTCTATTGTATGGTACTGTCATATTCTAAACATATCCCTATGAACAGTTACATTTTATTGAGCACTTTCTATAGGCCATTAATTCCACACAGTTTAATCTTTACTGCAAGCCTAGAAAGTTAGATTTACTGCTACCTCTGTTTTACAGAGTCAGAAAATGAGATTAATAAGAGATTGGTAATTTACCCAGGGTTAAGGGATATTATGTGAAATGCCAGAAGAGACAGCTAGACGATGATCTGAAGAGTATGTGGTCATATTATTTTCTTTTACTGCCTTGCTAAGTACTCAATTCATTGTACTACATACATACATATATATGCATATATATTATATTTCCTTATATCCTTTTCCTATGGTGACCTTCTCATGGGCAAACCAATATCAAAATATCTTTGTAAACTTAGATAACTATTCATGAATAAATAGCTAATGAAGACATCAAACCATAATTTTGCAAAGTGCTTTACTTACATAATATTTCACAGGCTTTTAAAAGTGAAATTCCTAGAAATTAAAAAAAAACCTAATGATTTAATCTCTTGCAATATTTTTCAACAAGCAAACAAATCAGTATAGTAGTACGTTAAGTTTTAAAAAGCTATTTTTAGCATACTTATCAAGTAACTGGCTTTATAAATAAACATTAGTAAATAGTAGTACATCAAGAGAACCTGATAAAGGAGCTTTGGTAATAATTAAGCATTTTCTATTTCTTAAGACATAGACAAATGTGGTATAAACACTTCAGGTACTCTTCATAATTCATAATTAGTGTCACTGTCACCAGATGGAGTATATGATCATTTAAATAATATTTCCTTAAAAGCATACAAAAAATATCCCTTAGGCAAATGATTTTTCTCTGCTGTTCTTCTTTTCACCTTTACCCATACCATCACTATGATATCCATACACATTCAACACACACACATACACACACAAACACACACCCCTAAACTATTATATATTTTTTTAATTTTTGTTTTATTCATATGTGCATACAATGTTTGGGTCATTTCTCCCCACTTCCCCCTGCCTGCTACCTTACCACCTCCTGCTCCCTCCCCTACCCTCCGCTTACTCCTCACTACCCGGCAGAAACTATTTTCCCTTATCTCTAATTTTGTTAAAGAGAGAGTATAAGCAATAATACGAAGGAACAAGGGTTTTTGCTAGTTGAGATAAGGATAGCTATACAGGGAGTTGACTCACTTTAATTTCCTGTACATGTGTGTTACCTTCTAAGTTAATGCTTCTTGAACTAACCTTTTCTCTAGTTCCTGGTCCCCTTCTCCTATTGGCCTCAGTTGCTTTAAAGTTTCTACTTTAGTTTCTCTGCATTGAGGGCAACAAATAGTATCTAGTTTTTTAAGTGTCTTACCTATCCTCATACCACCCTTGTGTGCTCTCGCTTTGTCATGTGATCAAAGTCCAATCCCCTTGTTGTGTTTGCCCTTGATCTAATGTCCACATATGAGGGAGAACATATGATTTTTGGTCTTTTGGGCCAGGCTAGCCTCACTCAAAATAATGTTCTCCAATTCCATCCATTTACCTGCGAATGATAACATTTCATCCTTCTTCATGCCTGCATAAAATTCCATTGTGTATAAATACCACATCTTCTTAATCCATTTGTTGGTGGTGGGGCATCTTGGCTGTTTCCATAACTTGGCTATTGTGAATAGTACTGCAGTAAACATGGGTGTGCAGGTGCCTCTGGAGTAACCTGTGTCACAGTCTTTTGGGTATATCCCTAAGAGTGGTATGGCTGGATCATATGGTAGATCAATGTTTAGCTTCTTAAGTGCCTCCAAATATTTTTCCAGAGTGGTTGTACTAGTTTACATTCCCACCAACATTGTAAAAGGGTTCCTTTTTCCCCGCATCCTTGCCAACACCTGTTGTTGGTGGTGTTGCTGATGATGGCTATTCTAACAGGGGTGAGGTGGAATCTTAGCGTGGTTTTAATTTGCATTTCCTTTATTGCTAGAGATGGTGAGCATTTTTTCATGTGTTTTCTGGCCATTTGAATTTCTTCTTTTGAGACAGTTCTGTTTAGTTCACTTGCCCATTTCTTTATTGGTTCATTAGTTTTGGGAGAATTTAGTTTTCTAAGTTCCCTATATATATTCTGGTTATCAGTCCTTTGTCTGATGTATAGCTGGCAAATATTTTCTCCCACTCTGTGGGTGTTCTCTTCAGTTTAGAGACCATTTCTTTTGATGAACAGAAGCTTTTTAGTTTTATGAGGTCCCATTTATCTATGACATCTTTAGTTGCTGTGCTGCTGGGGTTTCTTTGAGAAAGTTCTTACCTATACCTACTAACTCCAGAGTATTTCCTACTCTTTCCTGTATCAACTTTAGAGTTTGGGGTCTGATATTAAGATCCTTGATCCATTTTGAGTTAATCTTGGTATAGGGTGATATACATGGATCTAGTTTCAGTTTTTTGAAGACTGCTAACCAGTCTTCCCAGCAGTTTTTGTTGAAGAGGCTGCTATTTCTCCATTGTATATTTTTAGCTCCTTTGTCAAAGACAAGTTGATTATAGTTGTGTGGCTTCATATCTGGGTCCTCTATTCTGTTCCACTGGTCTTCATGTCTGTTTTTGTGCCAGTACCATGCTGTTTTTATTGTTATTGCTTTGTAATATAGTTTGAAGTCAGGTATTGTGATACCTCCTGCATTGTTCTTTTGACTGAGTATTGCCTTGGCTATTCGTGGCCTCTTGTGTTTCCATATAAATTTGCCAGTAGATTTTTCAATCTCTTTAATGAATGTCATTGGGACTTTGATGGGAATTGCATTAAACATGTAGATTACTTTTGGGAGTATCGACATTTTTACTATGTTGAGTCTACCAATCCATGAGCATGGGAGATCTCTCTACTTTCTATACTCTTCCTCAATCTCTTTCTTCAGAAGTGTATAATTTTCCTTGTAGAGGTCATTCACATCTTTTGTTAGGTTTACACCTAGGTATTTGATTTTTTTTTTTGAGGCTATTGTAAATGGAATTGTTTTCATACAATCTTTTTCAGTTTGCTCATTGTTAGTGTATAGAAATGCTAATGATTTTTCTATGTTGATTGTATATCCTGCTACCTTGCTATAGCTATTGATGATGTCTAGAAGCTTCTGAATAGGGTTTTTTGGGTCTTTAAGGTATAGGATCATGTTGTCTGCAAATAGGGATATTTTGACAGTTTCTTTACCTATTTGTATTCCTTTTATTCCTTCTTCTTGCCTAGTTGCTCTTGCTAGGAATTCCAGTACTATGTTGAATAGGAGTGGAGATAGTGGGCATCCTTGTCTGGTTCCTGATTTTAGAGGGAATGGTTTCAGTTTTTCTCCATTAAGTATGATGCTGGCTGTAGGTTTGTCATATATAGCTTTTATAATGTTGAGGTACTTTCCTTTTATTCCTAGTTTTCTTAGAGCTTTTATCATGAAATGGTGTTGGATCTTACCAAAGGCTTTTTCTGCATCTATTGAGATGATCAAGTGGTTTTTGTCTTTGCTTCTGTTAATGTGGTTTATTACGTTTATTGATTTTCGTATGTTGAACCACCCCTGCATTCCTGGGATGAAGCCAACTTGCTTGTAGTGAATGATCTTTTTGATGTGTTGTTGAATTAGGTTTGCCATTATTTTGTTAATGATTTTTGCATCATTGTTCATTAAGGAGATTGGCCTATAGTTCTCCTTTTTCGAGGTGTCTTTGCCTGGTTTTGGGATAAGTGTAATACTGGCTTCATAAAATGTGTTAGGCAGTTTTCGTTCCCTTTCTATTTCGTAGAACAGCCTAAACAATATATTTTTCTACATGGGCTAAGGCATTAAAGATTGTATTCAATCTGAAAGTGTCTAGAACACATTTAAGCAGAACCAAGGAACATCTAAAGCTATTAAGCCTCATTTATGTAGTTCATTAGTAGATACCTAACAAGAATGAACCACTGGAGAGTAGGATTTAATGTGACAGAATAGAATGAGGAAGAAAGAATGCATGAACTTGGATTACTGTAACTGACCAGGGTTGGGTGGTCTATTGTTTTTAAATTCAAGAGCACATTTCATCATAAACATGAGAAATAGGCTGTAAAACCAAACCAATCTGAGTGCCTCATGAGCTTTCTCACGAGCTCTTGTTCTCTGACCTAACTGGGGGTGACTGGAGATGCAGAAAAGACAAACAATAGAAGAGAGACACACAGAAAGTTGGGGCCAGGTATGCTGGGCACTTGGATGGACATGTACAACATCCTCATTGCTTCTTTTATCTAATAACTCTTACGTTACTTCTCTTTTCTTCTCTATTCTCTAAGGCCTTACTTCTAAAGTCTTTCTTTAAAACCTTGCTTCTTTTAAATTCTTTAAAGTCTCTTTCCTTAGACTCCCTCTGTCCCATGTTTTCCTTAATCTCTCTTAGAGTTGTGGCCCTCAGACTTGCACTTTCCCATGTTCCCTTTATAGTTTTGGTGCTCAGACTTGCAGACAAACAGCAGCTGTGTCTAAAAACTGCACTGGCATAACTCTTAAAGTCTCGGTCCTTAGACTCACACTGTCTCATGTGATCTTTAGCTTTCTTCAGCTTAGCTTTTCTAAAGCCTATGTATAATGTTCTCAGTGCAGAAAGCTGCTCTGGTGGAGAAATACAGCCAGCAGTAATGTCAACAGTAGCCAATCAAAAATCCACATAAAAAAACCTTCATCCTGAAGCTCCCAGTTATTCTTCAGTGAGTCTTTTATACCCAGTGATAAACAAGAAGGTGGAACAACAGTTCCTGGGGAGGGGTGTGACATTGTAACAGGAGAAACCTGCACTCTAATTCTCTGAAAGTAAACATCTTAGGAAAAGCAGCTGTGCTGCATTTTGCCTTCTTGCTTTCTTCTGTGGCTGGGGCTGTGCCAAACTCAGCCTGTAGGGAGTGGATCATGGAGCACAACTGTGCTGATGACAAGTTCTCACAGGCTTCTCATAATCTGCTCCCCACATGAGTATAAATCCCAGCTATCCCAGGTAATATTTCATTCAAATGCAAAGTGATGATCATACCTAACTTAAATGGTGGCTATAAGAGTTTTGTAACTCCAAAGCCAGTCACAAGCACATTACACTACTTCACTTTAATTACAGCCTGATCTAATTTTCTTTATTTCTTGCTTATCACCAACAGCCCTGCACTGTAATAGAAACTCCTTAAGAGCACAGATCTTTGTCTGGTTCATTATTGTATTCCAATTACAGATAGTTCCAAGCATTCCATGGATGCTTAGCAGATGGATGATGAATGGAAGAAGGAATCAAGTCAGGCAGGGAGAGATGAAAGAAGGAAAATAAGAGAAAGGGAAAGATAAAAAATGGAAAGTGCTAAAGCACTGTGGTATGGAAATGAAATTTCAGTAAGTAATGGAAATGTGGGGAAGGTGATGATCTAATGCCACATGAAAACTATTTGAATATCACTTAGAATTTTTACAAGATCACTTGTATGGGTTACATATTTAAAAGCATGAGTGATCTAGCCGATTTGGAGCTTATAATTGTTCCCAGTTTATATTGTAAATAGTGCTTTGGTAAATGTACATGCATGTATGCATACATATATTTGGAAATCCTTATGTACATATATAATTTTTCTAGTACAGACTTCTAGTAATTTAATAAAACTACATGATTTTATTTTTGTAAGACTGGGGTTTGAACTCAGGACTTCACTCTTGCAAAATAGGTGTTCTACCACTTGAGCCACACCTCAGTCCATTTTGCTCTGGTTATTTTGGAGATTTGGTATTACTGTGAATTTTAAAGCTTTTCAGATCATGGCCAAATTTTATCCATACATTCTGCCATTATACAACCATCACCAATGGATGTAAGCACCTAATTCCTAACACCTTCACCAATAGAGAATTATTGTTATAAAAATATGTCATTGCTTTAACTTGGGTTTCTTAGTTACTCATGCAAATATGAATACATTTTTAGTTCTTTTATAAGCTTCTGATTAAAATTCTTTGTACATTTTTCTTTGGCTCTTTTTCTTGTTGATTCAAAAGAAGTTCTGGAATTTTTTTTAGAGTAAGGATGCTAGTCCTTTCTTATTATATATGTTTCAAATAATTTTTTCAATTTTTCTTTCAAGTGTTTGAATGTTAGGCTTACTTCTAAAGCTCACCTTTTATAACTCAAAAGCAGTTAGCAGAGAAAGTAGGCATTCCTGGTCACTGATAAAAGTAGTTTTGAGGGGTCCATGTGTGGTGGTTCATGCCTGTAATCCCAGCTACTTGGAAGGTAGCAACAGGAGGACTGACTTGAGGCCACCCTTGTTGGGGTGGGAGGCGGAGAAGAAGTCAGTGAAACCCAGTCTCAAAAGCAAGGTGGGCATGGTGGTGCACACCTGTAATTCCAAGTACTTGGGAGGTAAAGGTAGAAAGATAATGATTCAAGGTCAACCGGAGCAAAAGTACAAGAAAAACTGAAAAAAGCAAAAGTACTGGGGATAAGCAAGTTCAAGCCCGGGTACTGGCAAAAAAAAAAAAAAAAAAAAAAAAAGTAGCTTTGAGGAAAGGTAACAAATTAGTTGAACAGCTTTTTTTGTTTTTGATAGAACTAGGGCATTAACTCAGGGACTTGTGCTTGGTAAACAGTCACTCTACCACTTGAGCCACACCCCAGCCCTTGTTACTTCAGTTATTTTTCAGGTATGGTCTCATGTTTTTGCCTGGGGTCACCTCCTGCATGGCTGGGATTACAGACATATGCCATCAGACCTATCTTTTTTTGAGATAGGGTCGTACTAATTTTTTTTGCCTGTGTTGGTTTTGAAGCACAATCCTCCTATTTTCTTTCTCCTGTGTAGTTGGAATTACAAGTGTGCACCACCACGCCCAGCCCAATAATTTCTCTTTGAATTCTGAATTTGAGCTGAGGGACTAAACTCCATTCAGAGCTCATAAATATTTTCTTGTTGACAAAATACATACAGGAGTGCACATTGTGAGCTGGGATGGAGGCCATTAGTGTCGTAAGATGAAAATGGATAGTGGTTATGGTCGAACAATGGTGTGAATGAATTAAATACCACTGACTTGTATAATTAAGATGTTAAAATGCTACATTTTAGATATTTCATCACAATAAAAAGTGATATATCTAAATAGGTATTAGAATATAATTAGTCTAATAGAATTTCATTAAAAAACAGTTCACACCATGTTAAAACATCTCATTTTCAAAACCAGAAATTAGCATTGTCATTAACTCACTTGCAAATTAATTTCTAATATAAAAAAGAACTATTACAGGAATGGAAGGGAAAATATCAGCCACAGTATATTCACTCTTTAGAACCTATTATCTTTTTGTTCCATATTGCTAAACTCAAATAAAACATGCTATAATTCACTAGGTCTAGCAAAAGTTTCTCTTCAGATGGGTATTAGCTGGTATTCCTTCCAATGCTTTTTTTTTCTTTGTAATTTCCATTCAGAAATAAGTTATACCAAAACAATAATATTAAGCTATAGAAAGCCATACTCTGTAATTGGAATAGCTAATAGAAAAATATATTGCCTGTCATAATATTTGGTAAAAATGCAGAAATAATTCAATAATATTTTAAATTGGGCTCTTTAAAATATTGTTTTAAATTTGTATTGTTTTAGAAGAACAAACTAGGTTCAAAGTCACTTTCAGTTCACTGACAGATTTAATCTATTACCAAAGGCCTAGGGACATATGGATGTAATTATTTCCCTCAATGATTCTGAAGAGTAAAATTTAATCTGCTCTCTGAAGTGCCATCCCATAAACCTCACCCCAAAATAGAAGAGAATCTTATTTGCAGGGCTGGAGGTCTGGTGCAAGCAGTAGAGTGCTTGCCTAGCAAGCAAGAAGCCCTGAGTTCAAATCCCAGTACCACCAAAAAAATCTCATTTGTGTCTGTCAAAATCATAAACTATTAAAACACTTGTTGAAGCATGAATCTTAGTTATTTGCTACAGAATTTATATTTTTTGCCTGGATAAAATATTTTCAAGTAAATCTACTCCAAATCATACTTAAAGAGATAATTTCTGTAGCATCTTACGACTCGTGGTATCATCACCTGGTGCTTCAACTGAGAACAGAGAACTCTGTGACCACTGCATGTTTGCTTGCTGTCTAGAAGAACAGGATCAGCATCTGAGTTTGATAACATTGTTACTTTTCCTATTTGATTTATCAATGTGGTTATTTCTGTCAATTCACAGAAATAGTCTAGTATAAATCAAAGGGCCTTTGTTCCAAAATGATCCATTTCCAGCAGACCATAAAGATTTTTTTTTCACTCACCAAAGGCAACTAAGAAATGACATGCCATAGATTTTGGAGAAATGACTAAAGAATATCTTTCGCATGCTGACAAAAGGGACAGCAGGGAACAAGCCACAGATTCTGTGTTAGGTACTGGCCTTAACCATGGTACATGGCCCTACCTTGGAACACCTCCACGTACATCAGGTGAGTGTCTCTTGGTAGGGGCTGTGGCCTCCATTAGTTCTGCAAATTCTATCCAGAGCTTCGCTCACTATTATAGCACCTGGCTTCACAATCAACAGACATAGAGAGAAGCTGCCCTCAGGTCTTGACAAGGTGTATAACCTCAAATCTGGTGCCATTTGGTGAATACTGTTCCATAACTCAGTAAAGAGCAGTGGTGTTTATGAATGTTTATATAAAAGATCTGTGATCCCACTGTCTTTCTAGATCTGGAATGCAAATAGATTTCATGTGTTGAACCGGATAAGAAGGGGTCTGAGGCTGACTCTGGCTGCAGTGGGGAAGATGGCTGTGTGCACAGCCATGTAGTGGTTGCACAAGATGCAAACTGGCCAGGCATGGCCCAGACACTCAAAGTCTTCTTGCATTAACGTTGGGATGGTTAATATACATATATATTTTTTTGGGAGTACTAGGGTTTGAACTCAGGGTCTCTTGCTCAGTAGGCAGGCACGCTACCACTTGAGCCACATCCCCAGCCTTTCTTTGCTTTGGTTATTCTTTAGGTAGGGTCTCATATTTTTTCCCAGGGATACCCTCACACTGAGATCCTCCTACCTATGCCTTCCATGTAACTGGGACTACAGATATATCGCACGATGCCCAGCTTATTGATTAAGTTGGGGTCTTACTAACTGTTTACTCAGGCTAGCCTCAAACCTCAATTCTCCCCATCTCTGCCTCCTGAGTAGCTGAAATTACAAGTGTGAACCATGGCACTTGACCATGATAGTTAATGATGGTCATTATTGTCAACTTGATTGGAATGAGATACACCTAGAATCATGCCTCTGAATAAACATACAAAATTGTGTATTAAATATAATTCATAAATTTCTCATCCTAACTATGTCACCATGGGCTACTCACAAACTCTCAGGGCTTTTTTAAAAACTATGAAATGAGGCTTTATCCCATTCTACTTTTCCATTTTTCTAAATAAAAAATAAGAAAGTGGTAACAAATTTATTTGTATATTATCAACTTTTAAACTGGTACATTGTAATAATACTGCAAAGAACATGTGTCCTAAGTCTGGTTACCCTTGATGACTCCATATTTGATAACCAGGAAAGATTTCCATAACTGTCATTGAGAGGTGTAAGTTGAATCTTCCAAGAAACACCAATGATACCGATAAATAGGTAAATAAACTATTCAGTTTCGTTGCACAATCAATAACATTTTTAAAAGACACAAAGTCACTTATAAACAAATGCATAGTAAGTGTTTTTTGAACATTATTAGCACAGAAATATGTGTAATTGCACATATGCCTTTGAAAGAGCATTTATGAAGCTTGGGTGCAACCATTACCATAACCAAAATTCTGAATATTTTATCACCCCCAAAATAAACCCTGAATTCATTTAAAATTGCTCCCCATTCTTCCTTCCCAGTAGTCTCTGACAACAACTAATTCACTCCCGCTCTTTAAGAATTTGCCTATTCCAGGCATTCATATAAACCAACACAAAGGGTTCATTTGATTCAGAAAGGTAGAAACTTAGGCTTAGTTTTTCTTTCTAGCAACACAAGCAACTTTCTTTTTTTTTTTTCTTTTATTCGTATGTGCATACAATGTTTGGGTCATTTCTCCGCCCTGCCCCCACCCCCTCCCTCTCCCCGCTCTACCCCCTCACTACTAGGCAGAAACTATTTTGCCCTTATCTCTAATTTTGTTGAAGAGTGAGTATAAGCAATAATAGGAAGGAACAAGGGTTTTTGCTGGTTGAGATAAGGATAGCTATACAGGGAGTTGACTCACATTGATTTCCTATGCGTGAGTGTTACCTTCTAGGTTAATTCTTCTTGATCTAACCTTTTCTCTAGTTCCTGGTCCCCTTCTCCTATTGGCCTCAGTCACTTTAAAGTATCTGCTTTAGTTTCTCTGCATTGAGGACAACAAATGCTATCTAGTTTTTGAGGTGTCTTACCTATCCTCACCCCTCCCTTGTGTGCTCTCACTTTATCATGTGATCAAAGTCCATTCCCCTTGCACAAGCAACTTTCTGCAAGCAGCAGAACTACAAGTTCTAACACAACCCTGGCTACACACAATGAATGTGTGACCATTAGAGAAAGATCCCCAGAAAACTCTTTGTGAACATTTTCAGATTCTACCCACCCCTGATGACTGAGAAACATACAAGTGCTTATACAGATTTCACAGAACAGGACTAAAGGAAAGATTCTCTCAAAAGCTACCTAAAGTCTTCCCAGGATTACTATTATTCTGGGACACTAATGTAAGACCACAATATGGTCTTTTGTAACTACTTTCTCCCACTTAGCATTTTCAAAGGCCATCCATATGGTACCATGTACTGATACATCATTCCTTTTCAGTGGCAAATGATATTCCACTGCAGGAGAATACCACATTTTTCTTATTCATTTTTATCAGTTGAAGGACATTTGGTTACTTCCATCTTTTGCCTATTAGAAATAATGATCCTATGAACATTTGTATGCACTTTTTTGGGTAAAAATGTGCCTACTATACTTCAAATATATTAGTAGGCCTGAATTGCTGAGTCATAGTTTAACACTATTTGTACATTTTTGAAGGACTACCAAACTGTTTTACAAAGTGCCTATACCATTTTTCCTTTTCAACACTAACGAATGAAAGTTTTAACTTTTCTATGTCCTCAAAACTTGTTTATGTCTTTTTTAAAACTAATTTGTCTATGCTAGTGTGTATCCTAG
This sequence comes from Castor canadensis, assembly GCF_047511655.1. NCBI lineage: Eukaryota > Metazoa > Chordata > Mammalia > Rodentia > Castoridae > Castor > Castor canadensis. Next base: position 72,257,841 of record NC_133400.1, read on the forward strand.
GCTTCATTTGCATTTTCTTAATGACTATTTTGTCTTCTCACCTTCTTCAAACTGTTTGTTATCTTCTTTGCAGAAATGTCTATTGAGTTCCTTGACCCATTTTTAAAACTGGTTTTATTTGTCTTTTTATTGTTTAGTCATGAGTTCTTTACATATTTTGGATTCTATTATCATCTAGTGATTTATAAATATTTTGTCTTCCTATAGGCTGCCTTTTTCACTTTCCTGATGATGTCCTCTGATACCTCAAAGTTTGCAGTTTCTATGATGTTCAATTTATCAGTTTATTCCCTGTCACTTATGCTTCTGATGCCATACCTAAAAAAACTGTTGCCCAATCCAAGTTCATGAAGATTTATGCCTACTTTCTCTCCTAAGAAAAGTTTCTTAATTTTGGCTCTCCCATTTAGGAATACACTATATTTTGGGTCAATTTTTTTTAACAGGGGAAAGTGTGAATGTAGTCCCCCACTACCACAAATTATGCAGTCGAATTTCCTACATTTGAGGTAATTGCAGGGGTCAGCACATCTGGAGTGAAATGAATAGGCCTAACCCTGGGAAAACCACCTTTGTGATCATGTTATCTCATATTTTGGGTCAATTTTTTGCATATGGTGCATTAACATCATTTTTAACAGAAGAAAGCTAGGCAGAGAGAAGCTAGGCAGTTTTCTCAAAAATCCCATGGTATACAGGGCACTGAGACAGAATTCAAATGTAAACAGTCTGGCTCCAGAGTCTGCACCTGACTCACGATTGTTATGCTACTTCTGTATTGCAGCTAGATATTTTTCTTTTGTCAATATAGGTATAAATTGGTAAATTAAGTGCACTTTATTCTTTTAATTACCAGTGGTAGAGAACATAGTAGGAAATACCTAAGGGAAATATCAGTATTGCTTCTAAAGGAATCAAGTTTCTGCTTTATCCAAAGACATGTTGCAAAGACACATGAAAACTTTAAGTAAAAGCCAAAGTCTATATATTACAAATCTGCAATCTCTCCACTGCAAATATTTTATTACTGTTACAATTAATCCACCAATTTTGTTAATTGAAATCACAAGAGAAATTGTCACTACATATTTTCTTTCATCAATATACAAGATCTATGTTCACTGACTTCATTAACTTATATCTTCCTTTTGTTATTTTATATTCTGTGGAAACTGACCTTTCAAAAGTGATCATCCTCAAAGAAGGCAATATCTACTTTATCTATTCCTACAAATAATATATATAATATATATATACTATATACATATAATCTCATGACTGCCTTGTAAGTAAGATTTATATATATATATATATTCATATATATATTCTTATGACTGCCTTGTAAGTAGGATTTTGGTCAGTAACCTGACATCTCACATGAAGGTCCAGAGTAATTTAAAAGGTCAATATCTTTGGCACTGTTAAGTAACATTAGCATAGATTAAGATACTAGTCTAGTCAGAACTCTCTTGTCGGTTTTTTAATATCCAATATTATACTGTACCCACCATGTATCACTAACTCATTTAGCACAGCAATCATTAATGATTAAAATAAATTAAAATTCAAAAGACCTATGATTAAAATAAATTAAAATTCTAAATGAATTCATTACATCAAAGAGATTCCAAGGCAGTTTATTAAACAGACATTTCAATTCTACCTGCTTTGCCACTGTCTGGCTTTAAATAAAATTTCATTTAGACAACAGTGGTTATATACTTTCTAACTTTACTTGTCTACTGTTTTATTATATATCCAACTTAACACAGTTTGTTGCAAAGAAGACAAATATTAGTTAAATGAAAAACAATTTGCCTGTATGTACTTTCTTGATGACTCAAAACTTGACTGTAATTGGAGCTGTATTCTTCTGTTAATGAAGCTGTCTATAAGTACTAATATCTGTAACATTAATATAATAGATACATCCTCTTAGAAACTTAACAGAGCCTTCAAATATTTTTCAAACTTGAGACTAATTTGAAGGTTATTTTCTTTTTTAATTTGTAATGGGAATACTTTGTTCTTTCAATAATTTCTAGAATTTAAACCAATCTACACAACATACAGCATGAAGAATTAATTTGAATTCAGAAAAGATTGAAAACTTAGGCACAGAATAAGCTCCTTTGGAGACTAGAAATGAAGTAAAGAAGAATCCTTCAATGCAATGATGCATTGGAACCCAGGATAAATAAGGGAAACATTCTATAAAAGGAAATATTAAAGTATCATATTATTAATCTCTATTTTTTCTAAGAAACTAAAGAATATAATTTTCATACTCTAGTCCAATTTTATTTTAGAAAGACTTCTCTTAGCAGAGAACTAACTGTAATTTGGAAATTTATGTGCTTAAAAAAGAGGTTATTCCATAATAAAAATGAAGATCATAACTAGGGTACCTTGGTTTACCTTTGCTTTGCGAAAGTGGTAGACAACCAGCATGCTAATGAAGTCAAGCAGCATACAAAGGGCTTGGAAGGAGATGATAGCAAGGCGCAAATATTTATCCTCTTGGACAAAGCAGGGGCTGTCATCAGCACAGTAAGGGCAGCCTTCTCGGCAGGGGAGACAGACATGGGTTTCTTCTGACACATCTTTTGTACTTCCTGAGAAATGGTGATCTGGACCCCTTCCTGAAAGTTCCAAATAAAAAAGCACAATGTCATTTGCACCTCTGATATAGGTGAGATAGAATACACAGTCAAAATACATCTTCACCTCTTGATTCTTTTTCTCATTAATTAGAGACATTTTGTCAACTCTCCTGCTAGGAGAGAACCTTATTTTGCCTTTGAACTCAAAATTATTTTGATCCCTTTGATTTTTAAATTTTCATTCAGAGTAACTGAGAAAAACTAGCAAAAATAGAAACAAAATGCCTTTACGGCAGAGAAGAGTCTACTATCTTTGACATCATCATATACTACTCACCAACTGATGATACTCCCTAAATCACAGATCACATTCCACACACATTTGTTGAAGAATTAGTCAAAGGAAAGATGAAAAAGTTGATGTATTTTATATAGAATGTAAATATTACCATCATTCTGGAACTTCTTGACCTAGATGGCACAGAATCCAAAACAAGGCTTTGATTGCTTCTTAATTCAGCAGGGATCTCATCTACCAAGTTCATTAGGTCTAAATTGGATTAAATGGTGCTTAAACAACAGTTGTTCTTGTGAAATTACCTAATGATGGTGCATCCTTTGCCCAGAGTACAATCCGTACTTACAAGTGATCATGTAATTTCCCACTTTGCCTGCTACTTGCTAACTGCTGCTATTGATTCTCTTTTTAATTTTATATTCTTCTTAGTTACCAATCTTAAATTAGTTCTGAAGCAAAAAACTTAAAGATTACCTTTAATTCTTGAGTTTAACACTAATAAATATCCAACAAATGCTAAAAAGCAATTCAACTATTTCCAACTATTAACTCAACAAAGAGACATGAGTGAGTTATGGGCCCAATTCAGTATATATCACAACTTCAGTTAACTGAGGAATTAGGGGAAGAGTTCTCCTGATTAACAGCATTTTAATAGCAAAGTTTAATGGAAACTTGTTAATTTTTTCAACTCTTGGTAAAGGCTCACAGTCTTCCTAAAGTATATTGCCTACTTTCCTTCCTCAGTAAATACAATGACAAAACCAAAATTGAATATTTTTCATAATTCAGGATATGTTGCTATTTAATAGTCTTCAACCTGCTACACAGGGGACAAGTAAATGGATTTTGGGGTCAAGCAGACATGTTTCTCACTCTTAGATATCTCTGACACTAGACAACTCACTTGGCCATTTTGAGTCTCAGTTTACTTACTGACAGATTGCTATAGGAATTAAATGAGATGATTTACATAAATCACAGTGACTGGCTCTTTCTCTTCTTCTCCAAGCTTAAAAGATACAAAAGGAATTAGGTATTCATTAATACCTTAAATAAATGTCCTACCATTGAGAAAACAAGGAACTTAGAAGAAAGAAAGGAGGTATGAAAGGGCTGCCTGGAAATGATAAGTTCTGTTTCAGACAACTTAAATTTCATGTAGTACTCATCACGGGGAAATAATACAAAAAGTGAGACACAACACAAGACAAGGAATAACATAAGATCAGTGTTAAAGAACTGCAGAGAGAGGAAAATCCAAGATGGAGACTAGAGTACAGAAGCAGAAAGCCTAAGCTCTGTGACTCCAAAAACCTCCCTGAGATCTTGGAGCCACAAGGGTAAATATGACTGCTTCTAGTGAAAATAATAACTTCCATCACATTAGGTGCAGAAAAAAATTCAAAGACCAACCCTCAAATCAGCCTTTAATTGCACCTAACAGCTGTGACCCGCAGCACAGCCAGCAAGGCGGGTCCAGCCCCGGGATAACCCTCCTCCCTGACGTGATTTCTCTCCTTTTTTCCCCCTTCTCTTCTCCTTCCTCCATCAAGTGGAAATAGAGCATCAACCAGAATCAAACTCTGCAACATCCTGAACCCCTAGCCCATGGAAAGTCTCCCCATGTCACACTGCACTAAGAAAAGTTGGCACCATTTCTCCCTGCCACCACTGCCTGCTCCAAACCTCCCTGTGTGTCAATTGGCAGAACAAACAGGTGAGCACCATGCACCATGTGGAACTTCCTTACCCATCCCCCAGGAACATAAACCAGTGCAGCTCCTAAGCTGACTTATCCCCCCCAACAAAACTGAAAAACAAACAGTGAACTGTAATCAAACATGGACAGTGTAGGGGGTAGGTGGAATGCTGAACCTGCCCCAGAGAAAGCAGGTGGGGCAAGGCGCTAAACTCTCAGTACCGAACTCTTAGTGAACAAACACAGCAACAAGCCACCTCCCAAAGCAGAGCAAGTAGCGGATTGCATTGCTGATCTCCTGAACATTCAAAACCAAACTGCCCCACCTCTCTGGGAAGGAGCTGACCAAACAGCTGCAGCTGAAGGATAACACAGCTGTGGCTGGGGAAACCACCATGCATGATCTGGCAAGCCCACATCACCTTAGAATTTCAATTAAACTGGTAGACAGAAGAACAAAACATTACTCATAAGCCAATCACCTGGTGAAACCACATCAGAGCTTCTGCTTATATGTCAATACCAGGACTGGATGCTGGAGGATTAACTCTAGAACTTAAACTAAGACTGAAATTCTATTTTCCTGAACTTGGTGGGTTTTTCTTCTGTTTTTGTTATTGTTGTTTGTTTGTTATATTATTGTGCATTTTTAATTTTTATTTTATTCCTATTTTTTTCTTTATGTACTATAAACTTCACCATCACTATCTTCTCATCCCTGTTCTCACCCCCTTCACTCTCCCTCCTTCTCCTGCAATACAATCCATTGCTCTCCCTCCCAAATACTCTTTCTGCCCCTTCTCATCCACCCTCTCCCCCTGCCTTCACTTCCTCCCCCATCTTCCCCCAACCTGTCACCACACTACCTCTCCCTCCTACACACTCACCACCTGCTGACCAACCTACCATACCAACTTTATACAACTCCAACTCCCTGCAATCCTGATACAAGCACCCTATACTACAACAACAGAAATACACCCAAACACACACAGGGCCACAAAACCCAGCAGCCCCCACATCACTTCCCCCATTCACCCACCCCACTTCCCACCTATTCTTTTAGTGCCACCCTAACCAATTTCCCAAATTTCTATAGCTAGCCTAACAAACATTAACCCCCCCAACTTCCACTGTTAATAGATAATACCACCAAGGGGTCTTCTATATAATATATAAACATATATATAAAAAACTTGTCAGCATTGAACCTGTGAATTAGTTATTGCTAAATTACACCTCCAGGCCAGGGACAGAAATAGCACACCAACCTAGCTAACAACCAAGGCAGCCACAACACAAAAATTAAATCAAGGGAAAGAAAACAGGCATCTAAAACCACTAACTAGCCTATCAAGAACATTGTTGCACAGCACCAAGTAGAGAGATGGGAAGAAGAAGAAGGAAAGGAAACCACCCTCCTCAACATAATTCAATACAGGATTCAGAGGGAAATGAAAAAAATGGATACCCAGTTCCTGACTCCAACAAAATAATGATAAATGACACTAAGGTACCCAGCGATGTCCACAAAAACACCCTCAAAGAAGAAATCTTGCAAGAAATCACTGAGAAATTCATGGAGAAGATAATAGACATGGTTAACCAAAATGTACAAGACTGACTCAAGAAATTTCAAGACACCAAAAATAAAGGACATGAGAAGACACAGAAACAAATGAATGAACTCAGAGGTGCCCTATACAAATATGAAAGTGAAACAGAGGACACTAAAAAAAGAGATAAATTAATTAAAGATGAAAATAAAAAATGTTAAAGGGGAGATGATCAAAGATATGGAAAACTTCAAAAAAAAGGCATCAAACAGAAACACAAAACACAGTGGAAGGCTATTCCAGCAGACTACAACAAATGGAAGAAAGAATCTCAGAGCTCAAAGATAAAACAGAAAATAAAGAAAAAAACTGAAGAAATGTTAGTCAAACAACTCAAGAGCTGTGAAAGGAATATAGAGGAACTCACTGACTCCATCAAAAGACCAAACCTAAGAATCATGAGGTCCAAGCAAAAGAGATTCATAATATATTCAATAAAATAAAAACAGAAAATTTCCCAAATCTCGAGAAACTTTTGCCCATTCAGGTACAGAAAACCTCCAGGACACCAAACAGACTTGGCAAAATATAACCTCCCCATAGCATATTATCATTAAAACAACAAGCACAAAGAATATAGAAAGAATACTACAGGCTGTAAGAGAGAAAAAACTAAACATATAAAGGTAAACCCATCAAAATCACAGCAGATTTCTCAACAGAAACCTTAAAAGCAAGAAGGGCATGGAGTGAGGTATTTTGGGCACTGAATGAAAATAACTTCAACCCTAGGATACTTTACCCAGCAAAACTATCATTCAAAATACATGGAGCAATAAAAATCTTCCACAATAAGCAGAAACTAAAGCAATGTATGACCATCAACCACCACCACAAAAGATTCTCCAAGGAATTCTGCATACAGAAGCTGAATGAAAACAAAACCACACATAGACAGGTAGTATAAAACCACAGGAGAAGAAGAGACAAGGAATCAGAGAATAGCATTGACTCAGTTGCACACAAGCAAACCTTTAAACAACAACAACAACAACAAAAAACAACTAAATGGCAGGAATCACCACATACCTATCAATAATAATGTCAACAGACTCAAGTTCCCCATCAAAAGGCACCTTTTGGCAACTGGATTAAAAAGGAAGATCCACCAATGTGGATTAAAAAGGAGATCCATATCATTGACAGAAACAAACACTGGCTTAGGGTGAAAGGCTAGAAGATTTACCAAGCAAATGGCCCCCCAAAACAGGCCAAAGGAGACTTCAAACCTACATTGATCAAATGAAATAAAGAAGGACATTCCACACTAATAAAGGGGAAATAGACAAAAAGGAAATAACAATTATCAACCTATATGCACCCAACGTCAACACACCCAATTTCATCAAACATACCCTGAAAGACCTAAAAGCATATATTAACGCCAACACAGTGGTTGTGGGAGATTTTAACACCCCATTATCATCAATAGATAGGTCATCCAAACAAAAAATCAACCAAGAAATCCTAGATCTAAAATATAGCATAGATCAAATGGACCTAGCTTATGTCTACAGAACATTTCATCCATCTTCTACACAATATACATTCTTCTCAGCAGCCCATGGAACCTTCTCCAAAATAGATCATATCCTAGGGTATAAAGCAAGCCTCAGCATATATAAGAAAATAGAAATTATACCATGCATTCTATCTGATCACAATGCAATAAAACTAGAACTCAACAACAAAAGTAAAGACAAAAAACATGCAAACAGCTGGAAACTGAATAACTCATTACTTAATGAACAATGGGTTACTGATGAAATAAAAGAAGAAATTAAAATGTTCCTGAAAGTCAATGAAAATGAAAACACAACCTACCAGAACCTATGAGACACAGCAAAGGAAGTCCTGAGAGGAACGTTTATAGCCATGAGTGCATATTAAAAAGACTGAAAGATCTCAGTTCAATGACCTAATGAAACATTTCAAACTCCTAGAAAAACAAGAATAAGCAAAAACAAATCCAAAACAAAAAGGAGAGAAATAATAACAACAGGAGCTGAAATCAATGAAATAGAAATGAAAAAAACCATACAAAGAATTAATGAAACAAAAAGTTGGTTCTTTGAAAAGATAAACAAGATCTACAGACCCCTGGCAAACCTGACAAAATGAGGACAGAAAAAACACAAATTAGTAAATCAGGAATGAAAAAGGGGAGATAACAACAAACACCATGGAAGTCCAGGAAATCATCAGAGACTACTTCGAGAACCTATATTCAAATAAATTTGAAAATCTTAAACAAATGGACAGATTTCTAGAGACATATGATCACGAAAACTGAATCAAGAGGACATTAATCACCTGAATAGATCTATAACACAAAATGAAATTGAAGCAGCAATCAAGAGTCTCACTAAAAAGAAAAGTCCAGGATCTGATGGATTCTCTGCTGAATTCTATCAGACCTTTAAAGAAGAACTGATACCAACCCTCCTTAAACTGTTTCACAAAATAGAAAGGGAAGGAAAACTGCCTAACACATTTTTTGAAGCCAGTATTACACTTATCCCAAAACCAGGCAAAGAGACTTCCAAAAAGGAGAACTATAGGCCAATCTCCTTAATGAACATTGATGCAAAAATCCTCAATAAAATAATGGCAAACCAAATTCAACAAAACATCAAAAAGATATTTCACCATGATCAAGTAGGCTTCATCCCAGAAATGCAGGGGTGGTTCAACATACGAAAATCAATAAATGTAATAAACCACATTAACAGAAGCAAAGACAAAAACCACTTGATTATCTCAAAAGATGCAGAAAAAGCCTAAAAAATTAGGAATAGAAGGAAAGTACCTCAACATTATAAAAGCTATATATGACAAACCTACAGTCAGCATCATACTTAATGGTGAAAAACTGAAACCATTCCCTCTAAAATCAGGAACGAAACAAGAATGCCCACTATCTCCACTCCTATTCAACATAGTACTAGAATTCCTAGCCAGAGCAATTAGGCAAGAAGAAGGAATAAAAGGAATACAAGTAGGTAACGAAACTGTCAAAATATCCCTATTTGCAGACAATATGATCCTATACCTTAAAGACCCAAAAAACTCTACTCAAAAGCTCATACACACCATCAATAGCTATAGCAAGGTAGCAGGATATAAAATCAGTAAAATCAACATAGATAAATCATTAGCATTTCTATACACTAATAATGAACAAGTTGAGAAAGAATATATGAAAACAATTCATTTACAATAGTCTCAAAAAAAAATACCTAGGTGTAAACTTAACAAAGGATGTGAACAACCTCTACAAGGAAAACTATAAACTTCGGAAGAAAGAGATTGAGGAAGACTATAGAAAGTGGAGAGATCTCCCATGCTCATGGATTGGTAGACTCAACATAGTAAAAATGTCTATACTCCCAAAAGTAATCTACATGTTTAATGCAATTCCCATCAAAATTCCAATGACATTCATTACAGAGATTGAAAAATTTACCGTTAAATTTATATGGAAACACAAGAGGCCACGAATAGCCAAGACAATTCTCAGTCAAAAGTACAACGCTGGAGTTATCACAATACCCGACTTCAAACTATATTACAAAGCAGTAACAATAAAAACAGCATGGTACTGGCACAAAAACAGACATGAAGACCAGTGGAACAGAGTATAGGTCCCGGATATGAAGCCACACAACTATAACCAACTTGTCTTTGACAAAGGCGCTAAAAATATACGATGGAGAAAAAGCAGCCTCTTTAACAAAAACTGCTGGGAAAACTGGTTAGCAGTCAGCAAAAAACTGAAACTAGATCCGATCCATGTTTATTACCCTATACCAATATTAACTCAAAATGGATCAAGGATCTTAATATCAGACCACAAACTCTAAAGTTGATACAGGAAAGAGGAGGAAATACTCTGGAATTAATAGGTATAGGCAAGAAATTTCTCAATGGAACTCCAGCAGCTCAGCATCTAGAGCACAGATAAATGGGACTTCATAAAACTAAAAAGCTTCTGCTCAACAAAAGAAATGGTCTCTAAACTGAAGAGAACACCCAGAGTGGGAGAAAATATTTGCCAGCTACACATCAGACAAAGAACTGATAACCAGAATATATAGGGAACTCAAAAAACTAAATTCTCCCAAAATTAATGAACCAATAAAGAAATAGGGATGTGAACTAAACAGAACTTTCTCAAAAGAAGAAATTCAAGTGGCCAAAACACACATGAAACAATGCTCACCATTCCTAGCAATAAAGGAAATGCAAATTAAAACCACACTAAGATTCCACTCCTCTCCTGTTAGAATAGCTATCATTAGCAACACCACTAAGAATAGGTGTTGGCGAGGATGCAGGGAAAAAGGAACCCTCTTACACTGCTGGTGGGAATGTAAACTAGTACAACCACTCTGGAAAAATATTTGGAGGCACTTAAGAAGCTAAACATTGATCTACCATATGATCCAGCCATACCACTCTTGGGGATATACCCAAAAGACTGTGACACAGGTTACTCCAGAGGCACCTGCACACCCATGTTTACTGTGGCACTATTCACAATAGCCAAGTTATGGAAACAGCCAAGATGCCCCACTACTGACGAATGGATTAAGAAAATGTGGTATTTATACACAATGGAATTTTATGCAGGCATGAAGAAGAATGAAATGTTATCATTCACAAGTAAAAGGATGGAATTGGAGAACATCATTTTGAGTGAGGTTAGCCTGGCTCAAAAGACCAAAAATCGTATGTTCTCCCTCATATGCGGACATTATATCAAGTGCAAACACTACAAGGGGATTGGACTTTGATCACATGATAAAGGGAGAGCACGCAAGGGAGGGGTGAGGATAGGTAAGACACCCAAAAAACTAGATAGCATTTGTTGCCCTCAATGCAGACAAACTAAAGCAGATACTTTAAAGCAACTGAGGCCAATAGGAGAAGGGGACCTAGAACCAGAAAAAAGGTTAGTTCGAGAAGAATTAACTTAGAAGGTAACACACATGTACAGGAAAGCAATGTGAGTCAATTCCCTGTATAGCTATCCTTATCTCAACTAGCAAAAAACCCTTGGTCCTTCTTATTATTGCTTATACTCTCTCTTCAACAAAATTAGAGATAAGGGCAGAACAGTTTTTGCCTGGTAGTGAGGGATAAGGGGTGGTAAGGGGCTTGTGGGGAGGGTAAGGGAGGGGGCAGGGGAAAGGGGGGAGAAATGACCCAAACATTGTATGCACATATGTATAAAATAAAAATTAAAAAAAAAAGAAAGATCATTCACCACAACCAACTCCTTCATCCCAGGGATGCAGGAGTGGTTCAACATACGCAAATCAATAAATGTAATACAGCACATTAATAGAAGGAAAGACAAAAACCACTTCATCATCTCAATAGATGCAGAAAAAGCCTTTGATAAAATTCAACACCACTTCATGATAAAAGCTTTAAGAAAACTAGGCATAGAAGGAATATATCTCAACATTATAAAGGTTATATATGACAAACCTATAGCCAACATCATATTTAATGGGAAAAAAACTGAAACCATTTCCCCTAAAATTAAGAATGAGACAAGGATCCCCAGTCTCCCCACTCCTATTCAACATAGCCCTGGAATTCCTAGCCAGAGCAATAAGGCAAGAAGAAGTAATAAAAAGAATACGAATAGGTAAAGTAATAGTCAAAGTACGTCTATTTGCAGACAACCTGATTCTATACCTTAAAGACCCAAAAATCTCTACCCAAAAACTCCTAGACACCATAAACAGCTTCAGCAAAGTAGCAGGATACAAAATCAACTTACAAAACTCAGTAGTCTTTCTATCAACAATGAACATATTGAAAAAAAATAGGGAAACAATTCCATTTACAATAGCCCCCCCAAAAGTCAAATACTTAAGAGTAAACTTAACAAAGGATGTGAATGACCTCTACAAGGAGAACTACAAATCTCTGAAGAAAAAGACTGAGGAAGACTACAGAAGGTGGAAATATCACCTGTGCTCATGGATTGTTAGAATCAGCATAGTAAAAATGGCTATACTATATCAAAAGCAATCTACATATTCAATGCAATTCCCATCAAAATTCCAGTGACATTCATCACAGAGATTGAAAAATCTACCCTAAAGTTCATTTGGAAACACAAGAGACTGTGAATAGCCAAAGCAATACTCAGCAAAAAGATCAATGCTGGAGATATCACAATATCTGACATCAAACTACACTGCAGAGCCACAGAAATAAAAACAGCATGGTATTGACATAAACAGATATATGAAGATGAGTGGAACAGAATAGAGGACCTGGATATGAATCCATACAGCTACGCCCACCTTATTTTTGACAAAGGCTCCAAAAATATACGACGGAGATTAGACAGCCTCTTCAAAAACTGTTGCTGGGAAAAATGGTTATCTGCCTGCAGAAAACTGAAACTAGATATATGTTCATCACCCTGTACTAGTATCAACTCAAAATGGATCAAGGACCTTAATATCAGACCCGAAACTCTGGGAAAAGAGTACAGAAAAGAGCAGGGAATACTCTAGAAGCAATAGGTATAGGCAAAGAATTCTTCAGTAGAACTCCAGCAGCTCAGCACCTCAAAGAAAGAATGGACAAATGGGACTACATAAAATCAAAAAGCTTCTGCACAACAAAAGAAATGGTCTCTAAACTGAAGAGACCACCCACAGAGTGGAAGAATATATTTGCTGGCTACATATCAGACAAAGAACTGATAACCAGAATATACAGGAAGCTCAAAAACTAAACTGCCCCCAAATCAATGAACGAATAAAGAAGTGGGCAACTGAACTAAACAGAACTTTTTCAAAGGAAGAAATCCAAATGGCCAAAAAACACATGAAAAAATGCTCACCATCTCTGGCCAAAAAGGAAATGTAAAACAAAACCGCACTAAGATTCCACCTCACTTCTATTAGAACAGCTATCATCAAAAACACCACAAACAATAAATGTTGGTAAATGTAAGCTAGTTCAACCACTTTGGAAAACAATATGGAAGGTGACTGGGAAGTAGTGAAGAGGTGTGGTAGAGATGAATTAATTCGGGTGAACTACACATATGCATGGAAGCAATGCTAGTTATCTCTCTGTATAGCTATCTTTATCTGAAGCTAACAAAAATGCTATGTCTTTCTTATTTTCTCTTCAACAAAATTGCCCAGAAGCGAGGGTGGTGTGGGGGGAGGTGTACGAAGCAGGGGGAAGAGGGCAGGGGTTGGGGAAAGATGGCCCTAACAATGTATACACATATGAATAAATGAAGAAACAACTAACAATAAAACAAATATACTTCATGATTCTTAAAAAAAGAGCTTTGGAAGTAGATAAGATAATGATTGTGGAATGTGAAGAATAAGGCACTTGACAAATCAGAAGATTTAGTGTTATAAGAGAAAATTGGACTTTACTAGAAAATGCTGGAATGTGACCAAATGAGATGTATGAGGAAGGGCTTTGAGAGTTAATGATTTTAACCTTTAAGATGATACATTTGCAAAGACTGGTACAGATTGAAATTAGTTTGTCAGGGTTTAAGAAATAAATAAGTGATAAGATAGAACAGTATTTCAATAAATGTACCACTCAAGGAGTAAAGTAAGATAAGCTCATAGTTAACGGGAGTAAAATGACATCAAAAAGGGGGTGATTAGTTTTGTGTTTTATTTTCCTCTACACAAGCTTTCTCGAATACAGTGGTAGTTAACAAAAGGAGTCAATGGAAATTAAGGAAAGACATAGGAAAACTACAAAAAAAATTACTTGAGCAAGTTAGAACAGAGTGTAATCAAAAGGGTAGTTGGATAAATTATCTCCGAGAGTACTTTGTGTCTCTTTAAACACTAGAAAGAAGTAGAGGTGGATTAACGATTTTCAAAAGTTTCTATTTGTTTTCCAGGGATGAAGAATAAGTTTAAAAAGCCATTTTGAAGTAAATAAAATATAAAAGCAAATCTAATTCTCAACAGAGTAGATAAGAATGTGTGTTGAGAGTAAAGAGGACAGTTTTTAGATTGACGTAATGAATGACTGAGGCGGCAATAAATGAAATTTGTTAGGTCATTCAAAGGAAAAAGAATCAGTTAGGGTAAGATATTATGACTTTGTAGGAGATCTATTCAAGATAGTTCTACGATTGTTCCGCAATTATCAGTCACACAGAAACAGGAAGAGTATTCAGAATTAAAAGGATTTTTCCAATGACATTGTTTTAGGCTTATCTTCATGTGATTAAAACAATGTATTTCAAGAGAGCAAGAATATACGAAAGGGAAAGTGAAGGAGGGAAGAAGTAATGGAGCTGCAGTATTCACTCTCTCGGAGCCCCTGGTTTTCAATCCTCTAGCGACCTCCTGAATCTGAGTTTTTCCATCATCAACTGTAACTCATTGATCATCATTGATCATTGGTAGCCAAAGTCAGTAACTGCCCCACATTCTGGATTATTTTCTCATGCATTCAGAGCAGCTTCCTACATCCTGTACCACAGGCTTCCTGCATCTCTGCATGGCTTCAGAGATGCTCTATAGCAGAAAGTGAGAAATATGACAGGAGGTTTCAGTCTGATAAAAGGCACAGTACAATTACATTCATGAAAAGCCACTCAAAACTTTTAAAAAGTAGTCATAGCAATGGCCAAGAAGAGTTGGAAGTGATGAAAAGCAGGAATCTCATACATATACAAACTTGAAGAATAGCAAAGCACACAAGTCAGAAGTTAACAAGGGTGAGAGCCAAAGATAATGAGAAAACAATGAGTCAACTCTTGAGTACAAATTAGATAGTTATGGAAGTGAGGCCAGAGTTACCATACTACTGTACTGAATAAGATAAAGAAAGTTGTCAAGGATTCAGAAAGTCTGGTAAGGGCATTAGAAAACACTATAGTATGATAACTGTTTAGCATATCTGAGCTGCTAGATTTTTAGCATACAAATGATCATGGCAAGTCTCTCAGTCACATTTTAGCTATATCTGGCAAGCCCTTCAGATTTGTAAAACTTCCAGTCATTTTAAGCCAATCAAAATTTGAGAGTATCTCTGCTCAGCACCACATCTATGACCCATTTCTAACAAATAAAAAGGACTTAATTGTACCCCTGATTTTTTTTAGTTACCATTATTTTATTTTTTCCTTAATTTTCACCTTGTTATTCTGCTACACAGTACACATTTCTGTAAGGCACCCCAAATCATTTTTGGGATGAGGTTTCATGAAAAAAAAACTGGGAGAATAGTGCCACAAACTGTACAGCATTTTACAGAAACAAAAATAATTTTTCAACTTGACAACTATTTTTCGATTGTCAGTCACTATTTTAGTAGGATAAATCAGTGAGCAAAACAAAAGGCTCTGCTTCTGTGGAGTTTATGTTCTATCTGAGAAAAGACATACAGATGTTAGTCAACACAACAGGAAAAACAGATTATATATTAAAACTCAGAAGAACCAAGAGGCAAATGCATTGTGGGACAAGGCGAGGGGAATCCAGCACACTGGCTGTGGGAGTTTCCATTTTAAATAAAGTGCTCAGTGTATGTTGCATTCCAAAAGTGATTATTTGAGAAAGATTTGAAGGAGGTAATAGTGTTATCCATATTGTCTTATAAGTACAGATAATTCCAGGCCAAGGAGGCAGCCAGGACAAATGTACATTTTGAATGAGGAGGCAATTCTTGACCTAGGTAACTCCATTTTCCTATCTCTCACCTGCTCTTTTCTGAGTTATTCTTTCCCTCAATTTATCTTAAATTCTAGGATCACAGGTTTGTTAAATAAATACCCTATACTAGAAATAGAAATGTACCTCTAACTTCAGTGATTATCTTGGCACCAATAAGACTGCACAGTCAGTCCCAGGAAAATGGCCAATCACATCACGATCACTAACTACACAATCTCCATCAAATGTTGGCTTTGTTCATTCCTTATAAAGCCCCAAACCATTGTTGACATCTCAAAGACAGCACTTACATCTGTCTTCCCAATGCAGCCAGGCTGAAGATAAATTCCTTTCTGGTAGCTGGTCCACTTGGGACCCCCAAGTTGGGCCTCTGAGCTAGGACTCTGACAATACTGCAGTGGTAACACACCTAGCACATATGAGGCTTGAGGGATGAGAGGTGAGTGCGGGGCAGTGGAAGATGGAGTTAGAAATATAAGGGGGACAGATGATTCTGCTTATGTGGGCCATTATAGAATTTAGATTTTACCCTCAGTGAATACAGAGCCATGTCAGGGTTGGGGTAGAGAAGTCATATTTTTGTGTTAAAAGACTGCTTTAGTTGTGCAGAAAACACACTGCAAGTGCAAGGGTAGAAGCAAGACAATTAGTGAGAAGCTCTTATAGAATTTCAGGTGAGACTTAATGGTGGCTAGGATCAAAATGTAGCAAAAGAAAATGGCTGCATTCAGATATGTTCGCAGGTGGAGTTGACAAGATTTTTGATGGGTTGGCTATAGCCAAGAAAGAAAGAAGAGTGCAGTATGACTACTGGGGGTGCATAATAAACAACTGGAAGAATGAGGTAACCATCAGTCAAGATGGGAAGAATGCATGTGGAAGGTTGAAAAAAATTTCCATCCCAACATATTAGTTTGAGGTTGTGTCCTAGAGATCTATGCGAGGGGTCTGGCTGAGTGTCTCAAGTGGTGGAGTACCTGCCAAGCAAGTGTGATGCCCTGAGTTTAAACCACCAAAAAAGAGAGATCTATGTGATGATATCAAAAAGGTATCTTGACAGAAGTCTGATTTTTCAAAAAAAAAAAAAGGCCTTCACTAGAAATAAATATTTGGAGACCATGAGCATTTTGACAGTCTTTAGAACCATGAGATTGGATGAGATCACTAAGAGAATGAGTATAGATAGAGAAGTATATATAATGGACTATTATTCAGCCATAAAAAGTGAAAACATGTCATTTGCAGGAAAATGGAATTGGAGGTCATCATATTAAGCAAAATAAGACAGACACAGAAACAAACATACCACGTTTTCTCTCATATGTGGAATCTTAAAAAAAATGATGACCAGAAAGTAGAAAAGGGACTGATATGGAAGAGGAAACAAATGGGGGAAAGAGGAGGGTAAAAGAGGGCATAAGAGAGGGTGGATTCAAACAAAGTATGATAATATGTGTGTATGGATGGAAACGTCACAGAAAAACCCACTAATTTGCACAATAAATATGAGCTCATGAACATACAGACATAAGGCTGGAGGTGTTACTTGAGCAGTAGAGCACCTGCCCAGCAAGCGCCAAGCCATGAGTTCAAACCCCAGTACTGTCTCTCCTCCCAAAAAACCTAGATATATATACACACCCACATAATCATGAGGTTCTATAAAGAACACAAAGTGGCCAAAAAGAAAGCAATTTTTTTCTAAAGCTCAAGAAAGCAAAATTTAGGATACAACATTCCATGTAGGACTCAAAGCACAATTAAATAATTTTATAACCCCCAAAATAGTTTATTAATTTATACTCGAGTTCTCCACCTAGGACAAGGGAAAATGCTTGGAAATCATACTGCTTCTGAATAATAATAATGGACTTTGCTACCTTAATGAATAGCACTCAAGTTTATGATCATTTAATATTTTGCATTTCTTGAGGACAGAGGCCAGGATTTAAGTGACTCTACATACTTGCCACCTAATACAATGTTTCATACATATTATCCACTCAGTTAATAATTACTAATGATGAAAGTGCCCTCTCACGATAATGTATTAGCTGATCTGCAATACAAATGTTCACTTGAAAATAATATTCAGCTCCACATATCATTCTTCATGCTCTCAGACCATATATGCCTAAGAATTTATTCAAAATGAAATTTTTTTCAAGATTATGATAAACAAACTAGAAATGTAATCAGAACATGTTATTACAGTAGACTTTGCATTTGTAGGACTCATGAGGAATCTAAAATGTTCAACTACAAACGAGCCTGTCAAATAGGTTGTGACAATGTGTGAACAATGTGTTAATCTATTTTCCTGCCTTAATTTTGTTACCTTAACAACAGAAAATGAAACCTATAGAATTTTTATGTAATTTTATAGCTATATAAGTCAAAGTATAAATCTTAGAATAGTTAAGTAAATCATTGTGCATTTATTCAACAGAACTCTATATAACTCTTAAAATTTTTTCAAAAGAATTATGTATGATATTGAAATTGGATATAATACCAGGTTGTAAGAAAGATCATATATAGAGGCACTGATGTAGAAACTACAAACAAAAAGCACTAAGTTTACAATAAACTTTGGAATGTCCTCTTAAATTCTACTTTTCTATATACTCCAAACTCTCTAATAAGTATGTAATACTTTCATAATAAAAAATAAGTATTTTTAAACTATGTCCTATTAGATAGCAATAAATTGATTTGTTAAGTGAATTTTTGCTCCAAATCATGGAGACCTAGGTAAATCTACCACTGCTATAATAATTGAAAATTTAGTCCTCTGAATTAAATGATAAGTAATGTTTTGAAACTTAGATTTCTGTCAGTTTTAATTTTGATACAATTTTACAGAAAAGCTTCAAAAGTAACATAGAAATCTCATATATTCTTCAACCAGATTCACCATTCTCTTGATAGACATGTTTACAACTTTATACACATATTCTTCTTTCTGAAGCACCTAAGAGTAGGTTGGAGACATTGTGTCACCTTATCACAAACACTTCAGTTTGTATGTTCTAAGGAAAGGGCAAATGAAGTCACACTATAATATCAAAATTGGGAAGTTTAATAGTGGTGCAATATTATGTAATATGTGGTTCATACTAAAATGGCATTAATTTTCTCAATAATGTTCATTGTAATGATTTTTATCTATCTAGGATGAAATCCAGGATCATGCACTCGCTTTGGTTGTCATGTTTTCAGTGTCTGGTCAGTCCCTCAGCATCGCTTTGTCCTTTTTGACCCTGACTTTTTTTTCTTAATCATACAAAATTTGTGATTTTATTTAATGCATGCTTAATTGACATAAAAATTGACTATCATTTGCGTCAACAGATTAAACAGTCAATTTATAATTCATTTGTAGTAGTAGGCAATGACATAAATAATGAAATTGCCAAATTTCTTAGCAGATGATAAGGCTTAAATAATGCATAATTGCAGACCTTATCCATTCATCTTAACTAGAATAAACATCTCTGCATTGTCAAAATTTGCAAAACAAATAACAGATTTAATGTCATAATCTGTTGACCCTCTCAACCAATCTGAACTCAATTGTCGATGGGAGCAATGCAGTGCAGCTTTGCGAATTCAGCAAGGGTACAGTATGTGCTTGGATTCTAGTTCCGTAATTTCTCTATAATTCTTTTATATTATTTAATTTTTTAAAGTTATTCATTTATTCGCATGTGTATATATTGTTTGGGTCATTTCTCCCCTCCTTCACCCTCTCCCCCACTACCCCCCTCAGTTCCAGGCAGGTCCTGTTCTGCCTTTATCACTAATTTTATTGAAGAAAAGAAACAAGCCTAATAAAGAAGACAAAGCATTTTTGCTAGTTGAATTGAGGATAGCTATACAGAAATATTCCTAGCATTGCTTTTGTGTACACATGTTATGACCCAAATTGATTCATCTCTAACTGATCTTTACACTGGTTCCTGATACCCTTCTGGTGTTGACCTCTGTTGCTTTAAGGTTTCTGTATTAGTTCCTCTGGAGTGGGGACATCAAATGCTTTCATGTTTTGGGTTTTCTACTTATCCCCATACTTCCCTTATGTGCTCTCCCCTTGTCATGTGACCCAAGTCCAACAACACTGCTGTATTTGCCCTAGATCTAAAGTCCACATATAAGGGAGAACATGCAATTTTTGGTCTTCTGAGCCTGGCTAACCTCACTCAGAATGATGTTCTTCAGTTCCATCCATTTACTTACAAATGATAAGATTTCATTCTTCTTCATGGCTGAGTAAAATTCCATTGTGTATAAATACCACATTTTCTTGATCCATTCATCAGTAGTGAGGCATCTTGGCTGTTTCCATTACGTGGCTATTGTGAATAGTGCTGCAATAAACATGGGTGTGCAGGTGCCTCTGGAGTAACCTGTGTCACAGTCTTTTGGGTATATCCCCAGGAGTGGGATTGCCAGATCATATGGCAGGTCTATGTTTAGATTTTTAAGAAGCCTCCAATTTTTTTTCCAGAGTGGTGGCACTAGCTTGCATTCCCACCAGCAGTGTACAAGGGTTCCTTTTTCCCCATATCCTCGCCAACACCTGTAGTTGGTGGTGTTTTAGATGGCTATTCTAACAGGGGTGAGGTGGAATCTTAATGTGGTTTTGATTTTCATTTCTTTTATGGATGGAGATGGTAAGCATTTTTTCATGTGCTTTTTTGCCATTTGAATTTTCTTCTTTTGAGAAAGTTCTGTTTAGTTCAGTTGCCAATTTTTTAATTGGCTCATTGATTTTAGGAGAGTTTAGTTTCTTAAATTCCCTGTATATTTTGGTTATCAGTCCCTTGTCTGATGTATAGCTGGCAAATATTTTCTTCCACTCTGTGGGTGGTCTCTTCAGTTTAGAGACCATTTCTTTTCTTGTGCAGAAGCTTTTTGATTTTATGAAGTCCCATTTGTCCATCCTTTCTCTTAGTTGATGGGCCGCTGAGGTTCTATTGAGGAAGTCCTTGCCTATACCTGTTAGTTTCAGAGTGTTTCCTGCTCCTTTCTGTAGTAACTTCAGAGTTTCAGGTCTGATATTTAGGTCTTTGATCCATTTTGAGTTGATACTAGTACAGGGTGATAAACATGGATCTAGTTTCAGTTTCTTGCAGAGAGGTAACCACTTTTCCCAGCAACATTTGTAGAAGAAGTTGTCTTTTCTTCATTGCATGTTTTTGGCACTCTTGTCAAAAATGAGGTGGGTATATTCATATCTGGATCCTGTATTCTGTTCCACTGGTCTTCATGTGTGTTTTTTGTCAGTACCATGCTGTATTTATTGCTATTGCTTTGTAATATAGTTTGAATTTGGGTATTGTGATACCTCCAGCATTGCTCTTTTTGCTGAGTATTGCCTTGGCTATTCGTAGTCTCTTGTGTTTCCAAGTGAACTTTAGGGTAGATTTTTCAATCTCTGTGATAAAAGTCATTGGGATTTTGATGGGAATTGCATTGAACATGTAGATTGCTTTTGGTAGTACAGCCATTTTTACTATGTTGATTCTACCCATCCATGACCATGGGAGATCTTTCCATCTTCTGTAGTCTTCCTTGATCTCTTTCTTCAGGAGTTTGTAATTCTCCTTGTAGAGTTGACCCTGACATTTTTTGACAGCACAGGCCAATTATTTCACAGAGGTCCCTCAGTTTGGGTTTTCCCGATGTTTCCTTATGATTAAATTCATATTGTTAGTTCTTGGCAAGAATACAATAAATACAGTGTTGGGTCCTTTTCTACATTTCATTTAAGGAGGTGCAAGACATCAGCTGATCCCAATAATTGAGGATTCTAGCTGTGATTGCTTGGGAAGGTATTGTGCTGCAAGTTTCTTCAATGTAGGTTACTTTTTGCCTTGCAAAAATCTTGAGTAATTTATAGAGGAATGCTTAGAAATTATTTAAGTATCTTATTTCTTATCAGAGTGGACTGTTTGAATTTTTAAATGTTCATTTTTTAACACTACATTGGAACAAAAATAGTCATGTAGGAGCATGTTCTGAATGTCCTATTTTATTTTTTGAACTTTATGGTCTTTACTATGTAAATAATACATCTTTACACAGGAAAAGAAAAACAGAGGGGCAAGTAGAAAAAAGTCACAATTCCAGAATGCAGAGAGAATACTCATGAATATGTTAGTAAACAGACTTTCTGATATTCTGTCTCCCACAATGAATTAACATGTGAATTACTGGCAGCCACAATTCCCTGCAGGAGGCTTTTTAATATTTGGGAGGAGATGATTGTTAACATAGGTGAATCTCTAATTAGCAATCTGACAAAGTGAAATAATGGAAATAATAGCAAAATAGATAAGGGGGTGGGTTCTCACAAAGAAAGACTTCAGCAAGTTACTAGAAGGAAGACATCTGAAGGACTAGAGCATTATACCTCAGAGCACAGCCCATTTGTAGGATAAGGTAGATGGAGAAGATCTCTGGACTGGGTATAAGTTTCTGTTGGAATACTGAGAAAATGGGCAAATTAGATGAGAAACAGGATAAGTAGAATAAACACAAACTTCCAAATAACTGACAAAAATAATATTTTTGAGCATTTCATATGTACCAACATCTGTGATTAACTTTATTTTTAGCATCTCATTTTATCCTTACAAAAATTCTATAAAACAGGTGATATTACTCCAATTTTACATATGACATAAGTGAAACTTAAGGAAGTTAAACAATTTAGCCAAGATCACAATTCAAGTAAGTAGTAGAGGTATGGTTCAAACCTAAGACTTAATCCAAAAACCACCTGCTTCATTATTATGTGACTCTATGTGTAGAAATTCAGATCCTAGATTAGCAATCAGAGAAACCAGCATGCTATATGACACACCCAAATAGTTGCAATGGACGTAACCATAGGTAAGCAAGGTAAATGCAACAGTCAGTGCTTCAAGTAGTGTGCCAGCACTGGGAAATCTACTACCGGCCACTCACCCTATGTGCCAAATAAATTTAGTAATAGGACTCTAATCCCCATGAATAGTACTAATGAAAGAAAATATGAAAATTATGCAAATGACTGAGGCAAAAAACATAAGCATGGGCAATTAGATGGAGAATTTTGCTACTATAACAATTGGAGTAAAACTCAGTAGGCTGCTTTTTCTCTCTTTTTTTAAGTAGTACCGGGGATTAAATCTAAGGCCTTGCACATGCAAGCTCTAACAGTGAGCTACACCCCAGCCCATTAGGTCTCTGTAACACAACATAAGTCTAGCTTCAGAACAGACAACAAAGCTGAAGAGGCACCAAGAGAAAACGTGCCAATGCTGATGCTGAGGATATGACGTTCAAGCTCTTTTCTTCTATTACACTGAAGTTTAGGATTGGTGCTAAACACTGGGTCTGAGCTTGTATGCAGAAAGCCAAATATCTCCAGCGATTCAGCCATGAAACGAGGGAAAGAGAAGGTGAGTCCCACACAGGACAGAAAGTGGATGAGCCCAGAGATAAGTTAGACTATGTAGCAGTTTGCCTCAGATCTCAGCATCCCTACATTGTAGTTTGTCTTCTCAAACTACATACTTTTAAATCTCTGATTAATTTTTACCTCTTTTCCCCTAACATATGCAGAGTTAATAATGTAGGGACTACCATTTTTAGCTATGGGTCATTTGTTTGTTGGGATTTATCTGGAAATATATACAAGCTGAAGTCAATCCAAAAGACAAAAGAAATAAGACTAAAAAAGGCTGGTGGTGTGTATGTCCACATAAAAGAGAAAAGTTTCATTGAACACAGAATTCATACTAAGATAGATGAATGAGAGGAAGATGAGATTGTTACAAACTTGTATTTCACCAACCTAAAAGTGTACAACCTGGATTTGAAGAGACAGCTATACATCAGCACTTGGTTATTCTG
This sequence comes from Castor canadensis, assembly GCF_047511655.1. Taxonomy (NCBI): domain Eukaryota; kingdom Metazoa; phylum Chordata; class Mammalia; order Rodentia; family Castoridae; genus Castor; species Castor canadensis. Next base: position 72,281,669 of record NC_133400.1, read on the forward strand.
AAATCCTGCTGCTCTCCAGATGTCAGATCTTATTAGCTCACAGATGAACACCAATTTCAAAAGAGATGCCAGGAACAAGGTCCCTGGGTTGTCAGCACAATTTCAAATCATGTCATTTGAACATATCCTTTTTGATCTTTATAAGTCTTTTGTTTGCTATTGGCCTAGATCTAAATAAAGATTTTTAAATAGAGTGCTAATGACCAATGGGGTTTAAGACTTATCTTACTATATGTATCACTAATGTTTGTACCTGTATATATGTACTTATTTATTTAAACACATCTATTGAATACTTACCATATGCCGTGGACTTTAGTAGCAGTTTTACATGTTATCTCATATTTTGGGCCACAAATGCTTTTTTTTTGTGGTACTGAGATTTGAACTTAGGGCCTTGCTCTTGCTACACAGGCACTCTACCACTTCAGCCACACCATCAGCCGTTTAGCTGTAGTTACATTTCAGATAGGGTATCATACTTTTGCTAGGAATGAGCCTGGACCATGATCCTCCTACCTGGGCTTTCCATATAACTGGGATTGCAGGCACATACCACCATGAGCAGTTTGTTTATTGAGATAAGAGTCTGAGTAACTTTTTGCCCAGGCTAGCCTTGAATCATGATCCTCCCGATCTCTGCCTCCTGACTCTCTGGTATTATGGACATGAACCACGGCACCTGGCTCTAATGCCTTCTTCACTTTTGGCTCCAGAGTTCTATTTGGTCATTTCCTACTTCATGAATCCTTCTTCAGGGAAGTATGAAAACAACAACTGCCATGTAATTGGTTGATATACAATGAAAAGACTCAACATATTAAAATGCAGAGATATGTAGTGTATTCTAATAATGAACCAGAAATTTAAAAAAAAAGTTGACACATTCCCTGGCCGATGTTCTTGATAGCTCACATTCCCATCAGGTTTCTGTACTTTCTTTAGGACAGGAGTGATTAACATTGGATTTTCATGCAACCTGATAAGGTCACTAGGAAAGATATATTTGATCAAAGAGTACTTTACTGGCTTTAGATTATAACAATAGCTAGTGTTCTTCTGTCACTGAGGAAGGTCAGTGATGGTTTAAGTGTGTACTAAGGTCAAAGCTATACTCATTTATAGGTCATCTTTCTGAAAACTGTGGCCTCTTTTCCATCACTGCAATGTGTATAGCATGGGAGTTAGACTTATGCAAAACAGCAGACATTTCTTAGACAGTAGGTCCACCAAAAAAAAAAAAATCAGTGCTCTTAAAATGAGGAAGAAAGTAGGAGTGTGCAAATTAAATAAAGATAACTTGTTAAAGGTCAACCAGTCTATCCTGGTCGTGTTACAAGCAAATGGCATAGTCATTCTCTGGTTGTACAATATTTAGATGTTTTATTTCAGTCACATAGTGGGAGCTGAGAACAAATGTGGGTAAACCAGATACAAAATACCTTCACAGAACAGAAGCTAAAACCTATCTCCTTGATTATGTCTGGACCATAGATGTGAAAAATGCCAAAGCAGCTCGGTAATGTCATTGTGTGTGCGCACACGTGCACACACACACACACACACACACACACACACACACACACTAGAACTATCCTGAGAACATAGCTGTGTTTTCTATAGCTACATAATAAGTTATCAGAAATTTAAGAGCATAAAATGTCTATTTTCTACTTCCTCTTTTCTGTTTATTAAAAGTTTGAGAATAGTGTGACTGAACTCTCCATTGAGGGTCTCACCAAGATGGAATCAAGGTTTGGTTAAGGTACATTCTCACCAGGAGCTCAGAGTTCTCCTCCAACTACATTTAGACTATCAGAAGAACTTCCCTGGAATTGTGGAACTGGGACCTCAGTTCTTAGCCATGTTTTCTTCTGGCCATCAATGGGGGTTTGCCATGCTGAAGTCTCTGGTCACATGGTACTCTCACAGCAAGGTATCTTACTTCTTCAAAACCAACACAAGACTCTCAGTCTCCCTCCCTCCTTCCCTCTCTCTCTGACTGACATGCCCCCATATCCCTCAGCAAGGAGTGGCTATTCCATTGCACTCACAGGCCCACACACTTCAGGAGAGGGGCTTATGCAGTGTACAAGGAAGAAGAATCTTGGGGACCACCCTATATTCTCCCTATGGCAACTATTACTCAGAACAACAGCTGAACTCTGAAATACATGACTGAGAGAGAAAAATGTTCCTCACCTCCAGAACCTAGAAGTTAAATGCAAATAGTTTCAAGACCAAGAATAGTGTTTCCTAAGAGAGAGAGAAAAATCTATTAATAGACCTATAAATATCTACCAAAATTTCCAGAAGGCAGCCCTGGGGTCTCATTCTGTGTATTTTTTGAACTCTGCCGAGTAGACAAACAAATTACTATACATACCAATAACAGGGTTGGCAAAGATTAATGGGTAACTGTACAAAAGAGATATGTGTCCCAGTTTTAGCAACCCCATAACCTAATTTCCCATGAAACCACCCCATTTTTAACCACTACACTCCTTCTTAGTTATTATATCCAATAAGTGGCTACAAGCCAATCTGGCAACATTGCTTTTTCTTCAGAGAGAATAAAAGTCAATACTTAAAATATAACACTAAGTTTTCTGGAATAGGAATAAAGTAACAAGATGATCAAGTTTTCTATTTAGAGTACAAAGCCCATTTTATCACCTGCTTTGAAAGTGGATAGACCAGTGTAGAGATCAGGCTGTGCCCTGCTCCAAAATTACCCACATTGCATGGAACAGTAGCTTTCAGGCCACACTTTTGTAAACAGAGTAGTCAGCTTGCGGGCTAGCCTGTTTTCTGTGCTTGTTATTCAAACTGACATTTTTTCCTGCTGTCTCTCTCTTCATGCTGGGGAGCCTGAGGTTAACACTCTTTACTCTTCAATTAAAGCAGGCAATCTTCAAACCTTAACTGCTCTCTGACAACCAAGAAGGAGTAAACTTGTCTAGTAAGACATACAACTTTGGAGATGTGACACCAGTAAGTCCAGAGACAAGAGACAAAGTTCCACAGCATGCACTCCATCATACTCCAGTATGATCCCTTGAATTCCTCCTTTAAAAAGAAGTCATTTTTCTCTCAGAAGTGGAATGACAGAACTTTAAGAGATTTTACTCTTGCTGTCCTCCTCTTCATCTGATGAATAATAAAACTTATTTCCTTCTCCTCAAAACCCTGGTCTCATTAGTGGTGAATTGACATCTGAGTTCAGGGGAATGGCTTTCCAATAACACTTTGGAACAGGGCACAGGCTATCTTCACAACTGTAAATAAGATGGGAATAGTCTCTCCTTTGTTTATGTGACATTATATGGCAAAATGTCGCCCTCATGACTACATTTTGTTATATCAGACTGTGTTAGCAGGCTTGAAGGGGTTCGGTAGCTCTGAAGAAGTAAGCAGCTATGTTGTGAGAGGTTCATGTGGCTAGGTCGTAAAGAAACATTTGGGAGCTGAGAGTGACTCCAAGCAGACATCGAAAATGGGGCCCACATGCCTCCAAATGCAAGAAACCGAATTCTCTCAAATGGCCTGAAGGAACTCTGAAGAACCCCAAGCCTAAGAGATCATACAAGGTGATGGCTTGAGTTTTAACTCAGAGAGACCCTGAGAAGCGAACTCAGCTATCCTGTGGCTAGCATCCTGAACAATGAAAATAAATTTGTGTTGTTTTAAGCTGCTCACTGTATGGAGCATAAAAAGCAAGCATGACCAAATTGATAAATAAAATAAACAAACTGGTAAAATTAGTTTTAGGAACTTCTGTAGTCACACTTCTTAATAACTAATCCCAAATGGTCAAACCAACAGCTACAATATTTTCAGGTTTTTAATATGTTTTGAAAAGTAAAATATACCTAAGAATAAGCACCTATTTTTATGGTGCTCCACAGCACTATAAATGACAACATCAAACTAAAACTCCTTAAGTGATTAAATAATGGCAAACCATTGGGGATTTAACCACAGAATTCTAACAAGGTTAAAAGAAAATCTAAGTGACTAACAATAGTATATGTCGTGTGTATTCACATATAGGCACAGAAACAAAGGGCACTTACTCTGAAAGTTGTTCACTGAGAAGACTCGAGGATGGTAGAATCCTGCTTTGCAAACGCACTGATAGGCTCCAAGGACAAATCCTAGGCCTTTAATTGGCATACACTATGGATAAGAAAAGACAGCAATATAGTTGATCATAGTATATTTCACAGTGTGAAGACTCACACATATCCATCACTACAAATGCTAACAGAACTAACACATTTTCCAGAAATAAAATATCATGTTTTTGAACTTTTATTTTAGATTTGTTTGCCAACAGTCTTTTTTTTTAGAAGTAGCAAACTGAATTTCCTTTCTAAATACATGTCATTAAATTGTGATATATCTTTAACTTGTTCAGTTGCCACGGTTTTCTAGTTACTAGTCATAGTTTTTGTTTAATGCCTCACATATCATACTGTTACTTTAAGAAATATTTCAAAAACCTAAGTGACTAGTTTAAGTCATTTCCTACAAAATATTTCTGCCAAAGAAAATGTATGTAAGTAGTTAGATAAGTACATAGAAGTTGAGATGTTGAAACTGCTTTTCTGAGTCAAATATTCATCAAATTTCATTCTTGGAATAAAATGGCATAAATTGTTGCACATGCAATTTTTTTAAATGCAAATATAAAAGAGAAAAATATGATAAATTAATGATCTCAAAGTCTCTACACCTAAAATCGATTTCATAAATAAGCATTGTACATATACATTAAAAGAACAATAACAATGACCAGCTTTCCAATTATATCACACCAATAGACAATAGATATCTCTGGAAAAATGTAATCTTGTCTTCCATTAAGAATCACTAACCCCAGTACAACTCAGTTTGGCATACTTCATTCTTACTGCATTCAATTACATAAGCAAGGAATAACTTTTGTTAAACCTGAACACTGCATCAGTAAAATATATGTTTCAAGAATCTAATCACCACTGAACTTCTTTTCTGATATATCTCTCTACCAAAATCCCTTGTCTTTTTTCTTAGAGGAACTTAGACTTTAGTAGACTTATAAGATGGCCTTCTGATATAGAGGACTTTGAGAGAAAATTCTAAGTAACTTAAATAATAATTGTGCAATCTCAGCTTAAATGGTTATAATCATGATCAATACTACTCATCATGAAAACTCCAGCAAGTAGAAAAATGTTTATATATTAGGTAATGAGAGCTAACAGACATGTAGCAAGCAGTCTTTGAAAAAGAGCTTTCTGAAAGACCCTCATGAACTTTTATTTCATGAATACTCCCTCTTATTCCACACACTTATATCCAATAACTTCTTTCAATTGAAACCATGTTTCTTGACCCAAAGTAAAACAAAATGGCAGATGAGTACCAGTCAATTCAATTGAGTTAGCAAGCATTTAAAAAGTAACTGCTTGCTGCATACACAGAGAATTCCTATAGAACTTAACTGAAATAGGACATACTCTTTATAAATATCCAGTTATATAACAGGTCAAATCATAGTTCTGAACTGTATAAATAAAAGAGTAATTGTGACATTTACTTTAGAGAAGTACTAATATGATGAAAATAGTGTATTATTGTGGTCAGTCAGAAAATGGAGATTTGGCTATGGGCACAGCTCAAGTGGTAGAACACTTGCCTAGCAAGTGTGAAGCCCTGAGTTCAAACCTTAGTACTACCCTTACAACCCGAAACCTTCAAAGCAAATGTCAAGTTGAATTCTGGCTTTATCACTTCCTAACCATGTGATTTTGGGCTTGTTCTCTTAACCTCTCTGAGCTTTATTTGTCAATTTGTATTAATTCAGTCATATTCAGATGTAGTCTGAGGAAGGTAGATCCATCAAAATGACCTAATGGATTAAACACAGGGCAGAAGAGGAAGAGAAAAAAGTGATGTTGCCAAGGGTTCTGGCATGAGCTACCTTAAAAATGGGAGTTTACATCAATGGATCTAGGAAAGGCTACAAATAGAGTGGATTGGCGGGGGTGGGGGGTTGGAGATCAGAAGTTCCCCTTTGCAAATGTTAAATGTGGAAGTATCTACTTGAAATTTAATCAATAGCTCAAATAAGAAGCTTGACAAACTAGTATAGAGTTTAGGAAAGTTGTCTAGGCTGAAGTCATGTACATAAAGATGATAGATAAAGCTATGAGATCAGATAAGACTAAATCACAGCCTCCAAGCAGTGAAGAAAATAAGATTAAAGATATAAAAGCAATTTGTGGCAGATGCCTACAATCCCAGCTAGTAGGGAGGCAGAAATCAGAGATCAAAGTTCAAGGCTAGCCTAGGCAAAAAGTTAGTAAGACCTGATCTCAAAAACAAGCTGGGCCTGGTGGTACAGGCCTATAATCCCAGCTAAGCAGTATGCAGAAGGAAGGAAGACTGTGGTCTGAGGCCTTCCCAAGTATAAGAACCCATGAGACAAACTAAGAAAGCAAAATTGATTGGAAGCATGGCCCAAATGGTAAAGTGCTTACCTAGCAAACACAAGGCCTTATTTTCCAACTCAGTACTGCATCCCCACACCCCTGCCACACACTACCAAAATAGTAATCTGACTGCCACACTGGTCACTCCATTGATGACCAGGGCTGATTCAGCTGCTCAGGCTGTCTGGACTAGTGTCCCTTTTCCCCATCACCACTCTGTGCGCATTCTTCCTGAAGTTGCTTGCTAGGCCAAACAGAATGACCTTCTTCAATAGAGGATGACTATCCTTTAGTCAAAGGTGCATGAGTACTTGCACTCCACTTCCAAAACCTCCAAATAGGCTCTCAAGGAAAAATAGGTCCAACTGATGAGGCTCGGGGCATTCCAACTGCTTATTAGCTACACAGATAGGAAGAACAAAAGGATATAAAGAAAAGCAATTTATGGGGTATATTATTGTTTTATTAATGATCCCTGATATTGTGAACATAACATGAGGAATATGTTTTGAGTTGCATTTATTAGACATTTATTCAGCAAGGATTTATCCAAGTAAACTAAATCTTAGATACCAATGCTACATTAGAGTACTTTCAATATTTTGCTTCACTGGAATTTGAAGGTTAATTTTATTCATTAAAATAGCACTAATTTCCTGATGATATTACTCAACTCTGCAACAGTGACTAAAATTGAGAATTTTAAATGCTTAGATCAAATATGAAAGTTTATAGGAATTAAAGACAAAACTTTCAGTTAAGTAAAACCAATAGAAGTGGGTCATGCTGTTGTACTTGCTCCCCAACTCTAAGATGGTGGAGCCTGCATGGAACCCAGTGCTCCACTGCTAACATAGACTTGTTTTGGCATGTAGAGTGGCCCTTCCCTTGTCTTTTTTTTTATTAAGGATTGTAAACCTGCAACCAAACTACCATACTGTCTTGTATTCACCACCAACATTACCTATCTCCACAATCCCTATTATCTCCCAACTAAAATTATACATTTTCCAGATCAGAAAATTAATACAGTAAATCTAATTTATAAAAATGCTGTAACATGGTAAATTCTCAACTAATATTTCCCCTTTGTGGACTGAGGAGCTGCTTTTTATCATTTTTTTCTCCTTGGGGATTTAGAATATTACATAGATTCTAGGTTAATACAGGAAAAAATCTTTGGAATTTTATTCTAACATTCATTTGATATCTTCACTTTAGATATTTAAGTCTAAACCTTCCTACTACATCTTCTAAGAAAGCAAAGAGGGTGGAAATGGAAAAGCAACACTTCTTCCTCCACATTTTTAGCTGTTCTACAAATGGCCTTTGAAAAACACTGAGCTTTCTATATTTAGAGATATAATACTCCTGTGAGTGTGGAACCTTACCAAGCCATCTGCAGAGACTTACTGGGGAGAGTCCTTGAGAGCCCACAATCAAGTCCAGGTACCTAGGAGTAATCTAGATCCAGATGAATAAGAGATGGTAGTCAAGAGTTTACATTAAAATAAATATATGTTTCTAGGAATTTATCCTAGAAAGATCTAGAATTTAACCTACCAAGACTGAATCACAAAGAAATAAAAAATCTGAATAGACCTATATATAGTAAGGAGATTGAATCAGCATTCAAAAATCTCTCAACAAAAAAAGTACCCAGAACCAGATGACTTCATTAAAGAATTCTATTAATCATAGCTACTTGGGAGGCTGAGATCAGAAGAATCAAAGTTCAAGGCTAGCCCAGGAAAATAGTTCACGAGATTCCATCTCTAAAATAACCAGAGCAAACCACATTGGAGATGTGGTTCAAGCAGTAGAGTGCCTGTATTGCAAGTGCACAGCCCTGAGTTCAAACTGCAGACCCACCAATATTGAGAATATGGTTCACATTGCTGAACTGTACACTTAAATAGGTTAAGATGGCTAGTTTTATGTTACATGTTTTTTTAAAAAAACATAAAATTTTAAAAACAGAGTTTAGAGGAAAATGGTCTTGCATTCTCCATGATGTGGATGTCATACACATTGTAGGTCATACTGTAGCTGTGCTGATGTGTAATGTCACCTCGCATGTCATAGATTGCCAACTCCATATAAATATGATTGCAAAGCAAAACCTGGCCAGCCTGATCGTCACGAACATTTTTGAATAGATGTATTATTAGGGAATGGAATGTCTAAAATGAACACTAAAGTGAGATATGTACAGGGAAATTCTTGTTTGACATTTAACAGGAGTAATACTTGTGACCAAGAACCATATTTACATATAATTTTGAAGAAAAATTAATTTTGACTAAAAGGAGGAGACAAAAATGCAAATACAATAAAGTTTATATAATTCAAACCCCTCAACAACAGACCTTAAAAAAATGCCTGTTTTCTTTATATTTTGTTTTGGCATCTTCCAAAAATGTAAACCATTTTCTGGCTTTGCTGAAATGAACACTATGCACAGAATTTAATGTTTTCTTCCTGAGTTGGAAGCATTAAGTTGAACAATAGGTAGTGATTGTGTAGAAATGCCCTAATGCTGTCTGGAGCTTCTGAAGTTTAATGTTCTAATTTCTTTTACACTAAATAGCCCAGAGTGTCGTGTTTTTTGAGTTCTTATGATTAGTTTTTATGTTTTTTTCCTTCTTTTTTAAAAAGCTACTGCTGTCATATAATAATCCTAAAATATGAACTTTACCTCTACAAATGCTTTTCCCTTTAAGTTATAATTACCTGTGTACATAGAGGGTAGGTCGCCAAGCATGCCAAGCAAGACTATATGAGATAAAAATAATAAATATTAAATAAAATAACAAATAGTTGAGATTTACTGTGTTTACCATATGCCAGACACTGTTCTAAGGGCAGCACTAGGACTAACTCAATCTTACTCTGGTACTGTCTCTTTTTTAAGGACAAGACTGAGGTGTAGACTGCTAAAGTAAACTTGCCCAAAGCCACACAGCTGCGGCAGAGCCTGGCTTCCCAGATAGCAAAAGACTGCTCTCCAGAAGTACAGGCACACAGTCATACTGCACTTCATAAACAAGAAATGAAGTCAGCACATGCTCACTTTAAAATGTAGTTAGCATTCCAAGACTTTCATTTTTTCTGTTCTTAGCTTCTAGATGGATTAGTTTGTTGGACCATTAGATTTCAAATAAGAGAATTCATTTAAAAATGTGTTTATGACATGTATTTTAAGAAATATAATTTAAGTCCTACACCTGATTTTAAAAATAAATCTGTCCCTTAACAATGCAGAATTGCCCAACTCATATCTTAGGAAACCAACCTTCATTCTGGGGCATATGAGTGGCAGATTTCTTCTATGCTTGACTGTCCTGAAAACAGAAGACCCTTTGTGTCTCAGGTATGTATCCCAAGGCCTGGTTGCAGACGTCTACTTCTATACCAGGTAGAGAAAATGCAGCAATGGAAACTAAGGGGTTTCCATGGCAATGCAGTTTGTCATTTCCTTTTTGCTTTGGTAGCAAATAATGACTTGGCCCTGCATTGAAAGAAGACTTGTCTAATTCCAGAGAGTCTCCTACAGTAGCAAGTCTTCCAGATTTTAAAGAGAGCAGCGTTTACTTAGTTCTTTATGTGTTTATTTTTTAATTTTTTTCTTTGTAACTTGTGAATAAATACTGTAGAATGTTGCATCTACCAATATAGAAATGGGTTTGAGGGACTTGGTACTAAAACAGATCAATTAAGATTAACATCCAGTATCTTCTTCCCCACATGACTTGCAAGTTTATTAAAGCAAAAGGAAAACACTGGAATAGAGGAAATCTAAATGGCCACTGGGCAATGATAGGGAACACATCACCCACAAATTTCATCAAGCCATCTTCCAGGAAAACAAGAACTCATGAATAACAAATAATGCAGTACTTCACCAGGGAGAAAAGGAACTACATCTTAGCTCTATTATTCAGTAGTTGCCAAAACCCAGTTTAAAAAGCATGATCTCCTGGGATGGCATTGAGGGGTGGAGGAAAAGACGTTTTCTTTTAAGATATACTTCAACTTAGAAAAGAAACTTTTCTATTCTTAATTTTTGAGATTTTCTTGCTATGGTCAGTGGTGTCAGTTCTCACAGAACAGGGCTCAAGGATAGCAATGCAGCATCTGGCACAGACACATTAACAGTCTGCAAATTTCACCTGACATGCAGGAGGATACAGGAAAATGTCAGATTGCATCTCACAGTGAGCATGCTCAATATTTTTGACCTTCCTGCAGAAATAGCCTAGGACACTTGGTAAATGTAAATTCTTAATATGTTCAATACTTTTTAAGTTGAAATGTTGCCCTCCGCTAAACCATGATTTCACTCTGATTCATCTCTGCTCGACCTTGGACACTCCATGCCCCTTTTGGTCATAGTTCATAAGCACTGGGACATCTTTTTCATTCTTGACTTTATTAAGATCTTGCGTGCTGAATCCCATTGTGCATTATTTGCTACAACAAAGAACAAAGTCAGGGTGTGGCTCTCAGACAGCTCTCAACCCATAACCACAAAAAAAAAATCAGAGTTGCTATATATGTGCCCTCCTTTAGTCACAAGTAAAGCTTCATGTGTGCTTTGCTTGTTTTTGAGCAGTCTATTTTTATACATCTTTTGAAAATCAGTTCTTTTGCTTTTTGGTGGTACTAGGGTTTTAACTCAGGGTCTCACACTTGCTAGGCAGACACTCTACCACTCCACTGCTTTTGAGAAAACCATCTAACCTCCCTAATCAATATACAGAGCCTCCTGGTAAAACAGAAGGTAATTAATCCTCCTATTTTGGATCCAGTCTCCTCAAAAATGTTGCCACTGACTTCATCTACCAGTAATGCTCACTTTCTTGTTCAGCCTTTTTCTTTTTACTAGCAAGTTTCATCATTAACCATGTAAAAATATAAGTCAAATAAATAACAAAAGCAAACCTTCCCTTAATCTCAAATTCATCTCCAGCCACTATCCCAAGCTTTTTCACAGCTTTATCCATTCCCATCCCCAACTATCTACTTCCAATATGACTCTCATTGCCCCAACTCCAATGAACCATAAGATATTAAAGTCACAAGGGATGTTTGTGTCATAAAATACAGTATCTATTATAATTTCAAACTTTCTGCAGAATTTAACACTGCTGACAATTCCTTCTTCAACTTGGTTTCCCAATCTCAATTTTTCAATTTTCCTCCTCCTTGCTTTGTCACTCCTTTCAGTCCTGAACTGACACTTCTTCTCAGGAAGAATTGATGTATATATATATATACATCAATTGATGATGTATATATATATACATCAATTTAGATGAGTCTAATGAAAATGTTAAGAAAATGCATTTGTGAAAGAATACACATAAAAATTTCAGTTTTATAAAATTTGAGTTTTATAAAATTTGTAAAACTTTAGTAAAGTACTGTTAGGAATATATGCACATGTGAAACTATAAACAGAAGTAATTCACATAAAATTCAGGGCAATGATTACTTTTTGATGGGAAAGATAGTGTAGGTTGAGGGAGGGGCATATATTGGGTTTCCAAGGTACCTGTCACAATCTGTTTGTTAAGCTGAATAGTGGGTACAAACATCTTAACCATAAAGTCCCCACATCCTAGCATGGTGCCGGGCACTTAATAGGTACTCAATAAATACAACTGCAAAGGAGAAAGATGGAAGATAACTACCTTTAATTTCTGTCTATGATATAAGAGCTTTTAGCAAACTAAAGAGAGACAGAGAGAGAGACAGAGAGAGAGAGAGAGAGAGAGAGATGAAGTCTATGCGGAAGCAACAGAAAGAAGTCAATGAAGTCAAAATTGAGTAACCAAGATCCGAGAAAGAAAAGAAGTGCATAGAGATTCTGCATTCTGCACTTTTGTATCAAACTGAGTATTTCATGATATGAGGCATTGGGGAAAGACTGAGAGTCCAGAAAAATATAAGCTGGTAAAAAGCTGGGAAGCCAGCAAAGTTCAGATACTCTCACAGGTCTGAGGAGAGGAAAAAAAAAAACAAAAAAACATGTTTGGTGCTGCAGAAATACTCAGGATTCAAGGGGACAAAAATCTCAGGCAGAAAGTGTGAAGAAATTTGACTGATAATCAAAAAAGTTGTTGGATTCTTAATCTGTCTGTGGTGAAAGTTTAAGAAGCTCAGAAGAAGTTAACATCATAATGATAAGATCGACTAAACTGCAGTTTAGGACCTTCCATGGACAATAGGGAACATACCTATAACTGGAGACCTAGGGAAGAAGTAAGAGGAAGAAGAGGAGAGCAAAACCACCATTTCAAAACATAGTGTCTAGAGCCAGATGTGGGGGCTTATGGCTGTAATCCCAGTAACTTCATACGTAGAACACTGGAAGAATTGCAGTGTGAGGCCAGCCCAGAAAAAAATTAGCAAGACCCCATTTCAACCAAAGATGGCGTGTGGTACTGCATGCCTGTGATCCCAACTGCATGGGAGGTATAAGTAGGAAAATCACAGTCTGAAGCTAGTCTCAGGGGAAAAAAAAATGAGATCCTATATGAAAAATAAGTAACGCAAAAAATGAAAGCATTGCTTAAGTGGTAGAGCACCTACTTAGCAAGGATGAGGCTGTGACTTCAAAATCCCAGTACTGTCAAAAAAAAAAAAAAGACTTGGGTCTAAAAATTTCTCACAATCTATTAAGCTAAAGGGGCAAATCCTAAATTAGATTAATGTGAGGAAATAACACCTAGCCATATCACAATAAACTTGCTAAAAATCAAAGGCAGAGAAAATCTTTAAAGCCGATTCATTAACACAAAACATAAAATTACATATATAAAAATATTATGTATACATAACATATGTAGATTATACATATGAATTATATATGTAGAATTATGTATGTGTATATACATACATATATAATTCAACAGAGCAACATTTTTTTTCACAGTACTGGGGTTTGAATCGGGTCTTCGCACTTGCTGGACAGGTGCTCTACCTATCTTGAGCCATGTTTCTAGCCCTTTTTTCTTGAGTTACTTTTTAATAGGGTCTTCTATTTTGCCTGGAATGGCATGGACCATGATTGTTCTCATTTATGTCTCCGATGCAGCTAGGATAAGAGGCATGTGCCACCATACCCAGCTTACTTTTTGCCTGGGCTAGCCTCAAATCATGTTCCTCCTATCTCCACCTCCTGAGTAGTTGGGATTACAGGTGTGAGCCACCACACCTGGCTCAAAGGAAAACATTAAAATTACAGCTGACATCGCAACACAAATAATGAAACAGGACAATGAATTGGTTACTAGATTTGGAAAGAAAATCACTGTTAATGTAGAATTTATAAATGGTGAAAACACCTCTCAAAGTAAAAGTGAAATAAAGATATTTTTAGGTGACCAGAATCAAAAATAATTTTTGAGCAGCAGATCAATACTATAGGAAATATTAAGGACTGTTTAGTTGGCAGGAATAAAATTATCCTAGATAAAAGTCAGAAAATACAGAAAAGAATCAACAGCAATGGAAAGGGTGACTGTATAAGTTAATCCAAATTATTATATGTGATTTGAATTGCAGATGATTATGTATTAGTAAGAAGACCCCTAAAAGAAAATTAAAAGAGTACAAACACAAAGCTGATAGTGGTGGCATGAACTCACAGAAAGGACAGAAGAGAAAAGACAAATATAAATCAACTATATCAAAGAAAATAATCTAAAATATTTGCAATAAAGTTATAAAAAGTATATGCTGCTAAAATATTTTTAAATAAAGGCTACAATTTTAAAAGAAAAATGTTAAAAAAGAAACTGTAGGGATTCCAAGATGGCGGCTAGAGGGAGGAAGCAGAAAGCGAGCCTCCTATAGTGAAATCTTGGAGAGACGCTGGAGACACACTTTGCAGGCATAATCACTGAGAAGAGGCAAAACTTTGACCCCTCCACATCTCTTTGACCCCTCCACATCTCTTTGACCCCTCCACATCTCTTTGACCCCTCCACATCTCTTTGACCCCTCCACATCTCCAGCCAGTGCAGAGAATCTCCACTTCACGTTAAACAGAGAACCGAGGAGGCCCCCAGGCCGCCAGTGGCCGGCGCCCATACGGCTCGGGAAGACGTGGACCAGGTGAGCTTCGCGGTACCGCGGTAGCCCCACAGACAAGCCTGGGCCAGAGCAGCATAGCCCCCTGGACAGACTGACCTCCACCGGGGAAAAAAAGAGAAACTGAGTACTGAGCAATAAGAACAGTTAAGACACGCTGGAAAGAGGGTGGGGCGCCCTGAGCGCTGAAGATTGGGGGAAGGGAATCCTTCCCGGGACTGTAAATAAATGAGCCGGGCGGGCCGGAGAGGCTCTGGCGGGAGCGGGGCGCACCCAGCAACCAGGAGCGGGGACGCTTGTGAGAGGAGGGAAGACCCACTTCCCACGTGAACTGTAAATAAACACGCAGGCCTGACAACGCGGGGCAGTGTCGCCTTTCCCAGTGCTTGGAAAGGGGAAAGCCTGTAGCAGAGGCTCCTGCACAGGAGAACTCTGAGCAAACAAAGCCTGTGGGACCAGGTGAGTGCTCGCTCACCCCAGAGATCTGCATAAATAACGCAGCCAGCTACAGGCTGAGAGCAGCAGGCAGGCAAGCCACAGTTGCAGATACCACTCTCAGAACTGTCTCCAGAAGCTTTTTTTTCTTTTTCTCCCTACCTTTGATGAGAGAACAACCAAATTACACCTGCAAGCCGAAAAACTTACTGAAACTGTATTGCATTTGAACTGGGGACACTTGGTGGGGCTTTTGTGTGTGTGTGTGTGTGTGTGTGTGTGTGTGTAGTTTTGTTCTACTTCATGCATCCCCTTTGATGAGACAACTACAGAACAACATCTGAGGCACCAACTCCAGGACTGGAGATTGAGACGGACACCCAAATTATTAAGACTGAAACTGCATTGCATATAAACTTGGAAGTTTTTTGGTTTTTTTTTTTTTAATTTTCTATTTTCCATTTTATTTTAATTCATTTTTATATATAGATATTACTTTCATTTACTTATTTTTTATTTTTTTATCTTTTATTTTCAATCCTCTCTCTGTCTCTCTAATATCTGTTCAGCTTACTGTCGATTAGTACACTAACACTCCCTGTTTATACCTTTGAAACTCTCTTGTCTGATACCTTGTTCTGCTTTCTCCCTCTTGTCTGTATATTTGTTTTCCCCTTTTCTTTAACTTCTTGCTTTCCATCTCAGCTCACTCTTCCATTCTCAATATTACCATTGTTATTATTACAAGCTAGAAAATACTTAATTGCACACAGTACAGGGACAGTAACAACACCAAGGACAATGACGGGAAGACAGAAAAAACACGGAAGCCAGTTTCCCCACAGCAAAAAATTACTACAGGAACCAGAGGGGAATGAAGAGAACAGAAACTCAGATCCAGACTCCAACAAAATGAAGATAAACTATGCCAAAGGACCCAATGAAGCCCACAAGAATAATTTAAAAGAAGACATACTACAAGTACTCAATGAGAATTTTATAGAGATGATACTAGATAGGGTCAACCAAAATATACAGGAGACACTCAAGAAATTCCAAGACAATAAAAATAGAGAATTTGAAAAAGCAAAAGAAGAAATAAAGGAAACCATAGAAGCACTGTATAAACACCAAAGTCAAAGAGAGAACAGAAGGAATAAACGGATAAATGAACTCAGGACAAAAATAGACAACATTAAAGAAGAAAACTGCCAGGATATGGAAAACCTCAGAAAAAAGAACGAAACAGAACTGCAAAACAAAATGGAAGGCCAATCCAGCAGAATAGAACAAACAGAAGACAGAATCTCAGAACTTGAAGATGAAATGGTAATTAAAGGAAAAACCGAAGAACTATTAATTAAACAACTCAAGACCTGTGAAAAGAAAATGCAAGAACTCACTGACTCCATCAAAAGACCAAACTTCAGAATCATGGGTATCGAAGAAGGAGAAGAGGTGCAAGCAAAGGGAATGCGTAATATATTCAACAAAATAATAACGGAAAATTTCCCAAATCTAGACAAAGATATTCCCATACAAATGCAAGAGGCCTCCAGGACACCAAACAGACCAGATCAAAATAGAACTACTCCACAACATATCATCATTAAAACAACAAGTTCAGAAACTAAGGAAAGAATATTGAAGGTTGTAAGAGAGAAAAAACAAGTAACGTACAAAGGTAAACCCATCAAAATCACAGCAGACTTCTCAACAGAAACATTAAAAGCAAGAAGAGCGTGGGGTGAGATCTTCCGGGCACTGAATGAAAATAACTTCAACCCCAGGATACTCTATCCAGCAAAACTATCATTCAAAATAGATGGAGCAATAAAAGTCTTCCATGATAAGCAGAAACTAAAACAATATGTGACCACAAAGCCACCATTACAAAAGATTCTGCAAGGGATCCTGCACACAGAAAGTGACACCCAACTTAACCATGAAAAGGCAGGCAGCACCAAACCATAGGATAAGAAAAAGCAAGACAGTAGAGAGTAACATCAAGTTAGGTACACACAATCAAACCTTCAAACAACTAAGACAACTAAATGGCAGGAATCACCACATACCTATCAGTACTAACGCTTAATGTTAATGGACTTAATTCACCCATCAAAAGACACCGTTTGACAAAATGGATTAAAAAAGAAGATCCAACAATTTGTTGCTTACAGGAGACTTATCTCACCGACAGAAATAAGCATATGCTTAGGATGAAAGGCTGGAAGAAGATTTACCAAGCCAATGGCCCCCGAAAACAGGCAGGAGTAGCAATACTTATCTCTGACAAAGTAGGCTTCAAACCTGCATTGATCAAATGAGATAAAGAAGGACATTCCATACTAATAAAAGGGGAAATAGACCAAAAGGAAATAATAATCATCAATCTGTATGCACCCAATGTCAACGCACCCAATTTCATCAAACATACCCTGAAAGACCTAAAAGCATATATAAACGCCAACACAGTGGTTGTGGGAGACTTTAACACTCCATTATCATCAATAGATAGGTCATCCAAACAAAAACTCAATAAAGAAATCCAAGATCTAAAATATGCAATCGATCAAGTGGACCTAGTAGATGTCTACAGAACATTTCATCCAACCTCTACACAATATACATTCTTCTCAGCAGCCCCATGGAACCTTCTCCAAAATAGATCATATCCTAGGGCACAAAGCAAGCCTCAGCAAATATAAGAAAATAGAAATAATACCGTGCATACTATCTGACCTCAATGCAGTAAAAGTAGAACTCAACAACAAAAGTAAAGACAAAAAACATGCAAACAGCTGGAAACTAAATAACTCATTACTTAATGAAGAATGGATCATCGATGCAATAAAAGAGGAAATTAAAAAGTTCCTGGAAGTCAATGAAAATGAAAACACAACCTACCGGAACCTATGGGACACAGCTAACGCAGTCTTGAGAGGAAAGTTTATAGCCATGAGTGCATATATTAAAAAGACTGAAAGATCCCAAATCAATGACCTAATGATACATCTCAAACTCCTAGAAAAACAAGAACAAGCAAATCCCAAAACAAATAGAAGGAGAGAAATAATAAAAATAAGAGCTGAAATCAACGAAATAGAAACCAAAAAAACCATACAAAGAATTAATGAAACAAAAAGTTGGTTCTTTGAAAAAATAAACAAGATCGATAGACCCCTGGAAAACCTGACTAAAATGAGGAGAGAAAAAACCCAGATTAGTAGAATTAGGAATGCAAAAGGGGAGATAACAACAAACACCATGGAAGTCCAGGAAATCATCAGAGACTACTTTGAGAACCTATATTCAAATAAATTTAAAAATCTAAAAGAAATGGACAGATTTCTAGATGCATATGATCATCCAAAACTGAACCAAGAGGAAATTAATCACCTGAGTAGACCTATAACACAAAATGAAATTGAAGCAGCAATCAAGAGTCTCTCCAAAAAGAAAAGTCCAGGACCTGATGGATTCTCTGCTGAATTCTATCAGACCTTTAAAGAAGAACTGATACCAACCCTCCTTAAACTGTTCCACGAAATAGAAAGGGAAGGAAAACTGCCAAACACATTTTATGAAGCCAGTATTACACTTATTCCAAAACCAGGCAAAGACACCTCCAAAAAGGAGAACTATAGGCCAATCTCCTTAATGAACATTGATGCAAAAATCCTCAGCAAAATTATGGCAAATCGAATTCAGCAACACATCAAAAAGATTATTCACCACGACCAAGTAGGCTTCATCCCAGGGATGCAGGGGTGGTTCAACATATGAAAATCAATGTACGTAATAAACCACATTAAGAGAAGCAAAGACAAAAACCACTTGATCATCTCAATAGATGCAGAAAAAGCCTTTGATAAGATCCAACATCATTTCATGATAAAAGCTCTATGAAAACTAGGAATAGAAGGAAAGTTCCTCAACATTATAAAAGCTATATATGACAAACCTACAGCCAGCATTATACTTAACGGAGAAAAACTGAAACCATTCCCTCTAAAATCAGGAACCAGACAAGGATGCCCACTATCTCCACTGCTATTCAACATAGTACTGGAATTCCTAGCCAGAGCAATTAGGCAAGAAGAAGGAATAAAAGGAATACAAATAGGTAAAGAAACTGTCAAAATATCCCTATTTGCAGACAACATGATCCTATACCTTAAAGACCCAAAAAACTCTACTCAGAAGCTTGTAGACATCATCAATAGCTATAGCAAGGTATCAGGATATAAAATCAACATAGAAAAATCATTAGCATTTCTATACACTAACAATGAGCAAACTGAAAAAGAATGTATGAAAACAATTCCATTTACAATAGCCTCAAAAAAAATCAAATACCTAGGTGTAAACCTAACAAAAGATGTGAAAGTCCTCTACAAGGAAAACTATACACTTCTGAAGAAAGAGATTGAGGAAGACTGTAGAAAGTGAGATCTCCCATGCTCATGGATTGGTAGAATCAACATAATAAAAATGTCGATATTCCCAAAAGTAATCTACATGTTTAATGCAATTCCCATCAAAATTCCAATGACATTCATTAAAGAGATTGAAAAATCTACTGTTAAATTTATATGGAAACACAAGAGGCCACGAATAGCCAAGGCAATACTCAGTCAAAAGAACAATGCAGGAGGTATCACAATACCTGACTTCAAACTGTATTACAAAGCAATAACAATAAAAACAGCATGGTACTGGCACAAAAACAGACATGAAGACCAGTGGAACAGAATAGAGGACCTAGATATGAAGCCACACAACTATAAGCAACTTATCTTTGACAAAGGAGCTAAAAATATACGATGGAGAAATAGCAGCCTCTTCAACAAAAACTGCTGGGAAAACTGGTTAGCAGTCTGCAAAAAACTGAAACTAGATCCATGTATATCACCCTATACCAAGATTAACTCAAAATGGATCAAGGATCTTAATATCAGATCCCAAACTCTTAAGTTGATACAAGAAAGAGTAGGAAATACTCTGGAGTTAGTAGGTATAGGTAAGAACTTTCTCAATGAAACCCCAGCAGCACAGCAACTAAGAGATAGCATAGATAAATGGGACCTCATAAAGCTAAAAAGCTTCTGTTCATCAAAAGAAATGGTCTCTAAACTGAAGAGAACACCCACAGAGTGGGAGAAAATATTTGCCAACTATACATCAGACAAAGGACTGATAACCAAAATATATAGGGAACTTAAAAAAATAAATTCTCCCAAAACTAATGAACCAATAAAGAAATGGGCACGTGAACTAAACAGAACTTTCTCAAAAGAAGAAGTTCAAATGGCCAGAAAACACATGAAAAAATGCTCACCATCTCTAGCAATAATGGAAATGCAAATTAAAACCACGCTAAGATTCCACCTCAGCCCTGTTAGAATAGCCATCATCAGCAACACCACCAACATCAGGTGTTGGTGAGGATGCGGGGAAAAAGGAACCCTCTTACACTGTTGGTGGGAATGTAGACTAGTACAACCACTCTGGAAAAAAATTTGGAGGCTACTTAAAAAGCTGGACATCGATCTACCATTTGATCCAGCAATATCACTCTTGGGGATATACCCAAAAGACTGTTACTCCCGAGGCACCTGCACATCCATGTTTATTGCGGCACTATTCACAATAGCCAAGTTATGGAAACAGCCAAGATGCCCCACCACTGACGAATGGATTGAGAAAATGTGGTATCTATACACAATGGAATTTTATGCAGCCATGAAGAAGAACAAAATGTTATCATTCGCTGGTAAATGGATGGAATTGGAGAACATCATTCTGAGTGAGGTTAGCCTGGCCCAAAAGACCAAAAATCGTATGTTCTCCCTCATATGTGGACATTAGATCAAGAGCAAACACAACAAGGGGATTGGACTATGAGCACATGATAAAAGCGAGAGCACACAAGAGAGGGGTGAGGATAGGTAAGACACCTAAAAAACTAGCTAGCATTTGTTGCCCTTAATGCAGAGAAACTAAAGCAGATACCTTAAAGCAACTGAGGCCAATAGGAAAAGGGGACCAGGAACTAGAGAAAAGGTTAGATCAAAAAGAATTAACCTAGAAGGTAACACCCACGCACAGGAAATCAATGTGAGTCAATGCCCTGTATAGCTATCCTTATCTCAACCAGCAAAACCCCTTGTTCCTGCCTGTTATTGCTCATACTCTCTCTACAACAAAATTAGAGATAAGGGCAAAATAGTTTCTGCTGGGCATTGAGGTGGGGGAGCGGGAGGGGGTGGAGTGGGTGGTAAGGGAGGGGATGGGGGCAGGGGGGAGAAATGAACCAAGCCTTGTATGCACATATGAATAATAAAAGAAAAATAAAAAAAAAATTCAATCTCCAGAAATTCACCTACATATATAATATACTAAATTTTATACAGAAATGTGTATAGAGGCAAGAATTGCCCCTCCAAAATCTTGCAAAAGAACAAAAGAAAACAGGAAGATTTACTCCACAGCTTTTCAAGATTCTCTGAAAACAGCACTAGCTGTAACAATGGGGTACTGGAACAAGTCAAGAAAAATTGCACAATTCAGAATAGAGTCTACAAAAAATTTAAAACCCACATCCTCAAGGACATGTGACTACTGACAAAGGTGGTTCTGCCAAGCAGTGATGTAAAGAAATCTTTTAAGTAAATGGAGCTGAGACCTTTCATAGCCACCTGAAGAAATATGAAATTTCCCCTACCTCCCAGCATTTATAAAAATAAATTCCAGTTTGATTAATATACAACATAAAGCAATTAAACTTCTAGAATATAACACAGGTCAATATCTTCATGATTTGGAGGATAGTAAATATAAAGAAATACATTAAAATTAAACACCAATTTTGATAATAGACACAGTATCTCAGCAAATACAAAACAATTCCTATCTAGGATATGAAAAGAATTCATACATGAATAAGAAGCAGACATTACAAGTAAAATTGAGAAAAAAATCTTAAGCAAAGCATTAGGGTGGTTAGAAAACATATGTAATACTTTCTATCTCATTAGTCATCAGAGAAAAACAAATTTAAAATTACTAATATACAATCTTTAAAAAGTCAAATTCGTGAGAGCAGAGAATGAGCAGTTATCAGGGCTTGGGTGCAAGAGGTAGGGGGAATTAGGAAAACGTTGGTTAAAGCATACAAAATTTTAAAAGGAATAAATTAAGGAGATGCATGGTACAATGTGGTATTGACACATATAATTAGTAACAATGTATTGTACACATGAAAATTGCTGAGAGATTTTAGATGTTCTCACCACAAATATCTCACAGTCTATATCTATCAAAACAGCATGTTACACAATTAACATATATAATTTTCCAACCAACATTCAAAAACAAAATAAAATAATCAACACATGCCCAACAAAATATAAAGAACTAAAACTGCTAATCTAAGTGTTATTGAGAATGTGGACTAAACAGAAACCTCATACAGAACTGGTTAATAGGTAAATTGATCTAATCTGGAAATGAATTTGGCATATTTTCTAAATATGAAAATAACATATCCTATTACTCAACTATTTCAAACTCAGGTATATATTCAACTGAAAGATGTGAACATGCCCCAGTAGAAATAAAAAACTACATTGTTCACAATAGACCCAAACTGTAACAAAGATAAATGTTTATCTACCTTAGAATGGAGAAATAAATCATGTCATATCCATATTACATGATACTATACTACACTGAAAATAAACTTCTATTATATACATTAAAATAATTTTATCTCTCATTCAAACAATGTTGAACAAAATTAGACATATATAGCATTAATCTATTCATCTAATGTTTAAAACAGGAAATGCAATATACATTGTTAAAAATAAGTGTATTTGTTTTAATTGTGGGAACAGGTAGGGGAAGGTGTTGAATCTGAACCCAAGATTTCCTAGAGTTCTGGTAATTTTATTTTCTTTGTGCTCAGTGATAGTTATATAGGATTTTTACATGAGTGCTCTCTTTGTGAAAATTCATTTTTCTATGTACTTATGGCTGTGTGCTTTTATGAAATGTTTTATATTTCAATAAAGACATTATGAAATTAACACTACTCCATACTGTTTCACTAAAAAATATCTTTTAATCCCTTTCTCTTTCATGTATTATATAAATTCTGCTATTATTATGGGTTATTTGAAAGAATCATAACATTTTTATGTATTCCATTTTTGGTGACAGATGGAATCTATGTACTGATATTGAATGAGAATACCTTTGGATATTAAAAGAAATTCCACAAAAATTATATAAGGCTTAGAATGTATTTACATGCACTAAGTCCTTAGCTGCCTCTAAAGTATCTGGAAACTGAATATGCATATGCATTTTCCAATGAAATTCTGGAGGGTTTGTAATGTAATTAACAAATCAACTAAAGAATGAAGGGCACAGAGCTAAACCAAAAGTCAGGAACTATACCGCCTAGTAAATGCTAAATCAAAACTAAGTGTTATTATTTCTGAATGGCACTCAGCCTTTCTTTTATTATGGGGAAAATAAAATAGTATTTAGTACTGGCAAAGAAAATCATTTTAATTGGTGTAATTGCTATCATTCTCGAAGGAAAAATATGCAAGATTTTTTTTAAAAATTCATCTTGTTATTTTAGAGAAAAATGTTCTTATTTCACGATCAAAATACAAAATAAGTTTTGAAAATAGGACTAAGTGGAAACACTTAGCATGCAAAAATGTTTTCAAGTACCTTAGGAAAATGAAGTTTATTGCAGATAGTTGAAACATTAGTGGAAAGCCTTTCTTACTTTAGCATTAAAGCAGGCTCTTTCTAAATACTCTAAGCCTAATTCTGAGTAACAAAACAAACATTTAGATGGAAATATAAGTTTAAGGGAAAGAGCTAGGTCTTCTTAATGTTTCTCATATCTTTAATGAGAAGATCAAATATAAATGACAAATATCTTAGACTTTAGGAAAATAGATGCAGACAGAAGAGAAATATTATCCAATGAAATACACATAAAATTCATAAATGAAAGGTTCAAGAATACTGAGAAACTCTCAAAGGTACCATTCAGCTACAGAATCAGAAAAAAAAGTCATTTAAGAAACATGACAGATAATCAGCATGAGCACTAAGAATGAAAATGTTTGAATATTCGTATTTCCTTTTTTAAGGATGTCTCCTGCCATGCATGGAGGAAACACAGAGAAGGCTTACAGATGGAATTCACCAAGGCATTTCATATAGTTTACTTGAAAAATTAACGATTCTGGAGAAGTGGATAAAAAGATTTGGGGATGCTGCTCAATGATTATAAAAATGATTCTGATTAATAGAGAGATAACTCTGGTAGTACATCCCTTTAATGTGTTTAACAATGATTTGGAAGAAGAATTGAGAGAATGATACTGGAGAATTAGTGGTTGAGTACATGGACTTGGAGAGAGAGATGATTTAATTCAAGTCTCAGATACACTACTTAATAATAGCAGGACCCTGGAGCAATTACCTAATGTTTTAAAATTCTATTTTCCTTGCTTATGAAATGGGAATAATAATACTTTCTATGCCACAGAACTAATTATTTATCTTACAAATACATATATGGTGTTTATTATATGCTAGGCATTATTTCAACACTTTACAAATATTAATTCATGTAAACTTCACAGCAACCCAGAATGAAGAGGTGATTGATTATATCATCCTAATTTTATAGATGAAGAAACAGGGAAAGAGCAGTTCAATTATTTGTCTGAAGTCACATTTTAACAAGTGGCAGAATTAGTGCATAGAATAGATAAATTCAATGCCTAGACACACTGATTAAATAAAATCACTCATCACAATCAATATCACAGGACTGACAATGAATATATTAGATGACAAAAAGCAGAATTTGGGAGGACTTCAATCAGCTAATTAGAGTGAAATACAAGTTAACATAAAAATATAAGATACTGTGATTAAACTTACAAAAAACACAAAATTTGCTGCCATGGCTAACATAAAACTACTAAAAGAAACTTTGGTTTCATTTACGGTACTAAGGTAATATATAATAAATAAGCAATCACAAATGAATTATTGATTTATCTCTAGAATCTCACTTTAAAGAGACTATAATCAAATGGAGGAAACATTTTTAAAGAATAATTTTAAAAACATGATTTAACTATATGTTATGGGTAAGAGATATACTTTAGATTTAAAACAAGTAGAATGAAAGCAAAAAGTCAGAAGAAGATATATCATTAATTCAGTAAGCAAAGATAATTGGTGTGGTTATATCAGATAGTATATAAAAACAGTTATTAGATACAAAGGACAATTTACAAGGATAAAAAGGTCAATCTGTTAGAATAAATAAATTCAGAAGTTTGAAAATATAAAATCTACAAACAAAAACCAGTTGCATTTCTATACATTAACACCAAACAATGTGAAAAATAAGAAAAAATAATTCATTGATAATCACATCAAGCAGAATAAAACACTTAGGAATAAATCAATGAGTCTGAAGATTTGAATGCTGAAAATTATAAAACCTTGCTGAAGAAAATTAAAGAAGATACAAGTAAATGGAAAACCATCCTCAGCCTGTGGACATGGTTCAAGTGGTACAGCAATTGACTAGTATGTATAAGGCTCCAAGTTCAAGAGTTCAATCCCCAGTATTATCTAGCCACCCCCCAAAAATCAAAAAAAAACAGAAAAAAGGAAAAAGAAAACAAAACCTAAACCATCCCATTTTTGTGAATTGGAAAATTAGCATTGTTAAAATGTTCCTATTACCCAAAGCAATCTGCAGACTCAACACAATGCTTATTTAAAAAAAAAAAAACAACACAGCATTTTATGCAGAAATAGATAATTTTATCTTAAAATTGACATGCAATTTCAAGGGAACTCAAAGAGCCAAAATGATCTTTAGAAAGAACGAATTTGGAGGACTCATACTTTCTGATTTCAAAATATATTACAAAGCCACCATAATCAAAATAGTATGATACTGGCTAGCATATTAAATATTGAGAACCCAGGAATAAATCCTCACAAAATGATCAAATATTGTTCAGCAAGGGTATCAAGAACACACAATGTAGACAGGACAGTTTTTACAATAAGTGAAACTAGGAAAAATGGATATCCATATGCAAAAGAATTAAATTGGATCCTTATACTATGAAAGTGAACTGAAAATGTTTTACTAATGTGAGACCTAAAACTATCACATGCCTAGAGAAAACATATTGGAAAAGCTTTATGACATTGGACAAGAGAATGATTTCTTTGGTATGACACAAAAACCAACAGTTCACAAATTCAAAAATAGACAAATAGGACTTAAAATCTTTTTTGCATCAAGCAATAAAATCAACAGATTGAAAATAATTAGGGAATGGGAAAAATATTTGCAAATCATATGTCTTCTGATAAGGAATTAATGTCTAGGATATATAAAGAATGCCTACAACTCAACAACAAAATATAAAATAACTTCATTAAAAATGTAAAAAGAACATACAATAGAAAATTCTCCAAAGACAAAATACAAATAAAATATTTACAAATAATATATCTGGTAATGGAATTTTCTCTAAAATTATACAAGATCTCTTACAATGAAAGCAATACAAAGCAACACAATTGGGGAAAATTGGGCAAATATTTGAATTGGCATTTCTCCAAAGAATAAATACAACAGCCAATAGCACACAAAAAGAGACTAAACAGAAAAGGTCATTAGGGAAATGCAAATCAAAACCACACTGAGACACCATGTTACACCATGTTACTATGATCAAAAGGACAGGCAATAAAAAGTGTTATCGAAGATATAGAGAACTTGATATCTCCAGAAGTTGCTAGAGGGAATATAATATGGTGCAGCCACTATGAAAACAATTTAGGGAAGAAGAAGAAGGGATGGAAACCACACTCCTGAAAAAAATAATTCAATAGAGATTCAGTAGAAAATGAAGCAAATGGATACCCAGTTCCTGGCCCCAACAAAACAATGATAAGTATCACTAAGGAGCCCAGTGACACCTACATAAAATCCCTCAAAGAGGAAATCTTGGTAGAAATCACAAAGAAACTCAAGGAGAAGATACTAGAAACAGTGAACCAGAATGTACAAGGTGCACTCAAAAAATTTCAAAACAACAAAAATAAAGAACATGAGAAGACACGGACAGAAACAAATAAATGATATGAAAGAAGAAGTCATCAAACACCAAAATGAAACAAAAGACACTATAAAAGAAGAGGTATGTAAGAAGACAACACAAAATATAAAAGAGGAGTTGAACAAACATATGGAAAAAACCTCAGAAAAAAGAATCAAACAGAAATCCTGGAAAAAAAGGTCCCTATAGTCAAACAAAAAAACACAGTAGAAGGCTACTCCAGCAGACTAGAACAATCAGAAAACAGAATCTCAGAGCTTGAAGATAAAATAGAAATTAAACAAAAAGCAGAAGAAATCTTAATTAAACAACTCAAGAGCTGTGAAAGGAATATGCAAGAACTCAGTGACTCCATCAAAAGACCAAACATGAAAATCATGGGCATTGAAAAAGCAGAAGAGGTGTAAGCCAAATGGGATATGGGATATATTCAATAAAATAATAACAGAAAATTTCCCAAATCTCAAGAAAGTTTGCCCATTCAGGTACAGGAAGCTTCTTGGACACCAAACGGACTTGACCAAAAAATAGAACCTCTCCATGGCATATTATCTTTAAAACAATGAGCACAGAGAACAGAGAAAGAATGTTGAAGGCTGTAAGAGAGAAAAAGTAAATAATGTATAAAGATCAACTCAACAAAATAATAGCAGATATCTCAACAGAAACCTTAAAAGTAAGAAGGGCATGGAGTGAGGTATTTCAGGCACTGAAAGAAACTAACATCAGCCCTAGTATATTCTACTCAGCAAAACTAACATTCAAAATAGATGTAGCAATAAAAATGTTCCAATGCTACATCTCAAACTCCTAGAAAAACAAAAACAAGTAAAACTCAAAACAAGCAGAAGGAGAGACATAATAAAAATAAACGTTGAAATTAATGAAATTGAGATAAAAAAAAACCTTACAAAGAATCAACAAAACAAAAAGCTTATTCTATTGAAAAAATAAACAATGTTAACAAATCAATTGGCAAATCTGACTAAAGTGAGGAGTGTGGGGAGAGATCCAAATTCTTATAATAAGAAACAAAAAGGGGGAGATAACAACAAACACAAAGAAAATTGAGGGAATCATTAGAGACTACTTTGAGAACTTATATTCCAATGAAGTGGAAAATACTGAAGAAATAGACAAATTTCTAGATACTTATGATCATCCAAAACTGAACCAAGAAGATGTTAACCACCTGAACAGATCTATAACATATAATGAAATTGAAGTAGCAATAAAGAGTCTCCCAAAAAAGAAACGTCCAGGACCTGATAGATTCTCTGCTGAATTCTACCAGACCTTTAAAGAATACTAATACCAACACCGTTTTAACATTTCCATGAAAAAGAAAGAGAAGGAACACTGCCTAACTCATTCTATGAAGCCAGTATTACACTCATCCCCAAACTGGACAAGGACACATCCAAACAGAACTACAGGCCAATTTCATTAATGAACATCGATGCAAAAATTCTCAGTAAAATAATGACAAACCGAATAAAACAACATACCAGAAAGATCATTCACCATGACCAAGTCGGCTTCATCCCAGATGCAGGAATGATTCAATATACACAAATCAATAAGAGAAACACAGAACATTAATAGAAGCAAAGACAAAAACCACTTGATCATCTCAATAGATACAGAAAAAGCCTCTGATAAGATTCAATACCACTTCATGATAAAAGCTCTAAGAAAACTAGGAATAGAAGGAATGTATCTCAACAATATAAAGGCTATATATGACAAACCCATAGCCAACATCATACTTAATGGGGAAAATCTGAAACCATTTCACCTAAAATCAGGAAAGAGACAGGGTTCCTACTCTCCCCACTCCTATTCAACATAGTCCTGGAATTCTTAGCCAGAGAAATAAGACAAGAAGAAGAAATAAAAGGAATACTAATAGGTAAAGAAATAGTCAAACTAGCCTTATTTGCAGATGACATGATTCTATACCTCAAAGACCCAAAAAACTCCACCCCAAAACTTCTAGACACCATAAACAGCTTCAGCAAAGTAGCAGGATACAAAATCAACTTACAAAAATCAGTAGACTTTCTATACACCAACAATGAACAAATTGAGAAAGAATATATGAAAACAATTCCATTTACAATACCCTCAAAAAAAATCAAATAACTAGGAATAAACTTAGCAAAGGATGTAAATTACCTCTACAAGGAGAACTACAAACCACTGAAGAAAGAGATCAAGGAAGCCTGTAGGAGGTGGAGAGATCTCCCATGCTCATGGTTTGGCAGAATCAACATAGTAAAAATGGCTATGCTACCCAAAGCAATCAACTTGTTTAATGCAATTCCCATCAAAATCCCAATGACATTCATCACAGAGATTGAAAATTCTACCCTAAAGTTCATTTGGAAACACAAAAGACTGCAAATAGCCAAGGCAATGCCAAAAAAAAAAAAAAAAAAAGGCAATGCTGGAGGTATCACAATACCTGGCATCAAACCCTACTACAGTGCCATACCAATAAAAATAGCATGGTACTGACACAAAAAACAGATATGAAGACAGTGAAACAGAATAGAGAACCTGGATATGAATCTATGCAGCTATACCCACCTTATTTTTGACAAAGGCACCAAAAACATACAATGGAGAAAAGACAAATGTTGCTTGGAAAAGTGATTATCTGCCTGCAGAAAACTGAAACTAGATCCATGTTTGTCACCTTGTAGTAGTATCAACTCAAAGGATTAAGGACCTTAATATCAGACCCAAAACCTTAAACTTAGTACAGGAAAGAGCACAGAATACTCTAGAAGCAATAGGTATAAGCAAGGACTTCCTTAGTAGAAGTCAAGCAGCCTAGCAATGAAGAGAAAGGATGGACAAATGGGACTACATGAAATTAAAAACCTTCTGCACAACAAAAGAAATGGTCTCTAAGTTGAAGAGGCCACTCACAGAATGGGGGAAACTCTTTGCTAGCTATACATCAGACAAGGGACTGATAACCAGAATATACAGGGAGCTCAAAAAACTAAACTCCCCCCAAATCAATAAACCAATAAAGAAGTGGGCCACTGAACTAAACAGAAGTCTTTCAAAGAAAGAAATCCAAATGGCCAAAAAACACATGAAACAATGCTCACCATCCCTGGCCATAAAGGAAATACAAATCAAAACCACACTAAGATCCTACCTCACATACCTGTTAGAATGGCTACCATCAAAAACACCACCAACAACAAATGTTGAAGAGGATTCGGGGAAAAAGAAACTCTTATGCACTACTGGTGGGAATGTAAGCTAGTACAACCACTTTTGGAAAACAATATGAAGACTTCTTTAAAAAAACTAAACATACATCTACCATATGATCTAGTAATACCACTCTTAGGGATATACCTGAAGGAATGCAACTCAGATTATTACAAAGGTACCTGTACACCTATGTTTATTGAGGCACTACTCACAGTAGCTAAGCTATAGAAATAGCCAAGATGCTCTACTACCAACAAATGGATTAAGAAAATGTGGTATTTATAGACAATGGAATTTTATTCAGCCACAAAGAAGAGTAAAATTCTGTCATTTGCAAGTAAATGGATGGAACTAGAGATCATCATCTTAAGTCAGTCAGCCTCAGAAAGCCAAAAATCACGTTCTCCCTCATATGTGGATTATAGTCCTGAAACAAATTCAGTAATATTATTGAACATGGGTCACACAATAATGGGAGTATATGAACAGGAGGAATAAGGTAAGGGAAGGAAACCTAAAACTGAATGAGGTTGATGTGCTTACTGTAAAGGAATGAAAATAGTAATCTTAAACTGGCAGAGGCCACTATGGGAAGAGGACCAGGAAGTAGTGAAGAGGTCGAGTAGAAATGAACCAATGTGGGTTGTAATACACATGTGCATGGAAGCAACACTAGGAATCTCTCTGTATAGCTATTTTTATCTCAAACTAGCAAAAATGCTATGGTTTTCTTATTATTTCTTTTGTTTTCTCTTCAACAAAATCAGAAAACAAGAGGGCAGAATAGGTTCTGCCCAGAAGCCAGAGTGTGGCGGGGGGCAGTTGGCCCAAATAACGTATACACATATAGGTAAATGTAAAAACGATAAAATAAATTTTAAAAAATTAGGAATTCCTTAAATATTTAAACATGAAATTAGCATATAATGCAAAAATTCTACTCCACATCAAAGAGAAATGAAAAAATACATTTGCACAAAGAATTGTACATGAACTTTCATAGCTACATCATTCAAAACTGCCAAAAGTAAAAATAAACCATATGTCCATTACCTCATGAGAGGGTGAAGAAATAGGACATAATCAATACAATTAAATATTATTTAGCCATAAAAACAGTGGAATAGTGGTATATATTACCATATGGATAGTTTTTAAGTTAAATTAGCCAGAACTAACGTCCTTATTTTCAATTGCTATGCCAAAGATTCCCTTTACTATCTGAAACAGTCTAAAAAGTGCTCTACACAGTTAGGGACATTGTTGAGATTGTTGTGAAGCTGGAAGTATTAGAGTTTGTGGAGGAGGGGAAGGTTGGGGCTTTTTTTACTTTTATTTGTTTGATTTTTTAAGACACAGTCTTGCTATGTAGCCCAGGATGGCCTCAAACTCACAATTTTTCCTGCCTCTGCTTCCCAAGTACTGGAATCATAGCTGTGTTCCACACACCTGGTTGTATTGGGTTTTCATTAACTAAACTGATGGGTTTAACTTTATCCCCTGGGTTTCACTAGAATAATATTCAAAATACTTAATGACCAGTGTGGTAAGTACATCAAGCAGTCTGGTCCTGGGAGCCCCGCGGATTTAGTCCTTCGTTACGTGGGGGAGGTCTAGCATTCCTGATGGAGGGACCAGGCCAGAGTGTTAAAGGAAGCATTTAAATGGTTCTTGGCAGTGGCTATGTACTCACCATTAAGGAAAAAAAATCTATTGGTGAGGCAGCACTGATGTACCAGGCTAGGGTGTCACCTTTAAAAGAAGCAAGTTCCCACCTGACTCTGATGAAAAAAATGGAAATTCAAATACAAGGAGAGAGCAGCTACATTTCTTTCCCTCTGAACTCTGGCCCTTGTTTTGTAGGTTGCCATTGGTCCAGTCCAGAAACCTGAGATCCTTTCACATCTTCATTATATCTCTATTGTCAAATTTCAATGTACTTCATATCCCAGGCTTTGCCACCCTCTACCCCAGCACCTCAGGACAGCTGAACAAGAAAATAAAGTTGTTTACTTGCTACCACCATCACCTACTGCCTTATGCTGAAGCTGTCACAGAGATTGGCTTAAACCCTCCGTTCTTCAGACTGTCTCAGTGGTAGATTTCTTAAAGGAGGTCATATTTTCATAACAAATGCCAGAGGTTGTACTTGAAACAAAAAAAAAGTTTTAAACAGAATCTCAGGAAATGATAGCTGGTTCTCTAGCATTTAGGTCTAATCCTGAAACAATGGTCCTGTCTCCAAGGCAACCAAATCTCGGAAAACAGGAAAGAAGAAAGTGTGGCTTCCCTCTTAATACACCTCTCCCTGAGGAATGAACCTGGGAAAAGCTTCTATCCCCCTACCTTCCTCACCATCCTGACTTCTGATCCTGGCCATAATCCTTTTTAAATTAGTATTTAAAACTGGCCAGTGGCTCCAAGCTGAAAACGTAGTGTTATAGCTCTACAAATACCACCTTCGATACTATGTTCACATATAAAGGACAGGATTGAGAGAAGAAAAAAATTGCAATTCCAAGGAATTTTTGACTGATCTAGCCAAAGAATATTAACAATGTCAGCTAGAGAAAGAGGTCTAAGTATCATTTTAATCCACCTCTCCAATTGCCCTCTTCTGACAATAAGCCTACCAAATAAATTTTATTACCAGTACTCCATATTCTTTAAAGACCTTGAATTTTATTTAAAATATGGATTTATGAATATTCATAACACATAGTTACTAAGGAAAACTATTACCTCTCCATGCCCCACTAATCTTTGTAACGTAGGTTCACCCGAATTAAAATAATCTTTTCACCAACCAGGCCTGAATATAATTCAGTCATTAAAGGTAGAAATTCAGCTCCTCTCATCTTACTATCACACTATAGTTCAATTTTATTCTGATTTATTTATTGCCACCACGATCATCTTTGCAACAAGAGTCAAACGAATTTGACAACGCAGCCAAGACACACTTCCATAACACGATTCCATTAGCATTATTTCCAAGTAAGTTTGGAAAGTACAGCTTTCCTTCAGTCTCTTCAGAAAACATCACCAGCTTGACTTCACTGGACATTGGGGCAGCTCTGCTTTCTGTAGGCTGAATAATGCCACCCCCTAAAGATGTCTCTATCCTAACCTCTGAAACCTGTAAATATGTTATCTTTTATGGTAACAGGACCTTTGCAGATGAGATTAACTTAAAACGTCTTAAAATGAAGAGTTTAATGTAGACTATTCATATGGACCCAATGTAATTACAAGGGTCCTTTTAAGAGGAAAGCAGGAGGGTCAGAGACAGGTACAAAGATGTGACAACAGAAGTCAAGGTTAGAGTGATAACAGTATCCATTAGTCAAAAGAATTTGAGCAGCCTCTAGAAGCTAGAAAAGAAAACAGATTCTTCCCTAGAATCTCCAGAAATAACCAACCCAGCTGCCACCTTGACCTTACTCTAATGAAGCTTATTTCAGAATTCTGACATCCAGAAGAGGAAGATAATAAATGTATGT
The DNA here is from genome assembly GCF_047511655.1 of Castor canadensis. Taxonomy (NCBI): domain Eukaryota; kingdom Metazoa; phylum Chordata; class Mammalia; order Rodentia; family Castoridae; genus Castor; species Castor canadensis. Next base: position 72,315,623 of record NC_133400.1, read on the forward strand.
TATTTTTATGTCACTAATTTGGGTATTTTATTAAAGCAGCCACAGGAAACCAATAAACTTCATAGACAATTAGAATTGGGTTACAAATGATGAAACAATAATGAACATCAGAGTTCAGGTTGCTTGGTTTCCTTTAAAGTTCAAATAGAATTTAACATTTTGTAAATTAAACACTTACCTTACTAGAGTGAATCTTCAAGGCAAATTTCAGGTTACCTAAATAGTTTTTGCTTTTTGATACAATACATGCTAGTTTCCTAATCTAGTTTTCTTAATCTATATTGGATTAACAAGCAGGTAACTTTTGGAGGTCATCATAGACTCATTGTTTTTGGCTCCAATGGGAAGTCAAGTGTTCAGATCCTATTTCCTTGGCAATGTGTAATGCTAGGCAGGGATAACAGCATTAACCCTCCCCATCCCACTGACATTAACGCCAATGCACTATTTGTAACTTCTTAGTGTTATTAATATTGAGACTAGTTTATGCAAAGTTATAATTCCTATTGATGAGAATATAAACTTGTGGGGGGTTTTCCTAGCATATGAACAATATATAATGTGGTCTGTCTTGCTTTTTAAATATCATTTCTGGGCAGTATTTGTAGTAACAGTCTGAAAAGCCTTTATTGTTACATTTTTAGTTAGAAATGTAACAAGTTTATCCATGAAAGCCTTCACCTTGTGATTTTCAGGAGTTGGCTTGACACCTCTGTCCACTCACTTGAAATATGTAAACAATATAACCTATCAATAATACATCACAATTTTGTAGAACAAAGTACACATGGAATAGAATGATTCAGGGAAGATAATTCTAAAAGAATAAAATAGCTCAAGGAACAAAATAATTCAGGGAACAATATTAACTCTTTAGACAAACATATTCCCAGAGCTCTATATGACAGCCAAAAAGTGCAGAAGAAGAGGGCATGCAGATGCCATAATAGCAATCAAAATCCTCCAACAGACATTTGTACAAAGACTTTAGCCCAGCAGAGACCACAGAAAGGCTGGGAGCTGATGGTGATATGTAGGGGGCAACATAGCGGAGTGGAATGGGGACTAAGCTTTTTACACTGGCATCCCTGTAACAAACTGCACTTGGGGGTTTGAGCTTGCTACTCTTTAGCTTTTCTATCTGTAAAATCAAGATTGGACCCTATCATCATTAACATCATTTTCAGTTTCTAAATCTTCTGTAAATTTTAAAACACAAGGTAAAAATACATCAAAATACTGGGAAAATATAATTAATGAATTATAGAATTGTTAAAAGATGTGGCCTATGCTATTATCTGTACCCCATGAAGAGTACCTTCCAATTTTCTCATCATTGTTGTTTGTTGGTTGGTTAGTTTGGCTTGGTTTTCTGAGACAGGGTCAGCCCAGGCTGACCTAGAACTTGTTATGTAGCCCAGGTTGGCCTTGACCTCAGAGTCTTTCTGCCTCAACCTCCCAAGTGGTGGGATTAGAGGCACGTGTCACCATGCCTGGCTACTAACCATCCTTTGTTTAAAAAATACAAGCCAAGTATTTCTGAGCTCCAAGCAAATGCCAAATAGAATAGTAATGAGAATAATGGCTCTTAAAAGATGTTAACATTTATGACTATCAACAGTGCATTAGGCACAGTGGCAGGCCCCTCAAAGATGGTCACATTTTAATCCCTAGAACCTGTGAATGTTACCTTACTTACTTGGCAGAAATAACTAAATCAATGACCTTGAGATGCAGAAATAATTATATATTATCAGTGGATGCAATCTAATCATATGGGTCCTTTTTTGATTGTGATGAGATGGAGCTGTGACTACAAAAGAAAATGGATGCCATTTGCAGAAAGGTAAGAGAGAAGCCATTTTGCTGGCTTTGAGGATGGAGACTATCAAGCAAAGAATGTGGGAAAGTATCTAGAAACTAGAATAAGCGAAAAAACAGATCTTTCTCTTCTAGAGCCTCCCAAAAAAGAAACATAGCCTTCTCAATAGTCCCATTTGTCAATACTTTCTCTTAATTGTTGAGCTATTGGAGTTCTATTCGTAAAGTTATTACCTATGCCTATGTAATCCAATGTTTTCCTTATTTCTTCCTGGAGTAATTTCACTGTTTCAGATCTTACATTAAGATCTTCCATCCATTTTGAATTGATGCTAGTACAAGCTGAGAGATTGGGATCTAGTTTCAATCTTCTGCAGGTGGAAATTCAGTTTTCCCAGCACCATTTGTTGAAGAAGCCATCTTTTCTCAGATGCATACTTGGGCTCCTTTGTTGAAAATCATATGGTTGTAGCTAGGTGGGTTTATGTATGAGTCTTCTGTTCTATTCCATTGGTCTTTGTGTCTGTTTGTGTTCCAATGCCATGCTGTTTTTTATTATTATGGCTCTGTATTACAGCTTGAAGCCTAATATTGTGACACCACCACCGTTGCTCTTTTGGCTCAGGATTGCTTTGGCTATCTGAGGTCTTTTGTACTGCCATATGAACTTTAGGATTGACTTTTCTATCTTGGTAGGAATGTCACTGGAATTTTGACAGTGATTGCACTGAACTTATAGGTTTCTTTCAGCAGTATAGCCATTTTCACAATATTGATTCTGCTAAGTATGGAATGTCCTCCTATCTTCTAATGCCTTCACTGATTTCTTTCTTTAATGATTTATAATTTTCATTGTATAGGTCTTTCACTTCATTAAATTTATTCCTTGGTATTTTAATTTTTTTGAAGCTATTGTGAATGGTGTTTTTCTTGTTTCTCAGACTGTTCATTGTTGTCTATAGAAATGCTACTGAATTTTTAAACTAAAATACTTCTGCACAGCAAAGAAAACAGTCACTAGACTGAAGAGGCAGCCTACAGAATGGAAAAAATCTTTGTTAGTAATGTATCTGACAAGGGATTAACAATGAGAATATACAGTGAGCTCAAAAAACTAACCCCCAAAAGGATCAATAACCCACTGAATAAATAGGTAAGTGAAATGAACAGGAAGTTCCCAAAAGAAGTACAAATGGCCAAAAAATATATGAAGAAATACTCAATATTCTTGAACATAAAGGAAATGCAAATCAAAATGACATTAAGATTCCACCTCACTCCAGTCAGAATGGTTGTCATCAATAACAAATGCTGGCAGAGATGTGGGGGGAAAAGAATACTTATACACTGTTGGTGGGAATGTAAATTAGCATAAGGACTATAGAAAAAAGTGTGGAGGGTCTGCAAAACACTAAAAATAGTCCTATCATATGATCCAGTGATACCACTCCTGGGCTCTACCTGAAGAAATGTGCACCAGGATACAATAGAGCCACTTGCACACCTGTGTTTACTGAGGTACTATTCACAATAGCCAAGTTTTACCTGAATAATAGGGGTAGGAGAGAAAGAATAAGGGAGAGTTTTAGAGGGGGTTGAACTGACCAAAGTATATTTATAGCTGGAATACATTAAGGAATCCTTTTGAACACTGACTTTGGAAGTAAAAATGAAAGACAGGACTGGGCCATAGGTATAGAGTAGGGACTTTGGGGAAGGGGAAGAGTGAATAGGGGAGATAAAGGTGAGGGAATATGGTTGATAGGCTTAGTGAACTAAACAGAATTTTCTCAAAAGAAGAAATTCAAATGGCCAGAAAACACATGAAAAAATGCTCACCATCTCTAGCAATAAAGGAAATGCAAATTAAAACCACACTAAGATTCCACCTCACCCCTGTTAGAATAGCCATCATCAGCAACACCACCAACAACAGGTGTTGGCGAGGATGCGGGGAAAAAGGAACCCTCTTACACTGTTGGTGGGAATGTAGACTAGTACAACCACTCTGGAAAAAAATTTGGAGGCTACTTAAAAAGCTAGACATCGATCTACCATTTGATCCAGCAATACCACTCTTGGGGATATACCCAAAAGACTGTTACTCCAGAGGCACCTGCACATCCATGTTTATTGCGGCACTATTCACAATAGCCAAGTTATGGAAACAGCCAAGATGCCCCAGCACTGACGAATGGATTAAGAAAATGTGGTATCTATACACAATGGAATTTTATGCAGCCATGAAGAAGAACGAAATGTTATCATTCGCTGGTAAATGGATGGAACTGGAGAACATCATTCTGAGTGAGGTTAGCCTGGCTCAAAAAACCAAAAATCGTATGTTCTTCCTCATATGTGGACATTAGATCAAGTGCAAACACAACAAGGGGATTGGACTATGAGCACATGATAAAAGCGAGAGCACACAAGGGAGTGGTGAGGATAGGTAAGACACCTAAAAAGCTAGCTAGCATTTGTTGCCCTTAACGCAGAGAAACTAAAGCAGATACCTTAAAGCAACTGAGACCAATAGGAAAAGGGGAACAGGTACTAGAGAAAAGGTGAGATCAAAAAGAATTAACCTAGAAGGTAACACCCACGCACAGGAAATCAATGTGAGTCAATGCCCTGTATAGCTATCCTTATCTCAACCAGCAAAACCCCTTGTTCCTTCCTATTAATGCTTATACTCTCTCTACAACAAAATTAGAGATAAGGGCAAAATAGTTTCTGCTGGGTATTGGGGGGGGAGCGGGAGGGGGCGGAGTGGGTGGTAAGGGAGGGGGCGGGGGCAGGGGGGAGAAATGAACCAAGCCTTGTATGCACATATGAATAATAAAAGAAAAACGAAAGAAAAAAAAAGAAATCGAATGATGAAATCTCTTTCAACTGTTTTAAGTGGGTTAAGCGGCGGAGAGAAATGGTGGGAATAATCTAACCAGTATACAATGTAAGACTATTTGGAACTGTCACAATGAATTCCCCTGTACAATGAATATATACTAATAAAATGAAAAACAAAACACAATAGTCAAGATTTGGAAACATCCCAGATGCCCCACTACTGATGAATGGATTAAGAAAATGTAATATGTATATATTACATTTGTATACACATACAATATACATTTGTATACACACACACATATATATACATATGTATATACACACAATGGAATATTATTCAGTCATAAAGAAGAGTGAAATTATGTGTTTGCATGTAATGGATGGAACTGGAGACCATCATGTTAAGTGAAGTAAGCCAGGCTTAAAAGGTCAAAGAACACATGATTTTCCTCATTATGTAGAAGCTAGACCTAAATGATAAATGTACACATAAATACATACGTGATATTATATACATATACTCATAAATATATGTGTGTGTTTAAGAAGATGATGATAGATAGATAGACAGACAGATAGACAGATAAAGGGAGAGACACAATTGTATTATTTGTGGGTCTGAGGGGACTACAGGAGACAGGAGAGGTACACAGAGTGTTAGCGAGTGAAACATTGCATCTATGTGTTATGATAATATAATACAATGCAGTGTAAGCTGTTGAATAATAGTCTGCAGTGAAATAGAAAAAGAGTAAGTAATGGAGTGGTTAATCTAATTAAAGCACAATATAAACATATCTGAAATGCCAAGGTGAAACCCCCTTGGACTATCAATATGCATGTTAAAAAATTAAAGGACAGGAAGGCAGAATGGGTCCTTTCTAGGTACCAGTGGGAGGGGGGAGAGCATAAGGAAAGGGTGAAGGAGGGCAAATATGGTGAATGTATTTTATATTCATGTACGAAATTAAATAATAGAATAATTAAACCTGTCATAATTGTTCTAAGAAAATGGGGAAGGGGAATCAGGAAGAACAATGGGGGGGTGAATTTGACTATAATATACTCTAAGCACATATGTAAATGTGTAATTTTTCTCTCCTGTACAATTATTATATGCAAATAAAAAAGAAGCATAGTTCTTCTAACAGAGCCCAGTGAGACCTGCATTTGACACTTCCAACCTGCAGAACCTTAGGATTATAAACTGTGCTGTTTTAAACCACTAACTTTGTGATGATTTATTGAAATATTAATAGAGAACTAATATAGGCACTATGTGCGGTACTGTGTAATATCTCAATTAATCCTCATTCCACTCACATGAGGCAAAAATTATAAATGTTACCTTTAAAGATGAGACCAGTGGGACACATGGAAATTAAGTACCTTTTCCAAAGTTATGCAACTTGTAAAAATCAAGCCAGGATTTGAACTTGAACAGATCTGACTCAACCTCCGTGCTCTTAATTTGATGCTTCAGAGCTTGCACAAGTATATTGTAGGATATCAGAAAACAGAATATAGGTCTTTCATCAACTGTTTAAGTAGCTGGGTTCTAGTTGTACAACTCAAAATTCTGACACATTTTCTTCATTTCTTTCCAGGAATTTAGAAACAAGGATAAATTCAACTCTGCCTTCATAAACACAATAATTAATATATTTGTCACAATTATACTTTGATTTCTTCTCTTACTTATGTAAGACAGCAATGGAAAATACATTAGGAAAAGGTTCAAGAAATCTATAAGGAACACAGAAGCCTGGAAAGAGTTAGTCAAGCTGAATGTGCACCTAAGGATGCTTACAAAATGAAATGAGATGTTTTGTCTGCTTGAGTCCATCTTCTTAAAAGCACTTTAAAATTATAGATTGTTTCAGATACACAAAAGAGGAAACTGTCTACAATGAACACTTGTAACTGGGAGATGGTAGAAATAATTCCTAAACTCATATTAAACTGATTTGGCCTTTTGGGTAAAAAGGGAGTGACTTATTGTCAGGTGACTTTATGTACCTTAAAACTAGAATGAATAAGTTAGTGTTGGGTATGAGAACCTAAAGGAAAGACAAATGAGTCAGTATCCCATCCCTCATGGAGTGCACTATGAGCCCTGTATCCTGAGAAGGGAATACATGGTCTCACAAATCTGCCATGGGGCTGATAAACAGAATGCTCTCAAAGTTATTTCCCCCTGTAAGGGGCAAACAGACCAGCTCATCAAAGAGAGCCCATGTGCGTGAATCTAATGAAAAAAACCTACTTAATCCTTACCCTAACCCAGAGTCCATAAAAAGCCCCAGCCTTCACCCTAACAGGGAGCCACCAGTTTCTCGCCTCCACTGCACTGCTCTAGCTGCAGCATTTTCTTTCTCTAATAAATCCTACTTTGTGTGCTGACCTCACAAGCCAATATTTTGGCCTATGAAGGCAAGAACTTTTGACACAGGCCCACAACATTTCTGGTGACCATGAAGGGACAACTCTCCTGGACCAAGGTCAATATGACTGAGAGCCAAACCAGCAGAAGTTTGCTTAAGGTGCAACCATGAGCTCCGATGCCCTGCTGTACACTTCTGCTGGGGGGAGCAACCTGCTGAGGACTATCCAAAAGCAGACTTCCCTGTGCTGCTCCCCCTGTCTCCCTCTCTGTTCCTGTCTTCCTGAGGGACTTTCCCATCACATTATCAGACCAACAGCTCCTAGCCAACTTTGGCCTCATAGCAATTCCAGCTCTGGGGCCTGCTTTTTGCTCCCTCCCTGCAAGTTGAGACTGAGCCTGGGGTTGATTCAGGTATACCTTATGCTACATTGGAGGAAGCCTGTTTGGTTTCAGCACATGGTGTTCTTCTTCTTCTTCTCCCACCTGTCAGAACCCCCTTCTGCCAGAGGCAGTGACGCAAGTGTGGAGATTTTGTGTGGTTGACAGTGTTCTAGTACCACTTAGTGGGAACAACCTGAAATCACACCTAATTGTTAATCCCTCGAGCATGTGTCCTGTTTCCTCTCTCTTACCTAGGATGTCAGGTTGCCCCTTCAGTCCCCACCAGAAACTGCAGACATACTTTTACTCATACACTCCCTCCCTGGTACTGCCACCTTGTTTGTCTCTGTTCATCTTCTCCTCCCTGTGTTTACTGCAACCCTGGTCTCCCATGGGAAACTTGTACCACAGTTTCTTACGACTTTTATAAGCTACTTGCATACCTAGTTTGTCATGTCCCTTGATCCACCAGTTTTGAGTCGGCTGCTGGGTGCCAGCCAAAGCAAGGGCACCATGTAGAACTGTGGCCCAAACTACAGACCCGGTGGAGGTGAGGACCTATGTAGGCCTCACATGACACAGGTGCACCCAACCCCCCCCACAGGCCTCTCACCCCTGAAGCTAAGGCAATCCATGGAAAGATCCCAGCTGGTGTCCAGAGCCTCCACCTCTGCCATCAGCTGCACGGTGGCAACCGCAGCCCACCACCACTCCCCAGAAAAAGATGAGAGGGAAAATAAATGTGTGTGCATGCACACACAGGAGGAGGAGTGGCAGGCCTCAGGGCAGACCCAATGGGGGTGAGGACTGACATGGGCCTTGCTACACATGCACCCTAACCCCACTCCACCCCCCATTCTCCCTCCGACCCTGTGAGGGGAGGAGGAGAAGTGCTTGTGTGCACAGGATGCCAGCGCATCCCTTCAGGTTCCCCAGGTAGAGCAGCACTGTCCACCATAGCTAAGACAATCCATGCGAAGGAACCAGCTCACGTACAGAGTCACCACTGCTGCCAGCCATGCACAGCAACAAATTGCAACCCGCTGCCACTCCCCCAAAAAGGGATGAGGGGGAAAACAAACTAATGTGCTCACAGGCATGGAAGGAGAAATGGTGGGTAGCAGGGGTGGGCCTAGGCAGAAGGGGTTGCTTGTTCCAGGTGTGGGGGAAGGTGGTGGCACCTCACCAGCTGCAGTGCACGCCCAGCCCCACTTCATGCCTGAGCCTGATCAACCAAGCCCTTAGAGCCAATTCTTATCCAAAAGTTACAGTCCCCAAGAAGTGCTAGTGGAACAGACAAAAAAAAATGGGCGTTGCTATGGTCTCCAGACCATTCATTTAAAACTCCCTACACTTTCAGCCTCAGCATAAAAAAGTTTCCTCCAAATATTGACACTAGTCATCCCTTTGTGGCACCGTGATTGCCCAGGGACTACCTCTGAGTACCCTTCTCTAACTTTACAGGCACTTTTCCAGGTGATTCATCCCTTAGCTAAAGAGGTAGCTTTCTATTTGGCTGCCTGTTTTTGGTGATATAAGGCTAAAAGGCAGGATCCTTGAGGTTTTCCCTGCATTGGTAAGGTGGCCAAGTCTGACCAGTCACTACACTTCCTTCAGTCCTGGCTATTGACAGCAGAAGAAAATCATAAAACAGAGATGCCTGCTCTTGTCAGGTCAATCCTGAGTCAGGATGCCAACAAGAGGGGAACTGACCAAGGATTTTTGTTGTTCTTCTAGATGGGACCTGTCCCCTCCAGTCTTCCAGCCTCAGTATCCAAGCAGTCTCCACTGGCCTGTCTACTGAAATGTTGCAAGGACCTTTACCCTAATAATCTCAAGAAAAAAACCCTCATCTTTCTTTGTACTGAGGCCTGGCCCCAATATCCCTTGGATGGCCAAGAGAAGTGGCCTTCAGAGGACTCCTTAAATTACCATAAACTCCTTTAAAAAAAAAAAGAGCTACTAATCAGTTGCTCCAGCCCCTACAATTCTCCTATTCTTGCTGTCTAAAAAGGGCCAAATAAATAAAAATATGTTCAAGATCTCTGGCTCATTAATAAAACAAGTCATCCCCTTCCACACAACTGTTCCCAATCCCTATACCCTGTTGGCTCAAATACACTCAAAAGCCCAATATTACTCTATATTAGATTTAAAGGATGCTTTCTTTTACATTCCTCTACATCCTGACAGTCAGCCTCTGTTTGCCTTTGAAGACCCCACTGACCCCTCACAACAGCTAGCTAGACAATTCGTGTTCCTTCTGAAACAACACATGGAGCTGGGCTCCTTGGACACTACCTCTGGCTGGCCCCTTTTATCTGCTCCTTATAATATTCCTATTTGGGCCAACAGATCAAATTTCAGCTCTTAGTCAAGGAATACTCACATCTCCTACACATGAACCCTCCATCCAGTTCTATTGGGGGCCTCTGGAGACTACATGGGTCAACCCCTGGAACATGTACTACTACACACCTACCTCCCCCTCCCATCATCCCATTGCCAGCAAGAAGCAGCTAGATGAGTCATTACCCTCTTCCCAACAGCAGTTGGGTACTTATCTCAGAGGGAGGACTTGTTGGGGCTGGGAACCTACAGGACAGATGAGTGAGTCAGTATCCCATCCCCCATGGAGAATATTATGAGCCCTGCATACTGAGAAGGAGATTAATGGTTTCACAAATCTGCCACGGGGCTGATAAACAGAATGCTCTCCAGGTTGTTTCCCCCTATAAGGGGCAAACAGACTAGCTCATCAAAGAGGGCCCATGTGCATGAATCTAATGAAAAAAACCCAACTAACCCTTACCCTAACCCAGAGTTAAAGTGTCCATGAAAGGCCCCAGTCTTCACCTCAATGGGGAGCTACTGGTTTCCAGGTCTGCTACACTGCTCTAGCTGCAGCCTTTTCTTTCCCTAATAAATCCTATTTTGTGTGCTGACCTTGCTCTCTCACAAGTCAATCAGCTGCCTCACAAGCCAATTCTTTGGCCTGTGAAGGCAAGAACTCTCGACACTGGCCTGCAACATTTCTAACCAGTTGTTTTGTCTTCCCAAAACAATACTTCTTTGTTTCAAATAAAGTAATTATTCTGAGAGCATCCATAGACATGTGAGCTTCATATATGCTGTTTGAAACTTTTTTCTTAGGGGTAATTTAGTGAAAAGGGAACTCTTATTAGATATGAGATTTATAAAAGCAGTAGCTTGGATCAGTAGCTGAGCTCCAGGCCTGAGGTTTCACTGTGCCATACTTACATTACAGTTTTCTCATTACCTTTAGAATCTTTTACTCAGAATACTCTACAGGAAACACACATTGCTCACAGGGATTAAAATTCAACATTGATCTAGAGACTCTATCACTTGCTACCTCTATACAAATATCTTGTTGCCTAATGCCCTAGTATACCTAAAATGAACTGTGATGCCTATACCTTATTTGGAAACTTTGTAGAACAGAATCAGTTAAATAGGATGTTATTCTGCCTTAGTCCCCCTATCTGTAACATAAGGATAACCTTTATTAAGATATCTTATATAATTGATATGCAAACCATGGTAAAAGCAAAATTAACCAGCAAAGTTCTGTTTTCTAAAAAAGAACCACTGCTAATAACAACCTCAAAAACATTCTAGGAGATTTATAATATCAGCACATTTATATTGCTAATGACCATGAACTATTAGGATAATGAGAATGGAGCTTATATCTCCCCATGCTTAATTGGCAAATCCTTTACTTCTTCACTTGTAATATTTTAATATTAATCTGACTTATATTTAAATTTGTTATTCATAAAAATAGAAATGTCTCTGTTAGAGGATTAATAGGAATATGGGTATTTTTCAGAACTACTTTAAGATCCCTATAAAGTACTTTTGTTGCCTGATTTCACAAGAGTTCAAAGTACTACAAAGACTTTGTTAACTTTTGTTCTATAACAGATGTCAGAAATCTTGTAGAGAATCTTGCTACACAGTAAGATGGGCCAGAGAAGGGTCTCCATCAGAGGGAGGCTTATTAGAGCTCCCACTGGTTAACCAGTAGGATGGTCCTTTTGTCTCTGTTTGTATAATGTTGTCTGACAGGGCCAGTGAGGGAACAAATTAGATGTTCTGCTGTGGCCAGTAAAGGACAAATGGAGTCTGTTCTTAGATACTTGATAAATGGATTGCTATGGTGTGAGTGTTTGTGTCCACTAAAATTCATACACTAAAATTTTAGCCCCCAAGGTGACAGTATTAGGAGGTGGAACCCTTCAGAGTCCCTCTTAGGAGGTGATCAGGTCATGAGGGCAGAGCCCTCAAAAATGGGAAAAGTACCCTTATAAAAGAGATCTTAGACAGCTGTTTTGCCATTTCTGTTGTGAGGACAGAGCAAGAAGTCACTACCTATGAACCAGAAAGCAGGTCCATACAGGACAGTAAATCTCCTAGCAAGTTGAGCTTGAGCTTGCTAACATACAAAACAGTAAGAAATGATTTTCTATTGTTTATAAGCTACCCAGTCTATGGTATGTTGTTACAGCAGCCTGAGCTGACTTAGATATGGACACTTGCTTCTATCTCATATAGTACCAAATATAGCAAATGGAATTTCTTTCAGGAAAAAAAGAACTATATTTATTGAACATCATAATTATGGCTAAAATTGGAATTTCTACATTTAATGATGAAGCAAACTATCATGTTTAGGCACTTAAATTTTAATATAAAGAATCTGGAATATTTTATCTATGAATACTTTATTTATCAAATACTTTCAAACCAGAAAGTATTTGAAGTCTGGGATTCCAAAACTTGTTTTAAAAGAATCAAGAGGAATAAGTTCAAGAGATCTATTGCACATCATGGTGACTATAATTAATAGACAGCATACTTGAAAACTGGCAAAAGATTATAATTTACATGTTCTCACCACAAACAAATGGCAAATATGTGGAGTAATACACATGTTAATTACCTAGATTTAGTCATTCCACAATGCATACATATACCAAAACATCATGCATGCCATAAATATATATTATTCTTACTAATTAAAAAATTAAGATGATGAGTTCTTTATAAGACCATTATCCTTAAACAAAACAACACAAAAATAATGTGAGTGAATTTCTTATGTCTATATTTTAGAGATCTACTGAATTTAGTGCTGTGCAATACAAGGAGTGCTGTGAGCTGACTCAACCTTTAAAATAGTGAATCCTAAGAAACTTCTCTTCTGAGAAATTAAGCCATAGATTTAGGAAGTACTATCAACCCCAACTAGGATGAAAATAAAGAAAACCACAATAATAAATGTAATAGTATAATGGATGAAAACCAAAGACAAAGACAAAAATCTTAAGAGAAGCCAGAGAAAGCAGCATTATCTAAGGAACCACAGCAAGACTGAAAGTTGACTTTTTATGAGATAGGATAGAAGCCAGAAGACAATGTAATAGCATGTCAAAATACCAAAAGAGAGTAAGTGCTAGCTTAGCATGTTAGGTCCTTCATAAATAAATTTGAAATAAACACATTTTCCAATAAGCAAACAAAAATTCCATCGGCATCAGAATAGCATTAAAGAAAATATTAATGGATAGTATTCAGGCAGAGATAAAGTATTCCAAATAGTAGTCTGAAGCTATAGGAAAAATGAGGAGGAAAGACTAAATATGGGAAAATATAAATATTTACTTTAAAAATCATTAGTAATGATTTTAAATGTTAAAATATGGTAGAACATAAATTGATACAGATGTTAATTGTGTATTTTATGTCTGTACATTATCTGAGAGAAGAATTTGCATTTGATTTTCATAAAGCAATGATATATATTATAATCTCCAAGGAAACATCTACAGAAATTGTACAGTAACCATATGGCTAACAGATACAAAGAATGAAATAATAAAAATTATGATACCAAAAGAAGGGAATCAAGGAACAGTAAAAAAGAACAAGTAAGTATTTTATTAAGAATCTACTTATAGTAGATTCTGGGCCACTATTACTAGCAGTGGAAATTTGTGCATTTTTTTTGTATAAGCAAACTAGTCATTTATTCATCCCCTTCATAAGTCATTATTTTTTCCAAGCTTTATTTATTCTGGATTTTAGCATGACACCACTCTTAGAGTTTTGTGCCACTCTTTGTCCTATTTATCCAAAGTTCATTCAGTCCATACTTTTTTCTAACCACTCCCCATCCCCTTATAATCAATTCAACTTTCCTGTTGAATTGACAGACTTCTTTTCAATTATTGCTCTTAGACTATTTTCCCTTTTAGCATCTTAAGAGATACAAATATACCATACCTCCACATCTTTATAAAACCTGGTACAGACATCTAAAAATAATTTATTTTATGCCTTTGGTAATAACCCTCTAATATAACATGCTAAATTATTCTCAAAGTTCTTATTTCTTCCACTTCACTTTCATCATTAAGCCCAATCACTACGTTGTTCTAAAATTCTGAAATAATAATTCTGAGAATATTATTTTAAAGGCTTAGATGGTAGCTAGCAATGACACTCAATATTTGCTCTCAATTCATGCTGCCTTGCATTATCTGTCCTTACCCTATTGCTAATTCTGGCTTAACCAGATCTTTAGTCTCTAGTTTCACTACTTTGAATCTTGATAACTGATATTCTTTTTCTTTAATAACCCACAGAGATGGGGGTTTCTGACTCACCATCTTTTCTACTTTTACTGTAACAACTATATCAATGTTTTTAAAGGAAAAATAACTAGGCTTCTTTTTGTAAGATTTTTGAAGACACAGAAATTGCTACAAAGAAAATAAAAAGCACTTGCATCTTTTTGGTCTGAGAGAATCACTTAAAATTCTTGAAGTACATTCTTGGAGAGGGAAAAATGCAATCCTTTCATGTTTCATACATTTATTATTACTCTCTTCAATCTATCCCTTTCTGCTTATGGTTATATAGGAACAGAAATTAGTACGTTCCCTCCCCAGGCTGTGTTTTAGATAAAGTATAATGTAAGGACTGTGAGGACTGTGTTCTGTTTTCTGGAATAATTCATCCTCCGTCACAGGCTCATGATTCTGCATACATTTTGGCTCTAATGCTTTCACAGTGAGTATGCTGGGGATAAGTGGGTCTCCAGCTTTCATTACCTAACATAGTTGTGACTTTTTAGGACTTCTGATAGATAAAATACTCATCAAGTCATAGAAAGCATTAAAGAAAGTCTCTGGTATGAGCAAAATGAGACTTTGATCAGATGACTTGTAAACTTCCAATTTCAGAGGAAAAATAAGCAGATAACTAAAATCTCGTAAGGTTCCTGCTTCATTTAACATTGTTCAAGTCACTTAAACTTGTATCTAAAAGGTTTGTTTTGACTTTATGTCTTACTATCTGTGTGTTCCCTATAAGTAATTGAGCTATTGTACTCTTCTATGCTAGACCATCTATTTTATTATTTTATTACTTGTAGTTCTCTAGGGAAATTTTTAATCTTACTTAATTCTACCTAAACATATATACTACACGTCAATAAAAGTCTTTCTTTGACTGAAACATACATGTGATACGCAATTACTTATTTCTGAATTATCCTACTGAAATATATGCATTCTGTTGATGATTTTTTTAAACAGGCGGTCATTAAGAGATACTTGTTTCAAACCAACACCCTTGTTGTATGTAAGCCTAAGATCCCTATAAAATAAAGCAAACAAACAAAGAAACCTTAATTGTTTGAAGGCTTTGGAGAGTAACATTCTGAGTAGCCAGGACTTCAGGGGCCACGATGCTGAGGGAAGAAAACCTCGGTGGACCGAGTACTCTATTCACTTTTTTTTTCCTTCAAGATATTTTCAGGTTTGTAGAGTCCACATGGAAAGGGTAACTGTGAGCTTATATCCATCTAAATGTTCTAGAGAGGCACAATATGGAGTTTAGTGCTACTAAGGCAAGCAGCATTTGAAGGAGCAAATTTAAAAGTGATTTTTCTCAAAGACATTTCTGCATTTTTTTAATGATGGTTGTACTATGGGGCCTCACTTTTAATAAGCAGGTGTCTAACACTTGAGCCATGCCACCAGATGCTTCTGCTTTAGTTATTTTTCAAATAAGTCACTCATTTTGCCCCTGGGGGCCAGCCTCAGACTGTGATCCTCCTTCCTACACATTTATGACAGTATAGAAGCAGAGCACTATGCCAGGCACATTTGTTGAGGTGATATCTCCCTAGCTTTATGCCCAGGATGGCCTTGAATTTTGATTCTCATGAGTTCTGCCTCCCAGGTAGCTGGGATTACAGGTGTGAGAAACAGTTCCTGGCTGGCATTTCTGACTTCTAATCTGTACATGTGTGAAGTAAAATGGAAGCCAGTTAGATATAAAATGATAATGTATTATGATAAAGTTGGGTTTATTCCAAAAAACATGAAGTTAATATAGCACTGAAAGTCCATTCAATATAGCTCACCACATTAACAGAATACAATAAGAAAAGCAAATGATCATCCCCTCAGTGTAATAAATGCAGAAAAAACATTACAATAAAATTCAACTATCATGACAATAGTTTAATAAATGAGCTACAGATAGAAATTCCTTGATATATTAAAGATTTTCCCACCCCCAAAAAGAAGTCTTCAGTAAGCATGATAATTAATGATGAAATTATGAAGGTGCTCTCATTAAAGGAACAAGAATGTCTGCTATATTTGTATCAGTACTTTTATTCAGTCTTTTCCTAGAACTACTAGCCAGTTCATTCAGGAAAAAACAAAAAACATTGAAACTTCAAAAAACTGGAAAGAAGAAATAAATACATTATTATTCAGAGGTGACAAAACTGAGTACACAGAACACAAAAACCTTAAAAGAATCAAAAACTATTAGAATTAATAATCAATTTTATTTTCATATACTAATAAGCACCTAGAAAATAAAAATTCAAGATATTTCAATAGCAGCAAAACATTAAAAAACTTACAAATAATTCTAACAAAATATGGCAGGACCTCTAACAGAAAATCATTGCATATCACTGAGAGAAAATAAAGAAAGCAAATTAAATGTAAATAACTTAGAGAATATTTTTCTGTAACAATGTCAATTTTTTCAATATTGATTTATAGATCAAATGAAATCAAACCAAAATCCCAGCAGGGTTGTGTTTAGGTATAAATTAATAAACTCATCTTTTAATTTATATAGAAATGCAAAATTCCAAGAATGATAAAAACAATTTTGAAAGGAACAAACTTGAAGAATTTATAAATTGTGATACATAGGACAGAAAACAAACAAAATAAATAATATAGAATTCAGAGATCAATAGGTAGATCAAATTGATGAAAAAGCTATCTCAACAAAACAGAGAATATGTAAAATGAACACATTTTTACCCTGACCTCACACCTACATAAAAATCAATTCCAGAAAGACCAAAGAACAAATAACTGTTTGGAAGATAACAGACAAGACTATTTTTATGACCTTAGGGTAGGCAAAGATTTCTTAGTCATAGCACAATAACTAATTATAAAGGAAAAAGCTGATACATTTGATAACACTGAAATGAAAACATGACTAAAAAATACAACACCTAAAAACAGTAAAATTTATCTATTGTAGAATGATGGTTTCCTAGGAAGGGAAGGTATTGCCTGTGGGAAGCACAAGGAAGAGTTCTGAAAACCAACAATGTTCCATATCTTGATCTTGATCATGGTTTATCTAGGAATGCTCACTTTATAAAAAAGGGAGACAACTAAGAGTGGTTTCTTATGCACAAACATATCAGTTTATGTGATTCTTAAAATTTTAAAGTTTAAAAATGTTATCAAAGTATTGCTAGGAAAACTGTAGAAAATAGTTTTATTTCTATTTGAGGAAGAATTATCAACAGCTGCTATGCCTTCAAAAAGTATTCTGTATAAAATGTATAACAGAATGCTGCATAGTAGTAAATTACTTATTTTTTATCAATATCATAAGAGCACAAAAATATACAGTGAATAATATCACTTAGGATACTTTTAGCTGTATAAAAATGGCCAAAGAACATTGTATGCATGTTTGAAAATGTCACAATGAAACTCATTATTTTAAATAATTAATATATGATGAAAAAAGAAATTTAAAAAGAATCTGATTCAACTGAATTACACCAATAAGGAATTAATTATCTTCCAAAAGAATCCATGAGGTTGGCAATTCCAAGGTTGGTGAGTTTAATGCCTTAATACCATCTTCAAGGACCCAATTTTGTTTCATCTTACTTCCTTGTCAACTTCATGGAACACCTTTGTCTTGAAGCTTATGACTTAGCAAACACAAGATGTCTTCAACAGCTCCCAGCCTCATATTATCATATTATCATCCATAAGCAGAAAGGGAGATCTTTTCCATTGTAGAAAAAACAAAACATTTTTTTGAATCCCTCTAGCAGACTTTCCCTTATATCTCATTAGTTATAGTGGTGTAACATGCCCTTGCCTAAGCTAATTACAGGCAAGAGGAATAGGAGATTGCAGCAAATTATACAAATTCTATTAGAATCTATTCCTGAGGCACTAGGGGAAAAGTAGGTACCCATATAGAATTAGAATTCTAATAAAAAGGAAAAAAGGCAGAGGGATGGTTGTTGGGAAGGCAATGAAAAGCAAGTGCTATAACAGTCAACTGAATCATACCAAAGGAAGCACAACATAATTGATTCTTTGGTACCATTCATAGTATATGCAATGATACTAATTTTAAATATCTTTTCTGATTCCAGTATCTCTATACCTTGTAAGCATTATATAGAATTATACAAGAGATTGGTTTATTCATATTTTGAATATTATGATAGGTAACAAGCTAAATATAAAAATTTGCCTTATAACATTTTTTAAATGCTTGCTGGTTTGATGTTTTCCAGTAGTACATATATGGCTCCATCATCTATACCTTTTACAATAATAATACTGTGGCAATTATCAATCTTCACATTTGATAATAGGAACTATTTCCTATCAAGTGGTTTAGGCAGTATTTTCAGCATAAACAAACAAAAATTTCATTTTGTTTTCTACAAAAACAGAGAACAGGAAGGCAGAACAGGGGGTTGGTACCAGTGGGAGGGTGGAAGATGTGGGCATAGGGTATAGGAGGGTGAATATGGTGCCAGTACTGTGTACACATGTATGTAAATGTAAAAATGAGACCTCTTAAAAGTACTCCAGGAATGGGGAGAGAAGAGATAAAGGAAAATGATGGAGGGAGTGAGTCCAACTATGATATATTATAAGACCCAAATCAGTAAAATCAGAAACGCAAAAGAGGAGATAAGAACAAATACCAAGGAAAGCCAGGTTCTCATCAGAGACTACTTTGAGAACCTACATTCCAATAAATTTGAAAATCTTGAAGAAATGGACAAATTTCTAGATACTTATGATCATCCAAAATTGAACCAAAAGGATATTAACCACTTGAATTGACCTATACCATAAAATGAAATTAAAGCAGCAGTAAAGAGTATCCCAAAAAAGAAATGTCCAGTACCTGATGGATTCTCTGCTGAATTCTATCAGACCTTTAAAGAAGAACTGATACCAACTCTCCTTAAACTTTTTCATGAAATAGAAAAGTAAGGAACACTGTCTAACTCATTCTATGAAGCCCATATTACACTCATCACAAAAATAGACAAAGATACCTCCAAAAAGGAGAACTATAGGCCAATCTCCTCAATGAACATCAATGCAAAATTCCTCAATAAAACAATGGCAAAGTGAATTCGACAATGTATCAGAAAGATCATTCATCATGACCAAGTCAGCTTCATCCCAGGGATGCAGGGGTGGTTCAACAAACGCAAATCTATAAATGTAATACAGCACATTAATAGATGCAAAGAAAAAAACCACTTGATCATCCCAATTGATGCAGAAAAAGCCTTTGATATGATCCAACACCACTTCATGATAAAAGCTCTAAGAAAACTAGGAATAGAAGGAATGTATCTCAACATTATAAAAGCTATATATGACAAAACTATAGCCAACATCATACTTAATGGAGAAAAACTGAAACCATTTCCCCTAAAATCAGGAATGACAAGGGTGCCCCTATCCTCAGTCCTATTCAACATAGTCCTGGATTTCCTAGCCAGAGAAATAAGGCAAAAAGAATAAATAAAAGGAATGCAAATAAATAAAGCAACTGTCAAAATATCCCTATTTGCATGATCCTATATCTTAAAGACCCAAAAAACTCTACCTGAAAACTGCTAGACACCATAAACAGCTTCAGCAAAGGAGCAGGTTACAAAATCAACTTACAAAAATCATTAGCTTTTCTATACAACAACAAACAAACTGAGAAAGAATATATAGAAACAATTCCATTTCCATTTACAATAGTCTCAAAAAAAATCAAATACCTACAAGTAAACTTAACAAAGGATGTGAATGACCTCTACAAGGAGAACCATAAAACCCTGAAGAAAGAGATCAAGGAAGACTACAGAAGGTGGAAAGATCTTCCGTGATCATACATAGTAAAAATGGCTATACTACCAAAAAGAATCTACATGTTTAATGCAATTCCCATCAAAATCCCAATGACATTCATGACAGAGATTGAAAAATCTACCCTAAAGTTCATTTGGAAACACAAGAGACCACGAATAGCCAAGGCAATACTCAGCAAAAAGAGCAATGCTGGAGGTATCACAATACCTGACCTCAAACTATATTACAAAGCAATAGCAATAAAAACAGCATGGTACTGGCACAAAAACAGATATGAAGACCAGTGGAACAGAATAGAGGACCCAGATATGAATCTACATAGCTATGCCCACCTTATTTTTGACAAAGGCACCAAAATCATGCAATGGAAAATAGCCTCTTCAACAAATGTTGCTGGGAAAAGTGGTTATCTGCCTCCAGAAAACTGAAACTAGATACATGTTTATCACCCTGTACTAGTATCTAATTCAAAATGGATCAAGGACCTTATTATCAGACCTGAAACCTTGAAACTAGTACAGGAAAAAAGCAGGGAATACATTGGAAGCAATAGGCATAGGCAAGGACTTCCTCAGTAGAATACAAGGGGCTCATCAACTAAGAGAAAGGATCAACAAATGGTACTACATGAAATTTAAAAGCTTCTGTACAACAAAAGAAATGGTCTCTAAACTGAAGAGACCACCCACAGAATGGTAGAAAATATTTGCCAGCTATACATCAGACAAAGGACTGATAACCAGAATATACAGGGAGCTCAAAAAACTAAACTTCCCCAAAATCCTTGAACCAATAAAGAAATGGGCAACTGAACTAAATAGAACTTTTTCAAAAGAAGAAATTCAAATGGCCAAAAAACACATGAAAAAGTGCTCACCATCTCTAGCCATAAAGGAAATGCAAATCAAAACTACACTAACATTCCACCTCACTCCTGTTGGAATAGCCATTATCAAACATCACCAACAACAAATGTTGTGAGGATGTGGTGAAAAAGGAGCCCGCATACACTGCTGGTGGGAATGCAAGCTAGTACAAACACTCTGGAAAACAATATGGAGGCTTCTTAAAAAATGATCAGTTAGAGATGAATCAACATGGGTTGTAATACATGTGTACACAAAAGAAATGCTAGGAATATTTCTGCATAGCTATCCTTAATTCAACTAGCAGAAACACTTTGTCTTCCTTATTATGTTTATGTCTTTTCTTCAACAAAATTAGTGATAAGGGCAGAAAGGATCTGCCTGGAAGTGAAGGGGGAAGGGAGGAGAGGTTGGGAGAAGGGAGAAAGGGGGAGAAATGACCCAAACAATGTATGCACATGTGAATAAATGAATAACAATAATTTAAAAACTAAACAAAGATCTGCCATAGGATCCAGCAATCCCACTCCTAGGGATCTACCCAAAGGAATATGACTCAGGTTACTCCAGAGGCACCTGCACACCCATGTTTACTGCAGCACTATTCACAATAGCCAAGTTATGGAAAAAGCCAAGATGCCCCCTACTGATGAATGGATTAAGAAAGTGTGGTATTTATACACAATACAATGGAATTTTACTCAGCTATGAAGAATAATGAAATCTTATCATTCGCAAATAAATGGATGGAACTGGAGAACATCATATTAAGCAAAGTTAGCCAGGCTTAGAAAACCAAAAATCGTATGTTCTCCCTCATATGCAGACTTTAGATCTAAAACAAATGCAGTAATATTAATGGGCTTTGGTCACACACAAAGGGGAGAACCCATACAGGAGGAATAGGAAAGGTAGGAAACCCAAAATTTGAAAGTGTTTGATGTCCCCACTGCAGAGGAGCTAATACAGTAACCTTAAAACAACAGAGGTCAATATGCGTGGTGACTGGGAAGTAGTGAAGAGGTCTGTTAGAGATGAATCAATTTGGGTTGTAATACACTTGTGCATGGAAGCAATGCTAGGAATCTCTCTGTATAGCTATTCTTATCTCAACTAGCAAAAACGCTATGTCTTTCTTACTATTGCTTATGTCTACTCTTCAACAAAATTGGAGAAAAGGGCAGAACAGGTTCTGCCTGGAAGCAAAGTGGATCAGGGGAGATGGAGGGGGCAGGGGGGAGAACTGGCCCAAACAATGTATGCACATATGAATAAATGAATAAAGATAAATATGAGATATACAGTATGTTTTATATACACAGTGTCATATTTTCCCTGTATTTTAGAAGCATTTGTCACATATTTCAAACAATTTGTATGTTTTATAAGGTACATATTATTTCTTGTATTGAACAATTTAATTTTTGGTTCCTATATATGTCTTAATAGAATCTCTTCAATTTTAAATCATATTATCTCATAATGGTAGTCCTTTCTTCTCTTTCTTGTTTACTGCTCTTATTTTTGTATTTATTCTTCATGATCTTTTATGAGAATTGTGGGAGAATATTTGAACCTGTTACCTCTGTGATGAGGTCTCAGAGTAACAAATATGATACAACCAGGATATTGAATAATTTTAAACTGTAAGCAAAAGCTTCAAGAGTAAAATGAAGACTCTGCAACTCCTTAGCAGGAAAAGGAAGAAATTAGAAGGTCTCAGTTAGTGGATAAAACACAAATGTGAGTAAACCTCAGCATTTGGAAAAATTCTACAGGTCTATAAAGTTCACAAAGGAACTTTTGAAATAATGTATAAGCCATGGAGTATTACAGTTACTATGAGACAGTTTAGCTCAGATTCATGAATAAAATTTGAAAGACAAGTTATTTATAAAGACAATATCCTATCTTTTATAATACCAACAAAAGGAACCTTTACTGTACCCCTCATAACACTAGACATTTCTATTCCTATGCGAAAAGCTATTAGTGAGTATTAAATAATTAATAGTAAGAATATAGTTGCACCTTTGGCATATGGCCAAGTTTAAGCCATTAGCAAATCAAGTGTTTATGCCAAAAAAAATTCCAAGTATAGCATTCATTTGCTCTCTCGCTGTTCAGTAGTAACTCAAAAGTTTGCATTGGATTATTTCAGAAACATCATAACATCATAAGAATCTGAGGACTACAGTTATATCCTGAATATGTAAATTATTTGTAACATTTGGGGACCTCCAGGTATCCTAGAGATGTAAGCAATATTTGCTCTAGAAATAAATTGAAGAAAAATTATTTTATTTATT
Source organism: Castor canadensis (assembly GCF_047511655.1). NCBI lineage: Eukaryota > Metazoa > Chordata > Mammalia > Rodentia > Castoridae > Castor > Castor canadensis. Next base: position 72,338,742 of record NC_133400.1, read on the forward strand.
TTATTAATTTTTATTTTATACATATGTACATACAGTATTTGGGTCATTTCTCCACCCTTCCCCCCGCCCCCTCCTTTACCCCCCCTTACACCTTGCTACCTGGCAGAAACTGTTTTGTCTTTATCTCTAATTTTGTTGAAAAGAGAGTATAAGCAATAATAGGAAGGACCAAGGGTTTTTGCTAGGTGATATAACGATATCTATACAGATAGTTGACTTGCATTGATTTCCTGTGCATGTATGTTACCTTCTAAGTTAATTCTTCTTGAACTAACCTTTTCTCTAGTTCCTGGTCCCCTTCTCTTATTGGCCTCAGTTGCTTTAAAGTATCTGCTCTAGTTTCTCTGCGTTGAGGGCAACAAATGCTAGCTAATTTTTTAGGTGTTTTACCTATCCTCATACCTCCCTTGTGTGCTCTCGCTTTTATCATGTGATCAAAGTCCAATCCCCTTGTTGTGTTTCCCCTTGATCTAATGTCCGCATATGAGGGAGAACATATGATTTTTGGTGTTTTGGGCCAGGCAAACCTCACTCAGAATGATGTTCTCCAATTCCATCCATTTACCTACAAATGATAACATCTCATTCTTCTTGCCTGCATAAAATTCCATTGTGTATAAATACCACATTTTCTTAATCCATTCGTCAGTACTGGGGCATCTTGGCTGTTTCCATAACGTGGATATTGTGAATAGTGTTGCAATAAACATGGTGTGCAGGTGCCTCTGGAGTAACCTGTGTCACAGTCTTTTGGGTATATCCCAAGGAATGGTATGGCTGGATCATATGGTAGATCAATGTTTAGCTTTTTAAGTGGCCTCCACATATTTTTCCAGAGTGGTTATACTAGTTTACATTCCCACCAGCAGTGTACAAGGGTTCCTTTTTCCCCACATCCTCGCCAACACCTGTTGTTAGTGGTGTTGCTAATGATGGCTATTCTAACAGGGCTGAGGTAGAATCTTAGCATGGTTTTAATTTGCATTTCCCTTATTGCTCCAGATGGTGAGCATTTTTTCATGTGTTTTTTGGCCATTTGAACTTCTTCTTTTGAGAAAGTTCTGTTTACTTCACATCCCCATTTCTTTATTGGTCATTAATTTTGGGAGAATTTAGTTTTTTAAGTTCCCTATATATTCTGGTTATCAGTCCAATGTCTGATGTGTAGCTGGCAAATATTTTCTCCCTCTCTGTGGGTGGTCTCTTCAGTTTAGAGACCATTTCTTTTCTTCAGCAGAAGCTTTCTAGTTTTATGAAGTCCCATTTATCTATGCTCTCTCTTAGTTGCTTAGCTGCTGGAGTTCTTTGAGAAAGTTCATGCCTATCTATTAATTCCAGAGTATTTCCTACTCTTTCCTATACCAACTTTAGAGTTTGGGGTCTGATATTAAGATCCTTGGAACATTTTGAGTTAATATTGGTATAGGGTGATATACATGGATCTAGTTTCAGTTTTTTGCAGACTGCTAACCAGTTTTCCCAGCAGTTTTTGTTGAAGAGGCTGTCTTTTCTCCATCATATGTTTTTAGCGCCTTTGTCAAAGACAAGCTGCTTATAGTTGTGTGGCTTCATATCTGGGTCCTCTATTCTGTTCCACTGGTCTTCATGTCTGTTTTTGTGCCAGTACCATGCTATTTTTATGGTTATTGCTTTGTAATATAGCTTGAAGTTGGGTATCATTGTTCTTTTGACTGAGCTTTGCCTTGGCTATTCATGGCCTCTTGTGTTTCCATATAAATTTAATAGCAGTTTTTCAATCTCTTTGATGAATGTCATTGGGATTTTGATGGGAATTGCATTAAACATGTAGATTACTTTTGTGAGTATAGACATTTTTACTATGTTGATTCTACCAATCCATGAGGATGGGAGATCTCTCCACTTTCTATAGTATTCCTCAATCTCTTTCTTCAGAAGTTTATAGTTTTCCTTGTAGAAGTCATTCACAACCTTTGCTAGGTTTCCACCTAGGTATTTGATTTTTTTTTTGAGGCTATGGTAAATGGAACTGTTTTCATATATTCTTTCTCAGTTTGTTCATTTTTAGTGTATAGAAATGCTAATGATTTTCCTATGTTGATTTTATATCCTGCTACCTTGCTATAGCTATTGATGGTGTCTAGGAGCTTCTGAGTAGAGTTTTTTGGATCTTTAAGGTATAGGATCATATCATCTGCAAATAGGGATATTTTGACAGTTTCTTTACCTATTTGTATTTCTTTTATTCCTTCTTCTTGCCTGACTGCTCTAGCTAGAAATTCAAGTACTATGTTGAATAGAAGTGGAGATAGTGGGCATCCTTGTCTAGTTCCTGATTTTGGAGGGAATGGTTTCAGTTTTTCTCTGTTAAGTATAATGCTGGCTGTAGGTTTGTCATATATAGCTTTTACAATGTTGAGGTACTTTCCTTGTATTCCTAGTTTTTTAGAGCTTTTATCATGAAATGGTGTTGGATTTTATCAAAGGCTTTTTCTGCATCTATTGAGACGATCAAGTGGTTTTTGTCTTTGCTTCTGTTAATGTGGTTTATTATGTTTATTGATCTTCATATGTTGAACCACCCCTGCATTCCTGGGTTGAAGCCTAATTGGTCATGGTGAATGATCTTTCTGATGTATTGTTGAATTCGGTTTGCCATTATTTTTTAGGATTTTTGGAACAATGTTCATTAAGGAGATTGGCCTATAGTTCTCCTTTTTCCAGGTGTCTTTGCCTGGTTTTGGGATAAGTGTAATGCTGGCTTCATAAAATGTGTTAGGCAGTTTTCCTTCCCTTTCTATTTTGTGGAACAGTTTAAGGAGGGTTGGTATCAGTTCTTCTTTAAATGTCTGATAGAATTCAGCAGAGAAGCCATCAGGTCATAGACTTCTCTTTTTGGGTTGACTCTTGATTGCTGCTTCAATTTCATTTTGTGTTAAAGATCTATTCAGGTGATTAACATCTTCTTGGTTCAGTTTTGGATGATCATATGTATCCAGAAATCTGTCCATTTCCTTAAGATTTTTTAATTTATTTGATAGGTTCTCAAAGTAGTCTCTGATGATTTCCTGGACTTCCATGGTGTTTATTGTTTTCTCCCCTTTTGCATTCCTGATTCTACTAATTTGGGTTTTTTTCTCTCCTCATTTTAGTCAGGTTTGCCAGGGGTCTGTCAACCTTGTTTATTTTTTCAAAGAACCAACTTTTTGTTTCATTAATTCTTTGTATGGTTTTTTTGGTTTCTATTTCATTGATTTCAGCTCTTATTTTTAATATTTCTCTCCTTCTATTTGTTTAGGGATTTGCTTGTTCTTGTTTTTCAAGGAGTTTGTGATATATCATTAGGTCATTGATTTGGGATCTTTCAGTCTTTTTAATATATGCACTCATGGCTATAAACTTTCCTCTCAGGACTGCCTTTGCTGTGTCCCATAGGTTCCAGTAGGTTGTGTTTTCATTTTCATTGACTTCCAGGAACTTTTTAATTTCTTTTTATTTCATCAATGACCCATTGTTCATTAAGCAATAAGTTATTCATTTTCCAGCTGTTTGTATGTTTTTTGTCTTTACTTTTGTTGTTGAGTTCTAGTTTTATTGCATTGTGATCAGCTAGAATGCATGGTATAATTTCTGTTTTCTAATATTTTCTGAGGCTTGCTTTGTGCCCTAGGATATGATCTATTTTGGAGAAGGTTCCATGGGCTGCTGAGAAGAATGTATAGTGTAGAAGTTGGATGAAATGTTCTGTAGACATCAACTAGGTCCATTTGATCTATGGTATATTTTAGATCTAGGATTTCTTTATTGATTTTTTGTTTGGATGACCTATCTATTGATGACAAGGGGGTGTTTAAGTCTCCCACAACCACTGTGTTGGCATTAATATATGCTTTTAGGTCCTTCAGGGTATGTTTGATGAAATTGGGTGCATTGACATTGGGTGCATATAGGTTGATAATTGTTATTTCTTTTTGGTCTATTTCCCCTTTTATTAGTATGGAATGTCCTTCTTTATCTCATTTGATCAATGTAGGTTTGAAGTCTACTTTGTCAGAGACAAGTATTACTACTCCTGCCTGTTTTCAGGGCCACTGGCTTGGTAAATCTTCTTCCATCCTTTCATCCTAAGCCTATGCTTCTTTCTGTCAGTGAGATGGGTCTCCTGTAAGCAACAAATTGTTGGATATTCCTTTTTAATCCAGTTCTTCAAACGGTGCCTTTTGATGGGGGAATTAAGTCCATTAATATTAAGTGTTAGTTCTGATAGGTATGTGGTGATTCCTGTCATTTAGTTGTCTTAGTTGTTTGATGGTTTGATTGTGTGTACCTAAGTTGAAGTTACTCACTACTTTCTTGCTTTTTCTTTTCCTGTAGTTTGGTGCTGCCTGCCCTTTCATGGTTATGTTGAGTTTCACTTTCTGTGTGCAGAATTCCTTGAAGAATCTTTTGTAGTGGTGGCTTTGTGGTCACGTATTATTTTAGTTTCTGCTTATCATGGAAGATTTTTATTGCTCCATCTATTTTGAATGATAGTTTTCCTGGGTAGAGTATCCTAAGGTTGAAGTTATTTTCATTCCATCCCCAGAAGATCTCACCCCAAGCTCTTCTTGCTTTTAATGTTTCTATTGAGAAGTCTGCTGTGATTTTGAAGGGTTTACCTTTGTATGTTTTTTTTTTCTCTCTCTTACAGCCTTCAGTATTTTTTCTCAGGTCTCTGTATTTGTTGTTTTAATGATAATATGCTGTGGGGTAGTTCTATTTTGGTCTGGTTTGTTCATGTTCTGTAGGTCTCTTGCATCTGTATGAGAATAGATTTCTCTAGATTTTGGAAATTTTCTGTTATTTTGTTGAATATATTACACATTTCCTTTGCTTGCACCTCTTCTCCTTCTTCAATGCCCATGATTCTCAGGTTTGGTCTTTTGATGGAGTCAGTGAGTTCTTGCATTTTCTTTTCACAGGTCTTGAGTTGTTTAACTAATCGTTGTTCAGCTTTTCCTTTAATTACCACTTCATCTTTGAGTTCTGAGATTCTGTCTTCTGTTTGTTCTGTTCTGCTGGATTGGCCTTCCATTTTGTTTTGCAATTCTCTTTCATTCTTTTTTCTGAGGTTTTCCATATCCTGAGTTTCTTTCTCTTTAATGTTGTCTATTTTCGTCCTGCATTCATTTGTGTCTTTATTAATCATGTTCTTTGTTTCGCTTTGGTGTTTATACAGTACTTTTATGGTTTCTTTTATTTCCCTTGTGCTTTTTCAAATTCTGTATTTTTGTTGTCTTGGAATTTTTTGAGTGTCTCCTGTACATTTTGGTTGACCATATGGTGTCATCCATATGGTCATCTCCATTAAATTCTCATTGATTACCTACAGGATTTCTTCTTTTAAATTATTCTTGTGGGCTTCATTGTTTTCTTTGGCATAGTTTATCTTCATTTGGTTGGAGTCTTAATCTGAGTATCTGTTTTCTTCATTTCTCTCTGGTTCCTGTACTAATTTGTTGCTGTGGGGAAACTGTTTTCCCTATTTTTTCTGTCTTCCCATCATCGCCCTTGGTGTTGTTATTGTCCCTGTAGTGTGTGCAATTAAGTATTTTCTAGCTTGTAATAATAACAATGGTGATATTTAGAATGGAAGGGTGAGAGGAGAGGGAAAGCAAAGAAATTAAAGAAAAAATGAAAAACAAATAAACAAACAAAAACAAAACAAAACAAACAAACAAATTGGTAGTGTACTAATCAACAGTAAGTTAAACAGGCATTGGAGAGACAGAGAGAGGATTGAAAAAAAAATCTCCAAGCTCAAATGCAATAAAGTTTCAGTCTTAATAATTTTGGTGCTAGTACCCCAGCCTCCAATCCTGGAGATTGTGTCTCAGAAGTAGTTCTGTCATTGTCTCATCAAAGGGGAAAAAAAACAAATAAAACAAAACAAAACAAAAACACCACAAAGTGTCCCAAGTTCAAATGCAATACAGTTTCAGTCTTAATAATTTTTGTGTTATTTCCTCAGCCTCCAATCCTAGAGATAGTGTCTCAGAAGGAGTTCTGTCATTGTCTCATCAAAGGGAAAAAACAAATAAAACAAAACAAAACACCACAAAGTGTCCCAAATTCAAATGCAATACAGTTTCAGTAAGTTTTTCAGCATGCAGGTGTAGTTCAGTTGTTGTCTCATCAAAGGAAGAGAGAAAAAAAAAAAGAGTCTGGAGACTGTTCTGTGAATGGCTATCTGAGGCTGCAGCTCACCTGCCTGCTGCTGTCAGCCTGCTGTTGCTGGAAGCTTTATTTATGCAAATCTCAGGAGTGAGATTAATACTCACCTAGCCCCACAGGCTATGTTTACTTAGAGTTCTCCTGGGCACAACTGCCACTGCTACAAGCTTTCCCCTTTCCAAGCACACTGAGGGAGTTGACACTGCACCTGCTTTCTCAGGCTGGCATGTTTATTTACAGTTCTGTGAAGGATTTCCCCTCTCCCCTTTCAGTGATCAGGGAACCCCACCCTCTTTGCTTCATGTCTTTTTTTTATTGCTTATTATTCATTTCTCTTTTTTCCCTGGGTGGGGGTCAGTCTGTCCAGGGAGCTATGCTGATCTGGCCCAGGGTTGTCTGTGGGAGTGCTGCATGCCACTTAGCTCACCTCGTGGTCCACATCTTCCCAAGCCATCTTGGCACTGGCATCTGGCGGTGGCCAGGAGCCTTCTTGATTTCTCCATTTAATGTGAAGTGGTGATGGTATGCATGGGATGAGGGTGTGGAGGAGTCAAACTTTTGCCTCTTCTTGGTGTTTTTTCCTGCAAGGTGTATCTCCAGCGTCTCTCTAAGATTTTACTTTAGGAAGCACACTTTTTGCTTCCTCCCTCTAGCCACCATCTTGGAATTCCCCAAGAAAAATTATTTAAAAATAAGAGATTCACATTGAGCTTTTCCATCTAGCCTGCTGTTTGACAGAAGATCCTTGTCTTGATCTTTCTTTACACTGCATTGATTCCTGACCACAATCCAGTTTCACATTAGTAATGAATTTGAAAGGACTGACTTTTTAAAAAATTTGAAAAAATGTAGCTTAGGGTGGAAATACAAAATAGATGAATGCAGTGAATTGAGTCAAAAATATTTTATATTTGTCTTGTACTTCCCTTTTCATGTCATATATCACATTTTATTCTTACTAGAACTTTATAAGGTAGTGAAGGAGGTAACTTTTATATTTCTTTATAGGAAGAACTAGGTAATAAAGAAACTGAATGGAAGGCAACCCAGGATAGTAACATTGGTAACTGGAATCCAGTTCTCAAGTTTTTTTCATTCAGATTTTGGTTCCTTCAGATATCACACTTTCTATCTCAGCTTGCATAATCTGAAAGAAATTGGATTGCTTATTTAAAACTGAAACTGAGCTATCACAACAGTTCTTGACTTCTCTGGACTCCTGATGTCACTTCTGTTGTCAGAGACTCTGAAACTTCTCAATGACAGGAAGTTACCAAAAGGGGCTAGAGAATGTTTCCAGTAGGACAGAACTAATAACTACAGGTTTTGGAGAAATGACAATAATAGCCTAAGTTGAAAATGTATTCATAGTTTAATAATTGTTCCAAGTTTTACTTGTGATATATTTCTCTATTTAAATTTAAAAAATGTTTTTTTATCCACAAAGTGACTAATTTAATACTTATCCTTTGGGGGTATTATTATTATTATTATTATGTGCCAAAAGTTGAAATAAATCTTCTTTCACTTGTCATTTTCAACAGGTTGCCTATTATCCTTTTAATAATTCCATTTCAGCTTTTTATAGATTAAAATAATCCTCTGATTTTTCATAGGAAACCAATCTCTTTTTAATGTTTTTATAAATAGAATTAATGCATTTTTTCCAAAGGAACCAAAATGTATTTGATCTATAATCTGTAGGTTTAAAACATAAAGCAGTCTGCCTGGGGGTTGTCTGTATTTGGTCCAGGACACTTTTGAAATTGAACCTAACTGAGATCAAATAAGAAGCTCTGCCTACTCATGTTCTTTCTGTTAAAGCTCCAGGAAACCTAACATTTGGAGGAAAAAAAAAGAGTACCCACTATGTCCTTAAAGAACAAAGAATTTTGGTATTGAACTTCTGTTTATATGTAGTCTTTGGTCTCTTCTCATTTTGGAGGATGTCTAGAAACTAGTGTAATGATTTATTTCCTCTTGAATGAAAATCCATTTTCAGTCATTACATTATCCTTTTTCATTTTATCACATCCAAACACTTAGTTATAGGGAGTATAGTGTTTACCACAGCACCTACACTCTGTCAAATGTCACACATTAAAAATAAGAAAAATCCTTTAAATCTGCCTTAAAGTCAGCATGTAATATGAATATGAAGCATTATGTGGTTACTTTTCTACATATTAAATTTTAGAACCACTGGAATACCAAAAAAAATGAATCAAGAGAAATACTATGTGAAAAAGTGTAGGCATCTGAACTAAGCTGCATTTAAGAAAACCTTAAGTCCCTCTGATGCTGATGCTGGGAGAACCTGAAGTGTGTGGAATCATTCCTAGTATGGAGAAAAACTATCCTTGCTTAGAGGTAAACAGATGTTAGTACTAGGATTAGCCCTGATTTTTTTTAAGCTATAAGGAAAGGTACTAAATATTGGAAATTAATATAAAATGGAAATGTTCTCTTTGAAGTTATGTAGGCTTATTATTTAAAGTTAAAGATAAGATGAGAAGAGGGTGGGATAATATGATAGAAGACGACAAAAAAAAATAGAAGGCATGGATATGTTTCTCCAGGTCAAGCACTGCAACTCTTCTTAATTTCCAGTCCAGAATGCCTATCCAAACCCATACCTGGCTCCTATGGCATTCCAATAAACATTTGCTAAATCCTGGTGAGTTTTGTGTTATGGTCTCTCTTGTCTATATAATAAAACAAAGAGAAAAGACAGGGAATATCTAAGTAAAATTTTGGCTCTAACAGTCTGTGAATTCTTGCTAGATCTCATTCTAAGTCTATCAGTGTCATAGGTTAAAAGCTGAAAACATGCCTTAGTTCTACTTAAGAAAACTGCCCATTTCATCAAATTGGTGAATTTCACAAACTTTACAATTTGCTATCTTCACCAAAATTCTTTTTCTGAAGTTAATTTTTTGACATAATCCAGGCAGATAATGATGACAGTGGCTCTCAAAGCTGCTAGTAAATCAGAATTCCTGGGAAGCTGTTTATCTCCCCAGACTGACTGAATCAAAAGCTCTAGGGAGAGGAATCTAGAAGTTTATTTGCAAAAAGCTTCCCAAGTGATTCTAATAAGCTGCTTCGTTGAGTCTCATCGTTTAAAATTGCACAATTATATGGTATATGCACTTTCTTCTTATATGCCATATGTTAGCATGTATGTTAGCAAAATCCCTTTTCCTTTTTATCACTTTTTGTTTATATATCCCTTTGCTTTTACATTTTTAAAGAGAACATTTTAAACACACAGTGTTCAGCAAATAGTAATACCCAAGTACCCTTCAATTATCAATCCTCTGCCAGTCTTATTTCATCTACACTACCATTCCCACAGATTATTTTAAATCAAATCTCAGAGGGAGCAAATATTTTTTGAATCATGATTTTAAAAAAGGGCTCTACTCAGGCTGGGAGTATAGCTTAAGTGGCAGAGTACCTGTCTAGTGAAAGGCCCTGCATTCAAACCCCAGTATGGGAAGGAAGAAAGACAGGAAGGGAGGGAGGGAGAGACGGAGGGAGGGAGAATGGGAAGAGGGAGGGAGAAAGGGAGGAAAGGGGTCTTCTCAAAATAATGTCACGTCCTAACATTGTGGAGAACGAGGCTTGCATGACCTAATTCCTTAACCTACCTACTCTGGGATGAGTGAGATAGGCCAGGTAATGGCTCATGAAAGCCATTAGCAGTGGTAGCAACTTCTCTTCAGAGCCACTGTTGTTGACATTTCTAAGGTTAACATTATTCCCTGTCACATCCTTGAGCAGACCCAATGTAGTACTTTACTCCGTTGAGAGAAAATACTGTTTTTAAAGATAAAAATTGACATTTTCTATTCAGTTACTTTGTATTATAGTTTGGGCCTATTTAATTTATCACAATAGGGCAAAACATGATACTTATGATATCTTTTCTGATAGAATAGATTATCTCCTCTTCTGTGATTAAAAGAACGTTGTTTTTTTTCTTTAAGCTAAGGTTAAGGCCTTAACCATTCATTTATCAGTTACTCAAACTACAAACAATTTATCAATGTATGTTTTCTTCTATGAAGGGAAAAATGTTTTCTTAATGAAAGGTGTCAGACTCAAATTCAACTTCATGAGCTCAACCCATAAACTATTTCCTAACCATTTTTAAGTTTCAACTTCTAAACACAGTCAGATCAACTTACAAAGTTAAAATTTTATGTGGTTTTTCAAGGGTAGGGTGGCCTGGTATTCCTTGTTTGGGATTTATCTTTATTGGAATGCAATTTATTAATCTGTCCAAGGAGCTGAAGCACTGAAATGCTATCCTAAACATGAGTTCCTCTATGCCAAACTTGACTATATGTGACTGTTCTGTGCTTTCTCCACAACCATAAAAAATCCTAGTTTCAGTAAATGTGAGTCATTAATGTTGGGGAAAAATTTTAAAAGAGTGGAAGTGTTGGGAACAGAAAAGAAAAGTAAAAGGATAGTTTAACTGGAAGAAAAAGGTTTTAAAAAGTTTAAAGAAATAAACAGATATTACATGATCTTAATCTGTTAGAAAAGTGAGAGTTAGCTCATGTATGTAAGAGGTAATAACTTGTTATTCAGGATTGTGCCTCAGGAGAAACATAGTGGGATCTAAAGGATGGATTAAAAACTACTAATACCTGTTTGAAAGGCCAGACAATGGAAATTAAATGTATCTTAGTATGTAAATTACCTACAATAAAGCAAAACAAATTAAAAATTATTTCAAACTACCAGGTACATAGAATATTTCCACTTAGCTAGAGACAGTGAATGGAAAGTAGTTCTATGTGGAGGTGTTACTAAATTGAGATAAATAAAATGTCACATATATAAATTTTCTTTAGTACACTATCTTAATTATTTCATTTCTGTGGACAAAAATAAACTGCTTTCAATGCTTTACTGGACATGGTGGCTTCTAAATCATTAATGACTATATTATGCTATCAAAATATTCTTCAGGGTTTCAAAACCTAAGGAAATGTTCTAATAAAATAAACATTAGGTAACAAATACGTGCACAAATGAGATACTGTCTCTTTTGGATCTCTTCTTCAATTACAGCTTCAAGGGTTGTCAGTGGTGGGTGGATTCCAGGATCCCAAATTGGAGGAGTCCTTGGTATCTAACACCAAGTACTGTCTGTATACAGTTCACTTTCTTTGTTAGCAAGACAGGAAGTAGTGCCCCCTTATTCAAGTACATTCCAAGTGAACTAACTCTCAGACCCAATACACTAACCAATTATAGCAACAAATAGTGTCTGCACTAGCATTATTTATAGGATACACTGTTAGCACTGTTATTCTTTAAATCTTTGTTCTCAGTGTTAGAAAATGGCTTTTCTAACAGCCAAACTATTAGTTAAGCTAGAGAAGTATCCTCAACACAAATATCTATGAAGAAAGTTCTTGTGAGAATGTACATACTTTTAAAACATAAAACATTTTGAAAATAGTCCAATCACTATAGTTGTAATAAAAGATTTAGAATTCTAAGATCATTCTAAAATTTTAATCCCTTTTCTTCATTCTTTCTTTGTACTCTCTTTTAACCTTTCTGTAATTTTGTCAACTCTTAGGTTTCTAGTTAAACCCCAAAATGAAGAAAACAGACAATTAATGGCCCTATCAACAGTAATAGTTATAAAAGTTAGTGTGACACTTTTAATTTGGTTAGTGTCTCATTTACCCTGCCTTCCATCTTTTGAAATCATAAATCCTAAACCCCTCAGAATGCAAGTGTAGCCACAGATGGAAGGAGTTTTTATTTCCCTTGAGAACTGAGAAGGTGACGTCATTGTACAATGGGAAAGAACAGAGTGAATCCAGTGTGCACCATTTAACTCAATAGGTCCCTGGTGAGGCACTTCATTCGCTGGTGCACACTGATGGCAGAAATCTGCTTAGCACAGCAATATGTCAGCCATTTGTGAGGCACTATGTCAGCAAATACTTAAGGCCATGGAAAAACTGAAGTCAATGGAATCAGGTTGTGTACGTGACTCAGATTCAAAGCTTCAGAATCACAGTTTTAAACTGTGTGCAGATACAGAAGGTAAAATAGTAGTGAGGTATGTAAGGAGGTTTTTCTCCATTTCTCATGTGTGTATGGCTTTAGGTTTATTTTTATTAGCAGAATATTATCAAGTTTATTAGAATATAATTAACAAAAATTGTACATATTTACAGTGTACATATGTAAACATTGGGGAATTTGTTAAGCTAATTAATATATTCATCACCTCACAGATTTAAATCTGTGCAATATGAACATTTTGCAATATGAACATTTTGCAATATGAACATTTTAGATCTGTTCTATTAGCAATTTGCAAGTATATAGAACATTAGTTTTAACTACAGTCTCCATGCTGTACAACAGATCTCCAGAAACTTGTTATCTTATATAAGTGAAACTTTGAACACTTTAGCCAACATTTCTTTCCCATTCCCAGCCCCTGGCAACACATACTCTACTACTATGTGTTCAACTTTTTAAACATTCCACATATAAATAAAATCATGCATAACAAAGGAAACAGTCAACAGTGTGAAAAGAATTTTTGGAATGAGGGACATGTTTGAAAGCTGTAAGTCTGACAAGATGTTAATATCCAAAATATATATGGAACTCAATAGCAAGAAAATACCCAATTTAAAAAAAGACAAAGACCTGAATAGACATTTCTCAAAAGAAGACATACAAATGGACAATAGAAATATGAAAAAATGCTTATAAATATTATCAGGGAAATAAAAATTAAAACAATAATGAAATATTACTTCACACCTCTTAAGAAGCATGTTTTCAGAAAGACAGAAGATAACAAGTATTGGTGATGATGTGGGAAAAAAAGAATCCTTATCCATTGATGGTAGAAATTTAAATTAGTACAGCCGTTATGGAAAATGGTATAAACATTCTTCAAACAATTAGAACTAGAATTACAATATGATCTGGTAATCACACTTCTGGGTGTACATCCAATGGAAACCAAATCAGAGACACTGCATGTCTCTTGTAGCATTATTCACAATAGCCATTTCTTGGCTATTGTGCCCCTGAAGGATGAACAGATAAAGAAATGGTTAAAAGAAGATATCAAAAAGTTCTTCAAATTTAATGAAAATGAAAGCACAATCCACCAGAACCTATGGGACACAGCAAAGGCAATGCTAACAAGAAGATTATAGCCATGAATGCATATAATAACACAGAAATCTCAAAAAATGGCATAAAGCTGCATCTCAAACTCCTAGAAAAATAAGAAAAAAACAAACCCCAAACTAGCAGAAAGAGAGAAATAATAAAAACAAGGGCTGAAATCAATGAAATAGAGATTAAAAAAAAACATACAAAGAATCAATGAAACAAAAAGCTGGCTCTTTGAAAAAATAAATAAGATTGATAAATCTCTAACAAGTCTGACTAAAAGGAACAGGTAAAAGACCTAAATTAATAAAATAAAAAATAAAAAAGGAGAGATCACAACAAACACCAAGGAACTTCAGGGAATCATTAGGGATTATTTTGAAAACCTATATTCTAATAAATTAGAAAACTAGAAGAAATGGACAAATTTCTAGATACATATGACCAATCAAAATTAAACCAAGAGGACATAAATCACTTAAATAGATCTATAATAAGCAATGAAATTGAAACAGCAATAAAGAGTCTCCCAGAAGAAAAGTCAAGGACCTAGAGTATTAACTGATGAATTCTATCAGTCAGTCTTTTCCATGACATAGAAAGGAAAGGAACACTGCCAAACTCATTTATGAAGCCAGTATCATATTCATCTCAAACCATACAAGAACACAACAAATGAAGACAAATACAGGCCAATCTCTTTAATGAACTTATAAGTAAAACTTCTCAATAAATACTGACAAATGAAATTCAACAACATATAAAAAAGATCATACACCATGATCAAGTCGACTTCATCACAGAGATGCAGGGATGATTCAACATACACAAACCAATAAATGTAATACAGCATATTAACAGAAGCAAAGACAGAAGACAAATAAATGATCATCTCAATACAACAGATGCAGAGAAAGCCTTCAACAAAATTCAATATTCTTTCATGATAAAAGCTCTGCTGAAACTAGGAATAGAAGAAATGTACCTCAACATAATGAAGACTATATATGAAAAGCCTATAGCCAACATCATAGTAAATGGGAAAAAACTGAAACCATTTCCTCTAAAGTCAGGAATGAGACAAGAGTGTCCACTCTTGCCACTCTTATTCAACATACTCTTGTAATTCCTTGCCAGAGCAATAAGACAGGAAGAAGAAACAAAAAGAATTCAATAGGAAAGGAAGAAGTTAAACTATCCCTATTTGTGGATGACATGATCTTATACCTAAAATAAAAATTGATGGGAAGACTGGATATCTGCTTGCAGAAAACTGAAACTAGATCCATGCTTTTCCCCCTGTACAAATATCAACTCAAAGTGGATTAAGGCCCTTAATATAAGATATGAAACTTGCAATGTATGAGCACAGCATACATTGGAACTTACAGGCATAAGCAATAACTTGGTAAATAGAACTCAAATGGCTCAGCAACTAAAAGAAAGGACAACAAATGGGACTACATGAAACAACAAAATAAATGGTCACCAAATTGAAGTTGACAGCTATACATCTGATAAGGGATTAATAACCAGAATATACAGGGAGCTCAAAAACTAAACTCCCTCCAAAATCAATGTTCCAGTGAAGAAATGAGCAAATGAACTAAACAGAGCTTTTTCAAAGGAAGGAGTCCAAATGACAAAAAAAAAAAAAAAAAAAAAAAACCACAAAAACATACTCAACATCCATGGCCATAAAGGAAATGCAAATCAAAACCACATTAAGATCCCACTTCACTCCTGTAGGACAGCTGCAATCAAGAACACAAACAACAGCAAATGTTGTCAGGGATGTGGGAAAAAGGAACCCTCATACACTGTTTGGTGGGAATGTAAATTAATATAACCACTACGGAAAACAGTATGGAGGCTCCTCAAAAAACTAAAAATAGAACAACCATATGATCCAGCAGTGCCACACCTAGGGATATACCTGAAGGACTGTAGGTCAGGTTACAATAAAGACACCTGCACACCCGTGTTTATTGAAGTATCACTCATAATAGCTAAGCTACAGAAACAGCCAAGATGCCCCACAACTGAGGAATGAGTTAAGAAAATGTGGTATTTATATACAATGGAATTTTATTCAGCCATAAAGAAGAATGAAATTTTGTTGTTTTGCAGGTCAGTGGGTGGAAGTGGAGAACATCATCTCAGGTGAAGTTAGCCAGGTTGAGAAAGCCAAGGGCTGCATGTTTTCTCTCATATGTGGAAGACAGGCCCAATAATTTGTATTGGGCAACATTATGAAGAACAGGCCCTGCTAATGGGAGGTCACTAATGGGAGAGGGAGGGTAAAAAAGGAAATGAAGAAGGCAAATATGGTTGAATTACTTTCCTTATAAGAATAAATATAGAATTTTTAAATATGTTGAAATCACCACAAGAAGGGGCTTATAGTAGAAAGGAGAAAAAGAGGGGGTGGAGTGGGTGGTAAGGGAGGGGGTGGGGGCAGGGGGGAGCAATGAACCAAGCCTTGTATGCACATATGAATTATAAAAGAAAAATGAAAAAAAAAGAATGTTAATAAAAGTAAAACATTGTTAAAATAAAAAAAAAAAGAAAGGAGAAAAAGGAGATGAATCAATTCGGTGTATTATACATATATACATGGAAATGTCACAATGAAACTCCCTGCATAGCTTTCTTTTTTTTTTCTTTTGAATGAGAGAACATTTATTGAGTGCTAACCAGTGTTGGGCATGGAGCCAGGTGATTCCAGACACATTTTCTGGTTTCAATGGTTTTCCCAAGCTCTGGTATTACAGACATTCTCCAATTGCAAGATGGTAGATAAGAACCATGTAGGATATGTCTATATAGCTATCTTATACAAACAAAAATGTCTTTTTTTTCAAAAATGAAGAACAGGAAGGTAAAAGAGATCTTGTCTGGGTGTTGGCAGGACCAGTGGGAGTGGGAAGATATAAGGAAAGGGTATGGGAGGATGAATATGGTAGAAATATTAGGTACTCATATAAGAAAATGGAAAAACGAGACCTCTGAAGTAGTTATAAAAATGGGGGGGGGATAAAGGAGAATGGTGGAGCGGGTGAATTTAACTAAGGTATACTGTATGTACTTTTGTAAATGTCACATTGTACTCCCAGTACAACAATAGGGTGATAATAAAGAACGAAAGTAGTGTGTGTGTGTGTGTGTGTGTGTGTATGTGTGTGTGTGTGTGTATGTGAGAGGGAGAGAGAGAAAGAGAGACTATTAAGGTCAGCCTTAATAAAAAGAAGACAATCTAGAGCTGGTGAAGTGGCTCAAGTAGTAGAGCGCCTGTCTAGCAAGTGTGAGGCCCTGAGTTCAGACTCCAGTACTGCCAAAAAAAAAGAGGAAGACAAATCTGTAGTTTGTAACAACATAAATACCCTTAGCATAAATATTATGCTTATTGAAATAAGTCAGGCACAGAAACAGAAATGCTGTATTACATACTTTCAAATGAATAAAACAATGCTTTATTTATTTACGTCTAAACACAAATCAACAGTTGTACATCCTAATTCTTTCCCTCTCTCCCTATCTCTTCTGCCTTTACTTTTCCCTTTGATGTGTAGACTTGATCTATAAAAATCATAGGAAAGAACAGAAGAAATTATATAAAGGTCAATGCCATCCTCACCCATACTCTTCCTATCTACCTCTCCTGTTTACTTTTGTCTATAATACTTATGATCATCTGACATATTTTATATTTTACCTATATCATTTATTACCCATTTTCTTCTAGAAGAAGGTATGTTTTGAGAGCAGGGATCCTTTATTCCTTTTATGTACTAGTTCAATACTAGTTATGTAGAACAGAGCCTTACACATAGTAAATATTCAATAGAAAATAGATTTGTTGATTAAACAAACAAACATTGTTTGCTAAAAGTGACATTGTGGTGTGGGAGGAAAATTAAGATTGCAAGTATGCAAAAATAAGAAAGAGTGGGAAGTCGTGGCCATAATTAGCTCCAAGGAAGGTTGTGAAAGCTGTGAAAATTTATCTTTAGTGCTCCTCCATTTTCACAGGTCACTACACTCCCTTTGGCTTCAGCTCTTCCTTGCTTTAACCTGTAGTACCCAGCACCTAAATTTAAGAAGTGCTCAGTGTGTCTGTCCTCAGCATTGCAGCAGTCATTTTATGTATTTGTCTAATTGTCACAAAAATCCTGTATGATCAGAATTTGATGTAGAGATAAGAAAATAAATTTTATGTGAGATTATGTGAATGTGAATATTCAATGAGTTAATATATGCTAAATGATTAGAATACCAGGCTCTAAGTGCTATATAAGTACTTGGTACCACCATTATTATTATCATTATTATTATTTTATCTCTACTTTGGTAATAAGAAACTGAGACTCAGAGTGTTACTGAGTTGGTGAACAACATACAAAGTAGAATCAAAGAACCTGGATTATCCAAATCAATGTGATTCCTAATCTGCGATTTTTCTGCTAGTTGACATTCATATTTGCTGGCTGCTCAAACTATTGACCTAGTGTTACTATCAAGTCTGACCTCTGACTGAAACTATGCCCTGAGTTATCATGAGCAGAACTATTCCCATCAAAATTCATTGGCCCCTGGATCATTCCTTCGGAATGCAGATCTTTGTTGATACAACAACCAATCTGGGCTCGTATTCTACATGTAATAATGTTTCATTTGCAATCTTCTCTAATAATGTACTTTGTCTAAGTCAAGAAATCAATTTAATTTTATTTAGCCTAGAGTTTTCTCATGTATTTGACAACAAAATTCTGTTTTTAAAACAGATCCACCATTACCCTAAAAGGGCACTTTAGGAAATGTTACCTTAATCTCATAAAACAGATTTGATGCTGAGAACTTCAGACTACGGGAGATATTTTGTTGTAGGGAGTTTGCTTTATGTTGACAATGTGCCATATTTCAGCAATTCTACCCCTGATCAAGGATGACACTACATTGTGACACAGTGTGTCACATAGCTGGAAAGTACTTTAACCTAATTTATTCATTTCAAGAAGAAACAAGACCAGAACGGTTAGGTTACTTAAAAATAATTTTAAGTTATAAAATACTTTCAGGACTGGGTTTGAAAATAAAGAAGTCAATATTTTAATACTGGTTTAACAATGACTTGAAGTTGAGAAAAATCAAACTCTCCATTCTTCCATTTTCCTTCAATGCACAGTGTCTTCTCCCCTCTACTAACCAGAGAGGCCATCATCTGAAGTAGCCCAAACAGTTCATCAAAGTTACTTAAACTTTTAGGAAAATGCCATTCAGCTCCTCAGAATACTGTTAAAATTATCCAACAGTTCAACACAGTAACAGTAGATTACAACTTTGATGCTCTTTGCACAGATTTTTTCATTTTTGTTGACATAATTTAATTTTTAATTAATCATAAACATTAAAAAATATGTGTAATACAATAAACATTTTTATCCTGAATAAAATGTTAGCAATTGGATGGCACATCATAACTGAGTATTTCAGTGAATATCTCCTATAAAGAAGGACATTCTCCTACATAGCATAAATATAATCATAAGAAATTTAATATTGATCATTGCCATCTAATATTTCTACCCCATTAAGTTTCATCTCTTGTCCCCATTCTCACTAAAGCAAAAGAAACTAGTTCATATTCACATGTTGATATGTCTATTAGGTCCACTTCAGTCTGTAAGTTTTTAGTCTTCCTTTAACTTTTAAAAAAATAATAAGCTTGGACCTTTTGGAAGAATATACACTACTTATTTTGTGGAATGCAGCTCAGTATGGGTATGCTTTATGTTTCTGCATGACAGATTCATTTTATGAACATTTGCTAGAAATATCACAGAAGTAATTCCAGGATCTTCACATTGTGACATATCAGGCGGTGTGTGTCTGTGTAGGTTCAAATTGTTAACATTACTGGTAAAATACATGATGATCACTTAATTAAAGTGATTTTCAGGCTCTTTCCTCTTTGAAATTAATAAATACTTTCTGGGAAAATATTGCAAAACTATGTCACTATACTACTTTTCATAACACCTCTACATATACCATATATATGTATATATATATGCATCTACATATATATGCATCTACATACATACATATATGTAAATGTGTATAGATATTTCTTCTTGTGCTTTTCTAAATAATATCATTTAATAACTACATAGCATTTAGATTGCAGTAGATATTAGTACTTCATTGATGATTTAAAGTATGAAGAAGAATGTTCTAGATTATATGAAAATACTGTAACACTTTATATAAGGACTTTGAGTATCTATGGATTTTGGTATTTGTAGGGTCCTGAAACAAATCCCCAAAGCATACCAAGGGACAACTGTACAACACACAAACATGTGTGCACATACCCATGCAGTTCTCATTCAACTCTCACTTTGTTATATAATTAAGTGGGTTAAAATCCACAATTATTTGTTCTAATGGCAAATTAAACCAGATTTGAAGAGTAGCAAGCTGTGTTCTATAAGCTTTTAATATACTCCATCATTCTTTGATAACCTCATTGATTTCTGGTATAGTCCAGGCTCATATTGCACTTTCATTGATTGGTCCTAAAATAGTCGTTTTTCCAAGAAACCCTGCTTCCTTTTAGTGAAAACTGATATTTATAAGCAAAGAACTAAATGCTAGTTGCTAGCTATTTTGGTATGTTGCTGTTTCCATACCCTGTTCATAGATAAAACTAGGAAATATATGTACACAAAGATATGTATCATATAAACATACACAAAAATACATTCATATCAATATTTAATTTTATAGCTATCAAACCATGAAATCCCAATGAAATTTCTAATTCTAATTCAATATTACAGACTTGTTCTGTTTGTCTTTATTCCTAAATTTGAAGTCTTCAGACAATGAGAAACCTAGTTCCTATTATCATTAATTTAGCTATTTGATAAATTGCCTCTGTATAACTTAGCTTTCCTGTCTCAGCTGCCACCTCCCCATGTAGATGTCCTCTTCACTAAACTTGAATTATTTTAAGGTCAGAAAAAGTACTTCCAAAGCAAACGATATTAACAATGACAAAGAAGTCATTTCATAATGATAAAATCAATTCATCAAAAGAACATAACTTTCTAAAATATATAATGGCATTCAAACACTCTGGAAAGAGAATGAAAACACAATGTAGAGTCTGTGAGAAAGTATTTATGAGTGATAGATATGAAAAGAGATATGTTTCTGGAATATAATAAGAAAAAAAAAACAATGTAAAAAGAAGGCCAAAGATTCAAAGAGACTCTTGACCAAAAAAGATAAATTGATAAAAAAATAAATAAATAAACAGGGAAAGCGTCTCAACACCATTAGTCATCAGAAAAAGACAAACTTCAAACAAGTATTTGAAAACAAATATTGAGACAGAATTCCAAAACTAAGGGGAAAAATAGTGAAGAAGAAGAAATGTTGGACTTTTTTAAATTCAAGAAATAAATAGAAGAAAAATACAAAAGTCATACTGGAAACAAAACTTAAAGTACAAAATGCCCAAGGAGAAATAAACGTCAATAAATACTTAACATGATGCATTGAAATAAAATTAAAATAAGCTTTCAAAGACATGAAAATCAAAAAGTAGTTAAAATAGGTAACAAATTTAAAACATGTTTAATTGGAGTCTTAAATGAAGGAAAATAACTAAAGAACTTTACAGAAATAAAGGTCTTAATCAAATGGTTCCCAAACTGTACACTGAGTGAATTACAGGCAAGGTATGAGGTAGCTTAAATTCTTGAGGAAAACACAGACATCTGACAGCTATTAAAAATCACACAATTATTCTATAATATTCCACAAATTGAACATGAGATAGCACTGTATTACTTTTCAAAACATCAAATCTTTGTAACATTGATTTGTTCATAGTTGTTGTGATAAAAAACAATTAAGTATGTACACATCGATGTGCACACATTTAAACAAGGAACAATTGTGTAACATATACATGTACATACACTTCTCATTCAAATCTTGCTGTGTTACATGAAAATCAGTATGGAACAGACAGTTTCCAATTGATACTAAGGTCTGAGAAATTATGCAGTGACTAACAACAAGTTCACACATCCCAATATCAGATGAACTGGGGTAGAAGCATAAGTAAAACATTATTTTTATTTTCTTTCAATTATTTTCAAATGGCCATCAAGTTATTAGGACATAAATATTTATTAAGTGGTTGAGATCAAACTACTTAATAAATAGAACTGCTATAGATTTCTCTTGGCCTCAGTACTCTATAACAATATTTTTTGAGGTACTCTAGTTATCATTAACTGAGAAACTTTGGATCCTCTGCTTTAATCTATGTAGAAAGAGCTTATCAGATATCTGGGAAAACTAATTATCAATGATAAACTCTGAGACTATCGTATTAAAATTATTAGAGTTTGAAGATAAGAAAATCTTCAAGGCCTCAAAGAAAAAGAACAAATAACTTACAAACCCAAGAAAATTCAGCTAGCATCAGACTTTTCAAAAGCAATACAGAAGTCAAGGCAACAAGTGAACAGCATTTTCAAGAACCCACATAAAGAAGAGATAAAACTGGTTAGATCAAAAAGAATTAACCTAGAAGGTAACACCCACGCACAGGAAATCAATGTGCGTCAATGCCCTGTATAGCCATCCTTATCTCAACCAGCAAAAACCCTTGTCCCTTCCTGTTATTGCTTATACTCTCTCTACAACAAAATTAGAAAGAAGGGCAAAATAGTTTCTGCTGGGTATTGAGGGGTGGGGGAGAGGGAGGGGTGGAGTGGGTGGTAAGGGAGGGGGTGGGGGCAGGGGGGAGAAATGAACCAAGCCTTGTATGCACATATGAATAATAAAAGAAAAAGGAAAAAAAAAAGATGACAGAGTCAAACCCAAATAAATGAGCTAAAGTCCAATTGCAAAAAAAAAAAAAAAAGAAGAAGAGATAAAACACGATTTTTATATCCAGCTAAGCTGTCCTTTAAGTATCAAATTTATAGACAAAGTTTTAAATATGGAAGATGTCATGGAATACAGTATAGATGACCATCTCCCCCTACCTTTTTTGGCAGTATTAGAGTTTAAATTCAGGGCCTGTACTTACTAGGCAGGTGGTCTACCACTAGAGCCTTTTTAGTTTAGGTATTTTTTAATGGAGTCTGTGTTGATGCCTGAGCTGGAGTGGAATATGATCCTCCTGTTAATCTTCCTATATAGCTGTGATGACAGGGCACGCCACCATGCCCAGCTATTTATTGGTTGAGACAGGGTCTTGCAAACTTTTTGCCAAGGCTAGCCTCAAACCATGAATCTTCCTGAGTAGCTAGGATTACAGACATGAGCCACTGCACCCAGATGAGCATTTCTTGGATAATCTACAAGCAGATGAATATCATCTAACCATAATAAAAGAAACTTCAGTTGCAGATATATAACAAAAAAACCAAAAACAGATGTGGACAAGAATATTTTTAAAGTATGTTTCGAAAACACAGAAATAGTGTCATATAAAGTACCAGGCCTTCATAATTTCATTGGAGCATTCAACCAAACAATCCCAATTCTATATAAATTATTCCAGGGTATGAATGCTTAAGAAAGACTTCCAAATTCTTTTATAAAGCAAGTATTAGTCTCTGGCCATACCACCCTGAACATGCCCAATATCGTCTGATCTCAGAAGCTTATCAGTGTTGGGCCTGGTTAGTACTTAGTACTTGGATGGGAGATAAAGCAAGTATAACATTTAAACCCAAATATTCAGGATGGTGGCACACCTATCATCCCAGCTACTAGGGGCATAGGTAGGAAGACTGTGGTCTGAGTCTGGGCAAAAATGCAAGATCTTATCCAAGACATAATTAAAGCAGCAAAAGGCTGTGTGCATATCTCAAGTGCTTTAGTACCTTCTCAAGCAGGAGATCTTGAGTTCAAGGATAAAAATCATCCACAATAAAAAAAAATCTTTAAAGATAGTACAACAAAAGAAAATTTCAGATCAATATCACTTACAAATATCAGTATAAACTGCTAAATATTAACAATCTGAGCCATATGTATACACCATGACTAAGTAAAATTTATTCTAGGAACAATATTAGTGAGTTAGGGAGACCATTAACACTGTGCACCATAATAAGACATCTAAGCAGAAAAATTTGATTGTTGTCATAAATGCCACTAAAACGTCCTTTGGTAGAATTTAAGATCTATTTCTGATTTTGAAAGCACTCAAGAAAATAGAAATTGAAATGTACTTTTTGGGGACAATATAGGGCTTTACACTTGCTAGCAGAGGCTCTATAGCTTGAGCCATGCTTCCAGCCCTGTTTGCTCTGTTTTTCTTAGAAACAGGGTCTCACTTTTTGAGATAACAATGTATAGACCAGGTAACAGCCATACCCTACCACATCTTTTTTTCCCATTGGGATGGGGACTTGCAAACTTTTTCTTGGCCAGGCTGGCCTGGAAAATCCTCCCAATCTCAGTCTCCCACACAGCTTGGGATAACAGCATGTGGCACCACACTCAGCTAACAAAACACAACCCTTCAGACTGATTATTTTTGGGGGGGAGGACTGAGCATTGAACTCAGAGCTTTATGCTTGCTAGGTAGGCACTTTACCACTTGAGCCATTCTCCCAGCCCATGAAATATACATTTTTAATAAGCATGGATCTTACTTACTAGGGGAAATAGATATATTTATACATATCTCACGTAAGAAAAGGAATAAGGCAAGGATATATACTTTCTCACTACTATTTAAAATTGTCCTGAAGGCAACAGTAAACAGAAATAAAAAATCTGTATCAGTGGTTCTTTAAAGTATGATCTGTGAATATTCAGGGAATCCCAATGACTCTTTCAAGAGATTTGCAATGGAAAAAGGTCCCTTAAAGCAACAGAGGTCAGTATGAAGGGGGTCAGGAACTAGTGAAAAGGTCAGTTAGAAGTGAATAAACTTGGGTTGCAACACATTTGTACATGGAAGCAATGCTAGGAATCTCTCTGTATAGCTGTCCTTATCTCAACTAGCAAAAATCCTTTGTCTTTCTTATTTTGCTTATGTTTTCTCTTCAACAAAATTAGAGATAAGGTCAACCAGCAAAAACCCTTGTTCCTTCCTATTATTGCTTATACTCTCTCTACAACAAAATTAGAAATAAGGGCAAAATAGTTTCTGCTGGGTATTGAGGGGGTGGGGGGAGAGGGAGGGGGCGGAGTGGGTGGTAAGGGAGGGGGTGGGGGCAGGGGGGAGAAATGAACCAAGCCTTGTATGCACATATGAATAATGAAAGAAAAATGAAAAAAAAATTAGAGATAAGGGCAGAACAGGTTCTGCCTGGAAGTGAAAGGGGGTGGGGAGGAGAGGGAGAAGGTGGGGGGAAGGGGGGAGGAAATGACCCAAACAATGTATGCACATGTGAATAAATGAATAAAACAAAAAAAAATCCAAATGAAATAAAAAAAAGATAACCCCCCAGAAAATACTGCTTTTTCTAATGTACTAATACTTGTGCTGCTGCTACAAAACTTCGGGTGTTAGCATTGCTGGCATCTTAGCATGAACCAAAGTACTAACATCAAACCTGACTAACAACTATTGTACTCACCACTGTGAGTCACTGGCAGAAAAAAATAAATTTCACTTAATAATTGCCTCATCAAGAAAGTAAAAATTAGTAATATGTTAAAAATCTCAACCTTTGAGTATCTTTCAATTAAATTAATATTAGTACATATCAGCCCTTGAGTGCAGTTCATTTTTAGTGCAATGAAAGGGAAAGTATGCATGAAGTACTTATGCTGCCTACCAAATTATAACGTTTATCTCAAGCAAAATCACTTGTACAATTGTTTCAGTTATATGTTGAATTAGCACTTATTTATAAAGCATCATTTTCCTTGAAAGAAAAATTGACAGATAAATTATGGTTATTCAAATTAGATATCTGACAAGCATTTTTTAGAAAATGAATAAAGTAAACTATACTTCAGGGAAAACAACTGTCAAGATTTTCTGTCAATGACAAAATCAAGTTTTGGAAAACTTGTTTCTACCATCATAAGCTTGACAAGGTTCCAATATTAGACATTTCTGATGAAATTAGTGGTAATTTTTGACAAATATTTTTCCTTACATTTTGTAGTCAAATGTGTAATCATTTTGGGAAATCTGCATAACTCGGTGAAACACTATCTCTATTACATGGTATAACAAAGTTATGCATATGGAAAAGACACATTCAAACTGAAAGACACACTAATAACTTTTAATATAACAAATACAACAAATATATTGAAATGGTTTCAAATTCTAAATAACATTTAAGAAATTACCACATCAAGATTTGGAATATAAAGGAAGAATGTTTGTGGTGAGGAAGGCACAACATTGTCAAGATGTCAGTTCTTCCCAACTTGAACTATAAATTCAATGCTATCCCAATCAAAATCTTAGTAAGTTATTTCATAGATATCAACAAACTGATTCTAAGGCTTATAGAGAGAGAAAAAAGACTCAGAATTGCCACATACAATGAAAGAACAAAGATGGAGGACAGACTACATTTAAGATTTACTCTAATGCTATAGTAATCAAGATGATATGACCTTGAAAAAGAATAGAGAATTAGACCAGTGGAACAAAATAGAGACCTGAGCCACATACCTACAAAAATATACTCAGGTGACCTTTAACAAAGGAGCAATTTACAATGGAGATATAAAGATAGTCTTTTTAACAAAATGATGCTGAAACAACTTAACATCCACATGCCCTCCCCCAAAAAAATCCAGATTCAGATGTTATACATTCCATTAAAACAAGTGCAAAATAGATCACACACAGACCTAAATGTAAAACTGTAAAACTGCAAGATGATAGCACAAAATCAGGAAGACTGAATTTTGCAATCACTTTTTAGGTATGATATCAAAGTCTTGATCCATGAAAGAAAGAAATAGTAAGTTAGACCTCATTCAGAACAAATTTTGCAAATGACACTGTCAAAGCAGACATGATGGTAATCTCAGCTACTGTGGAGACAGAAGCAGAAGGATGGAGAGTTGAAGGCCAGATGGGGCAAACTTAGGAAGACCTTATCTCAAACACAAAATATACACAAAAAGGAATGGGAAAAAGTGCAACTGAGAAAGCACTAGCCTAGCATGTGTGAAGGCTTTGGGTATAACCCCCTGTACTGAAAAAAAAAAAAAAACAACTACAGTTAAGAAAACTAAAAGATAAGATACAGACTAGGAGAAAACACTGTAAAACAAATCTGATAAAAGACAATCCAAATAAACTGAACAATGAGAAACAATATGATCTTTTAAAAAATGCCAAAAATTAAGTCAACTCACCAAAGAAGACACGCAGATGGCAAATAAACATATGACAAGATGCTCTACACCATGTTTCTTGAGAATTGCAACTTAAACACTAAGATGCTATTATAAGCCTATAAGAATGATGAAAAACCCAAAATACTATCACTAAATAAAAAAGTGAAGGAACAAGAATTCTCACTTATTGCTGCTGGAAATGCAACATAGAGGACCTACTTTAAAAGACAGTTTGGTGGTTTCTGGTAAAACTAAACATACTCTTACCAGATTGACAAAGTAATCACATACCTTGCTATTTACCCAAACTAGTGGAAAACTTATGTCCACACAAAAACCTGCATACGTATGTTCACAAAACTTAAAAACAACCAAGAGGTCCTTCAACAGATGAATGAATAATAAATGTGTTATATCAAGACAATGAAGTATTATTCAAAATCACAAATAAATGAGCTACCAAGCCAGGAAAAGACATGGAGGACATTCAAATGACTATTACTCAGTGAAAGAAGCCAATATTAAAAGGCAACATAATATAGGATTCAGACTACATGACATTTTAAAAGAGGTAAAACCCTGGAAACAGGAAAGAGTTATGGTGTTTCCAGGGGTTGAAGGGAAAAAGGAATGGCTAAGTGAAGCACTGGGGATTTTTCAGACAGCTGAAACTATAATGTATGTTTTTGTAATAGATAAATGTCATTACCATTTGCACAAACCCATAGAATGGGCAACACAAAGAATGAATTCCAATGTAAACTATAGTCTGCAAAAATGATGTGCTAACATGAATTCATCCATTGTAGAAAATGTACGATCCTGTTGGAGGATATTGATAATGGGGAAGGCTAAACAAGTGCAGGAGCAGGAGGTATATGGGATATTTGGGCACCTTCTTCTCAATATTGTTGCTAACCTAAAACATCTCTAAAAATAGCCTTTAGACTATGTGTTTGTATGTGTGCATTTGTGCATTTAATTATTTGTGAAATAAAAATATGATAGATTAAGAAAAACCCAATAAATTAATAAGATTGGTTACCTTAGGGTTTGAATGGAATTAGAGCATGAAAAGTAGATGGAAAAGTGTTATAACCATAAAGTAGGAATTACACTTTCTCAGAATAGCATTTATGTTATGATTTTAATTTTAAACCATTAAAATTTTAACATTTAAAAAGTGAAATATGCTTGGTGATGCATGTTGTAATTCCAGTACTAGGAGACTGAGGCAGGAAGTTCTTGAACTCAAGGCCAGTCTGATATTAATAACAATGTGGATAAAATTATAAAATGAAACACTAACACATTTTAAAATGAATAACATAAACTCAGGATGTTTCTATTACACATTTTCAGATTAAAGACCAAAAGAAATACAAACAAATATTGAAAATTAATGTGGTTTACTTACCACAGTGAAACAGCTGAATGATTGTGATGTCTTCTAGGATTGACGATGGAGAGAGCTAAGCTTCTCATTGTCAGAGACAAGCACTGCAAACGTGAAAAGTCAGACAACCAGAACAAATCCCATGGTGTGAAATTGCAAAGGGTAATGATGTAGATTCATAATGTGTATGTGTACATGTGCATAGACAGAGAAAGGCAGAGGGACACACAACATGCTTCCTGAGACATGCTGCTATTAACACAACCTTAGTAGCAATGGGCATACATAGCACCTGGGTCTTTTTCTAAAAGCCATTCTTCACTCCAAGGACTCAAGGCTTCATGAGAAATGGTTGAGTCCAGGGCCAAGATACAGGAAGTACACAAATCTTATTGTGGTACAAAGTGCTCATGGAATAATGAAGACATGTCAGAAGCCACCAAAAGCAAATTAAAGGGACACTTATCTATCAAATCTGGGACAATTTGATCTTCAAAATAAATAATGATAGTAATGGATTATGTATTAGCTTGCCATAATAAAGTATCTCAGACTGGACATATTAAATAATAGAAATTTATTTTTTCACAATTCTAAAGGCTAGAAGTTTGTGACAAGGTGTTAGGGTTGGTTTTTTCTGAGGCATCTCTCCTTCACTGAAAGAAAACTGTCATCTCCCACTGTCTTCACATGGTCTTCTTTTTGTGCATGGTATGTCTTGATCTTTTCTTACAAGGAAAGTTGTAGTATAATTCCATTGTATCATGGGAGGATTTTAAGAACAATATATATGTATTTGTGTGTGTGTGTATATATATATATATATATATGTATATATATATACATATATTCGCAAGAAGATAAACTAGAAGGCATTATTAGCCAGATGAAAAATGATGAGGATCTAAGGAAATAAAGATTAAAAGGAGGGAAATTATATCTTTTATTAGATCTCAGTGAAGAAGAAAATGAGGAACCAGTGCCTGGCATGAGTGAAGGATCACCAACTGATAAAGATAATATAGAAGAAACTCCAGTTTCAACATTTGGGTGGAAGATAAAGAATTAATCTTTAACTATGGGGGATTTAAATACCCAGCTAGAGCTGCTCTGCACATAGTGGAATAAAGGTGACTTCTACTTAGGGGGAAAATACAAGGCTTAAGATAAATTATTTAAGAGTCACTGACACATACTGTTTAGAAGCTGTATGGTAGATGAGATTGCCCATGGTGAGCATGAGAGAGCAAGGAAAACCGAGCTAGAAAGGAGTCCCTAGAAAGTATGGCAACCTTAATGGCACAGGCTGTAGAACAGGATGTGAGAATAACTTAAAGGGTATAGGCAGAGGAAGAACTTGGGTCTATGTTATGATGGAAGGTAAAGGTATTGAGTTTCAAGGAGGTACAATAATCAGTCTGTATTTGCATCCACTAGAATTGGCTATGACTTTCCAGTTTTGATCAGTTGTTGAGTCAATAAGGAAGGGTGGTAGAGGAAAACAATGCAAACTACTCTTTCAACTCACTTTGATGAGGAAAAAAGAGAGGAAAATAGAAAAAAATTCATAGGAAGGCTATAATATTTGGTTGATTTTAGGACTGGACATATTTTAAAATATACAGAAGAGCAGTAAAAAATATATGTTAAAAGACAGGGAATTCTACTAATAGAGACAGGAATAGGAGGAGCCCAGGGAAAGAATGAGAGACATTAATATCTATGTAAATGGCTTATTTCCTCCATATCAAATAAGATATAATGATTCTGACAGTGAGGAACATGAAGTTGGGTTAATGTTTTGAGAATAAAGATGTGAGGCTCAAGTCATAAGTGTATCTGCTAGAAAGCACGAGGCTGAGTTCAAACCCTAGTGCAGCGAGAGAGAGAGAGAAAGAGAGAGAGAAGAAAAAAATTTGAAATGAATATTGAGGGAAATCAGAGAAGTTAATGCAAAGGTTAGAGAAAACCTTTCAATGATGCTAATCATAACCACAAATCATTACTGATGAAACAGTCCTGAAAATAAACAAGCACTGTGTAGACATCAAGTTCTACTTAGGTCGAGCTAAAAACTTGTTGAAACCACCATGAGTAGGGGACTAAGGTAGCAAGAAGAAAAATAGAGGAGATAAATGAATTCGGGTTATAATACATATCTACATGGAAATGTCACAAGAAAACTCCCTGTGTAACTATCTTAAACAAACAAGAGTATCACTTTTTTTCTTTTACAAAATCAGAGAACAGGAGGGCAGAACAGGTCCTGTCTGGGGGTTTGTTATCAGTGGGAGGGGAAGAGATGGGAAAAGGGTATAGGGGGTAGATCTAGTGCAAATACTGTATACATAGTAAATGGAAAATGATACCTGTCAAAATTATTCCAAGAATGGGGTGAGGGGATATAAAGGAGAATGGTGGAGGGGGTGAGTTCAAGAATGATATATTTGATATATTATAAGAACTTTTGTAAATGCCACAATGTATCTCCACCCAGCACAATAATAATAAAAAAAAAAGAAAATAGCTATATCAGAAAAAATGAAGTGAAAACTGAAGTCAAAGTGTAAAATTCTTTCTTCTGGTTTGATTAAATAAACATATAGAGTTCAATCTTCCTAGCAACATTTTTAATGGATGTAACAACAGAGAAGTAGAAACAACAAAGTTCAATGCCTTATCAGAGAAACATAGAAGATTTGTAATTAATCAGGAAATTTTAAAAAAGAAGAAATAAAAAGAAACAAAACTTCTGAGAAATATTCTGGTCATAACATTTAAGACTAAGATTTATCCAAAGATTATAGATTTGGACAACCCACCTTTAAATGCACAGCTAGGATACTAGTTGAACTCTTAAAGAAAAAGGTAGAAACATTAATGGAAAGATTTTTAAAGGCCCTTAAGGGATGGCAGAGTTGCTCAAGCAGTGAGAGTGCCTGCCTAGCAAGTGTGAGGTCCTGAGTCCAACCCTAGTGTGGCCAAAAAAGGTTCCCTAAGCTATTAAGAGAACAAACTTGTGTTATATCCTTAACAGAGTGAAGTACCATTTTAGATTCAAAATAGACACTGGTATAGTGATGTCAATTTGCAATGATTCTCTTTTAATAAAGCAAACTTTCTAAAGGTACTCTGTTAGTCTAGTGGCAAAATTCAATCTTATAAAATAATGAGACAATCTTAAATCTGTTTTTTTAATAGATTGCTCTAAAAATTTTCTATCTTGATGGGTAATACTATTTAAGGTCAGACACTTGTGGAGTTAAAAAACGAATTCTCGTATTTACTAATACAACAAACAAGAAAGGAAAAGCAGAATTAAACAGCTAAATTCAAGCAGAGATTCTAGTATCTAGAACCTCAGAGTTAGGCCTTATCATATACCCAAAGTACACAAACAGTGTCCAAGCAGAAGTAGTCTATTACTCTTCTAAAACATAACCCAGACTATTATGATTATTAGCTTATACTTACTGAGTGTCTATGTATCTCAGCAGGCATTCTTCCAGGCATACCCCTCAAAATATCTGCACATTTACTCTTTTTATACCGATGGAACTTGAAGTTCAATAATGTTAACAGCCTAGTGCAAGATCCTCAGATATTAAAGGGCAGGAAAGTGACCTTTTTTTCCACCCCTGCTTGGCACTGATGCCAGAATGTGATCTTAACTCAGATATGACTAGCTCCTGAGTCTAGGCATACTCTTTCCAATGTAAAACACAGCAAACATCACAAAAACTCATGAAATTCTACTGTTCTTGCAGGGCCATTCTAAATCATCAAAAAGGATTTAAAACACAGTAACAGTTATTAAATCAAGGAGAAATTCAACTCTATGTCTTTTGGCCCAAAACTAGTTTTTCTTTCTGTAGATTATGATCTGTAAGCAACTTTAACTATGCTGCCTGATAACTAAATGGATTTGCCACAGAATCTTTACTCTCCAGCTGAGCTTTGGTAAGTTTAATGTGTCAGGGTTAAAAGACAAAACAGAGCGCATTTCTTGGTTTCTGAAATGATAACACCCAGATGGTCAAACACATGACAAGCCTGAAACCCAGGTGCATGTATTGAGGACAATGTTAAAGAAATGCTCTTACTTCTGGTTAAGCCCAATATTTCTTCTTATGCTTTTGGCTTTCTGGTCTAAATAGTTAAACAGCACAACACGTTGGAATTTCAAATGATGCTTACTTATGTATGGATTTCATTTATTACTTATAACAGTGATCTTTTCCTCATAAAATTGTTATGAGGAATGAATGAAGTAACACTTCCAAGCACTTAGAATTCTCACACCTGGCATAATGAAAGCATTTAATTAATGTTATGTATAATCATTTTTATTTGATACTTTTAATGTATCAGGTAGTTATCTGGGCACTAGAAAGACAGTTAAAAACATCTTTCCTTAGGAAGATTTATTTTAATTTTGGAAAGCAAAGTGGCATAGATAGATAGATATGCAGATATACAGTCAAGTAGATAATACAATGAGAGACAGGAACAAATGTTATAATGGAAAATTAAGCAGGGTGCATAATTGAGAAGGATGCTTATAACAGAAGTCGCTAACTCCCCGAACAGATTCTCCTTCATTAGGTGACATTTCCACCCTTGGCTACTGTGAGTATTGGCTGCTAAGGGCTCACAGCTGCCCCTGCTCTGGAGCACTATCCTCATCTGAACGGACACTAACTCATCAGAAAACTGCCTCCCATTATCACCATCCTGGGAGCAGCCAATGACTGGCTAGTATGATGAACAACTAGCCAGTCTCCTTGCCTCGATGTGGGACTAAGTCTGTGATATGATTTGTGTTCTTGGGCTCCTCCTGCAACCAGGTAGAAGCAAGTCCCTAGATCAGCTGACAACCTGCTGAGCTTTTCTCTGTGGCTCTAAAACGTTCTCATTTCCTCTCTCCTGACAGCACTCAGTATATGTCTTACCCAAGAATACCTAGAGCAGTTTCTGCTTCTGGAGTCCCTGACCTAAGACATCATTTTTTAAAGATTGTAAAAGTGACATGTGACCAGAGATCTAAAGAAAAGAGCTTTAGGGAGAGGTCTTCAGGGAGAGCTTTAGGGAGAATAGTATGCTAGACAAGCACATGACCTCAGTCTGGAGAGAATTGGGCACATTCAAGGAACAAAAATGTTTTAGGAGACCACAAAAAGGTTTTTTCAGGTTTTATTTGGTATGTAAAGGGAAAAGAACCCATTCATTCCTACTTTTGAGCATGGTATGATTTGTCTTTTAAATCAAATGCTCTTGCTGATGAGCAAATGAACTTCAGAAAGGATAATCCGGTAAGAAGTGCTGCCAGTTAGGAGACTAGTACTGAAGATCACGTAAGGCATTAAGATGGTTTGGAGTATGGATATAACAGTTAAAGTGATGATGTATGATGGATATAGGCGATCTTTTGAATGGAGAGACAGAGCTCAATAATGGAACTGGTGGAGATAACCAGAATCTGAATTCTGGATGACACAGGAAAAGCAGCCCTATTAAAGGGTACATTTGATACCAGATGGTGTTGAAGCCATTGTATCCTCTTTATGATGAAAAATAAATGTCTCCATTGCCTCAGGATTCAGAATATTTGTTGCTTCTCTTTTTTTCATTTTATTTTATTTTGCAAGTTTTATTCATGGTAAGAATTTAAGAAAATGATGACTATGTTATAAAAGTATCCCTGGATTTTCTACTCATGCTCATAATGATTTTGCTTGCTTGCTTGTTTTTGGATTTGTGGCCCTGGGGATTAAATCTAGAGCCTCACACATGCTAGGCAAGCACTTTTTTTGCTGGGCTACCCAGTGCCTGTTTATGTTATTAGAAGAAATTATCAAGCTGAAGAATAGCACTCTCATATTCTTGGCTAATTTGTACCCTTCCCTGTCACTCTAGCCATAGGTTGGAATGAGAGGTTTCCTTTCTCAACATAATCCTGATTTTTTTAATCTGTAATTTATTATCTTTTTATTCATTTATTCACATGTGCATACATTGTTTGGGTCATTTCTCCCCCCTGATCCCTGCCTCCACCCTCTCCCCCCAACCCCTCACTTCCAGGCAAAACCTGTTCTGCCCTTATCTCTATTTTTGTTAAAGAGAAGACATAAGCAATAATAAGAAAGACAAAGCATTTTTGCTAGAAGAGTTAAGGATAGCTATACAGAGCAATTCCTAGCATTGCTTCTGTATACAAATGTGTTACATCCCAAGTTGATTCATCTCTAACTGATCTTTACACTGGTTCCTGATACCCTTCTGGTGTTGGCCTCTGTCGCTTTAAGGTTTCTGTATTAGTTCCTCTGGAGTGGGGACATCAAATGCTTTCATGTTTTGGGTTTTCCACCTATCCACATACCTCCCTTATGTGCTCTCCCTTGTCATGTGACCCAAGTCCAACAACACTGCTGTATTTGCCCTAGATCTAAAGTCCACATATAAGGGAGAACATACGATTTTTGGTCTTCTGAGCCTGGCTAACCTCACTCAGAATGATGTTCTCCAGTTCCACCCATTCACTTACAAATGATAAGATTTCATTCTTCTTCATGTCTGAGTAAAATTCCATTGTGTGTAAATACCACATTTTCTTGCTCCATTTGTCAGTAGTGAGGCATCTTGGCTGTTTCCATTACTTGGCTATTGTGAATAGTGCTGCAATAAACATGGGTGTGCAGGTGCCTCTGGAGTAATCTGTGTCACATTCCTTTGGGTATATCCCCAGGAGTGAGACTGCCAGATCATATGGCAGGTCCATGTTTATATTTTTAAGAAGCCTCCAAATTTTTTTTCACAGTGGTGGCACTAGCTTGCATTCCCACCAGCAGTGTAAGAGGGTTCCTTTCTCCCCACATCCTCGCCAACACCTGTAGTTGGTGGTGTTTTTGATGATGGCTATTTTAACAGGGATGAGGTGGAATCTTAGTGTGGTTTTGATTTGCATTTCTTTTATGGCTAAAGATGGTGAGCATTTTTTCATGTGTTTTTTAGCCATTTGAATTTCTTCTTTTGAGAAAGTTCTGTTTAGTTCAGTTGCCCATTTCTTTATTGTTCATTGATTTTGGGAGAGTTTAGTTTCTTAAATTCTCTGTATATTCTGGTTATCAATCCTTTGTCTGATGTTTAGCTGGCAAGTATTTTCTCCCACTCTGTGGTGGTCTCTTCAGTTTAGATACCATTTGCTTTTATCATGAAGTGATATTGGATCATGTCGAAGGCTTTTTCTGCATCTATTGAGAGGATCAAGTGGTTTTTGTCTTTGCTTCTATTAAGGTGCTGTATTACATTTATAGAATTGTGTATGTTGGACCATCCATGCATCCCTAGGACAAAGCAGACTTGGTCATGGTGGATGATCTTTTTGATGTGGTGTTGGATTCAATTTACCATTATTTTACTGAGGATTTTTGCATCAATGTTCATTAAGGAAACTGGCCTATAGTTCTCCTTTTTGGAGGTGTCTTTGTCTTGTTTTGGGATGAGAGTAATGTTGGCTTTATAAAATGAGTTAGGCAGTGTTCCCTCCCTTTCTATTTCATGGAACAGTTTAAGGAGGGTTAGTATTAGTTCTTTAAACATCTGATAGAATTCAGCAGATAATCCTTCAGGTCCTGGACTTTTCTTTTTTGGGAGACTAATGCTGTTTCAATTTCATTTTGTGTTATAGATCTATTCAGGTGATTAATATCCTCTTAGTTCAGTTTTGGATGGTCATAATTACCTAGAAATCTGTCCCATTTCTTCAAGATTTTCAAATTTATTAAAATATAGGTTCTCAAAGTAGTCTCTGCTGATTCCCTGGATTTCCGTGGTGTTTCTTGTTATCTCCCCTTTTATGTTTCTGATTTTCCAATTTGGGTTTTTTCTCTCCTCATTTTAGGTTTGCAGGGGTCTGTCAATCTTATTTATTTTTCAAAGAACCAGTTTTTTGTTTCATTGATTTTGTATGGTTTTTTTGTTGTTGTTTCTATTTCATTGTTCTCAGTCCTTCTTTTTATTATTTCTCTCCTTCTGCTTGTTATGGGATTTGCTTGTTCTTGTTTTTCTAGGAGTTTGGGATATAGCATTAGGTCATTGATTTGAGATCTTTCTGATCTTTTAATATATGCACTCATGGCTATAAACTTTCCTCTTCAGACTGCTTTTGCTATGTCCAATAGGTTCTGGGGGGTCATGTTTTCATTTTCATTAACTTACAGAAACCTTTTAATTTCCTTTTATTTCTCAAAGACCCATGGATCATTGAGCAATGTGTTGTTCAGCTTCCAATTGTTTGCATGTTTTTTACTGTTGTTTTTGTTATTGAGTTCTAATTTTAATGCATTGTGATCAGATAGAATGCATGGGATTACTTCTATATTCTTATATTTGCTGAAGCTTGCTTTGTGCCCAAAGATATGATCAATTTTGGAGAAGGTTCTATGAGCTGCTGAGAAAAATATATATTGTGCAGAAGTTGGATGAAATATTCTGTAGACATCAGGTAGGTCCATTTGATCTATGATGTAATTTAGTTATAGAATCTCTTTACTGATTTTTTGTTTGGTATTAAAGTCTCCCACTACTACTGTGTTGGAGACTATATATGTTTTTAGGTCCTTCAGAGTATGTTTGATGAAATTGGATGCATTGATGCTGGTGCATCTAGGTTGATAATTGTTATTTCCTTTGGGTGTATTTCCCCTTTTATTAGTATGGAATGTCCTTCTTTATCTCGTTTGATCAATGTAAGTTTGAAGTCTACTTTGTCCGAGATAAGTATTGCTACTGCTGCCTGTTTTCTGGGGCCACTGGCTTGGTAAATCTTCTTCTAGCCTTTCACCCTCAGCCAGTGATTGTTTATGTTGATGACATAGGTCTCCTGTATGTAGCAGATTGTTGGATCTCCCTTTTTAATCCAGTTTGCCAAGCGGTGTCTTTTGATGGGGGAATTAAGTCCATTAACATTCAGTGTTAGTATTGATAGGTATGTGGTGATTCCTGTCATTTAGTTGTCTTTGTTGTTTAAGGATTTGATTGTGTTCAGCTGAATCAACGTTACTCTCTACTTTCTTGCCTTTTCTTCTCTTGTGGTTTGGTTCTGCCTGTCCTTTCATGGTTTTATTTGCTTTCACTTTCTGTGTGCAGAATTCCTTGAAGAATCTTTTGTAGTGGTGGCTTGGTGGTCACATATTGTTTTAGTTTCTGCTTATCATGGAAGACATTTATGCCTCATCTATTTTGAATTTTAATTTTGCTGGATAGAGTACCCTAGGGTTGAAGTTATTTTCATTCAGTGCCCAGAAGACCTCACTCCAAACTCTTCTTGCTTTTAAGGTTTCTGTTCAGAAGTCTGCTGTGATTTTGATGGGTTTACCTTTGTATGTTATTTGTTTTTTCTCTCTTACAGCCTTCAATATTCTTTCTCTATTCTCTGTGCTTGTTGTTTTAATAATATGTCATGGGGTAGTTCTATTTTGGTGAAGTCTGGTGTCCTGGAGGCTTCCTGTACCTGTATGGGCATAGTTTTCTCTAGATTCGGGAAATTTTCTGTTATTATTTTGTTGAATATATTTCAAATTCCTTTTGCTTGCACCTCTTCTCCTTCTTCAACGTCCATGATTCTCAGGTTTGGTCTTTTGATGGAGTTGGTGAGTCCTTGCATATTCCTTTTCACAGGTCTTGAGTTGTCTGACTAATAGTTTTTCCTTTAATTTTCATTTCATCTTCAAGTTCTGAGATTCTGTCTTCTGCTTTTTGTAGTCTGCTGGAGTGGCCTTCCATTTTGTTTTGTATTTCTGTTTCATTTTTCTTTCTGAGGTTTTCCATATCATGGGTCACTTCCTCTTTAATATTGTCAATTTTCACCTTTAATTCATTTATCTCTCTATTTATGGTGTCCTCTGTTTCACTTTGGTGTTTATTTAGGGCTCCTATGAGTTCATTTATTTGTTTTTGTGTTTTCTCATATTCTTTATTTTTGTTGTCTTGGAATTTCTTGAGTGCCTCCTGTATGTTTTTGTTGACCATGTCTAGCAACATTTCTATGAAGTGCTCATTGATTACTTGCAGGATTTCTTCTTTCAGAATGTTCTTGTGGGCTTCATTGGGTTCCTTGGTATAGTTTATCTTTGCTTTGTTGGAGTCTGGATCTGGGTATCCATTTTCTTTATTTCCCTCTGAATCTTGTACTAATTTATTTTTGTGGGGAGAATGGTTTCCATCCCTTTTTCATCTTCATACTGTTTCATCATTCCACTTCATACTATTTCTGTCCCTGGTCTATGTGTAATTTAGTATTAGCTAACTTACAATAGTAAAACTAATAAAACCAAGAAAGAAAGAAAGAGAAAAAAGCAAAAGAAAAGGAAAGAAAAGAAAAGGAGAACCAAATAAATCAACAGGGAGAGATGGTGCACAATCAAACAGCAAACAAGACAAACAAATACTTAAAGAAAAGAAAAGAAAAATGCCCGATTCAGGAGCAGTAGAATTTCAGTTTTCATAGTTCTGGTGTTACTGCTTTAGCATCCAGGCCTGTTTGTCTGTGTCTCTAGGCAGGTTGGAGCTGATGTCTGCCAGTACTGGAGCCCTCCTGTTTTCTCAGTGTAACATGCTATGGAGAAGGTTTTTATGGGCTGGGGGTTCAGGGTTTCAGAGTTTTGTTTCTTCTTTTTTTTTGCCAAGTGTGGGTCCAGCAAGAAAATATTCTGTTTGGTCTGCTGAAGGTCTCTCAAGCACATTTGGAGTTGGCAGCCAGTGGGCTGGCAAGTGGGTGGCCGCTC
The DNA here is from genome assembly GCF_047511655.1 of Castor canadensis. Taxonomy (NCBI): domain Eukaryota; kingdom Metazoa; phylum Chordata; class Mammalia; order Rodentia; family Castoridae; genus Castor; species Castor canadensis. The sequence goes on from NC_133400.1 coordinate 72,377,655, forward strand.
GGCAGGCAGGTGGTGGCAGTGTAGGGGTGGTGGCCTGCCAGTTCTTTCAGTATATCATGGCATGGAGAAACCTTCCATGGGCTAGGGGTTGAGTGCTGAAGTTTCAGCTCTCCCTTGTGCTCTCCCCCAACCAAGGGTGTCTTCAGCATCTCAGTAAGGTCCCTGATTCATGGAGCTCATGCAGTCTGTGTCTGTGTCCCAGTCACCATTTAGGATCCTCCTGTTACTTCTCTTAAACAAGTGGTCTGTTTTAATCTACTTGATGTTATAAACCAAAAACTGTTCCCATTTCTCTCTCTGTGTACCTGCTCAAAGATAAATTTTTGGGATACACTTAGGATATCATGACATGATTTTTTTTTTATTAACTCACACATTTCTTAGTTTTCCTACCTTTTCTCTTTCTCCACAATTCTTCCTTTATTTAATGCTATCTAGTTCTGTTCATAACTTTGTAAGCTGATTTAAATCAAATGTTTCATGAGATGGGGGAGAAGGAATTCACAATACAAAAAATTGTAACATGTCAATGTATAGTGCAATTATGTTAAAAATACTGCTGCATGCATGAGGGTAATGGAATTATAAATTATATTCATATTTTTTCTGATTATGCCAATTGTTTTCAGTGGTAATTTTTAAATAGTTCTGCTAAATTTTTATTACAGTAGAATTTTATTCTCTAATATATAGTACTTTGGTGCCCCTTCTGCAACCAAAAAAATATAGTGCATTTGGTTCAATTAGGAACAAGTCTTAACTAAACATTTCAAAAGCAAGTGTAACATATAGTTATATAGAAAAATTGAAATATACAGAAATTATCCTTAGCATTTAGATTTAAAATGGTTAGGACTAATTGATAATGGTTAGGATTAAAGAAGATACTACATGAAATCATCTGCCTGATACATATGAACACCCCATGCTTCAGTCATTTACCATCTGGTTATCAAGCATATCTCTACTGCTCATGGAAAATAGGCTACATTTTCTGATTATCACTTTATGTGAATATTAATCTATTCCTTCCTTAGACACTTTCTATTTTCCTTGCCTTTTGTTTTGAAATCACATTTTCTTTTTTCCTTGCATGATATATTATGTTACAGTTTTATCATCATATGAATTGTGGTCTTTTGCTTTGTTGGATAGGTCTGTAGGCACTAGTAGTCTTTAAACATTGTATCATACATAGCATTAACTAATTTACTCAATGAATTTCTTCTAAATTCTAACAATGAAGGCAGAATTTTCCCAGATTATTCTAAATGGCATATGTAAAAGGACAGTACTAACAGAAGTCAATCATGTGAGAAAATCAAAAATGTATTATTTGGAATCTTTTTCAAAAAGCCAATAGCACAAGATGTCCTTTGGGAAAGAGTCCTTTGGTAGGAAATTCACAACTATGGGCATTTCATTTGTTCCCCGCCTGAGAAAAAATGGTATTTTAATTGTGGATGTGTTCTGTTCTTGGATAAATGGATGTGATATAATTAAACAGCAATCTGAAAACTGCCCTCATTTCCACCATTCAAACTGAACCTATAAATAAATCCTAGACCGAATGAGAAATGGTTTAACAATGAAATCTCCAGGCTTGGAACACTGAAACTATATTCCCATCTGTGATCTAATGCTATTATTTAATAAAAACAGGATGGGAAACTGAAGATCTTACTTCTACATTGAATCAGCCACAAACTATGTGGCTATCCCCATGTAAGTCATTTAACTCATCTGCTTAAGACTTTTCAATTATAAAATGAAAGAGTGGGACACTCTCATTCATCATGCTTTATAATACTGAGAAGCAATAATACATGGTGGCTAAAAATACTTGAATTCAAATTCCAAATCTGCTATTTGGAAGGCATGTTATCCTACACACGTGATTTAACCCTGCAGTGCCTCCTTGTCCTAAAATGCAACATGAAAACTGGAGGACTGAATGTGAAACATGCTGACACAGGGTTGCACACAGCACACACTGCATATGCTTTAGCTTCTATTATTTTACCATTAATGTAGGAATGTAAAAAATCATTACAATGGGTGTCCTACTCCAGGTAATCTAAGCCCGAAGATTTGGTAATTTGTGAATATACTCCACACATATATATCTCATACTTTCATACTTCAATAAAAGATCCTAGTGGATATGGAGTTTCTGTTGAAATGTAGAAAGTTGTAGAGAACATTGCTCCCACACTTAATATAATAAAAATAACAGAAAATGCTGGACTCTGTGCAAATCCTCAACGTTTTTTCTTTTTCGGCAGGTTTGGTGTTTGGTGGGTTTTTGTTGAAATAAGGTCACACCATGTAGTCCAGGCTGGTGTCAAACTCTGCCTCCTGCTTACATCACCCAAAGAGTTCTGCAGTTACAGAGGTCAACCACCACAGCCAGGTAGAATCTAAAACTTTTCTTGAATTCATTAGAGAGTTGACTATCAGTAGGGAAACAAACTTTAACAGAAGATCTGAGGAAAGACATGCATTTATAAGTAGAGATAAGATGCAAGCATTTGCTTACATGAGACAGACACGGCCAGATACCAGTAAGAATTTATCTAAATATTTTTAACAATTTTTCAAAGACTGAGTATGGACTAGCAAGACTAAAAAATATTAGGAATCCACATATATAAGGATTCACAACACTTAAAGGTTCTTCAACACAGTCCTGCCTTGTTCACATTAAAAAAAAATTGAAACATTGAAAGTCATGAGATAGCACCCTTCACAGTGCAGGCACAGACAAAAGATATCAAGACAGGTATTAAAATCTATGAAAAAAATCTACATGTTAAACAAAATTCCAATGACATTCATCACAGAAATTGAAAAATCAACACTAAAGTTCATTTGGAAGCACAGAAGACCACAAATAGCCAAGGCAATGCTGAGCAAAAAGAGCAATGCTGGAGGTATCACAATACCCTACTTCAAAATATATTAAAAAGCCATAGCAATAAAAACAGCATGGTATGGCACAAAAACAGATATGAAGACCAGTGGAAGAGAATAGAAGACCCAGAAATGAATCCATATAGACACGCCCACCTGATTTTTGACAAAGGTGCCAAGAACATATGGTGGAGAAAGACAGTCTCTTCAACAAATGTTGCTGAGAAAACTGGATTATCTGCATGCAGATCCCTGTCTTTCACCCTGTGCAAGTAACAACTCAAAGCCAATCAAGGACCTTAATATAAGACTTGAAACTTTAAAGCTAGTGCAAGAAAGAGCAAGGAATACACTAGAATAGGCATAGGTAATGACTTCCTCAATAGAACTCAAAAGGCTCAGTAGCTAAGAAGAAAGATTGACAAATGGGACTATAAAGCTTCTGCACAACTAAAAGAAATGATCTTTAAATTGAAGAGACTCCATATAGAATGGGAGGAAATCCTTGCCAACTGTACATCTGACAAGGAATTGATAGCCAGACTATATGGGGAGCTCAAAAAAATAAACTCCCAAAAATGCAATGACCCAATGAAGAGACGGGCAAATGATCTGAACAGAACTTTTTCAAAGAAAGAAATCCAAATGTCTAAAAAACACATGAAGAACTACTCAACATCCCTGGCCATAAAGGAAATGGATATCAAAACCATGTTAAAATTCCACCTCACTCCTGTTAGAATGGCTACCATCAAGAACACAAACAACAATAAATGTTGGCAAGGATGTAGAGAATAAAGGAACTCTCATACACTGATGGTGGGAATATAAATTAGTACAAACACTATGGAAAACATATGGAGGCTCCTCAAAAAACTAAAAATATTACTGCCATATGAATCAGGAATTTCACTCCTGGGGATATACCCAAAGGAATGCAAGTCAGGTTATGATTAAGGCACTTGCACACTCGTGTTTATTGTAGTATTATTCACAATAGCTAAGCTATGGAAACAGGCAATATTCCTCACTACTGACAAATGGATTAAGAAAATGTGGTATTTATACACAATTGAATTTTATTCAGCCACAAAGAAGAATGAAATTTTGTCATTTGCAGGCAAATTTATGGAACTGGAGAACATTATCTTAAGTGAAGTCAGCCAGGTACAGAAGGCCAAAAGTTGCATGTTTTCTCTCATATGTGGAACATAGACCTAATACAAATATAGCAATAGTATGAAAACAGGTCACACTAAGGGAGATCACATACACGAGGGGGAGGGTAAAAGATAGTAGTTAAGAAGGTGAATATGGTTGATGCATTCTCTATACAAGAATGAATATAGAATTTTTAAACCAGTTGAAACCACCATGAGAAAGGGACTAAGGTAAAAAGAAGAAAAATAGAGGAGATGAACCAAATCAGTCTATAACACATATAAACATGGAAATGCCACAAGGAAACTTCCTGTGTAGCTAACTTAAACAAAAATGTCATTTTTTTTTCTTGTTCTTTTCTTATTCAAAATCAGAGAACAGAAGAGTGAAAGAGGTCCTGCCTGATGGGGGTAGTATTATTGGGAGGGGGAAGGAGGTGGGGAAATTGTGAAGGAGGGTGAATATGGTGCAAATACAGTGTACACATGTATGCACATGGAAGAATTATATCTGTTGAAACTATTCCAGGAATGAAGGGAGGAAGGAATGAAGGAGAATGGTGGAGGTGGTGAATTCAAGTAAAATATATTTGATATATTGTAAGAACTTTTGTAAATGTCACAATGTACCCCCACCCAGCACAACAATAAAAAAACAAAAAAATGCCCTACACTATTGGTGGAAAATAAAGATAGTCTCACTTAGGTAACTACTGAAAACAGAAGGAAAAAAACATTCTTTCTGGTGGAAGAATAGGAGGACATGCCAGTCTCAGACTTAAAATGGGGAGGAGAGTAGGAGGTACTAAGAGTGCTCAGGAGCACAGCACCTGCCTAAAATAAGTCTCAATAAGACCTTATTAAGTCGAATAAAGTCTGATAAGAATTACTACTTTTTAAAGTCGCTCCAGTCCTTACAATGGTACAATAAATATCAAGTGACAATGATATATGACAGGGAGACTGAGCAAGAATGTGGAGAAAAATTCTAAGGCACATCATAAAGGGAGGACGTAAAGCTGAAAATAGAGTAGACACCAGGGAAAAACCTTCCTGGCAAACTATCCTCATCCTAACACAAGCTAACAACTACAGTAAATGGAAGCCTCTGGCCAATGAGGATAACAACAATACCAATTCCAGACAAGTTCTTATCCTTACTGACTCAAACACCACAGTGATGGTTCAGTGTAAGTAAGGGAATATCATTTGTAAGCAAAAAGCTATTTACTTCAGGCACTACTGTCCTGTACAAGATGCTCATGTTTTAACAACAACAACAAATATGAACCATCAAAAAAATTTAAAACCCACTTACTATCTGGTGACTAAATGATCTGAAGAGCCAGATTCAAATATTCTGAACTATTCAAACTACTGAAACACTATTATTAATATGTTAAAGGTACTAATGGAAAAGGAAGACAACATGCAAGAAAAAATACATAATTTCTACAAAATGATGAAACCTTAAGAAAGAATGTAATGGAAATATTACAACAAAAAGCAAGGTAACAAAAATGAAGAATGCCTTTTACAGTCTAGTCAGTAGACTTCATATAGCCAAAGAAACAATCAGTGAACATGAGATATATAAATACAAATTATAAACTAATAAAAGAGGATGAGGGGAGGTAGGGATTCAAGACAGAGACACAAGATTTGTGAAAAAAATTAAAGTTAATGAATGACACCATACCACAGATCAAGAGGCTTAGATAAGCCAAGTACAATACATACTAAAACAAAAAAGAAAGAAGACACAGACACACACACCCAAACACACAGTCATATCAGATTCAAACAGTTAACAATATAAAGCAAAGAAAAACTCTGAAAATCCATCGGGCAAAAAATAAATTTTACATAAAATTGAACAAAGGTAAAAATTACAGTAGAGTTCTAATAAGAAGCACTGTAAATCAGAAAACAACGCAACACTATCTTTAAAGTTTGGAACGAAGAAAATTCAATCCATAACTTACATTTAGGGAATTATCCTTCAAGGATGAAGGAAATACAAATATTTTTCTCAGATAAACAAAATATAATATTTTGGCAATATGCTTAGAATAAAAGAGATGTTAAAAGAGTTATTCAGAAAGAAAGAATAAACCAGACAGAAGTCATACACACACACACACACACACACACACACAAAGTTTGAAGTAGAATAAATGAAATATAAAATTAATTATATTTCTGAATGCTCTAAAAATAAGTGACAGTCAAATAAAAAATGGCAACAATGTACTGATAAATACATAGAAAAGGAAATAGTGCAAAATTAGCATAAATCATGAGAGGAAGGATTTGGAATTGCACTACATGTGAAATAATATAACAGAATTTAAAGCAGAGTGAGTAAATAAGATACGTATTGTAAACCATTTAACAATCAGTAAAATATTTTAATGGGTATAAGTATAAAGACATGACTGGAAAGAAAATGGAATTATAAATAATATCTAATGGTTAAAAGAGAACACAAAGAGAAATAAAATTAAGAACATGAATTAAAAACAGCAAATTCACAGTAAGACTTACTATATTTTATCTAACCACACAGATTACAATATAAATGAAATTCAGCCTGCCAATAAAAACAAAGATAGGTTAAAATAAAGACAAAGGAAAAAAAAGAAAACATTACCCAAGAATACATATTAATTCTAAATATATATGCAACTAACAACAAAGCTTCAAAATATATGAAGCAAAAACTGATGGAAGTAAAAGGAGAAACAGACAAATCCACAACTGTCCTTGGAGAATTCAACACTTTTTGCTCAGGAACTGATTATAATAAGTACACAGAAAAAACATTAAAGCTATGAAAGATATGAAAACCCTACAAATCAAATAGATCCACTTAGCATGTGTGTAAGTCTACCCCTCAATAGCACCAGGTACCATACCTTCAAGTATTCATGGAATATTTACTAGGAAAGACCACACTTTCATCTCCATATTTCCTTAGGAAATTAGAATATATATCATACAAATACATTGTGTGACTATAAAGGAATTAAATTAGCAATTAGTAACAGAAAAATATCATGAAATTCCCAAATAGTTAAAATAAAATACACTTATAAATACCCTAATGTCCAAAGAAGTTGTTTTAAGAGAGATTTAAATATGGTTTGAACTAAATAAAAATGAAAATTCAATATGTCAAAATTTACTCGCTTTATGAGAGAATGTTTTCAACATTTATAGGTTTATTACAGTATATGATACACATATGAATACATATGTATTAATATGATAATACACATTAACTTTTGATATATGGCTTATTGTAGAGTGAATGTCTTTATAACCAACATGGTTTTTAGCCATGTTACTATTTTATCTGACATTAAGATGGTTATCTAAGAATTCTTTTCATTAGTATTTGCCTGGCATTCCTCCCTTCATATTTATTCTTTAGCCTACATCCTAATTTTTTATTTTAGATAAATATGTAGATAGAATACAACTGGGTCTCCAACTATCAATCCAATATGTCAATCTCTGACATTGAACCAGAAAATTCCTATTTCCCTTTGTTCATTAATGAATTAGTTTGATTTGTTTCTTCAGGTTGAGTATGCCTTATTTGAATTGCCAGAATTTCTGATTTAGAATTTTTTTCAAATTTGGGAAATATATGCATACATAAAACAAACATAGTTTTTATATGATCTGTGTCTTTATGAATTTCCTTTTAACGCAAATGAGATATAATTGGTTTTCCTGGCCCTAAGAATTTTTTTAATGTATCATCCATTCTGGAAAATTCTAGAGCATTATTTCTGCACTTATTACCTCTTCCTCATTCTACTCAATCAATCTACTAATCTCAGTAGCTACATCTTCATGCCTCTATTGAGTTTTCCATGTGACAGTCTGTCAGGTTTTCTTGCATTTCTATATTTTACACTCTGTATGATTTTCTTGAGTCAGTCTTCCAGTTCATCAATTCTCTCAGCATCTGAGACTAATATATCTAATATATGACTTAATTTATTAGTTACAAAACAGGTACTAGAAACTGCATTTTCTGAAGTGACTCCTCACTTTGACCCACAGGTATCTAAAAGCAGGATGAAAGTCTGACGTTTCTGCCTCATTTTGTATTTAGCTGTTTTACTTTGGGTCAGACTCCTGCTTAACTCTGCATGTAGGCATGTTAATCATTCAAGGAGTGTCTGCCTAAACACTGGTGATACCTAACCTATTCTATCCCCTTCTACATTGAAGGCACAAAGATTGACTCAGGAATTTTATTGTCCGCATTTACACAGCCCTGTTCCAGACCACTAAAAAAGCACCAGAAAGTCTCTAGTCATTCTCCTAAACCTGTACTCACCTTGGATTCTAGGAACAGTAGTGCCACGCAGACAGATATCCCATGATGAGATTACCCCCAAGCAGAAGAGACTCTTCATGTGAGGCAGACTGCCCCTCAAACAATAAGAACTTTTCTGGGGCTACATTGAAGAACCAGAACTGAGATAATGGCATATCAGAGCACATTTCGACCTAGATTGCTTTATTATTCACATCATGAAAAGATGTTGAATTTTGTCAAAGGCTTTTTCTACATCTATTGATAAGATGATATGGTTTTTGTCCTTGATTCTGTTTATATGTTGTATTACACTAATTGATTTTTAAATGTTGTACCATCCTTACACCACTGGAATGAAACTAATTTGATCATGATGTATGAACATATTTACAATGGCCAAGATTTGGAAGAAGCCCGGATTCCCCACAGCTAATGAATGGATTAAGAAAACAATGGAGTGTTATTCAGGCATAAAGAAGAATGAAATTATGTTATTTGCAGGAAAATGGATGGGACTAGGGAACTTCATGTTAAGTGAAGTAACCCAAGCTCAAAAAACCAAAGGTCACATGTTTTTCTCTCATATGTGCAAGCTAGACCTATAAGTTAAATGTATATATAGAAGCACATATGATCATATATATATATATATATACACACATATATATAGTGACAGAGAACAAAATTATATTAGTGATTCAGTCTGAGAGGTTATGGGAGGTGAGAGAAAATGTTAGAGAATGAAAAATACTGAAACAACCCATCTATATATGAATATCATATAATATGTTGAATGTTAGGGAACCATTGTGATAGAGAATGAGTAAGTAGCAGAGGGAGGTGTTAATTTGATAAAAGCATGATATACACAGACCTGAAGTATCAAGGGAAAACACCGTTGGACTCTCAATATATACTTAATTTTAAAAGATAAAGGGCAGGAGGGAAAAATAAATCTTTTCTGGGGGTAGGTACCAGTGGGAGGGGATAGGCACAAGGAAAGCAGGAATGATGGTATATATGGCAGATGTATTTTTATCCACATATGAAAATAGAAGAATAAAACTGTTCTAAGAAGATGGAGAATAAAAGAGGGGATAAATCCAACTAAGATACATTTAAACACATATGTAAATATCACAATGTACAACTATTATATGCTAATAAAATTATTAAAAATTATTCATATCTGTCAACTTCTATCCCAATTTTTCTCTATAAAAACCCAAAGCTCATGTCAGTAGCCCAAAGATGGGCTCAAATGCTCAATTTATATCTAACCTCTGCAGTCAGGTCACTGACCTGGGGCTCTGGTCACACCTTTATTTTCATTTCTAGATGTGTATTTGTCTTTAAATCTGTGTATCATGTTTGCTAATCTCTTACTTATCTTTCCTACTTTTATATTTTATGTATTAAGTGTAATATATTATTTTGTTGTTAATCCCAATTTCTAAATTATCTGGAAAAGAAATATGCTATTTGTCATGTTTGTGGTTTCCAATGTGCTTGTCATCTTTTATCATGTACTCTTAATCTCTGGGCATTCTAAAGTCTAGGGCCATAGGTGGCTTTCAAGGATCATTTGTTCTTTCTTTGCATGGGTACAACAGAGGGGTCTCCAAACAACAATTAAAAAACATTAGTTTAAATTTGTCCTGCTAAGCAGGTAATGTTAATTTAAACTCCAGATCCAGATGCAGGCAGGCCTTTGGCCTGCAGTTGCAAATTCTGAGAACACCACCCTCCAAAATACAGAGTGTCACCAGTATCTGGAAGGTTTCTTTGTTCACTTTGCTAGTCTGTTTTTACTATGTCACATTTCCCTGAAAAGCACTGTCCCTTTGATGGCCCACATTTAGCCACTTTTGTGGCCAGTTTTCTATCAGGAAGCCATTATCTCCAAGACAAATGTCTTCACTCCAGCTCTGGTACCCACAGCAATGCAAGTCCCCAAACTTGATTTCAACCCCTACTTCTCTGGGGTTCATATTTTTAATTTTGTTTCTTTTTGTTTGCATTTTGGGTGTTTTTCAGGGGTACTTACACTTTTCAATTTTGCTTTTACATAGTCAGCTATTCAACTAAAATTGTCTTTACATTTTTATCCAGCTTTTCACAATATGTATCTATCATTTTGCCAAAATCATAAGCTTTTGTGTTGATTTTTTCCACATAGGAGCTAACAGTGCTGTGAAAACTCTTGTTACTTTGTAGTGTCTGTTTTGTTTTCTTTTTGCAAAGCCTAAATTAAAACTAAATTAATTGTTGAATCCTGCTGTAATATTCTAGGTATGAAAAAATTTCTGCTTTTACTTATGCCCATCCTGCTTCATGAGAAATTTCTTCCCAATTCATTCTACTTGCCTCTATTTTTCTTGATTTCAAAAATCTATAGAATTGATTCAAGTGATGTTCTTGCTTAGTTTGTTAAATACAAAGCATTTTTCTTAATTAAAAATGCTATAGTGTGCTTACCAGATTCTGTTCTCTAGGTCTACTATGTTTTATGAATAGAATGTGAGCTCTCTTACTCAAATCAGAATGTTCCTCTTGCCTTAGCTCTTTCCAGGTGAGGTAGAATTATAAAGATTTCTGCTGATCTGTGTATCTTAGCCCTCTATCTAAAATTTTGTTTGAACAGTATGACTTTGTCACTAAGCTATATTTGCAAAATGGCCTACATTCAAATTTAAATGATTTCTTTGCTGAGTTGTTAAAGAATAATGGAGGCAAAATTCTTTATTCTTGTACTCAGTCTAAGAACAAGGTCAAAAAACTATCAATTAAGCATTCAAAAGGAATAAACAGAAAGCAGTTTTGTTTTTTTTTAATCAAAACTGAGCAAGGGAATGAAAAATCTAGTGAACATAATAGCATGTGTGTAGATTCTGCTCAGGGCATGGTAATACTACTATCCACATTTAATCCACAGAATTCACATTGATCAGTGTTAATACAGTGAATTCTAATTAAATGTACAATGCCTTGACACTCAAAACAATGTGTTATTGAATTCAACCTTGAGCAGCAGAGATACAATGCCTCTGAACACTAAATGTGCACAAAAGCTGACTCAATAAGAAATGTATTTTTCCGCTGTTTTTCTACAACATAGCAATAAATAGAAATACACCTGGAAAGCATTGAGGCCAATAAAACAATAACAAATAAAATATGATGTTTCACCTACAAAACAATTGCTCTACAAATAAATAATTGCATATATTTTTATAACAGTATGTCTCCCACCTCCAAAAAAATTGATCATTGAGTTCAAATAGATGGATAACTCTTTTAGCTCTCTCAGCAATTAGGATTTTGATCAAACCAGAAAACCTGCCTATAAGCATTATTTTCTCCATGTGTAAAATAGAAGAATGTCCAAAAAATTAACCAAATTTCCTTCTAGGCACAAGTTATATAATTTTTTTAAATAACATAAGTGCCTTCTCAATAGCAGAAGGCAAAATAAATGAAAGTCATTATCACAATCAGTCTTCATGCCATATCTGAGGTGGGGTAATAAAATGAACAAAGAGCCTGGAAACATTCAAGTCACAAACATCCACTTCACAATTTCTCTTTAAACTGAGCCTCTCTTCCTGGCAGCATGTGAAGAGAGAATGTTATAAATACGAAAGCCATTTGTCCCTTCTTCTGCTACTGCAAATAAAGAGCTAAGGTAGAGAACAAGAGTACCAGGGGCCCAATGGGAGGAGGTGTGCGTGTAACGGCAAAAAGATTACCACTTAACACACCAGTGGTTCTCCATATTTAGGGTTCATGAGATTCTTTTTTTCAGTAATTCAGAAAGTGGGGGAGAACCCAAATCTAGGTTTTTGGCAAGCATCCTAGAGGATTCTAATGAAGGTGTACCTGGACCACACCGCTGAAGTGTTCTGTCCCTGGGGCAACACAACACACAAGCCTCGTGACAGGTGGGCCATAGTCCTTACAGGAGCCCTCTGCCTGGTGTAGTCAGAAAATGAGCATGAGATCACTTCTTTTGAAAAACTCCTCTGCACCCACTCGGGAAGAAGACATGGGAAAAGAAATATTCACCTTGTGGGTTCCTCATAAAGTTTCAAGACCTTACATCTCTACAGAAACCTTAACATGTATAAATTCCTATGGAACTGTAGAACTATGCATACGGAACTGACCCTCCCAGAAACTTTTAAAGATGATTTCATTAAAATCCCAGCACAGAATCCTATAATGCCAAGATTTTATAAGCAAGACTCTAGATTGGAAAATATCATTAAATTAGGATAATTTAAGAAATTTTGCCTAAACAAATGGCTCTAACCACTGTTTTAAATAAGGATAATTTTGTATAATTCCAACAGTCTTGTCTTCCTGACAGTAGTTTCTCTTACTGTAACACTATATTCTGAGAACACACAAAAGTCAGAGACTAGGATTGCATTGATGAAGAGGAACCTATATTTATAATTAGGAAATAACTTAACTCATTTTACAATATACCAAAACTACAATGAAAGTTCAAGGTTCTTTTTGTAAATGTGGTATGATTAAAACACTTGTGCCTGTCTAATAGTTATGTGGCTTTGATAAGTAGTAGGATCAATGAAAGTTAATTAATGTATGTGCATTATTTTTTAGATTTATCAAATGTGTGGGGGCTGTACACTGTGGTTCACACCTGTATTCCCAGCTACTAAGGAGGCAGAGATAGGAGGGTTGTGGTTTAAGAACATCCCAGGCAAATAATTAGTGAAACCCTAATTCAAAAACAAACTGCATGTGGTAACACACACATATATGCTGTTTATTCAGGAGGCCAACATAGGAGGATTATGGTTTGAGACCAGCCCAGATAAAAAAAAGTGATCAAAAAATAAGCTGGCTGTGATGACACACACCTGAAAGCCCAGCAACTAAAGAGCCACAGGAAGGAGGACTGTTGTCCACAGGCCAGCCCCAGTCAAAAAGCATGAGACCTTATATGAAAAATAACAATAGCAAAAATAGCTGGAATCATGGCTCAAGAGGTAGAGTGCTTGCCTAACAAGCAGAAGGTTCTGAGTTCAAAACCCCAGTTTTGTCAAAAAGAAAAGTGTAGGTCACATCATGACCTCAAAACTTTATACTCATCTATTTTGGAATATTATCATTGTTTTTTAGCTGCCACCAATTTCTTTGTGACTGCCTATATGTACTTAACACCAAGAAGTAAGCTGTCTTACAAACCAGATTGCATCACTATACTGCTACCTAATACAAACTTACTGTTGAAGTCCCCATAAGAAGAGGACTAAGTAAGGAGAAAAATAGAAGAGATGAACCAATTTGGGATACAATACATATATACATTGAAATGTCATAATGAAACTCTCTGTATAGATATAATAAATGAACAAAAATATCTTTTTCAAAAATGGAGGACAGGAAGGCAAACAGGGGTTGAGACCAGTGGGGTGGGGAGGATATGAGGAAAGGGTGTAGAAGAGTGAATATGGTGGAAAACTCATGTAGTCGTGTATGAAAATGTAAAATGAAACCTGATGAACCAATTCTAAAAATGGAGGGGAGGGAGAAAAAGGAGAATGATGGAGGGGTGAATTCAACTATGATACATTCTAAGTACTTTCTAAACGTCATAATGTACCCCCAGAATAACACTAATATGATTTTTTTAAAAAGATTAAAAAAACAAATGTAATAAGAGAAAGAGTGAATTGGAAAAAATGTTTGCTCCCTAATAAACTAAAATCTATGGTACAGCTGTTTACTGGGACTACCTGAAATGCTTTACTTGTAGCAGGTATAAGTTATCTCATACGTCTTGCCATCTCAAGGTATATTTAAACTAAAAGCAAATACTGTTTTCTAAAAATAATGGGAAAACAGAACGAAAAATCTTGCTTCGCAAGATTTAGTTATAGTATCAATTTACTTAAGTCTAAGAATATTCTTAGGATGAAATTTTAACTACACTCCATTTTGTCAAATAAACAATTTTCCCTGAACAAAAATGAGGATGCATGTATTAATTACTTTTCTGGTCATTGTGACCAAACATCTGTATGAACGACTTAATGAAGGAAAGATCTATTTTGACTGATTCTTCACAGGGTTTGGTCTATGGTTGTTGGGCCCCATGTGCTTGGACAGAATATCACAGCCACTCAGTGTATGGTGGAGAAGCTTCTTCACCTCATTGCAAACAGAAGCAGAAAAAGCAAAGAGCACTGGGGATCAGGTATAACTTTCAAAGACATGCCACCAGTCCCATTGACACCCTACCTCCTAAACTTTTTAAAACTTTCCAAAATTGTGCCACCAGCAGGGGACCAAGCATTCAACACATGAGCCTGTGGGGAACATTTCATATCCAAATCCTAAAAATACCTTAGTTAGGTTGCATAATTTACTGTGTCATTCTCTTTAAGATACACTGCTATTGATGATGAGGTTGTCACTGCTGGAGATATGACTGGAATGATGCCTGATGATATCTCACAGAGGAAACTCAACAAGAGAAGGAAGAAGATAGATGAAATACAGGCTGCATTTCCAGGAACCACAAATCAATTACTTCCCTCTTAAGTGGAAAAAAGTGGTTTGGAAATCAGAATATCTGAAGTCAGCCTTAGTTATGACATGAACCAATTTGTGATTTGAGGTAAACTATAGGTAATCTTGCCTTAGGGTATCCTCCATCTCTTCTGACTCCAAATCCCATGAAATTATGATGCTGACATACGCATGGATGTCACGTGAGTAATTCTAGGTACTCAGCCTTGGCTCAAAGCAGTACTGGATAAAATTTTAAAGTCTAGTACATCCCTGGATAACATTTCTCTCTTGTTTTAATTTGAAGGAACAGTTGCTATTTATATTTTTTTTCTCTCACATACAGCCAACATTTTTCCTCCAAATTAGGCTTCCACTCACAATCCAATCTCTGATTGTGGTGTTTATCCCAGTATATTTGGATGGTTTCTATTTCCATTCCAATTTGTACAGAAGGACCAGCTTCTGCTTGATGAATGAATCTCCTGAGAGAAGTGATCTGTTCTTATAAACATTCTGAGAAGGTAATTTCCCGCTCCAAATAGAAAGCTGCCATTTCTACATCTATCTATACTTATGGATTGACTTAAACATGAAAGCATGTAAATAAAAGATGGGATCTTGAGATAGGGTAAACCAAAAAGGATAGTAAAGAGAAGGCTAAAGAAGGATTTTATAAAGCAGGAATGAGGAGACAGAAAACACAGGAATGACATTAATCACCTATCAGACCATTGAGCACATTATACCAGCTCTATTATTTAAATAAGCCCCAATTCAAAAATTTTCCTCATTAAAAAATATGATAGAAGATTCAAAACAACAAATAACCAGATACTCTGCTACAAAAAATAAGACTTAAGAAGTTTACCAAGAATTTGGAAAATGTTTTCAAACATAAATGATTTTACTGTTTGTAGAACAAACTGCTTGCTTTGGGGCCTGGATTTTCTGAGATCTCCTCCTCCCCATATACTTTAATCCTGCCTTCCAGTAATTACCAATCCTTCCTACTATATTTTACAGAAAATTCCACTGGCACCACATCTACTTCAATTCTATGCTTTCCCCTGCAAACTGGGGCTGGGGTTGGGGGAGAGAATCAAGACCTTCTATTGTTCGCTAACACAAAGAATATTTAAAAATTTTTATAGAAGCATGATCTATTTTGAAAGGCCCATGATTTTAAATAGAATTCTTCCTAGCTGTCCTAAGTGTACAAGAAATGACTTGATCTTTCTGAAGCTACAGTGGAGTATATCTGTAGTATATTATTCTATGCCTTGAGGAAGATACTGTTATCTCCACATGTCAACAGCACCCAGCAATCCCTAAATCTCTATAAAAATTCTTATATCTTGAACTAGAAGAACTTCTACTTTCTGTACCAAATGTGACAAAAAGAACTAGAATTGTTTTTATAAAAAGACAAAAGGTTTGACTTCAGGATCATACAATTTGTCATCCTATATTTAAGTTCAGGTTACTTCAATTTCTGTATTACACTAAAAGAAATTAAATGATACCATAATAAAATGTAAATTTTGAAGACTATATAAAAGTACCTCTGAATATCAGGATCTCACTGCATTGGTAACAATATATCCGTCAACTTTTGACAGTGCCTGACAATATCACCTCTGTTCCTTAGCTTTCCTGTCCATGAAATGGGGAAAATAGTTGCAATTTCATTATGTGGTTGTAGGAAGGACTAAATGGCTTGGCTCAACTTGGGTAAAGTTTACATGAGGCCTGGTCCACAGTGACTGTTTGATAATATTAGCTAATGTTCTTATTGCATTAAGGAAAATGAATCAAATAATTGATTTGCTAAAGGTCCCAGAGCTATTGAAAGCAAAGCTAGACTTTAAACCCTACTCTTTTCCCTCTAATGCAGGGAAAAAGAGTATCTTTTTTTTTTTGCAGCAGAAGTATCTGTTGTTTTAAAACTAATGCAGGGTCAAGGGTGGAAGGAAGATGTAACTTAAAAATCACAAGCTTTTCAGGCATGCAGGCAAATAACACATAATTAACAAATATTTTTCAAAGTTGTTTTAACATTCTAGTCCCATTATGGGGACTAGATCCCATAATGTCTTATATTATAGACAAAGAATATAAAATAGACTTCTTCACAAATTCTGCTTACTAAGACATTGTTATGTTATCAAATGCTAACTTATTTTTGGATATTTGAATATATGCTTAAAATCTAAAATGATCAAAATTCATCCTTATGTTCCTCCATTTTTATACATTTTCTATTCAAACCAAAATTAATCTACCATTTAATTAACTGTTATTCATTATCAGATTTTTTTTTAATTAATGGAGTGTTAAGGGGGTCAGGCTCCATGTATGATAGGGTCCTGAGATGTTAAGGTTTATAGAGAAGGAAAATTATCCTTTACTTTGTAGGCACAGAAAATGAGACAAGAAGAATCTGTAATTTACTTAAATTCACAAATTCTCGCTTAAACAGGTTTTGGGAAAAAACTAAATTAAATCTCATTCTTGATTCACACCTTCAAGAACATCAAAAATAAAATAACAAAAGAACATAGGCTTCTCCTTAAAATACTTAGTAGTTTCCTAACATAGTTTTTCTATAGTATTGATTCAGTTGAAAATAATTTGCTGACGAGCAGTGACATTTCATGGACCTTACTTGATGCTCACGTGAAGGCCAAGGTTGGCAGTGTGGTTATGTCATGTCTAATTTCTTTTCTCTATCCCACCCCAGTTTCTGATTCCATTTCATGAGGATTCTACACAGGAATATAGAAACAATTTTTATTGCATTTTAGAAGGGCAGATCTAAAGAAATAATTTCCACACAGAAGATACTTCCAAGTTTTTCGCTGTCTGAGTATTTTTAAATTTTATTTTCTTTGAGAATCATGACTCAGACTTTTTTGGGAGTGATACAGTTTCATTGAGGCACAATTTTCATGTGTAAAATTCACCATTTTTACATGTATAACTCAATGAGTCATTTGGTCACAAATCTCATTTATGAAAACAATCTAATCCTGGTATATTGTCCCTTAAAAATGCACATACAACCAGTATTTTTTAACTTAAACAGGCAGATTATTATTATTATCTGGTCCAAACAAGACTTTAAACCACTTAAAATATGTTTAATTAATCATATAATTAATTTCACATTGGTTTACAATTATAGTAAACACATTTCTTGGCCTAAAGACATAGCCATTGAAGTTTAAAATAGGCCCAGTCCAAGAATACATATGTAACACTCCAATTATTGTTTCTGTAACAGTGGGTTAAATAATCAAATTATAATAGTTACACTATTTAGAATAAAATAAAAATAAAACATATCTAAATAAAAGAGGGTGTACATAAAATGACATTCATATTTAAATCATATATTTATGAAATAGTATCCTGAGAATTGTAATTCTATTAACCTTAATTTTGAGGAAAAGAATAATTACTAAGTAACGGTAGCCATTTAAATTGAAAATGAGAGAGAAGTCAAAAGTACTTTGAAAAGAGATCTTACTTTCACATTGTTCTACAGTTATAGTAAAGACATTTCATGGCAAAATAGACACAGCTGTTGGAGTTTAAAACAGCCTCACTGCAAGACTGCAAGACTGCATACATAAAATTCCAATCAAATCAATTAAAGTAGTTATACTCTCTAGAATAAAATGAAAATAAACATATTATCAAAATAAAATAAATTCATATTAATCATCTATTCATAAAATGCAATGCTGAAAATTATAATTTATCAAGCTTTAATTTGATATAAAGTATAATGCCTAAGTAACAGTACTAATTTAAACTGAAAATAAGAGAGAAGTCAAAAGTATTTTGAAAAGAGATATTACTTTCACATTGATCTACAAGAATAGTAAACAGATTTCTTGGTATAAAGTCACAGCCTTTGCAGTTAATAAATAGCTCCACTGCAAGATTACAAATGTAAAGCTCCAATTATTGTTCATGTAATAGTGGATTAAATAACCAAGTTAAAACAGTTACACTGTCTAGAATAAAAGGAAAATAAAACATATTATCCAAATAAAATAACTTCTTATTTAAATCATCTATTTATAAATGCTATCCCTGAGAGTTACAATTCTATTAAGCTTCAATTTGAGGTAAACTATAACGACTAAGTAACAGTAGTTATTTAAACTGAAAATGAGATAGACATCAAAAGTACTTTGAAAGAAATCAAAGTATTGCCAGGTTTCTTCTTGTGGTTCCAGATGTTCAGTATCAGGATTGTTTGAAGGTGGAATCAATCCTGAAGAAAACTTACTTCTGCTCTAAGAACATGGATATGGTGGGGGGACATCCAGCTCTTGGGGGAAGATAACTGGGGAAACCCCTTGGTGAGTAGACATTTCTCATTGGGACTGGAGGATGTGGTGGGTCAGAGAAATGCCTTGGTGGAAAATAATCTCCAGAACCTCCAGACATGCTTGCTAGAGGAGGTGTAAGAAAAGGATGTGCTCTTCTTATGAAATAACTCCTTGGATCCCTTAGGAACACATCCCCTGGTGAAGAATAATCTGGAGAAGCTCCAAACATGTTGCTGGAGTGGGGAAATGGGGAGGAGGAGGTCCTCTTCTTAAGAACTGGCTCCTTGGATCCATTAGGAACAAATTCTTTGGTGGAAAATAATCTTGAGAAGCTCCAGACATGTTTCCTGGAGGAGGTGGAAGAAAACAAGGGCCCCTTCTCAGGAACTGGTTGGTTGGATACACTGGAAACATCGGACCTCTGATAGAAGGAACAGAACCAGGACCCACTACTCTGCTTTCAGCAGGCAGAGATGAATCAGGCACATTAGAATTTTGCCTCTATGGAGGAAGAGCTGAATCAGTACATGGTTCACATGAAGGAGGGATCATCATGCTTTCATCCAGTTTGCATGGACTGGACAGGGACCCAGCCTCAGGAGGAGTTTTACAAGGGCCAGTCAACCTATCATAGCTTGAATCTCTTCTTTCATTGCTAATGCAAGGGGTCCAGAGGATTCTTCAGGTTTCTTGAGCCTTCTGCTCCACCCAGAAGAAAAGGTGGGGGTCTCAGTGGACCTTCCTACAAAATTGAGGGACAGAGGAAAGCTTCCCTTTCAGATGAAGATTGACACAATGGTGAGAGACAATGAGGAAAATGTTTTCTGCCACATGCTGCATTTGAAATACCATATGTATATGAATCTTTTTCTGAAAGTTCAAATTCCAACTCCATTTTAATTAATTTTTGTCTCTTGCTGGCATTTACTTGCCTAAAATACTTGAGCTGTTTTTCAGCACCCTGGGCTGCCAACCAATTAAAATGAGCTTTTCTCACTTTAATCTGTACTTGATAATAATGATTGGTTCTCTCTAATTTTTCTTCAAGTTCTCTGGGTACCTTTTTATAGGTCTCCAGCTCTTCAGCTTCATGGCTGATCTTCTGCTTTGGAAAGTTTATTCTCTATGTCTAGCTGGTAATAATCCTCCACGATTAATTTCTTGTAGAATTTCACTCCATTTTCTTCATATGGTTCAGTCAATTTGTAACAGTCTGTTGAAGCTTCTGCTTCTCAATTTCAAATCCTGTATTCTCTAATTGTAAAATGGCATGTTTACTTTGGACATTTTGAATATGCTCCGTACGATCTTTGCTTGCTCTATCTACTTGAAATAACTGAGTACAAATTTTGTTTCTTTCTTGTTCTAAGGATTTTAAAGAAGCATTTAACTTCACAGCATACATCAGTTTCTTCAAAGCCCTTTTTGTCTTATTATCTAAGTAAGTGCCAGTTCCCGATCCACTCTTCATTACTAATTCCAAGTTATCATAATATATTATGTCCTCTCCAAGATCAACAGCCCAGATTTTCATCTTTAGCAAGCATTCAGTTAGAGACCTGATGTAATCTTCTTTATCTTTTATAACTTGTCCTGCATGTGCTATGGAGTCTTCAAGTGCTATTTTCTGTTGATTAAGTTCACTGGCTTTTCCCTTTCATAGTTCAACTTCTTATAAAATCTGTTTGCAGTGTTCCTGAAGGTGGGAATTTTCATTCAAAGCACCTGTTATTAAGTCTTTAAAATGTGCTTCATTGATTTGAAGTATTCTTAAGGTTGTTTTGGCTTTAGCGACTTTTGACTTGAGACATTTTGGTTCATCTTCTTGGGACTGTATCATTTTTGACATGTCCACATTCAATTCAATTTGTTTAGAACGTTTAGATTTCTCTTTCATCAGCTCTTTTCCTAGAAGGAGTGCTTCTTGAATTTTAGACTTGTATATTTGCAGTTTTTCATAGGTGGCCTCCAAAACCTGTGCTTCTATTGAGCTGGCATCCTTTCAAGATGACATTAAATCATCATGCTGTTTTTGATCAGGGCTAACTTTTTCAAGTACCTCACATTTTTCTTCAATTTAATACCAAGGTGTTTTTCTCTTCTCACATAAAGTTGACTTCTAACCAAATTAAAACTCCACAGAAACAATGGGACAGAAAAAGTCCAACAACAACTATATATATTACCAGTTCCTATGGAAAATCATGGGGTTTGGTCTAAGTTCTTCATGGTCTGTTGTCAAACCCTGCAAAACTCCTTTAGGACCAGCCCCAGGTATGGCTGACAGACAGTCTTGGGCCCATCCATGGCTCCAAGGCTGCTTTGCCTTTTGCCAAGCCTCAAAGGTGACAAACAACCCAAGTTCTATCTGGAACCCTGACACCTGAGAAGACCACTTCTGAGTAGCTGGCTGGAGTGGGGGTGGGAGGAGGTAGGGAGAGTAGTGTTGGGTAAGGTGCAGCTCACTCCACCCACAAGGGAGAAGCCTTGGCCCCTTCCTTAAGCTTGACATGGTATAGGCCAGACCTTGACCAGGAGGCCCCACTGTCTCATACAAAATGGACAAAGACTTCTAAGATCCTCTAAAGTTCATACAGACACCCTCATTGATAGAGCCTAAATTGAGAATCATTTTTCAAGAAGAAACAAAGTACCCTAAGGGAATCTCATTTAGGAGAACATTCACTCCAGGTTCAGCAGTTTACCCTTATGAATGCAGTATTCAGAAAATTATAAAAAAAGGGAAAGAAACTCGTGCTTTTGTAGCTTCAAAACTTTTCTACACAATTCAAACTTGTAATTTTTTAAAATTTATTGTAGAATATATTTCTATATAAGGCATGGGGTAATAAAATTAAGAGAAATAGGTTAAGAAAACTAAGTTGGTCTCATATGACCTCATTAGGAATTCTTTTTGCAATTCAGTTAACTCAAATAACATTAACTTAATACTTACAGTGTGAAAATACATTGAATAGGGTAAGGAATATGTAAATAATAATTCTGTCTGCAAATTTTCAAACAGTTATAACCAAGAATTTGAATCTATTATGAAATATGTAAAAACTAATAATAATGACTAGTATAAAATAACATTGAATTCAACTATAGGGCTAAAAGGCAGCTTGTCTAGTTAGAAAACACATTTGTAGACACTGAGATTATGGTGAGTTTATGAACTGCTTTCTTCATATACACTTCCAAAATGGTAACATATAGCTTTTGTAAATATTTTATATACCATTGGTGTAGAATTTACTCAAGACCCTAATTTTTATTTCACATTTTCACTTTTGCCTGCATGCAACAATACTAAAAATTAAGTCTACAACACAAGCTTTAACTATATACAATTTAACTTTACAAAGGAATAGAGGGTACAAAGACAGTATCCACAGGACTCTTAAATCTTAAATATTCAAATGAAAGGTTATGGCAATTATTACCTAATCTGAGTAAATAAATTACTAGCAAGGTTAAGACAAGGCAAACACTGAGTATAAATTAAATACAGAAACAGATGCCAGACTAACATTTTCAACATCATCTTCTGGAATAAAAATGAATTCATCAATTACTGATTCTAGAATCATTATTTTAAAAATATTTATGAGGTTCTGAACTGCTCATATGAAGTAATAAAATATCAAAACTCAACGGTTACTGAAGCTAATTTAACAGTTTCTACTTAGTATTTATTTGCAGTCTATGTACTATGCTTGTCTTTTACATCTATATTGCAAGAAAAACAAATAGGGCATTAGGAAGATTAGATTATAAAACAGAAAACTGAAACCACACTGTATTCATATGAAGTAGTCAAAACCCTTTTGTTTTAATTCCATTAAAAAGGATCTAATCAAGGCTTCTAATCCAAAACTAAGTAATCAAATTATGGCATGGCCAACAGTGTACTACACATCACATCTTCCAAGCAACTCTTCAGAGCCATTTAAACTTTTTGGCCTATTACAGTGAAGACCCTGGAGAATATTCATTCCACTTTGCCTGCACTACTTATTATCTGGACACTGAGCACAAAAAGGTAAGAAAACACAAGTTCTACTCTTATTGAGTGAAATACAGTTATTGATCAAAAAATTGGGCTTAAACATGTAAATTAGAGATGTGACATGACTGTTTTGAAAGAAAAAAACTCAGTTCTATGAAAATCACAATCAAAATCTCTAACAATCTGATGACTGACATCAGGTCTACATACTGAGTAGGATCAACTAGGAAAATAGTGAAAGGCTGAAAGGATGGAGAAGGGACAAAAAGGTATCATACAAAGAAAGAATCTGACCTCATAAATTTAGTACACTAAGACAAAGAACTGAAAAGAATCAAGGTAAATTCACACTAATCCTAGAACATCAATCTTATTCCAACTGCTGGTACAATCACAGAAATGTATTCAGTAAAGGGGTAATAACATCAGATCTCATTTTTAAAATATTGCTCAAGCACTAAAATGGAGATTGTTTGTTGAATAATGATACCACCAAAATATTAGGAATAGTTTTGAACATGAAAAAGATGAGGAGTTTGATTTTCACAACCCAACTTTCCCAGTTCCCATTCAAAAAGTTCCATCGAGGATTGACCCTAGATTCCAGCATTTCAACTGAAAGCCGCTTCATGCTTCATGCTCACAATGCCCTGCTGTGTGCTCTCTATGATTTATTATTCAAAGCTTTGTGCATACAAATCAGTGAAGTAATGCCATCTCTTCCACTCTGGCTGTGGGTCATTATTTGAAGAGAGGAGAAATACCTTAATTAGTAGTTTATTGTATTAAAATACATCAACATGCTACATATTGACAATTCATCCTGAAATTTCAGTGGATTTACACAAAAAAAATGTTGCATGCATAACTGAAATCTATAGGGTCTTTGCTCTATATGTCCACTTAGGGATCCATGCTATCAACATTTCTCCTTAAAAGTACACCATCTGGAACACAGGTCCATTTTGCTTACTGCATCAGAGAAGAGAGAATAGAATGTTCTATGGCAATAATACAATTCTTGGGCTTAGGAATTACTCATATCATTTCTTTTCACAGCAAGTTATGGTTAAAATATGAAGTGTTCCCTGAAAAGGTTCATGAATTAAAGGCTCGATCTCAGCTGCTGGATCCAAATGACTGAGAAGTGACTGGATCATAAGGGCTTTGCCTTCACCAATGGATTAATAACATAAATTTTGGCATTATTGGGGGGTGGAGGAAACTTCCAGAAGTGACACATAGTTGAAGGAAGTGGGTCACTGGGAATATGTTCTTGGGTGCTATATCTTGTAATGATTTTCTCCATCAGTCTCTCATTGCTTTCCAGTCACCATGAGGTGAGCAACTTTGCTTTGTTATATCCTTCTGCCATGATATGCTACTTCATCACAAACCAGAAAAAAATGAATCCAGTCAACTGTGAATTAAAACCTTGAGAAAATAAATCTTTTCTCCTTTCAAATTCTATCTCTTAGGTATTTGCCACAGTGATGAAAAACTGAGTGACAAACAACCCAATGTCCATAAACAGAAGTAGCCAAACAGCTAAATGCAAATGTAGAGGGGATGGAAAGTGCAGTCTTCTGCAGGCTTGGAAGGGAAGAAGAAGTAGATCTTGGGAAACATTAATAAAACCTAACCACATTAAGAGAATCCATTTTATTCTCCATAAAAGAACCCCTTATTTTGAAATACTCTTGACTACCAAAGAAAATAAAACAACGATTTCAAAAACCACTTTTAAATTTAAGTTTATTCAATGAAATACATGTAGGATTTGGTATCTACCTAGCAAAAAAGGAAAGAAATGTATTGTATGAGCTGTGCAGCCTTACTTTGGGTTAATGCACCATATTTATCAGTCTTCTTGAAAAACTAACAATAGGTCACGGGTCTCAATTCTACTTTTAAGCAAACATGAACCTCACAGATAGCACTAGAGACTGGAAAGGTACCATTTTAGATATCACTGTGACAATTTTCAAGAACATCATTTTGCCATATGAAGGATCTGCATGATACTACCATTCTAGTCAGAGTCAAAACTGCAGGGCTTCCTCATGAGCTGTCTTCAGAAGGCATTCTGCATCAATCTAGACACATCCCATTGGTTACAAAAAGGTAGCCCAGTTTCACTGTGTGGACAACTAGGCAAGGGCATAAGTATAAAGAAGTGTGATACATTGGGAGGGAGGTATCTTGGGAAACTACCACACTATTGGTTTGAGAAATAAGAGGCATCAGCAAAAACAAAAACGACATGTGATTTAGATATGATGGGAATAACTTTCTTGAAAACAAACCTCCAATGTATCCAACAACAGTAAAAATGTTTCTGAATAACAAAAGATAGCATTAACCAAAAGGTGACAATTATGTAAGAAAAGACATTTGTGTGCCATGTATTGGACCTATAGCCACATCGAGGTATTTATCACAAAACAGCAGAATTATTGAAAAATACAGTATCTTTGCAAGAAACTAAACTAACAAAAAATTTAAGAATAATTATATCAAATAATTTGGAAATAAATTTTTCCTTCCAAGTTTCCCTTATCCATATTCATTTTCTTCCGGTAAGAAAGTTGAAAATACTAAGAAGTTACTCAGAATATCTCTGAAAGTGCCCTGCAATTATTAATTAGTTATTCTACTCAGTGTTCCCCTGAGGAAATTACTGATAATTATCCATTATAATGGAAAGCAACAGCAGGCTTCTAAAGACCAACTATTCCAACCACATCCCAAAGAATGTGATTTTTTTTCTAAAGCATTCTAGTCCACAACTCTCTCCATTAAATCATGAAAAGTCTGCTATTCCTGGTTAAGCCATCTGTTCCCTTTTGGAAATATCTTTTATCTTGTACACACTAAAATTAATGTGTTAACCTAATTATTTGTAATATTGTAGTTAGATCTCAATTTGCTCTACATAGTCCCATGCTCTGAAAAATATATAAAAAGCTCGAGAAATGAAACTTGTTTTACTAACAAGAAATAAGTTATTTCCCAAGATATTAAAATAATTATATTTTAATTTTATATAATTATAAAATATAAATTTACACGTACATAGTTTAGATGCTGTGAACATACATTTAAAGATAGTCATAAAACAACATTTTGTAAGATGCTATGGTCAATTACTATATTCTGACCAAGAACAAAGTATGATGACAGAAACTTTCTGTTTTGCTACATCTACTAGCTCCTCTTATCATTTATCTTTTCCTTTTCTATTAGCTCCAAAAGGAGAAGGGTTATGGAAGTCATAATGGTTAAAAGCAGGGATCATTTTACAAAAAAGACTGCATTTCTGAACAAATCTGCATTTCTTAAAAAGACAACTGACTCTGCCATGTTAATGGACTCTAATTTATTCCACTGAAATTACAGCATTTTCTGTGCTAAACTATTCATAATCTAAGCATATCACACACTGATTTGCTGAGACTATAAAAGTAGTCTATCAGAATTAATTAGCAAATTAATAGACTTGGCACTAAAAATTTCTCAGCACAAGAAAACAAAATTATATCACCAGTGTGAAAACATTTTTTAAAAACAGAATGTTTTAAGAACAAGTAAAAATAAGTTGACATGTTCCTGTTCAGTGATCATCGGTATAAAAGATTAAGTTTCCCAGAGAGCACATTGGTTTGAAGGAGTACGTCAAGAGTATACCAACTTAGTGATCTGTGAATGTGGAACACCTGGCCTCAGCAGTGAACTATGTGGCTGAAGAATGGTGAAAAAGTAAGTGAACAGGAATAGACAAGCACCAAAATGGTCAGCTAGGTTTTAAATAGTTGTTCTTACCCTTGGCTACACAACGGAATCCTGCAGGGAACTCTAAAAATTACTAAGACTTCAGATATTCTTCTCATCTAATTAATCTGGTGTGTGGCCTAAGCATCAGGAACTTTTAAAAGTTCCCAGGTGGTTTTCATGTACAGCAAAGTGTAACAACTGTTGATTCAATGATTGGCCAGTGTCAGGAAGACAGGTTCAAGACAAGACTGTGATTATGAGTAAAGTTAAGTGGGAAATACTAGTTTTGGCAATACAGTGGAATAGATGTTCATATAATCTCCTCCTGGTAAAGCACAACTGAAAATGATAATGAAAATATTTTGAAATACTTTATCTAATGCCTTACTCAGCTAATAAGAAATTAAGAGTACCCAGACTCCAGAAATTAAAGAAAGCACAAATCCACAGAAATACTTAGCATGGCAACTAACAGTCGCTCTGGGGTGACATCAGTTGTTGATAACGAGACCCTGAGTTTTAATCAGCTACATAACATGACACAGACTAAGGCCCTTTCAGAGAAAGGGCAGATAGAGATGTCCCCTTAATCCCAATGACTTCAAAGGGTGGCATCCTCAGAACATGAAATGGGTGAAGAATAAAAACAAACAAAACAAATCTGTGCCATAAAAGAATATTACATGTCATTCTAAGTCTTGAACTCTGGATTCTATGGAAGAAAAGGAAAAATACCTAACCCACAAAGAATTCATATTAACTGTGTGGCCTAAACAGTGTCAGGCAAATACCTTAGTCAAAGAAGTTCTAAGGTGATACAGACCGCACTAACAAATGCAAACACAGCTCTCCACTGGAAGAACATACTTTGATTCATACCTAAATGATTTCTGTAGATGAAATACTAAGAAACATGGCCACCAATGCATGAAAATTAAGGCCCCCCCAAAGGAGAGTTATTGGGGGGAAAGGTAAAGGACCAAATAAACACTGCAATTATCAAATACAAAAGGAAAAAATATAACAAGCTTCTTGACCTGATAAAGTATCTTACAAACAAACCATCAAAAAAATCTACCACAAATTTAATATCCAGGGTTAAAACAGTTTTTAGAAAATATAAGGATTACTGCACTTTATTGTTTCTATTCAACATTGTTACAATGTTGAACCTGCTACTACAGGTTGTACCCAGTGAAATTAAATAAAAATGAGTATAAGAGAAAATTAAGAAACAAAAAGTCATTAGACACAGAATTCAGAATAAATCCCAAAGAAAATGATTAGATTTGTTAAGAGAGTTAGCTATGTAAGTGCACATAAGATCAGCATGTGAAATTTGATTCAAATTATATGCACCAGCAATAGATTTATAAAAAGCTATTTTAAAAGATACCATTTACCATACCAACACAAAAACAATGTAGGCATAAACAAACCTAAAAAGTGATGTGCAAGACATAAAGATTATCCTAAACTTCACTCTGAGGAATCAGTAACAATCCAAATAAAAGGAGACACTGTGATCAGAAACAGAAATGCAACATTCTAATGGTGTATCTCTCCATATGGATTTAACACAATTCAATCTAATTCTTAAATGAGCTTTTGTGGACCTTGATCACTGAATTTTTAAAGTTTATTTAGAAGAAGACAGAGAAGAAAGGCCAAAAATACTGAAGGAAAAAAATTACACATGAGTTCTGCTCTGAAAGATAACAACTCTGATAATGAAACTATTTTAATAAGAAAAATGGAATACAGATATGAAGATATACAACTAAAACACTGGAAAAGTATTTATAACCCAGTGACACACTGGCACATATTGGGAAACATATAGTAAGACTTATTTTGTATAAGTAATCAATGCTGAAAGTAAAAAATTAAGAAGTATAGGCAAGGCTCAAGTGGTAGAGTAGCTGTCTATTTTGCATGAGGCACTAAATTCAATCTCTAGTACTGCCAAAAAAAATGTAAGAAATGAAAGAAAAGAGAGCAGTTTTGTTGGTAAGTAGTGGCAGTAAGATATCTTTTCAGAGAAATCCATAGAATACTTCAAACTTTCACTTTAGAAGATGAGTAGTATTTACATGAGTCTTCATTTGTTGCTATAATTTTTTACCCCTATAAATTATGTACATTCATTTGTATACATGCAATGAGAAAATTAAAAGGAGATATAAAGAATTTTTCAACAAATAATACTGAAACAATTACATATTCTAAAGTCAGTAAAAATCCAGACTTATATGTTATAATTTCCATGAAAACAAATGCAAAATAGATCACAGACCTAAATATAAAATGCAAAACTGTAAAACTACAAGATGACAGCACAAAATCTAGATTTTGGATTTTCAATGAGTCTTCATTGAAAATGATGTTAAAGACGATCCATGAAAGAAAGAATTGGTAAGTTGGATTTCATTAAGAATAAAAATTTCTACTTTGCAAGCAACACTGTCAAAGTCAGGCATGGTGGCACATGACTATAATCTCAGCTACTGGAGAAACAAAGGAGAGAAGATGGAAGTTCGAGGCCAGCCAGGATAAGGTTAGGGAGACCTTTTCTCAAGTACAAAGTACAAACAGAAGGACTGGGGCATGGCTCAATGGAGACAGTCCTTGCCTAGCATGTATGAGACTCTGAGTTCAATCCCCCATACTGAAAAAAAGAAAAACAAAGATACTAGCAAGAAAATTTAAAGACAAGACACATACTGGGAGGGAATGGAGTGGGTAGTAAGGGAGGGGGTTGGGGGCAGGGGGGAGAAATGACCCATGCCTTGTCTGCACATATGAATAATAAAACAATAAAAAAAGAAATATTTTAAAAATATAAATCTGATAAAAGACAATTAATCAAGACAATATTTTTAAAACCCAACAATAAAAAACAAGCAACCAGATTAAAAATGTGCCCAAAGCCTAACAGACTTCTCACCAAAGAAGACACGCAGATGGCAAATAAGCATATGAAAAGATGCTCCATACCACGTTTCTTGAGAATTGCAACTTAAACACTGAGATGCTATAATAAGCCAAGTCGAATGATGAAAATCCTAAAATACTATCACTAAGTACTGGCAAAAGTGTGAAACAACAAGAATTCTCATTCATTGATGGTAGAAATGCAACATGAAAGAGCTACTTTTTTTAAGACAGTTTGGTGGTTTCTGGTAAAACCAAACATGATCTTATCAGATTGATATAGCAATCACATACCTTGCTATTACTCAAAGAAATGGAAAACTTATGTCCACACAAAAACCTGCATACATATGCTCACAAAACTTCACTTACAATTGCCAAAATTTAAAAACAACTAAGGTCCTTCAATAGGTGAATGGATAATAAGTACAATATAACAAGACAATGAAGTATTATTCAAAACCACAGACAAATGAGCTACCAAGCCATGAAAAGACATGGAAGAAATTCAAATGAACATTACTAAGTGGAAGAAGTCAATATGGAAAGGGTATATATCATATGATTCTAACTACATTTTGGAAGAGGTAAAATTCTGAAAACACTACAAAGTTCACATGTTGCCAGAGTTTAGAGGTGGGGGAATATGGCTACAAGAAGCACTGGGTATCTTTCAGACAGTTGAAACTATTCTGTATGATACTATAACAGAGACATGTCATTATAATTTACATGAACCCATAAAATGTAAAACACAAAGAGTGAATTCTAATGTAAGTCTCTGTGTGATAATTATGTGGTAACATAAGCTCATCCATTGTACAAGTGTACAAACCTCTCAATTTTAAAATTGAGTAAAACCTCTCAATTTTACTGCTAATGTAAAATGTCTCTAAAAATGGCTTTACATTGTGTATTTGTATGTGTGTATATATGTGTGCATCTGTTCATTT
The DNA here is from genome assembly GCF_047511655.1 of Castor canadensis. Lineage (NCBI taxonomy): Eukaryota > Metazoa > Chordata > Mammalia > Rodentia > Castoridae > Castor > Castor canadensis. The sequence goes on from NC_133400.1 coordinate 72,408,629, forward strand.
GTGAAAAAATAAAACATGATAGATTAAGATAAACCCAACATACTATTGAGATTGGTTACCTTCAGGTTTGAGTGGAATTAGGGTAGGAAAAGTAAGTGGGAAAGTGTAACCATAGAATAGAAATTATACTTTCTAACAATATCATCTTTGTTATAATTTTAATTTTGAATAATTAATATTTTAACATTCAAAAACTGAAAATATGCTAGGCTTAGTGACGCGTGCTATAATTTCAATACTGGGAGGTTGAGGCAAGAAATCTTGAGTTCAAGGCCAGTCAGGGCTATTAGTGAGATTCTGTCTCAAAAAAAAAAAGTGATATCAATGAAATATTAACAAATTTCAAAATGAATAACATACCCACATGACATTTTGATTACACATTTTCAGATTAAACACCAAAAGAAATATAAGAAAATATTTAAAATTTAGTTAGTAGGTTTACTTATCAAGTAAAATAGCTGAATGATTTTGATGTCTTCTAGGATCGAGGATGGACAGAGGTAGGCTTCTCATTGTCAGAGACAAGAGTTACAAATGTGAAAAGTCAGAAGACCAGAAAAATCTCATGGTGTGAAATTCAAAGAAGTAATGCTAGAGTCATAATGTACATAGAGACAGAGACAGAGAAGGTGGGGGGATACACAAAATGCTTCCCAAGACATGGTAGCATTAACACTACCCAAGTAGCAATGGGCATGCATATCACCTGGGTCTTTCTCTAAAAGCCATTTTTCACTCCAAGGACTCAATGCTTCATGAGAAATGGCTGAGTCCAGGGCCAAGGTAAAGGAAATATACAATGAGTCTGGAACATTTTACTATGCTGCAAAGTACTCATGTAATCATGAAGATATGTCAGAGGGCCACCAAAGTCAAATTAAAGGGACTCTTACCAGTCAAATCTGAGACAATTTGTTCATCAAAATAGATAACAATAGTAATGGATTATATATTAGTTTGCTGTAATAAAGCATCTCAGACTGGACGTATTAAACAATAGAAATTAATTTTTTCACAATTCTAAAGGCTAGAAATTTGTGACAAGGTGTTAACATGGTTGTTTTATTCTGAAGCCTCTCTCCTTTGGTTAAAGATAACCATCATTTCCAAGTGTCTTCACATGGTCTTTACTTTGTGCATGGATGTGTCCTAATACTTTCTTGCAAGGAAACTTGTGGTATAATTCCACTGCATTATGGAAGAATTACCTTCTAAGAAAATATGGATTAAAGGAGGGTAATTTTATACTTTATTATATCTGTAAAACAAAGAAAATAAAGGAAGATCCCAGGACTCTGGCATGAGTGACATATTGCCAACTGATAAAGGTAATAGGAAAAACATGAGAGGCTCCAGTTCTAACATTTGGGTGGAAGATAAAGAATTAATCATTAACTAGGGGTAATTTATACCCAGGTATTGCTCCTCCTCACATAGTAGAATAAAGGGGACTTGAATTTAGGGGGTAAAACGAGGCTTAAGTTAGTTTATTTAGAAGTCACTGAAACATTGCATTTGAAAATCATGAGTAGATGAGATTTTCCACAGTGCAAATGACAGCAAGGAAAACCAAGCTAAAGATGAGTCCCTAAGATATAGGAATAGTTAGAAAACCCAAAACATAAAAGCATTTGATGTCCCCAATCCAGAGGAACTAATACAGAAACCTTAAAGCGACAAAGGTTAACATGAGAAGGGGATTAGGAACCAGTGTAAAGATCAGTTAGAGATGAATCAACATGATCATAACATGTGTACATGAAAGCAATGCTAGGAATATTTCTGCATAGCTGTCCTTAACTCAACTAGCAAAAATGCTTTGTGTTCCTTATTATGCTTGTATCTTTTCTTCAACAAAATTAGTGATAAGGGCAGAACAGGACCTACCTGCAACTGAGTGGGGAGGGAGACAGGGTGGAGAAATAACTCAAACAATATATGCACATGTGAATAAATGAATAAAAAAAACAAACAAATAAATAAATATCTGATAGAATTCAGCAGGGAAAAAAAATAAATAAAGATGAGTCCCTAGAAAGTACAACAACCTTAATGGCACAGGCTGTACACACAAGGGAGGGGTGAGGATAGGTAAGACACCTAAAAAATTAGCTAGCATTTGTTGCCCTTAACACAGAGAAACTAAAGCAGATACCTTAAAAGTAACTGAAGCCAACAGGAAAAGGGGACCAGGAACTAGAGAAAAGGTTACATCAAAAAGAATTAACCTAGAAGGCAACACACACGCACAGGAAATTAATGTGAGTCAACTCCCTGTATAGCTATCCTTATCTCAACCAGGAACACTTGTTGCTTCCTATTACTGCTTATACTCTCTCTTCAACAAAATTAGAGATAAGGTCAAAATAGTTTCTGCTGTGTATTGAGGGGGTGGTGGGGAGAGGAAGGGGGCGGAGTGGGTGGTAAGGGAGGGGATGGGGGCAGGGGGGAGAAATGACCCAAGCCTTGTATGCATATATGAATAATAAAACAATAAAATTTTTAAAAATGGCACAGGCTGTAGAAAAGGAGAACGTGAGAGTAACTTAAAGGGTACAGGCAGAGGAAGAATTTGGATCTGTGTTATGATGGAAGGTAAAGGTATAGAATTTCAGGGAGGTGAAATAATGTAACATTTCCCAAATATAAATCCTGATTTGTATCCACTGGAATTGGTTATTACTTTCCGATTTTGGTCAGTTGTTGAGTAAATAAGGAAGGGCGATAGAGGAAAACAATGCAAACTACTCTTTCAACTCACCTTGATGAAGAAAAAAAAGAGGAAAATAAAAAAGAATTTTTAGGAAAGCAATAATGTTTGACTGATTTTAGGATTGGGAATATTTTTAAACCATACAGAAGAAAAGCAAAAATAAAAGAGTATTAAACAGTGATATTTAATAGAGAAAGAAATAGGAGGAGCCCAAGAGAAGGATAATCGGCATTACTATTTATTGACATGGCTTTAATTTGGAAGGAAATGATGAAAGATATAATGATTCTAATAGTGAGGAAAATGAAGTTGGATTAATGTTTTGAGAAGAAAAACATTTGAAATAAATGTTGAAAGAAATCAGAGAAGTTCTGAAATTAAAATTCATAAGCTTACATTGCTATTATGAGAGTATTTTCTCTAGCAGCATGCAACCTTCACACTATGGAAGGTGAGAAGTCCACTTATGATTGGTACAGTGGATCTCAGTGAGTGGATTCAAAGGTGAGTAGGACAAGAAAGCTCATGTGATTACAGTTCATGTAATAGGTTCTTTAAGTAAAGGCACAAAGAAAATCATAATAGAGTTGATAATACTGGGACAAAAGGAAAGGATCTGGGGACTGGGTCAAGGAACTAGTGTCTAGAGGTTAACAGAGGACCAAAGAAAGAATTGGCAAAGTAGGGTACTTCAACCATGACTGACAGACAGAAAAAGAGGGAAAGACAGAAAAAAAGAAAGGGAAAGTGAGTTTGCAGAGAGAAGGACAAAAAGAAGAGAGGAAGGAAGAAAACAGGCTACAGGATAATTTGTTTTACATTACACATCTCAAATGTGAAGGTAGGCAATACTGATTATTGGTTTCTGTTAGGAGAAGAAAATTGTTTTAACTACCATCTCAGATGTCATTGGTATCACTCTAAAAGCCCCCAGACAGAAAATTTTATGCCACCCTTCCCCATGGCCTCTCTCACATTGATAATCCTGGATTAGACATAAACCATTCACATTATTTATTAAAGTATTATCATCTTTTTCAAATGACAAACTTTCCAATGATTTCAACATGAAATTATTTTTGTGAAAAAAGGCTTTTTGTTTAACTTCAACTGGTATCATGCCAAAATACATATATGAGAGCTATACAAGGAAAAAAATTCATATCACGTGCCTTCACATTTCCTTCATATATACAACATAATGCAAACTGACCTACTGTTATCAGCATTCCAATGGAATACCACACAGCACTAAAAAATAGTTTACAGATGCAATAAACAGATAAATCACTTAGACCTTATGCTATACAAAACAAGACAAATGCAAAACAGTGTATACTGTATGCTCTTACTTATATGAAACTCTAGAACATTAAAATCTGTAGTGACAGAAACCAGATCTATAGTTCTCCAGATAGAGGGTGTGAGATTGATCACAAAGAAATACCAGAAAACTGTCTTGAATGATGAAAATCCTATACATCTTAAAATTAAGTTGTGGTTATACAAATGTGTACCTTTGTCAACAATGGTTGACCTCAAATTGAAATTTATTATACATAAACTCTACCTCAATAAAGTAGCATTTAAAATGTATAACAGCATCTCATTTAAAAAAGCAATGACAAAGATATCCATTTGCACTACACAGTATTCAACTGCTTTTCCTTTTTGAAAGTCAGAATATTCACCTTTCCACACCATTCTCACTCTGCAAACTCCTCATAATCTAGACTGGGAACATGGCTCAAGTGGTAGGGGGCTTAACTCTCAAATTCCTCATAATCCCAACATATAGAATATGATTTTCCTAAGCTATGAAGTAATTCAAAGAAAATAAGTGTCCACTTATGTACTCTTCATTCGTTCTGGTATGTTTGTCTTTACTAATTCACTTTAAATAAATGTATCTCTTCTATCCTGAAAATCTTCACTTTGGGAAAAAACACTTAATTCAAATGAAATCTAAGGATTTCAATCAATTAAATCTGTATATCTTAAGGTAAGACCCAGACATTGACACTTTTATCACATTTCTAAAGAATAGGCAGAAAGTGAGAGATGGCCTAAAGGAACTGAATTTTAAACTAGAAGATAAGATCTTAAAAGGCCATCTATTCAAACCAACTAATTTTAGAAATAGAGACACTAAGATCTATGATATAGTTTTATTATTGAAAAACTTTATTGAGGAACACTAACAGTTCCTCCTGTCAACTCTCTAATTCATATATATGTGTGTGTGTGTATATATATATATATATACTTCTAAATTCTCATGATATATTTGAAGGAATTAAGAATAGCAGGAATAACCATAACTAGTTGCCATATAAAGCTTTTGTTGATTTAAGGAAAGAACTGAATGACATAAACTCAGAGGCCACTAAGCCACTATAGTAGTCTCAGTCTCCACAAGAAAAAAACACCAGTCGATGAAGTGGTGGTATTTTACTTTGTCCAATATACTTTGTACATCATTTAGACAAAATCAGTACATTCAATAGGTTTCACTTCTGTTGTTTGATCCATCCTTGTCTAATAAGGTTTCTTTCTCCCCCTTTCTCTTCTTCCTCTCTCCCTGGAAGTTTATTTTAATCTCATGTTTCTATTTCATTCCTGCACAATGGTTCCCTGGGGATTAAAACAATTTAGAAAATACTGTTATCTTTTACCCTACTACGCCTAAGGGGTACATTTCCATTTAGGCCTTGATAGTCTAATTATAATCATTCTTCTCTACGTAGCAAAGCAATCTGCCTAAGATCCTCTACCAGATAACATTTCCTCAGTTTATCCATAATCAAATGGAAAGATGACAGTTTTTTAAAGAATGTATGGGAGGTAGTAGTATTGTCTCACCACAACTCCCAATACGCCCACATCCTAATTCCTGCAGCTGAGAATGTCACTTTATAAGGCAAAAGAGAATTAGGTTGCCAATGGGATTGAGCTAAGGTTGCATACCTTAACATAGAAATATTATGCTAGATAAGCAGGTGGATACAACATAATCACATGTGTTCTTGAATGTGAAAGGAGGAGGCAAAAAGGTGTCAGAAGAAGATGTGACCTTGGAGAAATGGTCAGAGGGATGGATGCAAATTTCTGCCTCTGAAGATGAAAAAAGGGATCACAAGTCAAGGAATGTAAAGTGACTTCAGGAAACAGAGGTAAAAGATTCTCTAATGCAGCCCTGCTGACACCTTGAAGTAGAAACCTGTGTCAGACTTCTAATATAAGAAAATATAAGATAATAAATTTGTGTTCTATTATCAATTTTAAGTTATTTGTCACAAAAAGCACAGAACACAAATACAGCATGATTCTACTGCCAGGTGGGATGGCATATACCTATAACACCAGAAGCAGAGGGCTATTTTCGTTGATATGGATAAATCCAGAGAACATTAGTGAAACAAGCCAAACAGAGAAAGAAAATACTACATCACCTACTTACATGTGTAATCTATCTAAAGAAACACAGAGAACAGAAAGGTAAATTTACCAGGAGTCAGAGGGTAGCAGACATGAGTAAATGCAGGTCAAGGTATACAAAGGTGCACTTATCTTGGATGAGTAAGTCTAGAGATCTAACATACATATGACTATAATCAATATTGTATTTTGTACTAGATTTTTCTATGACAGTAGATTACAGGTGCTCTTAACACACACATACACAAAATAACATTATGGATACAATGATTTATTTGACAGTAGTCACCACTTAACTATGTAAGTGAACACCAAAACATGTTACACACACTAAACATATACAATAATAATGAAAATATATGGAAAAAATATAAACAAACTATTCTAAGTGAATATAGCTCTTCCATGCAACAAAGATCAGAGAAATTATGCTAACCACACCACAAATCGTTACTAACAAACAGTTCCGAAAATAAACAAGGACCATAGATATCATGTCCAGCTAAAGACATTAAGAAAATGAAATGAAAACTAAAGTCAAAGTGAAAATCTCTTTCTTCTGGTTGGAGTGAAGAAAAAAATATGGAGAGATTAGTCTTCCTTGCAACCTTTCAAAAGGACATAACAGCAGAGAAGTAGAAATAACAAAGGCATTCCTTTGAAGTTCAAATACCAGTGCAGGGATACATACAAGATTTATAACTGATCAAGAAATTTTAAAAAGAAGAAATATAACTTCTGAGAAATATGCTAGTTATAACATGTAAGGTTATAATTCATCCAAAGATTTGAACTACCCACCTTTTAATTCGAAGCCAGAATTTTGGCTGCACTGATAAAGAAAAAAGTAAAAATATTAATGGAAAAATTTTTAAAAGCCCCTAAGAGGGCTGACCAAGAGACCAGCCTTAACAGAATGAAGTACCATTTGAGATTCAAGACATATGATGGTATGTTCATTTGAAATTATTCTCTTCTAATAAAACAAAGTTTCTAAAGCTGTTCTGTCAGATTGGTGGCAAAAAAATTTGCTTATAAAAGAATGGGGCAACTTTTGCAAATTTTCTATCTTGTTGGGTAATACTATTTAAGGTGAGAAGTTGGTGAAATTAAAAAACAAATATCTAGGCAGAGAGGTGGTGGCTCACGCCTGTAATCCTAGCTACTCAGGAGGCAGAGATCAGGAGGATCTCAGTTCAAAGCCAACCAGGGTAAATAGTTCCATGAGCCCCTGTCTCAAAAAACCCTTCACAAAAATAGGGCTGGTGGAGTGGATCAAGGTGAAGACCCTGAGTTCAAGCCCCAGTACTGCAAAAAAAAAAAAAAATCTAGTAATAAAACAAACAAGAAAGGAAAAGTAGAATTAAAGCAGCTAAATTCAAGCAGAGTTAAATTCTGAAACATTTAGAGTTAGGCCTTATCATACAGCACACCCAAAATACAAGAACAATGCCCATGCAGAAGTAGCCTATTAGTATTAAAGGACATAATCTAAACTAATGTTATTATATCACTATCACAATCAATTATTAGCTTGCATTTATTGAGTGTCTATATGTCTCAGCAGGCATTCTTTCAGGCATAGCTCTCATAATATCTCCTTTCACACAGATGGAACCTGCAGATCAATAATGTTAAGAGCCTAGCCCAATGTCCTCAGATATTAAAGGGAAGGAATATGATCTTTTTATTCCCTGTAGTACTGATGCCAGAATATGAACTCAACTCAGCTATAACTAGCTCTTAAGTCTAGGTATGTTCTTTCCAATGTAAAACACAGCAAACGTTATTAAAAAAAAAAAAAACTCGTGAAATTCCATTGTTCTTGCAGGGCCATTCTAGTTCACCAAAAAGGGTCTCAAAACAGAGTTACACAGTTACTAACACAAGGATAAATTTAACCTTATGTTTCTTGTCTTAAATCTAGTTTCTTTTCCGAAGGTTACAATCTGTAAACCACAATACCTATGTGGCCTGGTAATTCAACTGATTTGCTCCAAAATATTTATTCTCCAACTGAGCTTTGATAAATTTAAGGTATAAGGTACCTGATGCTTAAAAGTCAAAACACAGTGCATTTCCTAGCTTCTGAAATGATGACACCTAAATGGTGAAACATATGGCAGATCTGAAACACAGGAGACATGTAATAAGGACAATGTAAAGAAATCTTCTTACTTCTAGTTAGGTCCAATATATCTTCTTATGCTTTTGGCTTCCTGGTCCAAATAGTTAAAAAATACAAAATAATTCTTTTCAATTTCAAATGATACTTAAACACTTGTTTCATTCACTTACTTTTATATGGGTTCATTCATACAATACTTAAGACTAAAGGCAAGGAGGGATTCCAAGATAGCAACTAGAGGGAGGAAGCAGAAAGCATGCTTCCTAAAGTAAAATCTTGGAGAGATGCTAGAGAACACCTTGAAGGAAAAACCACACAGAAAAGGTAAAACTCCAACACCACCACATCCCCAGCCTGCACAAAGCACCTCCACTCCACGTTAAATGGAGAAACCAGGAGGGCTCTCGCACCGCCAAATGCCAGCGCCTAACTGGCTTGGGAGAAGCAGATGACCAGGTGAACTAAGTGGTACACGGTACTCCCACAGACAAGCCTGGGCCAGATCAGCATAGACCCCTGGACAGACCAACCTCCACCCAGGGAAAAAAGAAAAAAATAAATTGAATAATAATAACAATAAAAAAGACACATAGCAAAGAGCCCTGAGCGCTGAAGAGGTGGGGAGGGGCAATCCCTCATGGAACTGTAAATAAACAAGCCAGCTGGAGAAGGCAGGAGCAGCAGCACCCACCCAGCAACCAGGAGCGGGAAAGCTTGTGAAAGTGGTGGTGGGAGGAAAACTCCACAGGAGAGGGAAGGGTCACTTCCCACGTGAACTGTAAATAAACACGCTGACCTGAGAAAGCCAGTGAAGTATCACCTCCCACAGTGTGCTTGGAAAGGGGAAAGCTTGGAAAGGGGAAAGCTTGTAGCAGTGGCGGTCCCACCCAGAAGAACTCTAAGTAAACAAAGCCTGAGGGGCTAGGTGAGTGTTAAGCTCACGCCTGAGCTCTACATAATAAACCCTCCAGCAAAAGCAGGCTGACAGCAGCCGGCAGGTGGACAGCAGCCTCAGCTAGACATTCACAAAGCTGTCTGCAGACTCTTTTTTTTCTCTTCCTTTGATGAGACAACAACCTAACTACACCTGCATGCTGAAAAACTTGATGAAACTGTATTGCATCTGAACTTGGGACAGTTTGTTGTGCTTTGTTTTTTCTTTGTTTTTTGGTTTTTTTCCTTTTGATGAGACAATGACAGAACTACTTCTGAGACACCATCTTCAGGATTGGAGGCTGAGGGACTAACACCAAAATTATTAAGAATGAAAGTTTATTGCATTTGAACTTGGAGATTATTTTTAATTTTTATATGATTTATTTTTATTTTATTTAATTCTCTGTCTCTATAATGCCTGTTTAGCTTACTGTTGATTAGCACACTATCTCTCCCTGTTTATATCTTTGACACAGGTTTTTTCTGTTTGTTTTGTTTTGTTTACTTGATTATTTGTTTTTTCCTTTTTATTTACTTCCTTTGCTTTCCTTCTCCTCTCACCCTTCCATTCTAAATATCACCATTGTTATTATTACATGCTAGAAAATACTTAATTGCACACAATAGAGGGACAGTAACAATACCAAGGGCAATGACGGGAAGACAGAAAAAACAGGGAAACCAGTTTCCCCACAGCAAAAAATTAGCACAGGAACCAGAGAGAAATGAAGAAAACAGATACTTAGATCCAGACTCCAAGAAAACGAACATAAACTGTGCTAAACAGCCCAATGAAGCCCACAAGAATAATCTGAAAGGAAATCCTCCAAGTAATCAATAAGAATTTTATATAGATGATACTGGATATGGTCAACCAAAATGTACAGGAGATACTCAAGAAATTCCAAGACAACAAAAATAGAGAATTTGAAAAAGCACAAGAAGAAATAAAAGAAACCATAGAAGCACTGAATAAACACCAAAGTGAAACAAAGGACATGATTAATAAAAAGATAAATAAACTCAGGACAAAAAGAGACAACATTAAAGAGGAAATGAACCAGGATATGGAAAACCTCAGAAAAACAAAATTGCAAAACAAAACAGAAGGCCAATCCAGCAGAATAGAACAAACTGAAGACAGAATCTTAGAACTCGAAGATGAAATGATAATTAAAGGAAAAACTGAAGAATTATTAATTAAACAACTCAAGACCTATGAAAAGAAAATGCAAGAACTCACTGACTCCATCAAAAGACCAAACTTAAGAATCATGGACATCGATGAAGGAGAATAGTTGCAAGCAAAGGGAATGCGTAATATATTCAACAAAATAATAACAGAAAATTTCCCAAATCTAGATAAAGATATTCCAATACAGATGCAAGAGGCCTCCAGAACACCAATCAGACCAGTTCAAAATAGAACTACCCCACGACATATCATCATTAAAACAACAAGTTCATAAACTAGGGAAAGAATATTGAAGGCTGTAAGAGAGAAAAAACAAAATACAAAGGTAAACCCATCAAAATCACAGCAGACTTCTCAACAGAAACAATAAAAGCAAGATGAGCGTGGGGTGAGATCTTCCGGGCACTGAATGAAAATAACTTCAACCCCAGGATACTCTACCCAGCAAAACTATCATTCAAAATAGATGGAGCAATAAAAGTTTTCCATGATAAGCAGAAATTAAAACAATATGTGACCACAAAGCCACCACTACAAAAGATTCTTCAAGGGATTCTGCACACAGAAAGAGAAACCCAACATAACCGTAAAAGGACAGGCAGTACCAAACTACAGGAAAAGAAATAGCAAGAAAGTAGAGAGTAACCTCAATTTAGGTACACACAATCACACCTTAAAACAATTAAGACAACTAAATGACAGGAATCACCACATAACTATCAGTTACTAACACCTAATGTTAACAGACTTAATTCACCCATCAAAAGGCACTGTTTGGTGAAATGGATTAAAAAGGAGGATCCAACAATTTGTTGCTTACAGGAGACCCATCTCACCGACAGAAATAAGCATATGCTTAGGATGAAAGGCTGGAAGAAGATTTACCAAGCCAATGGCCCCCCAAAACAGGCAGGAGTAGCAATACTTATTTCTGAAAAAGTACACTTCAAACCTACATTGATGAAATGAGATAAAGAAGGAAATTCCATACTAATAAAAGGGGAAATAGACCAAAAGGAAATAATAATTATCAACCTATATGCACCCAATGTCAACACACCCAATTTCATCAAACATACCCTGAAAGACCTAAAAGCATATATTAATGCCAACACAGTGGTTGTGGGAGACTTTAACACTCCATTATCATCAATAGATAGGTCATCCAAACAAAAAATTAATAAAGAAATTCAAAATCTAAAATATACAATAGATCAAATGGACATATTTGATGCCTATAGAACATTTCATCCAACTTCTACACAATATACATTCTTCTCAGCAGCCCATGGAATCTTCTCCAAAATAGATCATATCCTAGGGCACAAAGCAAGCCTCAGCAAATATAAGAAAACAGAAATTATGCCATGCATACTATCTGATCACAATGCAGTAAATGTAGAACTCAACAACAAAAGAAAAGACAACAAGCATACAAACAGCTGGAAACTGAGTAACTCATTACTTAATGAGCAATGGGTCATTGATGAAATAAAAGAGGAAATTAAAAAGTTCCTGGAAGTCAATGAAAATGAAAACACAACCTACCGGAACCTATGGCACACAGCTAAGGCAGACCTGAGAGAAAGCTTATAGCCATGAGTGCATGTATTAAAAGACTGAAACATCCCAAATCAATGACCTAATGATACATCTCAAACTCCTTGAAAAACAAGAACAAGCAAATCCCAAAACAAATAGAAGGAGAGAAATAATAAAAAATAGGAGCTGAAATCAGCGAAACAGAAACCAAAAAAACCATACAAAGAATTAATGAAACAAAAAATTGGCTCTTTGAAAAAATAAATAAGATCGACAGACCCCTGACAAACCTGACTAAAAAGAGGAGAGAAAAAAACCCTAATTAGTAGAACCAGGAATGCAAAAGGGGAGATAACAACAAACACCATGGAAGTCCAGGAAATCATCAGAGACTACTTTGAGAACCTATATTCAAATAAATTTGAAAATCTTAAAGAAATGGACAGATTTCTAGATACATATGATCATCCAAAACAGAACCAAGAGGCTATTAATCACCTGAATAGATCTATAACACAAAATGAAATTGAAGAAGCAATCAAGAGACTCCCTAAAAAGAAAAGCCCAGGACCTGATGGATTCTCTGCTGAATTCTATCAGACCTTTAAAGAAGAACTGATACCAACCCTCCTTAAACTGTTCCACAAAATAGAAAGGGAAGGAAAACTGCCTAACACATTTTATGAAGCCAGTATTACACTTATCCCAAAACCAGGCAAAGACACCTCCAAAAAGGAGAACAATAGGCCAATCTTCTTAATGAACACTGATGCAAAAATCCTCAATAAAATAATGGCAAACTGAATGCAACAACACATGAAAAAGATCATTCACCACGACCAAGTAGGCTTCATCGCAGGGATGCAGGGGTGGTTCAACATATGAAAATCAATAAATGTAATAAACCACATTAACAGAAGCAAAGACAAAAATCACTTGACATCTCAATAGATGCAGAAAAAGCCTTTGATAAGATCTAACACCATTTCATGATAAAAGCTCTAAGAAAACTAGGAATAGAAGGAAAGTAGCTCTACATCATAAACTATATATGACAAACCTACAGCCAGCATTATACTTAATGGCAAAAAACTGAAACCATTCTTTCTAAAATCATGAACTAGACAAGGATGCCTAATATCTCCACTCCTATTCAACATAGTACTGGAATTCTTAGCCAGAGCAATTAGGCAAGAAGAAGGAATAAAAAGAATATAAATAGGTAAAGAAACTCAAAATATCCCTATTTGCAGATGATATGATCCTATGCGTTAAAAACCCAAAAAACTCTACTCAAAAGCTTCTAGACACCATCAACAGCTATAGCAAGGTAGCAGGATATAAAATCAACATAGAAAAATCATTAGAATTTCTATACACTAACAATGAGCAAACTGAGAAAGAATATATGAAAACAATTCCATTTATGATAGCCTCAAAAAAAATCAAATACCTAGGTGTAAACTTAACAAAGGTTGTAAATGACCTCTACAAGGAAAACTATAAACGTCTGAAGAAATAGATTGAGGAAGACTATAGAAAGTGGAGAGATCTCCCATGCTCATGGATTGGTAGAATCAACATAGTAAAAATGTCGATACTCCCAAAAGTAATCTACATGTTTAATGCAATTCCCCTCAAAATCCCAATGACATTCCTTAAAGAGATTGAAAAATCTACTGTGAAATTTATATGGAAACACATGAGGCCACGAATAGCCAAGGCAATACTCAGTCAGAAGAACAATGCTGGAGGTATCACAATACCTGACTTCAAACTATATTACAAAGCAATAACAATAAAAACAGCATGGTACTGGCACAAAAACAGACATGAAGACCAGTGGAACAGAATACAGGACCCAGATATGAAGCCACACAACTATAACCAACTTGTCTTTGACAAAGGCACTAAAAATAAACGATGGAGAAAAGACAGCCTCTTCAACAAAAACTGCTGGGAAAACTGGTTAGCAGTCTGCAAAATCTGAAACTAGACCCATGTATATCACCCTATACCAGTATTAACTCAAAATGGATCAAGGATCTTAATATCAGACCCCAAACTCTAAAGTTGATATAGGAAAGAGAGGAAATACTCTGGAATTAGTAGGTATAGGCAAGAACTTTCTCAATGGAACCCCAGCAGCTCAGCAACTAAGAGATAGCATAGATAAATGGGACTACATAAAACTTAAAAGCTTCTGCTCAACAAAAGAAATGGTTTCTAAACTGAAGAGACCACCCACAGAGTGGGAGAAAATATTTACCAGCTACACATCAGACAAAGGACTGATAACCAGAATATATAGGGAACTTAAAAAACTAAATTCTCCCAAAACTAATGAGCCAGTAAAGAAATGGGCAAGTGAACTAAACAGAACTTTCTTAAAAGAAGAAATTCAAATGGCCAAAAAACACATGAAAAAATGCTCACCATCCCTAGCCATAAAGGAAATGCAAATTAAAAGCACACTAAGATTCTACCTCACCCCTGTTAGAATAGCCATCATTAGCAACACCACTAACAACAGGTGTTGGCGAGGATGCGGGGAAAAAGGAACCCTCTTACACTGCTGGTGGGAATGTAAAGTAGTACAACCACTTTGGAAAAAAATTTGGAGGCTACTTAAAACATCTAAACATTGATCTACCATATGATCAGCAATACCACTCTTGGGGATATACCCAAAAGAATGTGACACAGGTTACTCCAGAGTCACCTGCACACCCAAGTTTATTGCAGCACTATTCACAATAGCCAAGTTATGGAAACAACCAAGATGCCCCACTTCTGACGAATGGATTAAGAAAATGTGGTATTTGTACACACTGGAATTTTATGCAGCCATGAAGAATGAAATGTTATTATTCACAGGTAAATTGATGGAATTGGAGAACATCATTCTGAGTGAGGTTAGCTTGGCCCAAAAGACCAAAAATCATGTTCTCCCTCATATGTGGACATTAGATCAGGGCAAACACAATAAGGGCATTGGACTTTGATCACATGATAAAGCATGAACACACAAGGAAGGTATGAGGATAGGTAAGACACCCAAAAAAACTAGATAGCATTTGTTGCCCTCAACACAGAGAAACTAAAGCAGATACTTTAAAGCAACTGAGGCCCATAGGAGAAGGGGACCAGGAACTAGAGAAAAGGTTAGTGTGACAAGAATTAACCTAGAAGGTAACACACATGCACAGGAAATCAATGCGAGTCAACTCCCTGTATAGCTATCCTTATCTCAACTAGCAAAAACCCTTGGTCCTTCCCATTATTGCTTATACTCTCTCTTCAATAAAATTAGAGATAAGGACAAAATAATTTCTGCCTGGTAGCGAGAGGTAAGGGGGGGTAAGGCAGGGAGCAGGGGGGTAAGGAAGGGAGTAGGGGAGAGAAATGACCCAAACAATGTATGCACATATGAATAAAATAAAATTTTTTTTAAAAAAAGACTAAAGACAAACACGTCTATTTCTCAGGCCCATAATTTTATCCACCTAGATGAAACATCTCACTTTACTACTCAAGAAAGTGAGCTTCAGAAAGAATGAGAAAGTTTCCCTAGCCTGCAAAGATAGCGATGTCAGTCCTAGGGTAGAAACTAGATTTTCAAAATGAAATGATATGGGGTACATCATACAATAACAAATGACTAAGTCCAAGAGCTAATTAATATACAGGCCAAGGTCACATGCACTGGAAAAAATGGGGAAAGTGGCAGCCTTTTCCTATGGCAGAACACAGGCACAGAAAGACACTGAAGAAGGAATTTTACTGAATCATCATTTCACTACTGTGCTGAAACAGGATGACAGAAACATAGAACTACCTGGAAAATGCTGATGAATCTAAATCAGGTGACTTATTCCTTCAAAACTCATGTATTATTTATGGAGAGGCAGCAGGCTCGGCACGGCTGAAGCCTCAACACAACACATGCTAAATGTGTAATGGTGAACAAGTTGCCTAGCCCCAGTCTCAGTTTGCTCATCTGTAAAATGGAGATGACAGTGGTATCTTCCTCATAAAATTGTTCTGAGAAGTGCATGAAGTAACACTTCCAAGCACTTAGAACTCTCACACCTGCAAATTGAAAGCATTTAATAAATGTTATTCACAATCATTCTTATTTGATACTTTTAACATACCAGGTATTTATCTGGGCACTAGGACAAAAAAAAAGAAAAAATATGTTGCCTTATGAAGATTTCATTTTAATCTTTAAAAGGAAAGAGGCACAGGAGAGATGATAGAGATAGATAGATAGACAGACAGATAGATAGATATGCAGATATATAGTCAAGTATAGTCAAGTAGATAATACAGTGACAGGCAGGAACAAATGTTATAATGGAAAGTTCAGTAGGGTGCATAATTGAGAAGGATGCTTATAACAGAGGTTGCTAACTCCCTGAACAGATTCTCCTTCATTAGGTGACATTCCCATCCTTGACTACTGTGAGTATTGGCTGCTAAGGGCTCACAGCTGCCCCTGCTCTGGAGCACTATCCTCATCTGAATGGAAGCTGACACATCAGAAAACTGCCTCCCATTATCACCATCCTGGGAGCAGCCAATGACTGGCTAGTATGGTGAACAACTAGCCAGTCTCCTTGCCTCAATGTGGGACTAAGTCTGTGATATGATTTGTGTTCTTGGGCTCCTCCTGCAACCAGGTAGAAGCAAGTCCCTAGATCAGCTGACAACCTGCTGAGCTTTTCTCTGTGGCTCTAAAACGTTCTCATTTCCTCTCTCCTGACAGCACTCAGTATATGTCTTACCCAAGAATACCTAGAGCAGTTTCTGCTTCTGGAGTCCCTGACCTAAGACATCATTTTTTAAAGATTGTAAAAGTGACATATGACCAGAGATCTAAAGAAAAGAGCTTTAGGGAGAGGTCTTCAGGGAGAACTTTAGGGAGAATAGTATGCTAGACAAGCACATGACCTCAGTCTGGAGAGAATTGGGCACATTCAAGGAACAAAAATCAGGAGACCAAAAAAAGGTTTTTTCAGGTTTTATTTGGTGTGTAAAGGGAAAAGAACCCATTCATTCCTACTTTTAAGCATGGTATGATTTGTCTTTTAAATCAATTGCTCTTGCTGATGAGCAAATGAACTTCAGAAAGGATAAGCAGGTAAGTAGTGCTGCCAGTTAGGAGACTAGTACTGAAGATCACATAAGGCATTAAGATGGTTTGGAGTATGGATATAACAGTTAAAGTGATGATGTATGATGGATATAGGTGATCTTTTGAATGACAGAACTCAATAATGGAACTGGTAGAGATAACCAGAATCTGAATTCTGGATGACACAGGATTTTGGCTATATGTGGTGGTAACATGGGGAGGTATGACCTGAGGAAGACCAGAGAAAGGAAAAATTGGGAAAGAGAAAAAGAAACATCTCCAATATAATCTGACAAGCAGTCAGCTTTCATGCCCTCTTCTTTTTTAAGGGTTACATCAGTAGATATCAGTACATTATCAGATATTAATGATTCTTCTCAGTTTCTATTTTTTTATACATCTAGATAGCTACCTGACAAGCTAGACATCCTGACCAATGATTTCACCTCATATGAATCACAGATACAACCAATCTCTTGCCCCAGTGTAAATCTTATGTTTTAAAAGGTAAACAGAATTTCCATGTCTATGGGTAATTAGCTTCCATATTCTTAGTTAGGCATCAAAGGAGGTAGTTATGGAAAACTGGAAGTTATGAACATGCTAGGTATTACCTTTTTTTGTTGCACAAATCACTCACCCTTTACTAGGTAGAAATGATTACATCCAAATGATAAGCTTTTATTTCCATGTTCCCCTTGCTATCTCTATGATCACCTGAAATGATGTTCTACTTTCTTTACTGATCACAAATAAAAGAAAGCAATGATGATCAGGTGGATGCCTTATTCCCAGAAAATCTGCAATGACTCATCATCATGAAAGCCAGCCTAGTGAGTCATAGCACGACTCAGAAAACTAAGTAAAAAGATGTCTTTATGAACTGTGAGTATCTTGCTGAGCAAACTAAGTTGATGTAAAGAAGTATTTCCACTCCTTTTATTTTTAATTATAAGCATATTAAAATGAATTATTTTAATATTGATTAAAAATTCTCTTAAAATAGTGACTTGCAAATTTCTTCCCACTATCCCTCCTCTAAAAATGGTTGTTTTAGTCAGCATTTCCTTCTTGGTTCAAATGCCTGGAATCTCATTCATCTTTTATTGGTTAATAATACAACAGCAGTATAAATGTAATCAATGCAACAATGGCAATATAAAACAAATTAATTTATTTGCAAGTTAATCTGTAATATTTAAATCTATCAGAAGTTAAAGATTTAAAGACTGTTTTTCAATCCCCAAACTAGGGTCAAGAATATAGGATGATCCATAGGAATAAAAACATAACTTGATATGAAGAAATTATTTCTGCACCTGATTTTCTATTATTCTCTCTCTTAATCCTAAGCAGAAATCCAGAAACATAAAGTACCTATAAAACCCTTTAAGGCAAATGGTTACTACTGTTGCAAATTTGCTTCCCAGAATAATACCACCAGAAATCATAATAAAATATACTGGTTATCACTTTTTGAAGGACAAATATTTAATAGCTATTGTGTGAGGTATATAATAGCTCATAGAATCCTTTAAACATAGATTAACTTCACTGTAAAGACTACCCCCATTTATTTAAAGCATGCTGAACCTAGGCAGACCATGCCTACTAAGTAAGTAGGAGGGTCAGGAACCAAGTTCAGTTTCCTGGGCAGATATTTCTCCCAACCCCACATAGTTACAACACAAGTTATAACTCATAAGATACATTATAACTGATGTTTTTCCTCATATGGATAAAAGTAGAGGATAAATAACTTACTGTTTTCTACTAAAAAAAGAATTCTATATTCATGAGGACTGGAGCAGTATACAACCAATGTTATCTTTTACATCTGCAAAGTAAAAAGTGGGAAAGCTCAAAGGGTCTTTTAGAAATCAATGAGCTTCAACCAGCAAAAACCCTTGTTCCTTCCTATTATTGCTTATTCTCTCTCTACAACAAAATTAGAAATAAGGGCAAAATAGTTTCTGCTGGGTATTGGGGGGGGAGAGGGAGGGGGCGGAGTGGGTGGTAAGGGAGGGGGTGGGGGCAGAGGGGAGAAATAAACCAAGCCTTGTATGCACATATGAATAATAAAAGAAAAATGAAAAAAAAAATAAAATAAAAAAGAAATCAATGAGCTTGTGTCCTTTGTCAAGAAAGGTAGAGGAAAACTTTCTAGCAATAGCAAAAGATACTTTTTGTGACCTATCTTTAAAATCGATCAAATCTCTCATCCATTTCTCATCCAATTTAATGTGGAAAAAAATCACATCCAGCTCACCATGGCTGATTTCTCCTCCCATCGTCTTATAATTCTTATGATTTTTATCATCATTCATTTTTTGCTTTCTTAATGAATTAAATAGTTAGGTAATAATCTAGGATAAAAAAAGGTGGTGCAGGACAATTGCATTAAAACTATAACTAGATCAAAGAAATGCTTTAAGTAGTCTACTAATCATGAATAAATTTAGCCAAAAGGAAAAGAAAAAAGTGTCCACTTAAAGTAATCTTGAATCATTATTTTAAGCCAAAAAAACCAGCTCATTGCAAGGAGATTTTCTAAATTCTAAAGAAATCACAATTGTGAATTTAAATACTTCTTTAAGTGTATTATATTATAACCTTAATTGAATAGTATTTGCCAACAATGAGAACATAAAAATGGATGTAATAAGAAATGCAGCCCCATTAAATTCATGAATATATTTGATACCAGAGTGGTGTGGAAGCCCTTGTATCCTCTTTATCATAAGAAACAAAAGAAAGTTCTCTCTTGCCTCAGGATTAAGAACATTTGTCACTTCTCCTAAACAACTGGTCTGTTTTCGTCTACTCATTGTTATAAACCAGAAACTGTACCCAGTTTCCTCTTTGTGTGTCTACTCAAAGCTAATTTTTTTGGTATACATTTAGAATATCATGACACAATTATTTTATATTATTTCACACATTTCTTATTTTTCCTACCTTTTCCCTGTCTCCAGAATTCTTTCTTTGCAACTGGTTTTACTTAATGTTACCTTGTTCTACTGTGTATATCTCTGCAAACTTATTTAAGTCTCATTTTTCACAGGAGAGAAGGAAATCACAATATAGAAATTATAACATATAGATATATAATTGCAATTATGCTAAAAACACTGCTGCATGCAGAAGTCAATGTGCAAATATTAAAATAGCTGCATAAAGGGTATTTGGATCATAATTTTTTTTCTAATTATGCCATTTTTTCACTAATTTTTAAATAGTTTTGTTAAATTTATCCTAATAAATTTTTATTAGGATATATTCATTATATGGGGGGATACATAGTGACAATTTTGATTTGGCTTTTACTGTACATTGGCTCGATCATCTCCATTGTCTCTCCCCCTAGAATTTCATTTTTAATGCATAGTACTTTGTGGCCCCTTATGCAACCAAACAAATATAGTACATTTGGTTTAATTAGGATGGAGTCTTAACTAAATAATTCAAAAGCAAATGTAATATGCAGTTATCTAGAAAAAAACATGGAAATTATTTCATAATTTCCACTTAGATTAAAAATAGGAGGATTAATAGAAAAATACAAGAAGATACTGCATGAAATCCTCTCCCTGATACACATGTACACCCAATGCTTCAGTCATATAACATCTGATTATCAAGTATATCTCTATTGCTGATGAAAAACAGGCTACATTTTCTGATTGTCACTTTGTGTGAATATTAATCTATTTCTTCCTTAGACATTTTTTATTATTCTTGCCTTTTGTTTTAAAATCACATTTTCTTTTTCCTTGCACTGATATACTAAGTTACAGTTTTATCATCACATGAATTATGGTCTTTTGCATTGTTGGATAGGTTCTATACACAGCACTCTTTAAACACTGTATTACATATTAGCATTAACTAATTTACCCAATGCTTTTCTTCTAAATTCTAATCTGTGAAGGCAAAATTTTCTCATATTATTCCAAATGGCATTAGATAAAAGGATAGCTGTAATAGGAAGTCAATAGTGTGAGAAAATCAGAAACATATTATATAGAATCTTTTCAAAAAGCCAACAGCACAAAATGTCTTTGACATACTAGAATAAAGAGACTCTTGAATCTGAGTATTTTTTCTGTTTTCCTGGTCTTTCTGTATTGTATGGGTTTCAACTATTATGCCATCCAACCCACCTTCAATTATTTAACCATGACATCCTAAGCAATGTTACTTTTTGTTATGTTTTTGTGACCTCATAGAGTCACCAATGGTATGATGATATTATTGTAAAGATAATTACTAAAAGTTTTGGCTAAAATGGCTCATAAAATGAAGACCTGAAGCCTCTAATTTCTTATAATTAATTGCGGTCTTGACTTGTCATTTAATCTTCTTCACTTATTTGTAAATTTAATACTAGCATTTCTCTAGACTTATTATTCAAAATATAACAACAAGATTATTTTCAAAATCCCAATTATAGGGCTGGGGATGTAGCAGGGTTTGCCTAGCATGCACAAAGCCTTCAGCTCAATGTCCAGTGACACACACAAAAAAATCCAATTATATTCTTCTTTATTTCTTGACACATAGCTTCTTAAAAATAAAGACAATCCATCACATATGTGAAACTTGACTAGTTCTTGATGCACACTTGGGAAATTTTTATTTTTTTACATTTCATTTCATTTTGGTATTGAAGATTGAATCCAGGGCATCATACTAATTAAGCAAGTGCTCCACCACTCAAGCTATGTCCCACAGCTCACAAAACACTTAAGTGCCTTTAACTTTCCCTACCACTGTTTTTTCCTCAACTGCTTGATAAATACTTGTTCATATTTAAACACACCTCTTTGGGATATCTGGACTTTCTCACATCTGTATGTCCTATATTAACTTTTATAAATATCATCACTTGTCAGAATTATTTACACATTAATCACTATACTAAACAATGAACTCATTGGGAAGTTGCAGCTATGTCCTATTCAACTTTGTGTCCCCAGTGCCTGACAGTGGGTCTGACATATAACAATAGTTTGTAGGTTAACGAATGATCTAATTTAATCCTCAAACATTGTTCAATAGAGGTAAGAAAAGAGACTCAAAAAGAATAGAACAATTCCTAGAGGACAAATTACTACTAAGTCACAACACGATAAATAAAACTCAAGCTTTCTAACTCCACTCACTATACTCTATTATGTAATCATCATAGAAAGGCAAACAAGAAAGGGAAAGAAAGAATATAAGATAAATCTCTACCCTTACAGGATATGTGAGTTCCCATAAGCACTGCATTAAGTAGAAGATGAGAGTCAGGAACAGGGATATAAACATGAATAAATTATATATTTAAGATTCAGTCTATCAGAGGACTAACAAAATTTAGTCAGTGACTATTGAAAAGGCCTGAGCAGAAAAAATGGCTTTCACAATTGAATACAAGAGTTAATAAACAACTGAGGGAAAGAGTCCTTTGGCAGGAAATTCACAACTATGGACATTTCATTTGTTCCCTGCCTGAGAAAAAATGGTATTTTAACTGTGGATGTGTTCTGTTCTTGGACATATATAAATGGATGTGATATAATTAAACAGCAATCTGAAAACTGCCCTCATTTCCACCATTCAAACTGAACCTATAAATAAACCCTAATCCAAATGAGAAATGGTTTAACAATGAATCTCTAGGCCTGGAACACTGGAAGTATATTCCCATCTGTGATCAAATGCTATTATTTAATTAAATAGGATGGGAAACTGAAGATCTTACTTCTACACTGAATCAGCCACAAACTATGTGGTTATCCCAGTGTAAGTCATTTAACTCATCTGCTTAAGACTTCTCAATTATAAAATGAAAGAGTGGGATGATATGTTCTAAATTATTCTTCATTGTGCTTTTACAATTTTGAGAAGCAATAATACTTAGTGGTTGAAAATACTTGGATTCAAACTCCAAATCTACTATTTAGAAGGTATGTTATCATGGACAAGCAGTTTAATCTCACTGTTCCTCATTGTCCTGAAATATAATATGAAAATTGGAAGGACTGAGTTAACATATGAAACATGCTTGACACAGAGTTTGGCACACAGTATGCAATGCATATGTTTTAGCTTCTATTATTTTACCACTGGTGATGGAAAGGTGAATACAGGAATGCAAAAATCATTCTGCTCCAGGTAATTTACACCTAAAAATTTGGTACTTTGTGAATATTGTCCATGCACATATATCCCAGGCTTAATATTCTATTAAAACATAATAGTGGATACAATATTTCTGTTGAAATGTAGAAAGTTGTGGAGAACATTGCTCCCACACTTAATACAATAAAAATGACTGAAAATGCTGACTTCTTTGAAAATCCACACTGTTTCTGGCAGGTGGTGTTTGTGTTTTTTTAAGATAGGATGTCACCATGTAGCCCATGATGGTGTCAAACTCGACCTCCTGCCTACACCTCCCAAGGAGTTCTGCAGTTACTGAAGTGACCCTCCACAATCAACTGGAATCCCAAACTGTTCTTGAACTCATGAGACATAAGGTAGCAGGACAAGAAACTCTAACACAAAATCTAAGGAGAGATAAGATGAAGCATTTGCTTACATGAGACAGACACTGCCAGACACCAGTAAGAATTCACGTGTTTTTAACAATTTTTCAAAGATTAAGTATGGACTAGCAATACTATAAAGTACTGGGGATCCACATATCTGAAGATTCATAACTCTTAAAGTTTCTTCTACACAGTCTTGACTTGCTGCTCACATTTTTTAAAAAAGTGAAAATCATAGATAGCGGCATCCTTCACAGTACAGGCATGAGAAAAGACATCAAAAAGATATTAAACCCCACCTAAAGCCATCTTCACTCTTTCCCCTTAAAAATGCCTTTTAAAAATGCCTTAGACCGCTGATGGAAAACAAAAATGCTCTCATTTAGGACAACAGGGAAAATCCATCGAAGACAGAAGGAAAAAAATACTTCTCTATTTCTGGTGGAAGAATGGGAATATTAGAAGAGTAGGAGTATCGATAAAGTCATATTCCTGAGACTCAGGAGCATAGTACCTGCCTAAAACAGAAATTGTTAAGAACTCTTGCTTTTAAAAAATCCCTCCTGCCTCACCATGGGATAGTAAGTATGACGTGACAATGATATACTACAGGGACACTGAGCAAAAATATGGAGGGAGAAAAGTCCTAAGGCACATCACAAAGGAAAGGTCTAAAGGTGAAAGTAGAATAGACACCAGGGGTTGACTCACATCAATTTCCTGTGCGTGTGTGTTACCTTCTAGGGTAATTCTTTTTGCTCTCCGGGGGGAAAACTTCCAGCAAACTACAATCATCCTAACACAAGGTAACAACTACAGGAATTGAAAGCTCTGGCCAATGAGGGTAAGAATAATAACCTCAAACCCAGACCAGTTCCTATCATTATTGACTCAAATACCACACTGAAGTTTCAATTTGAAAAAGGCATAGTCTTTTCTAGGTAAAAAGCTATTTACTTCAGGCTCTACTGTCCTGCGCATGATGCCCATATTTTAACAACAACAAAGGTTACTGACTATCAAAAAATTTAAAAACCCACCTAATATCATAGATCTAAAGACCAAATTCAAATATCACACATAGATCAGAACTATTAAAACACTATTGCTGATATGTTAAATGTTATAATTGGGGGAAGGAGGGTAAAAGAGAGTGGTAGAAGGGATGAATTCAACTACGATATAGTTGATATATTATAAGAACTTTTGTAAATGCCACAATGTACCCCCAGCACAATAATAAAAAAGAAAACATAGACAAAATACAAGATCAGATGGATAATTTCAACAAAAAGATTAAACCTTAAGAAAGAATCTAGTGGAAATGTTACAATGGAAAACACAATAAAAAATGAAGAATGCCTTTTACATTCTTCTAATTAGTAGACTTCACACAATCAAAGAAACAATCACTGAACTTGAAGATAGGTAAATAGAAATTATACAAACTAATAAAAGAATGTGAAGGTAAGTAGGGGGTCAGGACAGAGATACAAGATTTGTGAAAAAAATTTAAACTTAATGAATGACATCATACCACTGAAGAGGCTTAGATAACACAAATACAATACACACAAAAACAAAAAAAGAAAGCCACACACACACACAGAGTCATATTGGATTCAAGAGTTAACAAACAAAAGAAAAGAAAAACCCTGGCAAGCCACCAGACAATAAATTTTATATAAAATTGAACAAAGGTAAAATTATAGTAGACTTCTAATAAAAAACACCGTAAGTCAGAATCCAATAAAACACTGTCTTTAAACTATGGAAAGAAGAAAAATAAACGCAGAATTTTATATGCAGGGAAATTACCTGTCAAAAAGTGAAAGAAAAACAAATATTTTTCTCAACTAAACCAAAATAGTACTGTTTGGCAGTATGCCAAACTAGAAGAGATGTGAAAAGAGTTCTAAGGGAAGAAAGAATATACCAGACAGAAGACAAACATACACACACACACACACATATACACTCACACACAAACACATAATTTTTGAAGTAGAATAAATGAAATATAAAAATGTTTTTAAATGCTCTAAAAATAAGTGACAAGTAAAAATAGCAGCAATGTACTATTATAGTATATAGAAAAGGAAATAGTGAAAAGAGCAAAAATAGCACAAAGGACAAGAGTAAGAAATTAGGAATTAGACTACATGTGAAATAATATAATAGTATTTGAAGTTGAGTGAATAAATAAGATACATATTGTGAACCATTTGACAATCAGTAAAATATTTTAATGGGTATAATGGGTATAAGTATAAAGACAATATTGGAGATGAAATGGAATTATAAATAATATCCCATGGCTAAAAAGAAGACACAAAGAGAAATAAAATTAAGAACGTGAATAAAAATAGCAAATTCATACCAAGACATTTTATTTAATAACACAAAATTAAAATATAGATTGTAATATAAAGGAAATTCAGCAAACAAATAAAAGTAAGTAGGTAAAAATAAAGACAGAAAAAAGAAAACGTTACCCAAGAAGACATATTAATTTTAAATTCATATGCAACTAACAACAGAGCTTCAAAATATATGAAGAAAAGGCTGATAGAACAAAAAAGGAAAAATAGACAAATCTACAACTGTCCTTGGAGACTTCATCACTCCAGGCTCAGAAACTGATATAGTAAGTACAAAGAAAAACAGTAAGGCTATAAAAGATCTGAAAACCCTATCTATCAATTTGATCTGCTTAACATGTACAGAAGAATGCCCCTCAAAAGCACTAGGTAATCATGTGGTCAAGCATTCTTGGAATATTTACCAGGACAGGTCATACTTTGGTTTGCGCATTTCCTTAGCAAATTTAAAAGAATATATATCATACAAAGTATGTTTTGTAACCATAAAGGAATTAAAGTACCAATCAGTAACAAAAATATCAGGAAATCCCCAAATATTTTAAATTAAATATACTTGTAAATAACCTAATGTCCAAACAAGAAGTCATAAGAGAAAGTTAAACATAGTTTAAGAAAAATTTAAACAAAGTTTGAACTAAATAAACATGAAAGTTCAACATGTTAAAATTTACTAGCTTTAGCTAAAGAGAATATTTTCAACAGTTATATTTTTATTCTATACAGCATGTAATTATACATATTAGCTTATGATGTGTGGATTATTAGAGCCTTTAAAGCCAAGAGTGCTTTTGGCCTTCAAGTGTATTTTATCTTAGATGGCTACCTAAGATTTCTTTTAATTAGTATTTGACACACTTTCCTTTCCTCATACTTATTCTTTCAAACTCTCTATGTCCTTGTGTTTGAGTTTAGATTAGTATAGGTGAATCTTGGACTATCATTTGAATATGACAACCTCTGACACTGAACCAGCAAAATTCTATTTCCTTTTGTTCATTAGAAAATTCTTTGATTGGTTTAGTCTTTTATTTATTTGAGTATGCCTCATTTGAACTGCCAGAAGAATTTCTGATTTGGGACTTTTTCAAATTTGGGGACTATATACATATACATAACAACATAATTATAGTTTTAATACGATCTGTGTCTATATGAATAGATTTTTATTTAATGCAAATGAAATATACTTGGTTCTCCTGGTCTTTAGAATTTTTTTAATGTCTCATTCATTTTAGGGCATTATTTTACTTATTACCTCTTCCTCATTATATTCTGTCAATCTACTAATCTAAGTAGCTATATATTTATGCCTCTATTGAATTCTCCATGTTTCTCAATTTGTCAGGTTTTCTTTGTATTTCTCTGTTTTGCACTCTGCATGATTTCCTTCAATCAATCTTCCAGTTCATCAATTCTCTTCTCACTTGAGACTAAAATATCTAATACATGACCTTTTACTTTAGTAATTACATGGAGTACTAGAAACTGCTTTTCCTAAATAGTGTCTCCACACTTTGGTCTATAGTAACTAAAAGCAGGATAAACTCCTGACATTTCTACCTTCATTTCATATCTACTTGATTTTGGGTCAGACTCCTACCTAATTCTGCATGTAGACATGTTAATCATTTAAGAAGTGTCTGTCTGGAAACCTGTGATACCTCACCTGTCCTATCCCCCTTCAAGGCTCAAGGCACAAAGAGTAACTCAGCCATTTTGCTGTCAGCATTTAAAGCCCTCTTTCAGACTTCTAAAAAAGCACCTGAAAGTCTCCAGTCATTCTCCTAAATCTGTAGTCACCTTGGATTCCAGGAAGAGCAGAGCCATACAGACAGATACTCCATGATGGGATTATCCCCAAGCAGGAACAAACCTCTCATGGGAACCAGATTCCCCCCTCAAAAATAAAGACTTTCCTGGGGCTACACTGAAAAACCAGATAATGACTTACCAGAGCAGTTTGACCAAGACCACTTAATTGTTCATATCTTTCATCTTCTACCCCAATTTTTCCTCTATTTAAGCCCCAAATTCACATCAGTGCCCCAAAGGTGGGCTCAAATGGTCAGTTTCTATCTTTCCAAAGTAGTCACTTTGATTAAAATCCTTTCTTGCCTTTTCACCGTTCCTTTTGTTTGCTTTCATTTGGGGCAAGTGGCTGGACCTAATGATAGAATCTCCTAAATCAGGCTCTGGCCTAGAACTCTAGTTAATCCTGTATTTGGATTTCTAGATGTCCATTTGTCTTTAAATCTGTGTGTCATATTTGATAATCTCTTACTTCCTACCTTTACATTTTATGTATTAAAAGTAATATATTATTTTGTTGTTAATCACAATATCTGAATTATCTGGAAATGAAAATTTGCTATTTTTCATGTTTATCATCTCATAATGTGCTTGTCATATTTTATCATGTACTATTTGATTAAACTTACTCTTGGGAATTTTAAAGGTTTGGGTCATGGGTAGCTTTACAAGGACCGTTTGTTCCTTATTTGATGAGCACCATTGAGGGGGACTCCACACGAGGATTAAAAATCATTAGTTTAAAGTTGCCCTACTAAGTAGGTAATACAAATTTAAACTCCAGATCCAGATGTAGGCAGGCCTTAGGCCTGCAGCTGCAAATTCTTGAGAATACCACCCCCCTAAAACCAGAGTGAGTCACCAGGTATCTGGAAGTTTTCTTTGTTCACTTTGCCAGACTATTTTTGCTAAGCCACATTTCCCTGAAAAG
Organism: Castor canadensis; assembly: GCF_047511655.1. Taxonomy (NCBI): domain Eukaryota; kingdom Metazoa; phylum Chordata; class Mammalia; order Rodentia; family Castoridae; genus Castor; species Castor canadensis. Next base: position 72,437,387 of record NC_133400.1, read on the forward strand.
CACTGTCCCTTTGATGGTCCACGTTTAGCCACTTTCTGTTTGTCACCAGGAAGTCATTACCTCCAAGACAAATGTATCCACTCAAGCATTGGCACCCACAGCAGTGCAAGTTCACAAACTTGATTTCAACCCCTAGTTCTTTGATGTTCAGATTTTCCTTAGTTTTGTTTCTTTTGGTTTTCATGTTGGGTTTTTTCCAGGGGAACTCACATTTTTCAGTTTTGTTTTTACAAAGTCATTTATTCATCTAAATTTGTCTTTACATTTTTGTCTAGCTTTTTACCATATGTATCTATCATTCTGCCAGAATCATAAGCTTTGTGTTGACTTTTCCATATAGGAGTTAACAGTGCTGTCCTCTTCACTATAACTCCATCTGAAAACTCCTGTTACTTTGTAATGTCTGTTTTGTTTTTGCAAAGCCTCAATTAAAACTAAATAAATTGGTGAATGTTGTTGAAATACTCTAGGTATGAAAAAGTTTCTGCTCTTATAACTATATCCTTCCTGCTTCTATGAGAGATATGTTTCCTACTCATTCTTCATGCCTTCATTTTTCTTGATTTAAAAAAATCTCTGGATTGATTCAGGCGACATTCTTTCTTAGGTTTGTTACAAAGAAAGCATTTTTCTTCATTAAAAGTGATACGTTTTGCTTACCAGATTCTGTTCTCTAGGTCTACTATGTTTTATGCACAGAATATGAACTCTCTCATTCAGGTCAGAATGTTCCTCTTGCCTTAGCTCTTTCCAGATAAGGTACAATTATAAGGATTTCTACTCATCTGTGTATCTTAGCCCTCTGTCTAGAATTTTGTTTGAACACCATGATTTTGTCACTGAGCAATGTTATGTAAAATGACCTACATTCAAATTTAAATAACTCCTCATCTGAGTTGTTACAGAATAATGGAAGCAAAAGACTTTATTTATTCTTCTACCCATTCTAAGGACTACCTTGAGCATGTTCAAGAACTATGAGTTAAGTATCCATAAGGAAGAAACAGAAAGCAGTTTTTGTTTCTCTAAATCAAAACTGAGCAAGAGAAAGAAGAGTTCAGTGAACATAGCAGCATGTGGGTGGATTCTCCTGAAGGTACAGTAATACTACCATCTACATTTAATCAACAGAATCCACAGCAATCATTGTTAATACAGTGAATGAATACCATGCCTTGACACATAAAACAAAGTGTTACTGAGCAGCAGGGTTCCAATGATGCTAAGAGGTACGATCTGCAAAAAAGCTCACACAATAAGAAATGTCTTTTTCAGCTATTTTCCTACAAAATATCAACAAACAGAAACTGACCAGGAAAATCATGAAGCTATTAAGAATAACAAATCAAAGATGTCTAAGCTACACAATTTGGTCTTCAAATAAAGACCTGCATATACTTTTATAATAGCATGTACTCACCCCAAAAAATACAAATTGTCTTGGAGCTAGAATAAGGGGGTAACTTTCAAATCTGTCAACAATTAGGACTCTGATCAAATCAGAAAATCTGTTTATGCACTATTTTTTTCTTCAGGTGTAAAATAGAAGAATTAGAAAAAGTGATCCAAATTTTCTCCTAATTATATGAATTTTAAAAAATAATATATGATGAGTGTTTTCTCAGTAGCAGAGGGTAAAATGAATAAAAGTTATTATCATGATCAGTCTTCATGCCATGTCTGAGTTGAGGCAACAAAATGAACAGAGAGCCTGGAAGCATTCAAGTCACAAACATCCACTTCACAATTCCTCCTTTAAAAACCTTCTCAAATCAGTCTTCCTGACAGCATGTGAAGAAATAGTGTTATTAATATGAATTCTGTCATTGTAAATAAAGAGCTAAGTAGAGAACAAGAGTGTCAAGACTCCAATGAGAAGAGGTCTGTATATAACAGCAAAAGGTTTAGTACTTGATAAACCAGTGATTCTCCATATTTAGGATGTGTGAGATTTTGTGTGTGTGTGTGGTGCTGTGGTTTGAACTCAGGGTCTTCACCTTTTGCCACTCCACCAGCCTTATTTTTGTGAAGGGTTTTTCAAGATAGGGTCTTGTGAACTATTTGCCCAGGCTGCCTTCAAACCATTATTCTCTTGATCTCTGCCTGAGTAACTAGGAGTAGAGGCAAAAGCCACTGGCACCTGACATGTGTGAGATTCTTACTTGTCAGGAATTCATAAAGTTGAGGAGAAGCCAAATCTAGGTTTTTGAAAGCATCCTAGACAATTCCGATGAAGGTGCACCTGGACCACGTTGTCAGAAGTGCTCAGTCCCTGGCACAGTCTACCCCAATAGCCTTGTGGCAGAGTGAATCCACAGTCCTCTGAGGAGCTCCTGCCTGATGAACTAAGAAAATGAACATGAGACTCCCTTTGAAAAGCTCCTTGGTACCCACTCAGAGGAGAGAGATGGGGAATAGAAATGTTCACTTTGTGGGGACCTCATAGAGTCTCCAGGTTTTACATCTCTACAGAAAGCTCAACACACAATTTCCTATGGAACTGGGGAGCTGTGCCTATGGATTAGAACCTCCCAGAAGCTTTTTAAGATGATTTTATTACAATCCCAGCACGGAATCCTGTACTGCCAAGATGCTATAAGGAAGATTCTAGAACAGAAATGGTTATTAAATTAGAATAATGTAAGATATTTTTCTTAAACAAATGTCCCCAACCACTGTTTCAAACAAAGATAATTTTGTGTAATTCTAGCAATCTTATTTTCCTGACAGTAGTTCCTGTTTCTATATCACCATAGCTCTCAGCACACATAAAAGTCAGAGATTGGGATTAGATGGATGACGAAAAACCTGTATTTACAACTAGAGATTCACTTAACCCATTACAATACACCAGAAGTACAATGAAAGTTGAAGGTTCATTTTATGAACATTTGATATAATAACACTTGATGAGTAGTGGCATCCTGCATGGATTTTTTTTAGATATATGTAAGTGTGAGTGCTGATCTTGGATGGTGCACACCTGTAATCTCAGATACTCAGGAGGCAGAAGGAGGATTGTTGTTTAAGGCTAGCACAGGTAAAAAAGTTAGTGAAACCCTAACTCAAAACTAGCTTGGTGTGGAGACATTCACCTTTAATCCCCACTATTCAGGATGTAGAGATAGGATTGTGGTTTGATGCCTGCCTAGGCAAAAATGTTAGGGAAACTCTAACTCAAGAAACAAGTTAGGTGTGGTGATACATACTTCTAATCCCAACTACTAAGCTGTGAGAGGTAGGAAGATTGCTGCCCAAGGCCAGCCCCAACCAAAAAGTATGAGACCCTATCTGAAAAAATAAACAAATCCAAAAATGGCTGGGTGTGTGACTCAAGAGGTACAGTGCTTGCCTAACAAGCAGAAGACCCTGAATTCAAAACCCTAGTTTAGACAAAAAGAAAAGTGTGGGTCATATCATGACCTCAAAATCTTATACTCATCTGTTTTGTAATTTTATCATCTATTTCTGGCTGCCACCAATGTCCTTATGACAGTCTATACGTATCTATCAATAAAAAGTAAGCTTTTATTCATCACCTATAATGCTACTGAGGAGAGTGATTTATATATCATCTTCATGTAAAATTATCTCTTCAATGGAGGTCCTTTATGCTCCTTTTATATCACTACTATTTGAAGGTACAAAAACTAGCTTATTTTAGAAGCAAGGAGACTTTATCCTTCACATCTTATATAGTATGTGATTTGACCACATGGAGTAATCAGCTATTTTGATCAAATATGTGTGTATGTCAACAACAACCAGCAATGCCTAGATCTCTATTAAAGTTTTATACCTCAAACAGGAACTTAAAAAGAGAATTTAGACTTTTTGTGTAACACTAAAACAAAACAAATTGAATGATAACAAATAAAATGTAAACTTTTAAAACTATGTAAGCACCTCTGAATATCAGAATTTTACTGTATTGGTAACAATATACCCATCAACTTTTGACAGAGCATGGCAACATCACCTCTGTTCCTTAGTTTTCCCATCCATGAAATGGGGGAAAATGTTGCAATTTCATTGTGTCATTGTAAGAAGCCTCAAATTGGTTAAAGTTTTCATGAGTGCCTGGTCCACAGTGACTGTTTGATAATATTAGCTAATGTTTTTACTGCATTAAGGAAAATTAACCAAAATAATCAATTTGCTGAAGGTCTCAGAGCTAGTGAAAGCAAAACTAGACTTCAAACCCTACTCTTTTCTCTAATGTAAAATCTAAAACTAATGCAGGGTCAAGGGTGGAATGAAGATGTAACTTAAAAATCACAAACTTTTCAGACATGTAAGCGAATAACCCATAGCTAACAAATATTTTTCAAAGTTATTTTAGCATTCTAGTCCCATTATGATAAAAAAAGGCAAGTTATAGGCAAAGGATATAAAATAGAACTTCTTTACAATCTCTGCTTACAAGGACATTACTATGTTATCATGTGCTAACTTACTTTTGGGTATTTGAATATATGTTTAAAAACTAAAATGATCAAAATTCATATTCATGTTCCCCCATTTTCATACAAAAATCACCTATTCTGTTGAAACCAAAATTAATTCATTTAATTAACTGTTACTCATTATCAGATTCTCTTTTAAACATTAATGGAGTGTTAACCATGGGCTAGGTTCCATGTATGATAAGGTACTGAGATGTTAAGGTATATAGGGAAAGAAAATTTATCTCCATTTTATAGGCAAAGAAAATGGGATAAGAAGACTTTGAAATTTGTTTAAAGTCACAAATTATTGCTTTTAAAAAGGTTTCGACACAAAGCTAAATTAAATCTAAGTTTCTTGATTCACACCTTCAAGAACATCAAAAACTAAATAACAAAAGGACATAAGCTTCATCTTAAGATACTTAGTAAGTTCCTAACACAGATTTATATAGTATTGATTCAGCTGAAAATAATTTACTGAATAACAGTAACATTTTATGAACCTTACTTGATGCTCACATGAAGGCCAAGGTTGGCAGTGTGGTTGTGTCATGTCTAATTTACTCTTCCCTATCTCACCCCATTTTCTGATTCCATTTCCATAAGGATTCTGCACACAAACATGGAAACTATTTTGGATGCATTTTAGAAGGGCAGATCTGAAAGAAAAGATTTCCACGTAGAAGATACTTTGAAGCTTCTCCCTGTCTGCTATGAGTATATTTTTATTTTATTTTATTTTATTTGAAAACCTTGTCTCAGAGTTTTTGGAAGTGATACAGCTTCATTAAGGGAACATTTACATGTGAAAAAAATCACCACTTTTACATGTTTAATACAATGAGTCATGTGGTCACAAATCTCATTTATGAATAAGAGCTAATCCTTTAAAAATATACAGACAATCAATATTTTTAATGGAAACAGGCAGGTTTTATTATTATCAGGGCCAAACAAGATTTTAAATTAATTAAAATTTGTTTCATTAGGCAAAAAGTTACTTTCACATTGGTTTGCAATTTATAAGTAACTACATTTCTTGGCATAAAGACAGCCTTTGGAGTTTAATGTACCCCACTCCAAGATTACATACATAAGACTCCAATTATTGTTTATGCAATAGTGAATTAAATAATCAAATTAAAATAGTTTTACTATCTGGAATAAAATAAAAATTAAATACACTATTTTTTTTAATTTTTATTTTTTTATTATTCATATGTGCATACAATGCTTGGGTCATTTCTCCCCCCTGCCCCACCCCCTCCCTTACCACCCACTCTGCTCCCTCCCTCTCCCCCCCACCCCCTCGATACCCAGCAGAAACTATTTTGCCCTTATCTCTAATTTTGTTGAAGACAGAGTATAAGCAATAATAGGAAGGAACAAGGGGTTTTGCTAGTTAGATAAGGATAACTATACAGGGAATTGACTCACATTAATTTCCTGTGCATGTGTGTTACCTTCTAGGTTAATTCTTTTTGATTTAACCTTTTCTTTAGTTCCTGGTCCCCTTCTCCTATTGGCCTCAGTAGCTTTTAAGGTATCTGCTTTAGTTTTTCTGCATTGAGGGCAACAAATGCTAGCTAATTTTTTAGGTGTCTTACCTATCCTCATATCTCCCTTGTGTGCACTCGCTTTTATCTTGTGATCAAAGTTCAATCCCCTTGTTGTGTTTGCCCTTGATCTAATGTCCACATATGAGGGAGAACATACGATTTTTGGTCTTTTGGACCAGGCTAACCTCACTCAGAATGATGTTCTCCAATTCTATCCATTTACCAGCAAATGATAACATTTCATTCTTCTTCATGGCTGCATAAAATTCCATTGTGTATAGATACCACATTTTCTTGATCCATTCGTCAGTAGTGGGGCATCTTGGCTGTTTCCATAACTTGGCTATTGTGAATAGTGCTGCAATAAACATGGGTGTGCAAGTGCCTCTGGAGTAACCTGTGTCACAGTCTTTTGGGTATGTTCCCAAAAGTGGTAAATACACTATTTAAATAAGAAAATGGAAATAAAATAATAGCATTTGTATTTAAATCATCTATTCATAAAATACTATCCTGAGAATTAAAAATCTGTTAATCTTCTACTTGATGTAAAGCATAAAGATTAAATAACAGTAGGCATTAAAGTATAATGACTAAGTAACAGTTACAATTGAAATTGAAAACAAGAGAGATGTCAAAAGTACTTTGAAAAGTACTTTGAAAAGAGATCTTACTTTCACATTGGTCTACAATTGTAACAATAAAGACACAGCCTTTGGAGTCTAAAATAGCCCCACTAAAAGATTACATATATAAAACACCAATTAAATCAATTTAAAATGGTTTTATTATCCAGAATAAAATTAAAATAAAATATATTATCTAAAGAAAATAAATCTGCAATTAAATCATATACTGAAAAAATACTACCCTGAAAAATAATTCTATTAAGCTTCAATTTGACATAAAGTATAATGACTGAACAACAGTACTAATTTTAACTGAAAATGAAAGAGAAATAAAAACTACTATGAAAAGAGATCTTCCTTTCTTATTGGCCTGTAATGATGTTAAGTACATTTCCTGGCATAAAGACATAGTCTTTGGAGTGTAAAAGAACCCCACTGCAAGAGTATATACATAAAACTCAAATTAATCTTTATATAATAGTGAACTAAATAAATCAAAACAGTTATACTACCTAGAATAAAAAGAAAAGAAAAAGTATTATCAAATAAATTCATATTCAAGTCATATATTTATATAATGCTATCCTGAGAATTACAAATCTATTAATCTTCTATTTGATGTAAAGTATAATGATTAAATAACAGTAGTCATTAAAACTGAAAATAAGAGAGAAGTTAAAAATATTTGAAAAGAGATAATATGTTCACATTGGTCTAAAATTATAGTAAATGCATTTCCTGGAATAAAAGCACAGTCTTCAGAGTTTAAAATAGCCCAACTGCAAGATTACATACATGAAGTTCCAATTATTTTTTATGTAATGGTGGGTTAAGTAATCAAATTAAAATAGTTATGCTATCTAGAACAAAATAAAATGATATGAATAAAACGTTCATATTTAAATCTTTCTATTTATAAAATATTATCCTGAGTATTAGAATGCTATTAATCTTCTATTTGATGTAAAGTATAATGACTATTAACAGTGGTACTATGAACTGAAAATGAGAGAGAAGTCAAAAGTACTTTGAAAAGAGATCTTATTTCGTATTAATCTACAATAATCGTGAATACATTTTTTGGCATAAAGACATATTCTTTGGCATTTAAAAGAGCCCCACTCCAAAATTACATACATTAAACTCCAATTATTACTTACATAATGGTGGATTAATAATCAATTTAAAATACTTATACTACCTAGAATAAAATGAAAATAAACTATCCAAAGAGAATAGAATGGAAATGAACTAGTAAGACTCATATTTAAAACATCTGTTTATAAATACTGTCCTTATAATTGATGACCTCCAAGTATATAAATAAAACTCCAACTATTGTTAATGTAATAGTGGATTAAATAATCAATTTAAAATACTTATACAATCTAGAAAAATGAAAAATATACTATATAAATATAACAGATGTAAATAGAATAAAATTCATATTTAAGTCATCTATATGTAAAACATTACCCCAAGAATTATTCTATTAAGCTTCAATTTAAGGCAAAGTAGAATGATTAAGTAAAAGCAGATATATAAATGGAAAACAAGAGACAATTCAAAATTACTTTGAAAAGAAGTGAAAATATTGCCAGAGTTCTTCTTTGGTTCTAGATGCTCAGTAGCAGGATCATTTATTTCAAGGTGGAATCAACCCTATACTAAATTCATTTCCACCTTGAGAATGTGGGTACAGCAGGAAACATCTAGCCCTTGGGGGAAGATAACTGAAAAAACCTCTCAGTGAATAAACATTTCTCACTCGGAGTGGAGGATGTGGTGGGTCAGGTAAATCCCATGGTGAAAAAATAAGCTCAAGAAGCTCCAGATATGCTTCCTGGAGGAGGCTGAGGAAAAGGAGGGTCTCTTCTCATGAATTAGCTACTTGGATCCATTGGGAACACATCCCCTGGTGGAAAGGAATCTTCAGAAGCTCCAGATTTGTTTCTTGGAGGAGGTGGAGGAAAAGGAGACCCTTTTCTCATAAACTGGTTCTGTGGATCCCTTGGGAACATATCTTCAAGTAGAAAATAATGATGAGAAGCTCTAGACATGTTTCCTAGAGAGGCAGGAGAAAAGGAGACCCTCTTCTTATGAACTGGCTCCTTCGATCCTATAGGAATATATCCCCTGGTGGACAATAATCTTGAAGAGGTCCAGACATTTTTCCTGGAAGAAGTGGAAGAAAACAAGGGCCCCTTCTCATGAACTGGCTCACTGGATCCACTGGGAACAATGAACCTCTGATACGAGGAACAAAACCAGAGCCCACTACTTTGCTTTCAGCAGACAGAGATGAATCCATTTGAGTGTTACCTCTGTGGAGGAAGAGCTGGATCAGAACATGATTTACCTAATAAAGGATCATCATGCTTCTATCCTGTTTGCATGCATTGGACAGGGACCCAGTCTCAAGAGGTGCTCACAAAGACCAGTCACCCTATCACAGCTTTCCCTCTTTCATTGCTATCGTGATGATCCAGAGGATTCTCAGGGCTTCTTGAGCCTTTCACTCTACCCAGAGGAAGAAAAGGTGGGGGCCTCAGTGGACCTTCCAACAAAATTGAGGGACAGAGGAAAGCTTCCGTTTCAGATGAAGGTTGACACAATGGTGAGAGACCACGAGGAAAATGCTCTCTGCCACATGCTGCATTTGAAATACCATATGTATATGAATCTTTTCCTAAAAGTTCAAATTCCAACTCCATTTTAATTAATTTTTGTCTCTTGCTGGCATTTACTTGCCTAAAATACTTGAGTTGTTTTTCGGCACCCTGGGCTACCAACCAATTAAAATGAGCTTTTCTCTCATATGAAATAATCTGCACTTGATAATAATGATTGGTTCTCTCCAATTTTTCTTCGAGTTCTCTGGGTATCTTTTTATTGGTCTCCAGCTCTTCAGTTGCATGGCTGATCTTTTCTTCTGCTTTGGAAATTTTCTTCACTGTATATCACCAGTAATGATCCTCTACCATTAATCTCCTGTAATTTCAATCCATTTTCTTCATACAGTTCCTTAATTTTTTTAACATTCTGCTGAAGTTTCTGATTGTCAATTTCAAACTGTATACTTTCTGACTGTAAAATGTCTTCTTTACTTTGCTCTGTTAGGTCTTCCCATGCTCTGTACTTCACACAACTGAATACAAATTTGATTTCTTTCTTGTTCTGAGGATTTTAAAGAAGTATTTAACTTCATAGCATACATCAGTATTTTCAATGCTCCCTTTGTCTGATTATCTAAGAGAGCACCATTTCCTGATCCACACTTCATTGCTATTTCTAAGTTACCATCATGCATTATGTGTTCTCCAAGAACAATGGCGCAGAATTTCATCTTTAATAAGTGTTCTGTTAAGAGATCTGATGTAATCTTTATCTTTTAGAACTTGTTCTGCATGTACCATGGAGTCTTCAACTGCTATTGTCTTTTTATTAAGTTCACAAACTTGGATCTTCTCTGCTTCAGCCTCTTGTAAAAGCTGTTTCCAGCTTTCCCAAAGCTGGAATTTTCACTGAATCCTTAAGATGTGCTTCATTGATATGAAGTATTGGTAAAGTTGTTTTGGCTTTAGCTACTTTTGATTTCAGAGATTTTAATTCATCTTCTAAGGACTGTACCATTTAAAACATGTACACATTCAATTCAACTTGTTTAGAATGGTTAGATTTCTCTTGTCAGCTCTTTTCCTAGGAGGAACACTTCCTCAACATTAAACTTGGATATTTCCAGCTTTTTATAGGATACCTCCAAAGTCTGTGCTTCTATCAAGCTGGCATTCTTTAAAGATGACACTAAACCATCATGCTATTTTTGAACAAGGCTAACTTTTACAAGTATCTCACATTTTTCTTCAAGTAGTCCATAAAGCTTTTTATACCAACCTTTAGTGACTTTTGACTTGAGACATTTTGGTTCATCCTCTTGGGACTGTATCATTTTTGACATGTCCACATTCAATTCAACCTGTTCAGAATGTTTAGATTTCTCTTTTATCAGCTCTTTTTCTAGAAGGAGTGCTTCCTGAATTTTAGACTTGGATATTTGCACTTTTTCATAGGCTACCTCCAAAATCTGTACTTCTAACAAGCTGGCATCTTTTCAAGATGATATTAAACCATCATGCTGTTTTTGAACAGGGGTAACTTTTTCAAGTACCTCACATTTTTCTTCAATTTTATACCAAGGTGTTTTTCTCTTCTCATATAAGTTGACTTCTAACCAAATGAAAACTCCACAGAAACAATGGAATAGAAAAAGCCCAACAATAGCTGTACATATCACCAGTTTCCATGGAAAATCATAGGGCTTTGGTCTCACTTCTTCAGGGTCTATTGTCAAAGCCCAGCAAAACTCCTTTAGGACCAGCCCCAGGTATGGCTGACAGTCTCGTGCCCATTCATGGCTCTAAGGCTGCTTTGTCTATTGCCAAGGACAGGCTGAGCCTCAAAAGGCAACAAACACTCAAAATTCTGCCTGGGACCCTGACACTAGGGCAGACCACTGCAGTGCTGGCTAGTGGGATAGAGGAGTCTTGTGTAAGGTGCAGCTCACACCACCTACAGGGGAGGCAGCCTTGGCCCCTTCCTTAAGCTTTACATGCTATGACCAGACCTCAGTCAGGAGGCCCCACTGTCTCATAGAAAAAGGACAAAGACTTCCAAAATGCCCTAACAACAGGCATCCGCATAGATAGAGCCTAAATTGAGAATCATTTCTTATGAAGAAGCAAAGCGCCTTAAGGTGATCTTATTTAGGTAAACATTCACTCCAGGTTCAGCAGTTTACCCTTGTGAATACAGTATTCAGAAAAAGTGCAAAAAAGAGAAGAAACCTACGCTTTTGTAGATTCAGAAATTTTCTACACAATTTAAACTTGTATTAATGTTTAAATTTATTGTGGTATATATTTCTATATAAGCCATGGGATAATGTAATTGAGAGAAATAGTTAAGAAAAACTAAGTATGGTCTAATATACACCTCATTGTGTATTCATTTTGCAATTTAGTTCACTTAAATAACATTTATTCAGTACTTCTTGTATGTAAAGTGTGTTGAGTACTCACTCAATATACAAAAAATAATTCTCTCCTCACATATTATCAAAAAGTTGTAATCAAGAATTAGGTCTATCATTAAATATGTAAGAAATAATAACTTCTTGCATAAAACAACACTGGGCTCAACCACAGAGCCAAATCACAGCCTGTCTAATTGGAAAGCCCATTTGTTCAGTGAAATTATGGTGAGTTTATGAATTGTTTTCTTCATATACAGTTCCAAAAAGATAACATATGGGCCTTGTAAACCTTGTACATGTCACTTGTTTATGATGTTTTAAAGACACCGATTGTTATTTCACATGTTCACTTGCTTCCATGCTACAGGACTAAAAATTAGGTCTACAAGAGAAGCTTTAAACATATATTATTAAATTTTAAAGAGGAACAGAGGATACAAAGACAATATCCAGAGGAAATGTATCACCATCTCTCCTAGTCTTAAATATTCAAATGAAAGGTTATAGCAATTATTATTTGAGTAAGTAAATTAGCTTAGAAGCAATGTTAAGATGATATGAATTATGAATTAAATACAGAAACAGATGCCAGATTAAAATTTTCAACATCATTTTTAGGAACAAAAACGAGTTCATCAATTCCATGATTCTTTCTAGAATCATTCTTCTAGTCATCATCAAAAAACATCCATGAGATTCTGACCTCATAGCACTTAATAAAATATTATCAAAACTCATTCAATACTTATTGAAGTTAATTAAGCATCTACTATACTTACAGTTTATTTGCTAGCCTGTGTGCTATGCTTTTCTTTTACCTCCATATTGCAATAAAAAGAAATAGGGCAGTAGGAAGATTAAACTATAAAATAGGAAATTGAAACCACATTGTATTCATGTCAAGTAGTCAAAACGCTTTAGTTTTAATTCCATCAAAAAGGATCTAATCAAGGTTTCCTATCCTTAACTCAGGTAATGGGATGGCCACCCCTGTTAAACAGATCACATCTTCTTTCCTACTCTTCAGGTCCATTTGAACTTTTTGATCTGTCACAGTGAAGGGCCCTGGAGAATATTCATTCCACTTTGCATGCACTACTTATTATCTGGACACCTGGCAAAAAAAGGGTGAGAAAACACAAGTTCTACTCTTAATGAGTGAAATACAGCTATTAATAAAAATATATTTAAACATGTATAATACAGACTTGAGATGAGTGTTCTGAAGGAAAGGAACTCAGTTCTATGAAAATCTCTCACAAACAAAATTCCTTACTGTGATGACTGGTCTAAGATCTAAAGACCATTCAACTAGGAGAACATATGAGGTTGGAAAGATGGAGAATGAAGAAAGTTTCATATAGAGAAAGAATATGATCTCAGAAATCCAGTATGCTACAGCAACAAACTGAAGACAATCAAGGTAAATCACACCAATCCTAGAATGTCAATCTTAATCCAACCATTGGTGCAAAATCATATTTGGTAGAGGGGTAATAACATTCCATTTTAAAATATTGCTCAAGCACTACAACAGAGACTGTTTTGTTTAAAGATTAGAAACAGTTCTGAAGATGAACAAGATGGGAAGTTTTATTTTCAGAACCCAACTTTCCCAGTTCTTCCAACAAGAAGTTGGTGAATTTAGATTCACCCTCTGTGGAATTCCAGTATTTCCATCTGTACCTTCTCTTTTGTAGTCAACTAAAAGTTCCTTCATTCCCTTAATGTCTTGTTGAGTGCTTTTTATGATTTACTAATCAAAACTTGGTGCATACAGATCAGTTAAGTATGATATCTCTTTACTCTTGCTGTGTGTCATTATTTGAAGAGAAGAAAAACACCTTAGTTGGTGGCTTGCTATATGAAAAATAGGTCACCTTATGCTACATTTTTACAATTTATCCTGAAATCTCAGTGGATTTACACAACAAAAAAATGTTGCATGCATAACTGAAATCTATAGGGAACTCTGTTCTACATGTCCACTTGGGGATCCAAGTTATCAACATTCCTCCTTCTTGAAAATGTACCATCTAGAACACAGGACCATTTTGCCTACTGCATCAGAGAAGAGAGGACAGAATGTTTTATGACAATGAAATGCTCGGGTTCAGAAGTCATGCATATCATTTCTCCCTACACTCTTTTAAGGTTTGGATATGAAGTGTCCCCTGAAAAGGCTCATGAGTTGAAGGCTTGATCCCCAGATGCTGAGGCCAAATAACTGAGAGGTGATTGTATCATAAGGTTCTGCATTCATTAATGGATTGATACATAAATTATGGCATTATTGGTGGATGGCAGAAACTTCCAGAAGTGGGATCTAGTTAGAGGAAGTGGGTCACTGGGAATGAGCTTTTGGGTGCTATATCTTGTAATGATTGTCTCCATCAGTCTCCCTCTGTTGCCTGGTAACCATTAGGTGAGCAACTTTGCTTTGATATACCCTTCTGCCATGATATGCTACCTCATCACAACCTAGAAAAAATGAACCCAGTCAACTGTGAACTACACCTTGAGCCAAATTTTCTCCTTTCAAATTATATCTCGTAGGTATTTGCTACAGTGATGAAAAACTGAGTGACACACAATCTAATGTCCATAAACAGAAGTAGCCAAACAGCTGAACTCAAATATAAAAGGGATGGAAAGTACAGTCTTCTGCAGGCTTGGAAGGGAAGAAGAAGTAGATTTTGGGAAACATTAATAAAACCTAATCACATTAAGAGAATCCATTTTATTCTCCTTACAAGAACCCCTTATTTTGAAATACTCTGACTACCAAAGAAAATAAAACAACAATGTCAAAAAACTACCTCTAAATTTAAGTTTATTCAATGAAATATATGTAAGATTTGGTATCTATCTAGCAAAAAAAGGAAAGAAATGTGTTGTATGAGCTGTGCAGCCTTACCTTGGGTTAATGCACCATATTTAACAGTCTTCTTAAAAAACTAAAAATAGGTCACAGGTCTCAATTCTACTTTTAAGCAAACATGAACCTCATAGATAGCACTAGAGACTGGAAAGGTACCATTTTAGATATCACTGTGACAATTTTCAAGAACATCATTTTGCCATATGAAGGATCTGCATGTAGGGCGTCTCATAAGCTACCTTTGGAAGGTGTTCTGCATCAATCTAGACACATCCCATTGGTTACAAAAAGGTAGCCCAGTTTCACTGTGTGGACAACTAGGCAAGGGCATAAGTATAAAGAGTTGTGATACATTGGGAGGGAGGTATCTTGGGAAACTACCACACTATTGGTTTGAGAAATAAGAGACATCAGCAAAAACAAAATCGACATGTGATTTAGATATTATAGGAATAAATTCTTGAAAACAAACCTCCAATGTATCCAACGACAGTAAAAATGTTTCTGAATACCAAAAGATGGCATTAACCAAAAGGTGGCACTTATATAAGAAAAGACATTTGTATGCCATGTATTGGACCTACATCCATACCGAGGTATTGATACATATCACAAAACAGCAGAATGTCTGAAAAATATAGTATCTTTGCAGAGAAATTAAACAGATTAATAAAACAATTTAGGAAAATTTCAGAAAATTTGGAAATAAGTTTTTTCTCCCAGATTTCCTTTATCCATATTCATTCCCTTCTGATATGAGAGTTCGAAATATTATGAAGTTTCATGAGTATCTTCAAAAATACATTGCAATTATTAGTTATTCCACACAATGTTCCCCTGAAGAAAATAACGGTAATTACCAATTATAATGGAAAGCAATAGCAGGCTTCTTAAAACGAACTTGCCCAACTGCATCCCAAAGAATGATTTGTTCTAAAGCATTCCAGTCCTCAACTCTATTAAATCATGAAAAGTCTGCTATTCCTGGTTAAGCCATCTGTTCCCTTTTGGAAATATCTTTTATCTTGTACACAGTAAAATTAATGTATTAACCTAATCATTTGCACTAGTGTAGCTAGATCTCTATTGGCTCCCATGCATACATACAAAAGCTCCAGAAATGAAACAGTTTGTTTTATTACAATAAGTTATTTACTAAGAAATAAAATAACTATATTATTTTAATATTACATATTTTAAAAATTACAAATTTATTATGTTATGTATTTTAGATGCATACATTTAAGGACAGTCGTACAACATTTTGTAAGATGCTATGGTCAATTACTATACTCTGACCAGAAACAAAGTATGATGACAGAAACTTTCTGTTTTGCTACATCTACTAGCTCCACTTATCATTTACCTTTTCCTTTTCTATTAGCTCCAAAAAGAGAAAAACTATGGAATTCATAATGATTAAAAGCATGGATCATTTAACAAATAAAAGAGTACATTTCTGAACAAATCTGCATTTTTTAAAAAGACAACTGACTCTGCCATGTTAATGGACTCTAATTTATTCCATTGAAATTACAGCATTTTCTGTGCTAAGCTATTCATAATCTAAGCATATCACACACTGATTTGCTAAGACTATAAAAGTAGTCTATCAGAATTAATTAGAAAATTAATAGACTTGGCACTAAAAATTTCTCAGCACAAGAAAACAAAATTGTATCACCAGTGTGAAAACACTTTTTAAAAATAGAATTGTAAAGAAAAGTAAAAATAAGCGGACATGTTCCTGTTCAGTGATCATAGGTGTAACAGACTGAGTTTCCCAGACAGCACATTGGTTTGAAGGAGTATGTCAAGAGTATACCAATTTGGTGATTTCTGTGGATATGGAACACGAGCCATAGCAATGAACTATGTGACTGGAAACCTATATTCAAATAAATTTGAAAATCTTAAAGAAATGGACAGATTTCTAGATACATATGATCATCCAAAACTGAACCAAGAGGAAATTAATCACCTGAATAGACCTATAACACAAAATGAAATTGAAGCAGCAATCAAGAGTCTCCCCAAAAAGAAAAGTCCAGGACCTGATAGATTCTCTGCTGAATTCTATCAGACCTTTAAAGGAGAACTGATACCAACCCTCCTTAAACTGTTCCACGAAATAGAAAGGGAAGGAAAACTGCCAAACACATTTTATGAAGCCAGTATTACACTTATCCCAAAACCAGGCAAAGACACCTCCAAAAAGGAGAACTATAGGCCAATCTCCTTAATGAACATTGACGCAAAAATCCTCAACAAAATAATGGCAAACCGAATTCAACAACACATCAAAAAGATTATTCACCACGACAAAGTAGGCTTCATCCCAGGGATGCAGGGGTGGTTCAACATACGAAAATCAATAAATGTAATAAACCACATTAACAGAAGCAAAGACAAAAACCACTTGATCATCTCAATAGATATAGAAAAAACCTTTGATAAGATCCAACATCATTTCATGATAAAAGCTCTAAGAAAACTAGGAATAGAAGGAAAGTTCCTCAACATTATAAAAGCTATATATGACAAACCTTATACTTAATGGAGAAAAACTGAAACCATTCCCTCTAAAATCAGGAACCAGACAAGGATGCCCACTATCTCCACTCCTATTCAACATAGTACTGGAATTCCTAGCCAGAGCAATTATGCAAGAAGAAGGAATAAAAGGAATACAAATAGGTAAAGAAACTGTCAAAATATCCCTATTTGCAGACGGCATGATCCTATACTTTAAAGACCCAAAAAATTCTACTCAGAAGCTTCTAGACATCATCAATAGCTATAGCAAGGTAGCAGGATATAAAATCAACATAGAAAAATCATTAGCATTTCTATACACTAACAATGAGCAAACTGAAAAAGAATGTATGAAAACAATTTCATTTACAATAGCCTCAAAAAAAATCAAATACCTAGGTGTAAACCTAACAAAAGATGTGAAAGACCCCTACAAGGAAAACTATACACTTCTGAAGAAAGAGATTGAGGAAGACTATAGAAAGTGGAGAGATCTCCCATGCTCATGGATTGGTAGAATCAACATAGTAAAAATGTCGATACTCCCAAAAGTAATCTATATGTTTAATGCAATTCCCATCAAAATTCCAATGACATTCATTAAAGAGATTGAAAAATCTACTGTGAAATTTATATGGAAACACAAGAGGCCACGAATAGCCAAGGCAATACTCAGTCAAAAGAACAATGCAGGAGGTATCACAATACTTGACTTCAAACTATATTACCAAGCAATAACAATAAAAACAGCATGGTACTGGCACAAAAACAGACATGAAGACCAGTGGAACAGAATAGAGGACCCAGATATGAAGCCACACAACTATAACCAACTTGTCTTTGACAAAGGAGCTAAAAATACACGATGGAGAAATAGCAGCCTCTTCAACAAAAACTGCTGGGAAGACTGGTTAGCAGTCTGCAAAAAACTGAAACTAGATCCATGTATATCACCCTATACCAAGACTGACTCAAAATGGATCAAGGATCTTAATATCAGACCACAAACTCTAAAGTTGATACAGGAAAGAGTAGGAAATACTCTGGAGTTAGTAGGTATAGGTAAGAACTTTCTCAACGAAACCCCCGCAGCACAGCAACTAAGAGATAGCATAGATAAATGGGACCTAATAAAGCTAAAAAGCTTCTGTTCATCAAAAGAAATGGCCTCTAAACTGAAGAGAACACCCACAGAGTGGGAGAAAATATTTGCCAACTATACATCAAAGGACTGATAACCAGAATATATAGGGAACTTAAAAAACTAAATTCTCCCAAAACTAATGAACCAATAAAGAAATGGGCAAGTGAACTAAACAGAACTTTCTCAAAAGAAGAAATTCAAATGGCCAGAAAACACATGAAAAAATGCTCACCATCTCTAGCAATAAAGGAAATGCAAATTAAAACCACACAAAGATTCCACCTCACCCCTGTTAGAATAGCCATCATCAGCAACACCACCAACAACAGGTGTTGACGAGGATGCGGGGAAAAAGGAACCCTCTTACACTGTTGGTGGGAATGTAAACTAGTTCAACCACTCTGGAAAAAAATTTGGAGGCTACTTAAAAAGCTAGACATTGATCTACCATTTGATCCAGCAATACGAATCTTGGGGATATACCCAAAAGACTGTGACACAGGTTACTCCAGAGGCACCTGCACACCCATGTTTATTGCGGCACTATTCACAATAGCCAAGTTATGGAAACAGCCAAGATGCCCCACCACTGACAAATGGATTAAGAAAATGTGGTATCTATACACAATGGAATTTTATGCAGCCATGAAGAAGAACGAAATGTTATCATTCGCTGGTAAATAGATGGAATTGGAGAACATCATTCTGAGTGAGGTTAGCCTGGCCCAAAAGACCAAAAATCGTATGTTCTCCCTCATATGTGGACATTAGATCAGGGGCAAACACAACAAGGGGATTGGATTTTGAGCACATGATAAAAGCGAGAGCACACAAGGGAGGGGTGAGGATAGGTAAGACACCTAAAAAATTAGCTAGTGTTTGTTGCCCTTAACGCAGAGAAACTAAAGCAGATACCTTAAAAGCAACTGAGGCCAATAGGAAAAGGGGACCAGGAACTAGAGAAAAGGTTAGATCAAAAAGAATTAACCTAGAAGGTAACACCCACGCACAGGAAATCAATGTGAGTCAATGCCCTGTATAGCTATCCTTATCTCAACCAGCAAAAATCAATGTTCCTTCCTATTATTGCTTATACTCTCTCTACAACAAAATTAGAAATAAGGGCAAAATAGTTTCTGCTGGGTATTGAGGGGGTGGGGGGGAGAGGGAGGGGGTGGAGTGGGTGGTAAGGGAGGGGGTGGGGGCAGGGGGGAGAAATGACCCAAGCCTTGTATGCACATATGAATAATAAAAGAAAAAAAAAGAACTATGTGACTGAAGAATGGTGAAAAAGTAAGTGAACAGGAATACACAAGCACCAAAATGGTCAGCTAGGTTTTAAATAGTTGTTCTTACCCTTGGCTACACAATGGAATCCTGCAGGGAACTCTAAAAATTACTAAGACTTCAGATATTCTTCTCATCTAATTAATCTGGTGTGTGGCCTAAGCATCAGGAACTTTTAAAAGTTCCCAGGTGGTTTTCATGTACAGCAAAGTGTAACAACTGTTGATTCAATGATTGGCCAGTGTCAGGAAGACAGGTTCAAGACAAGACTGTGATTATGAGTAAAGTTAAGTGGGAAATACTAGTTTTGGCAATACAGTGGAATAGATGTTCATATAATCTCCTCCTGGTAAAGCACAACTGAAAATGATAATGAAAATATTTCAAAATACTTTATCTAATGCCTTACTCAGCTAATAAGAAATTAAGAGTACCCAGACTCCAGAAATTAAAGAAAGCACAAATCCACAGGAATACTTAGCATGGCAACTAACAGTCGCTTTGGGGTGACACCAGTTGTTGATAACGAGACCCTGAGTTTTAATCAGCTACATAACAAGACGCAAGACTAAGGCCCTTTCAGTGAAAGGGTCAGATACAGATGTCCCCTTAATCCCAATGACTTCAAAGGGTGGCATCCTCAGAACATGAAATGGGTGAAGAATAAAAACAAACAAAACAAATCTGTGCCATAAAAGAATATTACATGTCATTCTAAGTCTTGAACTCTGGATTCTATGGAAGAAAAGGAAAAATACCTAACCCACAAAGAATTCATATTAACTGTGTGGCCTAAACAGTGTCAGGCAAATACCTTAGTCAAAGAAGTTCTAAGGTGATACAGACCGCACTAACAAATACAAATACAGATCTCCACTGGAAGAACATACTTTGATTCATACCTAAAAGATTTCTGTAGATGAAATACTAAGAAACATGGCCACCAATGCATGAAAATTAAGGCCCCCCAAAGGAGAGTTATTGGGGGGAAAGGTAAAGGACCAAATAAACACTGCAATTATCGAATACAAAAGGAAAAAATATAACAAACTTCTTGACCTGATAAAAGTATCTTACAAACAAACCAACAAAAAAATCTACCACAAATTTAATGTCCAGGGTTAAAACAGTTTTTAGAAAATAGAAGAAAATATAAGGATTACTACTCTTTATTGTTTCTTCTATTCAACATTGTTACAATGTTGAACCTGCTACTACAGGTTGTACCCAGTGAAATTAAATAAAAATGAGTATAAGAGAAAATTAAGAAACAAAAAATGTCATTAGACACAGAATTCAGAATAAATCCCAAAGAAAATGATTAGATTTGTTAAGAGAGTTAGCTATATAAGTGCACATAAGATCAGCATATGAAATTTGATTAAAATTATATGCACCAGCAATAGATTTATAAAAAGCTATTTTAAAAGATACCATTTACCATACCAACACAAAAACAACGTAGGCATAAACAAACCTAAAAAGTGATGTGCAAGACATAAAGATTATCCTAAACTTCAGTTTGAGGAATCAATAACAATCCAAATTAAAGGAGACACTGTGCTCAGAAACAGAAATGCAACATTCTAGTGGTGTATCTTTCCATATGTATTAACACAATTCAATCTAATTCTTAACTGAGCTTTTGTGGACCTTAATCACTGAATTTTTAAGATTTATTTAGAAGAAGACAGCCAAGAAATGCTAAAGAAAAAAAATCACAGGACAGTTTTGCTCTGAAAGATATAAATTCTGATAATGAAACTATTGTAATTAGGAAAATGGTATACAGGCACGGGGATAGATAACTAAAGCACTAGAAGAATACAAAACCCAGAGACAGACAGACACATATATGGAAACATTATATAAGAAACATTTTACTGAAAGTAACAAATTGAAGACAGGAGGCATGGCTCAGGTAGTTGGGCATCTGCCTCGCAAGTGCAAGCCACTGAGTTCATACCCCAGTACTGCCAAAAAAAGGGGGAAAAGTGAGAAATTAAAAGAAAAGAGAGAAGTCTTATTGGTAGGTAGTAGCAGTAAGATATCTCTGGGAATAAACACTCAGGAAACTTCAAACATTTGTTATAGAAGCTGAATAGTATCTATATGAGTCTTCAATTGTTATTGTTAATAGTTTTACTCTGTTAATATACATTAAATACATCTGTTTGTATGCATGCAATTGTACAAATTACAAGGGAGATATAAAGATAGTCTTTCAATGAAAGAAATGAAACAAGGAGACTTTCCCAGGCCAAGAATTAAAATCCAGGCACAGATGTTATTATAGTCCATGAAAACAGCTACAAAATGGATCACAAACCTAAACAAAAAACTTTAAAACTACAAGGTGACAGGACAAGATGACAATGACACTTTACATATGACATCAAAGACTTGATTCATGAAAGAAAGAATTTATAATTTGGACTTTATTCAGAATAAAATTTTCCACTTTGCAAATAGCACTGTCAAAGCCAGGCATGGTAGAACATGATTGAAACTCAGCTACTAGAGAGGAAGAGGCAGAAGGATTGAAGTTTGAGGCCAGCCTCAAACTTTTGAGATAGGAGACCATCTCAAAAAGAAAGTACAAACAAAAGGACTGGAGCATAACTTGATTGAGAAAGCACTTGCCTAGTATGTGTGAGGCTCTGGGTTTATTACATGATACTGGAAAAAAAAGAAAGAAAGAAAAAGGACACTGTTAAGAAAACTAAAAGACAAGACACATACTGGGAGAAATATTTATAAAAACCTGTATCTGATAAAATACAATTAATCAAAACAAACATTTTCCAAAACTCAACAATAAGAAGTAAACAACCTGATTAAAAATGTGTCCCATCCTAACAGACTTCTCACCAAAGAAGACATGCAGATGGCAAATAAGCATATGAAAAGATGCTGTATACCATGTTTCTTGAGAATTGCAATTTAAACACTGAGATGCTACAATAAGCCAAGTAGAATGATGAAAATCCCAAAAGACTAACACTAAACTCTGACAAAAATGTGAAACAACAAGAATTCTCATTCATTGCTGGTAGAAATACAAAATGAAAGAGCTACTTTCAAAGACAGTTTGGTGGTCTCTGGTAAAACTAAATGTACTCTTACGAGATTGATATAGCAATCATATTTCTTGCTTTTACCCAAAGAAATGGAAAACTTACCTCCATTCACAAATCTGTGAAGCTTTCTGAAAGCTTCACACATAATTGCCAAAACTTAAAAGTAACCAAGAGGTCCTCCAATAGGTGAGTAAATAATAAATGTGATATATCAAGACAATGAAATATTATTCAAAACCAAAAATAAATGAGCTACCAAGCCAGGAAAAGACATGGAAGAAATTCAAATGACCATTACTCAGTGAAAGAAGCTAATATGGAAAGGCTACATACCATATGATTCTAACTACATGACATTTTAGAAGTGGTACAACTGTGGAAACACTAAAAAGTTCAGTTGTTGTCAGAGTTCGGAGGAAGGAAGAGATGGACAAGTGGATCACTGGGTATTTTTCAGATAGTTGAAACTATTGTATATGGTACTATAGAGATATGTCATTATAATTTGCACAAACCCATAGAATGTGCACACAGAGTGAATCCTAATGTAAGCTATGGACTTTGTATGATAATTTGTGCTAACACAAGTTCATCCATTGTAGAAAAATGTACCATCCTGGTAGAAAATACTGGTAATGGGGAAGGCTATACATTGTGTAGGAGTAGGAGATATATGGGATAGTTGTTCAACTTCCTCGCAATAGTGCTGCTAACCTAAACTGTCTCTAAAAAGTAAATGTAGCCTTTACATTGTGTGCTTGTATGTGTGTGTGTATGTGTGCACCAATTCATTTGTGAAAGAATAAAACATGATAGAGCAAGATAAACCCAATACACTAATGAGACTGGTTACCTTTGGGTTGGAATGGAATTAGGGAAGGAAAAGTAGGTGGGAAAGAGATGTAACCATAGAGTAGCAATTATACTTTCTCAGAATAACATTTGTATTGTAATTTTACTTTTGAATCATTAATATTTTAACATTCAAAAAATGAAAATATTGCTAGGATTGGTGACATATGTTGTAATTCCAATAGTGGAAAGCTGAGGCAGGAAGATCTTAAATTCAAGGACAGACTAGGCTACTAGTGAGATCCTGACTAAAAATAATATGGTGATATAATAACAATGTGAATTGAGTTCTAAAATGAAATGTAAACAAATTTTAAAATGAATAACATAAACTCGGGATATTTTCATTACACATTCCCAGATTAAACACCAAAAGAAATACAAGCAAACATTTAAAATCTAATTAGTAGGTTCATTTACCACAGTGAAAGAGCTGAATGATTATGATGTCTTCTTGGATTGAGGATGGGGAGAGGTAAGCTTCTCATTGTCAGAGACAAGAGTTGCAAACGTGAACAATCAGAAGACCATAACAAATCCCGTGGTGTGAAATTGGAAGAGGTAATGATGTAGATTCATAATGTGTATGTGTATATGTGCATAGAGACAGAGACATAGAGAGGAAAAGGGACACACAATATGCTTCCTGAATATGCAGACATTAACACTACCTTAGTAGCAATTGGCACACACAGCCCCTGGACCTTGTTTGCAAAATGCCATTCTTCACTCCAAGAAATCAAGGCTTCATGAAATGGCTGATTCCAGGGCCCAAGGAGAGGAAGTACACAAAGAACCTAGAACATCTTATTATGCTACAAAGTGCTCATGTAATCATGAGGACATATCAGAAAGCTACAAAAGGCAAATTAAAGGGGCACTTATCTATCAAATCTTGGAACAATTTGATCATCAAAATAAATAATGACAGTAATGAAATATGTACTAGTTAGCCATAATAAAGTATCATGGACTGGGAGTATTAAACAATAGAAATTTTTTTTCTCACAATTTTAGAGATTAGCACTAGGTGACGGTATTTCACAATGGGTTTTTTCTGAGGCCTCTCTCCTTGGCTTAAAGATAACCTCATCTCCCAGAGTCTTCACGGAGTCTTTTCTTATATTTTTCTTATATGTATATATATTGAATTAGGTTGTGGTTATACAAATGTGTATCTTTGTCAACAGTAGTTGACCTCAAACAGTACTTTATTATACATAACCTCTATCTCAATAAAGTATAATTCAAAATGTATTATTGTATCTCATTTTAAAAGGCAGTGACAAAGATTTGTATAATACAGTATTCAACTGCTTTTCCTTTTTGAAATCTACAAATTTACCTTCCCAAACTATTCCCATTCTTTGCAAACTCCTCATAATCTGGATGGCGACATGGCTCAAGTAGCAGTGTGTTTGCCTATCAAAGTCCTCATAATCCTAATATATAGAATATGATTTATCTAGGCTAGGAAGTAGTTCAAAGAAAATAAGTGTTCACTTATGTACTCCTCACTCATTCATGTTTTTCCTCACTAATTCACTTTAAATTACTGTGTGTCTTTTATCCTGAAAAACTTCATGTGGAGCAATTGAAATGAAATTGCAAAATATAATCAACTAAATCAGTGTCACTTGAGGTAAAGACTAGGCATTGACACTTTTATTTCACTTTTAAAGAATACACCAGAATTGATAAATGGCCTAAAGGAACAGAATTTTAAACTAAAAGACAGGATCTTACAAGGCTATCGACTCAGAGCAACTTATTTTAAAGATAGAGAAACTAAGATCTATGATACAGTTTTATTAACTGAAAAACTTTATGGGGAAACACTAACAGTTTCTCCTGCCAACTCTCTAATTCATATACATAGACATATATATATATCTTTTCTAAAAACTCATGATATATTTTTAAGGGACTAAGAATGGCAGGAATAACCATAGGTAGTTGTCACATAAAGCTTATGTTGAGTGTACACAAAAGTTTGAGATAAGAAGAGCTGAACAAGATAAACTCAGAGGCCACACTAAGCCACCACAGTAGACTCAATATCCACAAGAGAAAACACCAGTCAATGAAGTGGTGATGTTTTACTTTGTCCGACATACTTTGTACATCATTTAGACAAAGCCAATAAATTCAATTGGCTTTACTTCTGTTGTTCTATCTATCCTCGTCTAAGTAGGTTTCTTGCTTCCTCCTCTCTCTTCTTCCCCTCTCCCAGGAAGTTTCTTTTTCTTTTTCTTTTTTTTTTTTTTTTTTTTTGCAGTATGAACTCAGGGTCTAAACCTTGAGCCACTATACCAGCCTGTTTTTTGTGATGGGTTGGTTTTTTTGTTTTTGTTTTTTTGAGATAGGTACTCAAGAACTATTGCCTGGGCTGGCTTCAAACCATAATCCTCCTGACTGCTGCCTTCTCAGTAGCTAGGATCACAGGTTAGGTGTGAGCCACCGGTGCCCAGCCCTGGAAGTTTCTTTTAGTCCCATGTTTCTATTTCTTTTATGCACAAGAGATTGCCTGGGGATTAAAACAATTTAGACAATCCTGATTTCTTTTACCCTCACTCATGCAGAAGGGGTACATTTGCATATAGACATTGATAGACTAATTATAATCATTCTTCTCTATGTAACAAAGCAATCTCCTTAAGAACTTCTACCAAATGATATTTCCTCAGTTGTCCCATATTCAAATGGAAGGATGATACTTTATTAAAGAATGTATGGGAGGTAGAATAATGTCCCACCCCAGTCCCCAATATGCCCACATCCTAATTCCTGCAGCTGAGAATGTCACTTTATAGGGCAAAAGAGAATTAAGTTGCCAATGGGATTGAGCTAAGGTTGCATACCTTAACATAGAAATATTATGCTATACAAGCAAATAGACACAGTATAATCACATGTGCTCTTGAATGTGAAAGGAGGTGAGTAAGATGACGTTACTGTGGAGAAAGAGTCATAGGCATGTAAATTTCTGCCTTTGAAGATGAAAGGAATGGATCACAAGTCAAGGAATGTAAGTAACTTCAGGAAAGAGAGGTAAAAGATCTCTAATGCAGCCCTGCTAACACCTGATTTGAACCTAGTGGTACCTGTTCAGATTTCTAATACATGAAAGTATAAGATAATAAATTTGTGCTCTTTTAAGCTGCTAAGTTGCAGGTTATTTGTCACAAAAAGCACAGAACACGGATACAGCATGCTTCTTCTGCCAGGTGGGATGGCATATACCTATAACACCAGCCCTCCAGATGAAGAAGGTCATTTGAACAAATATGAATAAATCCAGAGGGTATTAGTGAAACAAACCAAACAGAGAAAGAAAATACTGCATCACCTACTTATATGTGTAATCTATCTAAAGAAATACAGAGAACAGAAAGGTAAATTTACTAGGAGTCAGAGGGTAGCAGACATGAGTAAATGCTGGTCAAAGTGTACAAAGGTGCACTTATCTTGGATGAGTAAGTCTAGAGATCTAACATACAACATGATGACTACAGTCAATATTGTATTTTGTACTACATTTTTCTATGACAGTAGGTGCTCTTAACACACACAGACATACACACAGAGTAACATCATGGATACAATGATTTATTTGACAATAGTGACCACTTTACCATGTAAGTGAACACCAAAACATGTTACACACACTAAACATATATGATAATAATGAAAATATATGGATAAAATATAACCAAGCTATTCTAAGTGAGCAGGGGGGTAAGGAAGGGAATAGGGGAGAGAAATGACCCAAACAATGTATGCACATATGAATAAAATAAAATTTTTTTTTAAAAAAAGACTAAAGACAAACACGTCTATTTCTCAGGCCCATAATTTTATCCACCTAGATGACACTCATCTCACTTTACTACTCAAGAAAGTGAGCTTCAGAAAGAATGAGAAAGTTTCCCTAGCCTGCAAAGATAGCGATGTCAGTCCTAGGGTAGAAACTAGATTTTCAAAATGAAATGATATGGGGTACATCATACAATAACAAATGACTAAGTCCAAGAGCTAATTAACATACAGGCCAAGGTCACATGCACTGGAAAAAATGGGGAAAGTGCCAGCCTTTTCCTATGGCAGAACATAGGCACAGAAAGACACTGAAGGAATTTTACTGAATCTTCATTTCATTACTGTGCTGAAACAGGATGACAGAAACATAGAACTACCTGGAAAATGCTGATGAATCTAAATCAGGTGACTTATTCCTTCAAAACTCATGTGTTATTTATGGAGAGGTGGCAGGCTCAGTACAGCTGAATCCTCAACACAACACTTGCTAAATGTGTAATGGTGAACAAGTTGCTTAGCCCCGTCTCAGTTTCCTCATCTGTAAAATGGAGATGACAGTGGTATCTTCCTCGTAAAATTGTTCTGAGAAGCGCATGAAGTAACACTTCCAAGCATTTAGAACTCTCACACCTGGCAAATTGAAAGCATTTAATAAATGTTATTCACAATCATTCTTATTTGACATTTTTAAGGTACCAGGTATTTATCTGGGCACTAGGAATACAGACAAAAAAAAGAAAAATGTGTTTCCTTATGAAGATTTCATTTTAATCTTTGAAAGAGAAGAGGCACAGGAGAGATGATAGAGATAAATGGATAGACAGACAGACAGATAGATAGATATGCAGATATATAGTCAAGTAGATAAAACAATGACAAGCAGGAACAAATGTTATAATGGAAAGTTCAGCAGGGTGCATAATTGATAAGGATGCATATAACAGAGGTTGCTAACCCCACAGGCAGATTCTCCTTCATTAGGTGACATTCCCACCCTTGGCTACCATGAGTACTGGCTGCTTAGGGCTCACAGGTGCCCCTTCTCTGGAGCACTAGATGATGAACTCACTGGAAAACTGCAGCTATGTCCTATTCAAATTTGTGTCCCCAGTGTGCAACAGTGGGTCAGGCATGTAACAGGAGTTCCAACACATACTGGTAGTTTAATCAATGATCTAATTTAATCATCATACACTGTTCAATACAGGTAAGAAAACAGACTCAAAAACAATAGAACATTTTCCAGAGGATAAAGTGCTAGTAAGTCAGAACATGGTAATTTCAGTTTCCAGAATCCTCTCACTACATTCTATATATGTAACCATCATATAAAGGCAAAAAGGAAAGGAAAAGAAAGAATATAAGATGGAATCTCTGCCCTTACAGGGTATATCAGTTTCCATAAGCACTGTATTAGGTAGAAGGTGAGGGTTAGGAATAGGGTTATAATGATGAATTAATTATATATTTAAGATTCAGTCTATCAGAGGACAAATGGCATTTCATCAGTGACTATTGAAAAGACCTGAATGGAACAAATGGCTTTCACAATTGAATACAAGAGTTAATAAACAACTGGAGGAAAAGAGCCCTTTGGTAGGAAATTCCCAACTATGGACATTTCATTTGTTCCCTGCCTGAGAAAAAATGGTATTTTAACTGTGGATGTGTTCTGTTCTTAGACATACATAAAGGATGTGATATAATTAAATGGCAATCTGAAAACTGCTCTCATTTCCACCATTCAAACTGAACCCATAAATAAACCCTAGTCCAAATGAGAAATGGTTTAACAATGAATCTCTAGGCCTGGAACACTGGAAGTATATTCCCACCTGTAATAAATTTAATGAAAACAGAATGGAAAATTAATTCTATACTGAACCAGCCACAAACTCTGCAGTTACCTCCATATAAGTCATTTAACTTATCTCTTGAAGACTTCTCATTTGTAAAATGAAAAGAGCAGGACTACATGCCCTGCAGAATTCTAAGTTATCCTCGCTCATTGTGCTTTTATAATTTTGAGAAGTGATAATACTTAGTGGTTGAAAATACTTGGATTCGAACTCCAAATCTACTATTTAGAAGGTATGTTATCATGGATAAGCAGTTTAATCTCACTGTTCCTCATTGTCCTGAAATATAATATAAAAATTGGAAGGACTGAGTTACATGTTAACTTGACATAGGGTTTGGCATACAATATGCAATGCATATGTTTTAGCTTCTATTATTTTACCACTAGTGATGGAAAGGTGGATATAGAAATGCAAAAACCATTACAATGGGGTTTCTGTTCCGGGTAATTTAAACCCAAAGATTTGGTAATTTGTGAGTATAGTCCATGCATATATATCCCAGGCTTACTATTCTATTAAAACATGACAGTGGATACGGCATTTCTGTTGAAATTTATAAAGCTGTAGAGAACACTGTTCCACACTTAATGTAGTGAAAATAACGTAGAAAATGATGAATTCTCTGAAAATCCACAATGTTTTTTGGCAGATGGTGTTTGCTTGTTTTAAGATAGGGTCTTACCATGTAGCCCATTCTGGTGTCAAACTCAACTTCCTGCCTATACCTCCCAAGGAGTTCTGCTATTACAGAAGTGACTCTCCAAACGTAGCTAGAATCCCAAACTTTTCTTGAACTCATTAGATGTGAGGTAGCAGGGCAAGAAACTCTGAAACTCTAACATAAAATCTAAGGAAAGACATGCACCTGCAAGGAGAGATAAGACCCAAGCATTTGCTTACATAAGACAGATGCTACCAGACACCAGTAAGAATTCAGGTAAATGTTTTTAACAGTTTGTCAAAGATTAACTGTGGACTAGCAAAGCTATAAAATATTGGGAATCCATATATATGAGGATTCATAAAACTTAAAGGTTCTTCTACACAATCCTGACTTGCTGCTCACATTTAAAAAAGAAAGTGAAAATCATGAGATAGCATTCTCCACAGTGTAGGCATGGAGAAACGACATCAAAAAGATATTAAATATCTTTTTAAAATGCCTTAAACTACTGGTAAAAAACAAAAATGCTCTCCTTTAGGACAACAGTGAAAACCTGCTGAAGATAGAAGAAAAGGAACAAAATATTTTCTATTTCTGATAGAAGAATAGGAATACTAGGAATATAGTAGGAGTCCTGAGAAAGTCACATTCCTCAGCTCAACACCTGCCTAAAACAGAAGCTTGATAATAACTATTACTTTCTTTAAAATTCCCTCTAGCCCTCACTATGAGATAATAAGTATCAAGTGACAATGATATATGACAGCTGAGCAAAAATGTGGAGAAAAATTCTAAGGCACATCACAAAGAGAAGACCTAAAGCTGAAAGTACAGAAGACACTGGAGAAAAAAACTTCCTGATAAAAATCATCATCCTAACACAAGGTAACAACTATAGGATTGGAAGCTCTGACCAATGAAGGTAATAACACTAATCCTAAACCCACACCAATTCCTATCTTTATTGACTCAAATACCACACTGAAGCTTCAGTGTATGAAAAGGCATACCTATTTCAAGGCAAAAAGCTATTTACATCAGGCACCTCTTTTCTATGCAAGATGCCCAGATTTTAACAACAACAACAAAAAATGTGAACCATCAAAAGATTTCAACAACCTACCTAATGCCAGGTGACTAAATGATCTAAATACCTAGATTCAAATGTCACACATAAATCAAAACTATATTAAACACTATTATTGACATGTTAAAGGTTCTAATAGAAAAGGTAGACAACATGCAAAATAGATGGATAATTTAAGATGAAAATTTAAGAAATGATCTTTTTAAATTTTTTATTATTGTTGTACTGGGGACATTGTGACATTTACAAAAGTTCTTGCAATGTATCACAGTTGAATTCACCCCCTTCATCATTCTTATCCCTCTTCCCCTCATTCCAGAATCATTTCAACAGGTCTCATTTTTCCATTTACATACATTTACATACACCTTATTCACCCTGCTACAACCTTTCCTTATATTCCCCCCTCCCACTGGTACCAACCCACCAGCGAGGACCTGTTTTGCCTTCCTGTTCTCTGTTTTTGAAAAAAAAAAATGAAATTTTTGTTTGTTTAAGATAGCTATACAGGGTGTTTACATTTCCATATGTAAATGTATTATAACCCAAATTGTTTCATCCTCTTCATTTTTCTTTCTACCTTATCCCCTTTTTATGGTGATTTCAACAGGTTTAAAAATTATATATTCATTCTCATATAGGAAGTGCATCAATCATATTCACCTTCTTAATTTCCTTTTTTTACCTTCCCTCTCTCATATGTGACCTCCCCTTAGTGTGACTTGTTTTTCATAACATTGCTTGTGTTTTTACTGATCCTATATTTCACATTTGAGAGAAAACATGCAGCTTTTGACTTTCCGAACCTAGCTAACTTCACTTATGATGTTGTTGTCAGGTCCATTCATTTACCTGCACACAACAAAGTTTCATTCTTCTTTTGACTTAATAAAATTCCATTATATATAAATAACACATTTTCTTAATCCATTCAACAGTACTGGGGCATCTTGACTATTTCCATAGCATAGCTAGTGTGAATAATGATGCAATAAACATTGGTGTGCAGCTGTCTTTATTGTAACCTGACATAAATTCCTTAAGGTATATCCCTAGGTGTGGCACTGTTAGATCATATGGCTGTTCTATATTTAGTTTTTTAAGGAGCCTCCATTCTGTTTTCCCTAATAGTTGTACCAATTTACATACCTATCAACAGTGTAAGAGGATTCCTTTTTGCCCCACATCCTTACCAACATTTGTTGTTGTTGTGCTCTTGATGAGAACCATTCTAACAGAACTGAGGTGAAATCATAATGTGGTTTTGATTTGCATTCCCTTTATGGCCAGAGATGCTCAGCATTTCTTCTTGTGTTTATTAGTCATCTGCCAGTTTCTTCATTAGGCATTGTTTTTGGGGGTGGGGAACTAATTTAGTTTTTGAGCTCCCTGTATATTCTGGTTATTAATCCCTTGTCAGATTATAGCTGGTAAAGATTTTTTTACCATTCTGTAGGCTGCCTTTTCAATCTGGTGACCATTTCTTTCATTGTGCACAGCTTTTTAATTTCATGTAATCCTATTTGTTAATCCTTTCTCTTAGTTACTGAGCCATTTGAAAGTCATTGCCTACATCTTTAAGTTCCAGCATGTTCCCTACTCTTTCCTCCACTAGCTTCAAAGTTTCAGATCTTATATTAAGGTCCTTAGTTCACTTTGAGTTGGTATTTGTATACTGTGAAAGACATGGATCTAGTTTCAGGTTTCTGCATGCGGATACCCAGTTTTCCTAGCAACATTTGTCAAAAAGGCTGTCATTTCTCCATCATGTATTTTGGGCACCTTTGTCAAAAATCAGGTGGTCATAGCTATGTGGATTCATAGCTGGATCTTCTATTCTGTTCCACTGGTCTTCATGTCTGTTTTTGTGCCAGTATCATGCTATTTTTATTGCTATGGTTCTGTAGTATAGTTTGAAGTCAGGTATTGGGATTACTCTAGCATTGCTCTTTTTGCTCAGTATTGCTTTGGCCATTTATTGCCTTTTGGGCTTCCAAATGAATTTTAGGGTTGATTTTTCAATCTCTGTGATGAATATGATTAGAATTTTGATGGGAATTGCATTCAACATGTAGATTGCTTTGGTAGCCATTTTCATATTGATTCTGCCAATCCATGAGCATGGGAGATGTTTCCATCTCCTTCAATAATTTATAGCTTTCACTGTAGAGGTCTTTCACTTCCTTTGATAAGTTTATTCCTAGGTATTTTATATCTTTGAGGCTACTAAAAATGGAATTGTTTTTCCTATATTCTTTCTCAGTCTGTTCATTGTTGGTATACAGAAAGGCTACTGATTTTTGTAAATTGATTTTGTATCCTGCTACTTTGCTGAAGGTCTTTGTGATGTCTAAAAGTTTCTTGGTGGCATTTTTCAGGTCTTTTAGGTATAAGATCATGTCATCTGCCAATAGGAATAGTTTGACTTCTTCCTTTTCTATTTATATTCCTTTTATTTCTTCTGTCTTATTGCTCTGGTTAGGAATTCCAAGACTATGTTAAATAAGAGTGGAGAGAGTGAACACCCTTGTCTCATTCCTGACTTTAGAGAAAATGGTTTCAGTTTTTGCCCATTTAGTATGATGTTGATTACAGCTTGCCATATATAGCATTTAATATGTTGAGGTACAGTCCTTCTATTCCTAGTTTCATCAGAGCTTTTATCATGAAAGTATGTTGAATTTTGTCAAAGGCTTTTTCTGCATATATTGAGATGATCATGTGGGTTTTTTTCTTTGCTTCTGTTAATATGCTGTATTACATTCAATGATTTGCATACGTTGAACCATCCCTGAATTCCTGAGATGAAACAGACTTAATCATGATGTATGAACTTTTTGATACTCTGCTGTATTCAGTTTGCCAATATTTTATTGAGGATTTTTGCATCTAAGTTTATTAAAGAGATTAGCATATCGCCTATTTCTCAATAGCTTTCAATACATATCCTTATATCCTCTATCTTCAAAGATGTTATGTTTTATGATATTGTTGATACTCTAACACTCTCATTTCCTTTCCCTCCTTCCCTGAGTTCCATAGAGTATTTCCATTATTACAAACAAGTTCTACATATGAGTTTGTGTGTGATCATGTTTTTTGTGGTATGTTTATCTTTTGAATCTGTCTTTCATGTATGAAAGAAAACAAGTGGCTTTTGTCTTTCTGAGCCTGGCTTACTTCACTTAACATGATGTCTTCCAATTGCATCCATGTACCTTCAATCCTCACATCATTATTCCTTAGAGCTGAGTAATGATCCACTGTGTATATATACCACATTTTCTTGATCCATTCATCAGTTGTAAGGCACCTAGGTTGTTTCTATAGTTTGGCTATTATGAATAGTGCTGTGATGAACATCAGTGTATAGGTGTCTCTATTGTATTCTGATTTACATTTCTTTGGGTATATGCCCAAGAGTGATATCACTGTATCATATGGAAGTTCTATTTTCAGCTTTTTGAGGAATTTCCATATTGCTTTCCATAACAGTTGTACTAATTGGCATTCCCACCAGTAGTAAATAAGGGTTCTTGTTTTGCCATATCCTCACCAGCATTTGTTGTTGTTATTGCCCTGATTATAGCCATTCTAACTGGTGAAATCTTACTATAGTTTTAATTTGCATTTCCT
The DNA here is from genome assembly GCF_047511655.1 of Castor canadensis. Taxonomy (NCBI): domain Eukaryota; kingdom Metazoa; phylum Chordata; class Mammalia; order Rodentia; family Castoridae; genus Castor; species Castor canadensis. Next base: position 72,471,902 of record NC_133400.1, read on the forward strand.
TATAGCCAGGGGAGTTGAACACTTATATATGTATTTACTGGTCATTTGTATCTCTGCTATTATTTTGATGGGCTTACCTTTAAATGTTATTTGATTTTTCTCTCTTACAGTCTTCAACATTCCTTCCTTGTTCTGTGTGCTAATTGTTTTAACTATAATATACCATGGAGAGGTTTTATTTTGGTTATGTCTCTTTGGTGTCCTGGAGGCTTCCTGTACCTGGACGGGCATCTCTTTCTAGAGATTTGAGAAACTTTCTGCTATTATTTTGTTGAATATATTACCTATACCTTCAGCTTGCACCTCTTCTCCTTTTTCAATGCCCATGATTTGCAGGTTTGGTCTTTTAATGGAGTCATAGTATAATACTTAGTGAAAAAGCCAGGTTACCCAATCCCTGCTACCACAAATCTGAAATATTCTTTCAGACTCGTAAGTGCTCAAGGTTCCAGGGTCTATTGGCTACCCAACATCTTAACGAAAGCCCCAAAAAAGAATCTAATGGAAATGTTACAAAGAAAAGCACAGTAACAAAAATGAAGAATGCCCTTGACAGTGTAATCAGTAGACTTCCCACAGCCAAAGAAACAATCAGTGAACTTGAAGATAGGTAAATAGAAATCATCCAAACTAATAAAGAGTGTGAGGGGAAGTAGAAGGTCAAGAAAGAGATAAAAGATTTGTGAAAAAATTTAAATTTAATGAATGACACCATACCAAATTCAAGAGGCTTAGGTAACCCAAATACAATACATACTAAAACAAAAAAAAGAAAGAAAAAAGACATATACTCACAGAGGCATATCAGATTCAAACAGTTAGCAATCAAAAGAAAAGCTCTGGTAAGGCATAAGACAAAAATAAATTTTATATATAATTGAACAAAGATTAAACACTGCAATAGACTTCTAATAAAAAAAACTGTACAACAGAAAACAATGAAACACCATCTTTAAAGTATGGAAAGAAGAAAAATCAAACCAGAATTCTATATGCTGGGAAATGACCTCTCAAGGATATTTTTCTCAGATAAACCAAAATATAATTTTTAGCAGTATGCCTAGACTAAAAGAGATACTAAAAGAGTTCTACCAGACAGAAGACACACACAGTTTAAAGTAGAATAAATGAAATATAAGTTGTTTTAAAATTCTCTAAAAGATAAGTGACAGTTGAATAGCATATAGTAGCAATGTATTGTTTATAGTGTATAGAAAAGGAAATAGCTCAAGAGTATAAAAATAGCACAAAGGATGAGAGGAAGGAATTAGGAATTATGCTACACATGAAATAATATAATATGTGAGGTAGAGTCTCAGTAAATAACATATGAATTATAAACCATTTGACAATCATTAAAATATTTAAATGGAGCTGGGCACCAGTGGCTCACCGCCTGTAATCCTATCTTTTCAGAAGGAAGAGATCAGGAGGATCATCAAGGTTTGGAGCCAGCCTAGGCAAATAGTTTGCAAGACCTTAGCTCAAAAAAACCCATCACAAAAATAGGGCTGGTAGAGTGGCTCATGGTGTAGACCTTCAGTTCAAACTCCAGAACCACACAAAAAAAAAATTTTTAATGGGTATAAGTATAAAGACAATCTTGGAGGTAGAATTATAATATCTACTGCTTAAAAAAGAAGAAAGAGAAATAAAATTAAGAACAAAAATAAAAATAGCAAATTCACATAAAGACATTATATTTTATCTAAAAACACAAAAATTAAAATTGCAATATAAAAGAAATTCAGCCTAACCAATAAAAACAAAGGTTAAAATAAAGACATAGAAAAAGAAAACATTACCCAAGAAGACATATTAATTTTAAATATATATATTCAACCAACAAAAGAGTTCCACAATACATGAAACAGAAGCTGATGGAACTAAAAGGAGAAATAGACGAATCTACAACTGTCTTTGTAGACTTCAATACACCTTGTTCAGAAATTTGTAGAATAAGTACACAGAAAAATTGTAACATTATAAAAACATCTGAAAAACTATATCAATAAAATTGATCCACTTGACATGTCTTTAGCATGAGGTATCACAAGTTCAAGTATTCGTGGAATATTACAAGGACAGACCATATTTGGGGTTACATATTTCCTTAGCAAATTTAAAAGAATATACACATAGTACAAAGTATGTTTTTTTACTATAAGGAAATTAAACTAGCAATCAGTTACAGAAAAAAAAACAGGGACTCCCCAAATATTTAAAATTAAATATACTTATAAATAACCTAATGTCCAAACAAGAAGCTTTAAGAGAAATTTACACATTAAGAGAAATTTAAATAAGGTTGGAACTAAATAAAAATGAAAACTTGATATGTCAAAATTTACAAGCTTTAACTAAAGAAACTATTTCCAACATAATCTATATTTACTTATTGTATACACCATGTAATTACATATGCTAACTTAGGATATATGGCTTATTGTAGACTGAATGCCTCTATAACCAACAGAGCTTTTGACCTTCAAATCTATTTTATGTGACATTAAGAAGGTTATCTAAGAACTTTTTAATTAGTATTTTCCTTGCATTCCTTTTTTATACTTATTCTTTTAAACTCTCTATGTCCTAGTTTTTTTATTTTAGATAAATATCTAAATAGAATAGACCTGAATCTTGAACTATCAATTGAATATGGCAATCTCTGACACTGAACCAGCAAATTTCTATTTACGTATGTTCACTAGTAAATTCTTTTGATTTGGTTCTTCAGGTTGAGTATGCCTTATTTGAAATGCCAGAAAAATTTATCATTTGGGAATTTTTTTAATTTGGGGACTATATGCATATACATACATAATTACAGTTTTGATATGATCTGTGACTATATGAATTTCTTTTTATTCATTCTAAATGAGATATACTCGGTTTTCATGGTCCTAAGAATTTTTTCAATATATCATCAGTTCTGAAAAATTCTACAGCATTAACTTCTTCAATATCATCTCCTCCTCATTCTATTCTGTCAATCTACTAATCTGAGTAGCTATATGCTCATTCTTCTATTGAATTCTCCATGTTTCTCAATTTGCCATGTTTTCCTTTATTTCTGTTTTACATTTTGCAAGATTTCCTTGAACCAATCTTCCAGTTCATCAATTCTCTCAGCATCTGAGTCTAATATATGACTTTCTAATTTATTAATTACATAAAAAGTACTAGAAACTGCTATTTCTAAAACTTGACTCCTCACTGGCTCATAGGCAACTAAAAATAGGATAAAAACCTGACATTTCTGCCTTAATTTTTAATCTATCTACTTTACTTTGGGCCAGATTCCTACTTAACTTTGCATGTAGGCATGTTAATCATCCTAGGAGTGCCTGCCTAAACACTGGTGATACCTAACCTATCCAATCCTCATTGAAGGCTGAAGTCACAAAGAGTAACTCAGGCATTTTACTGACAGCATTTACAAAACCCTCTTCCAGACCTCTAAAAAAGCACTTGAAAGTCTCCAGTCATTCTCCTAAATCTGTAGTCACCTTGGATTCCAGGAACACTGGAGCCATGCAGACAGATACTCCATGATGGGATTATCCCCAGGTAGTTGCGATCCTCTCATGGGAACTAGATTGCCTCCTCAAACAATAAGAACTTTCTTGGGACTACTCTGAAGAATCAGAATGGAGATGATAATATACTACAGCACAGTTTGACCAAGACTGCTTAATTGTTCACATCTTTCATCTTCTACCCCAATTTTTCCTCTACTTAAACCCAAAATTCATGTAAGTACCCCAAAGATGGACTGAAATGCTCAATTTCTATCTTCTGAAAGTGGCCATTTTGACTGAAATCCTTCCCTGCCTTTTCATGACTATTTTTCTTTGCTTTCATTTGGGGCAAGTGGCTGTACCTAACATGGTAGAATCTCTGTAGTCAGGCCTCCAGTTTAGGACATTGGTCAAACCTTTATTTTCATTTCCAGATGTCCATATGTCTTTAAATCTATGTGCCATATTTGATAATCTCTCACTTATCCTTCCTATCTTTACTATTAAACATACTATATTATTTCATTATTAATCACAATATCTGAATTATCTGGAAATGAAAATCTACTATTTTTCCTGTTTTTGGTTTCCGATGTGCTTGTCATGTTTTATCATGTACTATTTGTTTAAACTCAGTCTCCAGAAATTCTAAAGTCTAGGGCCTTAGGTGACTTTTCAGGGACCATTTGTTCTTGCTTTGAATGGGCACCATTGAGGGGTCTACAAACAATGGATAAAAGCATTGGTATAATTTGTCCTACTAATTACTAAATAATTTAAACTCCAGATCCAGATGTAGGCAGGCCTTAGGCCTGCAGTTGAAAATTCTTGAGAACACTAACTCTCCAAAACCAAAGTGAATCACCAAGGTATCTGGTGGGTTTCTCTCCTCAATTTTCGAGCCAATTATTTTTTCTCTTTATTCATAGTGCATACATTGTTTGAGCCATTTCTCCCCCCTACCCCCACCCCCCTCACTTCCAGGCAGAACCTGTTCTGCCCTTTTCTCCAATTTTGATGAAGAATAGACATAAGTAATAATAAGAAAGACAAGGCGTTTTTGCTAGTTGAGGTAAGGATAGCTATACAGAGAGATTCCTAGCATTGCTTCCACGTACAAGTGTATTACAACCCGAATTGATTCATCTCTACCAGACCGCTTCACTACTTTTCAGTCACCTTCCCATCTTGACCTCTGTCATTTTAAAGTTACTGTATTAGTTTCTCTGCAGTGGGGACATCAAAGACTTTCAAGTTTTGGGTTTCCTACCTGTTCCCATTCTTCCCATATGTGTGAGCCAATTTTCGCTTTGCCACTGTTCCCCGAAGAGCACTGTCCCTTTGAGGGTCTAGGTTTAGCCCTTTTTGTTTGGCCAGTTTCCCACCAGAAAGCCCACTACCTCCAAGACAAATGTGTCATCATTAGCACCAATAGCAGTGCAAGTTCTCAGACTTGCCTTCATCCCCCTATTTCTTTGGTGCTCAGATTTTCTTTTAGTTTTGTTTACTTTTTGTTTTCATTTTGTTGGTTTTGGAGGAGGGATGCTTACATTTTTCACTTTGGTTTTCACAAAATCAGCTATGCAACTAAAATTGTCTTTACTTCTTTATCCAGCTTTTCACAATGTATATCTATCATTTTGCCAGAACCATAAGCTTTGTGTTGATTTTTTTCCCTATAGAAGTTAACAATGCTGTCCTGTTTACTATAACTCCACCTGAAAATTCCTGTTACTTTGTACTGCTTGTTTTGTTTTTGCAAAGCTTCAATGAAAATTAAGTCAGTTGGTGAATAGTGTTGTAATACTTGGTATGAAAAATTTATGCTGTTTTACTTATGTCTTTACTACTTGTATGAGAGATTTACTCCCAATTAATTCTACTTTCCTCCATTTTTCTTGACTTAAAAAATCTCTGGGACTGATTCAGGTGATGTTCTTGCTTAGGTCTGTTATATACAAAGCACTTTTCTTCATTAAAAATGATCTTTTGCTTACCAGATTCTGTTCTCTAGTCTACTATGTTTCATACACAGAATATAAGCTCTCTCATTCAAGTCAGAATGTTCCTCTTGCCTTAGCTCTTTCCAGATGAGGCCCAATTAAAAAGATTTCTCCTGATCTGTGTCTTAGCCCTCTGTCTAGAATTTTATGTTTCAGCAGTATGATTCTGTCACCAAACTATGTTTCACAAAATGGCCTACATTCATATTTAAATAACTCCTCAGTTGAGCTGTTACAGAATAATGGAGGCAAAAGACATGATTCTTGTAAACATTTGAAGGGATACCTTGAGCAAGTCCAAAAACTATCAATTTAAGCATTCACAAGAAAGAAACAGAAAGGAGTTTTTGTTTTTGTAAATGAAAACTGAGCAAGAGAAAGAGGAGTCCTGTGAACATAACAGCATGTAAGTGGATTCTGCTCAGGGTATATACTACCATCCACATTTAATCAACAGAATTCACACTGATCAGTGTTAATATAGTAAATGCTAATTAAAAGTACCACGCCTTGACACTTAAAACAGTGTTACTGAATCCAACCTCAAGCAGAAGGGATCCAATGCCTGAGTACAATTTGCACAAAAGCTCACTCAATAAGAAATGTTTTTCAGCTGTTTTCCTACAACATGACAATAAATAGAAATATACCTGGGAAGCAGTGAGGTTATTAAGAATAACAACTCAAAGATGATGTCTCAGCTACAAAATAATTTGCCCTTCAAATAAATAATTGCATGTATTTTTATAATAGTAACCACACCCCTCAAAAAATGGTCTTAGAATTAGGATAGGTGGATAACTCTTTCAGTTCTGTCAGCAATTAGGACTCGGATCAAACAGAAAACTTGTCTAGGTATCATTGTCTTCATATGTAAAATAGAAAAACTAGAAAAAAAATCCAAATCTCCTACTAGGTACAAGTCATATGAATTTTTTTTAAATTCATAAGTGCTTTCTCAACAGCAGAGGGTTAAATGAGTGAAAGTCATTTTCATGATCAGTCTTCATGCCAAGTCTGAGCTGGGGCAACAAAATGAACAGAGAGCCTGGAAATATTCAAGTAACAAACATCTGCTTCATATTTTTTCTTTAAAAGCCTCCCCAAACCTCTCTTCCTGGCAGCATGTGAAGAAAGGGTGTTATTAATATGAAAGTCATTTGTCTCTTCTTCTGCTATTGTAAATAAAGAGCTAAGACAGAGAACAAGAGTGTCAAGAAGCCAATGGGAAGAGGTGTGCATGTAACAGCAAAAGGATTACTACTTAATAAACCCGTAGTTCTCAATATTTACAGTGTGTGAGATACTTATTGTAAAGAATCCAGAATTTTGAGGAAAACTCAAATCTATGTTTTTGGCAAGAATCCTAGACAATTCTGATGAAGGTGCAGCAGGACTACACAGTTAGATGGACTATGTCGCTGGGCAGCTCAAGACATAGTCCAGAGGCAATGTGGGCCATAGGTTCCCAGCCACCTTCTGCCTGATGAACCCAGAAAATGAGCATGAGATTCCTTCCTTTGAAGAGTTCTGCTATACCCATTTCAGGGGAAACAGACAAGGGAACAGAAATGTTCACCTTGTGGGGACCTCATAGAGTCCCCAGGTTTTACATCTCTATAGAAACCTCAACACATACAATTTCCTATGGAAAAGTAGAGCTGTGCCTATGGAATTGGACCTCCCAGAAGCTTTCTAAGATGATTTCCTTACAATCCCAGCACGGAATCCTGTACAGCAAAGATGATAAGCAAGATTCTAGAATGGAAAAGGTTATTAAAACAATATAAGGTATTTTTCGTAAATGAATGGCCCAACCACTGTTTCAAACAAGGATAATTTTGTATAATTCCTGAAGTATTGTTTTCCTCAAAGTATTTCCTGTTTCTGTATCACCTTACTCTGAGCACACACAAAAGTCAGACTGATACAAGAAGAACCTATGTTTACAATTAGGGAGTTACTTAACTCATTTCAATGCACCAAAAATACAACAAAAGTCAAAAGGTTCATTTTTAAACATGTGATATGATTAAAATACTTGTGCCTATCTAATAGTTATATGGCTTTGATGATCAGTGGTATCAAGGAAAGTTAATTAATATATATGCATTTTTAAAAATTTATCAATAGTGTGAGAGCTGAGCATGGTGGTCACAACTGTAATCTCAGCTACACGGAAGAAAAAGATAGGAAGGTTGTGGTTTAAGGCCAGCCCAATCATATAGTTAGTGCAACTCTAACTCAAAACACAGGCTGAGGGTGGTGACACACACCTGTAATCCCACCTATTCAGGAGGCAGACATAGGAAGATTGATGTTTGAGATCAGTCCAGGTAAAAAAGTTAGTGAAATTCTAACTCAAAAAAGAAGCTGGATGTGGTGGCATATAACTGTAATCCAGATACTCAGGAGGCAGAGGTAGAAAGACTGCTGCCCAAGACAGCTCCAAGCAAATACATGAGACCCTATCTGAAAAATAAACTAAAGCAAAAAAGACTGGAGGCGTGGTTCAAGAGGTACAGTGCTTGCCTAACAAGCAGAAGGCCCTGAGTCCAAAACCCTAATTTGTCCAAAAAGAAAAGTGTAGGTCACATCATGACCTCACTAACTTGTACTCATCTGTTTTATAATTTTATCATCTATTTCTGCCTGCCAACAATGTCCTTATGACAGTCTATATGTATTTAATACTAATGAGTAAGCTGTCTTTTAAATCAGATTACATCACCTACACTGCTACTGAGGAGGGGTACTTAACATATCATCTTTGTGTAAAATTATCTCTTCAATGAGCCTCTTTTTTTTTAATGAGCCTCTTTATGTTCCTTTTATATTGCTACTATTTGAAGATATAATAACTAGCTTATTTTACAAGCAAGCAGATTTTATCATTCACATCTTATATAGGATATGATTTGACCACATGGAGTAATAAACTATCTTGATCAAATGTGGGTGTATGTGTGCTTTCTGAGGGTGAAAGAAAAATGATTATATCCTCATGAACAACGTTTCCAAAAAAACAATGAAATCAAACCATCTTAGGTGCTGTGTAAATAATTGTAATAATAATTTGACTTCAAAGGAAGAATAAATAGGCCAGAGGAAGGGAAAATGGCTCAATTGCAAAAGAACAAGCAGAGAGGAAACTGTGTTCACTGACAACTGCTTCTTTTTCCAAAGCACACACAGCAGATTAAAACTATACCAAGCAAAAACCACAGTCATGAAGAAGGTACATCACATCTGTGTAGAAACAAGACACAAGGAAACATGCTGAAAATTGTTAAACTACACAGGAAAGGGAAAAAAGGGAAAGAAGTGCAGTAAAAGGGGATTACATTGACTTAAGTACAATGCACGTGCAGGTATAATACTAAGACAAACATTTCACTGACCAACAAACATAAACAATGAAGGACACAAATGAAAACAGGATGCACTAAATGGAGGCCACTAATGGGATGGGGGGTAAAAGAAGGAAGTAAAGAGGGTGAATATGGGTGATGTGCTTTCTATACAAGAAGGAATATAGAATTTTAAGCTTATCGAAATCACCATAAGAAGAGGATTAAAATAGAAAAGAGAAAAATGGAGGGGATAAACCAATTTGGGATACAATACATCTACATGGAAATGTCATAATGAAACTCTCTGTATAGATGTCTTAAATAAAAATGTCTTTTTATCGAAAACGGAGGTAAAACAGGTCCTGTCTGGAAGATGGCGCCAGTGGGAGGGGGGAGGACATAATGAAAAGGTGTGGGAAGGTGAATATGGTAGAAATATTACATAATGTACTCATATAGGAAAACAGAAAAATGAGACCTGTTGAAACTATTCTAGAAATTGGGAGGAGAGAGGATAAAGGAAAATGTTGGAGGGGGTGAAATTAAGATATATTATGAGCACTTTTGTAAATGTTACAATTTCTCCCAGTACAACAGTATGACAATAAAAAAGCTTTTAAAAGCTACAACACAGGAAGAGTAAATTGGGAAAATAATGTTTTCTCCCTAATAAATTAAAATCTATGGTAGAGCTATTTACCAACATTTCTTAAAATGCTTTAGGTATTTCGAGAAGATTTATAGCAGGTATAAATGACCTCAAAAGCCTTTTCATCTGAAAATATATTTAAACTAAAGCAAAGATTATTTCCTAAATACAATGGGAAAACTGAACCAAAAGTCTTGCTTCATGTTGTATGTGGAAAAAAAGAAGATTATAGTATCAATTCTCTTGATAAAGGCCCAGAATATCCTTAGGATGAAATTATAACTGTAGCCTATTTGTCAAACAGATAATTTCTCTCTGGACAAAAATGAGGATACATGTTTTAGTTACTTTTCTGTTCACTGTGACCAAACATTTGTAACAACTTAATGGAAGAAAGATTTATTTTGACTGACTCTTCACAGGGTTTGGTCCTTGGTTGTTGGTCCCCATGTACTTGGACAGAATATCACAGCCACTCAGTGTATGGTGGAGGAGCTTCTTTACCTCATTGCAAACAGAAACAGAGAAAGCAAAGAGCTCTGGGGATCAGGTATAACTTTCAAAGGCATGCCACCAGTCCCTATTTCCTCCATTGACACCCCACCTCCTAAACTTTCCAAAACTTCCCAAAATTGTGCCACCAGCAAGGGACCAAGCATTCAACACATGATCCGGTAGGGAACATTTCATATTCAAATCCTAAAAATACCTTAGTCAGATTGCGTAATCTATTGTGCCATTCTCTTTACGATACATTACTATTGATGATGAGGTTGTCACTGCTGGAGATATGACTGGAATGATGTCTGATGATATCTCACAGAGGAAACTCAACAAGAGAAGGAAGAAGATAGATGAAATACAGGCTGCATTTCCAGGAACCACAAATCAATTACTTCCCTTTTAAGTAGAAAAAGTGGTTTGGAAATCAGAATATCTGAAGTTAGTCACAGTTATGACATGAACCAATTTGCGATTTGAGGTGAACTTTAGGTTTTCTTGCCTTAGGATACCCTCCATCTCTTCTGACTCCAAATCCCATGAAATTATGATGTTGACATACGCATGGATGTCACATGAGTAATTCTAGGTACTCAGCTTTGGCTCAAAGCAATACTGGAAAAAATTTTAGAATCTAGTACATCCCTGGATAACATTTCTCTCTTGCTGTAATTTGAAGGAACATTTGCTGTTTTTATTTCTTTGCTCACAAGCAGCCAACATTTTTCCTCCAAATTAGACTTCCCCTCACTACTCATACTCTTGATTGCTGTGTTTATCCTAGTACATTTGGACTCTTTCTATTTTCATTCCATTTTGTATAGGAGGACCAACTTCTGTCTTGATGAATGAGTCTCCTCAAAGAAGTAATCCCTTCTTATAAAAAACATTCTGAGAAGGTAATTTCCTGCTCAAAATAGCCACCATTTCTACATCTTTCTGTCTATATTTATGGATTGACTTAAACATCAAAGAGTGTAAATAAAAGATGGGATTTTGAGACAGGGTAAAGCAGATAGGGTGAGAAAGAGAAAGCTAACAAAAGATTTTAAAAAGCAGGGGCAAGAAGACAGAAAACATAGGAAGAGCATAAATCACCTACCAGACCACTGAGTGCATTATGCCATCTCTATTATCTGAATAAGCACCAATTCAAAATTGCCCCTCATTTAAAAAAAAAAGAGTAACAAGAGAACCAAAACAGCAAATAACCATTTTGCTGTTAAAAAAAAAAACACTTATTTAAGAAGTTTAGCATGAATTTAGAGAACTCAAGCCTAAATGATTCTTTTTGGAGGTCAAATTGCTTGCCCTATAGCCTGGCTTTTCTCAGATCTCCTCTTTCCCATATACTTCAATCATGTCTTCCAGGAATTACCAATCCTTCTTACACTATTTTACAGAAAGTTCCAATTTATTACATCCATTTCAATTCTACACTTTCCCCTTCAAATGGGGGGAGGGGTGAAAAGAAGAAGAATCAAGACCAACAATTCTTCAGAAATACAAAGAATCTTTATTTATAGAAGAATGATCTTCCTAGAAAATCTTATTATTTTAAACAGAATTCTTCCCAGTTATCCTAAGAGTGTTACAACAAGCAAATGAATTTATCTTTCTGAAGCTAAAGTGGAGTATATCTGCAGTATATTATTTCACACATTGAGGAAGATTCTGTAGCTCCACAGTGTCAACAGCAACCAGCAATTCCCAGATCTATAAAAGTCTTATACCTCAAACTAGAAGAACTTCTATTTTCTGTATCAAATGTGGCAAAAACAACCTGAATTCTCAATATAAAGAAGCAACAGCTTGGACTTCAAAATAATACAATTTGACACTCTAGATTTAGCTTCATGATACTTAAAAAGAGAACTTAGTATTTATGTATACCACTAAAACAAAACAGATTGAATGATACCATAAATAAAAAGTAAATTCTAAAGACAATATATATATATATAAGCACCTCTGAATATCAGAATCTCACTGTATTTTGACAGAGCATGGCACCATCAACTCTGTTTCTTAGATTTTCTGTCCATGAAATGGGGGAAATATTTGCAATTTTGTTATGTGGTTGTAGGAAAGACTAAATGGCTCAACTTGGTTAAAGTTTTCATGAGTGTCTGGTCCACAATAACTATTTGATAATATTAGCTAATGTTGTTATTACATTAAGGAAAATTAATCAAAATAATTGATTTGCTAAAAGTCTCACAGCTAGTGAAAGCAAACCTAGACTTTAAACCCTAGTCTTTTCCCTCTACTGCAAAATACAAAGCAAATGCAGAGCCAGGGCAGAAGGAGGATATAACTTAAAAATCACAGGCTTCTCAGATGGATAGGCAAAAACACACAGTTAACAAATATTTTTCAAAGTTAGTTTAGCATTATAGTCCCATGGTGATAAAAAAAAACACATTATAGGCAAAGCATATAAAATAGAACTTTTTTACAAACTGCTTACTAGGACATTATTATGTTATCATATGCTAACTTGCTTTTGGGTATTTGAATATATGCTTAAAATCAAAAACGATCAAAATTCATCTTCATGTCCCCCATTTTCATCTACTCTATTCAACCATCTACTCTATTCAAACCAAAATTAACTCACCATTTAATTGTTATTTATCATCAGATTCTCTTTTTAAAAAATTAAGGGAGTGTTAACCATAGGCTAGGTACTTGTATCATAGGGTACTGAGTTGTTAAGGTATACAGAGAAAGAAAATTTATCTCCATTTTATATGTGAAGAAAATGAGACAAGAAGAATTTGTAATTTGGCAAAAGACAAAGCCAAATCTCAGTTTTTTGATTCACACCTTCAAGAACATAAAAAAAAAAACTAACAAAAGGATATAGGCTTCACCTTAAAATACTTAGTAGGTTCCTCACACAGCTTCCATATAGTATTGGTTCACTAGAAAAAAATTTTCTAAACAGCAGTGACATTTTATGGACTTTACTTGATCTCATGCGAAGGCCAAGGTTGGCAGCCTGGTTACCTTATGTCTAATTACTCTTTCCTACCCTAGCCCATTTCTGATTCCATTTACATGAGGACTCTACACACAGACATAGAAACTCTTTTGGTTGCATTTTAAAAGGACGGATCCGAAAGAAATAATTTCCACATGGAAGATATTTCCAAGTTTCCCATTGTCTGTTATGAGTATTGTTTTGTTTTGTTTTTTGCAGTGGTAGGGTTTGAACTCAGGACCTTCACCTTGAGCCACTTCACCTAGCACTTTCTGTGATGAGTTTTTTCAAGATAGGATCTTGCAAACTATTTGCCCAGGGTGGCTTCAAACCTCAATCCTCCTGATCTCTGCTTCCTAAGTAACTAGGATTACAGGCATGAGCCACCAGCACCCAGCTGTATTTTTTAATTTTATTTCTTTGAGAATCCTGACTCAGAAATTTCTGGAAGTGATATAGTTTCATCAAGGCACAATTTATATACATAAAATTTGGCACTTTTACATGTATAATTCAATGGGTCATGTGGTCAGAAATCTCATTTATGAATATGATCTAATCCTTAAAAATGCACATAAAATAAATATTTTCATGGAGACAGACAGGTTTTATTATTATCAGGGCCAAACAAGATCCTAAATCAAATAAGAGCTGCTTAATTAAACATGAAGTTACTCTCATGTTGGTCTACAATTACAGTGGCATAAAGACCCATCCTTTGAGTTTAAAAGACCTGACTCCAGATCATATATATTAAACTCCAATTACTGTTTACATCATAGTGGATTAATAATCAAATTAGTTATACTATGAGAATAAAATGAAAATACACTAAGTTAAAAATGAACTAACAAGATTCATATTTAAATCATCTGTTTATAAAATACTATCCTGAGAATTATAATTACTAAATTTCAATTTGAGGTAAAGTATAATGACTTAGAGCAGTAATTTAAACTGAAAATGAAAGAGAAATCAAAAGAACTGTGAAAAGAGATCTTACTTTCATATTGATCTAAAATTACAGTATATACATTTCCCAACATAAAGACATAGCCTTTGGAGTTTAAAAAAGCCCTACAACAAGAGTACATACATAGAACTCATTTATTGTTTATGTAATAGTGGATTAAATAATCAAATTAAAATATTTATACAATCCACAATAAAGTGAAAATTTTAAATATACTATCCAAATAAAATAGAATGGAAATAAATTAGGATTCATATTTAAATCATCTATTTATAAAATACTATTCTGAGAATTACTCTATTAAGCTTCAGTTTAAGGTAGAGTGTAAGACTAAGTAACAGCAGATATATACATGGAAAACCAGAGAGAAGTCAAAATTACTTTGAAAAGAAACTAAAATATTGCCAGGTTTCTTTCTGTGGCTCTAGATGTTCAGTAGCAGGATCATTTGAAGGTGGATTCAACCCTGAAGTAAATTCGTACTACACTGAGATGTGGGTACAGTGTAGGGACATCCAGCTCTTGCGGGAAGATAATTGGGAAAACCCCTTGCTGAATAGGCATTTCTCATTGGGAGTGGAGGATGTAGCGTGTCGGCGAAATCCATTGGTGGAAAATAAGTTCTAGAAGCTCCATATATGCTTTCTGGAGAACATAGGAAAAGGAGGATCTCTTCTCATGAATTAGCTCCTTGGATCCAGTGGGAATACATCCTGTGGCAGAAAAGAATCTTCAGAAGATCCAGACATGTTACCTGCAGGTTGTGGAGGAAAAGGATCTCTTCTCATGAACTGGCTCCTTGGATCCTTAGGGAACACAACATCTAGTGAATAATAATCTTGAGAAGCTCCACACATGTTTCCTGGTGGAGGCAGTGAAAAAGGAGGCCATCTTTTCATGAACTGGCTCCCTGGATATTTTGGGAACATATCCGTGAGTAGAAAAGAATCTTAAGAAGATATAGACAAGTTTCCTGGAGGAAGCAGGGGAAAAAAGAGGACCTGTTCACATGAACTGGCTTCCTGGATCCACTATGAACACATCCCCGGGTAGAAAATAATCTGTAGAAACCCCAGACATGTTTTCTGGAGGAGGCAGAGGAAAGGGAGGTCCTTTTCTCATGAACTGGCTCCTTGGATCCATTGGGAACACATCCCTTATTGGAAAATAATCTTGAAGAGCTCCAGATATGTTCCCTGGAGGAGGTGGAGGAAAACAAGGATCTCTTCTCATGAACTGGATCCTTGGAGTGGCTGGGAACAACGGACCTCTGATAGGCGGAACAAAACCAGGGCCCAAGAGTCTGCTTTCAGCAGGCAGAGATGAATCAGGCACATTTGAATTTTGTATTTATGGAGGAAGAGCTAGATCAGATGAAGGCTGACACAATGATGAGGGACCATGAGGAAAATGCTTTCTACCACATACTGCATTTAAAATACCAAATGTATATGTATCTTTTTCCAAAAAGTTCAAATTCCAACTCTATTTTAATTAATTTTTGTCTCTTGATGGCATTTACTTGCTTAAAATACTTGAGTTGTTTTTCAGTACCCTGGGCAACTAACTAATTAAAATGAGCTTTTCTCTCATATGAAATAATCTGCACTTGATAATAATGATTGGTTCTCTCCAATTTTTCTTCCAGCTCTCCAGCTATCTTTTTATAGGTTTCCAGCTCTTCGCTGCCTGGCTGGTCTTTTCCTCTGCCTTGGAAATTTTCTTCTGTCTCTCACTGGTAATGATTCTCTACTATTAATTTCTTAAAGAATTTCAATCCATTTTCTTCATACAGGTCTTTCATTTTTTTTAAACATTCTGCTGAAGCTTCTCATTGTCAATTTTAAACTATATACTTTCTGAATATAAAATGTCTAGTTTACCTTGGAAATTTTTAATGTGTTCTATAGTATCTTCACTTGCTCTGTCAACTTCACACAACTGAGTACAAACTTGATTTCTTTCTCATTTTAAGGATTTTTAAAGAAGGATTTAACTTCACAGCATACATCAGTATCTTCAATGCTCCCTCTGATTATCTAATTGAGCACCATTTCCTGATCCATCATGTGGATATGTGTTCTCCAAGAACAGTGGCCCAGACTTTCATCTTTAGCAAGTGTTCTGTTAAGAGACCTGATGTAATCTTCTTTATCTTTTAGAATTTGTTCTGCATGTGCATGGAGTCTTCAACTGCTATTTTTTTTCTATTAAGTTCACTCACTTGATCCTTCCATGCTTCGGCGTCTTGTAATAGCTGTATGCAGCTTTCCTGAAGCTGTGACTTTTCATTCAAGGCATGTGTTATTGAGTTCTTAAGATGTGCTTCATTGATGTAGGTATTCTTAAGGTTGTTTGGGCTCTAGCTACTTTTAATTTGAGAGATTTTGATTCATATCTAGGGACTGTATCATTTTTAATATGTTCATATTCAATTCAACTTGTCTAGAATATTTAGATTTCTATCAGCTCTTTTCCTAGAAGGAACACGTCCTCAACTTTAAGCTTGGATATTTCCAGCTTTTCATGGGCAACCTCCAAAGTCTGTGCTTCTATAAAGCTGGCATTCTTTAAAGATGATACTAAACCATCATGCTGTTTTTGAACAAGGCTAACTTTTACAAGTATCTCAATTAGTCCAGAAAGCTTTTTATACTAAGCTGTTTTTCTCTGCTCACATAAAGTCAACTTCTAGCCACATGAAAACTTCTCCACAGAAACAATGGAATAGAAAAAGTCCAACAATAGCTACACATACCACCAGTTTCCATGGAAAATTACAGGGCTTTGGTCTCACTTCTTCATGGTCTGTTGTCAAAACCCTGCAAAACTCCTCTAGGACCAGCCCCAAGTATGGCTGACAGACAGTCTTGGCCATTCATGCTCCAAAGCTGCTTCACTGTTGCCAAGTCTAATTTTCAAAAGGAGACAAACACGACCCTATTGCTTACCTCATTACTGGAGCAGACCACTGTGGAGCTGGCTGAGGGGGTGAGGGGGTAGTTTGGGGATTGGCTAATGTGCAGCTCACTATACCCACAGGAAGAAGCCTTGGCCCCTTCCTTAAGCTTTACATGCTATGGCCAGACCTCAGCCAGGAGACCCTACTGTCTCCTATAAAACAGACAAAGATTTCCCAGATGCTCTAAAGCTCATACAGGCACCCTCATAGATAGAGTCTAAATTTAGGATCAATTTTCAAGAAAAACAAAGTACCCTAAGGGAATCTTATTTAGGTAAAGATTCATTCAAGGTTCAGTAGTTAACCCTAATGAATACAGTATTCATAAAATTGCAAAAAAAAAAAAGAAGAAGAAAAAATATGTGCTTTAGTAGCATCAGGAATCATCCGCTATGCAAGTCAAACTTGTATTAATTTTAAGTTTACAGTAAATATTTCTATATAAGGAATGGGATATTGAAATTGAGAGAAATAGTTAAGAAAAACCAAGTATAGCCTAATACACACCTTGTTGGATATTCTTTTTGCAATTCAGTTAACTTAACATTTATTCAGAACTTCCTGTATGAAAGTATGTTGGATAGAGTGGGGGAACAGACAAAAAAATTCTCTCTTCACAAATTTTCAAAAAATTGTAACCAAGAATTTGGGTCTATCATTAAATATGTAAGAAATAATAATAATTTCTTGCATAAAACAACACTGGGCTCAACCATAGAGCCAAATCACAGCCTGTCTAATTAGAAAGCCCATTTGTTCAGTGAAATTATGGTGAGTTTATAAATTGTTTTCTTCATATACAGCTCCAAAAAGATAACATATGGCCCTTGTAAACCTTGTTTATGATGTTTTAAAGAGCCCAATTGTTATTTCACATGTTCACTTGCCTCCATGCTACAGTACTAAAAATTAGTTCTACAAGAGAAGCTTTAAACACATATTATTAAGTTTTAAAGAGGAACAGATGATACAAAGACAATATCCAGAGGAAGTGTATCACCATCTCTCTTAGTCTTAAATATTCAAATGAAAGGTTATAGCAATTATTTTAATTTGAGTAAGTAAATTAGCTTAGAAGCAATGTTAAGATGATATGAATAATGATTTAAATACAGAAACAGATGCCAGATTAAAATTTTCAATATCATTTTTAGGAACAAAAAGGAATTCATCAATTCCGTGATTCTTTCTAGACTCATTCTTCTAGTCATCATCAAAAAATATCAGTGAGATTCTGACCTGCTCATAGCACTTAATAAAATATTATCAAAACTCACTCGATACTTATTGAAGCTAATTAAGCATATACTACTTACAGTTTATTTACTAGCCTGTGTACTATGCTTTTCTTTTACCTCCATATTGCAAGAAAAAGAAATAGGGCAGTAGGAAGATTAAACTATAAAACAGGAAATTGAAACCACATTGTATTCATGTGAAGTAGTCAAAACCCTTTAATTTTAATTCCCTTAAAAAGGTTTCCAATCCTTAACTCAGGTTATGGGATGGCCACTCCTGTAAAATAGATCACATCTTCTTTCCTACTCTTCAGGTCCATTTGAACTTTTTGATCTGTCACAGTGAAGGACCCTGGAGACTATTCATTCCACTTTGCATGCACTACTTATTATCTGGACACTTGGCAAAAAATTGTGAGAAAACACAAGTTCTACTCTTAATGAGTGAAACACAGCTATTAATAAAAATATATTTAAACATGTATATTACAGACTTGAGATGACTGTTCTAAAGGAAAGGAACTCAGTTCTAAGAAAATCTCTCACAAACAAAATTCCTTACTGTGATGACTGGTCTAAGATCTAAAGACCATTCAACTAGGAGAACATATGATGTTGGAAAGATGGAGAATGAAGAAAAGGTTTCATATAGAGAAAGAATATGATCTCAGAAATCCAGTATGCTACAGCAACAAACTGAAGACAATCAAGGTAAATTATACCAATCCTAGAATGTCAATCTTAATCCAACCAGTGGTGCAAAGTCACCAAAATGTATTCAACAGAGGGGTAATAACATTAGATTTCATTTTTAGAATATCACTCAAGAGTTCAACTGAAGACCGTTCAGTTGAATAATGAAAACAATAAAAAGATTAGGAACAGTTCTGAACAGGAACAAGGTAGGAAGTTTTGTTTTAGAATCTGACATTCCCAATTCTTCCAACAAAAATTTCTTTTTAGGGTCACCCTCAATGGAATCCCAGTATTACCATCTATTCCTTCTCTTTTGTAGTCAACTGAAATCCACTTCATTCTCTCAATGCCGTGCTGTGTGCTTTCCATGATTTACTAATCAAAGCTTGGTGCATACAGATCAGTGAAGTATCCCACTCTTGCTGTGGGTCATTAATTTAAGAGACAAGAAATGCCTGAGTTAGTAGCTTACTGAATTAAAATAGGTCAACATGCAACATTTTAAAAATTTATCCTGAAATAGCAATGGATTTACACAACAAAAGAAAAATATTACATGCCCAACTGAAATCTGTAAGGGACTCTGCTCTACATGTCCACTTTAAGATCCAGGTTATCAAAGTAAAAAATTGAAAAAAGAGGGATTAATGTTGTTGGTAGGTGTAGCACTAAGATATCTTTTGGGAAAAAACCACAGGATACTCTAAACATTTGTTTTAGAAGCTGAAGAGTATTTATCAAAGTCTTCATTTGTTATTATTATTATTAACCCAGTTAATACACATATACATTCATTTGTATGCATGCTATATTTAATCATAAAATATGTGAAGGAACTCCCATGCTCATGGATTGGTAGAATCAACATAGTAAAAATGTCTATACTCCCAAAAGTAATCTACATGTTTAATGCAATTCCCATCCAAATTCCAGTGACACTCATTAAAGAGACTGAAAAATCTACCATTAAATTTATATGGAAACACAAGAGGCCACGAATAGCCAAGGCAATACTCAGTCAAAAGACCAATGCTGGAGGTATCACGATACCCGACTTCAAACTATATTACAAAGCAATAACAATAAAAACAGCATGGTACTGGCACAAAAACAGACATGAAGACCAGTGGAACAAAATAGAGGACCCAGATATGAAGCCACACAGCTATAACCAACTTGTCTTTGAGAAAGGAGCTAAAAATATACAATGGAGAAAAGACAGCCTCTTCAACAAAAACTGCTGGGAAAACTGGTTAGCAGTCTGCAAAAAACTGAAACTAGATCTATGTATATCACCCTATACCAATATTAACTCAAAATGGATCAAAGATCTTAATATCAGACCCCAAACTCTAAAGTTGATACAGAAAAGAGTAGGAAATACTCTGGAATTAGTAGGTATAGGAAAGAACTTTGTGAATGGAACCCCAGCAGCACAGCAACTAAGAGATAGCATAGATAAATGGGACTTCATAAAACTAAAAAGCTTCTGCTCAACAAAAGAAATGGTCTCTAAACTGAAGAGAACACCCACAGAGTGGGAGAAAATATCTGCCAGCTACACATCAGACAAAGGACTGATAACCAGAATATATAGGGAACTTAAAAAACTAAATTCTCCCAAAATTAATGAACCAATAAAGAAATGGGCAAGTGAACTAAACAGAAATTTCTCAAAAGAAGAAATTCAAATGGCCAAAAAAACACATGAAAAAATGCTCACCATCTCTAGCAATAAAATAATGCAAATTAAAACCACACTAAGATTCCGCCTCACCCCTGTTAGAATAGCCATCATCAGCAACACCACCACCAACAGGTGTTGGCAAGGATGAGGGGAAAAAGGAACCCTCTTACACTGCTGGTGGGAATGTAAACTAGTATAACCACTCTGGAAAAAAATTTGGAGGCTACTTAAAAAGCTAAACATTGATCTATCATATGATCCAGCAATACCACTCTTGGGGATATACCCAAAAGACTGTGACACAGGTTACTCCAGAGGCACCTGCACACCCATGTTTATTGCAGCACTATTCACAATAGCCAAGTTATGGAAACAGCCAAGATGCCCCACCACTGATGAATGGATTAAGAAAATGTGGTATCTATACACAATGGAATTTTATACAGCCATGAAGAAGAACGAAATGTTATCATTCGCTGGTAAATGGATGGAATTGGAGAACATCATTCTGAGTGAGGTTAGCCTGGCCCAAAAGACCAAAAATCGTATGTTCTCCCTCATATGTGGACATTAGATCAAGGGCAAACACAAGGGGATTGAACTTTGAGCACATGATAAAAGCGAGAGCACACAAGGGAGGTACGAGGATAGGTAAGACACCTAAAAAACCAGATAGCATTTTTGCCCTCAACACAGAGAAACTAAAGCAGATACTTTAAAGCAACTGAGGCCAATAGGAGAATGGGACCAGGAGCTAGAGAAAAGGTCAGATCAAGAAGAATTAACCTAGAAAGTAACACACATGCACAGGAAATCAATGTGAGTCAACTCCCTGAATAGCTATCCTTATCTCAACTAGCAAAAACCCTTGGTCCTTCCTATTTTTGCTTATACTCTCTCTAGAACAAAACAAGAGATAAGGGCAAAATAGTTTCTGCTGGGTAGTGAGGGGGTTGGGGGGAGGGGGAGGGGGTTGGGAGGAGGGGGAGGGAGCAGGGGCGGGGAGAAATGACCCAAACATTGTATGCACATATGAATAAAAAAATAAATAAAAATTTTAAAAATGGGAAGGAAGAGAATGAATATAAACATGTAATTGAAAAGATTATTAAAAATAGAACCAAGAACAGCAGTGTGTCTGGAGTTATAGAAAAGTTGGTATCATTACAAAACCTGCAGCAAGAATGTCCAGGAAGTAAAGGATCACACCCAAGATTTCACGGCCTGAATATTGAAGTGGCTCAGCATCCAACTTTGCTAGCTCTCTTAGAAAAATAGTTGTAGAATTTACCCTGCAGTTGAGGTCTCCAAAAGAGGGAAAGTTAACTTACTAGTATCTCTAGAAGTAATGAATAAATGCAATCACCTTATCTGAGTATGCTTTCAAAAAGAATTTTTAGCCTCTAATTACATACTCAACAAGTTTTCAACAACAACAACAAAAAAAACACAGCAGAGTATCCTGGATCTAGATCTTTCACCCACTTCCCTTCACAATGTCCCTTCTTAAACTTCCTTATTTTCTTGTACACAATTAAATAAAAGTCATACCAATGTAACAGCATTATTAGATGTAGAATTAATTTTTCACTTCTAAATTATTTATTAGCTTATAACTATGGAATCCCTCATGAACTTTCTTTTAGAAGTCTTTCAGAACTTTCTGGATCGATGACTCTATCAAAATACTTAATGAAAACCTTTATCTATTAATTTTAAAAACAATTGAACTAGAAATCTTCAGAGATAATAACATTTTAAATTAAAGTATATTTCCATCAGGTGATAAGAAGCTTTGCTCTTCATTATATGGTATTTTTACAAACCCATTTTTAGAGTGCTCATAATTTTTGGTAAATTAATTTGTCATGAGGAAGCCCACTGTTTGTTTTTGAAACAGAATCTCATGATGTAGCCCAGGATGACTCAAACTCGCTATGTAGCCCAGGCAGGCCTTGAACTCTCAAATCTCCTGCTCTCTACCTTCAGAGATCTAAGATTACAGGCATGTGCCACCAGGCGAGG
Organism: Castor canadensis; assembly: GCF_047511655.1. Classification (NCBI taxonomy): domain Eukaryota; kingdom Metazoa; phylum Chordata; class Mammalia; order Rodentia; family Castoridae; genus Castor; species Castor canadensis. The sequence continues at coordinate 72,494,496 of NC_133400.1, forward strand.
CTGGATGGGGAGGGGGACTTTTACCAAGGCATCTTTATGTATGTTTCAATAAAAAATAAGAAAAAAGAACTGAAATAACTACCTTGTGTAGGCTGCCTTGGTTTTCCTAAGATAGTATTTCCTTACTATTTTTTTGGTAGAACTGGAATTTGAACTCAGGGCTTCTTGCTTACAAAGTAGGTGCTCTACCCTTTGAGCACACCTCCAGTCCATTTTAATCTGATTATTTTGGAGATGGGGGTCTCTCAAACTATTTACCCAGACTGGCTTCAAATCACCATCTTCCTGATCTCAGCCTCCCAAATAATAGCTAGAATTACAGGCATAAGCCACCAGTACCCAGCTCATAGATAGGTTTTTTTATAAAGACCACAAACAAACAGCCAAAGACCCAAATGCAGGTGGAAGCATAAACCTAAAAAAAAAAAACCCACTGTATTTTAGATCTTAGTCCCCAGAAGTTCTCTTTAATGATCCCATAAGTGAGTACCATACAATAGTCAAAGCTCTTGGATTCATTATCCTTCCATTTGAAGGATCAAGTTAAACAATACAAGTAAGTGACACTGAAACAGGTATTTGGAAATAGCAGGAATAGGACCCTTTCTGTGGTTCCTGCAATTTTACCACTCTGGTGTGAGTTTTTTACTAAATTGACAAAAGAGTAGTGGACAATATTCAGTTTGCTGATTTTATTTCAAGCAAATTTTATTGTTTCCTTCCAAAGGGAAAACAGGTCTTTCAAATAACAGTTATTCCATCAACAAGTCAGACTGCCTTATATACTATTAATTGCAGCACAGCCCAGAAGCTACCAAGTGCTTATATATTATGCTTTCATCATGGCTCATATACTTACAAAGCATCGCTCAGTGGAAGACTTTAACGTATCTTACTGATATCTTTTCCACAGTGAGTTTGTGAAAATTAGCATACTTTTGATAATTATATTCTGCCGTGTTAAAGATCCTGAGTAACATTATTCATTATAATCAACTTCCTTCCGATCTCCTTGAAGTTAATTACCATATTTAGAATTATCCTTATTTAAGCTTTCCATAAACTTGAGGATAGTCCTTTCACTGCTTTTTTTTTTTTTTGCATGAATGCAGTATCTTTTAGTATTGGCTTTAGTAAGTAATTGGCTCAAAGAGAGACACCTCCATTATTCTAATGAAGAAATTAAATTCTCTTTAAAAAGAAAACTCTTTGAAACATATTGAATAAGCCAGGCACTGGTGGTTTACGCCTTAGGAGGCTGAGATGGGGAAGATCACAGTTTGAGACCATGTACTTTGCAAAACCCCATGTCCAAAAAATAATCAGAGGAAATACGGACTGGAGATGTGGTGCAAGAAGTACAATGTCTGATTTACAAGCACAAAGTTCTGAGTTCAAACCCCAGTCACACCAAAAAAAAAAAGAATAAAAGAAAGTAAGTTGCTAAGACAAAGATAGTTAAGGCAATAATTTGGTAATGTTGTTGATATAACATCAATTTTTAAATCAGCAAATGATAGATTGTCACCTCCATGAAAGTCAGTGACAGACGAACTTCCCAGGAAGAAGAGAATGGCAATGACTAGAGCTAAAAAGAATGATGGGAAAAACAAATCAGATCTTTTCATTTAGGGCTGTTGTTACACATCCCCCAAAGTTTATAAGCTGGCTAAAGGCCTCACTGACCCTCACCAAAGCATCTAAAGTTTTCAATGGAGTGATTTCAGAATAACCAGTTCATGAAGCCTAGTCTTCCATACCTATTAACAAGAATTCCCTCATTAATTGCTTTTTATGTTACATTTAGAGCAGAATGAAGGCACAATGTTAGTATTTCATGCTTGGTAAATTGCTACATCCAAAGGTCCTCATTTATCAATTAGTTGCCTACAGCAATGAATAACCTATAAAAATAATCTTGTTTCTGAAGGACTCATTACTCAGTGCCTTTAAAAGCCAGATCTCCTAGTACTTAGAGGTTTCTTTATTGATGATTTATGGCCTAAGTGTCTTTGGTCTGTAGTGTCTTTGCTCTGTAGATGCTCCCTCACCCTACCCTACAAGGAGATGTCAAGCTCCTTAAAAGCAGATTCCATGTTTATATCATTCTATACCCCAAAATATTCAGCTCATGGTCTTTCATATATTTGTTTTATTGAACTAACAGTAAATATTAACACTTTAGTGGTTACCTTTTCATTTGGTATTGCTTCAGTCTGAAGTTCTGATTGAAGATTCAAAAAACCATTTTCAAAATTAAAATGAACCAATTTTTATAAACAATAATGTTATACAAACCAGCAATAAAACAGTCTTTGCTAAGTTCTTACAAAATAAAGAAATGATACTGTTACAGAAAAAGACGTTCTTTAGAAAAGTGTCATGGCCTTGAGAGATAGTATTTATATTTTTGTGGTTTATGTTCTACAATGACGCCAAACTTGGCATTTCCACTTGCCCAGAAAGAAATTACTGTAAATGCAATCCCAGTACTCAGGAAGCTGAGATAAGAGGATCATAGGTCAACACCAGCATGGCCAAAAAGTTAGCAAGATCCTATCGTAAAAAACAAGCCAGTTGTGGTGGTGCATATCTATAACCCTACCTATTTAGAAAGCAGAGGTAGGAGGATTATGGTCCAAAGGCCAGCCTAAGCAAAGGCATAAAACCCTATCTGAAAGATGAATGAAAGCATAAAGGGCTGTGGGGGCAAGGCACAAGTGATAGAACACTTGCCTAGCAAGTGTGAGGCCCTGAGTTCAATCCCCAATACTAATATATATATATATATATTAGACATTGTTTAATTGGCATTATCCAATTGTTGTTAGTGAAAGATACTCCAAAGCTAGTTTGAACTTTTGTTTAAAATAGATATATATTTTTGTCTGCTTCAGTTTTTCCCACTAGAAGCAGACAGGGCTGCTATTGGTACATAGTCATGTCATTCCTGTGACAAATTTAAACTTTTTGAGAACCAGTTCTTTCAGTCCATATATATATAAAATGAGCTTTACCCAAGGACAGACAGATGAAAGGCTTTGTATGGGATTAGGGAGACTAATCTTTATCAATGGACTGAAAGAACTGGTTCTCAAAAAGTTTAGATTTGTCATAGGAATGACATGACTATGTACCAATAGCAGCCCTGTCTGCTTCTAGTGGGAAAAACTGAAGCAGACAAAAATATATATCTATTTTAAACAAAAGTTCAAACTAGCTTTGGAGTATCTTTCACTAACAACAATTGGATAATGCCAATTAAACAATGTCTAATATAATGCAAAAATAGTTACAAAATATCTCATCATTTTTAGCTCTATCAAAAATAGTTCCTTAATGTTTTCAAGATTTATAAATGATTTCACAATTAACATCATTTCTCATTATTCCCAGTATTGTTAACAAAATAATAGAAAGTAAGATTGCTGATTATGTTGAAAATATAATTTCCAGTATCTCAGAAGAAAGAACACTCTATTTTCTATTCTTTCAAAAGTTCAGCTAGGCCTATGGTTCACTCCTATAATCCAAGCTACACAGGAGGCGAGAGGGGAGAATGGCAATTTCAGACCAGCATGGGCAAAAAAATGTATAAAACCACATCTCAACCAATAGCTGAGCATGGTAGTGCACACCTGTCATCCCAGCTATTCTGGAGGCTGAGATCAGGGAAGACTATGGTTAGCCTGGCAAAAAAGTGTGTGAGACCTTGTCTCAAAAGAAAAAATCTGGGTGTGGTGGTACGGGCCATCATCCCAGCTACAGTGGGATACACAGTCCCAGTCACAGTGGGATACACCATCCCAGCTACAGTGGGGAAAATCGTGGCCCAGGACAGTCTGTGCAAAAAGCAAAACCCTATCTCCAAAATAACCAGAGGAAAAAGAGCTGGAGGTGTGGCTCAAGCAGTAGAGTGCCTGAGTCCTAACCCCAGTACCGCCAAAAAATAAAAAAAGTTCCATAGCAAATTTTTAGTAAGTAAAGCTTCTTTTAATTTAGATTTTAAAAAGAAAAAAAGAATCCTACCACAACCTTAGAGACTGTCAAAGTTGTCATAAACGAAGGTTGAGAATCACAGCCTTACACCCCCATCCCTCTACCCACACACAAAAAGGAACTAGAATTCAGTTTCCTATGAAGAGTGGGTCATATGCCAGAAATAGATCAATCGTTAATAGGTAATTATTTATGGATTTTTTTTAAATTAATCCTCTGTCTCTTCTCTCAATTTGAATAGAAATCATCAGCTCTCATGATCTTATGACTCACTCCTAGGATTCAGGAACAGGAGCCATGGCCTGGGCCAGGGTGACAGCCACCCTTAAGGACTGATCTATGACAGGTCCTTCAGTGTGGGGGACTGGGTGTTTGCTAACCAATGTACTGATTGCCTTCTTAGGCTCCTCCTTACTTTCCCTACAGTTGAATGGCATTTCTTTTGAGCAATTCAGTAGACAAGGATGCTTTTAAAGACATTTCTATGTTCTCTAGGATTGATGGTACAGAACTACCAACTGGGATGAGTCTAGTTTAGGACTAAGAAGAATTCTGAAGCAGTGACTGAGATAGGTAATACCAAAAATAAATAAATAAATAAAATATTGTTTCAAAGCTTAATGAAAATCAAGTGACAAAACTTAATGAAACCAAGTGACATAAGCAGGCACAAAAGAAACATGAATGTCTGGCTGAATAAACCAGAAATCAAGGAGGAAGATGGTGAAATATCAAGGAATTAGCTTCAAGAATAAAAAAGTATCTAGGACATGAAAAAGTAATGACACCAAGATGATAACTCTTTTGCTAAAGAACTTCATATGTGGGATGGGCAATTTGGGAAAGGTCTTCCAAAATGATCCATTTGGAACAGGTTTTGAAACATATGTAGCAATTTCCAAACATAATGCATGATTAAAGACCAAACTGAGTAGCCACTCCTTCCATTTTTAGAGTAAATACAGCTTACTCTTATTGATTGATGAAGAGATTAGTCTTGAGTTGAGCTTTGGAGAACTGGTAAATTTAGTAAGCAGTGAAATAGCATCCTAGTCAGGGTGGACACAGTAAATAAAGACCTAGGACAAAGAATTTTATGACATGTGTGAGACACAGCATGGCTTGAGAAGATACAATGATGGAGATAAGGCAAATTGGATAAAGTCATTATAGGTAGCCTTGAGGTCATCTACAGAGATAAGATTGTACTTAATCTAACAGCAATAGGAACTCATTGTTGCTGTCTGTCTTCTGTCTCAACTTCAGTTCTGTAAATTGCCATGTTACCAGGCCTGTAAATTCTAGATCTGGAATAGGAGTGCATATTGTCAGGATCTGGGTATCCAGTAATTAACAAGCTTGGTACTAGGCTAATTTCTAGGAGACATAATTTAAAAATATGCAGACATATTACATTCATTTCGATTTGAATAAGCCTTAAAACTGACCATAAAATATATGTTTTCTAAGATCCCCTGTATATAGACTATAATAATTCAAATTTCATTTAAAAATGGTAATTAATCTTTTTTTTTTTTGGCAGTACTCAGGTTTGAACTTAAGGCTTCATGCTTATTAGACAGGCATGCTACCTCTTGAGTCACACTTCCAGCCCTTTTTACTCTGGTTATTTTGGAGATAGGGTCTGGCTTTTTTCCTGGCCCAGACTGGACTTTGAGTCTTCTACTTAAGCGTCTCACTACAGCTGGAATGATGCCCCTGCCACCACATCCAGCTTTTTTCCTTTGAGATGGGATCTCATGAACTTTTTTTTTTTTGTCTGGGCTGGCCTCGACACAATCCTCCCATCTCAACTTTATATGCAGCTTGGGATGGCAGATTTGCAACACAATGAATGCCCAGCTATTGATTGAGATGGGGTCTCAGGAGCTTTTGTTGCTCCGACTAGCTTCAAACTGTTATCCTCTTAATCTCAGGCTCCCAAATAGCTAGGATTACAGGCATCAGCAAATGACATGTGGCTTGGCATTGATGTTAAGTATAAAGGAAAATACAGTCTAAATCTAAAATATTTCAAATCAAGTGAAGAAAATCATTCCTGATGAAAGAGAATGGGTGAAGGCTTATCCAAAAGTGAACCTCAAAGTTTCTATCAACAATTAGTTCTGATAAATGATGTTTTTCCTCATAGTGTCAACTCCCTTACATTTCTTATTCACTTATCTGTAAGAAGAGACAAAGAATATCAAGAATTATATGAAGGAACCTGAGAATATGACAGACAAAATTAAAGAGTATACCACAGAATAGTATCTTTAAAGCATCCAGGAGAAATCCAGCATTGGACATCCAGTACAAGTGTCTTTCAAGAGCAATGATAAAATCAAAATATTTACAAATAAAGAGTTTACCAATAAGAATCCTTATATAATGGACCTCAAAAGGAAACATTCTAGGCAGAATGAAATGATCCCAGATGTACAATCTAATTAAAAGTATTCATTATCAAAATGCTGTCTAATTTGTACTACTAAAGAGAACTGAAGTGGACCTTCACTTCAAGCATGATGGAGTAACAAGGTTTACCTTGCTATATTAAATAAACAAAACACTACAAATACATATGTATAAAACATCTGACAACAAGCAAATTAGACAAATAATCTACTGGAGAAGGAGAAAAAAGGAGAAAAATCTACTAGGGCATTTAGACAAATGCCCTAGTTCACTGTCTAAAGAGACTTTTCAGGCCTAAGAACAGAAGAAGGTAAATCAAATCATCCCCTTGAATTGAAAAGGTAGAGTTGAGAATTCCAAGAAATTACACAGTTGGTAAAATTTGTAGAAAGGGTTGTTAAATAACCTATTGCAAATAAAACTTCATATGTTAAGACAATAAAAGATGCTACAACATGTGCAACAAAACTCTTGAGAGGGAAGGAGGGCTTTGAAGGTGTCCCATCAAACAGACAAAAAGTAAATAGCATCCAGTACTAGTGAGGACATGGGAAAAGAAGGTACAATTCAAAGGTGGTGGGGAAAGAAGGAAATGCTTACTTTTTGTATGTTTTTTTTTCATGACTACAATAAACAATTATTGATTTTGATATTTTGAAGTAATTTTATAGAAGTAAAATTTTAAATTATGCAATCAACTATGGTAACAATTAGATCATCAGATTCATTTTCAAATCACACTTGTTCCACTGGACATTGAAATTGGGAAAACAACCCAAAAACAGTGGAAGAAGAAGGCCAATTTAAACATTCCTTTTCAAGGTAGAAATAAATTTAATTGTAGCTGATTTTAACATGCCCAGTTTTTAAACTCTAGAAGAATGTTTTATAGTTTACTTCCACATACACTTAAGCACAAAAAGCTCTGTAAAGTATTCATTTGTACATTTTCTAGTATAGAAAATATATACCAACCAGGCAAACTTAATAACAATACTTTTAATCATACTTAATCAATCTAAGGTTGTTTGCTGCTTAACCATTCTTCATTTTGTTTGGCTGAAGGAAGTCTTACATAGCTTTTAACAAACAAAACTACATGAGCCAAAAAGTAAATCACAAGCTCCAAAAGTAGTGCATAACCCCCAGCTCACAAATCTCCTGCAGTCATGGAGTGATCATAAGTAGTTCCAAAAACTCAAGAAGCCACATCAATCATTCTAATTCAAATTTTAAAATATCTTGACCATGTATGTCTTTTCAAGTGCATATAAAACTCTTGTGATTTGTGATGTATGAAATTATTAATTTCTTACATTATTTTATCCTTTAACAGATACTAAAAGTAGAATTATACTTTTAAAATTTTGTAACCACTACACTAGGAATGCTTGGGACTCCTAAAACCCGGCAACAAGAGTTTCTACTTTTCACTTTTCTTTCTGTGAAGCTGTGGAGATACATGGGGGGAAAAAAAGTAAGAACTAGAAAAGAAAAAAGAAGAAGAGAAGAGGACAGGGAAGGGAAGAAAATTAAAATGACAATAAAATAAGGAAGGAAGGGCAAAGGAAAGAAAGGGAGGCAGGAAGAAGAGGATGAGAAGAAGGGAAGGAAAGAGAAGATGGAAAAAAAGATGGAGGGCTGAAAATTGATGCAGGTAAGTATTTCCAATTATATATTTATATACACTGCAAAACTTGATGTTAAGAACATACTTTAATTTTTAATTTGGTAGTTGACTGTGCAGTGGGATTTATATGGCTTTAGTGGAATAGTATTTGCAAAGCCTACTATTTAAATGTCAAAAAGAGAGAGATGCACTTTTTTGAAGTACCATGTTTTCATTCTTTCAAATATAAATAAATGACAAAAAACACTTGACAATGGTGAACTGAGACTAATCGCTAGTCAATTTGAAAAACCACCTACCCTTTTTACAAAATTCTTCTCTCACAAATGAAACACAATAGAAACCAAATCACATAACTGTCATTATGCCACACTGATTATAAAAATAAGAGTTGATTATAGTATGTATGATAACAGAAGTTCCCTAATAAGAATTACAACTGTTGATTTTAATTGAACTTCTATTCCTTTTTATTATAACTGCTTTCAGTGACTTGAACAAAGTAATAAAACGTAAAACAATTAAAATTAGACCTAGAATCTAAATATTCCAAGATATTTTCAGATATTAGGAAGAATTCAATGAGTTACCAGGCTCTATGTGGAATTTTCCAGTCCCAAAAGAGGACTTAGTTCACAAACTAAGGCAAAATTCACCTAATTCTTTTTTACTGGTTTGAGATAATAATGAAACCAGTAACCATAAAATTCACTTTATTCAATTAACCTGATATTGCACATGAGCATAAACCGTAAGAATAGCCTTATTCATGATCAGGCAGCAGACTTGCCTTTAGGTACTCTTGCACCAGCAACTGATCAAATATCTTAATTGTAATCAATTACTTTCTTAAAAATTCTTAAAATTTCCGAGCCTCAGTTTTGTCAACTGTAAAACTAAAATAATAATAAATATTTTATGGGCTTATTCTGAGGATTAAATACAACTCTATGTATATTTATATACATGTGTGTATACACATGCGTGCACAGATGACAATGTGAAGGAGACTACCTCTAAGAAATGCAGTTATTGTAATTAACAACATTCAAATAACTTCAGCATAGAACTATAGGTGTTATAATATATTATGTAATAATATAATGTATAATAATGGCACACATGACAAAACAATCTGTTCTACCTGCAGCAGGTTATAGACGACAAGAAGGTCTGAAAGACACAATCCTAGAACTCAAAGGATAGGAAGGACTGTATCAGACAGCCAAAGTGGGAAATAGTGTGTTATCTCAAAAAAACAGCATGTGCAAATAAATGCATAGAGACATAAAACAGCATGGTGGAATTACGGGAAGCAAACAGTTGGGTATTACAGAATGAGATAGAATTGAGATTTAGAAAACACAGAAAATATTTTTTGAGCATCTTTATTACAGACATTGCTATGGCACTTGAAATAGTGGTAAAAAGCATGATGTGGTTTCTGGCCTCATGAGGATTACATCTAGCACAAAAGATCAATATAAATAAACAATTATAAATAAGCACTACTTTCAAGCATACAAAGTGCTATGGAGAATAGCTAGCATTTATAGAAAATGCACTGTGCAAAGCACTCTATGCACATCATAGAATTATCACTATTTACAGAAAATTGAGGTTTAGAAAGGTTAAGAGATATAGGCAGTCTGAATCCAAACCAGCACTTTTAACTGTACTAAACAATACTCTCAAGAAAAAAAAAATAACATGATATAATCATCATTTGAGTGTTTTTTTAATCTCATTGGCAGCGGTGCAGTGATGAATTGGAGAGGAATAAAACTAAGTACAGAGAGTTTTGCAAAAGTCCAAGCAAGCTGAGAGAGTAGATCTTTAGGTCCTCTTTCTAAAAGGACAAAAAAGAGGGAAGACGTTAAAGGTAACAGATGATGGATATGTTACTTTGGTTGATGACAGGAACCACCTCAGGAGGTAGGACTGTACCAAAACATTGTGTTGTTTTTCTTAGATACATATAATTTTTTAAAAATCATTAGAGTCACTAAAGAAAAGCAAGAAATTGTCAGAATGGTATCTAAATCAGTTATAGTAAGAATGAGAAAAGAAAAACAGACTCATGAGATAGTGAGGTAAAAATCAACAAGGCATCACAAGGCACTGGGTGTGAGAAGAAAATGGAAAGGGAACAACATAGTACCACCAGAAAGATTATGTCACCCTACCAAACACTCTTAAAACTCACACTCTAATCAACTGTGAATCAGGAGAAAAGTAAAGCATTTCATTTCTACTCACCCCTCTCCCAAGCTCAGTGCTAGCTGCAGCACATACCTGACTGTGGCACAGGTGACAAAATATGGCAGTGTGTAACTGCCAAGCAATTGTTTTGACTATCTAAGGAAAACCTGTGCAGTCTTTCACTTAGACAGAAAAAGATTCTGGAATCTGTGTACAATTTCAATAAAGGAACATAATACTGAATGGACTTCCCATTCTGAATATATACATAGTATTCATTTGGTCCTAAGGATATCTTTACTATATACCAAAAAATGACACTTATTGACTGCACAATCTTCTCATTAAAGATAAAAATTAATTAGCTGCTGACAAGATTACCAAATGATAAGCATAAATTTCAGACCCATCCTTATGAGAAAAATTGTAGGCATTACATAAATATGCCATCTGACTGGTAATCAAATGCTCAAGTTTTTAATAAATGGCACTAGTTTAACAGACACATTGTTCTTTGTATTCAGGGCTACAGAATTCCATATAATCATATATGCCTTAGAATGTAAATGCTTTTCAACTCACATTTAAAATTTCAGTGTGAAAATTTTAAAGAGTAAAATAAAGCATATACCATCATTTGGCATTTTCATCAACTTTGTTTACAAATGAAGTAAAAACATAAATCTTAAATGTATCTTTTTCATTCCAACTATATAAAAAGTGAGATAACATAAATATTTTCCTTATAATGTATTCACTATCATGAGAAATGTGTATTAAACTAAATTTATTCTAGACAAATTGCTATTTTTTATATGTGTGGTGAACCCAGTTCCTCAGTAATGCGAGGCACACCCTATTTTAATAATGTGATGATCATTTTATAATCCACCAATCCTAATGGCACTGACCTAAAAGTTCAGTAGGATCTGAGGCTAAAATAACTGGGAGAAAAGGTGGAAGGGAGAAGATAGGTTGTAAAAGTCTGTCTGCAAAAACACCAAAGTAAGACAGAAAGCAGGATGTGCAATCAAAGTCAGAAGTCATGCAGTAGCTGACAAGCACACTAGTCTGACCTTGTACGTTTTGGTTTCTAGACTCCTTCATACTCTTAAAAATTACTGGGTGTTCCAGAATACTGATTTATATGGCTTAAAGTCATGAATATTACCATCTTAAATATTAAAACTTAGAAATTTAAAAAATATTTATTCACTTAAAAATGGAAACTTAACATGTTAACACAACTACTGTATTTATGAAAAACTTATTTTCAAAAATCAGCAAGAAGGGTGTCATTGCTTTACATTTCTGCAAATCTCTTTCATGTCTGTCTTATAACAAGACAACTAGATTTTCTTTCTGCATTCAGTCTGTTTCTATACTACACATTCTAGGACCTCTGTATACCCAGAAGAAAGAGGAGACCTCAAAAGGCTTTTAGTTATTATAAAAATGGTCTTAACTACAGTTTTCCTTGACAGGATCTTCAGGACTCCCAGGGGTCCCAGACCGCATTTTTAAAATAACTGAATTAGACAAACATATTTTAAAAGGTGGCAGGTGAAAATAATGTACAGACCAGCATAGAAACAAAGCCCATAAGCATGACTGCTTAGCTTGTAAGTCTATGAATTCTAGGCTTCAAAGAAACTAAACTTGCAATGGAGTCAAGCTTATAGAGACAATTATCCATTATCCTACTGCTAAATGTAAATATAAAATTAACTCCAAGTGATCATGGAACTGTAAGCACCAGCAGAGGAAAAACTGCTTTAGCATGTGTAAAACAGAGCTTGTACTGACAACAGTAAAATCTACTAAAATAATTACATAATCAAGATAGGTCATGGCTTCACTTCATTACAATAATTATGGTGAGATAATAGAAAACATTGCTGAGGGACAGCTCTCTTTCCTGAAGAGCTATAAAAATAAAGTGGATCTCTACATATTTAGAACAGTGCAAAGATACTCCTTCTTGGAGGCAGAGCATGAATCAAAAGCCTCTAAAAGACCATAAGGTATTCCCCCAGACTCAGGAGTCCCTGACCATTTTTACCCACTGAAATAAAATCTGACCATCTACCACTTCTCTCTTTACACACTTTTCTATCAAGTGCAATCACTGCTGCAAATTTTCTCCATTTACAGTTCTTTGTTTTTTCTTCTTAATTCTTTTCTTTTCTAAGGCTTTTTTCAACTCTGTTCTTATTCTTGTTTCATCAATTACAGATACCATTCCTTACACCTCTCCATACACCAACATTTGAGTTTATATTTTAAAATACAAAAATATATTTAAATATTGTACATTTAATTATAATCTTGTAAATCTTGTAGACAAACACAAAGACTCCAAATGACAAAAAAAGACACAGACACTTGCACATTACTTTGAGAGCAAAAGCATTTAGCTTATCTCAATACTTTATGTTCTGCTTGTATCATCAATTGCCCACTTGTTCTCTCTCAATCTATAAGCCCGGGGGAGGGACAAAGATAAATCAAAGCCTATCTTGGATGACTACACATCAACGACTTAGTAATGATACCCTCCCCCCAACCAAAAGAAAAAGATGGTGGTAAATAAGGCTTTTCATGTTAGGGGGAAGAGGACATCAAGGAATTGAGTATAACTCTTTTATAATACAGTCAGTGAAAGCTTTTCCAGTCAGCCAAGGGCTATAGCTAAGCAACAGGATTTTTCACTGTGCTCTAAAGGGGGCTGCCAAGCATCAGTAGCTTCATTTCTCACTGAAAGCTTTGACAAGTTTCCACCATATTTTATATAGTTGTAGCAGAGGGAGGGCCAGATTAGATCTGATTTGCTGTCACAATGGGATTTTTTCCCATATAATCTAATGAAGCAAAGTTGTATTTAACCCCCAAAAAGTCACCCTCAGGCACTCACTGTATACTTTGATTGCTTCTCATATCTAGAATTGGACAACTAGCAATTTTTTCTGCTACTGAATATGACAAAAGCAAAGGTTTAATAGGTAGGTTTTCCCCTGATTGGCTCCATTTAAAATTTAGTTACATATTCCAAATCTGTTCATAACTTTGTATTTAATCAGATGTTCTATCATGAAATTGAAAAGACCAAGAAAGTCTGCTACTTGGTTCATATCCATTGGTGTGTGAAAGTTAATCCTCTTGCTTCAGCCTACTCTTGCCTCACTGCCTAAGTTATTATCTTCAACCTTCAAATTTAGTGCCATCCTGATTCTTAAGCCACAGAGAAGCTTGGCAGCATTTTAGGAGTTTCATCTTCACCAATAATTAAAGTGCAAATTTACTCATCATAAATGTGGTTGATTTCCTTGGCATTTCTATTCACAGTGAGCTGCAATCTTCCATATTTATTTTTGTTTTATTCCTATATTCTCACTTGATTTGATAATTCTCTCTGCAAAGAGTGGGTCCCTTCCCTTAACAATGGCCTCTTAGCTAATGCTGGTAAAATATGGATAGCTTCACCAACCACTGTCCAAGAAGATGGATCTTATCCTTTAGCTACTGTTTCAAACTGGACATTACAACCATCTCAAGTCGTGCTAATGCATTAAACCAAGAGTACCACGGCCAGCAAGAAACTTCTGCTGCCATCACTCACACTCACAAGATGGAATCTCTTCTATATTGATCCTAACACAAAACTGAATGTGAGCTTACCACATTCTCTTAGAAACATGTTTTGGCCTCCCAAGAGCAAAATGAGTTCTTCTTGACTGGTCTACCTAAATTTCCACAGAAGTAAGATTCCATCATTCCTCTTGGCTAAAGTCCCAAGAGTAGAACCACCACAGTCAATAATTATTTTTTCAAATCACTCATTCATCACCCTAGTACATTCCTGTATTTTAGATTCCAGAACTTTGATAGCATATTTGTTGCCGCAGTTAAATTACTTAAAACCACTCTACCTCTTAATTTCCTTATCACAAACTCTTTTTTTATTTATATTCTCAATATTTGAATAATTCTGATTGTTAAAAAGCCCCACTAATATTGAGCCAAACGGAGTCTTCTATAATTTACCAGTGAGTCACAGCCTAGTCCCTAGTACCTTGAGGAAAAGTATAAACATCCACATTATAACTATTTTGATTCTTGAAGACAGTTATGAGATCCTCCACTAGTATTCTCTTCCCCAGGAAAAATATTCCCCATTTCTTTGACTCTTCTAAAAACAAGGTTTCAAAGTCTTTTCAAAGGGTTTCTCTTCTGAAAGCATTTCACTTTGTCTCTGTCATATTTTAATGTATGAGGACTGAAATTTGTCATATTGTTTTAGGTATTTACTGCTAAGTTTAGAAATGTGAGGCATAAACCTCCTCAGATCTAGATAACAGCCTAAGACTAAATTGGCTTACTGGGGATTAAACCCAGAGCTTAGAAAATGCTAGGCAAGTGCTCTACCACTCAAGCTATCCTCCCAGCCCTTTTTTATTCTGTTTTTGAGATAAGGAATCACTACATTTTCCTGAGCTGGCCTTGAACTCTCAATCTCCCTGCCTCCACCCACAGAGTAGCTGGGATTATATCATATACTCCCATGCCTGATTCTAAATTGGCCTTTACTACCATTTTGTGGCCATACCACAATGTTGCCTCACAATGAACTTTTATTTATTCTCCCAAATATTGCTCACATATGGGTAACCAAACCACATCATTCTTCCTATACTTGAAAAGGTAGCTTTTTTGATCCATAGTCAGGATTTTAGCTTTGTTTCTATTAAATTTCATCCTGGAAGAACTGTGCATTACTCCAACCCAGCAATAATGTTTAGTATCCAATTTCAATTTAGAATGCATTTGTTATTTTTAACTACATCTCTCTTATATTCATAGAACTGAACAGTCTAACCAGCACAAGGCCCCAAATAAAGCTAACAAACTACTATAACTTTCACTTATTAACATCAAATCCATTCAGTCATTTCCTAAAATGACATCTGACATAGAGCAATATCCCATAATCTCTGCTATCTAATTCCCAAAACTAAACGTAGTTTACGATCTAAAATACCCCAAATGTACTCACTCCTAATCCTAAATAAATTTATCTGATCACAGGGATCCTAGAAAATAATAAGAAGTGTAAGATAGTTGTGAAAAAATAGAATCTGGAACCAGATAAATCTGAGTTCTAAACAAAGCTCTACCAACTACTAATCGTATAATCATGCATAAATTATCTGACCTCTCGTTAGTAACATAGGGACTACAATGATTAAGTTAATGTTCATAAGCAAATAGAACAGTGTAACATAAAGCAAGCATTACTAAGCAAAGCAGTCTTTATTCATGTTAATATTAATAAACTTTATTTTGTAGATTTTCATAAAATTTACTAAGTTGAAACAACAGAAAAAGTGAAATGTATCCAGTCTCTTTTTGGGAGGCAGTACTGGGGGCTGAACTCAGGGCCTAATGCTTGCTAGGCAGGTGCTCTACCACTTGAGCCATGCCACCAGCCTTCTTTACTTTTTAGTTATTTTTCAAATAGGATCCTATGTTTATGCCTGCATCAGTCTGTACCCTGGTCATCTACACTATTTATATTGCCCACATGGCTGGTATGACAGGTGCACACCTACAAACCCAGTTTTTATTGATTGAGATGGGGTCTAACCAACTTTGTGACCGAGCTGGCCTCAAACTGAGATCTTCCTGATCTCCACCTCCCAAGTAGCTAGGATTACATGCGTGAGCTGCCATATCTGGCTCACCCATAGTCTTTATGGTGGATTCATCCATTTCCAACTATAACCTTTGATTTTGGTATTTTGGTTTGCATTAACAATCTTCACTATGAGTAATAATGAAAGAAATGAATGTGCCACCCTCAGAGATATTTTTGAAGTCCTTCAAACTGACTCTCTATCCTCTTCTTCCCAACTGCATGTAAATTCTATATAGAGACACCATTAGCATTTTAAAGTACGTTTGAGGGCCATGCACTGTGCAGTGCATATAACCCCAGTTACATGAGAAGTAGAGATAGGAGGATCATGGGTGGAGTCCAGACTGGGGAAAAAAAATTAGTAAGACCCTATCTCAAAGAACGGGCGAGGTGTGGTGGCACATACCTGTAATACCAGCTAGATGGGAGACGCATGTAGGAGGATGATAGTTGGAGGCTGGCCCAGGGAAAAGCACAAGACCCGATCTGAAAAAATAATTAGAGCAAAAAAAGGGCTGGGGACATGGCATAGCAAGTGTGAGGCCCTGAGTTCAAACCCCAGTACTGCCAAGAAAATAAAGTTTTTTTTCTTTTTCACTACATAAGCCATCTTGCCTTCAATCTACTCACCTTAAATAAATTGTGATCTAGCTTAGACATTGCCTTGTCCACATTTCCACAGTGACAAATTTCTCTTCTCAAAATCTAAAGGGTAGGGGAAAGTTGGCTTCTTCCCGATTCATCTACTAAATAGATTCCAGAAAGACTTTCTCAAATAACATCACTTTTCTCTGTATCACAAATTCTTTTAAATCATTTTATCATTGCATATCAATGACTTACGACTGATACTCATTTTAAATAGCAATGTAATATTGCATTTTGGGATGCATCATAATTAGTCAATATTAGGCTATATTTTATTGTGCATTTAAGTTGTTTCTAACTTTATGGTACAATGCATAATACTGTGATGAGTCGTCTATCATATATATTTATGTATGTGCCAAATATTTCTGACACTTTCAGAAAATATTTAAATTATTAAAGTAGAAGTAGAAAAAAATAGGTGTGACAAAAAAAAGTATGCACTTTTTAATGGTTGTAAGTTTTTATCATATTGCTAGAAAGTTAAATAACAATTCTCATTACTACCAATAATGCATAAGAATATCTTTACCAACACTTAATAAAGTAATGGGGTGTTTTTACTATTTGCCAATCCAATAGGTAATTCTTTCAATTCTGGAAGCTGTGTAAAGACTTTTACTGTATGGCTTATTCAGTCCTGTGCCTCGAAAACTAATGTATGACATTTTAGTCCCTTAGCAAATGTAGTATTTTTAAAAAGTCAATTGATACATTTCAAGTTTTCTGGTTTCCTTTAGAAAGAAATTATTTAAATTATGATTTCCTCTGGTTTATTCACCACTGTCTCCCCAATCCTGAATACAGAGTCTGGAAGGTACTAACAAATATACGTATCATGAGTGAAAACAGTGAGGTTGAATGAATCTGTTGGAAAATGAATCCCATAGGAAATAAAATGTGCATTTTACTAATTAGAAGAATTACTAAGAATAACAGTTCAACAAACCTCAAACAGAGACCTAACTAGATATAAGCAAACTAATGACAGAACTGGACCACACAAGACAGTGTTAGGAACAATGGTCTAAGATTTAACTAGAAAACAGTAACACATCAACTTGTAACTGTTAATAAGGAAATATGTGTAATGTTCTAACAGTGAAGGAGATGTCTGGACAACAAAGAAAATAGCTGAATGTCTTAGTTTCCTGCTAAGGATTCTCTTTCCTCCAACCACAAGGTGGTGACAAGCACTGGTGAGCTCTTGATTCAGTTGCTGGAAACTTCTGAAACTGAGAGCCAAGCTTTCCCTTAATAATCTTATATTGTTCCAAACTCTAGTATAAGAACAATTCCATAATCTCTTACCCAAAAAACTCCTAAGAAAATAGTGAAAACCCCAGGAAAAAAAAAAGCAATCAGTGTGGAGACATACAGCTGTGCGCTGTTCTTTTAGCTGAGCCTGGTTAAGACAGCAAGGTATCTGACCTGAACCACAGGACATTTAGACTGGAAGAAAGACTTAGATGGTAGCTGAAAACAGAGTTCAAAAATCTGAATGAATACTACTATAAAAAAAAGGTTTAATTTTATTGGGGGTACTTCCAGTGAAAGAATTCAAAAGCAATGTCTGAAGAATAAAGGAAGGTCACCTGACAACAGAGTGGGCTATGTCCATTATTTCAATGGAGTGGCCAGGGATAGAGCTAGGCACTAGTGAACATCTGGTCATTGTCCTTTGTTCTAATAGGAGAGTGCAAATTTATATTAAATTGCCACATTTCTTATTGGTAATGAGCGAAAAGGGAGATTTTCCTACAGATACAATTGGAATTTAAATATCAATACAAATGCCAATGCTCACTTCTCTCCATTATATGAAAATTGATTTGAAATTTGAAAACAGTTTCTGATGTGAACTAATAGCATGTAAAAATAGTTTGCAAGGTTCTTATTTATTTTCAAGTGAGTTAATACATAGATCATGAGAAGATCTTAGAAGCCAAAATTAACTTCAAGTTTGTCCTTACATGTCTCTTGGTGACTTTAAAGGCAATGTTACTGATTCAGAAATTCAGAGATTTGAAAGGCTTCAAAAATAGTCTATACTAGACCATATTCTAGCAGAGATCTGTCCACTACATTATCCAATATTACAGCTACTGGCTACGAATAACTCTCAAACACTTGACATCAAATTAGGGAGGCCAGGTACCTGAAATGTTCATTTTGGCCAATTTTAATTGATTTAAATTTCAGTAGCCACATGGGCTAGTGCCTATCAACAATGGGCAGCACAGTTCCAGAGATAGGTGAACAACAATATTTGTAAACAGAACCTTTCTAGAGAAAAGAAAAGAAATGGTAGCACAGAAGACACAGGTAAGAAGTGATAAACAGCTATTTTTAAGTGATTTCACTAAATCACAGTTAAAGATCTCTAGAAAAGTACTGGAACCTCTGCTGTAGTCAAATGAGTATGTTCTATATGTAAGCATTTCAAAAGAGTAATATTAACCATTACTTTTTTTTTAGATCTTTGCATTAAATTCCTCTTCTCATATACTATACTAAAGCATATCCTTTTTATCTTTTTGACCTTTTAAGAAAATATCTTTAGAGATTCATTAACTTACAAATAATTAAAATAGTGAGGAGTTATAGACAGATCCTTATCCAATACATTCCAATGAAAAGCAGAGATATGGGAGGACTATATTAGAGCAATTAATGCCATTGACTGAGTTGACAACACAACCATTCCAGGAATTCCAGATAGAACAGTGAATGTGATAAAGTCACACAGTAGTCTTCAGAGGCTGGGACTATGGCTCAGTGGTGGAGAACTAGCCTTGTATGCGGCCCTGGGTTTGATCCCCAGCACTACAAAAGAATGTTCAAAGCAGTATGCACGGGAGCAATTGGCATTCAAGAAGAAAATACTAGAACTTTTGTCTATATTTAACTTTTCACTTAGAAAGATAAGAAATAAGCTAACTTCTGCTGATATTTGAGACTTGGACTAATATGAATGCCCTCACTCAGTGCTTACTTCACATGACTACAAATCTGATGAGGCACGAGATACCGCCTGAAGAAAATTAGGAGTTTCAAAACAGAAATATTGACAGTAGTTGCTTGTTTCCTTCATTTTATTTCAAGTTTCAGCTTATTAGTATTTACATTTGGCCATTTAGATGAATTTATAGAGTAATTTACATTGCAAAATACTTAAAATTCTTTACAATGATGATATGTGATCCAGAAAACCTTCCTACACAAATATTTTATTATATCAAAATGCTTGTTTCTGAGCTTAAAGATTGGTTATACACTGACTTTTCAAAAAAGACAAATGTCCCACATTTGCTGACCTATTCTGTGATGACAAGTAACCACTGATAAGTGTCTATGCAGCAGACATTTCCCAAAAATGCATAAGCCAATTCTTCAAACCAAAAGTGACATTTTAACAATCCATGAGAATGACTCTTGAAGTGAGCATATTCACAACAGATATTTGAAAATGTTTCCAGAGTTATGTAGGGAGAAGGGTTGCCAAAAACTACAAATACTCATAGTGCCCACAGCTGAAACTTGAAAATAAAATTTCCTAATCAATTTTAATACTCCACATGAGGGGATTCAGCTATGTTTAGCCTATTCCTTTAAAATATCCACTTGAGCCACTCTACCAGCATCCTTTAAAATATTAAAATGCACAGTTTTTTAATTTGTTTGCAGGGGTCAATTAACATCAGGAAGATGAAAAACTGCTAGCTGTATTTCTGCAAAAACCTTTGCAAAACTGGTAGATAGAACTAAAAACTAAACATTATAATTTAGCAAACAGAGTCAACAATTTATTCTTTCACTTCAGATTAATATATCCTGTGAAGCATCCTTTCCACCTCTGACAGATACTAAAACAAATTATAAAAATAAACTGAACCTAGAGACTTTGAATCATTACATTACTAAATATTAAAGACTTTCAAAAATGGTAACACGTAATTGTTCATAACATCTTGATAAAAGTTTTTGCAGAAGTTACAAATCAATTTTGCTATCATTAAGGATATACTTAATATTTTTATAAAATAATGTTATTTACATTTAATTATTATTTCATCTTTGCATCAATCTTCTAGAGTTTTCTGGTCTATAATAAGAATGGTACCTAAGTATAATAAAAGATGCATATACTCTGTACATTTAAAATACACATATGGTATGTTTAAAGCATTTCTCCCAATGTCCCGTAATCAAAAAGCTTCATGGCCACTGTACTAATGTTTTCTACTTCAAATAATCAAAAAAATTATTTTAGTGGAAACAAAGCAGAATAAAACCTTTAAAACAAAAATCAATTATCAACTCTTTATGTTTTTAAAGAGTTATTCTGTAGAAGAGGAGTTAAGGTACTCAAAACACTGATATAAAAATAGGTGGAATTAAGTGGATACTGAAAACATGATTAAGTCCATTTTGCAGTGATATAAATCGGTTACAAAGATAGCCAGAATAATCCTGCAATCCACTTCAGAGTGCCATTTCATATCTTATTTTGCTTTGTCCTTCAGAAAATACTTAGTTCCTTCCTAGACCTTGTGCCAACCTAAACTCACTGAGAAACTGTTTTTTCACAAACATTCCATGCCTTTCTAAAATAATCCTAAAACTTTTGTTATTGATCCCATAACACTTATCTATTTCCAACATCAGACCAGCTACTCTGGTTTAATATACCCTGAAGGCTGAAAACTCAACATTTCAGAAAAAATTAAGTGAAATTTTAAATGCGTAAATTCCTCTACTCTTTACAAGATAGATAACTCTCTGTGAACCATGAAGACAGCCTCAATTTCTAATAGTATGGACGTTCATAAAGATGAACGTCTCTACCTCCTAAAATGTGAATCATGTTAAATACTTCTCAAAATATGCCAGTTTACACAGTGATCCTTGGGGTATCAGAACATTAGAAGGACAGAGGGGAATAAAAGCAGATGAAAAACAGCCAAGCAAGAGAGTTTTCTTTGTTTTCCAAAGTAAAAACTTTAAGAGAAGACAGTTTCTAATCTCTAATTCCTAGCAGTAGAGGGAAAGAAATGAAAGGCTATTCATTCCTAGCAACTAGACTGAAGATGTGATAAGGAGCCATTTCAGGTGCCTACAGTGACCAGAATCAACTACAGGACCTTAGAGATGCCCAACCAAAATTGTGTAAAGAGTTCCATGACAGCCCTATGTAAGGCATATCAAGAACCTGGGTCCAGCCCAGTTTATAAAAGTACCAACTTCAATACCTAGGCAAAGAATAGGGCAAGCAGGGAGAGATCCAGATTGAAAGTCAAACTATGCATTCCATACATCCAGTGTTTTATATTATTTTTAGCACTTATATTATTTTTTTATCTTTGTACATTTCAAAGTGAAGTTCAGTGAACTGTCAATTGTCTTGTAGAGCAGAATTTCCTAATTTTTCCAATAGGAATTGAAAAAATATAATGTTCCCATATCTGATATATAGTCCTAAAAGTAACATATTTCAACCTAATGTTTGTTAATCAGAATATAGGACGATATTTTATCTTAAAGTAAACTTAGTTTATTTGAAAGCCTTTAAAAGACACAAAACTCATAAAATTACTACTTCTGATGTAAGAAAATGAATTAATCTTCCAATGAGAAGAAAAGGTCAAATATGACCATCTAGCCAAATAAATAAACATGCTATAAAGCCACAAAAACCACATCAATATTGTTATAAGCCAGCATCAACTATAACAAACTGAAAGTACCTAACTACATCTTGCTTAACAGACTGCTTATTGAACCATCCAAGAGCACCAATGAAACAAGGCTGCACAGAAATGAGCACACACAAGTCTATATATACAATATGACACTAATGTAGAAAAATGTTCACTCAAGCTAAAAGATAATGCCAAGTGTCCATATGCCACTGATATGGAGCTAATCAGAATAAGGACACTCGCCAGTCAGTGAATGAAATTCATCTTTAAAAATGCTAGAATCATCAATATTCAAAAAACACAGGAACAAATAGGGAAAGAGAATCTTTTGTGAGTTAACAAGGCAGAAACACACACATACATATGTGGATCCCAGTTTCTTGGCAGTAAAATAAGAGGCAGCTGTGGACTGGCTGTGTAGTGGTATATGGAGAGGCAGAAGGAAATTTGGGTATGTGTGAGAATGTGAGGAAGTGAAAGGAATCACAGTGATATGGAGGAGAGGTATGATAGATTTAGAAAGATATGGGAGATTACGGAGGTTTCAAGGGGCAAGAAGGTACAAGAGTTGAGGGATATTGTGGCAGAGATCATAGGAGAGGGTGAAACGTGTGTGTGGAGTGAATGGGGAATGTAAGGAACAGTCAAAGGTTGTTTGGAGGTATGAGAGTATGGGGGTATTTCGGTTGTGTGTGTCAGGGGTATGTGTGGTAGGATGTACACATTGTAAACATGCAATGGGCATATATACATAGTATATACATGCATATATACCTGTGGACTTTTGCTTATGAAATGGCACAAATAAGTGCCTAATGTTCCTTTTGATTCAAAATTCCTTACTTTAAAACAAAACCATATGCATTATGTACAATTACCATTCACAAATAGCAAAAATTCAAATTATAGATGTAGATTATTACATTTATGGAAATAGCCTTTCTATTTTAAATAATGAATTAAGCTCTAATTTTCCTTACAAATTCATGGAACGAATATTGAGAGAGTATGAGTATTTAAGATCAGTATTTGTTTCATAGCGTTTTGAGACCTCAGAGATAGATTACTGGAAATGAAGTCATTAGTATATTATCACATTTCTTCTGTGAAACTAAAAAAAGCTAAATCTTTTTTTATGAGAAAAGAAGTCTTTCCAAAAGCATGAATGTTGTTCCTTATCAACCAGAATCCTATCAAATCAAGTATGGATAGGAGCTAAATATTGGAAAAAACACAAACAAATACACACAATCCCTTTCCAGATCCCTACATATAGCTTTCTCTTTGTTTGCAAAGTGTCCTTGCCATGTCTCATTTTTTAGCACACAGCAGTATGTCTAAATGAATCCCATCAATTGTTACAATAAGCATTATATTCCATAAAATGGTGACAATCTGGTTAATGTGCATGATTTGGTTTTCTTACTTTGTGGCTATTTTACATTTCCAGCCCATTTTGAAGAACAGGTCAGCCTTTAAACAAAGTTAAACTTCATATATAATCTTAATTTTGGCCACCTCTCAAGAGAGTCCCAAAATGAATAGCTATTCTGCACGAATTTTATTTTCTCCAGTTTCAGCTCATTTGGCAACACTGAAATCTGATGATTTTTTTTTTCTAATTAGAATTCTTCTTGTTAATTCACCCACACAAATAAAAACATACAGTTTTATAACAGTAAACCGTTTATGAGCTTCTGATTTCAGAGAATTTTGTTTTCATGTTCTTACCTCTGAATTGTTAAGGTGGCATTTGTGAGTCCCTGAAAACCAGCCATCACTTGAACATTGATCAATGTCCACTTTCTGAAGATTTATATCAACTTTCATGACACCCCTAAAATTGAAAAAGATAAAAAAATAATTTGAGCCTTTGTCATTTCTAACTCTGTGTTCTGTCATGGAAATCAGGCAAATCAGCATAAAGGTACAAAAATTTTTCAAATTTCTCACTCATATTTAACTAAAGCATACCAAGTAAAGATAAACCACAGAACAAAGTGGGCAATTATCAGTTATAAGTCCCAAAGACAGGAACTCTGTATTGTGTACCATTTTTACTTCCTCATATATGCCTGCCACATAATAGTTGCTCAAAACATATTTGACTGAACCCCAAACAATATTGTTGCAGATATGGTAGAAATTTGACTGAAATAATACCCACCTTCAAAACCACATCCTCATCTCATTTCTTTCTACAAGTTCCCATTGTAAGGCAGGGACAGGGAGGTTGAGAATGTTGAGTGGGGAGGACACTAGGAGAAAATAAGCTTCTTCTATCACAACAACTTTTTTTTTTTTTGGTTTTATTTTTTTTTTCATTTTTCTTTTATTATTCATATGTGCATACAAGGCTTGGTTCATTTCTCCCCCCTGCCCCCACCCCCTCCCTTACCACCCACTCTACCCCCTCCCGCTCCCCCTCCTCAATACCCAGCAGAAACTATTTTGCCCTTAACTCTAATTTTGTTGTAGAGAGAGTATAAGCAATAATAGGAAGGAACAAGGGGTTTTGCTGGTTGAGATAAGGATAGCTATACAGGGCATTGACTCACATTGATTTCCTGTGCGTGGGTGTTACCTTCTAGGTTAATTCTTTTTGATCTAACCTTTTCTCTAGTACCTGTTCCCCTTTTCCTATTGGCCTCAGTTGCTTTAAGGTATCTGCTTTAGTTTCTCTGCATTAAGGGCAACAAATGCTAGCTAGTTTTTTAGGTGTCTTACCTATCCTCACCCCTCCCTTGTGTGCTCTCGCTTTTATCATGTGCTCATAGTCCAATCCCCTTGTTGTGTTTGCCCTTGATCTAATGTCCACATATGAGGGAGAACATACGATTTTTGGTCTTTTGGGCCAGGCTAACCTCACTCAGAATGATGTTCTCCAGTTCCATCCATTTACCAGCGAATGATAACATTTCGTTCTTCTTCATGGCTGCATAGAATTCCATTGTGTATAGATACCACATTTTCTTAATCCATTCGTCTGTGCTGGGGCATCTTGGCTGTTTCCATAACTTGGCTATTGTGAATAGTGCCACAATAAACATGGATGTGCAGGTGCCTCTGGAGTAACAGTCTTTTGGGTATATCCCCAAGAGTGGTATTGCTGGATCAAATGGTAGTTCGATGTCCAGCTTTTTAAGTAGCCTCCAAATTTTTTTCCAGAGTGGTTGTACCAGTCTACATTCCCACCAACAGTGTAAGAGGGTTCCTTTTTCCCCGCATCCTCGCCAACACCTGTTGTTGGTGGTGTTGCTGATGATGGCTATTCTAACAGGGGTGAGGTGGAATCTTAGTGTGGTTTTAATTTGCATTTCCTTTATTGCTAAAGATGGTATCACAACAACTTTAAATAGCTCTTCAGGTGTTCCAGTGTTGCTCACCAAGCACAGCGATTTACATTATCTACAGAAATGCTGATTAATATTTTTCTTTTCAATATAAAAGCATAAAAGACTGCATTTTGCTTAGGCATTTGGGGAGCCACTAGCAAAGAAAACTCACATATTCTAAACCAAAAGCTAACTTGCTCAAAGAGTCCCCAAGTTTATCTAAAACTCCCCCATGTTCTCCCATCAACTTCTCCATATTTCCTAAGATCCCTCCTTCTATATTTCACTAGCAACAACAGCTGCAGATGTGTCTGTCCTACACTGAACTGTCACACCTGGACTTTATCAAAATAAATATTCTTTGCAGTTTTTCAAAAACTTGAGTAAAGCTTAAACAGCCCTAAAAACTACTAAAAGTAAAACGCATTTTCAAGTCCCACACTCCCAACTTGAACTAGTTTCTCTATAATATTAAATATATAAAACATAAAATTAGCCTCAAATTCCTCATTTTTAGCTTTTATAATCACAGGAAACACACAATTACAAAATAAATGCAAATTAAACTATTAAACTAACAAAAATTAAACTTAAAATATTAAGAAAACCAGTGATTATACTTTGCCAATACTAAATCACCTCTCAAAACCAGAACAATTCTATTTTACCACATCTTAATGATTTATTTCTTTCCTATCTTTTCTCCTTAAACTACTGTGAAATCTTCTGAAGAGAGGCTAATGTCATTTGGGCTTCACTTGGGGATGAATAAGTCATTTATTCTTCCCTTCTTTAACCAATAACAAAGCACTACACTACTTAGTTCTCACATGCTCAAAATAGACACAAAACCAAACAAGGATACTAAAGCCTCCTATTATTTCGTTATCCAGATAACCAGAAGTATATTTAATTTTTAGATGCTCATTGAAATAAAAATCCCAAAATTATCACAGAAAATGTACAAATCCTTCAGAGTAAGGAAGAATATGGAAAACACAACTGCTATGGGCATGTGATAAGTAACTGGAGTCCCAAGTAATCTATGACTTTAACCCAGTTCATTCCTTTGCTCTTTCAATAAGTATTTATTATTTGGTGTGTGCATATCACCGTAAAATACTCTATGGAGGACACAAAGGTGAACTAAGTAATCCTGCCTCAAAGTAACACCCAAGGGCAATGGCTGGTGGAGTGGCTCAAGCAATAAGAGCACGTGCCTAGCAAGTGTGAGGCTCTGAGTTCAAACCCAGATACTGCAAAAAAACCCACCCAAAAGGTATAAGACATTTCATAAACTACCAAGACGTTTAATGGAGAATCAATTCTAAATTCTGGGGAATGTGGAAAACTATCATTTAAGGTAATGGAGGGATTCAATAAACATTTGTAGATGACCTTCATTTCTAGGACTTTCAATAGAACTGTGTTTCATACAGATCTTGCCAATCATCTAAGTAAGCACTCTTCTGGTTCTACGTTAAGCTCTTCAGAAAAGAACAGATTCCTTCTTGCACTCAAATATGTATTGAGTGCCTAATATGAGCCAAGTTGAAGATGAGGGGAATAGTGCATTCATAGAACTTAATTCTAGTTTGAGATAGCAGATAATAAATGATGATGTTGGGGCCAGCTTGGCTATTTTCCTAGGATTCAGTTTCTGGTATTCACCTTGGTTTCCCCACTCTTGAGTGTACAGGCAGCTTTCTGCTAGCTCTGCAGTTGCAAGCCTCCAGCTACCTCTGCAATGTTTCCTGTAACTGTGACCACATTCTGTAGGGAGTTGGGGGACAAACTCTGTAAGTATTTAACCCGCTTCAGAAAAAGACTGCGGCTCCGGGCTTTGAGAAATTATCTCCTAAATCCACTAGTTTAATAAACCCTGCTTCCTGTGAAAATGGTCTCCGTGACTTTGTTTCCCTTGTCGTTTCCCACAACAATGACTCTAATAAGGAAATTATACTATACATTACAAAGGAAGAAGTATTACGCAGGGGGAAATATTTTTTTTAACTAGGTAATCAGAAAAGGCCTCACTGAGATGAGATTTCTAATTCATTATAGTGTTCAAGGGATAATTACAGCAGTTCACATTCATATCCTCTATCTCCAGTGTTAGAAAATTTCTACTGGGCTACTGCCTGCTACATTTTAGTACTCTTCCTTAAATATCTTATTTAGAAAGTATCTGCAATGAGTAAACTAATCAAAATATGCGTTTCTACTTCTACCACAATTGTTAGGTCAAATTTTCCTCAACTATACTCAACACGAGGAGAGTTTAGTGCAATGCAGTGGAAATCTCAAAACCTCCCCGCTCACTCAGTAACAGCTGCTGCTTTGGAATTCTAGGACATTGCAAGTATTCTGGTTACTTTTCCTGACTTTAGAAATAGGTTACCTTAACCACTGACAACAATCTCCCTTATTCCAAGTTCCAATATGGGATCCAAAAAGTCACCGCAGACCCTAAAGTCAATTCGATAAGCACTCTGGGTTTGTGCAAACCACCAGAGGTAATGAGCCATGCGTTCACCAGCTGGGAAATGAACGCTGACTCATCTTCATTAGGACTTCGCCTTGGCGCCTGGAGACCTGCAAAGCCCAGGGGAAGGCCCCGCAGTCTTCCTGCAAAGGAAGTGGGGCTTCAGGGAGTTCAGGGGGAAGAAACATGTTCTCTTCGTGAGGAAGAAGGGTCTGCTTAAACCCATGCACCAACCCTTAGGCCTATGTAGGGCGCCCCACCACAGGCCACTCCAAGCCCAGCCAGAGCCAGCAATGCCCTGCATCACCAGAGCTGAGGCTCTGGGGCGGAAATGCAGTTCCACATCCGGTATGTGGGGCGCTGGGAAATTCCCAGGCCACCGGAAGAAGCTGCTGTTTCCAGGCGTTAAGACAGCAGCGTGAGGCGCGAAACAAGCCTGGGAGGGAGCCTCCAGAGGATGGAAAATACAGCAACTAGCACCCTACCCCACCCCACCCCCTGTGTGTTCAGCTGCACTGCAGACCACAGTGTTCCTCTACTTGTCCATAACATACCAGAAATGCCATGACCCTGAAAATGGATTCGTCCTTGGCGATCCCTGATTCCTCTCATGTTCTTTCACTGTGAGTAGACCTCCAAGTCAATCAATTGCCAAGTGCAGTAAGCTGGACTCCCCACGTTCTTCTTTGTATTTTGGCCCTTCCCCTCCATTTCCACCACCACTGCTTGGTTTCAGGCCTTCATCCCTCATGAGACTAACATTGTTTAATAATTGTTTGATTCTGTCTGTCTTTATTCCAGGTGAAGATTCTGGTTTGTATGTTCTGAAGTTTATATGGTTTAGGATTCTTTCTTTAGAAGCAAATGCAAAACTATTAATACATTTATATCACACCTTAGGCACTACAGCTTTGTGTTACAACTGCAAAATCGGTAAGCACCATTACCAAAAGCCAACTGTATAGCAGAATGGCTAGCAATAACTTAGATATACACAGCAGTGACTATAAACTACTTTAATATTTATTTCTGAATCCAGCCTAAATAATCCTGAACTTCCCTTAACTGGTTTCCAAGAACAGACATATGTTATAGTAGAAAGAGACCATTGCAGTTAAATTGTCTTACTTTTGCAAATTTTGCAAAAACAGTTAACCACGAAACTAATTCTAGGACTTTAGAAGATGCCTATGCAAGCAAGGGACCCTAAAGCTTAAATATCATGTATTCTGCTACCTGTATAATCTTTGGAGCCTGTAAATCTGATCCTGACAGTTCCCCATTCAAGATCAATAGTATTCCAAAGAATAAAATCCAAACTCCTTAGTCTGGCTTCCTCTTATGTCTGACTTCCTCCTATGTCTGGCTCCCTCCTATGCCTGGCTTCTCTAGCCTCTCGTGCATATATTTTTTGTTCTGAAAATTCAGAATTACATTTAGGACCAGCCCTCCCAAAAAATTCATACTCTCATAAAACCATTTCTTTATTCATGTCTTTATAACTGAAGTAACTTTGCCTAAACTATGTTTTACATTGTAACTTCTGTATGGCCCGTTTCTGATGTCTGCCATGAACTCCAAGTCAAATTTGGAAGTCACTTCTCTACTGTCCCCAAATGCTCCCCTTCTTCATATTATTTAGCACACTATATTGTATATTTTTATTTTTAATGATCTATTTCAACATGACTAAAATTTCCATGGCCTATGTCTTTTTTTAAACATTTTCTCTCAGCTCCTATGTCAGCCCACCCCCAAAATAAATCTTGGAAAAATTTAGATACTGAAGAGAAGCAAGGAATGGTTAAAGTAACAATGATTCCAAAAAGGGAGGGAAAGAAAACTCAAACTGAGAATATCATGAACCTCTGTGAATGAAAGGATGGAAAGAAAGACTGAAGAGATTAAAGGAAAGCTTTGTGGTTCCATTTTTATTCTTTGTGTTACCTTGGACAATAATTTCCTGCTCCATTGCTGCAAAAAAAAAAAATTGGTAGTAATAGTCCATATAGTCAACAGACCTTCTCCTGAAAAAAAGAGTTTAAACCAGGTACTGGTAGACCAACTACACAGTCACTCACTCTAACAGTAGGCGGCCAGAATAGAATCTACTGCCCAGAAATGGGTGCCTGCCATAATAAAAATCAAAAAATGCATGGGGCTACCTTTGGCATAAGCAGAAGCTGAAAGAGCCTCTGAGGTAATTAATGAAAGTAGGAATCTGTTGGTAAGTCTTGAAGGACAATGAAGAAAATGTTATTCAAGGCAAGAAAAGAGAACTCTTCACATAATAGAAAGTTTCACAAAACTGTCACCTGTAAACAAATGAACCTGTGGAGCTGAGGAATTTTCTAGGCAAACACAGAGTACAGACTGACTGTCTAGCTGCCTGTGATAAATACAAAAAAGTAGTCATAGACTAAGGTAAGATCTGCTTTGGTTTTTGTTTCATTTGGCTTTTTTAAAAGTTGTGGTAAAACATACACAACATAAAATTTATTATATTAACCATTTTAAAATATACAGCTTAGTAGTATTAAATACATTTACATTGTTGTGCAACCAAACTCCAGAACTCTTTTCATCTTGCAGAATTGAAACTACCCATTACAACTCCCCAAATCTTCCACATGGCCCAGCTCCTGGAGTAGAACAGCATTCTACTTTCTGTGTTTGAATTCCATTACTGGGTACCTTATATATGTATAATTATATAGTATTTATCCTTTACATCACTGGCTTATCTCATTTAATATAATTTCCTGGTTTTACCCATACTATAGCATGTGTCAGAATTTCCTTCCCTTTTAAGGTTGAATAATACTTATATATCACATTTCATTAATCCATCTATGAATGGACACATGGGTTGCTTCTGCCTTTTGACTGTTGTGAATAATGCTCCATAGAGCTGCTTAGTTTTTGAGCAAATTTTTGAAGAAATACATAAAGCCAGGACTGTTGTATTGTTTCTCATCTTCAGTCTCTCCCAGCATAAGATTCTCAAAATATGCAGTGGCTTCAGAGAAAAAAAAAAAAAAACACAGAATGGAGCTCTGAAATCTTTTGTTAAGACCTTTAAAAAGGGCCCAAGATTATTTTTTTTAAAAAAATAACCTGTCTCAAAGAAATCTGTAGGTGTGGCTTCTTTCTGTTACAGTGAAATCCAGTAAGATTTAAGGAAAACTCACAGCATTTTTCAATGAATGTCATAGATAGGAGCACTGTCATGCTGAATGAAATGAAAAAGAGAATACAAAAATGTAAATATATGCCTATATCCCCCACTTACTTTATATGGTTAAGAAACAGACTGAGAAAACTACTCAGTTGCAGACATTAAGCACTTTTATGGGGGCCTAGATTCCAATCAGATCTTTTTTCTTTATTGTTGTGATGGGTGGAGGTACATTGTGGCATTTACACAGGTTCTTAAAATGTGTCCAGTATATCATACATGAATTCACCTCCCCAACCATTTTTCATCCCATCAACCCCACCCCACTCCCACCCCCGATTCCTGGAGTAATTTCAACAGGTATCATTTTTGCTTTTACTTAGATGTGTACACATTTTAATGCACCAATTCACCCTCCTACCCCATTTCCCCAGTACCTTCCTCCTCCTACTGGTGCCAGCCTTACCCCCCTGGTCAGGACTTGTCCCACCCTCTTGTTCTCCAATTCGGTAGGAGAAAAAAGAGAAAAGATAAAACAAAAAACAAAAAAGCTAAATGGGGAGTTTCCTTGTGATATTTCCATGTATGTGTATTACCCCAATTGGCTTATCTCCTCTAATTTTCTTCATTCTACCTTAGTCCCTTTCTTTTGGTGGTTTTAGTCAGTTTAAGATTTCTATATTCATTCTTGTATAATGAGTACATCACCCCTATTCAAGCTGGTGGAGTGGCTCAAGCTAGCAACACTATTCAAGTTCTTAGTTTCCCTACCCCTCTGGTACATGACCTCTCCTTACTGTGACCAGCGTTTCATAGTATTGCTACATTGGCGTTAGGTCTATATTGCACAGATAAGAGAGAACACATGGCTTTTGGCCTTCTGAGCCTGGCTAACTTCACTTAAGATGATGTTCTTCAGTTCCATCCATTTACCTGCAAATGACAAAATTTAATTCTTCTTTGTGGCTGAGTAAAATTCCATTGTGCATAAATGCCACATTGTCTTAATCCGTTTGTCAGTAGTGAGGCATCTAGGCTGTTTCCATAGCTTAGCTATTGTGAATGGTGCTGCACTAAACATGGGTGAACAGATGCTTTTATTATAAGCTGACTCACAATCCTTCGGGTATATTCCTAAGACTGGTATTGCTGGATCATATGGCAAGTCTATTTTTAGTTTTTTAAGGAGCTTCCATACTGTTTTCCATAGTGGTTGTACTAGCTTACATTCCCACCAGCAGTGCATGAGGGTTCGTTTTTCCCCATCCTCACCAACATTTGTTGCCGTTTGTATTCTTGATGGTAGCATTCTAATAGGAGTAAGGTGGAATCTTAATGTGGTTTTGATTTGCATTTCCATTATGGCCGGGGATGGTGAGCATTTTTTTCATGTGTTTTTTAGCCATTTGAACTTCCCTTGAAAAAGCTCTGTTAAGTTCATTTGCCCATTTCTTCACTGGCTCATTGATTTGGGGGGAGTTTAGTTTTTTGAGTTCCCTATATATTCTGGTTATCAACTCCTTGTCAGATGTATAGCTGGCAAAGATTTTCCTCCCATTCTGTGGACAGCCTCTTCAATTAAGAGACCACTTCTTTTGTTGTGGAGAAGCTTTTTAATTTGATGTAGTCCTATTTGTTGTTCCTTTCTCTTAGTTGCTAAGCCACTTGAGTTCTACTGAGGAAGTCATTGCCTATGCCTATTGCCTCCAGTGTATTTCCTGCTCCTTCCTGTAATGGCTTCAAGGTTTCAGGTCTTATATTAAGGTCCTTAAATCCACTTTGAGTTGATACTAGTACAGGGTGATAAACATAGATCTAGTTTCAGTGCATGCAGATATCCAGTTTTCCCAGCAACATTTGCTAAAGAGGCTATCCTTTCTCTGTCATATGTTTTTGGCAGCTTTGTCAAAAATTAGGTGGGCATAGCTGCATGGATTTATATCTGGGTCTTCTGTTCTGTTCCACTGGTCTTCATATCTGTTTTTGTGTCAGCACCATGCTGGTTTTATTGCTATGGCTCTGTAGTATAGTTTGAAGGCAGGTATTGTGATATCTCTAGCATTGTTCTTTTTGCTCAGTATTGCCTTGGCTATTCGCAGTTTTTGTGTTTCCAGATGAACTTTAGGGTTGATTTTTCAATCTCTGTGATGAGTGTCATTGAGATTTTGATGGGAATTGCATTGAACATGTAGATTGCTTTTGGTAGTATAGCCATTTTTACTATGTTGATTCTACCAATCCATGAACATGAGAGATCTTTCCATGTTCTATAGTCTTCTTCAATTTCTTTCTTCAGTGGTTTGTAGTATTCCTTGTAGAGGTCATTTATTTATTTCCAGGTATTTGATTTTTTTTAGGCTATTGTAAATGGAATTGTTTTCCTATATTCTTTCTCAATCTGTTTATTGTTGGTATATAGAAAAGCTACTGATTTTTATAAGCTGATTCTGTAAAACATTAAGCACTTCCTTAGGAAAAAGGAAAGATAATTCTGATGCAGATTCAAGAGCTGAAAGGATAAAGCCAAGACTTTCAGAAAAGGATTCCCAGGGTGCAGGACTGGGTCCTAATGAAGTAATTAGTCATATGTGCTTAAGTGGATTTCAGAATTTTCAGGGATTAATGACTGCTATCTGTATCCTGTTCCCCAGCTTTGTGAACTAGTGCTACCGTTGTTCCCCAATGCTTTCACCACTATTGTATGTTCAGTGCAGAGGTGGGGGTTGGGGACAAGCCATGTCTCTTTCCTTTCAAGTCTTCAGAGTTAACAATGTTTCTTTACAGGTCTTTAAATTGAAAGATGCTGTACTCACGGAGCCACACGTATGGAGCCTTGTCCTCACCTGGACCTTGCTAGATGACTAAATCTTGATGTCAAGACAATACTACAATGAGATGAGACAGGGAATGAGGATAAGTCTGCTTGAGAGGGGTAGTGGTTTTGCATTAAGGTGGTCAGATACCCTGTCATTATCTTAGGAACTCTAGGATGCTAGATGGATTGAAGGTGTAGACAGAGAGATTACCAAGTAGTGCCTTACATCCTTCAGCTATTTCAAATGTCCTGTCCAACTGTCAAATACATGAGTGAAGACGCCATGCTAAATGGATCTTCCAGCCCCAGCTACCTCAGATGATAATACAACCAAAATAAACCACCTAGCCATGCCTTTCCCATAATTGTGACCCACAGAATTATAAAAATATAAAGTAAAATGCTTCTTCTACAGAAATAGGTGAAACCTAACTAATATACATATATTGGGAAAAGGAACAATGGACAAGGAGATAGAGTCATCAAGAACATGTATGCATCTATTATGTGAGGGAGGGGGAGGAGGTACTTATCAACAGTTGTCCAAAATTAAGAGAGAAATAAATATTTCAATTATAATTTGAACTTTTTATTTTCTCTCTGAGAAACTGTTAAGTCAAAACAAAAATAACAATTTTGGCAAATACCTAAACATTGTCTTTATTACAGTTGTGCACATATGGAACTACTCATATCACTCATAAATCACTTTGTTAGAGTATGCACAGAATATTTACCAAATATTTACCAAAAATAAACCAGATTATGTTGCAAAAGAAAACTCAAATTCCAAATACCATTATCATATTATATCTTTTACTAGTAATACATTAAATTGTGAATTAAATTTCTTAGAAAGATGACTTTAATACATTTCATATGCTTGTAAAATATATTACTAAATTACCCTTAGGTTGAAAATATATATTTCAAATTGAATGACAGCCAAAATAGTACAAAGAGTTTTGTGGAACATCAATAAAAATACAAGGAAATTTGTTGCTATACATATAAGGAAACAAGATTTTTTTTAAAAAAACTAAATATTTAAGAAGGTAGAGGTGAGAAAACATCAAAAAAATGCAAAGATCCAGAATGAATGTAAAACAGAGGCAGAAGTCAATCACAAAGGACAGGCATCGCGCAGGACAAAGGATCCGGAGCCAAATAATGGTAATATTGGATAGTAACACAAAAAAAGTAAAATGTCCATAAGTCCATACTCATACAAAGAGATGATTAAATAAATGAGGAAGGAGGAGCAACTTTCTTTCAGAAGAAAGTTGATTCAATTGATTAAAACGTAGTAGGAGCTAGGAGTGTAGCTCAGTATAGAGTACTTGCCTTGCATGTGCGACCCTGGATTCCATTCCCAGTACCAAAAAAATAAAATAGAACATGACAGCAATAATTTCTGTAGGCTAGACCTGCTGATGAGAGCTAATACCAGTGGGAAAAGCTTTAAAGAGAAACTACTATGATGGTTGTAACATATGTCTAAGACATGTTCCTCCTTCCAGAAGAGGAATTTACCTCACCTCCCCTTGTGTGTAGACTTAATTTAATGATTCAATTCTAATGAACAAAGTAGAGAAAGGAAAAATAAAAGTTTTGCTTGGTACTGGGATTTTGATCTCAAGGCCTTACACTTGCTAGTCAGATGCTTTGCCACTTGAGCTACAACTTGAGCTACACTTTTGGCTTCAGTATTTTTCAGATAAGAGTCTCACACTTTTGCTGGCACTGGCCTAAGACTATGATCCTCCTACCTCTGCCTTCAGAGCAGCTGGGATTACAGGCATGCACCAACAGATCTAGCTTGTTTTTTGAGGTAGGGTAACCCCAATATTTTTTCCAGGCTGCCCTCAAACTTCTATCTTCCTATCTCCACTTCCAAGTAGCTGAGATTTAAGGTGTGAGCCACTGTACCCAATCTAAATAGAAGCTTTAGAGTGGAAAAATCTGCAAACATTATGTTAACCAAGTAATCAAAGTTATCATCACCAATAACAAAGCATATAATACCATGTACTCTTTGAAATGATGCAATGAGAAGGGCAAGTCTGCTTTATTGTATACTCTCCTAAAGTTTATAACTTCAGCCTACTCATGAGAAACCATCAGACAAATCCAAGCTGAGGGATAGCCAACACAATACAGAATAATCTTCAACATTCTCAAATCAGATGACCATCTTCTCCGTGTGTCTTCATGTGGACTTCCCTCTATGCCTGTCTGTGCCTTATTTTCTTCTTATGAGGACACTAGCCATATTGGGTTATGGCCCACACTATTGGCCCCATTTTAACTTAGTTACTTCTTTAAGATGCTATCTCCAAACAAGTCACATTCTGAGATACTGGAGGTTAAGATTTGGGGAAGGATTGGCTCAGGTTGTAGAATGCCTGCCTAGTAAGTACAAGGCGCTGAGTTCAAAACCCAAGTACATGCATACATACACACACACAAAAGAAAAAATTAAAACCAATGGGTGGAGAACATAACTCATTAGACTATAACATATGGTGTCCTACTTTGGATACTAGAATAGAAAAGGGACTTTGGTAGAAAATTTGACTAAACCTGAATGAAGTCTGTGATTTAGTTAATAATATATTAATACTTGTTCCTTAGTTCTGGTAATTTTACCAGGGTTATGTAAGATGCGCTATTATGGGAAGTTGGGTAGAGAGTATATGAGAACTTTCTGTACTACCTTTGCTGATCTTTTGAAGTCTAAAATTACTTCAAAACAATTTAAAGCTTTTTAGTTGTAAGAAAAATTCATTTCTTGAAAAGATAAATAAGGGAGACCTGCGGAGTTGAAGAGAAAATATGCAAATAGTACAAAAATTGGAAAGAAAGAATACACATAGTAAAAAGATACAAAGGAATGAGTAAAAACTTCATTGTGATTAATTATATTCTAATAAACTTAAAAAATCTAGAGGAAAAGGATTTAAAAGGATAACCTGAAAGAGAACATAAAATGTGAAATTTGGCCACAGAGAGAATAGAAAACTTGAATAGAACAGTAAATGAAAAAATTTAAACCATTCACTTCTTAGAAAAACTTCAATTCTGAATGACTTTTAAAGACTAGTTCTTCTGTTTTCATAAAATTTCCCCAAAAAGACAAAAAAACCCAATTCATTTTATGTGGTTTTCATTTTGATATGAAGAAAATACCAAAAAAGTATAGCCACATTTTAACTCTGTATACATACCTTAGAATCCTATAGGAAATATTGACTAAAAAATGTTAAAATATATTAAAAATAATTAATAATTATTAATTAATAATTAATGGAATACATATCAATAAGGAAAGAATGTTTAAACATCAGAAAATAGATCAATGAAATTCATGATATTGATAAAATAAATGAGAAAATATTTTAATCCATGTAAAAAGGCATTTTACAAAATTTAACATTTAAACTTTTTTAATCTCAAACTGTAAATAAAAGGGAACTCCTAACTTGATAATGTTGCTGCTGGCAAAATTAAACCTGAAAGAGAAACTTTTTCTTTAAGATATTCTCTATAAGCAAGAATGCTTACTGTGTCACTGATGCTCTGTAAGGCAGTACTGAAAGTCCCAACTAATTCTATCAGAACAAAAATAAATGAACAAAATGAGACAATAAAGATCAGAAGAGTTATGATCATTCATCTATCAATAAAATCAATACACAAAAGTGAAAAGAATAAGGTTCAGGAAGGCTGTTGAATATCAGATCAAAGAACAAAAGTTATCAGCATTTCTCTACTGCAACAACCTCCCTTAAAGATGTGTAACTAAAAAGATACCACCTAAAATGACAACAAAATCCATAAATTCTCTAGTAGTTAATCAAGATTACACAAAACCTCTACAGAGAAAACTTGAAAACTAAAGATGAATAAAATAGATGATCTGAACAAATGGAGAAACATCCCAGGCTCTCGAAGGGGATAGTTTATTGTAATAAAATGTCAGTTCTCATCAGAATTTAATTTAAACTTAATACAAAAACCAATGAAAATTCTAGATAGACTTTGAGAAACTTAGCAGCTCAAGTTTAATAAAAGTCAGTTGCACAAAAGAAAAGAGGAAAAGGAGAATTTGCCCAACCAAATATTAAGACACATTGCCCAACTATAGTGGACATGGTTGTGGACCAAAAACAGAGCTTAGAGATAAACATATGGGTATAAGGTACTTGTATGCATGACAAAGGATGATAGTATTGGGAAACTGAGCCACCAGCAATACCATTATATACAGATGAACTCAAGATGTTAAAGATCTCAATGTGAAAGGAAAAACTATAAAGTTAATAGCTGATAATATAAGACAATGTTTTGTGATGATGTATGGGAAGACTTCATAAATAAAATATAAAAGCATAAAACTATAAGACAAAATTTTGATTTAAGTAAACATCAGAATTTTTTAAATTCTGTACAAAGGAGGGTATTAAGCACTGGTTAATTGAAAGATAACAGACTGGATGATTTTGCAATGTCTAAAATTGACAAGGAAATATCTTGAATGCACCAAGCTCTGTTGCAACCCAGCAAAAATAGAGTAAACATAATAGAAAATGGGCAAAAGATATAAACAAAACATTAGTGAAGAGTAAACCCAGCAGACTCACAGGCATATAAAGAGGTGTTCAAGGTTATTAGTAATCATAGAAATACAAGTAAGAATGATAATGAAGCTATCACTTCACACCCATTAGACTGGCAAAAATTAGGACACTATAGAGTGCCAAGATTTGGCAGGAATATGAGGCTACAGAATATGCTGGTGTGTACAAAGACTGATGAGGCCTATCTAGAGAGAAATCTTACAAAATTTAGTAAAGTTATATTTTACCCTTCCCTACAACCCAGAAATCCTGCTCTTGAGTTTATCTTTTAGAGAAATTCTTGTACCCATAAAGAGTCATATGATATACGCTAGAGAAATGGACTGACTGGAGATAGAGCAACACTTAAGAGTTAAAAACCGAGATGTGTGCATAAAAATTAAGAAAGATAATGAGATTTATGGCAATTATTTAAATAAAATGATTTTTACACTACATAACCCATCAGTTGCAAATTTGGGGTATCATGGAAATGACAAAATTTTGAATAAAAGTGATTTCCTTTCTTTTACCATATAACTGTAAAAGGCTCTAGATTCATAACTACAAGTTTTAGCGAAATTCATCTTTGGGTATCTCCCTCATCCTGAGAAAACATTTCTCCCCAAAACACCCAGCAACTCTGTCATTTACTCTAGCCTGTAACTACAGTAAGAACAGTTTTCTCAGGGCCTTAGTGTCAAGTCTGCCACATCAGTCAGGACCCCAGTGTCAAAGTGTGTGCTGTCAGCTTACTTGGCAAATGTAGGTAGACAGCTGGATTATATGAGAATAAGGCTAACTTTCCCTTTAGAACAAATAAAACTTGAATCACAAGCCATGGAGTGAATGCAGCCAGGGGTCAAAACACCAGACAGGATTTGGAAGTTAAAGCTTAAAATAAAAATAATGCTAACAATGAACCAACATGTATACAATACTTTTGAGTTATAAATAACTTTCTAGAAACAATCTGCAAGGTATGTAACATCTCCACTTTATGAAGAGACAAATCAACTAATTTGAAAATATACAACTCCTAATATTAAGACTATCAGACACTAAACTCAAAACTATGTATTTGATTTAAAGTCTAATTATTCTCTATTGTAGCTACTTTACTGTTCAGCGGATATTTCATTATCAACATGCCAGAATGCCAATAAATTACCTGATTTTAACACACATTACAGACAGATTGTGTGTGTGTGTGTGTGTGTGTGTGTGTGTGTGTTCTACTATACTTAAGACTGCAGGGTAGGTAATGGTGACAATGCAAAGCACAAGATACCATTCTTTAAAAGACAATGGTACGCTGGTGGAGTCTTTAAGGTCATATCATCTGCAAACAGGGATAGTTTGACTTCTTTCCTACTTGTATCCCTTTCTTTCTCTTGCCATATTGCTCTGGCTAAGAATTCAAGCACTACATTGATTCAACACTCCACCAGAAGATTCTTAGATCTGATACTCACTTTCAATAAAGTAGCAGGATACAAAATCAGTATACAAAAATCAGTAGCTTTTCTATACACCAGCAATGAACTCACTGAAAAAGCAGTCACAAAGCAATGCTATTCATAGCAGCCTCAAAGAAAATTCTAGGCATAAACTTATCCAATGGTGTGAAAGACCTCTACAGTGAAAACTACAAATCACTAAAGAATAGAATTGTTAGGAGACAATAGAAGATGGACCCATGTTTGTGGATTGGGAGAATAAATATTAAAATGGCCATATTGCCAAAAGCAAACAAATTTAATGCAATCACCATCAAAATTTTTCACAGAAAGAGGAAAAGAATCCTAAAATCAATGTAGAAATACAAAACACTCTGAATAGCCAAAGAAAACCTGAACAAAAAAGGAATGCTTTGTTAGAAGTCAGGCATCTAAAATATCAAACTATATTGCACAGCCACAGTTAAAAACAAAAACACCATGGTACTGCTACAAATACAGACAGACTAATGGAATAGAAAAGACTATCCAGAAATAAGCCCAACAGGTACTGCCGTATTATTCTATAAAATGCCAAAAATGCACTGGGAAAAAAGCTTCTTTAACAAGTGGTACTGGGAAAACCGGTTATCTACAAAAAGACTGAAGCTAGATAGCTCAATCTCTTACCCAATACAAAAATCAACTCAAAATGGACCAAAGACCTTAAGATAACACTGGAAACTTTGAAACTACTAGAGAAGAAATACTTTAAGGTATAGGCCTAGGCTCAGTAAATAAGAGCAAAAATTGATAAATGGGATTGCACCAAATTCAGAAGCTTCTGCACTGCAAAAGAAACAATCAACAAAGTAAAGATACAGCATATAGAATAGGAGAAAGTCTTTGCCAGATAGTTATCAGGGGATTAATATCTAGAATATATAAAGAACTGCAGAAAACAAATCATCCAAACAACAAATGGGAAATGGAACTGAACAGACACCTTTCAAATGAAGAACTAAAAATGGCAAATAAATAAATGAAAAACATGTTCAGCATCCTTAGCCATCAGGGAAATACAAATCAAAACCACTTATGAGATTCCACCTAACCACAGTCAGAATGTCTATCATTAAGAAAACAAATAACAAATGCTAGCAAGGACAGTTGGGGGGGCACTCTTAGTCACTGCTGATGAGAAGGTAAATTAGTCCAACCACCATGGAAATTCCTCAAAAAATTAAAACTTGAACTTCCATATAATCCAGCATACCACTTCTGGTAATACACCTAAAAGAATCAAAGTCTGCTTACTATAGAGATGCCTGCACACCCATATTTATTGTGACACCATTCGCAATAGGCAAATTATGAAATTACCCTAGGTGCCCAGCAATGGATGAATGAATAAAGAAAGTGTGATATATATATACAATGGAGTTTTACTAAGCCATGAAGAAGAATGAAATTACTTGCAGGAAAACGAATGGAGCTAGAGATCATCATGTTAAGTGAAATAAGCTAGCCCCACAAAGTCAAGTATCTCATGTCTTCTCTCATTTGTGGAAACCAGGGGGAAAAAACAAGGTCATTAAATAAAAGGAGTATTTTAGGGAGGTGGAAGGAGAAGGGAAAAGAGGAAGAGAAGAGGGTGGGTAAGAGAGAGTAATAGAGGGGTGAATATAATCAAAGTACTTTATACACTTTTATGAAAATGCTATAATGAAACCCTTTACTTTTAAGATATACTAATTTTAAAGAAGCAAACTGCGGAAAAAATCTATTGTATTTTTATATATCAATAATGTATCTCTGGAAAGCAAAGTTAAAAATTCATTGCCATTTATAATTACAAAGTAATTTTTAAGATAATAGTATAGTGGAAAAAACAAGTAAAATTCAATTTATTCATTCACACAAATTGCACTGAGCATCGACTATGCTAGCTACAATGTTAGATATGAAGTGGGGAAATAGTCTATCAGTACTTTGGGAGTTTAGTCATCCTAACAACTATTATTGAATTAGTAATGGTTCTTTGTATTCTTTTCAGTCCTCTGATGTGACTAGCATATTTAGGGATGGATAATCCAGTAAGCAGATAGAAATCTCTTAAGAGTTTGCCTTATAAGAAGATGACACAGTTGTGTACAGATATAACTGTAGTTAATGTAGTAACCCCAAAGGAAGAATAGGGATCAGAAAACAATGCTCCACAAAATTTACACATTACACATAAAAGTAAGAGAGTCACCTAAAGTAAACAGGTGGTTTAGCCAGGCATGGTAGGGCACATCTGTAATTCCAGCCTGTAATACCTGCAAATCCAAAGGCAGAGGTAGGAGAGGTTCAGTCAGGCTGCTGAGCAAAAGAGTGAGACCCTATCTGAAAAACAAACTAAAAGCAAAAAGAACTCTGGTGCAGTTCAAGTGGTAGATATTTGACCAGCAAGCCTGAGTGCCTGAGATCAATCCCAGTACCACCAAAAAGAAAAAGAACGAAGTGTCCTGCTTTCTTATACCATATACCCCAAGCAGTAACAAAATAGACAGACTCTGATCAGATTCGCAGGTTAATTCAAGTGAAAGCAGGTTTTGGATTTACCTAATTTGATACTTTGTAGATGTAACCCTATAAACAGGAAATGTTATGTTTTTGCTGCTGCCAGCAGCATTCTACACAGTTCTATCACTTCCCTCTCTTTTCTTCTTTTCTTGGTTCTAATACACACACATACACACACACACACACACAGAGGGAGGAGGGGGGAGGGAGGAAGGGAGGAAGGGACAGAGAGAGGGAGAGAGAGAGAGAGAGAGAGAGAGAGAGTCACACAAGACAAAAGCATCTCTATCCTGAAAACAGCAGTGCTGCTGAGAGATGGCTGGTAGAGGAATGTCATGTGTACCAATACACAATGTACAAGGTGTTAATTTCACTTATTCTTTTACAATTCTGACATGGTAATTAAGAAATTTCTATTTTCAAATTTTCAAATTTTTCCATTTCTAAAGAAAGATAATTGCTAATGTTAAAGCAACATTAGAAAAAATAACCTCTGAACATTCACTGGAGATACACAATTGAGTGCCATTATTAACCTAGCTTACAAGAAAGTGAAAAATCAATAAAAACAACAATGATTACTAAACCTGGCCAATAGAAAGCAGAGTAAACACATCCTATAAACCCTGCTTTGCACTACTGAATACACCATGTAGTAAACATTGTATTTTAAATACCCGTAATTGTATACTCTGTCCAGTTTTTAAAGAATTTTTAATACATATTATCTGATTTGATCTTCACTATACTACGAGACATAAAATATGTATTTGCCTTATCCATAGCTTTAAAACTAAGTAAAATAATGTCAAAAGTAGCTATCTGAAACCAGTGTATATTAGTTAGGGAAGGTAACATTTACATTGTCATCTGAGTCTGTAATAATCTTATAAGTGAAAATATGAAGCTCACTCACCCCAAAACCTGTTTTTTCTGCCAATTGTACCTTTATGATTCCCTAAAATGAGTCATATAAAGTCAAGATAGTAATAATATAATTTTATATTCTGTGTTGCAATTTGACTTAAAAAAGAAAGAAAAATGTCCCAAAGATAGTACTAGAACAATAAGGCAAGAAATCTGCCTAGAAGTATGGAAGTACTAATCAAAAATTTATACAACAGGGATGGAGGCATGGCTCACTTGGTAAAGTGCCCGTCTTGCAAGTGTGAAGCCCTGTGTTCATACCCCAGTACCACCTGAATTTGTTGGGAGAAGCTTCCCCTCCACTCCAGTTTCCGTTCTGGATCTTACAAGATATGCGAAGAATGCAAAGTCTTGACTTCTCCACTTACTCCATTTCTAGGGTCATGTTTCAAAGTGAGCAACCTTGATCACCTTTGTCTCAGCAGACAGAGGGCAGGTGTCCTTCTGCTTACGATAAAAGTGCTGATTCCCTGAATTCAAAATTCACCTCCGACAATGCAATCCATTCCATGTACAAGTATCTGTCACAGCCTCTTTGCATCACCCGTGAGACCTGGGCAGTACTGGAAATGGGGAAGCTCTACGGTTACCATGTTCTTTCTCTTTGATCCAGGATCCTCATATCTTCTGGCACTATCTATCACACAGTAACAAACTAGCTTATTATCTTGCAAAAAAAATTTGGACAGGATTTGGATAACACCTTTACAAATCACCTGTTAATTACCCTGTCTTCTGGCAAGTAAATTGTTTAACAAGGCTGCGTTTTTTGTAAACCTTGAATATATGTGCTAAATATGCAGCCATAAATAATAGTGACTCAGAATAATATTTACTGAATGTTGAACTATAAATCAAAACACAGTATATAACATTTCATATACATTTTCAGAAAATAAGAATATTTTAATATGTATGTTTAAATAAAAGATATGTATTAAATGTTATCAGTGATTCTCTCCAGCATTAAGATTGTGACTAATTAGAATTTTT
Organism: Castor canadensis; assembly: GCF_047511655.1. Taxonomy (NCBI): domain Eukaryota; kingdom Metazoa; phylum Chordata; class Mammalia; order Rodentia; family Castoridae; genus Castor; species Castor canadensis. Next base: position 72,539,149 of record NC_133400.1, read on the forward strand.
TTTGGTTGATCATTTTCTATAATTTTTAAGTGAACACATTTTTTGGCAGTACTAGGATTGGAACTCAGGGCCTCACCTAGACAGTCGCTCTACCACTTGAGCCACCACCAACTCTTTTTTTCATGATGGGTTTTTTTGAGATAGGGTTTCATGAACTATTTTCCTGAATTGGCCTCGAACTGCAATCCTCCTGATCTCTGCCTCCTGAGTAGCAGGCTTACAGGCATAAGGCACCAGTACCTGGTTGTAAACACATTTTTATAATAGGAAAAATTTGTCACTTAAAACTAGAGAATAATTACTTCATTCCTGAAAAGCTCTGCAGAGTAAAAGATTTCATGGTCTTCTAAATTTTCTCTTCTATCAGTCACATGGTTTGTTCTCATCTTTAATCAACTCTTTTATAAGTTCCTGAATATGTAAGAATCTGTATTGGGCTCAAAATGCACCTCTTCCATCTATTCAACCAAACATGCTTGATACAGATCAGCGCAGGGAAGCAAATGATTATTTTTAAAACTTCATAGTTAATCCTCTAAATCTCAGTAACCTAATTAGAAATATTTTTAGCATGCTCTTTTAAAACAGACAAGAATGAAAACATTTGTGGCATAACAGTAGAAGTTGCTTTGTCATTGCAATGTCTGGCTTCATCCAAACTTTGAACAGGACCCTAAGGTAATAGCATCCTTAGCAAAACATTAAATTACTAATAACATTAATACTGCCATAGATCACCTGACAACTAAGTATAGTTGGGCCCTTTGATGACTGAACACAACTCCTTGGTAAATAGTCTTATTTTTCCCTCATTGCTGCAACATGACCCACTGTGCAGCCTTATAATAGTAATTTCATTTTTGTTTATTGCATTTCAATAAAATAACACTTTAGTTATGCAAGCATATTATTATCAAATGGTATTCTGCTTATTCAGAAGGCCAATTTTAAGAGGTATTTTTGGCAGTCTTTTTTCTCTAGTTCTGTTATGTAATAATAACTTATCATTCCAAAATATTGCCAGAAATTAATTTAAATCTATTTCCCAACCATATAACTACTCATAGTTTCAATCACAAGTTGATATTCCTGTAGTAACATTATTTATTAGACCTGATCTTCTCTAAAACATCTCGAAGAATTTGATAACAATCTGTCTTAAAGCAAGAAAATGTTCTCCTCCCCCACATCACTTTGCAGCAGACTTGTTCAAAGCTTCAAAGCTTTACATGGTACACACGGCTTCCATCTGTCTGGCTTCTTGTTCTGAGAAGTCTTTTTGGCAATCAGGTCAAGCCTTCCTTGAGAAGATCTGTACATTTTATGTACAAAACAGTACTGAAATTTGATTTTAAAAGAGAACCTATAAATGTAAAATGAGGTAAGATCAACCATATGGGATATCTGCTTTGTGTCTACAAATATAGTCTTTGTATTTTGGGACTCCTACAGATAACAATCTTTCAAAGTTAAATGCAGGACACCTTTTAAAATTGCTAAAGTTTAAAGTTGGATAATAGATAGATGATTGTCCCCTGAAAAATATATTTTGAGTCTGCTGCTTTTGCAGTGGGAACTTTTCGGAGCCAGCAGTGGGACCGTGCCTGTCCCACTGCTGGCTCCAACAGGAACTGACTAATGTTTCATTTTTATGGTTTTTCCTTCACTAAAATAATTTTGAGGTACAATTTATTTTAACAAATACATATGCAGTGTTCTTTACAGCATCACTTATAATAGGACTATTTCTAGGTCAATTCCCTATCAGAGAACCTAGCTCAAAGAGGTCACTACCACTGACTTATTTGATTCAAATAGTCTAATAAAAGAAGAAATAATTACCTCATTTTACAATGAGGAAAATAAAGTTCATAGAAACCACAAAATATTTCCAATGTTATACTTTTTGAGCTGTGAGTGGAAAAAAATAAGGACAATCATATTCTGTAAGAGAAAATAAATGTGAACACTTAACCTGTCTTGAAATGTTTAACAGTTGTTATGTACCTTGAGATTTCCTGGAAATTTAATTAACATGCCATTTATGTTAGTATTTGCAATGTCTAAGCAAATATACATCTTTCATTAATAATTTCTTACATTTATGTGCACTGATCTCTCTCTTTCTCTCTCTCTCTCTCTCTCTCTCTCTCTCTCTCTCTCCCCCTCCCTCCCTCCTTCCTTCCCTTCCTTCCTCCTTCCCTCTCTCCCTGTTGGCTCTTATTCATATAGGTCTTCATGTCAAATTGTACAAGATATAATCTGTACAGGCTTTTAAGTTCTAAATAACATTTTTCTACATCTGAATATTATATATGAAGCCAGCTGTTCATGATAATTAAGATTTACAGCACTTCAGATCCAGAAATGATCAAGAGAAAATAAGACAAATAAAAATGTTTCCATTGATTTAAATGAGTTCTAATTATATATCCAGATAGAAACTAAATATACAGCTCATTGTCTATTTCTATCCTTTCTACTTCAGTTATCATTTACTGAGTGCTTATTACTTATTAGACATTGTGCTAGACGTCCTTAAAACATCCTCATTAAAACTGTATTTGAGATTACTCTCTCTAATTTATATTACAGCTATATATGGTTGATATTATTCTCCCTAAATAAGTTAAGAAATGTGGGACATAAAGAGGCTAAATAGCTTGCCTAAGGACACAAAGCTAAGTAAGAGTTGAATATGATATACACATCCTAGGTACAAGGTTAAGACAACTGATCAAAAGACCCAAGGTTAAGTTCTTGTTCAAGATGATGAGTTGAGCATATGTTTTTCTACCCCCTTCCTCCACATCTAACTGTAAGGACAGTAATTAAGTATAAGAAGGAATAAATATAGTGAGGAGGACAGGGGATGTAGCTCAGTGGCAGAGCACTTGCCTAATATGCACAAGGTCTTGAGTTTCATCTCAAGCACCACAATAAATAAATAAATAAATAAAATTCTAGCTAATTGGGAGGCTGAGATTGGGAAGATCACAGTTCGAGGTCAGACCAAGCAAAATGTTAGCAAGACCCCATTTCAACCAGTAGCTGGGCACAGTGGCATGTGCTTGTCATCCCAAGCTATGGGGAGGCTGACATCTGAAAGATTGCTACTCCAGGTTATCTTGGGCAAAAAGAAAAGTTTGCAAGCCCCCATCTCGACGGAAAAAAGCTGAGCATGGTGGTACATGCCTGTCATCTCAGCAACAGCAGGAAACATAAATAGCAGGATCGCCACCTATGCCAGCCTAAGCAAAAAGCAAGACCATATCTCTAAAAATGACAAAAGCAAAAAAGAGCTGGAGGTGTGGCTCAAACCATAGTGCACCTGCCTAGCAAGTGCAAAACCCTAAGTCCAAACCCCAACAAGTATATATATATGAAAGTAATTGACCTTAGATTGAGAGAGTACTCCAGGATCATGCAGATGATAGACCAGAGTGGTGGCAGTTATGCTCAGGACATGCCCACAAGAAGCCAGGAGCAGATGTGGAAACTTCTAATCCAGAAATATTTAAAGTCCAATGTCAGCAGTTATCAAGAGTGGGAGTGGAAACTGAGACCTTCAGGATAACAAATTGAAGGACTTCCTTCTAAACAGTTACATGGACCTAGCACATCCCCTCTCTTGTGTACACTGATGGCATTTATCAGCAAGGTAAAAACCCAGAATGATTCTGTAGACACACTGAAAGCAACTCCTGAAGAAAAGAACTGAAGCTCCTAGGATAGTTGCTAGTTCCCCAGTGGTCTCCCAGAATAAAGGTCTAAGTGGAGCAGAGACTACCTACCAACTACCTTCTTGGGCATCCTAAAGTGAATGAAGCCTGACTGTTAAAGGTGGTATCTACTGAGGAGCTACTGCTGTATCACAAGAATCCATGACATCCAACTATATAAATTTAGTCTTTAATCATAAATTAACGAGCAACTAAGGATTACATTTCAGGAGAGGAGATAGTTAAAGAAGAACAGATAGGAATAAGCCAAACCCTAGACCTGAAAGAAATAGCAATAATTCAGGGAATAGAAGAGAATTTACAGATTTTTAATTAATATCCTCAAAGAGATTTAAGAAAATGAACATGCAATTATGAAAAAGAAATAATCTAAAAGCAAGAAATAGTTCATCTGTATTTTTTTTAAAGGTAGCCAAATGAAAACTAATTCAACAAAAAAGAAAAAATAAGAAAATCTCCCAGAAGGTGAAATAAATAGAAAAGGAGATGGAAAATGAGAGAAAAGTTAAGAAATAAGAGACCACTCCAAAAAGTCAAATGGCCAACTGTAGGAAGTCCTGAAAGAGAAAACAGAATTATAGAAAACACTTTAAGCAACCATAAAAGGGAGTTCCTACGTGAAAGTCTAAAAGGGTCTAAGTCTTAAGTAGTAAGACTGGTGAATAAAAAGAATCACATCTAAGCACATCATCATGCATATCCAGAACCCCAAGAAGAAGAAAAGATCTTAAAAGTTTCCATGAGGAAGGAAGAAAATATTACTGACAAAGGTATAATAAATCAGGTTGGCATCATAGTTTTCAGCAGGAACAGAAAATGTTGAAAACAGAGTAGCAATGTTTTTAAAATCCTACAGACAAAACAACTTTGACTGTATATTTCTGTATTTTGACAGTCAATCATGCATAAAGACAAAGACATTTTCAGACATGGAAAGACTTACAGATTTTCCCTTCCACACATCTTTTCTGAAAAAAGTATTTGAGAATATGCTTTATGGTAGAGAGGAAGAATTATAGAAGAAATAGGATCTATACACAGTTGTTGAAGGAATCCAAATAATCAATAATTTGAAAGGGTTTCCATGATAATTGTTTAGGAGATCTAAAGCAATTTGTACAAATTATGGGATTCCAAGAAGAATGTCACCAATAAAAATGTGAATTTTCTTTAAGAAATAGAATGATTTCTTTAAGAAGTTGGATGATCTTAGAAATAAATAAGTCACATGATTTTTTTTTTGTCTCTTTAACATGAAAAAAGGGAGGGGGGGAGCAATGAACAACTCCAAGAGGTAGGAGGGCATACTGAGAAACTCTTGATGCAGACATACACAAACTAACTGTAGCATGGCTTTAAGCAAGTGATCTAAAATTTTTTAAAAAGATCCACTGGAACTTGAAATTCAACACATTCTCTCATGGCATTAATTCAATTATTCACATTTCATTTCTTAGAGACAACTAATAACAAAACACAAACTTTTAGCAAAATAACAAAATATAAATATTACAATCTTTAATTATGTAAAAAATATTTGGGATAAGTAACAAGAGTAAAACGGGAAGAAAAGTAAAGAATAGAAGATATTATCTAAAATTTATTGATTCAAGACTCAAAGTAACCAGTGGAAAAAACTTAGTGAAAATAAAACTATGGAAAGACCAGGAGAAAGAAAAAACATAAAGAAACTAAATTCCACATTAGTCTTATTTGAGAAGCTAGTGATGATGATTTTATTTTATAATTATTAATACTCAACATCAGAAATAATCCTACCTATACATCTTTTCCTGTTAAGCAGAATTTACCTCCTTCAAATTCGTGTCTCAAATTTTTGTGGTCTCGCTCTGGCTGTTGCATTCTCACTTCTGGGCCTATGCTTCCTACCGACCTAAAGATTTAGAGCTCTCCACAAAAGACTGCCAAGTGTGTGTCAGGAAATGCCGAACAATAGGATCTGCCAGGCACCAGCTTGAAAGAGGTCAGGGACCTGCAGGTCGTCATCTCAGCCATGCTGGTGAAAAGAGGAAATGTTTTGTTAATGTTTATTTACTGCACCTCTCCTTTTATTCTTTTGCTATTGTGTCTGGAAAGTGTTTCAGTTTATAGGATTGCTCCTAGGAGCAAGAAAAACACTAAACAAATTTTTTACAGAATTCTGGATTTTCAACTTCTGCCTCCCTTACATTTCAAATATTCCAATATATCCATTTGCTTCCTAGAATGGAGCAACTAAAAATAGCTTATCCTTTGACTGAGATCTCCTGAGAGAAATTGGAAAACCCAAACTTCCAGAGCTAAGGGACAAGCATCCAAAAAAAAAAAGTACAATAAAAGCATCCAAATGAAGTCATTCACAATTCACATGTTACTAGAGGACTGGAAGCTTTTTGTTTATTAGCATAATAATAATAATAAAACTTTAAAAACAAATTATTTCTCATTTTAATTGTGCTTGCTCATTACCCACAAAAAAAGTTAATGAGATGGATTTTTGTCTGTCATCTTCACTATTCTATTCAAAGCACCTGTAGCCCTAGCCAGGTTCATGTTGCACACTCAAATAATTTTTTTAAAAAAGAATTGTACATTACAGAATTGTTCAATTCTTCACATATATAAGATTATTTATTTACCCTTTACAACAATAACAGGTTTTACAGATGAGGGAACTGAGCCAGAGTTGTATAAGGAGCCCAGTGTCAAACAGCAAGTGAAAGTGGAAACTCTTGGATTCAAACCTGGGTTTATAATCCCCAAGCCGCTCCTCCCAGAAATGATTCTATATTGCCTTCCTGAAACATGCAAGGCACTTGTAAGAGGCACTGCATACAGGAAGTCATAAAACATGGTCCTTGAATTCTGGGATGTATAGAACTGTTTGAGGAATAGCACATTTGCATAAAGAGACAAATAAGAAAAGGAAGCATAAGCACCCCTAGTTGAAAGTCATGAAAAGGAAGAAATTCCAAATAAGTGAGAATGAAATAGCTCAGTAGTTTCTCTTTCCAAGGCTTCAGTACTGTGAGTTCCGTGCCTTTGTGAAGAGCCTGCTATTCATTCTAAAATTTGCAGTAGGTAGAATCACTCACAAGATTAGAATGCTTCATGGATCCAGAATGCTTATAACCAAATTTTTTAATGACTAAAGCTAAAGTCGCTCAACATTTACAATTTTGAATTTTTATTCTTGAAATCTTGTAAAACGAATTACATGCATTTCAACCTTATCAAATACTGTTAACTTTTTTCCCAAGTTTGTGTTCAAGAACAAGCTACTTCTGAATTACAAAGACTTTTTTTAACATTGATTCATGACCCTATCCCCATATTGTCCCATTCACAAGGGCTGAGGAAGGCCTAGGAATACAAGATCAGGCTCTTCAAGAGATCCCGATGCTCAGCCAGGTTTGTGCTCAGTGAATAACGAACATAAGTGAGCCTTGATTTGACAGCTCAGTGATTTCTTTGTGGCTACTGTTAAACTACAAGTTCACTGCAACCATAGCTAGTACAAGTGATGGTTACCACTCCCCCGCCCTTAGTCATTCTGCAAAATTATTTATTAAGTCAGTGTCTGTAACAGCTTTCTCAAAAATCTGCCTACTCAGAAAAATCACAGTCTTCTTCTGTCTTTTCATGTGCCTTGGACACATCTCTAACATTCACAGCGTTGCCTCTCATGTCTGCGTGATTAATACAATGTACCCTCACTACAGCTCACATATGTGTTTATGGATAGGGAGTGATCAGTTTGCACTAAGGTGAGGTGCACTGTGAAACCTAAACATTCTTTTCCATCACATGGTCATTGAGTTTTTTTAAGCTCTCTTCTCACTTAACAGACACCTAAGCTTCCATAATATTAAAAACCACATCCTTAAACATATGTATATTAAAGCCTTAAGTAATGTCTATATAATATATAGACATTATATTTTTCAGTCATTTCTCCTAGAAAATGCATTTGTAATAAGTTCAAATTCCTAACAACTTCTAGTGGAATCAATAAAGTTAAAATGGCATAGAATATTTTTAAATAAATGTATTTTAGGGTATGAATATTCCTTTCCTGGGATAAGCCCTGCACTAGCCTAAAATTGCTTTTATATCCTGAAATAAAGTCTCAAAATACAAACACAATCAACTTATATTTATAAAGATTAAATCTCCAGGAACTTGATTCCTCAACTACCTTCTAGGGAAGACTAGTTCAGTTTTATCTGAATATAAAATTGCTCAGTGGAAAACAGAGCGTCATGAAAAAGTAAAACAATATTCCACAACTACTAGGGCTGGTGGAGTGGCTCAAGCAGTAAGAATGCCTGCCTAGCAAGCACAAGGCCCTGAGTTCAAACCCCAGTGTCACAAAAATAAATAAATAAATAAATAATAATGTTTCAAAATCATAGATTGCTAATCATTTTTCATCTGCTCATTCATCTCCATTTGTTTCCTCTCCCTTCTCTTTCCTCCCCACTCCCCTATCCTGCTGCTATACCCTTAGATATTCACACACACACACACACACACACACACACTTTGCTTTCAAAGTGCATCTTTTTCTTTTTTTTGGCAGTACTGGGGTTTGAACTCAGGGTTTTACTGTTGCTAGGCAAGTACTGTACTGCTTGAGCCATACCTGCATGTGTAACCTTTTTACTCTGGTTATTTTTGAAACAGGGTCTCACTTTTTGCCCAGGCTGGCCTGGACCACAATCCTATTTTTCATTTCCCACCATAGCTGGGATGACAGGCACACACCACCACACCCAGCTTTTTCCATGGAGAATGAGGTTTTGTGATTTTTTTCTTGCCCATGCTGACCCAGGCAAACCACAATCTTCTAAATTTCAGCCTCCCAAGTAGCTAGGATTACAGGCTTGGCCACCACATCTGGCTTCAAAGTGCATGTCTTAATAAGAAGTCTTGAATATAAAACATTTAGCCATATAAATAATACAATAATACTTAGCAACTGATTCTACCGATAACTTTATGAGGTATCTTTTAAGCTCTGATGACATATAAAATAAATGTAACTTAGTTAATGTTCCATTGATCCATCAAATTTCCTGATTTTCATTCATTTGGAGTTCTATACATATATGGTCTTATATCTTAAATTAAAAATAGAAATGTGATCTGACAAACTCATGTATATGTGCATATATATGTATACATACATGTAGATACATATATATATGCCTGCATGTGCACAAACATGAAGAATCCTTGAAATTAGGATACCTCAGAATAGCATGGTATGTGTTACATGTGTTCATCAACACACTAGTGGCTTTCAAACATTCCCCCGACTGGGGATATTTGGATATTTGTCTATTGACACATTTGGTTGCCACACTGGGGTGTTTGCTATAGGTAGCTAGTAGGTAGAGGCCAGAGGTTCTGCTAAACATCTAAAAATGAAGAAGCCTGCCCTCATAACAAAAGATTATCTGGCCCCAAGTGTCAATGGTGCCATGGTTGAAAAACACTGCCCTACACTGTTGTCTGAGTCATTAAATAATGGGAAAACTAAACTCTTCATTCTACCCAAGCAGTGGACTACATAAAAGAAAGGAAAAAATGTTCATCTCTTATTGGCCAAAACTAGTTGCATTGCTGCACAAGAAGTTTTTAGTTCCACCAAAAAAACCTTCAAGCACTTTAAAAAGAAGAGACACATTTACTTCCTCCTATTCTTAGTCTATCAGTGGTCTTTTATCCTAGGCATTTTCCCACAGTGTGAGTGAAATATTTGAGCAGATGGCACTGGAAAGATTTTTATAATCCTAACCTAACCTATTCTGAAAATAAAAGTTCCTATTGTTTCTAGCCCAACATTTTGTATATTTCACATTCATTAAAAGTACAATGTGGTTATATGTTTTATTATAGTTCATCTTTTTAAACAAAACTATACAAAGACAAATAGCAATATACAACAGTGAAGGAGGTCTGCATTTCATGTTTCCATATATGCATATTTTGTTGCATCTTGGATATGTGATAGATGAAAATAGAACTTTATAGTTGGAGAGACCTTGGAATTTATTTTCCCATTTCCTAATATATTTCATCAAATACAAGATGCTACTAATTGTGAGATGAACTGCTACATTGTGCACCACTAAAAAAAACATAAATGCCAAATAAAATTGGCCTACCCCCAATCATATGACACATTTCAGATTGATTCACCAAAATGCAAAAATCTTAGAATTGATAAGATATATAATTCTTCACTATCACACCTTTGGCTCTCTATGATAAAAGCCATGTGTCATATTATTCTATACAAGTTCTTGTATAATGATATAACAAGACATGTACACTGGGCAGAGCACATAAATGATGAGAAAACAAAGTTGAAGAACTAACCAAGATTTTAAGCAACTCTTAAAGTTTCTTTTAAGTTATGGCTATACTGGATACTTTGTTAATTAGACAAGGTTTAAAAAATTCTACACTATCTTGTTTTGTTTGCATTTTTAAATGGGGGAAAGCTACAAGTATTACAATGAATAAACATTAACAGGATCTCAATTAATTAGAGGCAGGAACTGTGTGTGTGTGTGTGTGTGTGTGTGTGTGTGTGTGTGTGTCTGAAAGAGAGAGAGAGATTGAGAAAGGGGGAGAGAGAGAGAGAAACTTCTTGCACAAAAAGATAACAGGACTTTTGCTTGAAAAAATTAATTTTCTGGTCTTGTGGTTAAATCACATATAAACCAATGCATGTTTTCCATAAACTCTACCTATAATGAAGGTACTTAAACTAGATGCACCCTGGAATTGCTTTAAAGCACTATACTATTCTTAGATATAGAAAATAAATTCAGTCATGTTTCCTATTCTGACTTTGGCATTGTAGGGAAGAAGAGGGGAAATCTGAAAGACTTTTAGTCAAGAGGATTAAACCTCTTCTTAACTGAGGAGTATTTCATGGATTAGCTCTCCACCTAAATATTTTTACAGATCAAGTTTTTTTTCCAATTGGAAGAAAACCTTGAATGAGCAAGTGCCCAGCCAACATGGAAATTTCACATAGAAATGAATTATTGCTAAAAGCTGAAAAGGAGATAAGACTGAAAGACCAGCAAAACAAGCCCCACCAATGCATATGACATTGCTGTGCTGGCAAAGAGCTTAATAACAATGTTGGCTGCAATCTCTCTGAAGCATAACCCTAGTACCAGTGAACTGCCTACTTGCACACAATAACCATCAGGCTGCCAAAGTTATCAAAATTCCAAAGTGTTATATTAGTAATTCACCATAAATGACCCTCAAAAACACCAAACCAAAACTGAAGAGGGAAAACAGGGTCCTAACGCAGTTGTACCAACCACCTGCAAAATGACAACATACTTCTTGGAATCTCAGCACATTGAAATATAATCATAAAATTCAATATTTGTTGAATTACATAGCACTCAAAAGACAGAAAAAGAATAGCCTGAAAACTTGGACAGTATATTACAAAACAGCTGTCTTTCTGAAAATAACATTTGACTTATCCAGCAGTTGAATGAGGGCACCAATTCCATCTCTAGAAAGTAGGAATATACTCTTGTATTTTTATTTAGCAGTCTTGGAAGTCCCACTTCTGTATTCTAGAAAGTGGCAAGACAATCCTGTGCCACTGTTGCACCATCATAAATAGCTGTTTTTTTGAAATTTTAAAGCTAACTATAGAGGAAATGGAAAACAGGTTTTTTTTCTTTTTGGTTCAACCAGAGTTTGAATTCAGGTCTTCATACTTGCAAAGCAGGCACTCTACTACTTGAGCCACATCTCCAGTCCCTTTTGCTGTGGTTATTTTGAAAATGGGGTCTTGTGAACTATTTGCCCAGCATGGTCTCAAATCAAGATCCTCCTGATAGGCATGAGCCATACTGGTGCCCAACTGAAAACATTGTTTGCTTTTTTTTTTTTCATTTCTATTATTTTATTTTTTTTTTTCATCTTTGTACCTTTATTTTTTTTTTCATTTTTCTTTTATTATTCATATGTGCATACAAGGCTTGGTTCATTTCTCCCCCCTGCCCCCACCCCCTCCCTTACCACCCACTCCGCCCCCTCCCTCTCCCCCCTCAATACCCAGCAGAGACTATTTTGCCCTTATTTCTAATTTTGTTGTAGAGAGAGTATAAGCAATAATAGGAAGGAACAAGGGGTTTTGCTGGTTGAGATAAGGATAGCTATACAGGGCATTGACTCACATTGATTTCCTGTGCGTGGGTGTTACCTTCTAGGTTAATTCTTTTTGATCTCACCTTTTCTCTAGTTCCTGGTCCCCTTTTCCTATTGGCCTCAGTTGCTTTAAGGTATCTGCTTTAGTTTCTCTGCGTTAAGGGCAACAAATGCTAGCTAGTTTTTTAGGTGTCTTACCTATCCTCACCCCTCCCTTGTGTGCTCTCGCTTTTATCATGTGCTCATAGTCCAATCCCCTTGTTGTGTTTGCCCTTGATCTAATGTCCACATATGAGGGAGAACATACGATTTTTGGTCTTTTGGGCCAGGCTAACCTCACTCAGAATGATGTTCTCCAATTCCATCCATCATTTCTATTATTTTAAAATACAGTTTTCTGTCCTCTTTTTCTGAAAGCTTGATTCTTCCATATTGGGCCCCTATGAGACTGCTCTTTATTTTCTCTTTATCCAATTACCCAATTTATCCTTTTACTCTGCCTTCTTGGAAGTCTTTCACTTGACTTTCTAACTCTTCTAGTTGAAAATTTCCTCATCACATTTTTAATTTCTATTGTCTCTGTCTCCTTCTGAAAACATTGTTTTTAAAAGCTCCAAAATGTAGAAATGTTGATTATCTTAGAGGAAATTACAGATTTTTACTTAAGTCCTTGACTTAGAAGTCTGTGAAATAATTCCACATTGAAGTTAAATATGCTTCCAGGGGTCTTCCAAAATCTGGAAACTTAGATCATATTTATTCTTATTTTGAAATGGAGTTCTCATTTCCATTACTTCATATGGTTAACTTAGTATACATTCACTGGGCTCTCAGTAACTCATCCGTGAATAAATGACCATTACCAAATTAAATACCAGGTCTGACATTCCTCTCCCATCGTCATCATTTCTATAGGGTACTAGAGTTATGTATATCAGCCCTGTTTCCAAAACTACCTATTGATCACTTGAGACTTAAGGACTCATAGAAGAGGGTTGTAAAGGTATGTAGAGATCACCAAGCCCATTTCTATGTTGTAACCATGCACCAGCTGATTTCTAGACCTCTAGAGACAGACTTGAGACAAAGTTCTACCTTAAGTTTAATACTCTTCTCACTATACAACATTCTTGATTGTATGATTGGCAGAAAAATAACTAGTGTATATCATTTATTTGGGCCAAATATACTAATTCTAGCCAATGCCATCTTATATTTTTAATAAGAAAGGTTGAAAAGAAAATTGGGGAATCAAAAGGTAAAATGCAGCATGTAGTAATGGAAAGACCACAACTAGATCTCAATTTGACTTGGGCTCCCTAATTTACTAGCTGTGTTACCTTGGGCTGGTTGCTCAACTTCTCTGAAGTTGTAACTAACTGAGAATTCTAGGAGTTAAATGCAGTGGTTTATATAAAGCATCTAGTATATAGTAGGTACTCAATAAATATTGGTTCCAAATAATCCTAAACTGTCACAAAAGAGCTGTGCCCCTGGTAGCAAATTCCTTTAGTTCTTTTGGTCTCTATTTCCTCAACTGCAAAAAGAAGATGAAACCAAATGAATTTCAGAGATGCTTTCAGTTCAGCAAAAAGCAAGTAATTCCCAAAGGAACTCACCTTCATTTAAATTCAACAAACACCAAAGCATCTGCCACCTATCCAAGGCACTGATCAGTTCTAACCACCACCGGACAGGTATTTCTGCACTCAGCAAAATGGGATCCAACTCTGTACTAGTTTACATTCTGCCAAGAAAAATTACTATCGAAACCAAAGAGCTCTAACTTTGAGGAAAACTCTACAAGGATATCAGAAATTTAATTTTGTAAGTAAAAATATTTTAGAGTATAACTTAAAGTATGACTCTCTCTTTTTTTGCCCAGATAGAAAATGAGAACTTAAATGTTTAAACTGCTGGTCTATAACAAAAGATTCATGAAACATTAAGTTAAGAGAAATTAGTGCCACTTTTGAAAGGAAAAAATTAACGATAAACTTCTCTATGTGTGTCTTATGTTAGGTTTTAAATTTTAAGATATTTGTGACATTCTAAAACAGAGAAGAATAAAATTTACGCAGTGATATTTATAGTGACAAATGGTGATATAGGAAGGTAGTCCACCATATTCTCCAAATTACTTTTAAATTTTGTGTTTTGAATTTACATTTTCTAAAAATATAATATATTTTTAAATGCTTGAATCTTATAAGCAAGATCTGAGGATTTATTATAATCTTAAATGAAAATTCTAACTACAAAGTTTTTCCTCTATTTCTCTTTCATAAATAAATCATTATCAATGGATTTTTTTCATTACAGATAAAACTTTCTAAAAATATCACTCTACATGTTCAAAATACCATTTAAAATCATGATTGGGTATCCTAACCATGGTTTCCAAAGTTTATTTCAGATTTACCCTGGCACAATACCTGTCCAGTCTTATTTACCTATACATTTAGAATACAAATCTTAGATGATAAAGCGTTAACAACAAAAACTGTTTCCTCTAATAACTATGTAGAGACATAAAAGGCCTATTTAAATAGCTCAAATGTGTGAAATAAACAATATAATCCTTCTTTTGAAATCAATAACTGTATTCTATGGGGGGTTTTGTCCTAAAAGATGATAGAGAATAAAGAATGTTGGGTTGGGTCTGGTATACATGCTTGTAACCCCAGCACTTGGGAGGCACAGAAAGAAGGATCATGAGTTCAAGGCCAGCCTGAGCTACATACTAGACCCTGTCTCAAAAAAAAAAGAAGAAAAGAATATGGTATGTTTCAATGTAGGTTGTGTACAGTGGTCCAGGGAGCCATGGAAATATGTCTCAGGTATATACTAAAGCATATTTCTAAGCCAGAGGTAGAAATGGCCTTTATCCCATTTCTGCTGTCACTACAAACTTGATAGATGATTTTTAGTATAGGCCACTTCACATTTCTAGTTCTGTTTCTTTATGAAACAACAGGTAGAAACACCTGATCCCTTTAACATTTCTTCTAGTTCCTAAAATGAACACTGACATCTTCAGTATGGTATTGGTAGGGCACAGGACACTGGGCAAGAGCATCTAGAAGTTCTGGTTCTGCTCTTCATGGAGCTCTGCAATACTGGCCAGCATCTGTGCAGAGCCAGACACTAAATGGTCTGGCTTCCTGCCTTGCCTGAAGACACCACTGATCGCTACATAAGCACTTAAAAAGCAACCTATTTTGTGAACACAGTCAGAGAACACATGCGGGACATGTGATTCCTCACCACCTCATACCCTTTGTGTGCAAAGCCTTTCATCTTGGCTGGCAGAAGGCACTGAGTCCCTTGACTTAGCTTATACTTTCTGATCCTTAAGAGAAACAGTTCTGAAAAATAAATGGATTTTCTCCCCAGTTCCACATATGACACTCATTTTTATTACACAGCAGCTACTCTCTGCACAGCACCTCAGGCCATCTTCATAAAACAAGGTTTAGCATAGTCGTGACAAGCATGAAGTGGGCTTAAAACTTGGCTCTATCATTTAACTGCTGTGCAATCAGCAGGGAAGAAGTTTAATGCCTCTGTACTTCAGATACCTTTTCCTTAAAATAGGGAAAAGAATAAAATCCAACTTGTAGGGCTGTTATGAGGATTAATCAAGATAGTGCATGCAATGGTACTGGCACAAAAACAGACATGAAGACCAGTGGAACAGAATAGAGGATCCAGATATGAAGCCACACAACTATGAGCAACTTATCTTTGACAAAGGAGCTAAAAATATACGATGGAGAAATAGCAGCCTCTTCAACAAAAACTGCTGGGAAAACTGGTTAGCAGTCTGCAAAAAACTGAAACTAGATCCATGTATATCACCCTATACCAAGATTAACTCAAAATGGATCAAGGATCTTAATATCAGACCCCAAACTCTTAAGTTGATACAAGAAAGAGTAGGAAATACTCTGCAGTTGGTAGGTATAGGTAAGAACTTTCTCAATGAAACCCCAGCAGCACAGCAACTAAGAGATAGCATAGATAAATGGGACCTCATAAAACTAAAAAGCTTCGTTCATCAAAAGAAATGGTCTCTAAACTAAAGAGAACACCCACAGAGTGGGAGAAAATATTTGCCAACTATACATCAGACAAAGGACTGATAACCAGAATATACAGGGAACTTAAAAAACTAAATTCTCCCAAAACTAATGAACCAATAAAGAAATGGGCACATGAACTAAACAGAAATTTCTCAAAAGAAGAAATTCAAATGGCCAGAAAACACATGAAAAAATGCTCACCATCTCTAGCAATAAAGGAAATGCAAATTAAAACCACGCTAAGATTCCACCTCACCCCTGTTAGAATAGCCATCATCAGCAACACCACCAACAACAGGTGTTGGCAAGGATGCGGGGGAAAAAGGAACCCTCTTACACTGTTGGTGGGAATGTAGACTAGTACAACCACTCTGGAAAAAAATTTGGAGGCTACTTAAAAAGCTGGACATCGATCTACCATTTGATCCAGCAATACCACTCTTGGGGATATACCCAAAAGACTGTTACTCCAGAGGCACCTGCACATCCATGTTTATTGCGGCACTATTCACAATAGCCAAGTTATGGAAACAGCCAAGATGCCCCAGCACTGACGAATGGATTAAGAAAATGTGGTATCTATACACAATGGAATTTTATGCAGCCATGAAGAAGAACGAAATGTTATCATTCGCTGGTAAATGGATGGAATTGGAGAACATCATTCTGAGTGAGGTTAGCCTGGCCCAAAAGACCAAAAATCGTATGTTCTCCCTCATATGTGGACATTAGATCAAGGGCAAACACAACAAGGGGATTGGACTATGAGCACATGATAAAAGCGAGAGCACACAAGGGAGGGGTGAGGATAGGTAAGACACCTAAAAAACTAGCTAGCATTTGTTGCCCTGAACGCAGAGAAACTAAAGCAGATACCTTAAAGCAACTGAGGCCAATAGGAAAAGGGGAACAGGTACTAGAGAAAAGGTTAGATCAAAAAGAATTAACCTAGAAGGTAACACCCACGCACAGGAAATCAATGTGAGTCAATGTCCTGTATAGCTATCCTTATCTCAACCAGCAAAAACCCTTGTTCCTTCCTATTATTGCTTATACTCTCTCTACAACAAAATTAGAAATAAGGGCAAAATAGTTTCTGCTGGGTATTGAGGGGGGGAGCAGGAGGGGGTGGAGTGGGTGGTAAGGGAGGGGGTGGGGGCAGGGGGGAGAAATGAACCAAGCCTTGTATGCACATATGAATAATAAAAGAAAAATGAAAAAAAAAAAAAGATAGTGCATGCAAGGCAATTAACACAAAGCCTGACATAGAGAAATGTTAACGAGGTAGGGTTGTAGACCCTGAGACCTGAGAGTCCCTGAACAGGCTTGTCTAAAGGCCAGAAACAGTTTGCTGCCAGCTGCTGGTCTTTCTTTTTCTGATCCAACAGTATTTCAAAGATTCAAAGCCAGGCTCTGCTCTTACTTATAGGATACTGTAGGAATCTGGAGGAAATGAGCTTCTCCTGAAAGTAGGAAACTTACTGTGTTTTAAGACATAATCTTTAAAAGACACCTACACACACACACACACACACACACACACACACACACGTCATGCAGAATCAAAAAAGGGAGGCTGTTTTCCACTTTATGCCTTCTCAGGTGTTGCCAGCATTAAAAGCTACAGAATTTTATTACTGTATTATTCCTTAGAGACTCTCTTGTTCAATTGTCTCATTTGATAGAGAAATAGTTGAGGACCAGAAAGGTTAAGTAACTTGCCTGAGGCCATTCAGCAGGAAATGGCAGTATGGAGATAAATAAGCCGTCTGACTTTCCTCACTTCCCACCCAGTTCTTAACAAGCTATCTCTCTTCAGGTCCGTACCCTGCCTTTGCTGTGCCAGAGCAAAGCACCAAAGCAAAATGACCCACATGCAAGGTTTTCTCACTTCTTCCAAGGTTCCCCCAAAGATAATGAAGCAACCTCAGTCTGGCCCGCGAAGACCTTCTTTCCAGACCCTCCCACCACAAGAATTGGGGAGGATACCAGTCAATTTGCAGCCCTCTCCCAAACCCTCCCTGAAGTTTTTACTCTTTTCTTTTCCTTCTGTCCATGGTGGTACTAGGGTTTGAACTTGGGGCCTAAGCACTCTACCACTTGGGCTACACCCCTAGCCTTGCATCCATTCCTAAACACTGCTTCTAAGAGTTCCTTACCACAAAAGTCAGGCACTTCTCAGGGCAGAAGTTACAACCTGCTAATTTGCAAGTTTTCAGCTTCCCTCAATTGCCTTAACTGTATCTCCAGAAAGGAAATACAGAACTGCTTGTTTCCTCCAAGCTTCCTGAGTGAATTCATTTAGAACTCATTGCTCCCTTCCCTGGTTAACTCTAGGTTCATTTATAAAGTGTGTGAGCTTGTGAAGGCCTGGAGGAAAAACCTCTAGGTATGGCTAACACAGGGACCAAGAGAAGGAAGGCACGAAGCAAGGGAAGAAGGGAGGAGCTGGGTAGAAGGAGCACACAGACCAAATTGCCAAGTTTGGATCCTGGAGACAGCTCTGCTGAGAGTGACTCACTGCTGAGTGGCCAGAACTGCCCAGGGGGATAGCACAGGTTTAATTATACATTCTGTAGCTGACTAACAGCAGACTGGTGCCCCAATCTACACCTGCAGGAAATGGGCAGAGGCTATCCCAAAGTGGCAGGCACAAGTAACTCTCTTCCTTAGCTCCCCTTCTCCTCTCATTTGACGCTCAGCACTGGGGCACTCCCCAAGCTCCCAACGTTCTGTGACCACCCCTAATGGGGAGCTCCCCTCCTTGTTATCCGGAGGGTTGAAGGAAGCATGGAGCATCTCCACCAAGTGTCCCCCCTTTCTCCCAACTTCCCTCCTCCTTTGCAAGGATATCATCATCCAAAGACGTTCTAGGAGTGCCTAAAGCTGGCAAATGCAGGGCGCTTTTAGCCCTAAGCACAAGCGCCCGCTTGGGGCATCCCTCAGCCCAGAGCTCTGCTCTGAGGGCGGGAGATGTAAGTGTCACAGGCAGCGAAGTGTTCTTTGCCACACACACCCGCAAAACCGGGAGAACGACGGTGTTGCTTTCGCCCTTTTCCCCCTCTTCCTACCTGAATTCCGGGACCAGGTTAGGCTGCAACCCGTAGAAGGCAGCGGAAAGAGTAACCAGCCACCCGGGCTTGTAACTCCCGTTCTCGCACTCCAGATAAGGCGGAGACCACTTGACATGGCTCTTGTCCCCTCCGAGCCCGTCTCTGCGCCTCCAGCTATGGCCCAAGCCCCGGAGCCCCTGATTGGAGCCACGGCGGTGTAAGTGGGGCCTCCACTTGCGCCTAAGGCCGTGGAACCACTCGGTCTCCATCGTGGCGTTGGCCAGGTGGTGTGCGGAAGAGGACAGGTCCTGGAGCAGGATGTGACTCTCCTCGCGCGTGGCCTGGAGGAAGAACTGCGGGGCGGGCGCGGACAGAGACTCGGTGCTGAAGGTGATGGCCGCACGGGAGATGCTAGGCTCGCCCTCCAGAAGGCTCCGCACCAGCGCCTGGTACCACTCCAGGTCATCCTGCAAGTTCTGCTCCCGAGACTTATTGCTCTGCAGCATCATGTTGAGGAAGTTGGTGGCATGTGTCAGCGTGTCCAGCGCCCCGTGCAGGGAGGGGTGGGAGCTGGCGAGGGCTAGCGACTTCCCCGGCAGGCCCGCCAACTCGTAGCGGCCGGAGCAGTTGGCTCGCTTCAGCTGGTGGGAGTCCCCGGTGTAGAGGTAAGAGGCCACGTCCACGGGCACCTCCTCGGCGAGTTTCTGCGCCAAGATGGTGCCGTCGGTGGAGCGGCTCCAGAGAGCCGAGGAGTCCGGGGCAGAGACTCGAACCGGCTGCTGGGCGTGTTGCTTCCCCCTCAGAGTCCTCTCTCGAGGGGACTCTGGCCGTCCCGGTGGGTCACGGCTGGCGCCAACAGCTCCCAGTCCCAGATGAGCGAGCAGGAGGCAAAAGAGTAAGGGGTAAGCCATGGCTCCCATCTGTCTCGCGGAGAGGAAAGGAGGAAACGAGAGGAGTCACTTTTAAATTTTTGGTCGTCAATGTATCTGCAGTTAAGAGTTTTTTGTTTGTTTAAGTAAGGGGCCTCCCCCCACCCCTTTCTCCAGATGGCACCCAGTCCCAAAAGGACTATTAAAATAAGAATGTTTGGAAATTGGCCCAGCTGGCTTAAGCTGCCGTCACCGGAAATCAAGTCACCTGTGGCAATGTTGGCTGCACCCGCTCCACAATGGGTCGGCTCGGGATTACGCACCTCGCAGCCGTGAGCGGAACGGGTTACATCCCCCGTCCGCTCGCCGCGGCTGCAGTGAGCCTGCTCGCGTCCTTTTGCTCAGCCTCTCGTTCCGCGCTCTCATTGAGGTGCGTTCAAGAGCTGCTGAAGCGGCTGCTGCTGCGGCTGTGGCTGCCACCGCGGCCGCCCGAGACGCCGCTCCATCATCTCACCCGTGGCAGGTCGCTCCCGCCTCCCGGCTTCTGGCTCCTCCTCGACCCCTGCGCCCCGAGCTCCGGCTCCGAGCGCGCACTCAGACCCACGCCCCAGCGCAGGAGCGAGTCCCAGGGAGCGGAGATTCCTTTCAAGACGCTTGTCTCTGCGGAGCTCTGAAGGCCAGGCAGCTGGTTAACTGAGCCTTTAGGTTTAGCCACAAACCACACTGCCGCCTCTCCCTGCTCTCGGAGGAAACCAGTTTAAAGAGGCAGCTTGGCCGCAACCAAACCCTTGTAGGGCGGCTTCAAGTCGTCTTGTTCCCTGTTTGGTCGGCGCCTCTGTCAATCAGCTGACGGCCATTTGTTGGGCTGGGGCGGGAGCTGTCCAGCGCTGAACCCGAGGAGGCGGAGGAGGAGGCGGTGGCGCGGCACGTGCCGCGCGGAGTCCTTTCGCCCACTCGCGTTCGCCGATGACTCGGAAACTCGGGGTGGGGTGGGCGGGAGTGAGAAGAGAAGCAGAGCTTTTTGGTGACCGAGAGCAAGGAAACTTGGACGTACTGAGCCGGAGGGTGTTGGCGTCTTGGATGCTTAGTTCAAACCAGCCTTTTCTTTTGCCTGGAAAAGCGGGAGAAAGGAGTTTTCATTCCTGACTGACAGTGGAGGGACGGACGTAGGATGGAGATGGGTCCTCCTGAGCATCTGCTCATTCTCTTAGGCAAATGATCAAATCCTCTTCCTTACTGTTCATTAAAGAAATGATCGAAACCTACTTACTGAGTAGGTCTGGTCTTTAGCTATGAGAGAGTAATGGAGACATCTACCGGCTGAATTTCAGGGGGAAGAAAAATGTCATCATTAAAGTATGTCTTCTTGGGGACCAGGACGGAGGGGAACCTTGAAAATGTGTGAGAATAAAGACATGCAAGGGAAAGAACATGTTCAAGGGGCACAGGTTGCAAACTGAAAGGATGAAAATGGGAAAGTGTGAGTCTACGTTGAGTAAGATGGGAAATCACTCTGACTGGGAGTTTCCTAGAACTGGATAAGAACTAAGACTTTTGGTTAGCTCTAGATAGGGATATCCCAACAGAATAAAGAGTTGAATAGATACCCAAGCCTCTAAACTATTGGGAAATCCCTTAATGCAACGTAGTTGCTTTCTTTGAAGCCTTTGGAGGAATTTAAGTGTTTCTGATACACTGAAAATAGATAAATGGTGTAGATATCTAGACTTTCCATATTTCAAATTCCCCAAGGCTGACACAGACAAAAAATTCTAATTCACTTCAATTCCCAACTAACAAGTGTCATTCGTGGCATTCTGAGATGGCAATGCCTAAATTTACTGTGCAATTTCATGCCCTTCTCTCCACTGAGGAAATTCCTGTGTTAGTCTGTTTTGTGTTTCTACAAAAACATACCTGCCACTTGAAAGACAGATTGATGGAGACACAGACGTAGACATAGATGTAGATAGATGTAGATGTAAGTAGCTTATTTAGCGCATAAGTTTGCAACTGGCAAATCCAAGCTCAGGCAACTCCATCATGCTGGCCTCTAGTGAAGGCCTCCAACTACATCAGAACATGGTGGATGACACATGTTTGGGAAGATGCGTAAGAGGAAAAGAGAAGTCACCTGGTAGGATAAGAAGTAAGAAACCCAAGAAGACCAAACTGGGTCTTTTATAACAAGCCACTCTTGTAGGAAACCTGACCCACTTTCAAGAGACAGCATTAGTCCATTCATGATTGTAGAGCCCCAGAAACTAATTACTTTCTACTAGGACCCACCTATTAAAGGTTCTGCCATCCCAGTCAATGAACCTTTGGGGAACAAACCATATACAAACCATAGCAGTACCCAAGTACTGGAATGTGAGCTACAAAGGAGCAAAATTCTTTCTCTACTTTGATCACTATAGTATCTTGAGCATCAAGAACACTACCTGACATAGAGTAGGTTCTCACTAAATATTTGCTAAATTAATTAATGAACCAGAAGGTCATTCATTACTGTACCTAACAGAACTCTACCTAATGTGCCAGTAATGAGGGCTTTTGAAATTAGACATGGCAACCAATTTTCTGAAATGCAGTACATGGTCTCTGAGTGAGTTTTTATAGCTATGCAAAGAATAGTTATTAGATTTGTATTTACTTACAAGTAGCTTTCATTTCATATCTGACTTTTTGCTTAAATTTTGCTCTGCAATGAATGCTCCTATGCTAAGTAAATGTCATTCCAGCTTCATGCTCTAGTACAACGTTGTGGCAACAATTACAGGAGTTTCTGGTTTTTTGGGTTTTTTTTAAAGACATATTTATTCAGCATCATGATCAGACTATTACATTTATCAATCAACAGCATGGGTGCAAAAAAAAAGTTTACATCAAACCATTTGTTGGAATGCTTTACACTTTCCACAGAACAGAAACTAAAATAACCTGTTATACAATTAGTCACAAATACAGTCCTAGAGATTTTTGCCCACACACATGAATATTGTCTGAAACATGTCTTCTTTGTAGCAGCTAGGCCCTGCCACCACTGTGCTTGGCTGAGTTCACAAATCTGTTGTAACCTCTAGCTTCCCTGTCACCTCTCTGGCTCTCTTCTCCTGCTAAGCTTTGTTTCCTGTCGATTAAAACTTTCTGCCACTGCCATAGCTACTACTGCTGCTGGAACCACCATAGCCACCTTGGTTTCGTGGATTAGCAAAGTATTGGCCTCCACCATCATAAGGGCCAGAGCTTCAGTCTCCAAAGTTTCTTCCCTTCATGGGTCCAAAAGTTGAAGATTGATTGTTGTAATTGCCAAAGTCATTGTAGCTTCCACCACCTCCAAAATTGCTTCCACTTCCATTGTTATAGCTGTCATAGCTGCCACTCCCGCCATAGCCACTGCCCTGATTTCCATAACCCTGTCCACCACTTCCATAGCCTCTGCTTCCTCCAGAGTAACCAGGGCCACCTCCTCCATAACCACCATCCTTACCAAATCCATTGCAGCCATCCCCACTGCCACCATATCCACCACCACCACCACGGCTACCACCAAAGCCACCTCGACCACTGAAGTTTCCTCCCCGACCAAAATTGTCATTGCCACCAACTCCACCTCCACGACCACCACCAAAGTTTCCAGAACCACTTCGACCTCTTTGGCTAGATGAAGCACTAGCCATCTCTTGTTTCGACAGGGCTTTCCTTACTTCGCAGCTGTGGCCATTCACAGTACGGTATTTCTGAATGACGATCGTATCCGCAGAGTCATGGTCATCAAAGGTGACAAAAGCAAAGCCCCTTTTCTTTCCACTGCCTCCGTCTGTCATGATTTCTATCACTTCGATTTTTCCATACTGTTCAAAATAATCTCTCAGGTGATGTTCTTCAGTGTCTTCTTTAATGCCACCAACAAAGATCTTTTTCACAGTTAAGTGGGCACCCGGTCTTTGAGAATGTTCTCTTGAGACAGCTCTTTTTGGTTCCACAGCTCTTCCATCCACCTTATGTAGCCTTGCATTCATAGCCGCATCCACCTCCTCCACAGTGGCATAAGTGACAAATCCAAAGTGCTTGGTGTTTGGATCTCTCATTAACACACAGTCAGTGAGCGTTCCCCATTGCTCACAATAGCTCCTCAGACTCTAATCGGTCGTTTCAAAGCTCAGCCCTCCGATGAAGAGCTTCCGCAGTTGCTCGGGCTGTTTAGGAGACTCCGACTTAGACATAACGGCAGTGGGAAGAGAGGCTTAAGCGATGCTTCCTCCGCCGGGTCCACGGACAGAAAGAGAGTTTCTGTTTTTTTAATTTATCAAAGTATACTCTATGATTTTTCCATTTTTTAACCTTCTAAAGACTAAAGTATAATTTCTTCATTACTTGACTTTTTAGAAGACATATAGCTTATCAAATTTTTTAATTTTTCTAGTATGTAACTTGAAAAGTAAGATATATTTTTATTAGTGGGTACTTCTATAAGTAATTAAATGACCCCACATAATCAAAAGACCAGTCCTGCATTGCTTTGAAAGAAGATATGTTACATTTAAAGTTTCTGTATCTGGACTTCAAAATTAGAAATTGAGATTGTACTGGAAAAGCACCTGAGCCACACTTCAGTCCTCCTACTGAAAAAAACTTTAAAAGGTAAATTTCAATAATGTAATTTATTTTTCCCATTGTGTCCAAATTATTATCATATCAATAAGCAAATAATGTAAAACTACTAATGATCGATTTTATATTCTTAAAAATCTATTCTATATTCTTACTAAATCTTCCAAGTCTGATATGTATTTTGTACTCACAGCACCTCGCACATCATGCTAGCCACCTTTCAAGAGTTCAATATTTGCCTGTGGCCAGAAACTACTATAAACCACAAGCTCTGGAAGACAGTGCATCGTAGTCCAGAATGATCTAGAAAATCTAGGTCCACTCAAGATAAGCTGCCCAGTTTCATATGCTCTAGAAGACTTGGTTGGTTTAATGTGTCTGGAGTCAAGGTAACTAAATAGCTAAACAACCCTATGTGTTACTGTCTATCAACAAAGGAGATAACCCCCAAAAAACTTTTTTTTTAACTTTTTGATGGTATTAAGGATTGAACTCAGGGCTGCACACTTGCTGGATAAACCCTCTACCACTTGAGCCACACCCTCCAATCCTTTTTGCTTGTAGTTCATTTTTCAGTTACACTCTTAGGGTCTCTCATTTTTGCCTAGCTAACCTGGAACTGTAATCCTTCTACCTCTGCCTACAGAGTAGCTACAGCTACGGACATTCACCACTATGCCCAGTTGTGTTTTGTTGTCAGTGTTTGAGAGAGGTTCTCACTAACTTTTGCCCAAGATGGCCTCTAACCATGATCCTCCTATCTCCACCTCTTGAGTAGCTGGGATTACATCCATGCACCACTATGCCTGCCCTCCCCAAAGGCTCTTATTCGGAACCAGGATTTAACATACACTCAAAGCAGACCACAAAATTCCACACTAACTCACGTGGCATGTATCATTCATTCAGCAAATGTTCATTGAGCATTGGGCCTGGTACTGAGTCAAAACAGGCACAACATCCGCCAACATGACCCTTCCATTCAGGTGGGTAAAGACAGGTGTAAAAGAGGCAAACAAATAAGCAAGATAATTACATATTGTGATAAGTACTATTAATAAATATATACTGTGCAGTGATAAAGAGCACAAGTCAGTGAGCTTGTTGTATAAAGAAACAAAAGGAAAGACTTTAGAGAAGATGACAATTGAACTGACACCTAAAGAATGAGAAGTAATTAACTAGAGAGTAGGTAATAGTTAATTAGCTAAGTATAAGAGAGGGAAAAACTTACCCTAGGTATAGAAAGTAGTATATGAGTGTTCTAATGTCTACAAATATTCTATCCTTAGCAGGAAAGAGGAATGGAAGAATATACTACAATAAGCTGGAGTTCAAAGGTAATAGGAAAAGTACAAATAATAGAGACAAAAGGAAAATCATTTTACAAGATAATCAAGATTAAAAAAAATGAGCCTGGCATGAATATCCTCCTCCCGCCCTCCAATTATGTGAACATAATTTGTAGATGTAGATAAATATCCCTGTGCATGCCTCAAAATTAAGAATTAAGTTGTCTAAATACACATTTATACTGAGCAGAAGCTTGACATAATTGAACAATGGATACAAGACCTGTAGGCTCTGTGTGAAAGGCCTGAAGCTTTTTTCATCACAACCTGAAAAGTCAATCTAATTGCTTTAGAAGATATTTGCACTGATGAAAAAGCAATGTGTAATGGAGTTTTGGTTATTAGTTGTTCATTGCATGATTGATTTATCACTATTATAAAAAGAAAGATGCGGTGTTGGCATATATTTAAGTAAAAGGAATTAAATGAGATCAAAAACTGCTGAGATCAGACTTGATGTGAGTAATGTGGGGGGAATTACCTTTTCAAAATGTTTAAAGGCTGCTTTAAATAATTTTTAAAAGCAAGAAGTAAGGCAGAGAGATACAGTGAAAGGAAGTAGATTGGTAATTGGGTGGCCTAACTCTAATTGTTTCTGCTATTATCTAATCATATGACTTTTGACAATTTCCTCAACCTTTCTGAGCCCTTTTGCTTCCTTTATAAAATAAGAGGGATGTGTCAGCTACACATCCAAATTACATACCAATCACACAAGAGTGGAACAACTGGAACACTTTCGGCTGAGTGGTAGATATGGTCTAGTTTATTTTCCAGGAACTCATTGTTCTTTTTATTTTGGTGTACTGTGGTTCAAACCCAGGGTCTTGAGCTTGCTGGGAAGGTACTCTACCACTTGAGCCCAGACCTTTATACTTTTGTCCTTTTCCAAATAAGGTCTCACTTTTATGCCAGGGCCATCCTGGCCTGTGATTCACCTATTCACGCTTTCACTTAGCTGGGATGACAGCTGCATGCCACCAAGCCCAGCTCTTACTGATTGAGATGGTGTCTCTCCAGCCTTTTGCCTAGACTGGCCTCGAACCTCTGTCCTCCCAATCTCCACCTCCCGAGTAGCTAGAATTACAGATATGAACCACTTCACTCTTGATACACCTAGATTTACAAGATAGATAGTATTTTTAAATAAAATAACTCTGAATCTCAGCAAACAAAATGGCACAAACTCAATAAAATTCTTGATAAAGTAAATAAAACTACAGAGACACCACACAATCTTTATTATAACACAAAGCCAGACATTTACTTCTGATTTCTGTTCTTACTGATGTTCTGGGTTTCCCTGAACATATGCTGTCTGCTGGGTCTCCTGTGCCCATTTGCAAAATGAAGATAATAGTCTTTGTTACTTAAGAGTAGTGGTTTTGAAATTTCAGCTTGCAGAAGTGTCACTAGAGAATTCTGATCTTCTGGCTCTGGATGGGACTTAAGAATCTGCATTTTTATATTTTGATGCAAACATTCATGGAACACATGCTGAAGAAGATTGTCTTGAAATATGGAAAATAACCCTAAGATATTAAGAGAAAGCATCTACTAAACACAAAGCCTTGCTATAAATTGTGACACCTAGGATGAGGAAAAAATAAAACCAGTAAAGGTGATGATGATGGTGGTGATAATTATTTAGCATTACTGACATTTGAACTCAAGACCTTGTACTTATTAGCCCTTTTGCCTTAGTTACTTTTCAAATAGGGTCTTATGTATGCCCATTTATACTTCCCTCATAGCTGAGATGACAGGCATGCAACACCATGCCCAGCTTCTATTGATTAAGGTGGGGTCTCACGAAATTTCCCCTGCCTCCCCAGGCTGACGTCAAACCATGATCCTCCTGATCTCTGCCTCCTTAGTAGCTAGGATTATAGGTGTGAGTCACCACACCTTGTTACTGTTTTTACTGTTGCAGAGCACTTACAGTGACCAAACATTGTCCTGAGGACTTTGCATACTTTAATTTGGCTAATCTTTACTACAACACTATGAATTTGATGCTGTTGCCATCTTACAGGCAGAAAACACCCCAAAAAATTCCTAAGTAATACATCCATCTGACCCCAAATGTCGTGCTCTTAATGGGTATTCCAGTGGTTCTCCAACGTTGGTAAGCTTCAGATTCACCTGAAGAGCTTTTATCAATGCGCACTGTACTCAGTGTACATCTGGAATAGGACCTGAGACTCTCCATTCCTAACAAATTCCCAGGCGATTCTGATTCTGCTAGTCCAGGGACCACACTCCCAGAACCACTTCTGTGTGCCATGCTTCTCACCTTTGATCTGTTACCTTTCTATGCTTAAACTTTCCCACGTGTTTCACATGGAAAGAGAAGGTCAACGTGAATGGATAAGAACATGCCTAAAATATTCTCGTTTGTCTATTTCCAACTGAAAAGACTTGCCCAAGATGCTTATGTTTTGGGCTTAGCAGTTTATTTTCACCTGCCTCCAGTTTACCCTTCAAATCTTACTCCCTGTAAGCATGACTCCTGACAACAGTCCAGATCTTCCCAGAGTGATCTCCTCTGCTTTTCACTGTAAAGGACATGACTTGAACTATTCTCACATTCCCACTGAACTGCTTAAAAAAATACTACTAAGCACAGTACCAGGTACATTATCACTAGAACATTGATCCAAACTATTAGGTCCTCTCACTTTCATCCCTTTATTCCCCCAAAATAGTTCTGTAAGCCTGAGGACACCTAAAGAACTTCCCAACCACCTAGGAAGGACAAACTAGGAAATGGTATTTATGAGAGAAAACCATGAATGTGCTAAGGAAAGCATCTACCTAAATGACTTCCCATGACCTGACCTGACAGGTAGCAGCACAGGGAAGGGCTAATACGGCACTGACTAAAAATCATGCCCAATTATGGAAAGGGCAGTCCCAGCCAAGACCGATATTGGTTGGCTCCCTTTCTCATCAGGAAATGAAAATGATCAAAAATATGAAACAAGATTTACTGAAAGAAAGGGACTTTGTTGATAGTAAGAGATGAGCAATGGATTATTGTTTTTTCTTTGCTCTATTTTATCTGCTCCACCTGCTGGAGTGAAACACCTCAAACCATCTTTATCCCGCTGTTGTTTATCCAATGTTGTTTTCATCAGGATATTACCTTGAGCATAATCATGATCAATTACTATGTGTGCAACCTAGGACCTGGATTTCCATCTTAACACAGGAGCTTTTACAAGTTGGTAATTGCAAGTGCCCAAGACCATGTCTACAAGGTGTATGTATGCCATAAACATACAAAAGACACCAACTAACAACAGTACCTCATTCATGAAGAGCAAAGACATGTGAAACCACATGGATGGACTGGGAAGAAATAAGCCAGGCACATGATCTCACATCGTGAATGATATTTGAAGATGATGCCTTTAGGAAGTGATTAGGATTAGATGGTAAATGGATAAACAAGATGTGGTGTAGACAAACAACGAAATACCACTTAGCAGTAAAAAATGGACAAACTGCTAACACATATTCTATCATGGATACAGCTTAAAAATATTGTGATAAGTGAAAGAAGGGAGACACAAGAAACCACATGTTATGTTTTTATGAAATAGCTGGAAAAGGCAAATTTATAGAGACAGAAGTAGATTACCGGTTGCCTAGAGCTGAAAATGAGTTCAAGAATCAACTATAAATGGACACAAGGGACATTACTTGGGGGGTAGGGAGTAAAAATGTTCCAAGATTGATTAACGGTGGTAGCTGCACCACTCAGTTACATCATGAAAAATTATTGGAATTACACATTTGAAGTGGATGTGTGCAAAATATGCCTCAGTAATATAAAAAATAAAAAACAGAAGTACCAACTCTAGGTAACTCCCCAACAGCTCACAGTTCAAACAATTCACTTAATTTTCCAGAATTATGCTTTGACTGTCTTAGAATGATCTTAGTTCCTATGAACTCATTTTGTATAAGATGATTATATTTGCTGAGTTGGTGCTGTGACCCTCCATGTGAATAATTAAAGAAGTGTGAGGTTACCTCCTCATCTATGATATTGATTAATTTATTTAACAAATAAATACCTATTGGGAGTTGACAATGTGCCAGACATTGTGCTAGAGTAAAGATGTTTAGATACTACCTTTGATGTTCTAAACAAAAGTGATATAGCAACAAACAAATCAAGTTTCTGCCATCATGATGCTTGCCTTCCATGGAGCGGTCCAGTAATAAACAAAATGTGATAAAATGTGATTTTAAAATGTGGTAAATGCTTTGAAGAAAAATAAAATAGGATAAGGAGCTGTGTAGAACTGAGTGTGGTAGTATACATCAGTAACCCCAACTACTGGGAAGGTAGAGATCAAGAGGCTTATGAGTCAAGGCTAATCTGGGTAAAAAATTCGTGAAACCTCCATCTCAAACAACAAGCTGGGTATGGTGGTTCATATCTGTGATCTTATTTATGCAGGAGGTATAGGTAGGAGGATCACAGTCCAGGCAGCCCTCGAGCAAATGTACAAGACCCTATCTGAAAAATAACTAAAGCAAAAAAAAAAAAATGACTAGGGGCACTGCTCAAGTGGCAGAAAGCTTCCCTAGCAAGTGCAAGCCCCTGAGTCCAAACCCCAGTGCCAAACAAAAACTTTTTAGAAGATATGTATAGGTTGGTGGTCAGGAAAGGCAGCTCGGATTAGATGGCATGGAGTGGAACAGGGAATGACCAGAAGAATTGTTATGAAAAGCCAGAGAAAAACTTTCCTGGCAGAAGATGCTGACCCAAAGGCCCTGAGAGAAGAAGGAGTTTGGCCTGTTCTCAGAACAGCCAAAGTGACTGTGAGTAGAGGCCAGGGAAGTCACAGGAGTGACAAAGTCATGGGGGCTGCTACACAAACTGAAGGAGGAAAATCAGAGTAGAATTAGAGGACTGTGCGGGAAGCTATTCAAATGGCCACAGTAAGAGATGAAGGACTGGAGGTGTGGGGAAAAGGAAAGTAGCATTATCATGGACAAGATGCATGCACATTGTTGAATTCAGGATTGTAATTTTCTTTTTGGAGGGTGGAGAGTGTGGAGACAGGGTTTCGCTATGTAGTTCATGCTGGCTTCAAACCCATGCACTTCCTGATTCAGCCCCTGGAGTGCTTGTATCATAGTCAGGTGCCATCACACCTGGCAATATTATAATTTTCAGAAGGTCATAGTCATTGCCCATCAATACCTCCTGTTATATTAAATACAACCCCTGTCCTTGCAAATGAATAATATTTGTATAGGAAATAATTTCTGCAACTCCATCTAGGAGTAGAATCCTATGTTTAAAGATTTTTGTATTTTAGAAAAACTGCCATTCCTACATATCAGTATCAACTGGTATTTCCATACCAATTGTAAAATGAGTAAAGACATAAAATAGAAATTTTAAAACATATGACCAGTAAACATGTGAAGGGATTGTTCTGCCTCATTGATGACTGGAAACACAAGTCAATGCACAAAGAGATTCAAGTTAAATCTCCATGACTGGCAGAAATTCTAACGTCTAGAATGCCAACTTACTGGCCTTGGATGTGAAGAGGATGGAGAGGATGTGAATTCACAAAGTGTCCTAGGAACTGCTTGAGGAAGAGCATAAAATTGGTATGAATGATTATTCTGGAAAATAATTTAGCACTGTGTCGTAATGCCAAGCATTCATCTCCTCTATGACTGAGCACTTCCATTCTTAATATCTACACAGAAGAAACTCTTACACACATGTTCCCTGTGATGTCTACATGAATGTTAACAACGTCATTGTTTAAATGATAGAAACAACCTAATTGCTCCTCAACAGGAGAACAGTTAAACAGGGGCATTCTCACACACTCAAAAACAAAAGCAAGGGAACTGTGTACATAGAATTTGCGGAGGTGGTTGAAGTCCTTCAGTGGAGTGAGGTAGGAGCACAGGATAGGGAAGCACAATGGAGCTACATGTAAATATCAGCAGTGCGCAGTTTTTGTATTACTTGTAGACTCACAGGTACTTATAATAAATAAATTAATTAATAAATAAGATCATTAATCAACCAATGGTGAATGTGTATTGAATCCAAGATTATGATTAATCAAAGGTCCAGAACAGAATAGAAAAGGAAGAGGAGGGAAGAAATTCTGATCAATTTGCATTTCTTCCATGGCCTTGGCCCCAAATGAATAATTGTCATGTGCTCTGTGACTCCTCCTCACCTTTTGCAATTCACTGGACCAACAAAGCTGACCAACCAATGATGTAAATATTCCAACAGGAGCCGACATGTTTTTCTCTTCCTGAGTAACACAGTCTTTCTCACTGATCTTGCCCTATTGCCTTGTGGAAGGTTTCAGTGCTGGGCAGGCCTTGGGGGAGGTATCTGAGATTAGGAAAGACCTTTCTTCTTTGTCTTCCTTCAACTGGATCTTTGTGTTCCTAACAGTTGGCAGTTGTGAATCTGTCAGGCTGAAGGTGAATTCCATTTTCTGGAAGTCAAGCCCTTCTCCTTACTCATCAGTCTCTAAATTTAGGTCGTCTATATCAGAAGCCCCTGTGTGTCCCCTCAAAGCTTGACTGGCTGACCTGCTTTCCAGATGGAGCCAACATCTTCCTCTGTGTGATCCACAGGAGGAACAGAAGGCAGAGGAAATGAGAAGCTGTGCCCCATGGGGGGTGGAGCTAAGCTCCTGGCATGGAGACCCTGAGATCACAGAGCCCTGCCCTGCTCTCAGAAAGCTGCTTGTGATCAGCACAGAGCGGCCTGGTCCCAGTTGAAATTTTACTAATTGTTTTTGAAGTTTTAGCAAGGATTTATTTTAATGCAACAGGATAAGTGGGGAGAAGTGGGAGGAAAGGGAGAAACATTTCCTGCTCCCCATGAAGGAAATGGGAATAAACACTCCTTTCCTGACTTTTTAAAACACAAATTAAGTAAGACTACAACTTTAATCCAACATATTTAATGATTATATATTTATGATGATGATGGCCATAATTATAGCATCTAAAAATAGGTATAAATAGTAAGCCATTCACATGTTTGACAAGAATAGCTATTTCAGAGATTACCCTCAAATAAAAGGTTAAGAGAAAAAGATAAAGTTTATGGGCTTCCTCTCTGTCAGAAGGGCACAGGCCACTAGTCTGGTCTCTTTTCCTAAAAAGGATGTAAGTATAAACTCAGGGAAGAAGGATGACCTTCCATACTGCCTACTTTAAGTCCTCTTAGAAGAAGAAAATAGATAGATACCCCAGAAGGGCTAATATCAGTTGATTTAGAAGTCAAAGGTGTCAGATCAGAACTCTTTCTGATAAGAAGTGTAAGTCTCATTGCAAGTCTCTCGTTTTAGTCCCTTGCAAGGCTGAGTGTGGTAGATCATGTCTATAATCCCAGCTACTTGGGGGACAGAGAGAGGAGGATAGTGGTCAGCCTGGGCAAAAAAATTTAGTAAGATCCTATGTCAAAGAACAAGCCAGGTATGCTGGGTCATAAATTTAATCCCAGCTATGTGATAGGAAGATCACAGTCTGCAGTCAGTCCTAGGCAAAAAGGCCCTATTTGAAAAATATTTTAAACAAAATTGGGTAGATATGTGACTTAAGTGATAGAGTGCTTGACTAGCAAGTACAAGGCCCTGAGTTCAAACACCAATACTGACAAAACAAAAGACTGTGGAAACAAGCATCTGTGTAGTGAGAGATGATGTAGAAGAAAGCTAAAAAAAAATTAGCCATACTTTCAATACCCCATGATAATAAAACTCATGCCACATATTTGCTTAAAACTAAGCTTTTTGTTACATGACTCATTTCAAGGGAATTAAAAACTGAAGTGGAAAATAGAATCCTTCTGAAACACAGGAAGAGGATTTCAGACTCCATTCAGCAATTCCTTCATCACCTGGAGGTCATGAAAAGAGTAGTTTTTAGGGAAAAAAAAAAAAAAAAAAAGCCCGGGAATAGGCACTGACATTGCCGAGTGACTTCTGAATTGTGAGGTCCTAAGAGCCACAGCAGAACTTCCTGCAGATGGATGATGGAGTTGTCTTACCTCCAGTTTATTGGTTCTGCATTATAATATGTATAGAGAGGAAGCTGGCTCCCACACACAAATCTACCCTTCCTAGGATGAAGGCAGATTTGAGACAAGGACCAGAAGAGCTCTGGGCTGCAGTGCCAAGAGGCAGGAGGGTTTTCAGATATTAAGAGTAAAGAAGTTCTGTATGTAAATGGAAAAATGAAACCTATTGAAACTATTCCAGGAATGGGGTCTGGAGAGATAAAGGAGGATGATGGAGGGGGTGAATTCAATGATAATATCTTATAAGAACTTTTATAAATGTCACAATGTATAACAATAAAAAAAGTTTACTTCATGATGAAAACAGAACAAAAGAGTGAAGAGGATAATTTTTTTTAAAAAATAAATAGTCCTTTCCAAATCTGTGTGGTATACCCACATGAATTCCTCTTTTGAACTCCTTCTTCTTATTTTAACTTGTCATTTGAGCAGGTGAAGTGAAGCTATAAGACCAGGATCCCCGTCTTGGTGAGAAAAACACCTCTTACTCCCTCCCAGCAGCATCCTCCCCAAACAAATCAACACAAACAACTTCCAAACAAAGGTCAGAGGAAGCCCAGTAGGGAGCTGGGAGGAGAGATAGCTGGGAGTAGTGGTTGGTCCACCATCCTAGAGCCTCTTTCTAGAACCTCTCACTTATCCCTTTTCCTGGTAATAAAATGGCTTGGCTACCCTCTGACTAAGCTTCTAAATCATGCAGACAAAAGAAGTCCAGGAACTCCTCATGGTCTGGCTTCTGAAGCACCAGAGGGAAACCACACATACAGTTCTAGAGTACAAAGACTATGTATGACTTGGGAGCTGTTTCACCTTCTATACACAGTTTGCAGATCCTGGTTCTGGCCACGTTCCTTATGACCAAGACTGACTAAACCCTCCTACTGCCTCACACAACTCTGAGACAGGCAACAGTGTGTCTGTGACTAAATAGGGTAAGCCAGCAGAGCACTGCTGCAGGTCTGAACTGGACAGATTTTGCATACCCAGCACTCTGCAGCTCAGAGGCACTTCAGGGAGAGCACAGGACCCACAGAGGACATATTCAGACACAGAAACAGGCAACTGTCACAAGTATCCATCCTGAATCCTGAGTTTGGCTCCTGCCCAACATAAGCAAAGCCACTTCTTGACATCTGACCACTAAGAAACAATTTTTTGGCAGTACTGGGGTTTGAACTCTTCACGCTTGCTGGGCAGGGGCACTCTACCACTTGAGCCACATCATCAGTGAAATGTGAGCACTAGCAAACAAGAGTCAAGCTGCTATATTTTGAAATTCTAAACTTTCCTTGATTTTTGTTTTTCAAGCATCACATGTCAGAATCACAGTTAACCACTCAGATATAAATGGAATGTGGCTTTTAAATATTCTAGAGATCAAATTAATTTTTACTTTAATGGCTCATCTCAATGAGCAAATTGGAGGTTCAGTCTTAACCATTCTGGAAAGAGCCTCCTCTTCTGGGGTCTCCCACAGTGATAAGGGTTGGGAGTGTAGCCATCGGAATCTGTCCACACTATTCCCTACTAAGATATCCACTGGTCTGATCCATATAGACTGAGGCCCAGTTGTCTCTGATGCTATATACAGTCTGATGCCATGCCACCATATATAATCTGAAGGTACCTGGCCACCTGCAGAGCTGAGTTACAATTCTACAATATAGGATTGGCATATTTAGCAAAACACAACCTGACCAATAAAAGGTTGGGATGATCCCTAGCAATAAAGGAAATGCAAATTAAAACCACACTAAGATTCCACCTCACCCCTGTTAGAATAGCCATCATTAGCAACACCACTGGTGAGGATGTGGGGAAAAAGGAACCCTCTTACACTGCTGGTGGGAATGTAAACTAGTACAACCACTCTGGAAAAAAATTTGGAGGCTACTTAAAAATGTAAACATTGATCTACCATTTGATCCAGCAATACCACTCTTGGGGATAAACCCAAAAGAATGTGACACAGGTTACTCTAGAGGCACCAGCACACCCATGTTTATTGCGGCACTATTCACAATAGCCAAGTTATGGAAACAGCCAAGATGCCCCAGCACTGATGAATGGATTAAGAAAATGTGGTATTTATACACAATGGAATTTTATGCAGCCATGAAGAAGAATGAAATATTATCATTCGCAGGTAAATGGATGGAATTGGAGAACATCATTTTGAGTGAGGTTAGCCTGACCCAAAAGACCAAAAATCATATGTTCTCCCTCATATGCAGACATTTGATCAAGGGCAAACACAACAAGGGGATTGGACTTTGATCACATGATAAAGCGAGAACACACAAGGGAGGGGTGAGGATAGGTAAGACATGCAAAACCTAGATAGCACTTGTTGCCCTCAACACAGAGAAACTAAAGCAGATACTTTAAAGCAACTGAGGCCAATAGAAGAAGGGGACCAGGAACTAGAAAAAAGGTGAGATCAAGAAGAATTAACCTAGAAGGTAACACACATGCACAGGAAATCAATGTGAGTCAACTCCCTGTATAGATATCCTTATCTCAACTAGCAAAAACCCTTGGTCCTTCCTATTATTGCTTATATTCTCTCTTCAACAAAATTAGAGATAAGGGCAGAACAGTCTTTTTTAATTTTTCTGCCAGGTAACGAGGGGTTAGGGTGGGTAAGGGAGGGGGCGGAGGGAAGAGGAGAGAAATG
Source organism: Castor canadensis (assembly GCF_047511655.1). Taxonomy (NCBI): domain Eukaryota; kingdom Metazoa; phylum Chordata; class Mammalia; order Rodentia; family Castoridae; genus Castor; species Castor canadensis. The sequence goes on from NC_133400.1 coordinate 72,575,842, forward strand.
ACCCAAACATTGTATGCACATATGAATTTAAAAAAAAAAGGTTGGGATGTGCAGTTAACTTTAATGTCAGTTAAATAAATAATTCTTTAGTGGGTCATACTTATGCTGAAAATTTATGGCTGGGGGTGTGACTCAAGTGGTAGAAGAAGCTCCTGCCTAGAAACAAGAGGCCCTGAGTTCATTATAATGAAATATATTTCATTATTTACACAAATTTCAAATTTAACTGGGCATCCTGTATTTTGTCTAACAACCCTACTAAGATCTCACCTGCAAATATTCTTCTCTGAGATTATACTCCCTCCCTGGGCTACTACCAATAAACGGGACCTGGGTCACTGTCCCACTGAAGTTCTGAACCTTGTCTAATACAGGCCAAGGGAACTTTTTCCTGGAGAGTTGTTGTTCCCATTGGGATTAGACTTTATGAAGCAAAACCAGAAAGGCTCTGCAGATGGTTCTGCTTCCTACCTGCCATGCACCTGCCCTGAGACAATGAGTCCGGGCTCTGAATTTGAAACGGAGGGCTAAAGGAAGTAAGGTCCCCAGCCTTGTCTGCACTTTCTTTTTTCCCTCTAGTTCTCTTGCTTTCTCTCTCGCCTCCCTCTTCTGTACTTCCTTTTTGTCAATTTCAAAAGAAAATGTTGGAAAAATGCATTTTTCTTCAAGTCAAAAGATCAGGCAGTTCTGAGACTAGGAAGCCAATTTTTAAAAATATGTATGAAGACATTTATATCCTCAGAAATCAGGGCACAAAAGGGCAGATATTTTCATATGCTTCACAAACCTTGTTTTCTATATTTACATTTCAATAGTATAGTTTTTTCCAATATAAATGTGTAATCCCATTGTATCTGAAAAAAGAAGCTACTAAGAAAAGTAATTGTTGTCTGATGGTTACCATATACTTGTTTTTAAAATATTTTATTTACTTTATATGTGCTTGGTTGACTAAATTACTTCAAAAACTCCATTCTAAAGAATGAATGCACAAAAATGTACATTTTACAATTGCTCAATGTCTCATTATTTGTGAAAAAGAGAATAGACCAAGTAGGCATCCTCCAACCAAATATTTGCTAAATGAATTATGATATAATTACCCAGTATGGTTATTAATCTGAATATTTTGGAACTATATCAGAGTTCCTAAAGTAAGAGAAAGAAATTAAAGAGCATCTGCCTGACAAGTGCAAAGCCTTGAGCTCAAAGCCCAGTACCATCAAAAGTTGGTGTGTTGGGGGGGAATGGCAGGGAATGTAACTCAGTGGGTAGAGCAAATGCTAAGCAAGGCCCTGGGTTTGATCCTCAGCACCACCAAAAGAAAAGAAAGAAAGAAGAAGAGGAGAAGAGAAGAGAGAAAAGAAGAGAAGAGAAAAAGAAATTAGTTGGTCATGGTGATAAACAACTGCAATCCCAGCACTTGGAAGGCTGAGGCACGATTTTGAGTTTGAGGACAGCCTGGGCTACATAGCAAAATGCAGCTTTGAAAATGGGAAAAAAGAATGAAAAAGAAACTATAAAACTGTCAGTATTCAATAAATGCCAACATAATTGTGCTTATATAAAATCCAAAATGACCTACAGATTATTTGAATTACTTATTTTCTGAATAAGGTCTTGTTTTTATGTCAGACTGGCCTATTCCAAGATCCTCCTAGTTACGCTTCCATAGCTGGGATGACAGGTGCACCACCATGCCCAGCTGTTTTGGGGGTGTTTTTGTGAGATGGGGATCTCACAAACTTTTGACCTGGGTTACCTTCAAACTGCAATCCTCCCGATCTCCACCTCACAAGTAGCTCAGCAGCCCAAAGAGTTTCTGACACAATAGAATATTCATGACTTTAGTAGAGAAAGATTTCTTAAGCAGGACACAAAAGCACTAATCATGAAGAAAAATATGTACAAATTCAACTACATCAAAATTGTTTATCAAAGGATACCATTAACAGTGAAAGGGCAATCCATAGAACAGAAGATATAAACAATATTTATTATCTACAGAGGACTTGCATCTAAATATATATACACAAAGACAATGAATAAGAAAGTAAACAACCCAACAGGAAAAAAGGCAAGAGACTTGCATGCACATTCTCCCCTGCCCCCCACCAAAATCAAAATGGCCATATGAAGAGGAATGCAACCATATTAGTATTCAGAGAAATAGAAATTAAAACCGCAATATGACACTCACTTCCAAACCACTGAAATGGCAAGACCAATTGTGGGCATGTAGAGCCAGGGGAATGCTCTGACACTGTCTGTGAAGCCTTGTCTGACACAGGCTGAAGGAATAGCTCAGTGGTAGACCACTTGCTTAACATGTGTGAGGCCCTGGGTTCAATCTACTGCACCAAAACAACAGCTACTACAGGAATTTGTCTGATATTTTCTAATAAAGTTGAGCATGTGCATTGCTACAGCTCGCACGTATCTGTCTCTCCATAATCCACATGTTGAATTCATGTGCTAGTATTAAGAGATGGAGTCTTTGGGGAGGAAATGAGGTCATAAGTGAAGAGCCCCCATGAATGAGATTTTTGCCCTTTTAAAAGAAGCCCCAGATAATCCACCATGTGAGATTATAATGAACAAATACCATGAACCAGGATTTGCTGGTGTCTTGATCTTGGACTTCCTGGATTTCATATATAAAGAGTAATCAAAAAGAAATTGAATCATACTGAGACAGAAGACCTAGAAATTAGGATGGCTTCAAGTAGGACAGCTTCAGAGGGTTAAAGTTTCAGATACAGAGTCTCAAACAATTAAAAAATAAATAAGGTGTAAGGATGTACCTCAGTGGTAGAAAGCCTGCCTAGCATGCATGAGGCTCTGGGTTCAATCCCCAGTACTATAGGAAGGAAGGAAAGAAGGAAGGAAGGAAGGAAGGGAGGGAGGGAGAGGGAGGGAGGAAAAGAAGGGAAAAATAATTGATACAAATAATTCATTCCTTTTCTGTAACTAGAGTATGAGATGGCATTTAAATTATGGTGCCCTGACTGAGGCCAATAGGAAAAGGGGAACAGGTAATAGAGAAAAGGTTAGATCAAAAAGAATTAACCTAGAAGGTAACACCCACGCACAGGAAATCGATGTGAGTCAATACCCTGTATAGCTATCCTTATCTCAACCAGCAAAAACCCTTGTCCCTTCCTGTTATTGCTTATACTCTCTCTACAACAAAATTAGAAATAAGGACAAAATAGTTTCTGCTGGGTATTGAGGGGGTGGGGGGAGAGGGAGGGAGCAGAGTGAGTGGTAAGGGAGGGGATGGGGGCAGGGGGGAGAAATGAACCAAGCCTTGTATGCACGTATGAATAATAAAAGAAAAAAAAATTATGGTGCCCTGCTCTGCTTGTATGTTTACTCTGGTATTTGGATCTCCTCTGTACAGGCATCCTTCCACTTAAGGTCCTCAACACGCTTAGTTTCTTCAGGATCCTTTCGGTTCTTTTCATTTTTATTTAATAGACTGAAACTCTCTATAAACCAAACTATTCTCTTTACTATCAAAGCATTCCAGGGTCCAAATTTTTAAATAGAACTACATTCCCCAAGACCCATCTTGCTCAGCTCAACTACTGAACAAGACCCATACACCAAAGGTTCCAGTTTCTTCCCTCTGCCTAACACCAAGAAATCTTTTCCTGGTTATTCACTACCTGATCATTCTCTAGTGCAGAATCACCCAAAGGATTTAAAGAAACAGATTGCCTCCTATAGTTTTAACTCAGTAAATCTGGGTGAGACCTGGGAATTTGCATTTCTAGCAAGTTCTCAGGAGAGGCTGACACTATGCATCCAGGGGCCACACTTGGAGAGCCACTGCTCTGCTCTGGTTCCTGAGTTGCTACCTCCTGTGCCTGACCCTTTGACCCCAAGTCTTTTATAGATATTATCTCTGCTGGTCTAGGGTGAAATTCAGAGAGGGGAATTGAAATGGGAGCACTCATGCAGCCTTCCACTAGAGATACGCCAAAGATAGAGGGAATTCAAGTCAAAATCACAACCATTTTTTTGAGTGACTAATGTTATAAAGCACTGGGAAAAGGGGTTTAGAAAGATAAGTTTCTGCCCTGAAGAAACTTATCATTTAATAAGAGGGAAGACCTGCACAAAGCTAACAACGTTATAAGGCCAAGTGTGTCATAATCAATGTAAAAGGAGGTATGGGACTGTAGCAGATATTGTTGCTGGACCCCAAGATTATTTCTGAGGCCAACCCAGAGGTGGAACTCAGAGTGTTCCAAATGAGGCTCAGCATGTCTAAAATCCCGACAGTGAGCACCTCTTTAAATTTTGCACCCCCAAGTTCCTCACCTGCCTCCCCATAGTCCCAACCCAGCTAGAGGTCACAATGGAGAGTTCCAGTATTCCCTAATGGATGCCAGCAATTCTCCCTCCTTGGGAGTCTGGTCGACTGACATGCCTGTCAGTACTGAAGTGCTGGGAAAATTGATGGCCTTGGCACAATTCTCAGCCATGCACACAGTTGGTAATGGAGTAAGTCACCACAGAATTATAATTCAAAAATGTACAAAGCAAGAAAAGCAGAGAGCCTAAGACCAAGATTTGAGGACTGCCACCAACTAAGGGCTAGGATTTAGAAAGAGAAGCTTACAAGTCGCTGAGAAACAGGTAAGTATAAAGAACCAGTACAGTGTTCCATGCCCAAGTGAAGAAAGACACAGGACTTACCTTTGAGAAGCTTCTAGGCTAGTAGGGGAAACAGAATCCACACTTGAAAAGATAAACATTATGGCACCAAGTACTAAGTATTAAGAATGGAATGTGGCAAGGAAAAACAGGCTAGGACTTGATTTAATTTGAGCTATATGCATCTCAGTTTTCTTATTTTAAAAATGATGACACTTATTGATTGCATAGGGTTTCAGAGAAAATTAAGACAGATAATTAAAGTTCTTAAAATTGCCACTTGTATTCTAATTTCTTTTGTGATGCTGTTGTCAGTGCTGCTGCTGTTGAAGTTTAGAAGAGAGATAGACTGTAGGGGGTTCTTATTTGATGGACAATGGGGAGTTGAAGTGATGACAGTGTAGACTAGGAACACTTTATGTTCTGGGACAGGACACTGAACAAGGAGCAAGTTCAATAACAAAGTGTGGGGTGAGTCAGGGAATCAGTTCACTTAGACTGTACACAGTTTGAGTTGGGAGACACTATGGGTAGACAGTAGCCAGACTGTAAATTTAAGGGTAAGAAGTTTAAGCTTTGCCTAAGAGTTAATCCATAAAACTCTGAAGTTTTATGACAAAAGATAACATAAGTGAACACAATCTGTTGGTAGGATTAATTCATAAATTGGGTGTTGGTAATAGGGAAAATGGCATTGGGCAGTGATTGCAGTATATCAAATATGAGCTGAAGGCTTAGATAAGATGGAAATGGAAAGGAAGGAAAATTCTCAAGTTATATTTAAGAGAGAACACAAAGGTGTATTAGATTTGGGTGGTTAGGTATGAATAAAAGTGGGGCAACCCTGTTCTTCATACCTGAATGTTAAGGATAGGTTTCTTGGAGAACAGTTATATTAGTTGTCTCAGGCTGCTCTAATATAATATCACAGACTGGGTGATTTAAAGAACAGAAATTTATTTTTGTTTGCTTAAAATAGCTATACAGGGAATTTCATTGTGACGTTTCCATGTATAACATATATATACATATATAATATATGTATATATTATATATATGTATATACAATATATGTATACATATATAATATATATATTATGACCCAAATTGGTTTATTCCCTCTATCTTTCTCCTTTCTTCCTTAGTTCCCTTCTTATGGTAATTTCAACGTGTTTAAAAATTCAATATTCTTTCTTGTATAGGAAGTACATCAACCATATTCACCTTCTTAACTTCTTTCTTTTACCCTTCCTCTCCCATTAGTGACTCCCCCCACCCTTAGCACGGCCAGTTTTTCATAATATTGCTTGTATTATTTGTATTGGTTCTATATCTCACACATGAAAGAAAACATGCAGCCTTTTGCTTTCTGAACCTGGTTAACTTCATTTATGATGATGCTCTCTAGTTCCATCCATTACCTGTAAACAACAAAATTTCATTCTTCTTTATGACTGAATAAAATTCCATTGTATATAAATACCACATTTTCTTAATGCATTCATCAATGGTGGGGCATCTTGACTGTTTACATAGCTTAGCTATTGTGAATAATGCTACAATAAACATGGGTGTACAAGTGTCTTTATTGAAACCTCGCTTACATTCCACTGGGTGTATCCCTAGGAGTGCTATTGCTTGATCATATGGCAGTTCTAGTTTTAGTTTTTGGAGGAGCCTCCATACTGTTTTCCATAGTGGTTATACTAATTTACATTCTCACCAACAGTGTATGAAGGTTCCCTTTTCCCGTACACTTTCCCCAAGATTTGTTGTTGTTTGTGAAAATATTCCAGGAATGGGGGAAGAGGGGATAAAGAAGAATGATGGAGGGTGTGAATTCAACTACGATATATTCTAAGAATTTTTGTAAATGTCACAATGTGCTCCCCCAGTTCAACAATAATATGATAATAAAAGTGTTTTTTTTTAAAAAAGGAGCAGAGATATATTTTCTCACAGTTCTAGAGGCTCAAGGTGCTATTGGTATTGATTTCTGGTAAGGCTTCTCTTCCTGGTTTGCAGACAGCTGCCTCCTCACTGTGTTCCCACATGATGCTTCTTTTGTGTGTGCACATGAGGGCTCCATCTCTGGTGTCTCTTTCTCTTCTTATAAGAACACCAGTCCTATCAGATCAATGCCCCAACTTTATAACATCTTTCAAGCTATAAGTTAGAAATTTTTAACCTAGTGTACCTATCTCCAAATACAGTCACATTGGAAATTAGGACTTCAACATATGAATTAAGAGAAGACACAATTCAGTCCATAGCATGTGATATGCTACCGTGATTCTGTGTTGTTATATTCTACCATGGGTCTGTGATGTTACATGCTACCACGAGTCCTAGGGAATATGAAGAGCTAATGGAGAAATGATACCTTTACACATTTTGACTTTGGACATGATGGTTGACTAATTTATAACTATCCAACAGAGCATTCTTCAGTGATGACAGTGTTCTATATCAGCATTGTCTGTGATAGTAGCTACTAATCACATGTGTCAACTGAGCATCTAAGTATAGCTAGTGAAGGCTGAGGTACACTACAATAGCAGAGCACTTGCCTAGCATGTGCAAGGCCCTGGGTTCAGTCTTTAACAACACACTCACACACACACACACACACACACACACACACACACAAATAGCTAGTGAGAGCAAGGGAGGGAATTTTAAATTTTATATACTTTCAATTAACATGAATTTACATTTCAACTGTATCAGACAGTGCAAGTTATAACTACAAGAACTAAGCAGAGTAAGGTGATTTTGTCACAGTAACTAAATAATGAGGCTCTTTCTAGGCCTTACAGTCTAGGCTATAGATCTTCTACTCCAAACCACCTTTTCTTACAAAAAGAAAAACTGAAGCTCTGAAAGGCTTTGAATCTTTCCCGGATTAATACAGCTGGTTAAAGAACCTTAATAAGGGCCTAAGTGTTTTGATGGCAGCAGTTATGTAATTAGGGATTTTTAGCAGGCAGCTGAAGAGGTGCCACTAGAGTTCAGAGAAGTTGTTTGTCAAGGACTGAGATAAATTCTTTGGAGTAACTCCATGGATGTGTTTGATGCTTATAGCCATGAAAATGGATATCATCCAGCAGGGTATGTATGGGACTCTGCCTCATACCTCTTATAAAAAAGGAAAATAAAAACAAATGAAAAAAGGAGCTGTATTTGCATCTGCCAGATGTATACCAACAGTTAAATACCCCTAGAATTGCCACCATCTCAACAGATTTAAAATTTATCCCAGAGAGGAGGCCATAAAGAGTTAGAACTCTTACTGGCTTCACATCTCATCACCAACATCCATTAGGTGGGGACCAGAACCAGGCATTTAGCCTCTCTGTGCTTCAGTTTCCTCCTTTGTAAAAGAGGGATAATGACAAGACCCATTTCGGAAAGCTGTTGAGAAGATGAAGTAAGCTAGTATGCAAAGTGCCAGCAAAGCCATAGTCCATAATACACCCTCTTTAAACTTTCTATAAAAACAACAGAACATATCTTGCTTCCAATCTTGTACCTGATCTGGGCTAATCACATTCATTTTATCTAGTCAATCTTCCAAGAACCCTGAGTCATTCTTTATTCCTTCTTTTTTGTCATTCCCACATCTAGTCATTCACAAAGAGTTACCAATTCTAGCACCACAGTGTCTGTCAAATACAGACACCTCTTGCTGTGTGTATCAGCCAGCTTTCCTTCAATATAACAAATAATTGAGAAAATCAACTTAATAAGAGAGGTTTATTTTGGCTCACATCTTTGGAAGTTTTACTCATGGCTCCATTGTTTTGGAACCTGGGTGACAAATTATGGTGGCAGTATGCAATGGAGCAAAACTTCTTACCTCATAGTCAGGGCATACAAGAGAGGAAGAGCCTGAGGTTTCACTATCTCTTTCAAGATCATGCCCAGTGACCTAAAGACCTCCAACTAGGCCCCACCTTTTATAGTTTCCACCACCTCCCAATGGCACCACTGTGGGGAACAAGGCTTCAGTTCAGCATCCAATTTATAGCTCTATGGCCTCCACTTCTGCTCTCACTCAGCTCCTCAGCACTTGCACTTGACATGGTCACATATTTGTTATAGCTACTCCTTCTCAGGGGCAATACAGCAGTCCCTCCTTTATCCATGGGGACCAACAGTGGATGCCTGAAACCGGTTAGCACCCAACCATTTGTATGCTTTTCCCCCTTATATAGAACCTTATAACAAAGCTTAATTCATGAACTAAACAAGTAGGGCATTAGTAATAATTACCAATAAAATAAAACAATCATAGCAATATACTTTAATTAAAGTATCTTATTATACTATACTCATCCCTCTTGTGATGATGTGAGATGATACAATTCCTAACTGATGAGATGTGATGAGATGAATAACATAGCATTGTGTCATAGCACTAGGCTACTATTGATCTTTTCCATTGATCCCCAGGAAGCAGTCTGAGTATTATGTTGAAATCACTCACCATCCCACTCTACCCCACAGGACATGAGTCATCCATGCTGTATACACTACCCACTGTAAGTCCACTAGCTGTGGAGGTTATCAGATTGACTATCATGGTTAACTCAGTGATTGCATTCAAGTAACCCTCAGAATGACACACAATTTTAAATTTATGAATTGTTTCTTTCCAGAATTTTCCATTTAATATTTTTGAATCACAGTTAACCATGAGTAACTGCAACTACAATGAACAGTAGGTCATTTTGCATCCTTCCCCTGGCAACGTCTTTTTGAAGATTAATTCAGTCAGTTACTCCTCAGCACAGCATTCAAGGCCCTTCACAACCTGCCCCCAACCTACCTCTCCATTTGGAGTCTGTGTTCATGTTTCTCTTTTCACTTTGAACCAAGAATATTTAAATATGAATTAATGGATAATTGCATTTGTCTTATGACTATGTGGGGACCTGGTAGATGGAAGCAGATTTTATATTTGGCTTCTGGGGAAAAATGAAAAATTCTCAATTAAATGGTGCAGACTCTTCAGTGGTTCCTCCTATAACTAGGACTACCTTACAGACTAATTTGCCCAGGAAAAGCCTGGTTTATATCTGTTAATTCTGTATAATGTTTAAGCGTTTCCCCAGTTCATTCTCAAAAGTGCCCTAGTTTGGGCAGAAAGTCATGTGGTTGAGTAGAACACCATCTGTCCCCATCCTATAAGTTATTGTGTAGGGACAAACGTGGCAGCAAGATGATCCTCTTCCTTTGTTCCTTCCTTCCTTCTTTTGTTCCTTCCTTCCTTCCTTCCTTTCTCCCCATTTTGTCAGGCAGTCTACTCTTCAAGCCATTTTTCACTGGACAGCATCTCCTATTTCCAAAAAGAATCACTTCAGTGCTGCTCAGTTCTTACTGAAACATCTCTTCCAAGGTATTGGCTCATATTTCCCTAGATACTTTATTAAAAATCACTTCATGGCCCTGTTCCCTGAACCTAGTTGATTAAACAAACTAATAGCTAAAAACTGGCTAGATGTGCCACCTTTCCAGAGAGGATTTATGAATTTTCAAAGGACCTTAAGAGCCTTGACCAAAAGAATGACTAATGGAAGAAATTTAGGAGAACTGTGTAGGTGTTGGCAGTGTTCATTAATGTGATGCATCAGAGGCCAGGGATGACGTGAGCCATTGCTCACACTTCTACCAACATGAGCAGAGTGAGGGTGAAAGAAATATGGGAAGCTGGAGGGTGGGAGGGAGCACATAAGTAATGGATGACCTTGGAGGCGAAGAGCAATGTGAAAATTAAAGAAAAGAATGATTCAGGGGAATTACAGCTGGGGACTCTCTGGGCATGCCTGAAAGTGAATACAAGAAGAAAATCACTGAGAGAAGAAGAGAATTCACAAGCTATTACAAAAAAATAGTAGAATTCCAGCCAAACCAAGGAGGCAGATCTGTCCTAGGAAGCATGGGTAGCAAAGGGCCTGACACTCTGGGGTCCCCAGTTCTGTTATCTCTGTTCAGGACTGAGGGACACTCCAGAACCAGTGTCAGGTTTTCAGATTCCTAGGCAATGGTGGACAGGAGAAATAGAGAGCCTGACACATGGCCACAGTGAATGGAATTAATGAATTCTGAGTACTGTTACCATTACTATGAATTTTTGTATTGGAAAGCCCTGATTCTGTAGGTTATGGTGGTATTGCTCCTCAAGCCTGTATTCCAGTAGGTATAAGTGTTATGATTAACTTTATGTGTAGACTTGACTGGGCCATAGAAGAAATGTTATTTCTAGGACTATCTGGGAAAGTGTTTCCAGATAAGATTAGCAAATACAGTGGACTGAGGATGTAATTCTCCCTAATGTGGGTAGGCAGCATCTAATCTGTTGAGGACCCCAATAGTACAAAAGGTGGAAGAAAGAAGAACTATCACCACCTTTTTTCTCCCCTGCCTCATCTTTCAAGCTGGGATATCTCAGCTCATCTTCTATTGGCCTCTGACTGGAATATCCACCATCAGTTTTCTTGGTTTTTTTCCTGGCTTTTTCACAGCTGGCATCCCTGAGTCTCCAGCTTGCAGATGGCAGCTCATGGGACTTCCACAATTATTTGAGCCAATTCCTCATAATAAATAAATCTTCCCCCATTGTTTCTGTTTCTCTGGAGAACCCTGCCTAATACAGTAAGATACAGAATGTAACAGTGGAATGAATACAGATGAAACAAGAGTGCTCTGAGAATGCAGAGGAGGGAGCAAAGTGCACCCAGGGTAGATGCTTCTGTGGGCATCAGATTGAAGACAAACTCCAATACTGCTGAAATAGAAAGACAGATCATGTTTACATTTTAATGATCTCAAATAGATACTTTTAACCATATTGGACAAAATCTCCACCAACCTGGTTAGCCACTCTAGCTCACTTGGAATGAGCTACTGCTGCAGGACAAGAAGGAGCCACAGCACATTTTGAGGGAATTTGCACAAAGTAAAGATGTCTCCATGCAACATCTGAACACAAACTGACCAGTGAACATAACCAACACACGTCCAACTAGCCAACCATTCATCACTCTTCTATAGAAAGTACTCTTCTTGTTTTTCTAAAAGCCTTGAACTGTGAATACTGTCTATCCTAAATCCTTGTTATTCTGCCATTTCACCTGATAGAAATGAGAAACTATTCTTCATCTTGCTTGGCAGTGATGATTATTTGCCAATATAATGTCACACCAAAGAAGACAATTATTGACCACCTCAATGTTCATCATGACTGAGTAATTTTATGAATGGGTTTAGAGAAGTATCACTTCCCTGACCCCAGTGGGAGTCTGTGTATACATTTTCTGTTCTGGCATAACAAGCATTAGCAATCAACAAAAGAATGTTTTAAGGAATACTGCTTACAGGCAGATAATCCCACCAAACCTTTCTCTGAATACTCTCCACTACCCTGTCACCTTCGCCCTGTAACTTACTCACATCCACCCCTCATTCTAAAAAATCCTACTTACTAGGCTTTCCTAGTAAGTATACTAGTATACTTAAATTCTTAGAGTGAAATAACAGAACAGCTATGTCAAATCATGGACAGAATGGAAAGCCAATCATAACATCTCAAATAACCATTATGGAAAATAAGTATTCTTTTAGATCCTTAACATTCCTGACTGATAGGCTGTTTTACTTCCTTAGAAAACAGATTTAGGACACTCTTCCATAGTTCTGAGGCTAAGTAGAGAGCCTGTAAATTGAGAATTCTTGGCTAAAGTCTCCATGAGCTAACTTCCCGTGCACACAGTGACTCATTCTTGCATGCAGTAATTCATTTAGCAAAACTGTGTTGAGGACCTGCTGGTGCTAAGTATTGTTTGGACACAGGGAATATAGCAGCGATCCAGGTGGACACAATTCTTTGTCTGTGGAAAAGGAACTGCACAAGAATAAGCAAGCCAATATACATGGAATGTGCAGACTTTGTAAGTGTTATAAAAGAAATTAGTGGGATGGAATAAAAAGAATAACCTGGGAAAGGTGGGAAGAATAGAAGAGAGAGCTGAAAAAAAGGCAGAATAGCCACATAAAGCCTCTGTAGGAATGTCATGTTTGAGCTGAAGCCTGAAAGATGAGCACAAACTAGCCAAGCAAAGCAGTGACCTAGATAGAAAAAATATGAAGACTCGGAAATGGACAAAGTTTAAGAGTTAAAAATACAGAAGAGAAGCTGGGCACACTGGCTAGTGCCTGTAATACCAGCTACTTGGGAAGCAGAGATAGGAAGATCATGGTTCAAGACAAGCCCAGACAAAAAAGTTAGCAAGACCCTATGGTGACAAATGAGCTGGGCAGAATGGTACACATCTTTAATCCTAGCTACTAGGGAGGTGGAGGTAGTAGAATCTTGATCTGAGGACAGCCTAGATAAAAATACAAGACCCTATCTGAAAAATAACTGAAGCAAAAAGGGTTGGAGGGCATGTCTCAAGTGGTGGAGCACGTGCCCAGCAAGTTCAAGGCCCTGAGTTTAAACTCAGTATATAAAGAATAAGGCCATTTACAAGGATCCTCTGGTGGGGCGGGGTAGTTGGAATGTGGAGATAAAGTTGGAAAGATATGTTAGTTCCAGTTTGTGTTTATTTTTATTTTTAAAGTTATTGGAACACCACATACAAAACTTAACTCAAAAGACCTAATCCCAGGATTAAACATAGAATAGATCCTGCAATTCCACTCTCAGGTACATACACCAAAGAATTGAAGCCAGGAACTGAAACAGGAACTTGTACATGAATGTTCTACCAGCATTATCCACAGGATCCAAAGAGTGGAATCAACCCAAATGTTTGTCAACAGATAATTTGATAAACAAAATGTGATATGTACATACAATGAAATATTACTCAGTCTTTAAGAAAAATGAAGATTTGATACCTGTGGCAACATGGATGAATCTGGACACATTACGCTAATGAAATGAGCCAATCTCAAGCGAACAATTAGCATATGATTCCACTTACGAAGAGTTAGAACAGTGGAATTCATGAAGACAGAAATTCTAGTGGGGGCTTCAGGAGCTGTAGGATGGGTGAAATTGGAAGTTGTTTAATTAGTACAGTTTTTAGTTTGGGAATTATTTTGCACAATGATATGAATGTACTTAGTGCCATTAGACACTTAAAACTGTAAATTGTTATATGTATTTCATTATAATAAAAAAATTGGAAGTTATTGAAGAATTATAAGCAGAAGATTCTTATACTCTGTCTTACTTTTTGTCTGTTTTTAGAAACCAGTCCACTTGTTGAATGAAAGACATTTTCACAGCTCCCAGGAACAAGTTAGAAGCAGAAAGACAAACTGGTTCACTTTTGACCCAAAGTTATTGGTTGAGAATTAATTTGTTTTTATCTGATTTTTATTCTAAATTGACAATATATCATTGGACACAGTCACAGGATACAAAGTGACTTATGAATACAATATGAAATAATCAAATCAAGATAATTAGCATATCTATCATCTCAAAATGCTTAATCTTTTTTTGTAATGAGAACATTTGAAATTTACTCTCAGCAATTTTGAAATATATAATACTGTATTATTAAGTATATTTTTCATGCTAAGCAGTAGATCTCAAAACAAAGTGAAATTTTGTTCACTCAAAACAACATCTCCCTGCTCTCCAGTCCCCAGCCTCTGTAACCTTCATTCTATGGCTGAGAATTCATTGGTAGGAGAGGTATGCCAAGAAAGATAAAGGTAGAATTATAAAACTAGGATTTTTGAAGAAAAGTAGAAAGGTAAAAATTAACTGACCACTTGAGTTTTATGATTCCAAATTCAAAGTGAACTTATTCAACAAATATTTCAGTACTTATTCTGGGCCAGACCCTACTCTAGTTACTGATTATTTAACAGAATAGACGTCTAACCACTTGACAGTGGCAGAGGGAATGTCCTTTCTTCCTAACTTAGAAGATGTGTTGATGGCAGTAACAAAAGGTGAATTTATTTGGATTCAACTCTTACTTTCTAAGCATTGATAGGATGCAAAAGATTTATTCAGCACTGTAGGACGACATTCAAGTCATGTAAGTACCACAGTACACTTGCACTCACAGCTACTATAAACTTAGGAAAACTTGTTATTTGGGAAGACCAACATACATGACTTTCAACACGAGGCCTTGAGCATCAGGTTAAGTTGAGCCAAAACGATCGCATAAAATCCATCTGTGGATGCCCTTTTAAGTCTTTCAACTTCATTTTTCATGATTTTTGTTTTCTGTTTAGAGTTGTTCTGTCCAGGATTGCACAGGTCCAGTGGAGGAGATAACCTCTGCAAAACCTACATCATGTGGCATGTGTTTAGTTGAAAGAAATAGAAGACCCAACTCCAACTGTACCAAGATACAAAGAAAATGCACATGTGTAAATAAAAAATGGAGCAAGAGATTGAAAACCAGGTGCTGTGTGGCCATAACCCCAGCAAAGTCCTGGCAATTTTCTCCATTCAACTTTCCTCTGTGTGTCAGCTTCTTCCTCAGGCTACACTCCTTTAAGACAAGATGGATAGATGGACACATCGGTCCCAGGCCTCCCATCTCCACATCATTCCATTTAGGAGGAGGGGAAACTGTGTTTCTCTAACCACCAAGTCTTTCACTCTAATTGACCCAACACAATTCTGATATATACCTGGAACCTATCTTGGAGATGAAGGCATTGTCTGTGCTGTCATAGGTTTAGAAATGAGAAGATAATAGCTAAGATTGTCACCATAGCAACACACATGGCATTAACTGATTGGTTTAAGTAACTGAATCCATATTCTCCCTTTGGGCTGAAGGTGGGAGAGTCAGTAACCATTCCCATTCAGGAATATTGTGTTAGGAAGCAGGAAGGAGGGAATTCTCCAGAAAAGAAAGCAACAATGTGCATCACAGGTAAGACTGTGAAACTGGAAAGATTCAGACTCATTCAGTAAAGGAAGGCAATAACAGGGTAAGTGATATCTAGGGAAATGAATGTGCCTGTAAAGCATTTTGTGAGAAAGACCTACTAAACAGTAAATGTTCACATACAAACTAACTCTGGAGATTGCCTGAGCTGGGGATGACTTTTCTGCTGTTACTCTGGCAGCAGCTTTCCTGGCCAAAATTGTTGTTATGAGACTAGCTGATCTATAGAAGCCTGGAGGGTTCTTTAGCTCCTCATTCATCTCTGTGACATTTATTATCTATTCCATAACATAGCCTCCCTTAATAATAATAGGGAAAAGGCTAAAGGAAGATCAGAAGCCATGGAACCAAGACATCGCCTTGCAGCCCCTTCACAACACAAATCTAACACATTTACAGAAAGGTCAATTCTTCACAGGTTTGATCTTTCTCATCACTCTTTTCTAGCTGCCTGCCTCTCTTCATGGAGATGTGAGGGAGAATGTAGTTTGGGAGTCATCCCCACTGTGTTCTAAGCCAGCCATGCTACAGCATCCACTGCCTTACCCAAGTCCTCTAATTTCTCAGGGTTTCAGTTTCTCCTGTATAAAATCATCTAATGTTGACCTCTCCCACTGTAAGATTCTAGATTTCTATGATCTGGGGTAAACTTCCCTGGTAGAAAAGTCTTGATCCTAGATCAAAATTAAGAAGACTCTCTGTCTTAGTTGGATGCATCAGGAAACAGACTCTTAGATGAAGGTTTGTGTGAGGAAGTTTGTGGGGAGTGCTCTTGGAACCAATGCTCATGAGGAAGGGAAGGAAATTAGTTTGAGAAAGGAGTTGAGCTGTGGTACAATCTAAATGACAGCCTTAGCTGTAATCACACAAGGAGCATTAGCATCAGGATGGGCCTTCAGAGAACAAACTGACGCAAGAGGACTAGATTTTTATCCCTGACCCCAGTACCAACAAGTCACTGGAGGCTACTCATCCCAGAGAAAAGTCCTGAGATTAAGGCATATAAATCTCATGCTTCATCTTTAGGTTCTCTTTAGCTGTTGGAAATGGCCTGGGGAGACCTCAGCAGTGAACTTTCAATAGTCAACCCTCTCAGAAACTGGAATTTGATTGCCTTAGTCCTGAAGGGTGATCTGGGGAATCAGAGTTACTGACCACAGTACCCATTGAATGTACTGTTCCCACATCCTCTGACTAAGGGGCCATATCTCTTCTTCTTCCATCTGATGATCCAAGGTATCCAACTTTCCTTCTATTGACATCCTGAAAATTAACCCTGGAGTCCTCACCAGACTCTCATCTGACAGGGGGACTCAGTTCTGCAAATAAAAGCCAGGCTCCTTGGCATTTCAGGAACCTGTGTCCTAGGTTTTAAAGAGCAATTTGACTTATCCTTCAGAAAAAGGAATTTGATGCACTGAATGTTACCTTTGAGAACAGGTCTACCTTTGTATATTCTTATGACAGTTGATAACACCTTAGAGATGTTATTACCATTTCTTTTATTTATACCTGAGAGAACTAGAGACAAGTAGACTTTTTCTAGAAGGGTCCTATGAAGAATTCTCTCCTTACCATTGCTGAGAATTAGAAAAAAAAGATTTTCTTTACAGACTGAGATAACTTAGCTAATTTTAGCATTTACTTTTCTTTTACATACTGTTTTGCTCTGACTTAACTATTTCAGAGTATGCTTCTCTTATTTTCTGTCCTTTGGTTTTGAACAAAAGGCACATCTTAAAAATATCTAATCAATAAGGAAGATGCAATTGCATTATGCATCATTTCCTTTAATAGAACCTATTTTAAACCTGGACTTCCTGGAACTAGATCTCCAGTGGTTTATCAGAAATAATTAGACATTTTGAATAAAATATACTTGCAGGTCCATGACTGCCTCTTTGGGTGTAAATTTATACAAAGCTATCCTAAGAATTCCCTTAAAGCTATCTCACTTGAAATGTCATCCTCATTGAAATAAAATCATTCTACTGTGGTTATTCAGGAGGAAGTATATAGAGATAGAATCCCAAAAATAGTCATTAGAATCAATCAGGACTTTAGGAGAATTCAACTTTCCAAATATAACCCATGTGTTAGAAGACATTTTCCTGGTTGAGAAAACTGCCTATTATTAATCAATTTGTAAAAAATTTATTGAGAAATCATTTTATGCTGAACACCATTGGCATAAAAAAAGTCCCACCCTCAAGAAATTTACAATCTCACTGGGGAGAAGAAACTAGCCCATGCAACAATTAAAGCCAATTAAATCTGAAACGCTGTAAATGTAGGGGTAGTTCAGGGAGGTGGGCTCAGTCACCACAGGCTGATGTAGTTATGAAAGCTTTCACAAGGGGTTAGGAGTGAAGCCTTTGAAAGCTCCACTTCAACTGCAAAAATATTTTCTGGGAGGGGCAGTGTTTTAAGTGTTCATTACTTTTTAATGCCTTATCTGTAAATTATTGATTAGGTTGCTAAACGCTGAGTTGTGCTTGAAAGGACTTGCCTATGGTGGGTCAGGTGAACTTGGAGAATGGGAGGACATTGAAAAGGTCTGAGAGCCACTGGCACCACTTGAGGGAGGGCAGGCCTGGGTGAGAGTCCCCAGAGTGCTGGCAAGGGGATGTTTCTGAGGAGACAGAAACTCACAGAGAAGGGAAGAAGAAGCAACAAAGAGGGGAAGTTTACCCCCAAAATAATTTTGTCCCTGCTCTAAAATTCAGGGCCAAGTTTGCTGACCTAGCCATTGGGTTCTAAGGAGATTGGGAGGGGACTGGCAAGGATTTGGGCCTTCTGGTTATTTTGAACCTCTGGTCCTGAGGCATAGTCACTAACTGCTGGGGAAATTTTATGGTCCTGCCCATTTTTGCCAATTCTCAGCCTTTAAAAGTGGGAGAGAGGATGTGGACACAGACTAACTCACTCAAGCCTTCAAAGGAGAAATCTATGAGAATACATAGTAGGCAATGAATAATGATAACTACAAATCTTGCAGGTACTCTGCCTGGTTCTGCTGTAAACATTTATATTGAGTGTCTTGTATGATCTTTAAAATCACACCCTGAAACTGGTGATGTTCCATTGAACAGAAGTGAAGGCGATGTTCCCAGAGGTTATAGGAACTGCCATAGGGAAGGATCAGACTGAGTTTCATATTCATGCATGTGATGATTAACTGGATGAATCGCTAAATTAAAGAGTGCTCCATGGGTCAAAAACTACCAAAAGTATCAAGCTTCACAAAGTGACTGAGGATTAACAAAACTCATGTGTGTTACCTCTTTTGAGTCTCACCACAATTCAGTGAGGAAGACATTATACTTTCTTCTTCCACAGATAAGAAAATGAATACCCAGAGAGACTATGTGACTCACCCATGGTCTCTCAAATGATAAGAATAGATTGGAACAAGATTTATATGCAAGTGTTGGAACATCAAAGCCACCTTTGTTCCCACCAGAGGCCCTGAGCCCAGGAAGAGGAAAGCAGTCTGAGTAAGGGTTGAGGGGATCGGATGAGCTCGCATGGGTGAACACAGTCACAACTTACAGAGTTTACCAGAAGTCCTGTGATTACAACTCTTGGTATTCCTTGTTATCCCTTGTATACAAAATTTACCTTTTTCCAAAGGAGATTTTTTTAAAACACTGGTGGACAGCAGAGAAGGTGAGCACAGGCAAAGACAGCATCCTTCCTTGTGCCAAGTCTTGAATTGGTAGAAAAGACACTAACAGAATCCTTAAGGACGGACAAAAAAGAAGATAGGAAGCATGGGGGAACAAGAACAACCTGGAAGGTGGCATTGGGACTTAGCTGATAAAAGACCTGCCTGGCTGGATCCTGCCACTATGCATGTTACCATTGCAATGAGGTCACTGGGAATAGAGCCTCTTCAACCAAACTCCCTGCCCAGTCTCCAGCTGCTATCCCACAAAGCCGACTCTTCTCTTACAAGGATCATGTGGAAGCCATTATGATAATGAAGTTCCTTGCTGACTTTGCCTCTGGGAACACCAAGCAGATCCCTTGAGCCGGACCTTCTTCCAGTGGAAGAACCAGAGGAGTTGCTGCCTTGGCAACACCATTCCCCTGCCCATTTATACCATCGTTAGCTGGGGGAGATCCCGGAGGAAGTGGCTCCCCACCTACTTCACCAAAGCAGGGAGATTGCCAAGGACACACAGATGGAGAGAAACCTTAGGGAATGTTCCCTGTAGCTTGAAATGGCTGCTGGAGTTGCCATGGCAACCAGATTCTTTACCCACCAAACCATGAAGGAGGGGGAGCTGAAGGGCTGCCAGGGCTCCACTCTGTGCCAGAGCAGCTCAGGGCTTCCACTCCAGCAGGCTCTGTGAGGGAGGGTCTGCCTTAGGATTAGGAAAATCCCTGAGAGTTCATTCCTGAGGTATTTGGAAGGACTGACTAATCTTCCATCAAAGGACGGTGAAAAGGAATGTCTGAAGAAGACATAGAGGTGACTGCTTTCAATCTCAACAGTGACTTTGTCATTGGGAGGCATTCGAATTGCAGTGTCAAAAATTTCCTTACTTTCTCTCTGTTCCTCAGTTCCCTTGAGAAAATCCCTTAACTAACAACAATGTGTCTAATACTAAAAATAGATGGATTTTGCTAACTAGAGGCAAAAGAAGAAGAAATGGGAGCTAAAAATAGCTGTAAAACACCCCATCCTTCAAATAAGTTCAAATTCTAATATCCAAGTTATATATGTGTGCATGAGTTATATTATTAAAATCTAAACTAAAAAAATGAATGGAAAATGAGTAAAAATAAAATGGTTCAAGGAACCAAAGCAGGAGTTTGAGTGTCCCAGTGCTGTTGACACCAAGAAACACAGCCTTTGGAATGGGCATCCTCTGGGCTCGCATGCTTGTGTGTTACATTTCATGAGTCAAATCCAGAGTCTAATATGAGTGGAGGATGGAAAAGCACTGATATAGCCTTATGGTCTTTTAATTGCATTTTCTCTAATTGGATCGTTTTCATTCTCATCTGGGTTCAGAGAAACATCACTTGACACACAATGGGAGTAAATAGTAAATTAAACCAGCTAACAGGGCCCATAGTGAAATTTGCATTAATGAGAAGAAGGAATTGAATTTATTTTACCATAACTTTATCTCAAGATGACAGAGATATGGTACAGTGACCTTAGTATAAGATGCTGGCTTAAGACAACCCTCCTAACTCCTGGGGGTTACGATTATAGCTACCGTTTATCCGGTTCTGATTATACACCAGACACTGGTAGAGGCTTATGTAAAAAATCCTTTCTTTTCATCATCACGACACACAGGGAAACAGGTATCATTATCCCCATATTGCTGTTAATAGTGCTGAGGCCAAGAAAGATAAGTAGTATTTGCTCGTGGTTGCTTGGAACCTAAGTGTAAAATGCTTGGCTCAAACCCAATGCTGGCGCAGAGCCAGGGCTCCTTGCTACTGTGTTCTAAGCTTTCCAGGGGGTTATGTGTGTAGATGCTGCCTGCCTCATGTGTGGCATCTGAATTCATTGAAATACAAATGAAATTGAGGGAACTGTTATTAATTCCCTTCCATTGTTTTTTATTTATTCCCAAATCCTCCAGCGAGACCACTGTTTGCTATGCCAGCCTTAGGCTCTTCCCTATCTGCCCTCTGCCACTATGTGCTTTGATTAGTTTTGAAATGCCACAATCATTCTACAATATACAGTTCATTCCGTACATATAGAGAGCCTAGCCCTAAATATACAAAGCTAATATTATTTCAGCTACTATGATAATATGAAACATGATGGGGGAAAAAGATAAGAATTTTTTAGCAGCCTTACAAATCCACTGGGGAAATGAATATAGTGGTCTATTCAAGTATCTATGCAAAAGTGTTCACTCTCCTAATTATAATATATGCAAGTTAAAATCAGGCGCCATCTCTTACTTCATCCACTTGAGGAGGTGTGTTTACATGCATGCAAACACATAAATACACATGCACACAATAGTACTAATGGAGTTGCTAAGGACTAGGTCGTCATCCACTGAGGGTGAGGTTTTAAGTTGCAATTGCCTTCTCAAAGGCAACTGGACGGGATAGATATACATATATACATGCACACATATACAGTGGATTATATATAAAATCTTCTGAATCTATGTATACTATGCATACAATGTTATATTATGTGTGTGAGTATATATATATATATATATATATACACTCAGAAGTATTCCTGCCACTTGCATCATCGATTATCCTTCTAGAAATTTACCCTAAGAAATGAAACTGAGATACAAAAGTAACCTAAAAGCTGTTTATCCTTACTTGATAATGGTAAGAACTATTAAAACAACTGCAACATTAAATGGTGAGAGACCAGTTAAGTTAATCTCGTGTAATCTCATTATAGTCACATCTGGATCTTGTGCAGCTATTTAAAGCTATGGTTTTGAGAGCTATTTAAAAACATTAGGAAATGGATGCTCTGTATGCTGAGTGAAAATAAACATGCTACGACACTGTATGCAGAGCATGCTTCTGTTCTTGTAAGACAAACCACATACATCTATGTACATATGTGTGTACATATATATGTGTGTGTGTAACTAAAACTGTCAAATAGTTACATTTTTCTATTCAGAAAATAGGACATATAAGGAAAGACACCAAAATTTGAGAGTACTGTTATTTTGGGGGCTTTACTTTTACATTTAAGTTTTATTTTATGTTTTTCCTGGATTTTTATAGTCATAATTATCACTTCTTTTTTTAAATGTTTTTATTATCATAGTATTGTTATACTGGGGGTGTATTGTGACATTTGCAAAACTCAATTACCATTTCTATAACTAGAAAAAAAAACACTAGTTTTTAAAAACACAAGTCAAAATAGTAAATGAGTTCGGCTCCAATTCACTGCCAGAATTCTACCTCACCTCATAAATTAGGCCTGCTGAGGCTTGGGAGAACAACCCAGGTGCGAGCTTCACTGTTGTCCTGTGAAATACAGTAACTCTTTCCCCTGGGCTCATGACAAAGATCTCTGCCTTCAGAATCTGTGAAAGATTGGAGACTTGTATAGAAACATTAAGACCTACTATGAGCTGTCCTGAATAAGGCCCATGAGCCCTTCAAAGGAGAAGGAATGCTGTGTCATAGACTGAAGTAGCTATTTCTAGCACTTTCCTTTGTGCAAGCACAGCATGACTAGATTAGTGGCAAAAGAGTCTTAAGGAGAGGCCCTAATAAGGATCTGGTCATGTGAGAGAGTCAGAGGAAGAAAGCTCAAGGTAGCTGTGTGAGAGAGACATTGCAGACACCAGGCCCAACTGATAGAAAACTAGGCATCGAGACGTCAACTGCACTCCCCGCCGTCATGGGGAGGAATTCATACCCTGTGAATACTGCTTTCTGTCCCTGATCGTCTCAAATACTTGAAAATGTTATCAATCAGTCTTTCAGAAAAGCACCAACCAATGAGCTACATTTCCTGTTCCTTCATTTGTCTACGTTAGCATTGTCAATGCAAACCGTACAGAAATAGAAGCCAGCAAGATTTCTTAAAACCTTTTCTGGTGAGTGGCCCTCCCCTCTTTCTCTTTCCCATTATTCTCTGTGTCTCTCAGAAGAAAAAATAAAAGAATTTATCAAAATCCTCTTCCAATTAACTATACTTCGGTTAGGCTTTTTTTCTTATTTTTTAAAAAGCTACCTTTCCCAACTGAAGCTATTTCCTTAACAAACTAAAAATAGCTGTTTTGTCAATATTAGTAGGAACTGAGATGAAAATAAGACTCAATCCATTTTGATGATCTATTCACAGACATAAAGAAACATTCAAAGAGATTCATCATTGTCATGAGATCAGAAAAGTAATCATTTTCAACGACAATATTTATTAAATGCTTCCATGCATTTAATCATCCGTCAGCATTCATATGGACCAGATTCAATTTAGTCAGTTGGAGAATTTGTGAAGCTCCACAGGCAAAGCCCAAAAGATAGAGAGATGGAATGCAGTAACAAAGGCAAACTTTCTCAGCCTGCCCAGGGAAAGTCCATAAGTGAAGACAGTGGAAAATTCCTTGTCCTGAAATCCCAGAGCAAGTGCGCAACAAAGAAAGGTTACATAAGTATGGCAAAGAAAGAATTTCAGGACCCATGCCCCCAATCTAAAAATGTGCCTTGGCTAAATAGCAGAACATGTGCCTTATGTGGTAGGATAAATTATTTCTAGATACTGACAGAGCTTTTAAATGTGTATGTGAATTTCTATCAGCCCTCTCACTCTAGGCAGGCTGCTGACCATCTCAGCTGACTTAAGCTTAGGTGTGTGCAGAAAGGAGACGCCAGTAAGCCTAGGTCTGTGTCTGTGGTAAGAAAAACATCACACAGAGAGAGTCTGGAGGAGTTTTATAAAGCAACACATTGACAGGTACCAAAATAATACAAAGGACAAATTTCATTTAAGATACAGAAAACTTTACCTATAACTTCCAGATCCTCCCAAACTCATGTTATTTCAAAAAATATTCTTCACATATTCCTACAGAACAAATCTGGAAATGTTTGTAATTAAAATTTGGTATTGAGAGAATGATGGAGGGGGTGACTTCAACTATGATACATTGTAAGAACTTTTGTAAATATCACAATGTACCACCCTCAGCACAACAATAGTTTAAAAAATTAATTTAAAATAAAATTTTTTTAAAAATTGGGGATTGAGAAGATGACGGGATGCTGAGTAAAGAACGATTCAGGGATCTGTGGGGTTGATCAGGTATGACCACATGGAAGAAGTGATCTGGGGGATCTTATTTTCAGTGTGTTGGGACATATGGCAGGAGATGAAAGGTTATATGACTATCTATAGCAGACATGGACTGACATCACTGTGCACAGCGGTGAGTCCTCTTTATCCACAAACATGCACAGGATCAATTCTGACTTGGAGTCAGTCTTGACCTGGAGATTCCTGCTTGCTCTGAGATCCCATACTGAGTTTCCTTTCTGAATCAGAGTCTACCCTACTCTAAGAATCTAGGGTGTCTCAGAGATCTAGTCTCTCAGGAACAATACTGAATCCTGGAGATTCCTAAGGTTTGAGCATTTAGCCAGAGAACCTCAGTCTTTAAATTTATATTCAGATAGGAATTGAATTTGTCAAAAAGTTGAGGATCAGGGATTGGAGAACAAAATAAAACATCTGCAATTTACAAGAAGTATGTGACAGAAAAGGCATACAGCATGATAGATAAAATAGATTGAGATAGGATAGTGGGATTTCATTTACTCTTTAACTTGAAGCAAGCAGTTGGAAATGAAAGGTAAAATTTTCTAGTCCTTTCTACTCATGTGAATCCAAAAGATTTAATCAAAAATACACAGTATATTCTCTGTCGAGATTATCAGAGAGAACCAACACTCACATATTAAATCTAGTAAAGAAAAAAAATGTCATTCTGTGGAAATGGGAAAGAAGGAAGGAATGTCAATGACAGGCAGGATGTGATCATCAGCCAGCCTGCTCAGGGAAAAGCAGATTTGCCATGGCCCATATTTCAAGGTAGTTAAAACAGATAAAAAGAGTTTAATCCCAATGGACCACATTTGATAAACACAGAGTAAACCCAAGAGCTGCAGATGTAGGAACAGGAAGATGGGTAAGATGTGACTCCCTCCTGAAATTCACAACCATCTGGTGAGAGCCAGGTCAGAATAAGATACAACCAAATAAAGTCTTTAGGGTTAAAATAAACCAATATTAAGGATGCCAAACCACCTATTAAGAAGAACAACAATCAAACATAAGCCAAAAGCAGCAGCTCTCAGCTATGACCAGCCTCCTGAGTGCACATGATCTAGGGGTTCTCAGTGAAAACCATGATATCACAACCTTTTTTGTCCCCAGTATGCCTTTCAGATGTCTGAAATCTTTTCAGTATTTCAGGCAAGGTGTAAAGCTTCAGAGTGCAGGCCCTTGATTTCAACTGTGGCTCCACCATCTACTAACTGTGTGATCTTGGGCAAGCTTCTTAACCTCTTTGGGCTTTAGTTACTTTATGTGTAAACTAGATACTTCTTCACCATCCTGTGAGCCAACAAAGCATTTAGAGTAGTGTCCAACACATAGTAATCTCTGAATGAATGTTAGCTACTTTTATTCTAAAGGACTTTAGTTAGGAAGTCCTTACTGTTCCTTCCCAACCAATGCCTTAAACAGGAATGAGTAAGAAGATACAATTTAGTTAGGAAGAGGATGGAGGTAGAGGGAAGTAGAGCAAGAAGTTGAAGGATCCACAGAAAACAAGAAGCTGAAAAGTGCTGGTTTTCCATGCAACTATGGCTGGAGAGGAGTGGGAGTAGGGGAAGGAAGAGACTTGACAGGCAAGAATGTAGGTAGACTCTCACTCTCAGGTAGCCATCTCTACCTAGTTCTGGGTCAACCTAGTATCCCTCCTGGTTTCCTCAAAGTGTTGCTCCTTGCGTTGACCTGACATCCTCTTTGATGGAACAGGAAAGGGCATGAACAAATCAATGAGAGAAACAAGGAAAATTAGCCAACTAGGTAACCACCAAGTTTCTGCAAAACTACATCCCAGTGTGAAATCCCAAGAGGGATGCCCACCCCGACACCCAACACCACTGTACCACACCCAGTGGTCTAGTCTACAAGTAAGATCTGGGTCAGCTCTCCTTCCTCAACCCCACTTGGCTGACGGGGCCGCCCATCTAGGGATGCATCTGGGGACTGGGGTTAGAGGACTGCTAGGTGAGCCGCCGGGAGAGGGAATTGATGGGTTTAGGACTTCTGGGTCTCGGAATGGTTCCAGTTGACCTCACTTAATCTGTAGAAGCATTTCCTCCATTTTATGCTTTGATTCCGGGGAAGTCTTCTGTCCTGGAAGGTCCCCTTGTCTGGTTGCTATCTGAAATGTCCAAACGCTCCCTCGTGGTCATGCTTCACATCACGGCTCTAGAGATGGCTCACCTGGGAGGCAAAATTCCCGAGGTGATAGGGAGAATGTTTGGAAAGGTGCCTGCTTCCCTCCCCAGTGCGAATGCCTTCTGGATACCTGCTGTACCAGAAGCCACTTTGTCTCATGAGATGCTCGCTGGACAGAGACCAACTTAATTTTCTGCTTGTTTCCTAAGTTAACTGTAGAACCCTTGTCAAAGCAAAGTTTCTGTATCAGGGTAACAACATGACTTTTGCCTGTGAAGTAATAAACTTGAACCTCTTTGGAGTTTGGAATAAGCCTTCCTTTCCCTTGGTTCCAGTCCATGTGTTGATAAGGGAACTGGAGGTGAGCCTCAGGGTGGTCCCTTTGCCCTGGTCACCAGTGTGAGATTGATTCGTAGATTTTACTTTTATTCATGCTGAATAATAATTTAAAAATACCAATGCTTGAAGGACATGGGTTCTGGTCCACACTGCCTAGACTCAAGTTTCATCTTTATCACTTAAGCTATCTCTGGGGCTAAGGGTCCAGCTCAGTATCAGAGCACATGATGCACACAAGGAAAGGAAAAGGAAAAGGAATACACTGATCCTAAGATTTAGAAGTGGGTGCAAGTGAATGAAAGTGGAAACAAAATAGAGACTATCCAAATGTCTACCCCCACCTCCACCTTTCCCCACCAACCTGAACAAAAGCTACATGACACAGTTTACCGAGGGCTCTGGTTATTAATGGCCCCAGGCCTCTGTCATCTTTTCTGCTTAACACTGATGTGACTGCTATGACTTGGGTAAGAAGTGAGTCTACCCTCCAAAGCTTCATGTGCTGAAATCTTGGTCCCTTATGATGATGTTAAGGGTGGGATCTTTTAGAGCTGAAGCCTAGTGGAAGGTGTTAGGTTATTGAGTCTCTGCTCTCAGGAAGGACTGATAAGTTCTCTCGGGACCAGGGAAGTTCCTGAAAGAATGTGTTGTTACAAAAAGAGCAAGCCCAGCCCCTGAAGTCCTCTTACTTCCTGTCTTGCCATGTGATTTCTTTTTCTCTACAACATATACTCCCATGATGATTCCATCTTCCATGTTGCAATGTAGCCAGAAGGCTCCCACCAGTGGCCAAACTGATGGGACTGCCTGATCTTAGGTTCTCAGCCTTCAAACCTGTGAGTCAAATAAACCTCTTTTTTTTTTTTTTATGTTACCCAGGTTCAGGTTACCTATTTGTTATAGCCACAGAAAATGAACAAAAGCAGCGACCTAACCCATTCACTGCTGCAATTGGAGAGAACATTCTAAGATAAGGAACCTGTTTTTAATGAGTTTACAAAAGGATCAAAGTCAGAACTGAGAACAGAAGAGACTGGGACATTCACTGCTCCATTGAGACACAGCACGTCTTCATCATAGGTAACCTTCGAAGGAGTCTTGAAAACCTGCCTTGCCTGAGCTCAGTGATCTCCTGCAAAATAATGGAGGTGCAGGCAATGGAATCACTTAGGTCTTCCAAACTGAGCCCGTCATACCACATTAAATGATAAAGCCTCATGAAGATCCAAGAAAGGCAACAGGTGCGAGTATCATTCCATTTCCTCACAAAGTGAAGATTCACAGCAAGCAAGCAGAAATGCAGGAGAAATAGCGCTTATAGAGTGAAGTGCTCAAAAGAGGCTGATCCTCTCCTGGACCTGACCCCAAAGCATTGAGCGCCTAAGGCTGATAGCAATGGCAGTGCTTATAATGATGAGGAGCACCACCTGGGTGCCCAGTCCACCTGGGATTCCAGAACAATTGGTGATAGTGACTTCTCTACTGTCTCTGACTTCCTGCAGTAATTCTCAACACTAGATGAACATTTGAGTTACCCGGAGAACTTCTTAAAACTTCCTAGCTTCTAAACCAGACCAAATAACCAATATTTTGGAATAAATCACTATTATAAAAGATCCCTGTACAGGGAACAATAATGTGTGCCCCCTTCAAAACAGGAGTCAAGTGAGGGAAAAAAGTAGTAAGACCATGGTTTTCAAGCCAACTCTTTAAACTCAGTCACCGATCTTTGCTTTCACTTACCTGCTGTGTGGATAAGCTACTTGACCTCATTGAGTTATGTCTTCTTTATGAAATGGGAATCCTGTGACCCATTTGGAAGGTTATGGTGGAAAATAATATCATATGCAGCACTTGATATATGATAGGTGCTCAACTAGAACTAGCTGTGATCCTAATTTCATCACTCAGATGATGAAGAATTGAAATGTTAGTGGCCTGACCATGGCTATTAACTAGAGTTGCCTCTAGTTGCAAATTGTTTAAACATTCTGAGTCTAATCCCTCATAAAACTCTCCACAAATTCAAAAGTTTGAGTGAGATGTTCTCTCTAGTAACTTTCATCTCTAGCATGATATTGTATTCCAAAAGCAAAACCAGACTGAGAAGGGCAAAATTTTGATCACAAACTTAGTGAATACTGTTGTATGTGACTGATAGAAGTAACTGAGAAAGGGAAGAGGCCAGTGTGGAAGGCTTGGGTCATGGACTTCTGTCCTTCCCTGATCACATCTGAAATAGATGTCTATAATTCCATCTCCAGCTCCAGCAGACCTCTGTGCCTAGCGTTTGTAATTATCAGGCATGTCTACTTAGTGACCTAGTGAGGAGGATATAACAGTACATTAATCAGATAGGTGGTGATTCATGCACCTTCTTGAGTAATCCCAGTACTCAAGAGTCTGAAGCAGGAGGATTACAAGTTCCAAGCCAGCCTAGACTACATAGTGAGTTTGAAGAGGGAAATTTTGCATTTTATAGAAATCAGAGAAGCAGATTCTGCCTATTGCTCCAATACCAACTGGGTGGATGCCATAACTTCTTTCTACCTCAGTTTCCCCTCTACAAAGCAAATGACAATAGCTACCATTATAACATACTTCCCAGCAATCTTGGAACCATGAAAAACTTCAACTTCATAAAATGAATATTTGAAACAGGAGTTTTAGGTTCTTGGCCCAAACTCCTGGGTCCATGTATCAGGTCTGGCCACTCAACCCAGAACACCAAATAAAGAGACAAGTAATGGTGGAGATCAGAGAGAGGAGAATTAATGAATGCATCACAGACACATGGTGAGAAGAGGCAAGTTAATGCATTTTAACCCATCTCCCTCATACATGCATTTGCTTTAGGTTTCAATAGAGGAGGAAGAATTGGGGGCAGAGAGAAAGAGAGAGGGAGGGAGGGAGAGGCATAATAAATAGTCACAGACACCGGTGTGTT
The DNA here is from genome assembly GCF_047511655.1 of Castor canadensis. NCBI lineage: Eukaryota > Metazoa > Chordata > Mammalia > Rodentia > Castoridae > Castor > Castor canadensis. The sequence continues at coordinate 72,605,675 of NC_133400.1, forward strand.
TCGGTAGTCAGAGGTGGTTGTAACAGCGGGTCCAGTGCTCATATCAGGACTGATCAGGTCGTCAGGTGGGGCCTTGTTACAATAAGAGTCATTGCTGCCTGGTTAGAGGGGAAGGGGTAAGTTTGTCTCCACTCACAGGATATTTATCCATCAGTCATGTCCTTCCTGGATTACAAGATGGCTGCAAAGTGACTGCAGGACGGAATGGCTCAGAGCAAAGGTCATGGAGCCAGGAATGCCAATCTTTTAGTTCCCCTTTTGGACATTTGCTGGCCCATGCAATGATTCAGTGGTTTTTACTAAAAGTAGCTTTTAAGTACCTGTTATACTTTGGGAACTTTGGGATATCTGAGTTGCTCTGAACTAACTTAGGTCAGGGTTTTAAATACCAGAAATGCACACTGTTCCATTTTTTTAAATTACCACTGCAAACTGTAGGTGGCTTCAAAAAGTTTACAGTTGGTACAATTGACAGTGAAACATGAATAACCTCCTTCCTCTTCCTCACCCCTTCCAAAATAAAAACATACATGCATATCATGTACAGGCTTTAGACACCATTCCCTGGTCTCCAGCTTCTCTTAAATCCAGGCAACCTCCAAGTCCACAACAGGCTAGTGGAATGTCGTGCTCATGAACTTGCATATATTAGCATTATCAAGAATACAAAATGATATGTTATTATGTAAGCAGCCACAGTATAAGCAGGCTATCAGTCAACTGCCTCCAGGCTTGGCAGCATCTGGTTTGTTAGTAGAGAGAACACTCCAACCTGCTTTTTCCTGTCATGTATTTAACAAACATTATCATAAGCCAAGTGCCTTTTTGAGCTGTCACCTCATCTTCAGCATCTGCCTTATCCCTCCAATGGAGCATCCATTAAGAAGTGGGGACATTATTTCAGCAGTTAATTAGCCAAGCTAAATGAATATATAAATTCATTCCCAATTCAAGTTTCCATTTCTTTTTCCAATTGCTAATAAGGGCAGCAGAGTCAGTAATGTGTTATGAATGGATGATGTATAAAGTTATGTCTCAATAAAAAACACACACCCATGCAGATTTTTATGGTCAACAATTATGTGGACTGGCAATTTCGCCATCCACAACACAACCCCAAAAGCAATATCCTGTTTTATAATTCCCAGAGACTGGTTACAAATATGAAAATCTTTGTTTTTTTCAAGAGGAAATTTTTTTAATGCATTTGTAATCAGAGTCAGATACACTTAAGGAGTCATACGATGAGTCCCCTAGTAATCCAGTGTGAATTTCAGCACCTGACAATGACCTCATCTTCAAGTGCCCTAAACCAGGCCACTCTCCAGGTGAATGAATAGCGCATCACATGTAAATTCTTTCTTTATCTCAAAATAAACAGGAATGAGAACAGTGCATAAGTTGGGATTTGTTTAATTTTCAAGGTCTCATGCTTGCTAGGCAAGCACTCCACCACTTGAGCCACATCCCAAATCTTTCGTGCTTTTAGTTTGTTTTTCAAATAGGGTCTCACACTTTTGCCTGGCCAGCCTCAGATCATGATGCTCTTACCTCTATCTCCTGAGTGGCTGGGGACACAGTCATGTGCCACCTCGCCCAGCGGTTTCTTTGATTTTTAAACGAAAAGGAAATTCTGGGCAGTAATCTACCTAATTACTTGCCTCTTCCAAAAAAAAAAAGTATTATTTAAACTTCAAAATGTTAGTATTAGCATTATGCTTAAGGCAATGACTGAAAAGGTAGTTTTCAGAGACAGAAACAAGTTTATAGTCAGAGAAGAAAAGATTCTGAATTTGGGGCACTCAGCCTTAGCCTTGGTCAGTTGACAACTGCACTCCATTGTTAAGGAAAAGACAGCTTTCCGTAAACATGCTCCAATGAATTTGAGGGATAGAGAATGGATGTTAAGTGGTTAGCGGTTGACACCCCTTGAATGGGACAGAATCCTGCTTTGAAAGAAACTCCTTCCATGTAAAATAAGCTCGTTTATGAGTGCAAACTGGCCCTGACTGAAACTGAATGTGGGAAGGACTGAGAAAGCAAAACCCATGATGTGGAAAGGACAGCCAAGGTAGAAATGTTCCTGTCAAGGCAGAAGCCAAGTGCCACTTCTTAGGCAGTAGTTTCATAGGAGACATTACGCCAAGCAGGTGTGAGGTGGACAGTTTGGCAGAAACTCCAACTGCTCTGATTCCCCAGATCCAGCCAATTCATCTGCTGAGAAAGAATTGTGTTAATTCATAGGAAAATTGTGTGAAGAAAACTAATATAACATAACAAATGCCAACAGCAGATTTGAGTCTTGGGTAGGACAGAGAAGACAGAGCGTCACAAATAAAGTCCCGTCCTATTCATCACTCTCTACGCTGACTCCCTTTCCCTCTGCCACCCTTTCGTTGCCGATCACCCTGGCGTGAGCATTCCCTCACTAATTCCATCTACAAAGGTCTATTGAGTATCAGAAGTGTTCCATGCTTCACATTCCTGACCTGTTACCAGAGAATGGACCCTCAGCTTCTCAATTTCTATGCAACTCACAAGAACTTGAGACCCATAATAAAAGTATTTCAAAGGGTCTCACAAAAAGCAAGGGTTTATTTTAGTAAACCAGGATAAAGTAAGGAGAAAAAGGAAAGGGGACGAGAAACATCCCCTGCCTCATCACACAGGACATGGGAGTGGTTCTTGTTTGGGGTTATTTAGCTGTAGGATTTCATGTTGAATTCTCATCTAGTCACCTGGTCACATCACCTAGTAACCTGTAACTATTTTGCTAAGCAAAACTGAGATAATGGGTTTTGGATGGATCTGTTACTCAAAACATGGCTAAACCAGGTCTCATTATGGGTCAAAAACATGGAGACAAGCAATCTTGGCTTACCCAAAGCACAGGGAGGGACAACAGTTGTAACTTCAGGACATCCATTCACTAGACATGCCCCTTAATTTTCTGTCTCTCTCCCTATTCAGAGTTTGTAGCTTCCTAACATCTAAAAAGAGAAGACATGTCCTTTGTGTCTCTCTATTCTTGTAACTTAACATCTATAAGTGAGGGAGATAGAGGACAGCTTGCTGCTATGCTTTTCTAGCTTTACTTCCTGGTTCTGTTTTAATTCCTGTGCTTGGCCCTTTTGATATTTTTAAATTATCTTTAATTTCCCTATCTCCTTGTCTATGTATCCTGCTTCAGTTCTGGGCCCTGGAGATGCATAAATGACTCTGTGGCCTGCTCCTTGTCCTCAGGAATTACCATCCATCACAGTTTAGTGGAACAGACTACTCTGCATATGCATAAAAAAGAGAATGAGACATACTCCGATAGAAACAGGGACATAGCAGAGACTCTGTGGTACAAAGGCCTGTCCACACTCCCTTCTTTCAACACTGGCCATTTCCCATAGTCCTGGCAGAGGCATAGGACTCTTCTGGCCCCACTGATTATAACCAGAGTTCTAAGCCAAAGACCTAACCCCAGGGGTTCCACATTTCAGGTCCAGCCATTTGCCCCAATATACCAAACAAAAATGCAAGTAGTGGTGAAGGGTGGAAAAAGGAGGTTTATTGTGTGGCACAGACACACTGCAGGAAGAGGCAAAGTCAGCCTTTCAGCCCATCTTTGGATACAGACATGAGCTCTAGGTTTAAATAGAGGATGAATCAGAGTAGGGTTGAGGTGTGTGCATGATTATAAAACAATCCCAGTTGTAGGTGTGGTCCAGTGGTCAGAGATGTGGTCCAGTTGATCATCATCTCAGGATTGGTTGGGAGGGACCCAGTCATAACATGAATGTCATTAGTGGCTGGGGGGTTATTTCAACTCTTTTCACAAGATGTTATCTATCAGTCTTGTCCTTCCTGGATTTCAAGGCAGCTACAGAGAAAGCCAATACAAAATGGAGGAAGGAATGCCAAGCTCCTACCCTACTTGGCAAAACGTTACCAAAGCTACCCCTTGGACATTTGCAGGCCCAAGTGAGGAGTCAGTGCCTTTTAGCAAAAGTGGTTTCTAAGTATGTGTTATATGATGTGGTCCAACTAGGTATGTTGGCTAATGAGCTAAGAGATTCATTGTGTTTATCATTAGAATCATAGCCTAAAGAGTACTGTCTCAGGCACTGGAGATGAGAGATTTAAGGGAGCTGGTGCTGAAACAGCCAATGGTTTTGGTAACCAGAGAATAGCAGGCTGTGGGGAAAGACCAGAAAGGAGCAGCTACCCAATGTGAGGTTACATCTGTGACCCTGCAAACATGGGGAAGCAACTCCAACCTCTGACTTGCAGGCACCTGTCAGCCCCAGAGGGACCCAGCTATACTTCCTGCAACTTCCGTTATGGCCCTTCACTGAATCTCAGGGTGGAGGTGGGAATAGAAGGGCTGGTCCTGTGTGGGCCCCAGTGGCAAGGGCACTGACCTGGCAACCCTGGCAATTTAATTGCCTTTATTACCGGATGCAATCTTGATAGAGCCACCCTGCAGGCCTGCTGGTAACCAAGCATAGAGGACACAGTGCGTGACTGAGGAACATTTGTTTATTCTTTGTTCTAGGGCATAGCCCCAATGACCTTGGCCTCATTGGTTCCAGCTCCCAAACTTCTCTTTTTCCCAAAAGAGCATTACCCAGTAGAAGCTTCTAGAGCAATGAATCAGAACGCTGTAGTCAGTCCCTCTGTGAATCCTGGGGAACCTGTTCTCCCCAGCACCCAGCTGACACCCCTTTCTATGGTGCTTTCTTGGGTGAGCACTGAAGTTGCTTTTTAAACTTGTTTTCCATTTATCATCTATATGAATAGATAGGTCTTGTTTTCAGTAAGAAACTCCTCGAGAAAAAGGGCCATACGTTGTTCTTTGTAAAGACTTACTATGTGATTGCTTTAATGTGTGAATAAGCCTTTAGTGACTGAACAACAGCTGGCTACCCTTCACGCTCACCTACTCATTGACTCCTCGGAATGCCATACAGACAAGAGACCTTTGGCCCATTCCCTTGCCACCAGCCCCTCCTCACCTTCACCCAGGGCAGGACTGAATTGTAAGGCCAGATCCTCAGCACAGAAAGGGAAACCTTACAGGTTTCACAAGAGGAAACTGAGATCTAGAAAAGCAAATTTCCTCTGTATATATAGGTGGCAAGTAGCATCAGCCATTCATGCTGTCGCAACAGCATTTGTCAAATAGATGCTCCCTTATGCTTCCTGGTGAGGAAGAGGTAGAAACAAGATCTGCTATTTACCTTCTACTTCCTTTTCCAACTTCTAGAACTGTCCCTGCTTTCAGATACTAATAAGCCTGATCCACCCATCCTTGGCCAAGGTCCAGGTCACAGAGCCTCGCTCAGCACTGGCCTGAAATGACTGCCCACAGGGCTTCTTTAGACTTCTCTAATTTAAACCCCATTTCCTAGGTATCTTCTCTCCAAATCCCCAAAGAAAACAGCTCCAAGATGCATAAACCATGGCCAGCTTGCTTCATCCAGCTCCCAGCCCGACCCTATTGGAATTCTTTTCAGCTCCCTGATGGTACCATTCATCTACCATGGCTCAGAAAATCCACTCCTCCCCCAGAGAGAGCATCCCACAAGCAAATGCTCTGCCTAAGTCCAACTTCAGACAAGGCACATTATGCAAAGCAGGCACAAGATAGATAGTTTGGCAGGAGTTCAGATACCTTGGATCATGGAAAATCTTGCCAAATTCTATGCAGAGAGGAAGTAGTGTGTTAATTAATAGGAAATTCATGTAAAGGAGGTTCATGCCATATTTCATATCAAAGTTCCTCTCAGGAAGCATTGCTCAGAAGAGAGTCACCACATCAGGCAGGTTGGGTGTTTTTCAAGGAAGAAGTGACTCTGCCTTTCCTACAGAGAAATCTCTCCGTCCTGTCTCTTCCCTTTGTGAGCCACTTTCCTCTTTATTGTCTCCCACTGAAGCGGAAATGAGTCTTTTCATAGTAACTGGTCCCTCTAGAACTACCTCTGCATCAATGCACAGCCAACAGGCAAAGTGCCTTTGGCTGCAAGGCTGATGGTAAGTGGTCTCAGATTCGCCTTACTGGCATCTCCTATCAGCTCCCCATTTACCAGCCCCTCACAGAGCTGTGGGTTCTCTGTGAAAATCCATCCAGATACCCAGCCCATATCACACTGCCTGCCAATTACTGTTCCATGTGTCTGTTTCTCCCTCGAGACTGTGTTCCCTTAGGACACAATCCTGCCATCTCCATTGGCCTGTGTTATGGAATTAATAAGCATGTTGAACCTTGACTGAATGAATAAATGAATGAATAAATGATTAAAATTCAAGGATAGGTTCCAATAAACCCTTTCAGATGACGGTGAAAATTACCACCAGGGCCAGGCAATACTACTCCAGGGGATGTGTGTTCCAAATGTCCTTGACTATCACAATGACAGTAACTAGAGAACTGTAGGCACCAGGTAGGTTGGAGAGAATTCAAGGAAAATCCAGTGTTATATCAAGAGCAGAAGAGCAACAGGAGCCCTGGAGGCCAGAGTGCAGGTGATAAGTGGGACATTGTCTCTGGAAACTTTAAAAGCAACAACAGATCTGACTTCAGATTTCAATGCAGAAATCAGTTTGCGCTTTATTATCACAGTGTCAATAATACAATAATTCTTTCCCCAAAAAAGCCTTTAGTTGGTTTAAGTTTTCAGCAATTGCTGTGGTTTATTGCTGAGTATCAGTAACATACATTAAGTTATCATGTTTTTTATAACTTATCCTTGAATACATAGTGTATTCTGTATGGAATTTAATTTGGAGAAATCTCGGTTATGCAATTGGCCCCCAACACAGACACATCCAGACTGGGCTACACTTGTTCCTTAGGACAATAAATTTTCCCCTGTTCAGAATCTTTTGAGCTTGATTTGGGTGAAATCCTTGCCTGTTATCCCTGTGGTACTAAATCTTCTTGCACTTAAGTAGTGGATTTTAAATAAACTATGATATCACAATGATTGTAAAAATGCATTTGGGTTTTGATTCTACATTGATGGTTTTATGTTTTTATTTAGTATTTAAATTCTAGAACAGTGAGAACTGGGAGAAAAGATATAGTTTATTTCATAAGTGCAAACTTTCATACATGAAATATCTAACTGAACTTGAAAGATTATCTTTGTAACTTGAAATTTGTTCATTTTAATTGATAACTGCTTTGAAACTAAAGAATGAATTTTGAAAACAATATTACTGGTATGAATTCACAGTTGCCTAAATTATACTTTTGTTATTATAAACATTTAATAACTACTAGAAAAGCATTGATGTGAAATATTACTGTATCAGACTGTATCCAAAAGATTGAAATTCAGTTGCTAGCTAGATGTAAAATCTATTGAAAAGCTATGCCTTTTTTCTTTCATGTACTATACTGTACTTTCATATTTTAGGCTTTATTCAAAATATTTTTATTGACTTGAATATATAAACAAAGTTCAAGGAAAGAAAAACTTTACTATGTTTCTTTTCTAGTCAGTATGACCCTTTAATTTTATAATTGCTATGAAAAATAATCCTGTTGAATACAGGAGATGGTTGCTAAAATATGTTCCCCTCCAGTTGCCACACAATAGCACAACCCATGGCGCTAAATCGTGCTGTGAGCAATGCACTACTTCTGTCCTACCAGTCACTTTATTCCTTTACTTTTCTTTCTGCATAGCACATTTTATATCTGAAATTATCCCTCCTCCTCTTCCTTCTCTTTCATCTTCCCCCCTTCCTTTGCTTATACTGCGCATAAAGAACACTCACTGGATTAATTAAACAATCTACACCTAACCAACTTTGCTATTCCAATCTGGAGATATTGACCCTCTCTGTGGCACTTGGAGTCCAAATGGCTTGTCCCTTTCTTGCAGACTGGCAAAGTTCCACAGAGCTCCATCCTTTCATTAAGTTGCTATTTTTGCTTAGTGGTGCTATGATAGTTCAAGTCAAGTTGCTAAGGGCAACATAACTTTGCTTTTCCCTCTTCATCTTACTCTCCTCAGGAAAAAAAAAAAAGAGAGAGAAAGAAAGAGGACTGGTGGTGTGGGTCAAGCAGTAGAATGCCTGCTTTGCAAGTGAGAAGCCCTGAGTTCAAACTCCAGTCCCATCAAAAAAAAAAAAGGAAGAAAGAAAGAAAGGCCATGCATTGGTGATTCCCACCTGTAATCCTAGCTACCCAGGAGGCAGAAATCAGTCAGGAAGGATCACAGTTTGAAGCTAGCCTGGGCAAATAGTTTGGGAAACCCTATCTTGAAAAAATCCATCACAAAAAAGGGCTGGTGGAGTGGCTCAAGATGTAGGCCCTGAGTTCAAACCCCAGTACTACAGAAGGAAGGAAGGAAAGAAGAAAGGAAGAAAAGACATTTTTCAACTGTTAAAAGGCTCCAGAGGAAGAAAAATGTCCCCAAGCTATACACTACCATAATTCCATCATAATCATAAGATGTCTGCTCAACAATTTAAACAATCTTTTCAGATAAAACATTAGCAGATGTTCAAGGCATTTTCTTCTTAGTTATTTTCACTTTTATTATAGGGTCTTTGAGGGGGCAAAAAAGAAGAATACAGATCGCATGTAGCTTATCTCCACACATATGTTATTGTGTTGACTCTTGAGATGAGTCTGGCCATAGGACATGTGATTTGACAATCCTCATTACTCCTCTCCCTCATCCCCATATTCAGCCAACCTCTGCTTCTTACAGATGATATAGAAATGATTTCCAAATCTAATACTTCCTGTCCATTTATTAATCAATAACCTTTTGGTTTCTCTGTCTTTTGTATTCTCCCCAATCCCCCAGTCCTCTCATCTATTTTACCCAAGGTCAATAACCTGGTCCTGCCCTTCACGTATAAAACACTCCAGTAAGTCGTCTTGGCCTAGAGTCCTCTAGACTCTTTAATGAGCCACAAAAGACTTTCCAGTACAGCACCACTCTTTCTCATTCCCTCATCTTGCACTTAATGATCTAATAAGCCCAGCTGTTTTAGTTCTCCAAAATGAAGTTTCTCAGTTTCTCACCTCTGTGTCTGTATATAAGCTGACCTTATACCTATAATGTCCTTATCCAACCCTCTAGTCTCTGGATGATGCCTAACCATCTTTTTAGATTTAAGTGTTGCTATCTCCAGGAAGCCTTATAAGGATTCAGCTTCATCTGGCTGCAACCATCTTGAGTCATAACTGCCATGGTTTCTGCTGAGTAACTCTGGTTGGTTTCCCCGGCAGAGTTTTCCCACCACACTATAAATAAACAAAACATGGAGCTTTATGAGCAGAGCCTGGCAGTCAGCACCAAGAATGTGCCTGAAGTCTTTGATATTAGCTTGAGATAAACCAGACGTATCCAGTTTGGATGAAGTCACTTTTGTCCTGACCACTTTATACTCCCCCTTCCTTCTGACCCCGCACATCCACTCATCACCCAAGCCTCAGTTTCATGGCATCTTGGGACTGGTTCTTATATGCTGAGCTAGGTGTTTCTAGAGTAACCCTCCTCTGAAATGAACTTCCACACAATTGGAATTAGGCTCTTTCTTTTTAGATTCCTGAAAACCCCTCTAGCATCCTGTGAATGTTGTCAGATTATAATCATGAGCTTGTGGATCTATTAACCTCTTTAGACTATGAACTTCCTGAGGTCAGAGACTGTATCTCATTTTTTTTTAAACAGGGTCTTGTTATATAGCTTAGGTTGACCTTGAACTCAGCCTCTTGAGTGCTGGAATTATAGGCATGTGAGCCAGTGCTCCCAGTTTATCAGTTCATCTTAGTGACTAGAACAGTGTCTGGAATAACATTAGCACTTAATACGTGCTTGTTGAATGAATTAAATGAATGTATATATGAAAGATAAAATTGGTAGTCCTTTTAACAAGCATACTAACATTGTTAGGACATCATTATCTAAAAGTGAAATTACATTAATTATATATTTGACAAAATAGTTTTATATAAAAACAAAATCGTATGAACATAAGCCCCACCCCCTCTTGCTATTCTAGAAAAAGTTTGCTTAATGCCCAATCCAGTCCCTACTTGCCCAGTTTTCTCAAGTTCTAGGAAGAGCAACATTGTTCCATTTTGCACATAGAGGTTGTTATTTTCCAGGGCTGCTTATTTAGCATTTTTCACAGGCACTAAAAGAACATAGTTTTCTCTGGGTCTAGTTGTACCTCAGTTGAGAGCACAAACAGAGACATAATGAGCTGGAGGCAGGACACGCTCACTTTGGGACTTATTGAAATCACAGTGTTGTTCTGCAAAGTTTCTGGAAGCACCTAATTAGTTCCCTGAAGTTACAGCTGTGTTTTGGGGGAGAATTTTTCAACTGACAACTGTAAGTGTCCTCCTTCAGTCCCACCAACCACTTCCCCTTCTGCTCACCTTAGACTTTGACAAGATCCTAGGTATAAGAACATATATTTTGATCCAGCCTCCCAGTTACTCTGATGTATCCTCAGCCCCACCTGGACCAATACAACTCACCTGAACAAGTGATCAGATTGTCCATCCACCAATGCATTGCTTGGGTCAGAGCAATAGCAGCAAAGCTATTGCCATGAGGAAATCATCATAAATGCCACAAGAAACACTACAACCCCCAAAGCAGGGACTGAAGGGGGACATGACTTTGAGCTGACCATTGCAAATGCTCACCATATGCGCCCATTGCCATTTCTGCCAAAAAAAGAATGGCTTCTCTCTCCCTTGTGGCTTCCAACATTTCTACAGGTACATCTCATAGAATGACTCTTAAACTGATTCTAGCACTCTCTAGATATGATATTACAATCAATGCTTCAGGGACTGGAATGCCATCATTTTATGAGAAAAATACACTGCGCTCTCAAGGGTGAAAATATTCAGCTAAATATAGAAAGAAAGAACATGAATTTTTTCAGATTTTAGAGTAGTGTGTCAACTTAAAGCTATCAAGAGAAAGAGAAATGCATTAATAGAAACATCATTTTGGGTGGCTCCAAAAGAGATTCTGGATATTGGGCACAACTGTGTGGCAGATATCTGGTGACTGGGGATAACTGGCATAGAAATGGCCAAAGATAGGCCCCATATACTTTCATGAGGAAATGTCAGAAAATGTGGTTTGAGGTGTCCCACCCTGCAATAGCAGACAGGACTTGGAACCAACTGAAGATAAATATGGACTACCAGCAAGCAAAATTCCCCACTCAGGATATTAATAAATGTATTTTCAATAGGCAAAATGTGAAAAATGTAAGAAATATTTGCTACGAACATTATGAACGTTTAAAGTAAATAGAATGACAGAATATTTGAGTATACTGTTGGCAGATGTAAATGTAACTAATGAACTAGAGTAAGAACAAAACAATGAAACTTAAAAACAAAAAAAAATGCAGAGACAAGACACCTCATTTTTATTCTTATTACAGATCAGCCCCACATTCTTGGTCATTGGAAGAAGCCTAATCAGAGACTGGGAGAAAATGTAAATTAGAGAATCCCAGGAAAAAGAACACAAATTGGACTTCTGAAGTCATACAACAAGAAGTTAGGTTTTTCCTGGCCAGAATCATGTCAAGACCATGACACTCTAGTCACAAAGTCTGTGACCTTGTGGTAACAGCACACTTTTAATCCTTAATGAAGGTCTCCAAAGAAAGAGGGAAAAAATAACAGGGAAAGTGATCATAAATGCCACATGAACTCTTTGAATACAGTTGGGATTACAAGAAGATTGTGCAAACACCATAATAGAACAAGGCTAGTATAGGAAGGCATTGTTCCTATAACTCTCTGACTGCCTCTAAATATCTAGAAACTCAGCTAGCAAGATGTCCCAAAGATTTCTTAGACCTCTAGTTAGAAAGAGAGTGAGAGAACATGAGAACACTTATTATTCATTCATTTGATTAATGTTTATTGGGTTTCCTCTATATACCTGGCTAGATGACAAACTAAAAGAATGTGTCCCTTTTGTTCACCACTGCATTTCTTTTTTTTTCTTTTATTATTCATATGTGCATACAAGGCTTGGGTCATTTCTTCCCCCTGCCCCACCCCCTCCCTTACCACCCACTCCGCCCCGTCCCTCTTCCCCCCCCTCAATACCCAGCAGAAACTATTTTGCCCTTACCACTAATTTTGTTGAAGAGAGAGTATAAGCAATAATAGGAAGGAACAAGGGTTTTTGCTGGTTGAGATAAGGATAGCTATACAGGGAGTTGATCACATTAATTTCCTGTGCATGTGTGTTGCCTTCTAGGTTAATTCTTTTTGATCTAACCTTTTCTCTAGTTCCTGTTCCCTTTTTGCTATTGGCCTCAGTTGCTTTTAAGGTATCTGCTTTAGTTTCTCTGCGTTAAGGGCAACAAACGCTAGCTAATTTTTTAGGTGCCTCACCTATCCTCACCCCTCCCTTGTGTGCTCTCGCTTTTATCATGTGCTCATAGTCCAATCCCCTTGTTGTGTTTGCCCTTGATCTAATGTCCACATATGAGGGAGAACATACGATTTTTGGTCTTTTGGGCCAGGCTAACCTCACTCAGAATGGTGTTCTCCAATTCCATCCATTTACCAGCGAATGATAACATTTCGTTCTTCTTCATGGCTGTATAAAATTCCATTGTGTATAAATACCACATTTTCTTAATCCATTCGTCAGTGCTGGGGCATCTTGGCTGTTTCCATAACTTGGCTATTGTGAGTAGTGCTGCAATAAACATGGGTGTGCAGGTGCCTCTGGAGTAACCTGTGTCACAGTCTTTTGGGTATATCCCAAAGAGTGGAATTGCTGGATCAAATGGTAGATCAATGTCTAGCTTTTTAAGTAGCCTCCAAATTTTTTTCCAGAGTGGTTGTACTAGTTTACATTCCCACCAGCAGTGTAAGAGGGTTCCTTTTTCCCCGCATCCTCGTCAACACCTGTTGTTGGTGGTGTTGCTGATGATGGCTATTCTAACGGGTGAGGTGGAATCTTAGCGTGGTTTTAATTTGCATTTCCTTTATTGCTAGAGATGGTGAGCATTTTTTCATGTGTTTTTTGGCCATTTGAATTTCTTCTTTTGAGAAAGTTCTGTTTAGTTCACTTGCCCATTTCTTTATTGGTTCATTAGTTTTGGGAGAATTTAGTTTTTTAAGTTCCCTATATATTCTGGTTATCAGTCCTTTGTCTGATGTATAGCTGGCAAATATTTTCTCCCACTTTGTGGGTGTTCTCTTCAGTTTAGAGACCATTTCTTTTGATGAACAGAAGCTTTTTAGTTTTATGAGGTCCCATTTATCTATGCTATCTCTTAGTTGCTGTGCTGCTGGGGTTTCGTTGAGAAAGTTCTTACCTATACCTACTAACTCCAGAGTATTTCCTACTCTTTCCTGTATCAACTTAAGAGTTTGGGGTCTGATATTAAGATCCTTGATCCATTTTGAGTTAATATTAGTATAGGGTGGTATACATGGATCTAGTTTCAGTTTTTTGCAGACTGCTAACCAGTTTTCCCAGCAGTTTTTGTTGAAGAGGCTGCTATTTCTCCATCGTATATTTTTAGCTCCTTTGTCAAAGACAAGTTGGTTATAGTTGTGTGGCTTCATATCTGGGTCCTCTATTCTGTTCCACTGGTCTTCATGTCTGTTTTTGTGCCAGTACCATGCTGTTTTTATTGCTACTGCTTTGTAATATAGTTTGAAGTCAAGTATTGTGATACCTCCTGCACTGTTCTTTTGACTGAGTATTGCCTTGGCTATTTGTGGCTTTCTGTGTTTCCATATAAATTTAACAGTAGATTTTTCAATCTCTTTAATGAATGTCATTGGAATTTTGATGGGAATTGCATTAAACATGCAGATTACTTTTGGGAGTATCAACATTTTTATTATGTTGATTCTACCAATCCATGAGCATGGGAGATCTCACTTTCTACAGTCTTCCTCAATCTCTTTCTTCAGAAGTGTATAGTTTTCCTTGTAGAGGACTTTCACATCTTTTGTTAGGTTTACACCTAGGTATTTGATTTTTTTTGAGGCTATTGTAAATGGAATTGTTTTCATACATTCTTTTTCAGTTTGCTCATTGTTAGTGTATAGAAATGCTAATGATTTTTCTATGTTGATTTTATATCCTGCTACCTTGCTATAGCTATTGATGATGTCTAGAAGCTTCTGAGTAGAATTTTTTGGGTCTTTAAGGTATAGGATCATGTCGTCTGCAAATAGGGATATTTTGACAGTTTCTTTACCTATTTGTATTCCTTTTATTCCTTCTTCTTGCCTAATTGCTCTGGCTAGGAATTCCAGTACTATGTTGAATAGGAGCACCACTGCATTTCTAATAGTACCTGGCATATTGCAGGTGTTCAACAGAATGCTCAAATAAATTAATCTGAAGATCAACTTCTGGACTAACACTATAAGGAGCTCTTAAGACCTGCATTCAAGTGAAATTTGAGGAAAATATCTTAAAACACCCTTTAAAGTGTAAAGGCATAAGCAAATGAAGAAATGTTGATTCAAGAAAAATCTATGAAAATTCAGTGAGGAAAACAGAAGTGTGGTATTTGAGCCAAGAACATTCCCCCTCTATCCCTTCCTAGTTCAGCAAGGCAGAGACCCCACTCCAGACTGGTAGAACAAGAATGAACACAGGGATCCCAGTAAATTTTGCTCTCATTTAGAGGAGCAAGACAACATCATTTCTCATTCTGCTGCTGAGACCAAGTTGTGGGTCAGTGCAGAGGGCAGGTTGGGGGTCTTTTCAGCCCCCAGTCATGACAGGTAGGCTTTACCTTGAGTGCCAAACTTCAGAAAATAATGAAGCTTCCATCACTCCTCACTCAGCTTGTCAGGTACTGGCTCTGTGGTAGGAGAAGCAATGAAAGACCTCAAGATACTGTCCCTCCACCACCACACCACACCAAATACTCAACTCCTAAAGCAGTGGTGTCACTCAGAGGAAAAGTTGCCATTGTCCCCACTCTTGGCTCCACAGGCTGTGGCACTGAGATTTTACCTGGGAGGGAGAAGCAGGTTGGAAAACAGCTTCTAATCTCTTCCCAAGGGAAATGATTTCATTAAGCCCAAGGGAGCTCCCAGGAACAGTGGGGGTTGTGATAGGGTAGTTGGGAGGCGACTTGTGGATTAGACGAAGGCTCAGTTAAACTGAAGGCAGACTAGTTTTTAGGAGAGAGCTGGGAAAGGATATGACTTCTCAGGATCAGAACACTGTCCAGTAGTGATCTAATGAACCATGCCTTGTGGGAAACTGAATGTGATTGCATTTGTCTGTAGAGTAATTTAGACTCAGGGCATTGCTGATAATAATAGCACAACCTCTGATAATTAGTTGAGACTAACAGATGAGAGTGGTTGGGGAAAGACAAGAGAAAAGCCTTACACAGCCTACTGTCATCCCATTATGAACATGGGCATCCCAAAGCTATGCCTCCCTGAAGAGAAATATGGTAAGCTTACCAATGTGTGTGTGTGGTGGGAGAGGAGGGTCTTCACTAAAATAATCCAGGCAACCATTAAACAAATACACAAGCAAATAACAATAACAAACCCTGCAGTGTATTTGAGGGGGCAGTAATCAGTACCCAGAGTTTGCTAAAATATGTTGTTTCCAACAAAAAATGACAAAACTTGCAAAGAAAGAGGAAAGTATGCCATATAATAGGGAGGCAACAGAAACTGGCCATGAGAACAAAAAGATGGTAAAATTAATACAAAAAGACTTCAAAGTATTTATAAATCTGTACAAAGAACTAAAAGAAGCTGCAATTAAAGAAGTGAAGAAAGATGGTGATGATGTATCACATAGGCAACATTAATGAAGAGCAAGACATCAAATACATTAATATGCAAATGGAGAATAAATGAATGAAATATTATACACTTTTAACCTCTAACACTTGTAGAGGCCAGGATGGGAGTAAACATGGAGGCTTGTTTACCCTACCTCTAAATGTTTAAACATTAAATTAAACTTACCAACTTAAATAAATTATATCCTGTCTTATACTTTGAAAAATGTACTTTGGTAATGACTCAGATGCCCAAGGTATAATTATGAACATCCAATTCAAGCTCTGTCTAGCTCTCAACCATCTGAGAAAGCTGCTTTGAACCTCTGAATACTCATCTCTCTCAGATCCAGGAATAAGAGACCTGTGCAAGCCTCAGAAGTGGGCACAGAGCCATTTAACAGATTATCTCCAGGACTCAGACACCCCAGAGGATGGTCCAGATTAAAACCACAGATCTTAACCTTAAGCATCAGAATCACCAAAAGGGCTGCTAAAACTCTGATGGTTAGATCCATCCTTCAGAGTTTTTGATTCTGGAGTTCTGGATTAGGGCCCAGGAATTTGCATTTCTAGCAAATCTGTAGGTGATGTGATGCTGCTGTTTGGGCCACAACATTTTGAGTACCAATGGTCTAGAAAGGAAATGAGCCATAGGCCCTAAATAGGCATCACTTCAATGCCTTTTAAGAAAGGTATCTGTTGGAGGTGAACCAGGGCAATGTCTTCTGAAGCCCAGACCTCATGACAGGGGCCTGTGTCCACTACAACTCAGCAGCAGCAGAAAGTATACCAGGCAACCTAGGAGATGTGGAGGATCGTGTAGAATGGGTGCCTGCCCCTCTGAATGCAGCCTTTCCTCAACACTGGCATCTAATCATTGGACAGAGAGGTACAAACTCCCTAGCAACAGATCACCAACTTTACTCTGACCAAAGCCAAGTGCCAGGGGGCACAAGGATGCTCTCATTCCTTCTATCACCAACCATGGCATGAGACAGAAGCTTGGGTCCGCCAAGTTTCCAGTGAGAACAGAGATCACTTTTTCCTCTTTGAGAAATGCTAACTAAATTCATTTGAGCACATACAATTTTTTCTGAAGCATCATTTATTAACATCTTGTGCAAGTATTTTGGGAACCAGAGTACTGCCCTGTTCTTACAGGAGGTTCAGACACCTCCCTTATCAAACTTTTAAAAAGGTAACCAAATGCTTACATAAAAGATTAAATAAAAGATGTGCTTTTTTTTTTAACTTTCCCTAACCCAGGCTTAAGAGATGTCAAATGACTAAGCTTTGAACAGCAGAACAAATTAGAACCAAAATGACATGAAAACCTTAAAGCTCATTATTTGCACCTAAGAAGGCAGAGGGGTGATTTCATGCCTTGACAAACTGCACTTTATCCAATAAATTGTTTTTATTTTAAAATCTACAACTATAGTTTTACTTTACATTGGGCATGCCAACATAGTAGTCATTCACTTTATTAAAAAAAAGTAATAATAATTGTTATTATTATTGTTATTATTCATGCATTCTTTCACCATGACTAAAGTCTGAAAAGGCCAAGTCTTGAGTGAGACCCAAATTACCTAGTCAGGATCAATGAGCCCCCACCCTACCTAAAAGTGCTATCTTATTTCCAACTTCTTTTCCTTCCCTATTTGTCAGGAGGTCACACCAGGCACAGCAAGAGCCAACACACTGAGGAAGTGACAGTCTCAAGGATTTAGTCACCATCTCTCCCAGGAAGGCAGCGAGATGTGTGTTGGAAGGTAAAGTGTTAATGTACAGTTCAGCCTCTTGAAATAAAACTCTCTGAATTTGCTTAAGGACATCCTTTAAATTCCTTTCCTCCAGCACTTTGTTTGCAAGCCCATAAATAGCTCTCCTTCAAACACATACTGAAAGTACAACCTCATAAAACAAGGAGAACTGTTTCTGGGCTGAAGTGCTTATTGCCTTTACATAGCTCAAAGCTATAGTGTTCACTGTGATCTCAATTTAAATACAAGGCAAAGAAATCTCAGCCTCATTATTGAGATTTCCAGGAGATGGGGCCATGTGTCTTCACCTACTGTAGCTGCACCTAAGTTCTAGAAGGCTGCCAGCTCTTCCTTAAGCACAGATCAAGACGTTGATGCCCTGTTCAGAACAGCAACATACAGGGGACAGTGGAGCCAGGAATTAGAAAAGAGGCAATGTTTCCTGCTTTGCTCATGGAACCTCCTGGGGATCCTGAGCCCACAGTGATGGTGCACAACTGAGGGAAAGGGAACCATCTTCTTTTAGGTCATTCTCTAAGAAGCAGCTGTTTTTCCCTGTGAGTTTAGAACAGGAAAGAACTGTTTACATCCAAGCCAATTCAGTTCTCTAATTTTTTTTTTGCATTTTTTTGTTTTAACAAGGATTTCTTTTAATATAACAAGATAAAGTAGGGGAAAGGGGAAGAAACATTTCCTGCTCCTCACACAGGAAATGGGAGTAAAGACTCCCAATTTTCTACTTGCACAAATAAGGAAATCTATGCCAATAGTTCTTAGTTCTTAGTTTGTCTTAGACAGGTAGGAAGTTTGTGAAATTGGTAGTTAGGTGCTCTGCCAGAAACCAAATTGCCTCACCTGGCTACAGTTAGACTTGGTTTTTTCATAAGCACATGAAGAAATCAATAAAAGGTTTAGACAATTCACTCATGGAAGCTTCCCAACTCATTCTTAAAATAGCTATCAAAAAATAAAACACTAGAAACTTTAGACAGAATGCTAAATAAGTGATTTGCTAGTAATGCTTGTAATAGTCCCTTCTGTTTTTCTTTATGTTCCTGAAATTTTTAATTTGCAAAAGGCATAAGAGTGATTTTTTTGCCTTTCCTTCAATGTTTTATGTGAGCATTGTCAGGTTCACAGCTGGATTATTCTGTGCTCAGTTCATATTAGCAATGTTTCTTGCCCATGACACAGCATAAAGGAAATCTGGACACAGCAAGTCACAAACCCTGGTGAAAAAGAAACATAACTCAGTAGATTGCTGAGTTAATTAAAAGAAAGAAGAAATTGGGATGCTGCCCTGAAGAAAAAAACAATCCTGCCCTGATGTCTTGTTTTGTGGCAGCAGTAGACACAGATGGCCTGCTAAGGACAAAAACTTCTGTAGGGTAAGAAAGGGCTCTTTCAGAAACACAGCTTCCATTATTTCAAAAGGGCATTTAAGGACACTGACTCTTGGCTTCTAGACTGCAGGGCAGAATCAGCCTGCTGGCCTTGTGGTGTCTACCACTAGAGGGAGTCAGGGACTGTCCATCAACCTACAAGAAAGAACTTCCAAAAATGCAATTAGTCAAAATACCAACTGAAGGATGGAAGGAGAAAGGGATGAAGGTTTCACTTCTGCCATGGACACACCTCTCTTTACAGAGAACTTAACTCATGGATTCATTTCTTCCTTCAACAAATAATCATTGAGGGATTGTGCTTGGGACGTTTAAAGTAGACAGTGGGGAACAATCACAGAAGGGCTTGCCTTACTTTCATTTTGGAATGATGTATAAAAGGTAGAAGACAGGAAGTGTGTAATACCAATTTACAAGTTGAAAACTAGTCAACTTTCACCCCACTTTCATCTTACCTAGCTGATAACCTCAACATGTGTCAACAGCAATTGCTTCATCTGTCACTGGCTCTGGACACCCTCAAATGTAGTTGACATTTTTAGTAAGCAAATGAAGCAAGAGTCCATTTTCCCTTCAAAATTATATCTACTGTTTGCAGCCAATTTCTGCAATCTACAGTTAAAGAGACATTTCTTAGGCTGTTTTAGAATCCCCTATTAAAATCCTCTTGAGGTATAGGAAAAAGTACTTGTTATGGTATTATTTATAATTGCGAAATTGGAAAAAGACTAGATGCTTTCTACCAAGGGAATGGTAGAATAACCCAGGATGAATCCTTTAAAATCAAACATTAGTCAATATTCTAATGATGGAAAATTCTGACAAATTAGTATTAAGTAGAAAATAGCATATTGGAGAACTCATAGATAAAATGAGCTCAAATTCTTCTTCTTCTTTTTCTTTTTCTTCTTCTTCTTCTTCTTCTTCTTCTTCTTCTTCTTCTTCTTCTTCTTCTTCTTCTTCTTCCTTTCCTTCTCCTTCTCCTTCTTCTCCTTCTCCTCCTCCTCCTTCTTCTTCCCTCTTCTCCTCCTCCTTCTTCCTTGAAACAGAATCTCTCTTTGTAGTCCAGGGTAACCTTGAACTTCAATCCTCCTGCCTCAGCCTCTCAAGTGCCGGGATTATAGATGTTCATCACTATCTGGCTGATTTCAACTGTTTTAATTTTTTAAAACAGTAAAGGCACCAAATTACTAAGTAAATATTCCTGAAATGTGGAGTGAAGATGAACTTACGTTGTCTTTCTTTTTTGTTTTTTTAATGTTAAAATAAATATTTATTAATCTTATAGTCAGAAAGAGATAAGTTTATATTGATATGCCATTATTCCTGAGAAAAGGGGTAAATTACTTTTTAGAATTATCTAAAAAAGAAACTTCAACTACCCACCAAGAAGAGGGGGTGATTGACAGAATGCCCTGAAAGGCAGGAGTGGGGAGTGAATGGAGAGAGGAAAGAAAAGACTGAGAAAGAGGTGGAGGGAGGAGACCAAGGACGCACTTCACCTCCCTCACTGGCAGCACCAGACCCAGCTAATCACCATTCTTCAGGATCAAAAATCAGAAAAAAAGTTGACAACATCGCTAAATATATTACCTATTGAAAACACTAAGAGGCAAATTAATATATGGCCTTTGAAATCTTTGCTTAGATGACTTTGCATGGCAGAAAAATAAGAAAAGAAATTAGTTACTATTTTGTCAAGTTTTATTTTTATTCGCTCATTTTAGCCCACATTGAATATTTATGACCCAAATAATTTTTTAATTAAATTATAAATGGTATTCTGTGCTGTATAGAATTTGTTTGGTTATTTGCAGGTGTCTATGAATGGATGGAAGGATTTTACATACAGAAAGATATCTGTGTTTTACACCATGGGAAAATATATTTGGTAGATGAGGAAGGTAACATTACTTGGTAAAATGGTATCACCAGGAAATAACTACCCAGGTGGGTATTGTTTTTTCAAATGTATGTGCCTATTTCAATGAAGACTTACATGTGTCTATTCTAGGGCCCAGAATAAGTCCTTATTTTCCCCAAGACCTGTGCTAGGCTATAAAGAATCCACAAGACAATGTGCAGGGAGTGGGGGAGAGAATGGTCTGAGAGAGCAAGAAAAATAGAATGGATGACTATCTGGAGACATAAAAACAAACATCTAGAATTTGCTAGTGAGGAGTCCATACAACAATCATACCAGCTATGTTACCAGTCAAGTGATAACTCACCTAAAGAAAGGCTGTATGGAAAGGGGAAAGGTAGGTTGATAGGTTCTGAAATAAGGTGAACAAGGAAGGGAAAGTTATAAAGATTTGGGGAATGCAAACAAGCTTTCTTAATGGGCATACGAAGCTGAAGAAATTAAGTAACCCAAGATATAACTAATGAGCTAAAGGCACTTGAGTACAGAAAAAAGCTGGAAGGATAAGCAAAGAGCTCTGTCTTACGTAAGTGAGAACTTAGTGCCAGAGACGAATCTTGAAATCATTCTCCCACTGTCCTCAAGGCTCAGCCCACACTGTGAGGGACAGCAGGCCATGAAATAGAACACACTGGCCACCTGCCCTAATAGCTAGACTTTGAACCTGTGAATGTTCCAACTTTCTTATCTTTTTGTGGTAGATCTTGTTGACTTGTCCAGACTGAAAACTGTTAATGATTGACTGGTACAGACTAAACTTCTAACCTTGGGTACTTTTCCCCCAGTAGCCCACAATGTGATAGCATTTTGGAGAAATTTTTCTTTCAAAATGTAAGATTAGTCCCTGTAGAAAAACCATTTTCCTTTTCTTTCTTTAGCTCTGTTACTGCTTCAGGGTAACCAGAAATGGTACAGTGATAGATATTCAGTGCAATTATCACATTTCCCTTTGGAGCCTGATTTATGAACCAGCAGGTGGCCAACCCAAAGAGAAAAACTTGAGAAGATGCTCTCCTTTGGGGAAGGAAAAGAAGGACATTTTAGATTCTGTGAGAGGGAAAGACACAGTTGTCCTTTATATGCCTTGACACCCAGGGAAAGAGAGTTCCAATAACCAGAGTACAATAACCTGCATGGCAGATTCATTGGAATGATACCTCAGTGATTGTAAGTGTATGACAAGAGGCAGAGAACCAAATAGATGGCAGTAATTAAACAGCAGGAACAACCTTTTTAAAGCCACTCCTGGATAACATCAAGTGTATAATATCATACATACCTCCACTCTAAGAAGCCAGGATTAGTTCCAAACAACAAAAAATTAGTATAAATAAGCACAGGGAGAAATGTATTTAAATGGAGTTTTTTTTTTTTTTTCAAATAATTGAAGAGAACTTTACAGGAACTCACTCCAGAATTGCTATTACAAGCTATGTATTTGTACAGATTGCATTTTTTACTATCTGAAAAAGAAATCCTTACATCCCCATTTCAGGTTTAAAGGCATGGAATTCTTTGAGTCAGATTAAGTACTACAGCATAGAAAAACTCTCAACAATGGCCCAACTGTCTTAACTCAGGTATTCTAGAAGCAGAACCTGAAATGGGGATTCTTGCTCATGTGATTGATTGGCTTATGCATACTGTCAGGGCAGGGGAAAAAGAAGAAAGGGTAGATCTGGGACTAGGTGGAGCTAAGCAAGAAAGTAGTGTCCTCTGGAGACAAACTTCAATCTTGCTCCCCATCAACACCCTGGAGTACAAAGTAACCCAGGATTAAGTCCTACCTTCAGATTTATGTCCATATGCTTTCAGTCATGGCTTGCTGGAGTGGATGGTAAACTACCTGAGGACCCCCAGGTGACTGGGGCATTGTGGATGCTCCACAGTGGGCACAACTGTGAATCGCTAGCAGATTCAGGATGGGTACACTACTGTGCAAAGAGGACCTGGGGGAGGGGAACTGATGACGTCTATGATGTCAAACAGTCCTTACAATAAAAGCACCAGAACATGCTCAATGCACAGGGCAGGGCTGCGGCCATGGAGCGCAGTGCCTGAACACAATGGGAAGCTCCTGCAAACATTTATTGAAATTCATTCCTATCCAATCAGAATGAAAGCTCTTTTTGGGGGAAAGTACAAATGAAATTAAAGCATAGTAGGATTCTCAGGTAATATGAGTCAGATAGACGTGGGATAGATGCCTGCTCAGCTCCTCCAAGCTTTATAACATGGAATAAATTACAGTCATCTCTTGATATCCATGGAGGATTGATTCTAGGACCCCCTGCTAATACCAAAATCCATAGATGATCAATTTCTTATATAATATGGTATAGTATTTGCATGTAACCTATATGCCTTCTCCTAAATACTTTATATCTTCTCTAGATTATGTATAATATCCAACACAATGTAAATGCTATGTAAATAGTCATTATATTGTATTGTTTAGGGAACAATTACAAAAATAAAAGATCTATACACAATTTTTTTCACAAATGTTTTTAATCTGCAGTTAGTTGACATGGATGCAGAACCCATGGATACAAAGGACCAACTTGTACCCACTTTGTATAAGCCTCAATGTCCTTACTTATAACTTAATGCATATATTTATTATTAGAGATAATAATACCACCTTAGTATGGGGTAAGTATTAACCAAGATCTTATATTTTAATGAGCTTACTCAAGTTCCTGACACATAGTAAAGGCTCTATAATTGGGACTTAATTATAATTAAGTTGGAAGGCAATGTTTTCAATAATGTCAGATACGATCAGAATTGTAAGAGAGTTCATATAGTGGAAAACCAAATAGTTATACCAACACCTACTATAACATGTTTATGGCACTTCTCAGGTTACCTTTATATGTATGGACTCACCACTCCCACTTTCCAGCTCAGAAAACAAAGGCAACTTAAAAAGACCATCAGGAAAAGTCAAAAACTACAGCCTCATGCAGGTCTCTCTTTTGGTGTGCACAAAACATCATCAACTCCCAGGGGACAGTTTGTCAGCTTTTCCAAGGGTGGGTAGATGGGTGACATCCAAGTTTCATGTTGGAAACTGCTACTTAGTATTGTATCTATCCTGGAATGAAAGAATTACTGAGTCACAGGGGAAGAGCACACAGTCAGGAGCTCCTGGAGGTGTAACTGTGGTTAATCTGTATTGATGATGGAGCCAATACTGCTGAGCCAGTATTGACTGCTGAGCCTTACTCATATACACTTAGTACATGGACTGGAGACGTTGGCACTTTTTAGTCTGAGAACCAAAATCCATACTCCAGAGGCAGCTGGAGACTCAACTCAATAACCTCTAACTTAGTCTTCCAACTCAGATATTGGCCAAACATGAGTGAAATGTGAACACATGTTGCTTTGAAAAGTGCCACTGATGTTACATGGAAAAAATGAAACAGGTCCTAGTTTTCTGTATATATAATTAGTTCAAAACAAAACAAAAAAAAGGTTTTTAAAATTATTCTTTCTTTTTAAGACTACATGATAGTAAGCAACAATTTAGCTGACTTTTGTCCACATTGAAATTTTTTGAGTTTCATGTAGTTTTTTCGTATAGTCAAAGTACAAGTTAGTCCACATAGGTGACTATGTTTTTTTTTTAAGTTATAACTTTCCTTGGTAATGTATTCCTAACCTCTGCAATTTTCTCTTCCAGGAATTTCTGACTCATATTGAACCTAGTCTATACTATTGCTCTCAAAATTTTCTCTTATTTTGTTTTCAGAAGAGAGAGAGAGAGAAGGAAGGAAGGAAGGAAGGAAGGAAAGAAGGAAGGAAGGAGGAAGGAAGGAAGGAAGGAAGGAGGAAGGAAGGATTCTAGATACAGTAGAATAGTACATCTTTACCTGTGTACCATTGATCTACTCCCTTAAATTTCAAACAACCACAAATTCCTAATTTCTTTAGCTCGTCCTTATATATTACTGTTTATATTCAGGTCACAAAAGTAGATTCCAATATTCTAAATAGTTCTGAGACAGTGTGAGCTAGGATTTGTATAGTCTTTTTCAAGTTCCTTTTTTGTTTTAGTTTCTCTTTTTAGAGACAGGGTCTTTGTATATAGCCCAGGCTGGCCTCAAACTTGCCTCAGCCTCAGTTTACCATGTGTTGGGCTTGCATCGCCATATCTGATTTTATTTCCAAGTTCTTGGCCAAGGTTTCTTCACAGACAGCCTGATGCACTTGGGCAGCAGCCACCCAGGATAGTTGGGAGCCCTGATCCCTTCTTGAATATAGTGGGTAAGACTGTGGGAGTGGAGGCAGATAGACCTGGATTCAAATCTCAGTGCTGTCATTTACTAGTTCTTCACACTGGGACAGTAATGAACACCTCCATGCTGATGAAATTAGTCTAATAATTGTACTTATTTCATAAAATTATGAAGACAGAATGAGACAAAACTGAAATAATAGGCTCTTGAATAATACTATTTGTAAAGTTAAAGGTTAGTTGTTGTTGTTACATACTTACCTGTTATTTGCCTGCCTTCTATGGATGGTGGAAATAATGCGTTTTGAGCTCACACATATTCCATCCTCATCTTTTAATTTCCCCTTTTGAAGGTGTTAATGTAGTGAATGTCATTGGCATTGACATTGGAAATGAATGCTGTCTCTCTTGAGCCATTCAGAGAAATTTCTCCCTAGGTCATACTGAGGCTGGTACATCTGAGCAAACACCACAAATGCCCAGGATGCATAGAGTTCAGTGCTGTACTGCAATGCTTGATTCATTTTTCCCATAACACTACCTAACTTCTGCTTACTACACATTGCCTTTAACAAATCCAAATTTTTCACTTTGTCACTTAAATTAAGCACAGTAACTTTTACCTTGTTTTGAGGCCAACTGATACACAAATTCTCTTCACAGAGCTCTTGAAAAGTCATGCTTCAGTTCAGTCCACTTCTAGTAGGTTGACAGGGTAGAAAGTTCTTTCGTGTTTAGGGCTAAAATATCCCTCACTGTGACTTCTGCTCATTGATTCTCACTCTATCCTTAGCACCTTACATCTTCCTTACAGCATTTCTCAAAGCAAATCCATCTGTCATGAAATATATCTTTCACATTGAAAACATCCCTACACCCACCTCACTGCCTTCCAGATCATCAAAGTAAATATCTCAATTCTTTCATTAAAATGAAAGAAAAAAAACCTTCACATTTAATCACTGTGAGTGCCATTGTAACTGAAAAAAGTATTAAAAATCTGATTTCACATATGTAATATATATGTATGTGATATATATTATATATAAGTATATATAATATACACATTATTTGCCTGTGTTGCATGATTGTATACAGACACACACCTCACCCACAGTCACCATTTTATAGCAGAGAGATTATTGTGTGTTTCTCTCATATTCCTTCTGTTTTCTCATCCAGCAATTCTCTTACTGAGAGAGAACCCACATATTTAAGGACAAAACAAATGAGAATATAATGTAACTTCATATGAGTGTGTGTCCAGTGGAGGTCACCAAAGATTCAACTTTCCCCTTTCCAATCTCCTCCTTCCTCTCACTCACAGCCCTATTTAAAGCATGTAAATAAAGCTCGGGAGGTCATTATGGTTTTCCATAATTACAGGGAGGTATTTGGATTGCAAATGTTACTGGTTCTAGGAGGAGGGAAACTGTTCCATGGGAAGAAAAGATTAGATATCTACTGTAAACATTAAGATACCACATCAATATAGATAAACATATTTAAGAAAAAATGTAAAGCGAGTTCTACAATGACCTTAGTGGGTATTGGTAGTAAGACCCAGAGAACAACCACAGAGTAAAGTGTTTCTCAGCAGTGGAGTGAGGTTCCTCATGCATTGTTCAACTACAGATCTCTTTAAGGAACAGCAAATAAGCTAAGGAGACCAAGGTGGCGTGTGTGGGCACTACCCTAGCATCCTAAATGAGCAAAGCATGTAATTCATGGCCCAGAGAACCATATCCAAACAGAACTGATTCATTTGGACATGTCCCTGCTAAAAGATAACTTGATGTATTTCTTCCCAAGCTACTGCACTATGTAGAATACCTACTTAAAGCTCAAGGCTATTTTCAATTCCTGTGCTTAGGATAAGTAATAAGTAATTCAGATACTTCCTCATAGTTCCCAGTATCCTATGAAGATAAAATACTGGGATCCATGGGAAGTCAAATATCAGAACTGCTTTAACCTAAGAAAACTCCAGAGTCCAGGGTATTGCTTCCAGGGATCTTGTTATGAACTCAAAGTTACAACATTAGTCTTCAAAAGAATTGTAGGATCTTGGGGAAACTTTTAGCCAAACTTTAACTATTAGAATTCTCCTGCTTTTCCTCTTTCTCTTCCTCCTTTCCTATAAATAAGGAATCTTTTAAATAGGAAGTGAAATTCTAGATGCTGAAAAGGCAAGAATTGATACAATACTGTTTGTTTTTTAAAGTCTAAGGTTATAATTAACCCTGGCATCCCTTATAGTTCCTTATAATTTTTCCAATAAAAAAAAGATCATGATGATGTAGAGCTGGGATGAGACAATCCTTATAAGATTAAGTTCACCGTCCAGCTGTTGAGTGCTTTCTGTTATTTTATTCCATTGCTGACATGGCATACTAGAATGAAAATAAAAATGGAATCTCGGTAAAATGAGGCTGTGGTGTTATTGTCTTATCAACTTTATACAACATGAAATTTAATGGGGTTTATCATGAGCCTGTTTAGTGTACCATATGCACCATATGGTACATATTTTCAAATAATAAAATTCCTGCAGGAACCATATAATTATTTTTGTCAATTGCTATGAAGCCTCTTTGTTATTCTAGGCTTTTGCCAGGAATTTTAGTCTTCTTAATGTGATCCTCAAGGTGTGACTATTTGTTATATTTATCATGAAGGACAATAGCATACTTATCTTTTGTTAAAACCAAGGAAAATTCTTAGGGTTGAATGGCAGTAGACCTTATCAACATAGCATCAAGCAAAAGCAAGATATAGCCAATGATCTGCTCATATAACAAAGGCAGAGAGCCAAGTTGGATAATTCTCAAGTCTATTTTCCTGAGGGATCACATTTTACCTGCCTTTTCTTGATCTTCATCACCTGGTGCTAAAAAGAGGCTACAGCTTTGTGCTTACAAAGCAGGCTCTCTACCACTTGAACCACACTTTCAGTTTATTTTCTCTAGTTATTCTGGAGATGGGGAGTGGGCTGGCCTCAAACCGTGATCCTCCAGATCTCAGCCTTCCAAGTAGCCAGGATTATAGGCATGAACCACTGGTGACCAGCTGACTTGCTGCATTCTTAAACCTGGCTCAACCTGTAGTGTTGGGAAACACAATCTTTCCAGCCAAAAGCATCCGTTGACTACCACATATTCCAGGAATGAAAGTTTCACTTTTACTTCTCTTGTGCTAATTAACATGCCCTTTGTGGTGTAGCTTTCAGTAATACTTCAAGTGCTATGTAAACCCCCTCTGAAGTGTTGATCCTTAATTAGGGCATTTCAAATGCTAACTAACCACTCTTGGAATGTGGATGCCTGATTATGATGCTTCGAATGCTTCCTCATTCCTCCTAGAGAGTAGATTACGATGACCTATCTTAAAGTAAATCAACACAGAGATGACTTAACCTCTGCATAGGCTTGTGACTGAAAAACAGGAGGAAGAAATGTCCCTTTGTGAAGGTGTTGTGAGTACTCCCTGCAAGAAGGAGAGACGCCCTCTGAGTGATGGCCAGTCATTTCCTCTTCCTGAGCAGACGCGAATTGTGTTAGTCATGCATGAGCATTGTATCCCTTTGTCTGCAAATCCAAGTGACACAAGCTGGCTCTACAAACACCACCATTATTCCTCATGCCTTTGTCACAGCGAGGCGGGGCTGACGTAGAGAAGTCGAGGCACAGACAGGCTGATATGCCTGAGAAAGGAGAGCAGTCCCTGAAACAAAAGCCCATCATGTTTCCGTGACTGGTCTCAAGACAGCTTGCACATTCGCTGGATTTGGGAACAGGGTCTTATTCTGGGTGAAAGAATAAGTCCTTCCCACACTGCTAAAACCAAGAGTTTCCATAGTGTGCTTCTACCTGTCCCGTGAGTCAATAGCTCCTCCTGAAACACCAGGGTAAGCGCTCTTAACTGAAGTTAGAAATAGTCAAGCTATTTCTACCAGGAGCAACTTTATATTGAAAGATCCAGGGAAGGTGGGCACTGCTGGCTTATACCTGTAATCCTAGCTACTTGGGAGGCTGAGATCAAGAGGACTGTGGTTGGAGGCCAGCCCCAGAAAAATATCATGAGACTACCATCTCCCAAAATAACCAAAGCAAATATGGACTGGCGGCACACCTCAGGCAATAGAGCACCTACTTTGCAAGTATGAAACCCTGAGCTCAAGTCCCAGTCCCATCAAAATAAAATAAAATAAAAGATCCAGGGAAATTCTTATTGACATGGCACATGCACAGGAAATTTGCCACTGTCCCAATCAACAATCACTGTGCTTGGAGTCTAGTAAAAGGAATACTCTTACCATCAAATATGCAACAGGATCTTTCTCTGGGAAGAGAGAAGAAAATTTAAAGGGCTCAAAGATGGAAAACTCTTCAGAATTATAGACATTGCACTCGTCATCTGCATGTGTCTGCTCTATTCAGCCAGTGTCATTTGTCCCTGGCATAGTTTGTCCACTTCATTCCACAATCAGTCTATCACCATTTGGGAGTACCTGGCCAGACCCTGGGTAGGTAAAGTAGACAGGAAGATGTATAGGATACTGTCCCTGTTTTCAAATCTACTGGCAATGAAATGCATAAGAACAGCCATGACACAATGTGCACATTTCCTTTGGAGTGTGGTTTTACACAAAGGATTCCCTGTAGCAGAAAGTGGAGGGAAAGTTTCAAAAAAAGAGAAAATGTGTGAATTGGGCTTTATGGTATGAAGAACAATTAAATATAGACCTGAGGCCAGAACATTACAAGCATAGGGGATGAAATGGAAAAGCTCAGAAGAGGGAGAAGCAAGTGACATTTGGAGAGAGGTGCATCACCCTACATAGCTGGAGCACATGATGAGGTGGCTATAGGACAGACTGGAAAGAAGATGGGGGAGGTAGGGAGAGACTAGCTAGGGAGACAAGAACCTTCCTCTCCTGGCTCTGCCTTTCCTGTCATTTTCAGGCAGCCCAGGTGATGGGGCTATCTTCCAACCTTGTATGAGTCACCACCTTATTTTTCTGCCCAGGCCTGAGTGTGGTCTGACAAGGTGTGTGCTTTTACTAACACGTCTCCTCCTACACAAATGTCAGCAATTAAATAGCGGACGAAGCCAGACCGTCTGTGTCACTGGCTGCCAGAAAGCCACTTCCAGAGGTTCTGTCAGCCAGAGAGATTGGCCAGAGCTTCCTTCCTTCCCAGCTATGCCTATAGACAAGCTCCTGTATCAGGAGGCAGGACAACCACTCAGGGGAGACACATGAAGAGGAAAAGCAGAAGGGAAAAACTGCAAGAGGCTGACCCCAGACTTCCCAGACAGGGAGTGGCAGTGCAAACTCATGGTTTTCTTCAAACATTTCACAATAGTCCCTAAGCTTCAGTTAACTACTAGTAGTATAGTGGCTATTATTACATTATTCCTCTAGTCAAATGTCTCAGAGATTTGGCCAGCTGGTTGGAGTTTTGTGTGATATACACTTTGGAAGCCTTTGCCCCAGAAAATATTTCCTGAGTGCCTACCATGTGCCAGGAACTAATTTAAATACTAAAGTCAACAGCTAGGGTTTAATGTGAATTTTCCTTTGCCTGCAGATACAGCTCAGTGGTAGAGGGCTTGCCTAGTATGAGGCCCTGGGTTCATCCTCATCACCTCAAAATAAATAAATAATCATACCTATATTAAGTTTCTCAGACCAAAATGACAGGGATGAAGGGAGAGAAAAGTGGGCAGGTCTAGGTTTTGGTAAAGGGACAGTGCCTTGGGCAGTTGAAAATCACTTGCTACAGGGATGTCAGATAGACAAGGCAAACTTATGGATTGGAGAGAGGGGTTGTTGGGGAATCTGAAGCCTGTTGATTTTACCATTTTTTTGACAATAGTCTTAGCTGTGGCCAGAACTTGGAAAATGACCTAGCTGTCTGGTTATCCTATCCAAAGGAAAAGTTGCCCCAAATTTGTAGCTCAGCAGAGCTTTCTTCTCCTTTCTTCTCCTGCCTCTTCTCTGTGTAATTGGAGATGAGCAAGGAATACCAACTGGTGCACTGTCCCATATCCCTGCAGAGCCCAGGTCTAGAGGAAGAAAGAAGGGACAGAAGGGGAAGCCACACATGGGAAGGAGGCAAGGGATGGGTGCAGGATGCAGAGTCCTGAAGTTGCTGTTGGTGCAATCCTGGGATAAAGTTTTGTTTCTTCACCTGGATGTGTCTGCCAGCTGCCACATAACCTGCAAACAAGTACCCATCTCAGAGCTTAGGGCCTTGCCACATGTGCCAGCACCTGTGATCTTTCCATGGAGACTGATTGCCATGGAATATAAAGACAGCAGGTGCCTGGAGGTGGCTCTCCAGGTAATGCTGACATTCTTGTGTTCAAAGGTTTTGCCCCTGAGCATCCAGCCTACCAGGGGACCTTAGAGACTTTATCACTTCACCTAAAAAAACATGAGGGAGGGAGCTACCCATGAATGGATTAAGAAAATGTGGTATTTACATACAGTGGAATTTTATACAACCACAAAGAAGCTTGTCGTTTGCAGGTAAATGGATGGAACTGGAGAACATCATCTTAAGTCAAGTTAGCCAGGTTCAGAAAGCCAAAGACCACATATTTTCTCTCATATGTGGGATATAGAACTAATACCAATACAGCAATATTATGAAAAATAGGTCATGCTAAGGGGAAGTCACAGGTAAAAGAAGAAAGTTAAGAAGGTGAATACAGTTGATGTACACTCTATATAAGAATGAATGTAGTTACCATGAACCTTGTCTCCTTTGATCCCCTGTGCAGAAGCTACAGCAAAAGTGGTCTGGAAGTGCTGTTCAGGGTTGTTCTAGTACATCAGAATGGAATCACATAACCTCTAATCCTTCCCTTTATTAATTTTGTATTTTCAATAAACTTGCAGAGGACCCCACCCCCAAAAAAGAATGAATGTAGAATCTTTAAACTAGTTGAAACCACCATAAGAATGGGACTGAGGTAGAAAGAAGAAAAATAGAGATGAACCAAATCAGGTGTTTGTAGTGGTGGTGGTACCATCAGGAGGGGGGAGGAGGTGAGGAAACGGTGTAAGAGGGTGAATATGGTGCAAATACTATGTACACTTATATATAAATGGGAAAATGACCTGTTGAAACTATTCCAGGAATGGGAGGAGGGGAGATAAAGGAGAATGGTGGAAGGGGTGATTTTAAATATGATATATTTGATATATTGTAAGAATTTTTGCAAATGCCACAATGTACCTCTACCTAGCACAACAATTAAAAAAATGGAAAAAAAAGAAACATGAAGGAAGAAACTGGGTTTGGTATATGCCTGTAATCCCAATTTGGGGATACCAAGATGGAGGATTGTGAGTTTGAGGCCAGCCTGTGCTACATAGTGAGGCTCTGTCTCAAAAAAAGAAGAAAAATGAAAAGAAAAAACAACAGAGAAAAAAAGAAAGAAACATGAGGGATTTAGATTACCTCACCCCTGTGGGTGCTGGTCTGGGGTCTACCCTGCTAACAGGGTGAACTACCTATAGTTCAGTTTAGATCCAACCACCATTGAAGCTTTATGATGTAAGATGGCAAAAATTGGAACCGTTCCTTCTGGGAAAATGTCATTGTAATTTTCAGTGAATGTACATTCATGGGGGAATATGTGGGAAGGCAGGTAACGTACCTTTTCAGTTCATTCGTAACTAAGAGGCTTTCCTGGATTGTTTTTCTCCTTAAACTTTCTGAGAGTGAGAAGCATGTTTTCTGCCTAGGGTCTAGTTGAGAAATTCAAGCAGACTGGAGCCATTTCTGGTTGAGTTATTCCTTGGCTCCTTGTTGGGGCTGAGTTACGAGAATGGAGACCAGCATTCCTCCACTGGAGCCTGATCCCACCCAGCCAAATTACCCAGGTGACGGGCACCCAGTCTGTTTGCACAACACATTTTTAGACTCTGAGTCACCCTTATGTTCTCTTCTAGTATGGCTTTGGATTAAATCCCACAGCATCCTTGGTTTGGTTACCTTGTACAGACATGTCTGCTCCACCAGCTTCCCATGTACTGTGCCCTCATGAAGCAGAGGAACCCAGGCCAATAAGAGGGTTGGAACAACTAGGCATTGATGTTTTATCAATTTATCATTTCCTGCCCTACCAAACTCACACAGGCTGCTATGCAAAATAGTGAAACAGGTCTAATTCATCTGGGATTTTTTTCAGTCTTTCCTCATGTCGACACCAGCTAGTAAATCCTCCCATCCCCACCAGAATGTAGTGTCATGTGCCAAGTGTTTCTTGGTATTTATTGTACCTCGTTGGGCATCCCAGACTGTGGTACAGGCACTGGACATATTAAAATGAATAGAGAGGTCTCTTATGAGGAGCTGAAAACCACCAGGATATTGGTTATTTCTATGACAATTTTTTCTTTATGCTATGTATAGATTCTCTGTATAAAATGAGCATGGATCAAGTGTCCTTGTAAATAGAAAGTTAAGGTACAAAGGGGAAAACTGAAATCTGAAGCATGGACTAGTGAGGAGGGAAGTGGGCCCTGGCTTCTCAGAGCTGCTTGTTTATCCATGAGTCTCAGGTGGTGCCTCCAGGTCTCCGTAAACCTGCCAGTCATGGCTTTCTTCCGCTGACTACCTTCTGTCATAAATCAGCTCTCTTGGTTCTAATCAGCATGGGATTAAGTGAAAGGTAAGGACCAATCCCAGGTTTATTTAAATTTGCATAATAGAGACAAGAAGAGGGAGAAAAGCAATAATAGCTGTAAAACCTTTCTGAAACAAAAGGAAATAGTCAGTTGGTCCTGGTTGTGAAATGCTTCAATCTACAGTGACATGAGAGGCTTCCTTCCTTCCCCTCATCCTTGCCTCCAGTCTACTCTTGGGGCTTGGCATTACTGAAGCTACGATAATAGAAAAGTGATTCGTGATCTAACTTAAGACAGGAAAGGAGAAAGATACTCTTTTAGTTTGATTACATATATATGTATGTATGTGTGTGTATACACCACACACACACACACAGACACATACACTCACACACACCATGGTACTGGAAATTAAACCCAGAGCCTTCTGCATGCCATACCACCAGGCTACATCTCCAGCCCATATGAACGTATTTTTATATGTATGTGTATATAAATACCAGGAGGGAGAGTTTGCATTGTGAGATTTCTGATGATGTGAAATAAAGGCCAAAGGGCAAATTCTTCAGGATTCCATGGGTAGGTCACTCAAAGATGTGTGCAGGTTGTGCCCTGGAAGAGGACACAGATCAGCAGGGAGGAGAAAGTAGTGTTAGAATCTAGCCATCAACACTGTCCTGGGAATGCCTTTCCTGTGCATTCTTGTCTATTAAGAGTTAAAATCATGTTTCTCCCTATGAAGGAATAACATGAGGTTATAATTTTGATATAATAGACTGAGCAGTCATATCCTGATATTGACTTTTCCAGAACCTAGAAGTCCAGAAGCATATGTATACATTATTCACTCACTTTTTGTATCCATAATAGGCCACCAAGCTAAACCTGGTGTTCTTATTTATTTATTTATTGGCTGTACTGGGGTTTGAACTCAGGACCTCACACTTGCTAAGCGCTTTACCACTTGAGCCACCCTACCAGCTCTGTTTTGTATTGGCTTTTTCCAAGATAGGGTCTTGTGAACTATTTGCCTGAGGCTGACTTTGAACCACAATCCTCCTGATCTCTGTCTTCTGAGAGCCACCCACGCCCAGCAAACCTGGTGTTCTTAAATCTTCGTAGAGCTTATAGACAAGAACTGAAAAGCAATTTAAGGGCATTGTTTGGGTCATAGGCGAAGAGGGTGGAACTAATTATGTATCTCAGCTTCTGACACAGCATTAGCGCTGAACTGTGCAAGGCTTGACTGTTGTTTTCATTTGCTTTCTCTCACTCCTCCAATACCATCCCCCTCCATTTCCTTTGTGGATGTATATGATCCTGCAAAGCTGTGCATTGTGGACAGGGGCTGTGAATCAAGTGGTGAAGTGCTGGCCTATTAAGCACAAGACCTTCAGTTCAACCCCCAATACTGCAAAAATGAAAACAAAACACAAAAACCTGAACATTGCTTTGGATGAAACTATTTTAGATTTACATAAATATTGTGTTCTATGTTTCATTTTTTAAAACAAATGTTATTAATTACAGTACTTGGGCCTTTCTGGGAAAATTTATTTCCAAGTAAAGTATGTCTTTCTGACCTTGGAATAAAGCCCCTTGACAGTGAATTTGATCTGGAAGGAGTGGGACATGTCCCGCTCCAACTATGATTGCTTCTCTTCAGGTGTTCTGTGTGTGTTGATCCCAGAACCCACTTGGACTACTTCCATAATGGCTGCTCTTGGCATCCATCATAGCCACAGGTGACTGCCTCATTAAGAGCAGGTCCTTGGGGTGATTTTTGAAGTGATGGAGCCTAGCACTGTGCCCTTAATACACAGAATGAATACCTATTTAAGCCTATATTTCTGTACTACCACATAGGCCAAGCCACTTGGGACCCAAGTTACTTCTCAAAAGCCCATTAGGCACTAATGTTTTACTGAGCTTTACAGTCTTTTGCTCTTGTTTTTATTAGAATTCCTAAAATTCCTGTCCTTCAAAGAAAAGAACCTCTGGCTTTCCAGGTATATCTCTCTCTAAACAACACCCTTCAGATAATCACCTATCTTCTTACCTGCCTACAGTTATCTAAACATCAACTACACGTTCCCAACTCAAGGCTCCCAACTTTATATTTTCTTTATGAAACTACTCCATAGCAATACTTGGTGAAGTTGTTCTTTTTGAGGCCCTCTCAAAATCACTAGCTTTCTTCAAAATATGAATTCATTTTCCCCCGGGCTCACAGAACATGTTGTCAGTCCCTCTTTATAGAAATCTGTACAACTAATTCTGTATTAGAATTGTATTTGTGTGTGCCTTTTCCTTCCCATTGACCTGGGAACTCCTGGGGATTAAGGCAAGTATTTTCACCTCTGAATAGCCTATAGTACATGGCATATATGTGTTTCACAAATGCACTGCTTTTTACAGAGCACAGGGTTTGATTTCTAACACCTGGATTCAAACGCTGACTCTGTCTCTCACTAACAAGCATGGACTCGGAACAGGTGGTTCACCTCCCTGGGCCTTTGTTTTCTCATTTGTGAAGTATAGATAACAATACTTATCCTGAAGGAATCTAAATGTGGTGTTAGAAATATAGGAGATACACTTTCTAACCCTTATTATAATGACAAGGATGTACCAGGCTCACCAATGTCTACATATTGTAAGAAATATAACACAGCAAAAAGCAGCTATTGCTTGAGAACTTTGGAGTCCTCCTCACACCTGACATGCTGAAGGTTTTTCAGTCAGTTGGTGGCTGGAATTTTCTCTAAAGAAAAAGGAGACAGTGGCGCTGCAGGAATAGATAGATAAGTCATGTTTATGAAAGTAAAAGGAAGAACAGCTGAAGATACACAAAAGAGCTTCCTCATGTCCTTATATCAAGCACTCAAAAAGAAATATAATGAATTCCTCCACTCCAAAAACAACAAATAAACTGAAGACAAATTTTTGATCGTCAGTATTTCTGTAGAATCTTCTAACTCTTAAAATAATCATTCCAGCTTAAACCAAATTGAGAGAATCATCTCAAGGAGAGTCTTCTCCCCTCCCAATTAATCTGCTACCTAAATTCAGTGTGAGAATATGGAGAAAGGTTTTCTATACTAGATGGGGGCAACATAAATGCATTTGGAAAGTGCAGGCCTCAAAGAGAGCAGCAAGTTAAAGCTAGGTCTGTACCCAGAATACAAGCCTTGGCAAGGAAGGAAGATGGGTAATGGCAGTAAAGACTAAAATCCAGCACCATTTTTTTGATTGGCATCAAAGGTAAATTACATTGTAGTTCTTTCTCCTCTTCTCCTTTGGCACACAAGAAAACTCAGTTTAAAAGAAACATGAAAGCTGGCATTTAAATAAGTCACAAGAGGCAAAACAAATGAGTGAGAAGCAAGGGCTATCACTTGATTCTGGGGATTTTAATGGGAAGAATGGTGGTACCATTGTAGGATATTTTGACTGAAACATCACTGAGTTTACAGTCAAAAGATCCAGATGTGAGTTCTGGCCCCTTCCCTAGATAGTCAAGAAATCGTGAGATATTTACTCATCTCCCAAAACCTCTGCTCCTCATGTCTATAGGGATTCAAGGGAATTAAATGAGGTGAGAAACAAGAAAGCACCTTGTAAAGAAAAAAAATCAGCTTACAGCAATTGTTTATTACCAACCTTTCAAAAATGAGCAGACACTACATTTGCAATTGGAAAAGTATATTACATGGCTGATACACGCACGGCTTAGAACTACATGCTGAATCGTGAACCTATAAAGGAATGCAAAATGCTGAGCACTAGTATCAGGAGCTTACTTCTGGGGTAAGGAGCTGAGATCAAGAGGGATCCTGGATGCCTCAACTATATTGGTAAAGTTTCACTTCTTAAGGTAGTTGTTGAGTATACCAGTATTTTAATTTGATTTTTGCCTTTTTGTGTGTCTTAAATATTTCATTATAATTTCTAATCAACCTTGTATACAAAGGTTTATGTGCTAATATGCTAACTGCAGGGCTATTTGCATCAGTCAAAATATTTTAAACTATCTAAGTGGCCCAAAATGGAAGTTTTGCTGAAAGAATTATGGCATAGTAACAAAAACATGATAATATTGTCAATTTTATTGCCATTGTCCTGTGAACCTTAAATCACTTAGTTTTATTGAGCTAGGTACTATATCCATATAGTTATAGTGGGTGGAAGGTGATAGAAAATGGGTGCTTACAGAAAGACACATATCACATTATCTCACTTATATGTGAAATCCAAAACAGTCATCCTCATAAAAGCAGAAAATAGAATGGTGGTGACCAGAAGTTGGGGCACGGGGGGAAATGGGACATGTTGGTCAAAGGACACAAAGAAATAGACAAGGGAGTAAGCTTTTGAGATCTACTATACAACATGGTGACTATAGTTAATAATACAGTATTGAATATTTCAAAATTGCTGAGAGAATAAATTTCAAATGTTCACACACACAAACACACATAAAAGATAGGTATTTGAGGTAGTGGATACATCAATTAGCTTACCTTAATCATCTCACATTGTATTCTGTAACATCACCTTGTACCCAATTTTATACAATTATAATTTGTCAATTATGTACAATTATAATTTTTCAATTTATAATATCTTCTTAAAAATAGGGAAAATTGGTTCTTAATTAAAAATTAGATTTTTCCTACTTATTTTCTCTGGTACTTCATTAAGCCCACAATTAGTGTGAATGTATTTAGGTGGGAATTCTTGAGGATTTAGAATAAGTTCAGTCAACATTGTGTATTTTGCCTTGAGTAGGCAAAAATATTTAACACTTGAACAAGAAGATGTGAAGAAAAAACCAAAAGGCCCAAATGAGTCCACCGCTAATCATAATCTTAAAACTCAGGCTTTAGCACATTTATCTCCTTGCTTTTCAGATGGAGACTGCTTTATTTAGGTTTACTTTTTGTTGCTGTTTCTTGTTACAGTGTTAAATGGAGAAAATTGTTTCTCACTTATTTCATTAGGCTCTTCCATGAATGTTATCCTGTCTATATTCCTTGTACATCCTGCCCAAGATTTCTAGGGACTCTAGCTTTCTGTTCTAGTCCCTAAGGCTTCAATCAGAATTCTGCGGTCCAATGTAATTTTTCCATTTTTAAAGTAAAAAATAACATATTTTATAAGTTCATATGTTGCTGATACAGATAAGACTAGAAGCCAGTAGTGTCCTACCTGTGAATTAGAATCACCTCAAAGATCCGGTGAGAGGCCTTACACAGAATGATGAGCTGGTGGAACTCTATGTGTCTTGCATCCTTCTAGACTCCTGCTTCTGCCTTGTTTGCTTGCAGTGACCTCTCTCCTGAAACTCCATGAAAAGACCCAACACACTATCGTGGGAATATGAATATATGTGCTGCTTCTCCCAGAAATATTTACATCTCGATTTTTATCTTAATTGTGGAAATGCTTTTTCTCTATTAATAAATCAGAAGTGAGGAAAGAGGTACAATTCAGGAATGGGAAAATCCACGAACCCCTCAGATCATTCGTCCTTTGGGCAAGTTTGCAATTACATTCATTTTTATGCTTTTGCTTATGTAGTTTTATGGTTTTTTGGTGTAGAATTATATAAGTTCCATAGATAAATGTCTGACTTTCAAAGTCTGTACCTCTAAAAGCATCATAAGATCATAAATCATCAGTAAAAAGTAATTATAAAACTTGAACTGAATTAGAAATTCATTATTCCACAGTTCACCAGTACAGAGATGACTCCCATGCTGATTTTAATGTCAGTCCTCCCCTTTCTCATGAAATGCCTTTCAATCCTTTTGAAAGTTAAGTAGGATACATATATATGCACATATATGCATAATTTGATTTTTTGAATTTACTTATTAGCTTTATTCTACATTCAATGTCTGTGTTTTTGTCTTACTGGGGAGGAGGATAAATTGAGACAGTGTCAAACCTATAGCACATCTATTTTTTATTCCCTAGAATGTAACATGGCTCTGAATACGCCTTTACCTGTGACAGCCTGCATGATGTCAGTGCAGCAATAAGCTAATAGAATTGCCAATTGATTTAGGCTGAAACAGATAATTACCATCACTTTTATAAGTACACAAATTTAAATTTTTAAATTGCATATGATTTTTTAAATCTCTATTACAAATCCCATGGTTTTTATTTTATAGTTATAAATGCAGGATAAGGATATAGATATAGCAGCAACTGACCATATATAGGTAGTTTTTGTTTGTTTGTTTGTTTGTTTGTTTTTAAGGACAGATGGCTTGTAAGTCAGAGAAAAAGGGGAGCTTAGCAATTTATTTAGCAATTTATTCACATAATCCAGTCAAGACAATTGGCTTTTCATAGGGACTACAAGAGGATAAAG
This sequence comes from Castor canadensis, assembly GCF_047511655.1. Lineage (NCBI taxonomy): Eukaryota > Metazoa > Chordata > Mammalia > Rodentia > Castoridae > Castor > Castor canadensis. The sequence goes on from NC_133400.1 coordinate 72,645,844, forward strand.
TCTAGGGATGAAACATGAAGAAACAGTCTTCACTATTTGCCATCCAGGACTTTAAAAAGGCTGTTTAATGATTAGGATCCAACTTCAGAACTTTAACTACAATGCAACCTACATATAAAAGAAAATGGAATTGGTGGTTGGAATCACCCACAACAATTATTCTGACAGTTTCTGTATCAAGGCTATTGATTATGTTGAACTGAATATTATTCAAGGAAAAATACTAAACAAATAAGAAAATGATGAATATTCTACATATTTTAGCAGAGATGAGAAGAAGAAATAGGAGGATACATGTGGTAATACACCTTTTTAATCTAGGCTCGTCAGGGAATGAGGCATTCTGCATAAACAGATTAAGGTTATCTACTAAAACCTTTAGGACAAGACTTATATTTAGCTAAATACACATGCTTCTCTTTGAAATCACAAACAAGGGTACCCACTGTGCTGACAATGTCTAGCATCACACTGGAGGTTCTACCCAGTAGAAGAAAGTGAAACAAGAGATGAAGAATACAGCTGGAGGCATGGTTCAAGTGGTAGAGCACCTGCCTAGCAAGTACAAGGCCCTGAGTTCAAACCCCATCATTGCCAAAAAAAGAAAAAGAAGAAAAAGAAAAAGAGATGAAGGATAAAAAGCCATAATTTGCAACTAATATGATTATCTACCTAAAAAAATCAACAGTTAGAACATTTAGTAAGGTTGCTGAACAGCAAATTATAATAAACTATGCCATTTCTCTAGGCAAGTTATAAGCAACTATATAACTAGTTACATCCAAGTGATCATTATATAACAAAAAATATAAAACATCTAGAGATTAGCTTAATAGTATTAAGATCTCTGCTATGGTTTGGATATGTCCTCCAAAGGTACATGTTTTAAAGGCTTAGTTCCCCAGCCCATACTGCTATCGGGAAGTGGTGGAACCTTTAAGAGGTCTAGTAGGTTGTTTTAGGTCATTGGGGTGTGCCACAAAGAGGACTTTGAGACTATGGGCTTTTGCTCTCACTTTCTTTTGCTTTCAGCCACACGGTGAGGTTCTACTGCACCTGCAATGATGCTATTATAGGCCCAAAAGCAATGAGGCCAACCATCCATGGACTGAACCTTCCAAAACTGCATGCCAAAATAAACCTTTCCTCTTCTTACTTTGATTATCTCAGGTATTTTTTTTTTTTACAGTAACAGAAGTCTGACTAACACAATGTCTAAGGAGAAATCTGTAAAACTCTATAATGGATGGACACCCAACATGATCTGAATAAATGGAGGTGCATTTCATGTTCTTGGAAAACGCAACTTATTATTATAGAGAAGTCAATTCTCTTCAACTAAATTTTTTAAGGAACTCAACAAACTTACACTGAAATTTCATTGGAAGAACTAAGTCCTGCAAGTTACCTAACAGAAACATTTTCTCCTTCCATTTTGTTTCACTCACTGACATTATTTTTTAAATTATTTTATTCTTGATTTATCATACATTAATGAGGAGGATTCACTGTGACAATTCCATACATAATTAGCCAAACCTACATTGAGGGTCCCATCTTAAGTACTTACCAGGATCTCTTCTCCTTGAGTCTTTGAGTTTTACCCCATGGATTTGTTTTCCCAATTTTTCTTTCCCTGCTCCATGAATTTGACAAAACCTTTGCTCAGTTTCTCAGCATTGGCTTCCAAAATCAGAGGGGCAACTACAATGGTAATGATTTCATCTCTCTGGGGCTCCTTCTTTTTTGGATTTTGGCCCAGAAAATCCTCGCTGTCATGGTAGCTCTCCAATCAAGCAGATTATAAATACTTTGTCTAGTTCTCAGAGGGAGGGTTGGTTTCACAAAAGTACCTTTGTTCCTTTTACACCATTACATCACTTTCAGACATTCTCCATAAACCCAAGTATCTAATCCTGACTTTTACTGTCTTCTTTGCACATTTCCATCACCACTTGATCCTTGTCCCTACAATAACATAGTTCTTAGGATGACATGGTTTCCTTTATTGGTTTCTCCAAAATACATTTACTCTTTCTATTTTTACAAGTTACCTAGCAGAAACATTCTCTCCTTCTGTCTTGTTTCACTCCTGACATTGTTTATTTTTAAAATTATTTTATTCTTGATTTATCATACATTAATGAGGTTTCACCATGACAATTCCATACATGCATGCAGTATACCTTGAATAAACACATCCCCCCTTCATTATATTCCCACTCCCCCTCTCCCTCTTCCCTACCTCTTTCAGTGTTTGGTGGGTTTCATCATGCCATCTTCATATGGATATATGCAGCGCATTTTACCCCTCAGTAGACAACTTTAATTTTCCATAAACTGTTATGTTTCCATAAATTGTTATTTATAGACCTTTATCTAGATTCTCAAATTCTGTTAAATTGTCTTCTGAAAGTATGTGTGTTTTGTTTATCAAAGTTTCCCCAGCACCTAACAAAGTACTTGGCACATTGTTGGTGATCAATAACTACCTACAAGAATGTACCCCAGAGAATAAAATAACAACTGGCATGTATTGAGAACCTACTTTTGTAAGGTACTCTTCTAACAATTTACAGTAAGTCATCCCAACAACTTTTTGGCTTTATTATCCTCACTTTATAGATGAGACTTAAAGATGTTTAATAATTTGCCTTGATCACACTCAGCTTGCAAATGGTGGAAATGGCACTTACATAAAGGTATTGTAACTCCAAAGCCAGTATACTTAATCACTATTCTATATAGACGGTCTCCTAGGATTTGTTAAATGTCTTTTCTTTCCTCCTCCCATTCCATTTTTATTTCCATTTCCTCTACTTCCACTAAACACTGAATATTTCCAAATTGATCTGTATCTGCATTTAAGGGGGAAAAAAATGAAGTTTTGCCCTTATTCCAAAACACTGTAACAAAGTCATACAAAAGACCTTTACCACAGAGAATGAAATGTCTAAGAATAACTTTGGAAGAACCCCTCGTCTCTCCTAGGTTCCCAGCATGTCGTGAAACCCTAGCCTGATCATACCCCTAGAAAGTCATAAAATCAGGGTTGAGAACAGATATTTGAGACCTTGGCTCATGAACTGAATCTAATTTGGTTTGGGCCATTGCCTGTTCAGGACTCTGCTTCTCATCAGCATCTTCTACTTGGTGTGAATCCCTTGACTAGGGATGGAGCTTTGTTTCTCTTTCTGCTTGATTTTTATGCCTCATGTAGCCCTGGACCTGCTGACACTTTGACCCTTTTCATCTTGCAATGCTCAGATTCAGAACTCAGCTTTGCTTTCTATAACTGATAAGTGTTACATATGAGTTTCGTATTTGTGAACATCCTGGCCTTGAACCCATATATCATCTCCAGGCCACATGGAGACAGACTCCCAGTTCTGGTCCTCTAACATAACTTTTTTTGCTATCTCTATAACCTGAGGCTGACATTTTTACCCTAGGTGTTTCTTACTTTTTCACTTCTCAATTAAAAGTCCTCGGTGTATTTTCCCAACTCTTTTCTTTCTTCCTCTTCTTATTAATACTCCTTGATTTACTTTTACCTCATGACCTGTGTTTGTGTTAGAACCAGATACAGAAGTGGTACTTTCCTATCTGCTCCTACAGAACTCCACAGTTGCTGTTGGGGATGCTATTTGTACTATCAGTATGATACAATTTTCTCTGTGGTATAGAAGTGGCAGTAAAAGAGGTACAGGATCTTGACCTTGAAGAATATTGCAGGAACTATATGTAAGGAATCACAGAGTTAAAAGGGGGAAACTACAACAACCAAAAATTGTGGTCAGGAGAATATTCAGTGGGAAATAAAGCAATTAAGATAAGACCATTGTATTTGCTTTCATTTTGTGCTGTGTTTGTTAGGGAAACTGCTGAGACCATCTGTTAGATGTTTATTTCCACTGTTACTTCTGTGTTGCCAAAAAAGTCTATCATGGGAAAGGGGGAGAAAATAGTCTTTAAGTTTGTTGGAAAGTAATCAAGAAAAGGAAAACCAGAAGCCAAACCTCAAACTCAAGATCTCTCTTCTTTTTTATAACCCGGCAAGTCTACCTTATTAACGGAATTGTTACCTAGACTCTTGTTTTAGCTCTCATTATTGATAATGCTCCTTATAGCAGAGGAAATGGGGGGCTAGGGAAGGAGATGTCTTGTCATTTGTCAATACTCTTTAAAAGAACCTAGGAAAGTAAGGACAGGAAACTGACCATTTTCTTGCTAGTTCTTTTAAAAAGTTTGAGAAGGGTAAAGTCTTCAGCCAAAATAAGGTGTAAGAATTTGTCTGTATAATTTAATTATGTGTGCTTTCCCTGCCCACAGTTAGTTTGGATATTCAAATACTGAGTAACCCAAAAAGAATGAGAGACAACAGAGCATTGTCCAGTGGTCTTACATGCTCCTGAGTTTTAATCCTGCTGCTGACATTCAATAATAGCCTCATCATGGAAAAACTGGAAAAGGGACTAATTAGCATCCCTTGAATAAATCTCGAAAGTTTGTGTTTACATTGGATTAAATTTTTCCAAAGAAAAATTGAGTTTTTCTGCTCTCTGAACTGTAAAAATTTACATAAACAATATTTAAACTGCCAGTAGTTTCAGAGTCAATTACCCTGAATCTTGTTGGAAAAAAAATAATTTTTATTTGGTGAAAAGCAAAGTAAGAGTCTACTGGTTTGGCCCAAACCACAAATTACCCTGCAGATGGCAAAATTTCACTTTTTCCACCTAAGTAAAATAGCGTCACTAATATCTTACTTTTCTAGGAGATGGAAACTAACATACAGAACTTACTTTCATGTATTGCAGCCTTTAAAAAAAAAAAAAAAGCCCTTTGAGCACTTAGTAAATAAAGTCCTTGGCTAGAATGCAACAAAGCAGAGTTTGGTAAAAAGTCCATCTGTCCATGGAAATTTATAGTGAGATTTCAGAAATTTATGGCGTAAGATTGTTTTACGTGCCTCCTCTGAAAGAGCCGTGGTTTTGTAGAAAGCAAATGATTGTGGTGCTTTATGGGTACAATCTCATGTCACAGTCACAAGCCAATGAGGCAGGTATTTTTATCTGTATATTTTCTAGATGAAGAAGCCAAAGCATAGAGAAATTAATTTAATTGCCTAAGGTATCCAGGCTGGTGGTGTTGGATCCAGCTGCAGAAGCACCTCTGTAACACATATAGGAAAAGTTGTTCATCACTAGGCTGTCATGGAGTGTGTTAGGCAGCTCTCTGTTACTATAATGAAGCAGCTGAAATAAGTAACTTATAAAGAGAAAAGAATTATTTCAACTCACAGTTTTTGAGGTTTCAGTCATGATTGATCATCCCCATTGTTTTGAGCTTATGGTAATAAAGCACATGGATGCAGGAGCAGGAAACAAAGGAAAACCGCTCACCTCAGGCCCAGGAAGCAAAGTAGAAAAAGAGGAAGGGCTGAGGCCCCACAACACCATCAAAAATACACTCCCAATGACCTGAAGATCTCCTACTAGGCCCTGCCTCTCCTAAGATTCCACCTCCTCCCATATTGCCACTCTGGGACCAAGCCTTAATACATGGGCCTTTGAGGGAACATTTACTAATCAAACTATGGTACAGAGATTATCAGATGCAAGAAAAGTTAAATTACAGAATTAGAGCATACAACCAACATGAAAAGAATGGAGGCAATAGTTCTAATGACTGACATACATGCTCTTCTCAAAAGCCTAAAAGTATGACTGGTCATGAGTTCTTTTTCTTTTCTTTTTTTTTTTTTAAGTAAGATTTGTTCTGAATTTGATAAGATGTACTTAATCTTTGAATAGATCATTTTGACTTTGCAAAGGCAGGGCTTCTAGTACCATTCTGACTATTCTACCAGAAGATATCTCATTTCTTCTATAAAAAGGATAAAATAGCCAGATTAAATAATTTTAATTATTTAATTATTAATTTTAATTATTAAATAATTTTAATTATTAAATAATAAATATATTATTTAATACATATTTATTATTAAATATTTAATTATTTAATTTGGTAAGGATTGATTGCTCTATATTCTCTTGCAATGTTTCTTCTTTTAATTTGTTCACTGTTGACAAAAGGGATGAACAAGTTTTAACTTTAATCAATGCTAAATCAAACCAAAGACAGATTTAAACAATCTCTGGAAATAATGCTTGATTTACATAATCAAGTTAATTGATCAGAATTCATAGTGATGTTTATACTTTTATGGTAATATTCAGTATTTTGCAAATATTTGAAGCTATGTGATTCCTTAGAGATTCTTTTTTCAGAAATAACTCATTTTCCTCACTACTACAACTTGTATTTCAAAAATTATTATGTTACTATAATATTCTCATTTTACTCTCCCATAAAGTGGGAAGAAATAGAAATCTTATATTCTAAGGTAAAGCTCAGGGCAGGATGAGTCATGTAGCAATATAAAATCATGCAGAACTCATGTTGTTTTCCAGTTATTTGACTACATTTTATTATTTATTTCAATAGTTTTGAGAAATGTCCTAGCAAAAAAGTTTTATCATTGACTAAAATTAAAAGTGTTGCTTTCTTTTCTTATATAAAAATATGGAGAAAGAAAAAAGAAGATATTAATGGAAATTAATTAAAGTGGTAGAATTGTGATTATTTTTCTCTTCTTAAATTCCCAAACTTTAATTTGGTGCCTTTTTGCCCTTTAATACATCAAAATTTATTCCCAAAAATATTAAGATCAATATTTATTTCTGAAAATCAGTACTTATTTCAATATATTGCTATATGTATAACAATAAGATAACCTTCCAAATCAGGAAATTGACTATGATATACTTCTACTATCTAACTAAATACTCTTCTCATATTTTTTATTGTCCTAATATTGTACTGAATAGGTTCAGAATTAAGTTCAGATGATTCATTGCATTTATATCTCGTTAGTGCTTTCCCATCTTGAACAATTTGGGGGTCATTCCTTAATTTTCATGATCTCAAGGGTTTTTATAAATCTCTTCATAGTTGAATTAGTTTTAAATTTATAGAAAAATTTCAAAAATAGTAAGGAAACTTCTATATGCTTCTCACCTAGAGTCCTTAAATCTCTCTTTCTCTCTCTCTCTTACTGTCTCAGTATAAAATATTTTTTCTAAAACATTTACTCTTTACTTCAAAAAACTTCATTGTACATATTAATTTTAAAAGTAAATAAATAAAAAAGAATATTGAACACAGTAAACACAGAAAATTATAATTTATTAAAATACAAATATCAACATGAGTTTCTTAACAAGGTCTTTCTCTTTCATACCCACATCACAATTACCAAACTTACAAAATAAATTTGATAAAATATGTTTATCTAACCTACAGACATTCAAATTTTGTCAATCAATTCAGTAATGTTCTTTTTATCAAAACAAAAATTTCTGATGCAGGATCACAGGTTGCATTTAATTATTTAGTTGTCTCTTTTGTCTCCTTCACTCTGGGATAGTACCATGGTCTTTTGTGTCTTGTATGACCTTGGCATTTTTGCATTAGCACTGGATGCTCAAAAAAGTGGGAAATCCAATGGGGAAAAGAGAGAGAGAGAGAGAGAGAGAGAGAGAGAGAGAGAGAAACACAATGAAAAGAACCAAATGAAAGGCTTAGGACTGAAAAGTATAATAACTGGAAGGCCTCAATGGAGATTATAGAGTAGTAAGTTAGTAAAGTTGACAGAAGATCAATCAAAATTATCTTGATGATGATGACAGAATAAAACCAAGACTGAAATAGGGCTAGTAGAGTGGCTCAAGCTGTAGAGCACCTGAGTTCAAGTGTGAGGCCCTGAGTTCAAACCCCAGCACTGCAAAAAAAAAAAAAAAAAAAAGACTGGAATAAAAGAGCAAATTAAAAATAACAAAGCCTTAGGACCTATGTGACAATGTAGAAACTTCTCATATATAAGTAACTGGAATTCTAGAAAGACAAGATAGATCAGCACAGGAAAAAAAAATGAATAGCCAAAAGCTTACCAAAATTTGATGAAAAACATAAATTTATATACTCAAGAAGCTTAATAAACTCCAAACAGGATAAATTCAAAGTCATCATAGAAATAAAAGATAGAGAAAAATGCCTTGAAAAGAGCTACGGGAAAGAAAAAAGACACATTACACACAAGGAAGCAACCTTGAATGAATGGCATTTCTCATCAAAACCATGGAAACTGGAAGACTGGAACAACTTCTTTTCTGAAATTTAGCATCAAAATTTTCAAATGTTTATGTGCTTTATCTTATTAGGAATTCATTATGCCTAGAATGCATGCCTAAGGTTGCCCCTGTCACAGTGTTATTTAAAGTAACAAAAACTATAAACATGTAAATATTATCAGCAGGGGAGGGATTAAATATATTATTGTTCTGTAATCCTAGCACTTGGGAGGCTGAGGCAGGATGATCTCAAGTTTGAGGCCAGCCTGAGCTACATAAAAGAAACCTGTCCCCCAAAAAATTATTGTACATCTATATAAATTACTATATAACCATTTGAAATCATGTTCATATTTGACTAAATGATTTCCACAATTTTATTAAATGTTAAAAGTGAGTTATTAAAAAGCAAGAGCTATGTTTTCTAAACCTCAGCACAGCAAGATCTCACTAAGATAAGAAAGACAATATCTCAACTTTGCCTAAGGAAGAAAGACAAAATGGTTAAACTATGATTAGGTTCAGAAATTAGCATTATTTCCAACACTATTTCATCTTAGTGTTAAAAATCCTCAAGTTATGACCAAGAAGCTGTGTCTCCTTGATTTAAATGACTGTCTTACAAAGCCTGTTTAATATAATTTTGGTAGGGTGTTTAAAATAGATTTGATGAATCAGGACCTCCTGAGTCCACACTCCTTTGTCATGTGACTACCCATCAGGAAGTGTAATCTATTTCCCTCCACCAGGAATCTATTGACAAATAGCATGTAGTGGAAGTAATCTGGCAGCCATGTAATTTTTGCTTCTGCTTCTGGAACCCAGCAAACTAAAGGAAAGTTATACTATTGGAGAGAAAAGTCATGTGAGGAGAGAGGGCTGGGAGGATGGAAGATAATATAAAGAGAGAAGACACATGAGAAGAAAGGAGGCATGCAATACACCTAACAGCCAGCATCAAGGCCCAGACATGGAAGTGAGCTGTTGCCCAGCCAACACCATGTGGCACAATACTGAGTCATCTCCACTGAGTTCTGCCTGAATTCCTGACCCACAGGATCACTGACATATAGTGGTTGTTTTCAGTCACTAAGGATTGTAATAGCTCAGTGTTGCTATGGTTTGAATCCAGAATGTTCCCCAACATCCCATGTGTTAAAGGTATGCTCCCCAGTCCCTGGGAGTTGGTGGAACCTTTAAGACGTAGAGTCAAATGGAGGTCTTCCCCCATTAGGGGGTATGTCCTTGAGGGGATTGTAGGACCCTGTCTCTTCCTTGCTCTCTTTTTCACTTCCCAGCCATGAGCTAAGTGCTCTGCTCTACTACACCAAGATGTGCTGCTTTACAATGGATCCAACCAACCAGAAACAGAAACCTCTGTGACTAGGAGCCAAATAAACCTTTTTCTTTATAAATTGATTATCTTAGGTATTTCTTGGAGCAACAGAAAGCTAACAAGTCATACAGTAGGAGGTGAGTTTAACTGAAACAATACCTTCAGTTAAAAAGCGGGATACAGGTTTACATACTGTGCATAGCTAGAGAATAAGCAAATATCAGGACCATTTGTGGACATTCTGAATGAGAATTCAAGAGTGAAACTGACCCCATTATGAAGACTAAATTAGGATATTTAAGCAAAGCTTAGTGAATTTTCTTTTCAAACAGGCATCAATCACCAAGATCTTATTGAAAGAAAAACAGCTTAAAGCTTTATGACTCTGGCACTTAAAATTGTAACATATCCTTAAGCTCACTTCATAAAGGTACATTTGAAAATCTAACAGTAAATATTTTAAAGTAATGTCTTGCTAAAATAACTATCATACTTCATGGCAGCAAAATGTTTGAGTCTGTTGTAGAAATGTCTGCTATACAGAGAAATTATCAAAGTGATTCTAGCAATCCTCAGGATACATACTCTTATTTAAATAACTCGTACTACCTGTAACAATGATCCAATCACTCTCATTCCAAATCCTATGCAAATGTAGGTCATGTCATACAGTTGACATTATGGGAAAGCTTACTATTAGTAGCTATTTAAAAATAGCTTGAAATAAAAGGATGCATTTACAGTCATATTCCCCTATTGTATTTCAGTGTTGATAATTGTTATTCATTTCAGAAATCAATATTATACAAGGTCATAGGGATTCTTCTTGGCTACATTAAAATCATTCCCAGAAAAGAAGCTATTGAAGTTCACTGTTCTCCCAAGACACAGTCTCTCAAAATTTACAGTAACAGCACCCATAAGAATATGATATATTCTCTTAAAAACGCCACACAATTAATTTATTATATTGGTTTTATATCAGTTTTGTAAGTTTTATAACAGAGGTCTGTACAGATGAGAAAAGTGCTCACTGTCCTGGTAATGGGTATCTTTACACTCATTTTAAGCCTTAGCCTTTTTTTTTTTTTTTTGGCAGTATTGGGGTTGAACTCAGGGCCTCACACTTGCTAGCAGATGCTCTACCACTTGAGACATGCCCCCGAGTCCAAACCTTAGTCATAAGCCTAAGTCTCCTAAGAGTTAAACAAATATCTAATGTCTAACTCATACATTTATTTAAGTGGACCCAGTCCACACTAGAGCACCAATAGGGAAGTGGAAACACATTGTTCCATGTCAACTTAGAGCATATATTTTGTGTGAATTTTCAGAGAGCTATCAGACTTCTTTCATTTTTTTCTTGATCACCACAAAAGTAAGTAGGTCCTTTAAAAAAGAAATCACTATTCCCTAATTGTATAAAAATGACACAAAAAATTTAGTAGTAGATATTGAAGAACAATGGTACTTAGAATCTGAAATATCCTAACCTATAATGTACTTTAGAAAGTAAATGCAAGTTAAAACATTTCATTAAGTCTGCCCAACAAATTTAAAATTCAATATTCTATTGTGTAATCTATTGTACTGCCAGTTATCAGAATAAAATACACCAAAAAGTTAATTAAGAATCTATCCTTTAGATGATAATAGTATACTGACACTTTGGCAGGTACTAAGAAATCTGAACTTCTAATAGAAATGTACAATTAAGTTGTGAAAATAACTATTTACAAGAAAGAAATCCAGGATTTTAGCAAATTACCTATAGAGGAGCTATAAATACAAGAGCTAAAATGAACAGGTGATTGCTCAGGGAAAAATTAAATGAATTAAGTCCTGTATTACAACTTGGTATATTGACAAGTAGATGGGAAGGATTTAGGAAGTCATTTTTAGTAAAACACAAGGAAAAGCAAAAGGAAAAAAGAGCAAGGCAGGTTTAGAAGTTAGTTAGGGACAGAAACAGAGATTCATCTGGTTGGAGGTGAAAGTTCTCCAAGTCACCAGATGCTTTCATTAGTAACAGTCATTTTACTTTCTCTTCCTTGAAAGGGGCTTGAAAACCATCTAATTTGCAATGGAAAATAAAGTAATAATTAAATGTTCAATGAGTTACACATGCAAATCGGTCAACATTTCCTTCCTAACGCATTCCTCACCAAACATCCATTCTCTTTGTGAATGCACCAAATTTCCAACCCAGAATCTCTCCATGCTTTTCTCATCTGTCACCAAATCTCATAAAGCTACTTCCTAAATATTTCCTGAAATGCCCACTCCTTTCTGGTCCCACTGCTTTGGTCCTGCTCAGCCTTCATGTTGTTCTCAAGCCCATGAGTCTAATTCCTTCATCACCACCCAATTGCCAATATGATCTTTCAAAAATAAGGAAGATTATGGTATTCTACTTAAAATCCTTCATATAAATTCTTCTGAAAATCCTGCCTGATTTTCTAGTTTCACCTTCATAACCCCATGCACACACTGTATCAGGCAAACTGAATAAAATATACCACACTCCATGCCATGCTGCTTCCTTTTGCCACCAATTGCCTATGTAACTGCCACTTGATTTTAAAACTTTCGCTCCCATGCATGTTATCATATCCTCTAGAAGAACACCCTCTCTAATTCCTGGATCTGACTTTTTTGGAAAGTGATGGTAAAGTTTATTAGGAAAAGAGTACAGTTTCAGTATTCATCTCTAGAGAAGAGAATGGTTTTGATGCCTCTCTTGTGGCTTCCATCCCACAGCCTCAGGTGTGTAAACCCATCATAGGTGGAAGTGGATTAGGGAAGAGTCAGTCAGGTGAATGTCCAGTGCACCAATCATCATGAAGATTTCAACACCACTGGAACAATGCAGATGGAGAAAACTGTTTATTGATTGGGAGGATTACTTTGAGAAACTTCTGGGAATGAGAAGGCTGGGATCATCCAGGAATATTCTCGAATAGCAACAAATGAAACTAAAATTCCTTTTAAGAGGGGCTAACTTCGTTAGTTTCCATGTTTTTGTTTTGCTAGTTGGGGTATGCAGTTTTACTTAGGAGAATATTCTACCAGGATCCTTTCCTGTATTGTGCTTGTGAGAGCAAAACTGGCCTCCCCACAAACAAAAGTAAATACTAGAAGAACATCACTTTGAAGGGAAACCAAATGTCTAATTAGCTTTCTCAGGACATACCATGTTTCTGTCTGGTCACACCAGATTACAGTAAGTTGAATTACTTGTCTAAATTCTCTATAAGCTTCCTAAAGATAATGACTTTGTTTTGTAACAAATCTGAGAAATTTCAACCAAAGTGTGTGATTTTGAAGTGTAGTGGACTGATGCTCAAATATGAATATTTAGCTTTATATATAGCACTGCCAGAGAAGAATGACTTTGAGTCAAACATTATTCTCTTCACTAAAGAAGCATTCTTTATTGTAGGGTATGAGTGAAATATCCCTCAAAAATACTATCCTCTTTGATTTAACTTCATGTTTACCAAGTAAACTATTACATTCATTCTATTTCTTTTTCACTATGTAGCTCAGGCTGGCCTCCAACTTTCAATCCTCCTGCCTCAGCCTCCCAAGTGCTGGAATTACAGGTACACACTATCACATCCAGCTCTATCACTTGAACTATGTCCTTTTCTTTGTATTTTGTTTTTGAAACAGGGTCTGCTAACTTTTCCTGGGCTGGCCTTGAACTCCTGATCCTTCTGTCTCTGCCTCCTGAATACCTGGGATTACATAACTGGCTTATTTCATTCCATTTCTTAGATACCTTGGTAAAAGGGATGAAGAGCCCTGGGTGGAGAAGACCAAATCTGTACTCACTGGCAAAATATACCAATAATTTAAAAAATTGATAAATTTATGTTAGGGGTTGTACATTATTGTCTCATAATTATGATTAGCAGAGATAGGATCTTTAAGTCTGATCAATTTCTGGACCTCATGTTTGGAGGCTTTGGGAAAATCATATGAAATGTGTATTAATTTTCAAAATTATAATGCTCCTATGTATTTTTCTCTCTTTGACAAGAATGACCTGTACATTTTCAAGGATATTTGGGTTTTGATTGTTTTCTCCCTAAAACAAAATTTCATCTTGGTCCTGCTTTTGGCCAGTAGAAGAAATTTTATGCTCTTGACCTGATTTAAACTAATATTTTCCTTCCCTCTGAAGCCAGTAAAATATTGTTATACTCAACTTTTCTCAAGAGAAAGATGTTCTGTGTTTCTTCATAGCAGACAATATTTAAGAGAAGGGGTATTTCTTGAACTAATGCCTCTTTTTCTGGAAAACATACAAAACACTATGAAAAATAAGCTATTGGGGTCTTTTAGAATTCAACTTTAACAGAGCTCTACAAATATGTGGAAATTATAAGAAATGTAATCTGTTTTCTGATAATAACCCATGTTGATTTTGGCAGCTGTTTAAATATTATGTCAACCAATTATGTTTGAAATCTCAAGCAAATTGGAGAGAGAGTTCCAGAAAGAAGGTAATTCCAAGGGCAAGTAAATTATTTCCTGAAGACTTCTGTTACTTGACTCCAGCCTTGTAAAATTCAAAACAAATATGAATAATCTTAGTCAAATTGGGAAATTGAATCATTTTAATGAAGCCACTCAAAACAGTAGAAATACCATTTTCTTTACATATTTTCTGTCAGACAGAGCATTGTGTTATGGCAAAATGGACAGGATCACAATCCCTCCCCTAAACCTGCAGAGTAGGGCTCAGCATGGTGATGCACATCTGTAATCTCAGTTCTGTGACAGGTAATGGAAGAATACTGGTCAGAGGCCCATCCCTGGCAAAAAGCGCAAGACCTTATATGAAAAATAAACTAAAGCAAAAAGGGTGGAGGCAGGACTTAAGTAGTAGAGCACTTGCATAATAAGCATGAGGTACTAAATTCAAAATGCAGTACTCACAAATAGTAAACCTACAGAGTAAGTGTATTTCTTTATTCAAAAATTTCTAGATTTTAGATTTTCAGAGCAGAAGTGGCTTTCTGAAAAAAAATGTGTGTGTGTACATAATTTTATCAATTCTACTGATATAAACAATGTGTAACTCAAAATTACAATATTAAACTGTTTACTATAAATGCTATATAATCAATTTTCACAGAATGCTTTCATTGATTTGTGCCTCTTACATCCATAATTAACCTACAGTTGCACTTCAGTCATAAATGGTAATTAGTTGGTATTTTTCTTTATTCCTAAATTTTTGAGTTTACTAGTTCTTTCTCCAGCATACTTAAGTAAATATTTGCTCATTTATTTTTATATGTATGTATACATACTTCTAAATATGAATTTATATGTAAATAGGTATACATATTAAATAAATGCAGTTCAAGGTATATATTTCTATGTTCAACTGTACTTAGAAATTTTATATTGTATAGCCTGCCTTAGAACAGGATCCAGGGTTCTAAGAGGAAAATCTTCAAAAAAAGGTAAAAATGTTATATTACTTAATGAACTTAGACTCAATGACATTTGTGCATCTGGCAGAAAGTTTGAGGTGAATTTGTTACATATATAGAAAGCTAAGTAAATGGAATAAATACCATAAATATTAATTCCAGCTGGGCATCAGAGGCTCACACCTTTAATCTGCTTGGGAGACTGAGATCAGGACGACTACAGTTTAGGGCCAGCCCAGGCAAATAGTTCCTGAGAGCCCCCCCCATCTCCAAAATAAGCAGAGCAAAAATGGATGGGAGGTGTGGCTCAAGCAGTAGAACACCTGCTTCGCAAGTGCAAGGCCAAGTTCAAATCCAAGCCCCACCAAAAAAAAAAAATTAATTCCAAAATGAAACAAAATGAAATTTTGTAATATTCTATATAATTCAAATATGGATAATTCTTAGACTTACGATAATGTAAATACCAGTTTTGATCTAATCCAAAGTTATAAGTACATTTGAAGGGTGGGAGGTAAGGAAATGAGAGAGGAATAAGTCAGGATAGTAGAACACAACTAAATAATCTTTCACATAAGAATATCAGTAGATAACATCTAAAGCTAAAATTCAAATGGCAGTATAATTTTTCAAGAAATATTGAAGAAAAATGCCAGAGAAACAGCTGATCAAAAATGATTATGTCCAGGGAATGGGTATGGGAAAAAGCACATTCAGGGAATTAGAAGTTTAGCACTTTGCCATTCTAAAGCTAACTTTTAAAACTAGGTATATGTGCAACTTTGAATTTAAAACACAATAATACAAGTTCATACTGGTGGGAATATAAATGGTATAGCTGCTATGGAAAACAGTAAGATTGTTACTCAACAGAAGTAAGCTTTGACCCAGTAACTTTACTTCAGGGTAAATAATTAAAAGAACTGAAAGCAGGGTCTTGGGAGCATGGGTGTGTTAGTATTTGCACATCTATTTTCATAGCACTATCTACAATAGTCGAAATGTAGAAGCAACTCAAATATTCATGATGGATATCTGGATAAACAAAATGTACATAACATGTATGAACCTTCAGGACATTATGCTGAATTACACGTCAGGCACACAAAGGTAAATACTGTGAGAGTCCACTTATACGAAGTATCTAGAGCAGCCAAAATCATAGGAACACAGTGTAGTTACAATGGATATGGAAGTTGTATAATGGGTATTCAGTTTTGCAAGCTGGAAAGAGTTAAGGACATTAGATACTCAATGACATGAAAAAAATTAACATTTAGAAATAGCTAAAATGCCCATTTTTTGTTATGTGTATTTTTCCACAATTACAAGTTTTTAAAAACACAAGTTTCTAGGACCCACTTCCTGATAGAATGGACCAGAACTTCTAATGATGAACCTAGGGAATTAGTATTTCTATCAAGCAGCCAAGTGGATTTGGACATACTATCTGGTCTGAAATTCACTTCCCTAGGAATAAACTCTCTGTCTTCTGAATCAATTAGATTCTAGCATTTCCGATCAAAGGCATATATGCCCTACTGAGGAACACATTCCCAAGGTGCTATACAATAGACCGTTTCCACAGCAATTATTTATATAGCAATTTCATTCCAAAAAGGGCTTATTTATTGATCCAGTGATCACTGTTCTCCAAAGCATAGAGCAAATTACAAGCATTGCTCAGGTACCACACAGAAAAACTGATCAGATCAATTATTCAGAAAAGATCCAATCATTAGATGCTGGTGGCTCATTCCTATAATCCTAGCTACTTGGGAGACTGAGATCCAGAGGGTCACAGATCCAGAGGCAAGTTTGGGGAAATAGCTCAAGAGACCCCATCTTCAAAATAAACAGAACAAAATGGATTGGAAGTGCTGCTCAAGTGGTAGAGTGCTTTATAAGCACAAAGCCCTGAATTCAAAACCCAGTCCCACCATAAGACTGAACAAATTTAAAAAAAAACACAATAGACCAAATATAATGTAAGGAATAAAAAACCTTTCGATAGATACTTAGTAATCACAAGTGAATTTCTCTTGCTCAGAAAGCTCATACATCAGTTCTGATGTCCACATAGCCCAAGGAGACTAAAGGCTGCTTCTTGCCAGGTAATCTCACCCACTACTCCACTTCTGAGCCTAAGACCAGCTTACTTAGCCTTTTCTTTCTACAATCCCTAATTCTGCAAAGGCTGCTTTTTAGTATTATGTAATTTTAAATGTTGACAAAATACTTGAT
Organism: Castor canadensis; assembly: GCF_047511655.1. Taxonomy (NCBI): domain Eukaryota; kingdom Metazoa; phylum Chordata; class Mammalia; order Rodentia; family Castoridae; genus Castor; species Castor canadensis. The sequence continues at coordinate 72,663,069 of NC_133400.1, forward strand.
TATTATAATCAATATTATCTTGATAGATACTGGCACAAACTAAAATTAGATAAGAGATCAATTCAATATTGAGATTTATGAAGGAAAAAAAGATGTCTTTGGTAAATAATCTTCTTTAGAACCAAAATCAAATTAAAACATTAGCCAGATGCTGTGGTGCACACTTATAATCCCAGTCCTTGGGAGAAGGAGGTAGGGGGATCATGAGTTCAAAGCCAGCCTAAAGACTGGAGGTGTGACTCAAGCAGCAGAGAATCTGCCTTCCAAGTATGAGGCCCTGAGTTCAAACCCCAGTCCCACTAACAACAACAAAAGAAAGCATATGACAAAGCTAGCCTAAGCTACATAGCAAGACCTTGTCTCAAAAATAAAAATAAATAAATAAAAATAATAAAACCTTAAAACTTCAGATAACACTAGATTCTCTATTTTATTTAACCAAAGAGCAGATATATTCCCTTAAAAACTATAAATTTTACACAAGTTTTTAAAAATGCTTCCTATTAAATAAGAACTAAGATAATGAATGATATAAACAAAATATTTTGAAATCACAGAAGTTCTTTAATTTTAAAGAAAATTATGTACATGGATTACAAACCTGGGCTGTGTACAGTCAAGCAAACTCAAGACAATTTTTATATGGGTTAAATAAAAACCATATTGGTTGGCATATAGTTATAAATTAAGTTAAGCTCATTGTGGATACAAATAAGCCTAATTTAATCTAAGTATTTTATTCATTAAAAAATTTCCATTAGTTTGATGTTCACATGGAAAGTTACTTTTTTTTCCTACTCACACTGAGTAGTCTGAATTATGAAACGCTGATAGGTGAATTGAGAGCAACCAATATGATGTTTTTTTAAGCTAAATTGCTATGAAACTCTAACTAAAACCTCATGTGAAAGAATGTCTTAATTCTATTCTGATTGAAACAGTCTATGATTTCCAAAATATACAACCTAAAAATCTCATGTTTCTCAAAAATCTTACAAATTCACTATATTTACATAGTAATTTCAAAGATAGTAAAAGCTAGAAATTACAGCCACAGCTGTAATTTGTAATTACTAGAAAACTAGTAATTTTCATTTCATATACCCGTTTTTATTTAATAATGTCAAGATATGAAAACTAATTTTACGTAACTACAAAGAATTACAAATCATTGGATGTCCATATTCACTAACCTTCAACATAAATTTTATAAAACGATGTATCTGTTGGATACAAGATCAGATAAAAGTTAGATAAAAGGTCCACTAACTGGTAAACGCATTGAGAGATTCATGTAATCAAGTATTATTTAGTAATAACAAAAATGAACCTTAGCTTAATTTCATCTGGCTGGCTGAATTTTAAAGTTTTTGAGCAAAAGAAATAGGTCATGGAATCATTCATACAATATGATTCCATTTATATAAAATTCACAATGTGAAAACTAAACAGTAAAAAAATGACTAACACTCTGAGGGAGAGATGTGAATGCAAAGAAGTGGCACAGCAGAAGTCAAATGTCTGCGTGATAGTCTGTGGTTCACCATTGAGGGAGTGGTGAGTGATCTGAATTGGCTGGAGGGAACAGGACACAAGGCACATCTCAGAGACTGGCCTTTGAAAGGAGGGCTATTGCCTGATTCAATGAAAGAAAGGACAGGATGCAAACAGTGCACCTGAGGGATGATGTGCTAATTTGTTTCTCTCAAATGAATTAAGGTTATTTGAAGAGCCAGATTTAGTTTTGAGAACATGTGAAGACATGAAATGACCATTTTAGACAGAGAACAAAGTGGCCACAAATAAATGCAGGCAAATTGGAGCATTTCACCTTCCCTGCAGTCCTGGTCTCTGCCTAGAACGTAATGCCCCTTCCCTCGCCTAGAAAATCTTAACTTGCATCTCAGGCTCTATGTCCTCTGTGAAATCTTTTCTGACTACTCCATAGAAATCCTTTCCTTTTAAATTTTATAGCATTTGGCTATATCACTTTTCATACACTCTTACAGTAACTCTTCTGTATTGCACATGATTTTTTATGCATTCTCTTCTTTTTACCAGTTTGGTTGACTGGGTTTTTTTTTTTTAAACAGTCTGTGTAGCTCAGGCTAGCCTAGAATTTTCGATCCTCCTGGGGTTTTTTTGTTTGCTTTTTGTCATGCACATAGTGAACTTTTACTTTTTTATTATTTTTTCTTTTATTCATATGTGCATATAATGTTTGGGTCATTTCTCCCCCTTCCCCCCTGCCCCCTCCTTTACCTACCCCGCCCCTTCCCTCTCCCCTCCTACTCCCTTGCTACCAGGCAGAACATAGAGAACTTTTAGATGTATTTTCTAAATATAGCTATTATCTTTAAATGATACAATAATGCATATATAAATATGTGTAGAACTTTTAATCTTTCATTATTTTCTGAGAAACTGTTCCTAGTTTTCCATTTTTGGCTTCAGAACTTATATTTTAGAAGCTTAGTCAGAGATCTGATGTTAACATATAATGAATTCAATTTAAAATTTAAAAAAAAATTGGTCCTGCTTATTAAACTATCAAAATTAAACTATTTTCATCATCACAACTTTTTTTTTCTTTTATTATTCATATGTGCATACAAGGCTTGGTTCATTTCTCCCCCCTGCCCCCACCCCCTCCCTTACCACCCACTCCAGCCCCCTCCCTCTCCCCCCCACCCCCTCAATACCCAGCAGAAACTATTTTGCCCTTATCTCTAATTTTGTTGTAGAGAGAGTATAAGCAATAATAGGAAGGAACAAGGGGTTTTGCTGGTTGAGATAAGGATAGCTATACAGGGCATTGACTCACATTGATTTCCTGTGCGTGGGTGTTACCTTCTAGGTTAATTCTTTTTGATCTAACCTTTTCTCTAGTTCCTGGTCCCCTTTTCCTATTGGCCTCAGTTGCTTTAAGGTATCTGCTTTTAATATTATTTCTTCATGGAGGTAGTTCTCCCAGAAACTGAAGGAGATTGGTACCAGCAGACATTATGTTAGGAATGCCACCTTGTGGTCAGGAGTAGCCTACTACACTAACAAGTCCTTCCAGTGGCAACTTTTAATTCAGAAATAAAACATCCAGTAAATTCACAAATATAAATCATAAAGTCTACTGCTACCACATAGGAATACAAATTAAATATGTCTGCATGGGGGTAGGTGCCAAAGAGTCCATGGAAAAGAGAGACAATAGACAAACTAAATAGGAAGGGACTTCAAATACTACAGGAGTAAACAACTGTATGCAAACATACAACTATTATGTTATATAAATGTACTTTTATTAAGACTAATTAAACACTCTTAATTTTGGAAAACCTTTCTCTTGGAAATAGGCAAATTTATTTTTATATCCATGACTGTTGCATCCTAAATTTAAACATTGTCTGGATTTTCAAACTTCATCACCCTAACTATAAACCTTTAAAGTGAAGGCACTATTAGCTATCTAATTTGGACAGTGTGGGAAACACATAATTACAGTCCAAAAAAAGAGTTTGAAAAGGGTTAAAATACTGGCCCTACTCTTAATAGATGAGCTTATTACCTCTTCCACACAAGTTAGTTATTTTGAGTAGTCAATTAAGTTTCAAGTCAATAATGGTTATATAGATGTAGTACTTAAAGATTATGGTTAGATGTTTTTAATAGTCAAATTGATCAGATATTTTTGGTCTGCTTAAAAGTGGGGGTGAAGGAGAATATATCCCTCATGCACACAAAGCAAAGCATGATAGCACAAGGTTCCATGCACTATGCTGCAATTTGTCATTTCTACAGTGAGGATCTTAGGAGGTACAGCACAGGTACAACCATCAGTACTAGAGATAAGGGTGTTGAATTTCCAAAAGTTAACAGATACACATACAGACATTTACATATGAACAAAATGCTATTGTGCTCCAAATCAACTTTCGGTATTATTGCATGCATATCACCAGGAAAAATATTCTACTCAGAAAACTTTACTATGAATTGATTTTGGATTCGTTTTTCCACATGACTCTTCAGGACATTCAAGTCAGCTGCACAAACCTGGTACTCCATCTTCTCTTGCTGTTTCATTCTCTCTAATAAAGCCCCATGTGGTGGAGGTAATGCATTGTATGAACCCAGTAAATAAAGCTGACTTGATGAAGTTTGGTTGATTTCTTCAATCTTTAAAGCCTGCATGACAGCAGGTGCAAACTTTGAGTAATGAGCTGTATATGAAATAATCACAGGGCAAGTTTTGTCTTGCATTCTGTCTGCAACCACTTTTGCAACAGCAGTGTGTGGATCCAAAATATACCCTGAAGTATTGTAGGTGGATCTAATAGCTTCTAGGCACTCTTCCTCAGAGCACCAGTCAGCTACAAAATCCTGCTGAAGTTTCTCAACTAGAATCTTTTCTATTTGGAAGTGATGCTGATTTTCTAACTGATTAAATAATTTTGTCATTAATTGTCCATCTTTATTAGCCACCAAGTATAAGTGCCGCTCCAGGTTTGAAGGTTTGAGAATATCTATTGATGGCGAAAAGGTTTGTGCTAATTTCCTTTCCCTTAGATCATAATGTCCTGTTTTTATAAAATCAGTCAAAACATGGTTCTGATTAGAGGCACAGATAAATTTTCGAATAGGGATCCCCATCATTTTGGCATATACTGCTGCTAATATGTTACCAAAGTTTCCTGTGGGAATACAAACATCTACTGGGCTTCCAAAAGAAATAAATCCTTGGCTAACAAGATCAAGATATGCGGAAGCATGATAAACTACCTGGGGAAGCAATCGGCCCCAGTTTATGGAATTAGCTGAACTTAAGATTGTTCCATATTCCACAGTGAGAAAGCCAGTAAAATCAGAATCTTTAAAAATTCTTTTTACAGCTGTCTGGCAAAAATCAAAATCTGACTCAACACCCACTACCCATCCATTTTCTCTCTGACTACCAACTATTTGTGCTTTTTGAAAATCACTAACTCCATTCTCAGGAAAAAATGTGACCACACCTATTCTTTGTTTGTCATTCTTATTGAGACGACTAAAACCATTTAAGACTGCACTCCCTGTGTCTCCAGAAGTAGCTACAAGTATCATATAATTGCAGTTTGGTGGGATACAGTGTGCAAAAATATGAGGCATAAGCTGTAAAGACAAATCTTTAAATGATCCTGTTGGTCCATGGAACAACTCCAGGATGAACTGGTTACCTGAAAGGTGCCTGACAGGGGCAATTTTTGAGCAGGCAAAGTTCTCCCCATAAGCGGTTTCAATCATTTCTCCCAGCCTGGCAGCAGGTATGTCTGCAGGATGTATACACCTTTCCAAAAGTATTTGTGCTTTTTCTATGTAGGTTGCTCCTACTAGGCTTTTCCACTCTCCACAGTTGAATTTTGGGAACTCCTTTTCAGGAACAAAGAGTCCCCCATCTGAAGCCAACCCCTCAATCACAGCTTCGCTGAAGAATTTTGTTGAAACTTTCTGTTCACACTCCTTAGGGTAAACATGCCTTGTTGAAATGAATGTTTCGGAATCCACATCTTGGTATCTTTTGACTGCATCCAACACTTTGTCAGCTATCTTCTCCGGGGAAGTCCCACTTTCGCAAAACACTCGGGCATCATACCATTTCTTATAATACTGTCTTCTAAATTTAAGCAAGTCTTTCATAGGTGTTCCAAAATTCTGACCTACAATCCTATCTATCTTCATGGATTGTAGACGACTAATTATATCTGTAAGAGGTACATCGAGGTATATAATGATTCCATTTTTCTTCAGATGCCACATGCTAGCATCATGCATGGGATTGGACCCAGTAAGGGAAATCACACTTCCAGATGCAGACAAGTTTAACACAGCTTTTCCTTCCTCTTCTAAAAACTGCTCATTACCAACATCCTGCAATTTTTCAGACACACTCATATTCCAGGTTTTTTCCAGTATATCATCATCCACATCTATGACACAACAACCTAGTTTCTGACCTATTATTCTGCCTATGGTTGTTTTCCCAGCGCCAGGAGGGCCCATCAGGATAATATTTTTGTCTCCAATAAGAGAGTATGTTGAATGCCATGACTTCCTTAATTCTGCAAGTGCAAAGGTTCTTGAAAAAAACAGCTGTGCATGTTTATCCGTTTTAACATGAATACTAGAAAAACATTTTACTGTTATCTGTTTCAGGTGTTGATATCTGTTTAAGTGGAGCATTCTCGTTTCACTTTTCTGCCCAAGCCAACCTAAGAACTGGCTTTTGCCTTTTTCAAGACATAAAAACAAAAAAGACATTTGGTTACTTATTTCAACAAACTTAAAATCCTGATAGGATTGACTATAGTATGATCTCAATATACAAAATGCTTTAAAGTCTTTCAAATTTATGGACACTTAAAAAGTATTATAACCTAAATTCCCATATATTGCATATTACTCTTTTTAGTAAGATCTTTTTTATTATAATTATTAACACAAATTATATAAATCACCGGGCTTCACTGTGGTATTTCCATATATGTATATATATCTAGCTTTAATCACATCCACCTTTCCTGCTCCTACATCCTCCTGCTTCCCCCATACCTCTCCCAATAACTAATAATCCCTCTTCTACTTTCAGGTCTTTCTTTAGTTTCCATGTATGAAAGAAAATATGCAGTATTTGTTAGTCATATCTTTTCAAATTTCAAGACACTGAAAAATCAAAACTTTAAAAAATATATCTGATTCCCACCACCATAAAAAGTAACTATAAACAACAGAAACCTTATTCAAAAAATGTCATATCATAGATGCTTTAAAATAGATATATATTAGTATTTATGTATATACCAAGTCCAATTAATATTCTTTTCCTTTCATGCAATATTGTAATAAAATTGTTTTGTGATTTATTAGTTTGTAACAGATACCAAGTATTGAGGCTTGAAGGGTTAATTAATTAGTTGGAATTCATGAAAGGTAAACAATATATGAAACACTTGTTTATCTTCAGTTGTACAAGCACATTGATACACCATCATGTTACTTATTAATTTCTTTAAAGAATTCACAACAGGAAACTAGAACAAACAGGAAACTAGAACAAAAGAACATACTTGCTTATAAAGTGCTTAAATAATTTTCTAAATGACAGAACACAGGTATGGCATTTTCTTTCCTATGTGCCTTTCACATACATACTGTTAAGAAGCATGTTTAGATATCATTCATACTCAAGGCCTTAAAAAGCCAAAGTGACAAGTATAATATCATTTCAGTATCCTGAAGAAACATTAATCACAATAAGGTCAACGGTTTTATGTATAACCTCATTTGCTTGAGCCCATAAATATTGTTTCTGTTCCTATAAACATCAGTGGTGAGACTTAACTCAAATTCCAGACTCCAGAGAGATAGCCAAGACACTCAGGAAGGTTTCCAATGATGAAAGGAAAAATTGTTCTGGCATCCAAAGATGCTCTTCAATTCTTCCATAATGATTAAGCCTGTTTTTGGAAATATACTCACCAAAACAAAAGGTATGCCAGGCAAGCCAAATTTTTTGTCATGTGAAATAGTCTAATAATTGCTACAATATTCATTTAAACTGACTGAAGTAACTTTAAAGACACATAGGGAGGCTTTTCTCACATTCTCTGATAGAATTAATATGCAACTAAACTATGTGAAACACTACATGTTTTATTTCAATATGTTCTGAAAATTTCCAATCATATACTATTGATTATCCATGATACTTAAACTGTTTTGTAATTAAACATTTAAACCATTTTAAGCTAACACTGATTTTCACTTACAATTAAACTTAGAACTGTCAAGGGAAGGAATTCATTTCCTTATTTGACTTCTCAGCTTGTATGTAGTGTGCTTAACTCCACTGATTTGCAAACACAGGATACACAGGAACTAATCTTAGATGAAGATGTTGATTCTGAGGCAAAGTCGATCTTTGCAAAAAGTAGAACCTATAGTGGAAAAAATTCTAGTTAATCTAACTGTATATAGTATCATAAATTCTATACATAAAATAATCTATTATTAAAAATCCATCTGAAATCTTAAAGGAAAAATAATCCTTTCGTGTTTCCCCAAATCCATTATTAAAAGATTAACACTGGGTTTTGCTTTTCAACATATATCTTATCACAAAAAAGTATTTTAGTAAACAGTTCTGAAGGCATTCTACCATTAAACAATAAAAACCTAACAAGTAGCCTAATAAAACAAATATAAAATTGTTCACAATGATACCCGAATTTAACAAGTTAACTGTATGTTTAATGAGCAGAGGGAAAAAGGTCAATGGACTAAAGCTCTGAAATGAGTGTCTGTGTTGTTCTTTCAGGTTGCCTCATCCATCGAAATCACTACATGATTTGTATATAACATCATCTACTATAAAAAGCTCAAATAAAGCTTTGCCACATACAGGTAACCCTTTGCTATTGCAATGGATCTGTGATAAATTCAAAGCACATATCAGAGTGGCTAAGCATCTAAGAATATTTCTACAAAGCAATATTAATCATTGCCACTATATGACAAGAACATATGAATTAAATAAGAATATCCAGACACAAAGCTAAGTATATTTTTTATGGTTTGGTTTCTTCATAAATCTCCAGAAGAAATATTTTGCTATGCAGTCTGACACTTTCCCTGATGTAAACCAAAGACCAGAGAGAATTGTAACTTGAACCATATCAGCAATTTACTCTATAAAACTGTATTCTGGCACTGTATAAAATAGTCAAGTTAACCACCTATTCAGGAGGCTTTTACTTATAACATTAGAGTGGCTTGAGTTTGCAGTCTATAACTTTCTTTCTGATTTCTGTATCAGTAATAATGGTACGTTATCTGAGTAGGTTTGTTTTTCTGGACACTGAATCTTTCTTCTCTCTTTCACTTTATGTTGATCGCTACAATGCTGAACATCAACTCTGTTAAGAGTAGAAGACTTTAAGGAAAATGTGTTTATCTTTTGGAATCTTCCTATTTCCCCCCTGCATTCTCAATTTAAATTTTACCTCATTTCCATTTTCCAAAACACTTTGAGAGAGCAAAATAGATATTAAATAAAAAGAGAAAATGACAGTTCAATTTATAAATTGTGTATCAACAATTATTTTACCACAAAAATTTTCCTTGGACCAGCAGAAGGTAATTAAATGCTATAACATGTAACAAATAATATCATTTCTAAAGAAAAATACAGTCTTTTTTAAGCTAGTTACATTTTATTTTGTAATGTTTAGTCAGTGATTAATTTTAGAGCCTTGTTGCCTAACTGTTTTAAGTTAACCAAAAAACAAAAGAAAATGGAATAGGGCCTGGCAGGGAACATTTATCTGTACATTGAGTTTTTACTTATAAACTGTTGATTCTTATTCATGGTAATTATGTCTCATAAAGTCCCCACTATCAGTGAATTAGTGAACATTGAACCATTATACCTAGGGGAAATGCAGCACGTGCCTATGAGCCTCTAGTCACAAATTTTTCCCAACTGATCAACATATAACCTTGTTTTCTGTTTAAAGGCCTCTTATGTATACTGTTTGTTCATTACCATGAACTCATAGCCAACAGCACTATAACTCATGCCTGAATGAAGTTCATATAACATACCCATTTTCTCTATAAAGCACATCACAATATTTTTGCACTTGGGACACTACACAGCACTTCATCACTCAGCTTAGGGACCATTTAAAAAAATCAAACTCAACCACTAAAAGCACAAAAATGTGGTACTAAGTCAAAGGTGAAGAGGAAATTTGTTTATAGAATTAGAGCTGAAACCAGAAGGCAGAGTATCACATCATTTGACTTCAGCAGGGCAATTCAAATTTTTCACTGCTATGCGCATGTCCATGAATGGCTGTAAAAGTGCTGCCAAGTATTTATTTGGGGTTTACAAACACATTTTAGTAAGCAGGCAATCTCAACTATGGAATCTGTGAATACTGAGTATCAATTACTCATTTCCCTTTTATTCAAATCTATCTTATTAAGCCTTTTTAAATATCAGTATTTTAATATGTCCTTCAGTACACTGGTCACAAATAGGCAATTTTTCTTCAGCTAAAGGACAAAACTATTTCACATGAAATGGAAATCAATCATGTAAGACTCAGAAACAAAAACTACTGAAAGACAAAAATCTTAACCATATGGTAATGAGGTTTCACTGCATTGCTAATTCTAAATGTACTTTGTAAAGTGAGTTCTCCACAAAAACATTTTAGTTATACTAACTCTGCAGAAGGTGCAAGATCCATACAACTCCACTGCACATTGCTTTTTGGTTTTGTTTTGTTTTTTCTTCACTGTTGGGAATTGAACTTATGGCCTTAAGCAAGCCAGGCAAGTGCTTTACCACTGAGCTACATCCATCCCCTCACATAATTTCTATATAGATTTCTCTTCTGATTACTTCCTGTACTGAAGCTTTTTCACCCACTAATTCCAAATGATTCTTTTTTAGACACTGGCCATTCAAACAGATAAATAAAAAGGTAATAGTGTGTCAGTATCACAGCTAGAACTTAAAGAAAAAAGTCCTTTAGTATGTAAATTCAAATATCGTGTGACCCCAGGAACAATATTTGACAATTTTAGTGTTTCAAGCTGTTCAAAACTTAAAGTACAGAAATCACTTTAGATTTTTCCCTGCAAATACTAATACAGCTACACTTTTCAATGCAGAATACATATAAATTTCCAGCATCTTCTTTACAACGATGTTTTCTTAGATTTAGCATTAGATGAAATTGACTAAAATTACACTCTAGCACTAACAATTTTTATTTGTAAAATGATTCAAAAGAATTTTTCAAATTATTATAAAGTTATCTAATTTCCAAATTTGAGAAATCCTCAAAAACCTGATTTAGCATTTGCCACCAATTTAAAATGTTTGTTATTTATATGCATTTCTAAAACAAAATGTAAGACATAACATTTCAGATTATTTAAAACCAGGCATGGTGTTACATGCCTATAATCTCAGGTGGCTAAGAAAGGAGGATGGAGAGATCAAAGAGAACCTAGGCTGCACAGGAAGTCTGAGGCCAGCTTGATTGTAGCTCATAGGTAGCATACTTGCTAGTGCGCATATAGCCCTGGCTTTGATTTCCAGGACCAAGACAAACAAAAAAATCTGTTTAATGATGAGAAATGGCTATAGGTCAATGAATTTCTAAAAACAACTGTCATGATTATGCTCATCAACCTGTATTATTAAAATAATCTCATTTTAACTTTCTAAGGAAAAGGGTTGTCTAGATCTAGTTCATTATCTTATTTTTTAAAAAGCCATCCTGGAGTTTAAGAATATCTTTAAAATTACCGTGCTTTTACATCAATAATTGCTTTTCAATAATAAGAAAAATTGCAAATACTAGCCAAGGGTTAGTGAAACTATGCTGCTTTTGACTACTGATCCCAAATCCTCTCTACAACACCTTCAGTCACCTACTTTGTAGGAAATAGATAAGGGAGGACAAGATGACCATATTCTCTACCGCCATGCTGAAATCACAAGGATCTATGACCAAAAGCATAATTTTATAAGCTCATCACTTATCCTTTTCTTTATATTACTATCAAAACTAAATTCTTCTTGTTGTTAGTGGTGTGCTGTTACATACCCCAATGGTCTCAAGTATTTAATTGAAGACTTCTCAATTCTGTAACTTCACAAAATATTTTAAAAAGGCACTCCTGCTGTGGCATGGCTCAAGTGGTGGAGCACATGCCTAGCAAATGCAATACCCTGAATTCAAACCCCAATACTGACAAAAAAGAAAAAAGAAAATTAAGCCATCATGGTGGCTCATACCTATAATTCAAGGCTAGTCTAGACAAAAAGTTAGTGAGGTTTCATATCACTAACAAGAAGGCATGGTGGTACATGCCTGTGGCCCCAGGTCTGTCTGTAATTGTTTCTGTGAAACACCACTTCCCTCATCTCTTTGCTCATTCCTTTGTTCACTTGTGTAGGATTACCTTGGCTGCACAAATACTGCCATCACTGAAAGTGTTTTATTTCAATAACCCCAGGAAATCAAGGCTACCTAAGTAACTAAGACCACTTGGTGCTAACTGGAGAAACTGTGCTCTGCCTTTACTGGCTTTTCCAGAACTGACTGACATGGACAGTCCCCAACGGTTCATTCTTTTACAAAATTTATAAGCCTTGGTTGGGGCTGGGATGTGGCTCAGTGGCAGAGCACTCGGTGTACTTTGGTTTGAACCCCAGTACTGAAAAAGAAAATTACAAGCCTTGACTAGTAACTATCCAGTTGGTTAATGGTATTTCCATTCTATGAATGCTTAACTCAAATTTTAGCATGTACAGAACAGTTCTCTCAATTAATTTTCCTCTATATATGCTAAGCAAAATTTAAATGAATGAATAAAATACTCAAAGGGAAAAGAAAGGGGCAAAATGGTATACGCAGATCTAAACTGACAGCCAAATCTATCTAAAATGTTTTGGATAGAAACTTAGCGCAGTCTGAAAAAATCAGAGGAATCATACCCCAAAGGTTAGTTGTCTGAAATGTTTGTTAACTGCCTGGAGTAAAAATTAAAATCTGATCCAAGTTGGTAACCAAAAACTAAATTTATTCTTATCCAATAAACTTCAGTAAGAGCCCCCAAATAAGGGTCTACACCTTTAGCAAAGTCTTCTTTGCTTTTTTAAGCACCAAAAAGCTCACCAAGCCACCATGCTGTCGATTCACCAGGCCTAGCAGCAGGAACCCCAAATTTCATGTCGTCCCTTATCTATGGGCAGCGCTATTTCCTGAACAGAGAAGCCTCTGTTAAGTTGGTTCAAAGCCATCTATCTTCCTTCCAAATCATAAAAACAAAATGTCATTTAGAGACTCAGCTAAAGGCTTCTACCTAAGTTTCCTTCCCTCCATGTGCAAAAGACCAAATGGCTCAAAAACGGAAGAAAACTGTTTTTTCAGGAAGAAAAATTTCAAGAAAGGACACCAAAACATGAGCGAAAATTAAAGAGCCCGTCTAAACGTTTCTGGTCCTAGTTCAGACTGCTGGTCCGCAGTAGGGGTGTTGGGAAGGGAGGAAGACCCGAGGGAGGTCGCGGGGCACCGAGACAGGGATGGCAGCCTGCAGGGCAGGGGAGCGCGCAGGCGCGACAGGTGGATGGCGGGCCGCGGGGACGCGCACTCACACAGGTGGCGGCTACCTTATGCGAGGGGACAGATCGGGGTCCTGGGGAGCCCGGGACAGAAGCAACAGAAAAAAATGAGCGCAGACATAGTTGAGAACCCACCGAGTAGCAGAAGGAATGATGGGGACAGGGAGGCATGCGAGGGGAACGGATTGGCCTCTGCTTTTCCTTTCTTTTTCCTCCAATAACTCACCAAGAAAATCACACTGAGAAGACTGGGGAAAGGAAAGAAAATAGGAAGAAGCGTCCAAAAGCCACCAATGCCACCTCGGAAGGCTGAGCCCACCTTCCGAGTATCACCCCCTGCCCCGCCTAACTCCGAACCGCGGCCTCTGCGCATGCGCAGGCCTGCGCGCGTGCGCGCCACTTCCCCGCTCAGAGCACGTGACCTGCCCGCGCTCCGCCCTGAAGATCCTCGGGCTCCTCCCCTTCCTCGTCGGGTTTGGAACTTTGACCATGCGTCAGCGTGGCCTCAGCCCCTCGCCCCGCCCCCGCCGGCATTGGAGCCTGCGCACTGGTGTCTTACCGTGTGACGCCTGCGCACTAACTGCGCTTCCTATTGTAGAATTTTTCTTTTTCTCCAAATACCGGAAAAAAATGTTTTCGGGGACCCTATTTTTATCTCTTTTTCCCCAAAGGCACAAAGGCTTCTATATAAATTTCTCAGGCCGGAGAGGATAGAAGAGGAAAACTGGATTGCAACGCTGCCTCCACTTCCCCGTTGCCTAGTAACGGTTTCCGCGACAACCACGCGGTCAACAACGCTAAGCAATCTCAGGAGGAGTAGAAAGGGTATTTTCTTCTGGAGAGTGCTGCCCGCTAAGAAGGGGCCGAAGGGGGGATTATGTCAAAGAGACAAACTTGAGTTCCTTGGCGAGGCAAGGGAGCAAGGAAGGGAAGGGACGGGAATACTAGTATAGCAAGAAAAAAGTTGAGGATAGTAGTTTTTAAAGGAGTCATTTTGTGGCCATGGATCCAACGTGCTTTTCTGAGAGCATTTATAACCTCATACCAAGTGACTTGAAGGAGCCTCCCCAGCCTCCTAGGTATGTGGGAATGCAAAGATTATCGCTTGATAATTTCGATAAAACTAGAATGGAGAATGATGATTCCACTTGAAACAAAGGGAAAAAATGATTCCATTTCAGGACTAAGCATAATCTAGGATTTTAAAAGACTAAATAAAATATTTTTGTCTCAGTGAAATAACCTTGGACACAACTTTGTAGAGAAAAGATGAAAAATATCTAGGAGTTTAGCATTTCACAATTCACAGAGAAGGTGGTCCAGGACTCTGACATCATTTTATTATGTTACACTTGGCCTCCTATTAATACGCTATGTAATTAGTTTATGATTTATCTATTGTTCGTACATGATGTGGCATATAACATAGTGTGAAATTTCATGTTGTTGAAAAGAGAAAATCACAACTTTGTTGTCCTGTGTTGGGATATTTGATGTTTCGTTTTGGGAACTTGGATTTGTAATTGCATTACTGCTCCTTTATCCCACTCCCCAAGATTATTGTCAAATGTAAATTCCCATTTGTTTCTGAGCGTCAGCGATTGGTTAAGCAGCGTACATGGAATAGGCAGTGGTTTCTAAGGTCTCTTTCAGATCTAATGGCTGAAAGGAAGGGAAAATGGTTGGATGGATAGAGACCCAAAATATGTAATTAAGTTAAAATTTTACATAGCTGTTAGGATGCCTAATATTCTCCAAATGCCAAAAAGATGACCACAAAGTAAACACTCTACTTACTCCTGTGTAGGTACTTCTTAGAACTTATTTAAAGCTATGGGGAGAAAAGAAGGTGACTAGTGGGAAAAAATACCTTTCTTCCTAGGACTTAAAATGTTTCTTGTTATTTACATTTCTCATTTTCCTTATGTAAGTCAAATCCACTTTAAAAGAGCCTTGGGCTAAAAGCCAAGGTTCCAAAACTAATTGTTTTGGAGGTCTTGAATGAATTTTCATTAGTGTTCTGATCTGTAGAAGCTATTAGGCAGATTAGACAATCTCTAAGGTCTCCAAATCAATTCAATCAAGTCACTTGTTTTACTAATAATTTCTTACAACAAATGATCAACTCCTTTCATTTTAAGCCTAAGTGAATATCAAGTTTTAAACAGCATGATGATCATGTTGTATCTCCACTAACTTCTCAATAGTTAGTAGAAATTGGAAAGAGAAATATAAACTCTGATATATTTGTAGAGTTTATGAGTGTTCAAATTATTTATTGCTGAACCAAGTTTTGGGCCAAAATTCCTATATGCTATATAAGATAACTTTTCTTCTCTCTGTATCACACTAATGGATGCTATTTTCTATAGAATATTGAATTTGAATGTTAAGACGTTTTATTAGATAGGCATTCTGCCATTGATAAATGAAAAAACTTTACTGCATCTGAGCACTTTTTTCAAAAAGTTTATAGGGACAGTATTCATTTGGCAAGTATTAACTGAACCCTTACTATGTGCATAACATTACTCTAGTATATCAGTTCTTGGAGATGTTGTAATGACTGCATAAATTCTTGATTTTATTCTGAAGAAATAAGAAGAAAAATGAATTAGAAGGCTTCCAAAAATAGTGCCCTTTCTGTTAGGGTAAAGTCAATTTACCTTGTCAACAAAAAACTGATGAGTATTTGACAAGATGGCATGCATGCAAGCAACTGATTTGTAAAAAAAGAAAAAATTAATAATAAAACATTTAACCAGTTCTTACTACAGTAGCACAAACTTGCCCTGACTCTATCTCCTAATAGGAAGAATTATTCATAAGAAAGAAATACTTAAAATTACAAGTCCTATTTACATCACAGAGTTATAAATCCAGATCCAGGGCAGCTCATCACAGTTTTGCAGCAGTGTCACGATTCTGATCACTGACAGAACTGAGATCACCCACACCCCTTTTGTTTAAGATTGTATTCCAGACATGGTCACACAGCCCACAAAACTATTATGTCCTTAGTATTTTGCACTATACTTCTCATCACTAATTTATGGAAATAGTTTTGAATTATGAATTGTTCATGCACTGTGTTAACCATCCTTTCCTGCTTTGTATCATTTGCAAATCTAATAAGCATGCCATTTGTATCTCCATCTGTCATTGAGCAGGGCAAGCAATTTGTGTTTCAGTAGACATCTCTCTCAAGGCTGACAGTACTTTTTTGAGTGTTCAGTTACCCAAGTGGACCCATTAATCAGTTCATATTTCTCTACCTCATCACAAGCATTTAATAAGAGGCTTTGCTAAAATCGAGATATAAATTATTTTGCTTAAATTATCTCCCCAATCTGTGACTCTGATAATCTTATTTTTTGAACTGATATTCATTTGTGGTGCCTGAAACTTCAGATGGGCTCATGTAATCATGGCCTTTCCATAAACTTAAGGAAATGATCCTTTCTGTAACTCCTGTTTGAGAAATTTATATCAGGCCCACTAGACTTTCTGGATGTTTGCTTTTTAAAAATTGAAACATTTAACACTTTAAGTGTTAATTTAAGCTAATTTATTTTAAATGTCTTTCTGTTTTTCATTGTGATTAATTGTAACATATTCCCTGTCTCTATGATTATTCCTTCATGTCTGAGGTCTTTATGACATTTGCTTGTTTAATTCTTAGATAACATTTTTATCCTGAGATTCTTGTCTTGTTTACTTTGCTGAGTAATTATAGGCAAGCCTTCAGTCAGAGAGTAGTAGCCGTCTTAATGAATTTATATTCAAAGAAAATCAAGGATATTACCTAAATCTTTGTTTTAGGTATAATTGAAATTTTGTCCCATTGTTGCAATATATGATCTGAGATGATTTTTTTTGTTTGCTTTGAATTTTTTTTAGTGGAACCTGGGGTTCAAACTCAGGGTCTCCCACTTACTAGGCAGGTGCTGTACCACTTGAGCCACTCCATCAGCCCTGTTTTTGTGTTGGATTTTTTCAAGATAGGGTCTCACAAACTATTTGCCTGGGGCTGGCTTCAAATCATGATCCTCCTCATATCTGTCTCCTGTGTACCTGGGATCAGACAGGGTTTTATGATTGGTGTCAGACATTACTTTTCATCTAGCAAGGCAATCCTTGCAGACCTCCACCATAATAACACTTCTCTTCATCTCTTGTATTCCTTTTATTCAAGTGCTGTGCTTAACACACACACACACACACGCACACGCACACGCACACACACACACTCTACACTTTGACATAGGTCTTACAGTTTATACAGAAGATTCAGTTTCACCAAAAATAGTCACACAACTGACAATGTGGCATAATTAATAGAAGCACCTGAACAATGTAGAAGACTTGAAGGTCTGGAAAACTACCTAGTGGAAGGGATCACTCCAAAAGGCGATTTTCACTTTCAGACATATGAATGAGGGGCAAGGATCTTTGTCGGCAAGGAAAATTACAGCTACCACATGCATTTCTTGCTTAATATTTTCTCATTTAAGCAAATGAACCTCATTTAAATTGCTATAGAAAACGCAGTATCTAGTAAGAGATATTAGCATGTCTCTCTGGTGGTTCACACACACCTTAAAATGTTCAGAGAACAAAATATGCCAATGCTACTTCTTAAAATTAGTTGCCAGGGAAATTTGTAGATAAATGAACTTATTTTTAGAAGGTTATTCAGTTACTTTAAAAAGTTTAATATCTTAAGCAACAAATAGTGTATGCAATATTGTGTTATAAAGGGTTGTTTTTAGAAGCCAGGAAAATCTGTTAATCTGTATGTGTTGATATATTAACCACTTAGATACCATGACTCCAAGTTTTAGAGAATAAGTTTGTGTCTTCCAGGGCATAGATAAAATAAAGGATTAAATAGTTTAGTTTTTTAAATCTTGATAAAATGGATATAGAATAATAATAACAAAACAGGTACTATATTAGTGCCAAATACTGTTCTGTTTTTCACAGTTATTATTTAATTCTCATGAGAACCCTATGAGATAAGTAGTAGTATTCTAGTTTTATGGAAGACAAAATTCAGGCCCAGAAAATTGAGGCAGGTAGAAAGAACAAGAGCTGAGACCAAGAACAAATCTGATACTAAGGTCCAACATCAGTTTGCACACCTGCCTGAGTAAGTAAAATAAACCTAAGGGACACTCTTGCTTCAAAACACCATGTGTATTTTTTCCTTTTCTGGTAATATATTATGTGTCAGGTACTGTTTAGTATTTGTATACTGCTTTGTTTTAGTGCAATAAGATATTCCATAATGAGGGTATCAAAGAAAATGGGAAAAGATGACAGAAAAGGATGGTGATGCTACAAATGAGGTTGTACATGATATGCTTTGACATCCTACATTTGTCTACTACAAATTTGACTCAGAGCTACCAGAAAGCAGCAAGGCCCACAAAGGAGGAAAGATTCTTCCCATGATTCTTTAAAAACCACCTACACTCCAAGTCATGTTTTCCATAGACAAAAGCAGAGCATAGCCAAGGAGAAGCACGCGTCTTGGTGTGAATCATAACTGCCTCCTCCATGGCTCATGGATAGATAGAGGACATGCTGTGCGTGATTGTATAAATTAAGATGTCAGCATCATTCTTACATTAAATATTTGGAGTTTCACAGCTCTAATATTGCTCTCATTACAGACCAGTGTCCATATGTTGTGCTCTGAGTATGCAGTTATTTGCATAATTTAATTCAAGGAGAGATTTTTTTTGATATCTAGGTCAGCACTGTCCAATAGAAATAGAACATGAGCCACAGGTAGTTAAAATTTTTCTAATAGTCATTTAAAAAATGTAGAAAACACAGGTAAAATTAACTTTAATGACATATTTTTCTCTAACCCCATATATCTAAAATGCATCATCTCATCCCGTGACCCTCTTCAGGCTCTGTGTCCATATGCGAGTGCCTTGCACAGTGAAGACCTAGGTGAATAATAGTAGCAGCATACCCTCCTGACATTCCACCTTACTGTTTTTCGCAATAGTTTGTGATAGGTATGGACAATACTAACTCATAATTACCCTCAAAGGTACACTCCTGTGCTGACAGCTGAACACAGAGCTTTGACGACCAACCAGACAGCGGTAGAATTGGCATCCATTCTTCAAATTAATTACTTAGATAGTCATGAGGCCGCATTGAAGATTCATTTCAATGCCTGCAGGTGGGCTTATGGAGTATCTAGTACGTGTAAAAATTCTCTTTAAGAAATCTTTCAGAAGCCAGGTGTCAGTGGTTCACACCTGGTAATCCAGCTGTTCAGGAGGCAGAGATCAGGAAGATTGTGGTTCGAATCCAATGCTGGGCAAATAGTTTGCCAGATCCCATCTCAAAAACAAAAACAACAACAAAAAAACCCACAAAAACAGGGCTGGTGAGGCATGGAAGAATACTATGTCTTTAATTAGCAGTTTACACTGCCAGATGCTGTGCGAAAGTAAAGTCTTCTCTTTAAAATGGCTATGATGATATGCTACGTTTTCCATAGGGTGTCATTATTAAAAGTGAGTACAAATAAATGAACTAATACTTATAGCTTACCAAGAGCAGCTGTTAGCTGTGTTAGTTGCTTTCTTTTCTTTTTGCAGCACTGGGATTTGAACTCAGGGCCTCATACTTGCTAGGTAGACCCTCTTACTGCTTGAACCACTCCAGCAGCCCCATTAACTGCTTTCAAATGCAATTCTATAGGCTGGGCATATGGCTCAATGGTAAAGCCCTTGTCTAGCAAGCAAGTGAGGCCCTCAGTTTGATAAGCATCACTGCAAAACAAATAAATGCAATCTGTTATTTAAACTGTTGGGGTCATAGTGGGTTTGTAAGAAATTAATGGCTTTCATAAATGTTTTTGGTTTGTGTATATTCTTATCATTGGTTTATTTAAAATAAAAATAGTTTTATTTAGGAAAAAAAAAAAGGCTGGTGGAGTGGCTCAATTGGTAGAGCACCTAGCAAATGTGGGGCCCCGTGGTTTGGCAGACTTTGTAACACAATCTAGGCTCCAGAGACTTCTGTGTTCCACACAAGAGCATAACACCCACGAGCATAACACCCACATGGACACAGAGAGTTATACAGATGCCCATCCCACCCATCAGGAGAAAAAAATCTCAATGAAGTTCTTTCAATTAATTCCAACTTTTGAGCAATAGCATTTATTTGTGTACCCTTTAAAAATGTTAAAAAAGTGAATTCCTAGGATCTTAATGATATGACTTACTGTAGGTGATTATTAATACTAAAATAAAGTTACATTTACTGGTGATGACAATTTTTGTTTCAGAATTAGTTAGCCCTAGCCTACATAAAATAATTAATCAGAAAATAGAGCCAGTTATGTAATAAATTCACCTCTTAGATCTTTGTAATAAAACCACACCATTCAGAAAGTGGAATAAATATGGTTATTTAAAAGAAAGAGTAAGTTTTGCATATACTGACCTAAAAAGGTATCATGCTATATTAAATTTTTAAAAATCAATTGCAATTCACACAGAAATAGAAACACAGAAAACTGAATTTATTTTGGAAAATTGACAAGGGAGATCAAGGGAACCTAGATTTTAATTCATTTATTTTATAATTACTTTTGGAAAATAAAAATTAATTTCTTATTTTCTATAACAGATGAGTAGGCTTTCAATTCATCCACATAAAAGTGTTAAATTACAAAATTTTAAGTTAAGTAAAGGTGGGAGTAACATACCCTTTTTCACTTCAAAGGAAATTAATTTATTGATCATGATATCACATCTGCCAACCCCTTTTATGGGAATTTTAAGGCATAGGTTTGGCTTGAATATTATTTCCTGAAGATGTCTAATGAACTCATTAAATTCAGACCATAACTGATTCCCAGCCATTGAATTCAAGATTGAGGGAGGGCATGTAAAAGCAAGAAAAATTTAATATTTTTCAAACAAAGTTATCCACATAAGGAAGAAGAGAATCCGAACTGCCCAAAGCAGGACAGTTGAACGTCTGTGTCCAACCAAGGCTGGGATTTATCCTCTCATCTTAATCAACTAGAAGACTTGAAAAAACATCAAAAGCAATGATGTTCAGATACAGGACAACAGGCAACACAGAGCAGTTATCCTTAAAAGAAGAGAAATGAACGAGGCAGTCCTACAACTGCTCAAATACCTCCCTAGTAAGAATTTCCTGGCCAAGATCCAGAGCAGGAAATTTAAACAAAGTGTCAGAATCTCTGTAAGTTCAGAGTTTGGGGACAAGAGCAGCTAGAATTCAGAGCACAGAGGGAGAGATCTGTGTACAGATCAGTGGCAATTGTATGAGGATTTTCCTAACATCTGACTGATAGTGCATGTGTGTAATGAAACCACTACAACCAAGGCAAGCAGCGGGGCCAAGGTGAAGTTTGTGTTTCTGCAAGGCAGAAAGGTGACGTCAACTAATACACAGGTACTAAGTTGAGTCTCATTTGTGTGGCCAACATGGAATGAGCCTGAAAGCTGTTCTGGGCCTACCCTAAAACTTCAAAGCAAGCTTTAAAATGCTCACACTCTTTCCATGCATGATAACTGCATCCCAGAATAAAACAAAGAAAAAGGAAAAAGAATAACAACAAAAAAGAAAAGCAAAGAAAGACAAAAGCAATCAACAGTGTGAAATTCATACTACTATATATCCAATCAAAAATCTTGTAAAGAAGCATGAACATGCAAAGTATAACCAAAAGGAAAATAAATCAATATGAACAGATACAGAAGTGATGGAGGTAAGAAAATCAGTGGACGAGGACATTTAAGACAGCTATGTAAAGAAAAGTAGGGTCAAAATTGGAGAGAAATAGAAGGAGAGAAAAAAGATCCAAATGTAACTTTTAGACATAAAGAATACCGTGTCCAAAATGAAAATGACGTGCTAGATTGGATTAACAGCACCTGAAATACTCAAGAAGAAAATATAGGTAAATTAGAAGACACATTAATAGAATAACATAAAATGAAACACAATAAAACCAGAAAGGACAATAGAGCATCATGCAGTATGGCTCATGCCCGTAATCCCAACTACCAGGGAGGTAGAGATGAGGACAATACTGTTTGAGGCCATTCTGGACAAAAAGTTAGTGCGATCTCATCTGAATAAACAAAGGCAAATAAGGTGATGTGTGTCTGTAATCCCAGCTGTTTGGGAGGCATAGGTAAGAAGATAGTGGTCCAAGCTGGCCCTAGGCAAAAATTGCAAGACCCTCTCTGAAGAATAACCTAAAGCAAAAACGCCTGAAGGTGTGGCTGAAGTGGCATAACACCTACCTAGCAAATGCAAGGCCCTGAATTCACACCTCAGTACCTCCAAAGGTAAAAAGAAAAGAAAATAATTGGAATCACAGAAGTGGTTGGAAGAGAGAGAAACAGAAGAAATGTTGAACAAAAGTCAACAATTTGTGAAATTTGGTAAAATCTCTAAACCCAAAGATCACAATAAACAACAAAGAGAGAAAAGTAAAACATGAAGAACCCCATGCCAAGGGATGGTAATCAAATTTATTGGAGCTCTAGTAAAGAGAATAATCTTAAAAAGCAGCCAAACGGGAAAAAAGAAGCATTAGATATGGAGGAAGAAAGGGGAACAGCCAGTTTCATACTGAGTGACGGAGGACAACCAGAAGCTTTTTAAAAGCTCTTTAAGATATACTGAAGGCACATGTGTAAATGTCACAATGAAACCCGCTTTTACATCTAAGATATGCTAATAAAAATTTTTTATGCAAAGGAATGGAAAGAGATGGAAACTTGATTTACACAGCACAGTGAAGAATACTGGAAATGGCCAATATATGTCCAAATATGAAAACTTTTTTAAGGTCCTTATTCATTGTGTGGAGTTAGAGATTGGACTAGGGTCTCACACATGCTAGACAAGGACTCTGCCATTGAGCTACACCCCCAGCCCTTCAAGACTCTTTAAAATATAATTGGCTGTATTGAGAAAGGAAAATAATTTCAAGGAATTATGGAGTTTTTGACCTGTAGAGAAGTAAAATACATTACAGCACTAAGACAAAGGTGGGGGTGGATATAAATATTATTTTGTAAGGTTTTTTGTTTGTTTTACAGTTCTGGGACTAGAACCCAGACACAGGTTAGGCAAACATTCTGGCATTGGGCTGCACCACCAGCTCTCACATAATTCTTCTAGCACATATGAACTGGGATAATGTTGTTTTAAGGAAGGCTATAAAAAGTTAGACATGGCTACAAAACAAAAATGCAGGAGAATAAGCAATAGGAGATGCATAAAACAGCAAGAAGGAAAACCGAAACACAAATACACCTCAAAAATCACATTAAATTGAATAGTCTAAACTTACCAAATAAAAAGTGATTATCGAGTGAATAAATATTCTATTTTATGGTGTCTATAAGGAAATCTCTAAAAATAATGACAAACGGATAAAAAGTCCAAGAATGGAAAAACGCATACTATTGCAAATCAAAGGAAGTCTAGAGTAGACAAAATTATATCAGACAAAATAGACTTTGTATGATGGAATTTTACTTTTTTCTTTATTTATTTTGCTCAGGGCCTCATGCTCAGCCAAGCATTCTACTATTTGAGCCATGCCTCAGTCCTTTTGTATTTTGGTATGTGGTCTCACATTTTTGCTTGGGGCTGACCTTCGGACTCAATTCTCCAACTTCACATCCAAGTAGTTGGGATTATGGGCATGTGCCTCCATGTCCAGTTTGTTTTTGAAAAAAAGCTCGGTGACTTTTTGCTCAGGCTGGCCTCAAACTATAATCCTCTTGTCTCTGCATCCTGAGTAGCTGAAATTACATGTGTGAGCCACCATGCTGAGCATAGGATGTGGAATTTGAAACGAAATATAGAATGTAATTTTAATGATGAAGGATAAATTTTTAAAGAGAACATAAAAATGCCGACAGACCTTCAAAACCTATAAAGCAAAAGCTGTTTGAATTATAAAAAAAATAGAAAAAGTGGGAAAAATCAGTAAAATATAGAACATTTGAAAACACCCTCAACCAGTTTGATCTAATTGTAATTTATAAAACACTCCACCCAAGATCAGCAGAATATACTGTTCAAGCATTTACATAACATTTACCCAGATGGACCATACTTTGTCCCCTAAAACAAGGATCAGAACATTTTAAAGGACTGAAATGATGCAAAGTATATCCTCTAACCACAGTAGAGGTAAATTAGAATCAGTTAAGATATCTGGGAAGTCCATATATATATGAAAACTAAGCAAAGGTACCTAGACAATCTTCTAAATCAAAGAAGATACAAAAATGTTACATAAGAGGTATTTGGGGATTGAAAGAAAATGAAACATAGCATATCAAAATTTGTGGGCTATAGCTAATGTGGTGCTTAGAGGCAATTTTACAGCTTTAAACACTCATATTAGGAAAACATAAAGATTTAGAATCAAATACCTATAATTATACCTTGAGGAAAGCTTAGAAAGGAAAGCAAATTAAACCCAAAGTAAGGAGAAGAAATAATAAAGATCAGTGTAGAAATCTTTGAAGTGGAAGATATATGACCATTAGTGAAAAATCAATGAAATTCTGGACTTTAAGAAGATCAATAAAATTAATAAAGTCCCAGTTACCAAGACTAACATATATTAGATGTATGTGTACATAGGGAGACATTACTAATATCAGGGTGGAAAGAGGAGACACCACAACCAATGCTACTGACATTCAGCGGATGACAAGTAACACAAGAAACACGTCTGCCCTGGCGCCTCTGTCTTAGACCAGAGCTTCTACCCGAATCTCATAAGCGGTGGCCAGGGCTCACATCTTTATGCTTTATAGCTATTTTTCTCCATATGAATACAGACTTCAATATACATTAGAAATGTATGCCTGTTTGTAAACTTTAAATATTTTTACTAGAAATATAAATGTGACAACTTTTTCGATTTTATTTCAGGTATATATCAATTTTTAAGACAGCTGTAAAAAATGACATGAACAAGTTTAAAACTTCCATGAAAACTATGGGACCAGCAAAAGTCGAAGTACCTTCTCCAAAGCATTTTCTAAAGAAACATTCAAAGGATAAACCTCTACCACCCAGTAAGTTTTAGCACCCCCTTTTTTTAATGTTAAAAGTGTTAGTAGATAATTTAAGTAGAATTATTTGTTTTCAGTTAATATATACCATGATGGTAACTTGACCTCACATGATGTCAGGGTTGTGTGACTAGGAGATAGCTGCAATAGAGGGTATAGTAGAAAGAGACAGAAGAGTGATAAATTGCCCCCAAATTCTGGTGAGTCAGGCATCTTGAACTAGTCAATGAAGCTCTACCTCCAGTGCCACCCACATGCTTTACCATCTTAATCTCTAGCTAGTGGCATCAATTATAAGAATTCAGAATCCCAAGATAGTGTCTGATTAATGGGCAAGATTTTGCAGCCTATGATCTTTGATCTTTTTCCAAGAGATAACAGTTATCATTTGATGAGGCAATACCAGGCTATCTTTTGAATATAAGCATTAACTTTTCTGGGACTGAAGCACCCATGAGGTCTGGAGGAGTCTTAATGGGTGTGTGGCAGGCAGAGCCAGCTTCATGGGTGTGCTATCCACATTTAGAAGGGCCCCATGCTTGCTTTAGTGCTCTGCTATTGCCATCTTGCAGTTATCACCAGGTTTTGAGAAGGTTCTTCATTGTGTAATGGGCCTCAAAAAAGTATGTAGTTGATTCTAATCATAGAGTACATTGTGCTGGGAAAGAAGGCTATCAGGAAAATGGAGAATGTATGGAAATGGATCTGTGACAACATATGCACAGAAGCAACTTCTCCCATCCTCGGTATGTCCCCCTTAATGTCACAGGGCAATGAAGAAATGTCACAAATGAGTGTCTCTTTATAATGTTGGGCTTTTTATGTCTGCTCCATCAAGGAAATAATGCAACATCTCAAGCTCAGCTAGGGGTGTACTTTGACAAGAGTGCAATTACTTCTTCCTCTATGGCAGTGTTTTATGTCTCACAATCCTCTCTCATAATCTCTATCCCATGACAAAGGGTGAGGGCAGTGTCAGAAAAGGTGGAAGGAGCAAGTCTGAAAATACAACCTTCCTTTTTTTCAAAATTCTCTTTTCTACCTTCTTCAAGTGGAGTCTTAGCATTTGTGACCAACACCACCATTCAAGAACAGTGTACAATCTTAAAATAGAGTTCAGTATTCTCAGTGTCTTAAGAACAAATAATTCTGGATATTGTAAGAGCACTAAGAGCCCAGTGCAAGCCAGGCATAGTGCCGGTAGCCCCAGTACTGGGGAGGCTGAGGTGGGAAGGTTGCTTGAGCTCAGGAATTCGAAAACCACTTGAGATTCAATTTCAAAAAAATTACCTAAAGGAAAAAGAAAAAAAAAAAAAACAGTTCAGTGAGACACAGTAGTTCTGGAGGCTAGAGGTCTGACCTTCAGTTAGCAACAGAATTGTTTTCTTCTGCGGTATCTCTCCTTGGCTTGTAGACAGATGGTTGTCTTTTCCCTGTGTCTGTCTTCACATGGTCCTCTATGTTCCTGTGTGTCCAAATTTCCTTTTATAAGAACATTAGTCGTACTGGATTAGGGACTACTCTAATGATTTCATTTTATGGTAACTACCACATTAAAGACCCTATATCCAAATCACTACCTCCAAAGTCACATTCTGAGGTACTAAGGGTAAGGAACACAGTATCTGAATTCTGGGAGGACACAAGAAGCTAAAATACTCCATGGACTTTTAACAACAAATACTGTTTTTCTGATAATAGAAGTTATATAGACTCATAAACAAGGTCACCTAATGCAAAACTGAGTAAAGTCAATGTCCCTTAATAATTGTGATGGGTTAAGATTGGAGTAAGGCCATGTCAAGACATATGTTTTCTTCAGTTATTAGAAATAAATTATAATTATTCCACATTTTAGAACTAACAAACTATATTGATATGTCTGTATTAAAATAGATTGATTGGAATCGTCAAGCTGAAGAGACTGTGTAAAGTAACCATCGAATAAAGAAATAAGATAAATCCTGCATAGTAGTTAGTTTCAGAGGTGGGATACAATCAGGAATGAGTAAGAAAATTCACCCATGTTTGTGACACTTTATTTGTTGAACTGTGTATTGGGTTTTCTACATTACAGTAGCAATAGCTTAAGTGAAAATATCCATAGATTCATGGACTTTCAATACATCAAGCCTGATTCACTTACTTGGTGGTTTTCTAGCAGTTTTCTCCTGAAAAGCAATTATTTGTAGCACTGATAGTATTCAGAAGAGCATCTTAGTGTTTCTTATATAAACTTATCTTAAATGAGAAAACTGAACACTTATTGCTATAGTCTTTATAAGAAAATATTTTCAAATAGCCAGTAGAAATTTATTAGTGAGCTAGTATATAATTTAGGATGTTTGCCCTATTTTAGATTTTTTTAATACTTTTTCAACATTAATTGATTATGTTGTACTTAATTTTTTTCATTTTGATTATTTCTTTTTAAAACTACTTTTTGAGGTACATAGTTAATATACACAACACAGTAAGTTTGAGGATAAGTATATCTTTTTACCTTAAGTATCTGAATATATTATTACTAAAACCCCAAAACCCATGGTAAAATCTGGACATTGCAAATTGTATTGGGTAGTAATTTTTATTCTTTAATATTAACAAAAATTTTATGTTTAACAGAAAAAAAGTTTGCTTGGAATGAGCCCAGAAAGCCTGGTGTGCCCCTGAGGACTGATCATCCAGTCATGGGAATACAGAGTGGAAAAAATTTTATAACCACAAATGCAGCCGACGCCATCATGGGAGTGCCTAAAAAGCCTAAGCCAATTTATGTTGACAGAAGAACTGGAGACAAGCATGTCCTTGAGACTTCAGGTCTTGTTCCAAAGTACATAAAAAAAAAGGTAGCCTGAGATTTAAATCAGTTAAACATGGCATTCGTAGTAGTGATTACATCATCATCTATTCTCTGCAGTCTCTATTTGCTCCAAATCTAATGCAATGAAATGACCGAGAACTTGTATTGAGCAATACCATATAATTCAGTAGATGAAAGTTAGAATTGTTTTCCTCAATTTCAGTTGATAATACACTTAATAGTTATAACAACCATCCTCTGAAAAATATTAAGTTTTGGTGAGGTGAAAATGTCATTAAAAGGCCAAGTATGGTGGCACATACCTATAATCCCAGCTATACAGGAGGCAGAGACAAGAAGATTGTGGTTGGAGGCCACCAGCCTAGGCAAAGTTAGCAGAATACCATATCTTGAAAACAAACTAAAAGCAAAAGAACTGGGGATATGGCTCATGTGGGAAAGTGCTTGCCTAGCAACCTGGAGGCCTCGAGTTCAAAAGTATAGTCACTACTGTAAATCTGAGAGAAATGACCTTTCAGAAGATCTTAAGATGTAGTCATTAAACCACAAAAAGTTGGTGCAGAATGAGAGAAGTGAAGAGAGATACAACTTTAGGGCCATCTCACCATCAGAGTACTGTAAAGAATTCATGTTACTATTTTAACTTAAATGCGTTTGTTTTCAGTTTGATGTATGTTTGAGAGGACTATACAATGATCTAGTTCTTTTAGGTCCTTCATTTCTTTCTGAAAAAGGTGTTTATCAGATAAGCATGTAATTTCCTTGGTGAACATTATAGAAGCTCGAGTTTAATGTTAAGATGGAAGATGTAAGAAATAAAAACGTTTTACAAAGAAAAATATATAAATCCTCTTTTATATTGTATACTTATAGAGCATAAAAGTTCCTGGAACACATAGTAAAATAGGAGTACAAAATCCTAAAGAATAATAATAAGTTGTGGCAAGGACAGAAGGAAGAAAGGGAGGGAGGAAGGAAGAAAGGAATTTGGCACCTAATAAAAGTAAGACAAAGAACTGGTATTGTAATACGTATGCAATTATTAATATTAGTAGTGTATGTTAGCCTTCAGTAATGCAGCATATAAGAATATTTGAGATCCCTGATGCTTTGGCCCATTTGTGGGATTTTATTTTCTAAAAGGTATTGCGCCATCTCCTTTCTTAAGTAGAATATGCAAAATGTAATGCAATCTCTTCTGATGCTGTAGAATCATCATCATGAACTTCAGTTGTCTGTCATGCTTGAGCTGTCACCAGGTATTCCCTCAGCATTTCCTAAATTGGACTGGCCCTGTCATCATTGCATGCACTGCCACAGAACCCTGCTCTCAGCGTTTATTTGTGTAGTGCTGAGTAACTTCCCAGACCACACCTACATCTAGGATCTCTATCCCTTGTTCAGTCAAGATGGGTTAGGTTACGTTGTGGTAACAAAGAACCCTCAAATTCTAGTAACTTAAATCAACAAAATTTATTATTTGCTAGTAAATAGAGGACTTTTTAAAAAATTACTTTTCTACTAAGGGTTGTTAGAGGTTCTGCTTCTTATCCTCCTTTCCACCCAGAAAACCCAAAACATTACCTGTCACAAGGCTAAACAGAAGAGAAACCTGGCAAGTAGTTCACTTATTCTTAAGACTTCTACCCAGAAGAGATACTTGCATTCACATTGGGAAGGCAGATCATAGAGCTGCATCTTATTTCAACAGAATTAGTACAACATTATCCTTCCATAGCCCTGAAGAACCAGTGAATTTGTGCCACTTCTCCAGAGCAGTCTTTCCCAACCTCCTCATTTATCTACAATAGCCCCCTATTATTTTCTTGACCCTTCCTACACTTTATTTTACTTTATCCCAGATGAATTATTTTATAAGCCATCTCTCTGTATCCACGGGGGATTGTTTCCAGATCCCCCATGGATACCAAAATCTATGGATGCTCAAATCCCTTATATAAATGGCATCTTATTTGCGTATAACCTACATACATCCTTTTGTGTATTTTAGATCACCTCTAGATTACTTAAAATACCCAATACAATGCAAATGCTATGTAAATAGCTATTACCTGTATTTTTTTTCTTTTATTATTCATATATGCATACAAGGCTTGGGTCATTTCTCCCCCCTGCCCCACCCCCTCCCTTACCACCCACTCCGTCCCCTCCCTCTCCCCCCCCTCAATACCCAGCAGAAACTATTTTGCCCTTATTTCTAATTTTGTTGTAGAGAGAGTATAAGCAATAATAGGAAGGAACAAGGGTTTTTGCTGGTTGAGATAAGGATAGCTATACAGGGCATTGACTCACATTGATTTCCTGGGCGTGTGTGTTACCTTCTAGGTTAATTCTTTTTGACCTAACCTTTTCTCTAGTTCCTGGTCCCCTTTTCCTATTGGCCTCAGTTGCTTTTAAGGTATTTGCTTTAGTTTCTCTGCGTTAAGGGCAACAAATGCTAGCTAGTTTTTTAGGTGTCTTACCTATCCTTACCCCTCCCTTGTGTGCTCTCGCTTTTATCATGTGCTCAAAGTCCAATCCCATTGTTGTGTTTGCCCTTGATCTAATGTCCACATATGAGGGAGAACATATGATTTTTGGTCTTTTGGGCCAGGCTAACCTCACTCAGAATGATGTTCTCCAATTCCATCCATTTACCAGCGAATGATAACATTTCATTCTTCTTCATGGCTGCATAAAATTCCATTGTGTATAGATACCACATTTTCTTAATCCACTTGTCAGTGGTGGGGCATCTTGGCTGTTTCCATAACTTGGCTATTGTGAATAGTGCCACAATAAACATGGGTGTGCAGGTGCCTCTGGAGTAACCTATGTCACAGTCTTTTGGGTATATCCCCAAGAGTGGAATTGCTGGATCAAATGGTAGATCAATGTCTAGCTTTTTAAGTAGCCTCCAAATTTTTTTCCAGAGTGGTTGTACTAGTTTACATTCCCACCAACAGTGTAAGAGGGTTCATTTTTCCCCGCATCTTCGCCAACACCTGTTGTTGGTGGTGTTGCTGATGATGGCTATTCTAACAGGGGTGAGGTGGAATCTTAGTGTGGTTTTAATTTGCATTTTCTTTATGGCTAGAGATGGTGAGCATTTTTTCATGTGTTTTTTAGCCATTTGAATTTCTTCTTTTGAGAAAGTTCTGTTTAGTTCACTTGCCCATTTCTTTATTGGTTCATTAGTTTTGGGAGAATTTAGTTTTTTAAGTTCCCTATATATTCTGGCTATCAGTCCTTTGTCTGATGTGTAGCTGGCAAATATTTTCTCCCACTCTGTGGGTATTCTCTTCAGTTTAGAGACCATTTCTTTTGATGAACAGAAGCTTTTTAGCTTTATTAGGTCCCATTTATCTATGCTATCTCTTAGTTGCTGTGCTGCAGGAGTTTCATTGAGAAAGTTCTTACCTATACCTACTAACTCCAGAGTATTTCCTACTCTTTCCTGTATCAACTTTAGAGTTTGTGGTCTGATATTAAGATCCTTGATCCATTTTGAGTTAATCTTGGTATAGGGTGATATACATGGATCTAGTTTCAGTTTTTTGCAGACTGCTAACCAGTTTTCCCAGCAGTTTTTGTTGAAGAGGCTGCTATTTCTCCAACGTATATTTTTAGTGCCTTTGTCAAAGATAAGTTGCTTATAGTTGTGTGGCTTCATATCTGGGTCCTCTATTCTGTTCCACTGGTCTTCATGTCTGTTTTTGTGCCAGTACCATGCTGTTTTTATTGTTATTGCTTGGTAATATAGTTTGAAGTCAAGCATTGTGATACCTCCTGCATTGTTCTTTTGACTGAGTATTGCCTTGGCTATTCGTGGCCTCTTGTGTTTCCATATAAATTTCACAGTAGATTTTTCAATCTCTTTAATGAATGTCATTGGAATTTTGATGGGAATTGCATTAAACATGTAGATTACTTTTGGGAGTATCAACATTTTTATTATGTTGATTCTACCAATCCATGAGCATGGGAGATCTCTCCACTTTCTATAGTATTCCTCAATTTCTTTCTTCAGAAGTGTATAGTTTTCCTTGTAGAGGTCTTTCACATCTTTTGTTAGGTTTACACCTAGGTATTTGATTTTTTTTGAGGGTATTGTAAATGGAATTGTTTTCATACATTCTTTTTCCGTTTGCTCATTGTTAGTGTATAGAAATGCTAGTGATTTTTCTATGTTGATTTTATATCCTGCTACCTTGCTATAGCTATTGATGATGTCTAGAAGCTTCTGAGTAGAGTGTTTGGGGTCTTTGAGGTATAGGATCATGTCGTCTGCAAATAGGGATATTTTGACAGTTTCTTTACCTATTTGTATTCCTTTTATTCCTTCTTCTTGCCTAATTGCTCTGGCTAGGAATTCCAGTACTATGTTGAATAGGAGTGGAGATAGTGGGCATCCTTGTCTGGTTCCTGATTTTAGAGGGAATGGTTTTAATTTTTCTCCGTTAAGTATAATGCTGGCTGTAGGTTTGTCATATATAGCTTTTATAATGTTGAGGAACTTTCCTTCTATTCCTAGTTTTCTTAGAGCTTTTATCATGAAATGATGTTGGATCTTATCAAAGGCTTTTTCTGTATCTATTGAGATGATCAAGTGGTTTTTGTCCTTGCTTCTGTTAATGTGGTTTATTACATTTATTGATTTTCGTATGTTGAACCACCCCTGCATCCCTAGGATGAAGCCTACTTGGTCGTGGTGAATAATCTTTTTGATGTGTTGTTGAATTCGGTTTCCATTATTTTGTTGAGGATTTTTGCGTCAATGTTCATTAAGGAGATTGGCCTATAGTTCTCCTTTTTGGAGGTGTCTTTGCCTGGTTTTGGGATAAGTGTAATATTGGCTTCATAAAATGTGTTTGGCAGTTTTCCTTCCCTTTCTATTTCGTGGAACAGTTTAAGGAGGGTTGGTATCAGTTTTCTTTAAAGGTCTGATAGAATTCAGCAGAGAATCCATCAGGTCCTGGACTTTTCTTTTTGGGGAGACTCTTGATTGCTGCTTCAATTTCATTTTGTGTTATAGGTCTATTCAGGTGATTAATTTCCTCTTGGTTCAGTTTTGGATGATCATATGTATCTAGAAATCTGTCCATTTCTTTAAGATTTTCAAATTTATTTGAATATAGGTTCTCAAAGTAGTCTTTGATGATTTCCTGGACTTCCATGGTGTTTGTTGTTATCTCCCCTTTTGCATTCCTGATTCTACTAATTTGAGTTTTTTCTCTACTCATTTTAGTCAGGTTTTCTGGGGGTCTATCGATCTTGTTTATTTTTTCAAAGAACCAACTTTTTGTTTCATTAATTCTTTGTATGTTTTTTTTGGTTTCTATTTCGTTGATTTCAGCTCCTATTTTTATTATTTCTCTCCTTCTATTTGTTTTGGGATTTGCTTGTTCTTGCTTTTCTAGGAGTTTGAGATGTATCATTAGGTCATTGATTTGGGATCTTTCAGTCTTTTTAATATATGCACTCATGGCTATAAACTTTCCTCTCAGGACTGCCTTAGCTGTGTCCCGTAGGTTCCGGTAGGTTGCGTTTTCATTTTCATTGACTTCCAGGAACTTTTTAATTTCCTCTTTTATTTCATCGATGATCCATTCTTCATTAAGTAATGAGTTATTTAGTTTCCAGCTGTTTGCGTGTTTTTTGTCTTTACTTTTGTTGTTGAGTTCTACTTTTACTGCATTGTGATCAGATAGTATGCACGGTATAATTTCTATTTTCTTCTATTTGCTGAGACTTGCTTTGTGCTCTAGGATATGATCTATTTTGGAGAAGGTTCCATGGGCTGCTGAGAAGAATGTATATTGTGTAGAGGTTGGATGAAATGTTCTGTAGACATATACTAGGTCCATTTGATCTATTGCATATTTTAGATCTTGGATTTCTTTATTGAGTTTTTGTTTGGATGACCTATCTATTGACGATAATGGGGTGTTAAAGTCTCCCACAACCATTGTGTTGGCATTTATATATGCTTTTAGGTCTTTCAGGGTATGTTTGATGAAATTGGGTGCGTTGACATTGGGTGCATACAGATTGATGATTATTATTTTCTTTTGGTCTATTTCCCCTTTTATTAGTATGGAATGTCCTTCTTTATCTCGTTTGATCAATGTAGGTTTGAAGTCTACTTTGTCAGAGATAAGTATTGCTACTCCTGCCTGTTTTCAGGGGCCATTGGCTTGGTAAATCTTCTTCTAGCCTTTCATCCTTAGCCTATGCTTATTTCTGTCAGTGAGATGGGTCTCCTGTAAGCAACAAATTGTTGGATCTTCCTTTTTAATCCATTTCGTCAAGCGGTGCCTTTTGATGGGTGAATTAAGTCCGTTAACATTAAGCGTTAGTACTGATAGGTATGTAGTGATTCCTGTCATTTAGTTGTCTTAGTTGTTTGAAGGTTTGATTGTGTGTACCTAACTTGAGGTTACTCTCTACTGTCTTGCTTTTTCTTTTCCTGTGGTTTGGTGCTGCCTACCTTTTCATGGTTAAGTTGGGTTTCACTTTCTGTGTGCAGAATCCCTTGCAGGATCTTTTGTAGTGGTGGCTTTGTGGTCACATATTGTTTTAGTTTCTGCTTATCATGGAAGACTTTTATTGCTCCATCTATTTTGAATGATAGTTTTGCTGGGTAGAGTATCCTGGGGTCGAAGTTATTTTCATTCAGTGCCCGGAAGATCTCACCCCACGCTCTTCTTGCTTTTAATGTTTCTGTTGAGAAGTCTGCTGTGATTTTGGTGGGTTTACCTTTGTATGTTACTTGTTTTTTCTCTCTTACAGCCTTCAATATTCTTTCCTTAGTTTCTGAACTTGTTGTTTTAATGATGATATGTCGTGGAGTAGTTCTATTTTGATCTGGTCTGTTTGGTGTCCTGGAGGCCTCTTGCATCTGTATGGGAATATCTTTCTCTAGATTTGGGAGATTTTCCATTATTATTTTGTTGAATAGATTACACATTCCCTTCGCTTGCACCTCTTCTCCTTCTTCGATGCCCATGATTCTCAAGTTTGGTCTTTTGATGGAGTCAGTGAGTTCTTGCATTTTCTTTTCACAGGTCTTGAGTTGTTTAATTAATAGTTCTTCGGTTTTTCCTTTAATTACCATTTCATCTTCAAGTTCTGAGATTCTGTCTTCTGTTTGTTCTATTCTGCTGGATTGGCCTTCCGTTTTGTTTTGCAGTTCTGTTTCATTCTTTTTTCTGAGGTTTTCCATATCCTGGCTGTTTTCCTCTTTAATGTTGTCTATTTTTGTCCTGAGTTCATTTATCCATTATTCATCATGCTCTCTCTTGCACTTTGGTGTTTATGGAGTGCTTCTATGGTTTCCTTTATTTCTTTTTTTGCTTTTTCAAATTCTCTATTTTTGTTGTCTTGGAATTTCTTGAGTGTCTCCTGTACATTTTGGTTGACCCTATCCAGTATCATCTCTATAAAATTCTCATTGAGTACTTGTAGTATGTCTTCTTTTTAAATTATTCTTGTGGGCTTCATTGGGTCCTTTGGCATAGTTTATCTTCATTTTGTTGGAGTCTGAACCTGAGTTTCTGTTTTCTTCATTCCGCTCTGGTTCTTGTACTAATTTTTTGCTGTGGGAAAACTGGTTTCCCTGTTTTTTCTGTCTTCCCATCATTGTCTTTGGTGTTGTTACTGTCCCTGTACTGTGTGCAATTAAGTATTTTCTAGCTTGTAATAATAACAATGGTAATATTTAGAATGGAAGGGTGAGCTGAGATGGAAAGCAAGAAGTTAAAGAAAAGGGGAAAACAAATATACAGACAAGAGGGAGAAAGCAGAACAAGGTTTCAGACAAGAAAGTTTCAAAGGTATAAACAGGGAGTGTTAGTGTACTAGTTGACAGTAAGCTGAACAGACATTAGAGAGACAGAGAGAGGATTGAAAATAAAAAATAAAAAAAATTAAGATAAGAATAAAAATAAAAAATAAGTAAATGAAAGAAATATCTCTATATAAAAATGAATTAAAATAAAATGGAAAATAGAAAATTAAAAAAAAAGAAAAACCAAAAAACCAAAAAACCCTCCAAGTTCAAATGCAATGAAATTTCCGTCTTAATAATTTGGGTGTCCATCTCAGTCTCCAGTCCTGGAGATGGTGCCTCAGATGTTGTTCTGTAGTTGTCTCATCAAAGGGGATGCATAAAGTAGAACAAAACCACACACTCACACACACACACACACACACACACACACACACACACAAAACAAAAAAACCCCACCAAGTGTCCCAAGTTCAAATGCAATACAGTTTCAGTAAGTTTTTCCTCTTGCAGGTGTAATTCGGTTGTTCTCTCATCAAAGGTAGGGAGAAAAAGAAAAAAAAGAGTCTGGAGACAGTTCTGAGAATGGTGTCTGCGGCTGTGGCTCGCCTGCCCGCTGCTGTCAGCCTGTTATTGCTGGAGGCGTTGTTTATGCAGATCTCAAGGATGAGCTTAGCACTCACCTTGCCCCGCAGGCTTTGTTTGTTCAGAGTTCTCCTGTGCGTGAGCCTCTGCTACAGGCTTTCCCCTTTCCAAGCACTGGGAAAGGTGACACTGCACCCACATTGTCAGGCCTGGTCTGCGTCTTCCCAAGCCATCTGGGCGCGGGTGACTGGCGGCCCGGGGACCCTCCTGGTTTCTCCATTTAACGTGAAGTGGAGATTCTCTGTGCCGGCTGGAGGTGTGGAGGGGTCAAAGTTATGCCTCTTCTCAGTGATTATGCCTGCAAAGTGTGTCTCCAGCATTCTCCAAGATTTCACTATAGGAGGCTCGCTTTCTGCTTCCTCCCTCTAGCCGCCATCTTGGAATCCTCTATTACCTGTATTGTTTAGGGAATAATGACAAGAAAAAAAGTGCATGTTCAGTATAGATGCAATTATTCAATAAGTTTTCTATCCACTGTTGGTTGAACCCATGGATTTGGAACTGACAAATACAGAGGGATGTATTTGTCACTTTATATTCAGTGAGTGTCTCTCACCAAATAGAATGAAAATTCCATAAGGAAAGAAGCTTTGCTTTTCTTATTCATCTTTTTCTTTTTGCAGTACTGGGGATTGAACCCAGTACCTTGACCCTGTGTGTGCTAGGCAAGCACTCTGCCACTTGAACCATGCCACTGGCCCTTTTATTTGTATTTTATTTTTGAAGATAGGGTCTCCCACTTTTTATTGGGCTGGCTTCAAACTTGCAATCCTCCCATTTCTGCCTCCGTAATAGCTGGGATTGACGAAATGCACCACCAGGCCCGGTACTTCTTCACTATCAGTCTTAGCACCAAGTACATTCTCAAATACTTTTTTGTCTCTATAGACCAGTAGCATTAATCTTTCAGACCATTAATCTGAAAGAACCTCAGCTGATGGCTTTACTGTCAGTCTTCTAAGAAGCCCAGGAGCCAAAAAATATAGCTTGCCTTTCCAAAAACAACCGTAGGGTCCCAGGCCAATTTTCTCTTAAATTTTAAGAGTATGTTTTCATAAAGCCTTGTGTCTCCTTTTATTTAACCAAGAAAAAGAACTCAAGATAAAAACAGATGTACATAAAGTATAGAAAAGAAAAGGCCAACTCTTAGAGGTACAGTAAGGGTGGAGTTTCAAGCCAGAAACAGGCACTGGAGACATTCAGAAGAGGAAAACAAATGACCACAATAACTTCTCAGTTTTAAAAGATTACTCCTTTTGGGGGAAAAAAATTATTGAATTATGTCAATATGCAGTGTTTTGAGAAAAGTCTTTAAGTCTGTAAAATTTTTTCTCTAGTTATTGGTTTCTATGTACATACATATTGAGATTGCATTCAAAATACTGATGATATTTTTGCTGAAAAATCCTTACAGGATTATGGCATCACACCTGAATACATATGTAAGCGAAATGAGGATGTAAAGAAAGCCCAAGAAGAATATGATAATTATATCCAGGAAAACCTTAAGAAAGCAGCTATGAAACGACTGTCTGATGAGGAAAGGGAGGCGGTTCTGCAGGTCAGTGTTCTGTAATTTCTACTTGTAAAGAACTCTTAGCAACATCTCTGAAAGAAAGGCCTGTCCACTCTACAATCAACTTGATTATTAAAATAACATTTTGACTTTGAAACCAATAGACTGTTTTGGTTTTAGTAAGAAACTCCATTCAGTAGAGCTGACTCTTTGGAAAGAACAAGAAATTATAACATAGGGATTCATCGAATAATATTTTGTTTCCAACTTAGCGACTTTGTGTTATAAAGAAGACTACATTCTTTTATCACCAACATGAATGAATAAGGCAGTTTTCATTCTCACTCCCCTGAATTTGTAAAAAAAAAAAAAAAAAAATGCCCATAAACTAGACATTTTTCACTAGATGGAGCTCTAGAATAATTGAAGCTATCTAACCTACTTTTTCTCTTTCTTATTATACAACTATCAAAATTATTAATTTACCGGGTGTTAGGTTTTACACATATTGTCTTTATTTTGAATAAAGTAAACACAAAGGTATATTTATATTGGATTTTTAATGCAAGGCTTTTATCTAAAGCATTTAAAACATTTGTACAGAGTATTTGTTAAGCACCTGCTTATTCTCATCCACAGTCAGGCTGTCTCTTACAGAGGTGAAATTGTTCTTTGCTCTTTTATTTTGAAAGCTTTCTACAACGCCATTTCTAGTAACTTCATAAAAACAGAGAAAACTCTTTTTACATCATTAATTTCTACTGGAAATGGATTCATATACTGTTACAAATTCTTAGCATTTTATCAGTGTCATCATAATCACCAATACAGGTTTATTAGATGTCTATTCTGCAAACATTATCTTGCTAAGCCCTGAGAATATTTTAAAAGGCATAAAATAAATTTTTTGCTGTAGAGATTGTTTTAATTTAATTGATGAAAGGTAATATGTGCATCTATACATGTGTAGATACACAGGTATGTGTGTGTGTGTGTGTGTGTGTGTGTGTGTATGGGTGTGTGTGTGTGTGTGTGTGTGTGTGTGTATGTGTGTAGACTGCAAGTTTTTTAAGAGTCCAGGGCACTAGTCAACACTGAAGGATAAAGATCTTTAACCAAGCCTCAAAGTACAGAATGAGAGAAGGTATTCCAGACAGCAGGAGTGGCTTAAGGGTAAGGACTGAGTTTCTTTGTTGACAGTGGCATCCCTGGTGCCTGGTCCAGTATCCAGCAGAGGTTCCCATAACAGGGTTCTGCAAAGGAGAGTGGAAGACAGGCTGGCATGAAAGTGGAGTCTGCACATCACTTTTGGGGAGACTGCTGCTTTTTGGCCTGTTATTTCTTTCCAGTTTGGATTCTACCATTTTCAGAAAGTACATGCCTTTGTGAAAGTAGGATTTTATACCTAAGTTAGGCTTAAAAAAAAAAAAGAAGAAGCAGAAAATAGGCAGAACTCCCATCTACCTCTGCTGGACCCTGGGTTAGGCTTGGGGATGCCACTGTCAACAAAGAGACATAGTCCTTGCCCTTAAGCCACTCCTGCTGTCTGGGACACCTTCTTATTCTGCACTTTGAGGCTCAGCTAAAGATCTACATCCTTCAGTGTTGACTAGTGCCCTGGACTCTTATAAAACTTATAATCACACACACACACACACACACACACACACACACACACACACACACTTCATTTTGGGTATAATGGATATACAGCCTTCAGTTTCATTTTCTGGTCACTCCAGAGTTACCCTTTGATGCATGAATAGCAAATCCTCCATCAGATGCCTTACTAGCTAGGGAGCACAGTGGCCATAGTAATAAAGCCACTAGTTCCACTACCAACAAGCTGTAAGCTATGCTTCCCTCCCTGGTTAAAGTTGCATAGAGTTCTATGGCAATATGGCTGCATGCCCAAAGTAAATTCTGTCCTGCTTGTTTTGTTTTTTTGTTTGTTTGTTTGGGTTTTTTGTTGTTTTTTTGTCATGAAAATAACAGTCTTATTATATCTGGAAGGGAGCATCTGGTCTTGAGTCTAAACTTCTCATTTTACGGATGAGGACACAAAATGCAGGTATAGTAAGTCGGCTCATCCACCATTCATCCATCCATTCATTTGTTGAACATCTGTCCTGTTCCAGGCACTGTATCCAGCTGAGGGAAACTGTGGTGTGAAAAACAAATGCAATCTTATTGTCAATGAACTTCAAGTTTGGTTTATACTTGTTCTTAGTCACAAATGATCCAGTGGATGAATAGGGACTAAAAGTCACATTTACCAACTCCTGGCTGGTGTTTTCCTCACTACCTCATGGCTACAGTCACAGGGAGAAAGGCAGGGAAGCTGTCTGAATGAGGACCCCAGCAGGAACTAGAAGATACTTTCTGCTGGGATTCTCAAGAGAATTTCAGAAAGACCTAGTTACAGAAGTGAAACAGGGTAAGAGAACCAACAAGGATCACAGAGGCATCCCAGGCCTAAGGAAAAGGGAACTCTCTACTACCACCTATGCTTGAAGGGCAAGGACAATAAATAGTGTTATGGGAGCCTAACGTGAGCTGGAGCCCTAAAGAAGGGATACCTGACAGGCATCATAGTCACAGATAAATGCAGTTAGAAATCTAGCTATTGTCCAGATAGTGTTGAGGGAGAGGGAGAAGAAAGGCACCAAACTCTTTCCTCCCACCAAGGTCTTCTTTGGCTGAACTCAGTCAGAGGAGGGGGTGGAGGGGTGCACAAGACCCAAGAGAACAGCCCCCAAGACTTGACTCCCACCTTCCAAGCCTAGTTACTGAGCAAGGCAGGAAGTGGAGAAAGTTTGGAGGGTGAGGTGGGTACAAAAGGAACATGAAACTGAAGGCACTCCTCAGGATATGAGCACTTCTCCCTACTTATTTTTCTCCCAAATTAGTAATATTACCTTAGCATTAAAATAGAAGGAAGAAAAATATGGAAATAAAAAATAATGGAAAATTGCTATTGCTATCATGGATAAAAGATCCTTTTAAAGGATAAAATAACCAAAAAAAAGCCTTACAAACAGCAAGGAGGCTACTTCAACACAACATGAACTATTTGTTACATTTAGTTTCCATCCCAAGCTGTTGACTTTGATCCAAACATTATTGTACACGCTGGAAGATAAAAGCAAACTACCCTTTAAAAAGAAATCCAGAGAAAAAATGTAGCTGCTGTGACCATAAGTAATATGGAAATATCACCCAAGAAGCTCTGAAAAACCTTTGATATTTGAAAGTGTACAAATATATACATTTCCTCTCTGCAGTAGACACCCCAGTGGAGCACTGTGGAAACATATGTCACATTTCATAATGAAAGGCCATGGAGAAGCAGAATTCTTTGAGGATTTCTTTTTAGAATACATCTCATATTCTATTAAAAACTATGCTGACCTATCTCCCTTTTTTCAAAGTTCAACCTGGAGGCTTTTTTCTCTCCTTTATCTCTTCCCCTTCACAGAGCTTTGATTTAATTTCACTCAATAAGGGGTCAAAGCCTTTTGCCCTTTTCTCCCCAACCAACCTATTCTCTACAGTGCACCCTGTCCTATAATTATTTTTTACCTAAGCATAGAACTAAATCATTGACATTTTATTGTCCCCAAAAAGTTTCTACAAAATTGAGTTTGTACCATGAGGGCTTATTGTGAGGTATTATTACATAAGATAGTTCTAATCTCTTTTATGCCTACAGACATAGCCATGGCTTTCAAGAGCCATGTTTTTCCTACAATATTTTATATTGAACTGTTTGTTTTCCTTTATGCTTTTGTGTAAATAAAATGATCTGTGTACCCACAATGAACAGTAAAAAGTGTTAATTTATAAAAGGTTATTGAATTAATTCAATTAGTACCTTAAGACCGTTTTGTCAGTGGAGAACTATAATAAGAAATATAATTAGGGAGAGGTGGAAAAGAACCTTTATAGCTCCTAAGAGAGCCCTAATTTTGAATTTGTTGATTCCTGAGACTATAAAGCATTAACTACATTACTGAATTAGCATGTCTTGGGTTTAACAGCATTCCAATCATTTTTGGAACACATTAATGGCAAGTATAGATCCCTTGATGATATGGAGGATGATTTGTTCTATCTAATATACTGAAAATACTTGTAAAGTATTGTCTTTTGTAAAATTGTATTTGGGCATTTTTTACAATCCCACTTTGCCAAATATAAGAAAATATCTCCATACAAGTCAGAATCAAGTCTTTCAATAAGATTTCTCTGTTGAATAATGAGGGAAAAAATAAAATTCTAGTGAAAAAAGTAAAATTTTTATAAGAAATAGTTTTCTGCTCAATTTTTTTAAATGTAGGGATATCAATTCTCAAACTGTTGGCTTTTACCAAGCATTTGCTGTGAACTTAGTGCCATAATACTCACAATTCTGCATATGCATATTT
Source organism: Castor canadensis (assembly GCF_047511655.1). NCBI lineage: Eukaryota > Metazoa > Chordata > Mammalia > Rodentia > Castoridae > Castor > Castor canadensis. Next base: position 72,705,575 of record NC_133400.1, read on the forward strand.
GATGATAAAAACAAGTACGGTAACACCAAGAACAGAGCAAATAAATACTCCCAGTGGGCACTGAGCAGACAATCGAGGACAGAATTTGGCCTCTGCACAGTTTTTTGTGTTACTGTGGCCAAGTCCTTGATAAATACATATCATTTTAAAAGTTCTTTTTGACATTTTTTAAGTTCTGTACCTATTTACATTCTTTGCTACCAATATCATTTCTTTACCATTTACTTTGCTTTTTCAATATGCTTTTGTATTTTCTGTTTTCTTTATCATTTGCAGGGATTGAAAAAGAACTGGGAAGAGGTGCACAAGGAGTTCCAGTCCCTGTCAGTCTTCATTGACTCCATACCAAAGAAGATTCGCAAGCAGAAGCTAGAAGAAGAAATGAAACAGCTGGAACATGACATTAGTGTCATTGAAAAGCACAAAATTATCTATATTGCTAATAAGTAATGGTGAGTTTTTTAAGTATAGAAATTTAATATAGGAGGAAACATGGAAAATATAAAAACAAAACTTCAAGTTTTTCAAAGAGGAAAATACTATGAAGAGAATAAAAATAGTTTAAATCAAAATGCTTAGGCAATTTTAAAGAATAATTGAATTATTCACTTATACAAGAGGAAAGTATTGTCACTAGTGTCATGTTTTCCACAGATAAACAACCACTGACGTTTGAGAATGTGTGTTCCAGTTCTGTATTCTATCCTATAAGCCACTGTTGTTATGTACCTGTTTCACATAAACATTGATTTGTGAAAAAAAAGTCAACACTCAGACCTTCAAATTCTTCTGCACTTCAGGATACAAAGAGCACAACTTTAAAAATTATCAAGTATTTTGAATTGGAGATAGAAGCATATGTTCTCTTGCTACTCTGTAGTATTTCCTACTTTTTTTTTTTTGAGCTTCACTGATTTAAAAGATACATTCTCTGGTAGTCTTTGTTGTTTGCAGTTACTCCAAATTATAATATTTTCAATATACATAACAGTATATATGGTAAAATTCTTATATTTGAAGAAAGAAAAACTAAAATAAAAATCAAGAAGACAATTTGTAAAAGGCATTGAGAAATGATTTAAGAGAATAACCTCCTTTATGACTTACTGATTTTTAAAACCTGTGATACACTGCTTTATTCTGTAACTCACTATGCATATTTTACTAAGATGTGCTTTTTTTTTTTTTTTTGGCCCTTTCTCTTTATCTATTTTGTGAATTCTAAAGTTAATTTTTATAGTTTTGTAATTTAGTAAACAATAGATTTATGTAAGTGGAACTAGTTCCTACTCAAAATAAGAAATAAATCTATGTGTATCTAAGAAGGAAAAAGATTCTTTTATAAAATTTTACAAAATTTTAAATTAGTAATTCAGTAAAATGTATAAAACTATAAAATACCAGAAAAACATAACAATTTCTACTACTTACACAAATTTTTAGCCTATAGATGACATAGAAACAAATAGTAAGTCTTTTTAAGCATTTTTACCAACACAGAATTTGAGAGTATTATTAAAAAGCTTACTTTAGCTAGAGGAAAATATTTATATATAATTTTTTAAATTCAGTTTAAACTTTTTTACATCTCTTTATGAACATTCTTCTTTATTAGCCTTGGAAAGATACTTTTTTAAATGGGCAGTGTATGATACATGATAACTACAAAAGATGTTATATTATAAATTTTCACTTGTCCAGAATAGTTGGTAGCTCTTTAGGGTAAGTTAACAGCTGCAACAATAAACCCCAAATGTATTATTAAATAACCATAATAGAAGCTCAGCTCTTTCTCACATAACAGCATGGTGCTGTAAACAGGTCAACAGGAACCCCTTTCCACACACTCACTTAGGGACCCACACTTACAAAGCAGTTAGGTTCTGTCCTGTTCAGAGGTGGGGAGTGATAGGCACAGGCCAGGCCTAGCACGGTTGCTTATCATTCTACTTGCATCGTCTAAGTCAGCAACTGAGGTTGCTTTAACAAGTCTTAGTTGCCTGATAAAATAAAGATACCGTTCTCATTTACGTCACTGATATGAGTGAGGATTGTGGATACCCTGTTCCGTGCAGCCACTCAGGGACTCAGCCCCCTTTTGTTAAGCGTCTCTCCTGGTATCGCCAGCCTTCTCTGCTAGAGTTCAGGAAAAGATATTTAGGTTAGTATTTTATTTTTGAAGTGACTGCTATACATACTCATTTTTTAAAAAATCAATAGCAATAGCAATATAACAACATTCAAATTATTTCAGCCATATGGTTATTACACTTTGGAGTCCTGAGTGGGAGTAGCCTTAAATGTTAAAACAATAACTTTGTGGTTTTAATGAGTGGGTTTTTTTCTTGCTTTCTATAAATGTGCTCTAAAAAAAAAAAAATCAGGACTTTTTTATTCTTTGACCCAGAGTGTATTGCTAGATGGACTTTGTTGCTTTTGTCTCGTATAGGGGAACTTCCCATCCATTGCCCCTAGAAGGGTTTTCCTGCAATGGAAGCCCAACCTTGGTTAGCTCTAATGCACTTTCTTCTCATCCACACATTCTTCTGGGTCATCCTATCAGTCCGAGGAGGGACAGACACATAATTCAGAGGACTGTTCGGTGACTGATTCTCTCTCCTTGTGATCGTGAAGTAAGAGACACTGAGATTTCAGTTACTTGGGGATAAAAACCTGAGCCTAAAAGTCAAACTTCATTATTACTGCTAGTTTGGCTTGGTTTCTTTTCCTTTTCCAAGGAACTCTGAGTAGAAGCATAAATATTTGATGTGGTCTGACCCTTTGCTTATGACTTTGGCTTGGGTGCTTGAAAATACTGCCCCTTCCAACCCACTACAACCGATATGCCCATGATACTGAGTTACCAAAGGCCTCCCAGATCTGCACACGTGAACAGAAAGCTGGCATTGTCCTTCTCACCTCCCTGAATCTGGCCTTCAAATGTCAGCTTATCAAATTCCTATGACGCCCCTCTTTGATTCCGCAGAATCTGGCTTCCTTTTACAGCATTGATCAGACTGCACTGTGCATGTCTGGGTGTTTGCCTATTTCCTGTGAAACTGCAAACTTCTGGGGAAAAGGGACTGTGTATCTTTTCTTTTGCATTCCTTAGAATTCACAAAAGAGCTGGTATAGAGAAGTTCTTCAAAAATTCTTTATTGAAGAAATTCATGAACAAAATCCAATTATATATTTCAATGACCCATTAGCATTGTTTTCATGACCTAAATCAGACTTACAGATCTTTTTGTTATGAGATAAACCAGTTGACACCACACCAAAGAGTTGGAATTTGATCGAGTCAGGAAAAGACAATTGCATGTAATGCTGAAGAGTTCAGGCACTAGAGTCAGGCAAGACACAGATCCACTTCTCAACTCTACTGCTCACTACACTGTGACACCCTGTTTTCCTTATCTGTAAGATGAGGTCGATAACCTACAACTGTGCTTTCTAAAGTTATGATGAGAATGAACGAGACAATATAAATACAACAGCACAGTCCCTGGCATCTAAGATCTCATAGATTCCTTTCAATGTGTAGTGCTTTTGTCCAGTTTGTGCTAGGCCCCTTAGCATACTGTCAATAGAATTTTCCAAACCACTAAAATCTGGTTTGCATAAAGGACCTGATTGAAAAGTTCAGAAGTCCTAGCCTAAAATTAGTCTGGCCTGGTTAATCTCCTAAATGGCACACACAGTTGATAACAACTGTATTTGGTAACTTCTATCTTTAGTAACTGCCCCAAATTTGGCAATACTTTCCAAGTTACTCAGCATAGACATTCCAAAAAGAAAAATAAGTTCAAGTCAACAATGATGCCAGAGAGTCGCTGAGGGGAAAGGTCTGCAGGTTGACTTCAGTGAGGATCATGGGTGACATTATTGATTTTGAGATGCTCAGATTCTGACCTCAAGTCTGGAGGTACAGTTCACCATTCTCAGGACCTCAGAGAAGATGCACATGAACTAAACTGCACTTGAACTTACTTGAGTTGTCACCTAAACATCAATTTTTAAGCAACATCTTTGACCCAAATAAATCCAATCAATACATTCCCTTCTATTAGTCAAGCAGTAAGAGAAGACAAGTCATAGCCAAAGGGTATGTCGGCTAGAATAGAGTCAGAAGGAAAAAAATAGGTTATTCTGTAACAATCCCTTCAGTAGCTCACTCCTTGTCCTTAACAAATATTGACTGCCTATTCCATGCCAGTAAGTGTTCCAGTTGCTAGGTATTTGTGAACAACACAGTGATGTTGGAAAGATACAAACACACAAATTTATAACTAAAAGTTTATATTCATCTTTTGAAAGAAAAAGTAGGATGCTATTTTTAAGAGAATATCAAGGGAGTTCTAAACCAGATTTTGTAGTATCTGACTCTTAAACTAAAGAATTAGTACTTCAAAGTTAAGAGAAGTAAGATGAGAAGGAGTGCAAATAGGAAAGAAATCTGAGCAGAGAGAATAAAATTTGTGAAGAATCTGAGGCTCCCATAGGAGGAAGGCCGGCATTGGGACTGGAGGATTCTTAGAGATGGGACAAACATGCAAACTGAAGATGAGGACAGAAACAGGGGCCATTAATGTGTTGTAAGCAGAGGTGACATGATGCAATTTATCCACTTGCTACATGGATCCAGGTAAAAGAATGAATACATGTGGGAGACAAGGAGAGGAACCCGGTTCTCCAGGTAGAGAAGATAGTTGCATAGACCAAGGTTGCAGTAGTGAAGACACACAGTAGCTGTACTGAAGAAATACTTAGGAGGTGAAAAGGTGATTGAAAGGTGAGGGAGAGGGAGATTTCCAGGATGAATTCTTCTGATTTAAGCAACAGGGCATGGGAATGCCATTTTCTGAATTGAGAAAAGCTGGAGGAAGAGATTGGAGGAGGATATGGAAAAGATATAAAGATGCAATTTCAGACATGTTCAGAATTTTGTGACAGCTAGTTGAAAACTGAGACTGATAGGTCAAGAAATACATTAAGATACAAAAAGGGAAACTTCCTTCCTAACAGTTATTTGTGGATTTCAATCACAGGGTGCTAAAATAGATGATCTTTCTGGGAAACTAGTACTAAAAGAAAGTGGATAGGGGAAAAGGAGAGGGACACAGGAAGAGAGAGAAAAAAAAAAAAACCAGACATGGGACATGGTCTTTTTTCCACAAAGAGTAATTTCAATTATAGAACTCTCTGTAGTCATGATATAGGCTTTGTGCTCTTAGGACAGTATCTGGGACCACCAAAATAGAGCTATGTCTTCATTAAAAATTGTTAAATGGGGTCAAAAGTGGTAGTGTTTTCTTCTGCACACATCAATTACCTATGAAAAATAATTAAAACTAGCAACAGGATAAGTGAATGCTATTTATACTATTTATTTCAATGTGCACATTGAAAGGCATTTTTTCCACTGGATTGCTGTGAAAAGGTCACATATACATATATCTTTTAATGCACGTGCAGATGTGACCTTTAGATGCAGATTTTTTATTCTAAATGATATTACTCACATAGAAAATGAATGCTATATTTTACACACATATATATATTTATGCTTTATATATATATATAAAGTGTGATAACATAGATCCTCAAGTAAGTGTGGCCTGTGAAGTGAGAACACACACTTATCCAAATGCCACTGCCTATGTAGAAAACACCCATGGAATTCTTCTCTAATAAAAAGTGTCTCATTCCACTCTTGAACCTCTGTCACCAAACTCTCCTTTCCTGAAACAATCAAAGTTATCGTTTTATGTGCCTTTTCAGAAATACTTCATGAAAAGCAAATGCACATACACACATATTATATAGCACATATATCTATATTTCCCTCACTTTTGTTTTAATTCTAACAAGAGCATGAGCTAATATTTGCCTTTTTTCAGTTAGTTATATTGTGGTACTCGTCTTTTGCCACAATGTTCATTATCCCTCTTTTTAGATGCACGGTATTAAGTTGTATAGATGTATCTAATATACGTTGCCTATTGATGGACATTTAAGTTGTTTCAATATTTGCTAGTGGGCTTGAAAATACATCATTTCATACATTTGGATATACTTGGAGGGTATTATTATCAGGAGAGAAACAACTGAGTCAAAAGGTGTGTGCACTTGTAACTTACTATGAGCAGTTCTTTTATTTTGCTTTTTTGCATGCATGTGATTAGGTGAGGTAGACACATGGTTCATATTTATAATGTACCCAAAGATAACTAGGGAGAATAAGTCTCCCTCACAGTCCTTTCCTGAAGCCACTGAATCCTCCTTCCCAGAAGCAGCCACCATGACCAACTTCTTGTATATATTTCCAAATAGTATTCTATACATACGTGTATCTATAATATAAGATAATTATATGCATCTATAGTTAAAGTACTCCTATTTGAAGATACTTGGTTGTCTTCTGTCATAGTCTGTGTTTATGGAAGACTGTTGTACTTTACAGAGAGGCATCCTGTGTTAATGTAAGCAAGCATTCATTCTAGGAATGGTTTTTTGTCATCTCATTCGTTTTGGTTTTGGCGGTACTAGGGTTTGAATCTAGGACCTCATGATTGCTAAGCAAGCACTCTACCATTGAGCCACACCCTTTTTTTGCTTTAGTTATTTCTCAGATAGGGTCTCATGCTTTTGCCCAGGCCAGTCTTAGACCACAATCCTCCCACCTCTGTCTCCCAAGTAGCTAAAAAAGCTGATGTGTGTCACCACACCTAACTTGGTTTTTTGACTTAGAGTCTCATTAACTTTTTTGGCCCAGTTTGACCTTGAACTTAACCCTCCCATCTCTCCCTCTCAAGTAACTGGGATTAGAGGCATGCACTAGCATGCCTGGCCATCACCTTATTCTTTATCAGCCACACACCATCATCTTGGTGGATCTCACAAAAAAGCAACGGTTTCTTTGGCTTTTACTGCAGTTGTGTTTTTGCTCTGAATGGAAGCAAGGCCTTGAGTATGGGACCCTGCCCTCTCTTCAGCTGCACTGTGTTGAATTAACCTATCTAGATTCCTTGCAACCATCCGAGATCTGTTTTCAGCACCAAGGTGATGGAGATGGCATTGGATCAACTGCTTTCTGGGTTTCTCTCTTTCTTCATTGTCTTTTTTAATACTAGGAGGCCGCTCACTTACTAACTTTAGATTGCAGGCCACATGCAGAGAAAAATCTCACCTAACACACAAAAGGATCCTTCTATTCACTTTCGTCTCTATGCAAATTGTACACTTCTTGTTTGAGTCTCCTTCTCTTTCGTATTATCTTGTTAAAAGCAATGTGTGATGGTCAACCTGATACAATATTCTGTTTTTCCTACCAGTCTCCCTGCAAAGAGTAAGATAGGCATGTGGCTTCTCTTTGTGACACTGTAGGTGACAGTTTCAACAAATGTTTTGCCATGGAATAACAAAGACTACAACTTTTCTGGTCCGTCCAACAAACTTTCCTATTCACTAACCTCTATGAGGACTTGAACTCCTCTAACACACAGGAATCCCATCAGATCTGACCTTTCATAAGATCCTATTCCAGCAATGTGAAGTGTACATGTGTGTATGTGTATTTAATCCAAGTAGACATAATAGCAAGAATTCTTTATTAAGTGCTCAAGGCCCCCTTGTCACCAGTGGAGTTGAACAACACAGTCAAGTGTCCAACTCAAAGTTCCTTTTAAGCAAGCGAAAACAAAAACCAGAAGGACTCAACAGCTGTCTACTTTCCTTCCTATTCCCTGGCTTTTCTGAGGCCAACACAGAGGACAAAACGTAATCTTATGCAATTCCCGCCCATGAGCTATGCTGCTTTGGACTGATGTGAGTTTCTTTTATCTTTATTGGCTTTGAGGAGACAGTCCATTTTTTTTCCTGGATAAACTTGATGGTTCTACACAGCCAGCAGGCTGTGGCCCAGAGCAGCCTGGAGGCCACATGTGGTTTAATCTGGACAAATGCTTTGAAACAAATTCCCTGGATTTCCCTCAGAATTATTGAGATGACAGGCAGCTGCCACCCACACAGTAAGAGGATGTCCAGCACTGACTAATTCTAGGTCCTTATGGGTAGAGATGGTATAAACAGTGAGAATGGTGAATTGGGCTTCAAATTGTAAGAGTCTCTTCGAATTTGGATGACCACCTTACTGTACCATTAAACTGCTTTTGTTCTTCTGTAATGTACCCAAAGTTTTTTTTAATTGCATTGACACACCCGTTAGAGGGTTAAAATACAGTAGTAAATCCTATGACTATTTCCTCTCAGTATAGTTTATGCCATAAAAAATGAAATTAAAAAAGTGCCAAGATTCTAAGTCTTTAAAATTTCTACTTATTTTAGTATTAACCAGATGAGTTAATGACAATTGTTCCTTATAATTTTTTTAAAGTTGAAAAAAATAAAAATATAAGCCAAATACCTCAACTTAACCAGAACATTCCCTGTTTGCAAAAGATTCCTTTTCTATCATTTAGTTTTATGTTCCCAGTAGTATACTTTAAGTACTAACTGATATTGATTCATCATATGTCAGACATGGTCTTTGGCATTTTCTATTTTATTAAAAATTAAGGTACATCTCATAAAGTATTAAATTGAGTGAGTTTTCAGACATCTTATTATTGCAACCTTTTTTTTTGTTTTGGTGGCACTAGAGTTTGAACTCAGAGCCTTGCACTTGCCATGCAGGCATTCTGCCACTTAAACCACACTCCCAACTCCAATTTTTTTCATGTATTCTTGCATGGCATAAAAAGATAAAGGTTAAGGTAATTCTAAGATGCCTTTACATTAACATTGGACCCACCTAAATAATTTTTCTACTCAGTATGTCAGCATCTTTACCATACTTTCTATGCCATCAGGAGTGTTAGTGATACAACTCGTCATACAAATGGTCTCCAAACATTGTCTCTGGGTTTTTAGTCCAGGTTTCTGATTCCTCTTCTGTATTTTGATGACATTGGTTACTTCTCACATAACAACCATTTCCTTCAACTAATATCAAATTTGGCCATTCCACTCTGTTTCCTTGCCTTCCTTATTTCAAGAATGAATAGTAGTATAATCTTTTGTATGACATTTTAAATGTCATCTAGGACTTACATAGACAAAACTCAGTTGAAGTGATCATGACATTTGGTCATATGTAGCTAATGTCACAACATCATTGGTGCCACCTAGTTGAGAGTGATCATGAGACACCATCAATTCTAAGGTAGTCTGATCTCACAGATATTCAAATATGCAGCCTGTACATCCTCAAAGAAATGGACTATGACACTAGCTCTTCTATCAAAACATTCCCCTCTTCCTAGATGTTACCTCATCTTTTAAAACTGGATCAGATCCAGCTTACTGTGCAAACCTTCCATAGTTAAACCTCAGTTGACTCTGCCTTGCTCACAGCACACTAGTATCCACTTCCTCATTGCTGTACTGCATTTGCTTTCTTCTTCAGAACAAGTCCTTGGAGACTCCTCTGACATGGCTTCACCGGGTTTTCATCTGAGAGCTGGTGTGATTTCCTCCTGGGAAGTGAGGGTTGACTACAAAAGCAGTGGCATCAAAGTGCCCTCTTTGATGGTTTCTTTAGTAAACTTACAGTTTGACTGTTGGTTATGCAAACTTTACTGAGGGAAGCATTTTCACTTACTCTCCCCTCCCTTGATCTAGGGCCTTTCTATTTAAGAGAGTATCCCAATATACAATCAATTGGATTTGACTCTCACCTGACATTATTTCATATAGCTGAGATTTTTGTGTGGAAATTTACTACAGTGATTATCTTTCGATTTACTTGGGGGGGGAAAGTTTTGTTCCTATGGCAACTGTTTTAGAACAGCACATACTTACTATACTTCTAAAATATGCAGCTCATCCTATGGGAGTACACATCATCTTGAAAGGGTTTTTTCCTTTTCAATAAACAATGATTTTTTTTTCCTTTTCACCTGATTTCAGAATAAAATAAAACTTTGTTTGGAAGAATTGCTAAGGAAGAGTTTCAGGAAATGAGAACCATGAATGGGCCTGGCCTCTTGCAGCTGTCATGGGAGAGCAGCTACTCAGTCCTCAAGTGGTTTCTGGGAACACATGCCCAGTCCCTCCATGGCTGTATTTCTCCCAGACTCTTTGTATTTTCCATGCATCATCATGTTTGCTGTGTTTGGGATGTTGCTATGCAAAATGACAGAAAAGAGTGGGGTTTTTTTCTAAGGCAATCAAGCAGAGCATCTGCAAGTTTAGGATGATGCAAAAGTTTCTTAGAACAGTTTTAGAATTCCTTGGGGAATGGCATAAGAACATTCATGGTGAGAATGGATAAAGGCCTGAAATGTCATTTTACATGATAAACTTCAGTTCCAGGCAATTTGTAACTATTGACAGGACTTAAGTAGCTGTTTGTAAAAGTGCTCTTATTTTTTATTTCTTTTTGTTTGCTACAAAAGACCCTATCCAAATTTTTTCTTCAAATTCACTGGTCTCTTTAATTTTTTTCCTTTGAAAACTATATACCACAACTTTTTTAAAGCCAAAAAAAAAATATCAAAACTATGACTTGTAGTATTTATTTTTGAAAGCATCATAGCCTCCTTTTTCATTTTTTCTCTAGGAATGTTTCTTTTGAGCTTTCAAAGAGAAAGAGATTTATGTATTCTGTAATTCTGTGATAGACATGTAGAGAAGTTATGAAATATGTTCACCATATCTTAAACATGTAACCCTCATCAGCAAACATGACTTGTGGACCCTAAAATCATGAGTCTTCATAACTAAAGGGGTAGCATGGCTTACTTAAGGATTGGAGACATCTGTCCTGTTACTTATAAAAAAAAACCAAATACAAGGGCTGGGAAAGTAGAGAGAGTTAGTGATCATATGTGATTGAACTTCTGTGCCTCCAAAAGAAGCTAGTCCTGTGTACGGGAAAGCCCTGGGGATGATATGGCACCCCCAGGTGATATTATGGGTTTCAAACATACTGCTTACCTTCATCGCCTTGCCACAGTGCCTGAAATTCTACCATCAAGTCTTATCAAGTACTACTGAATTAGCATGGTACTAATGGGTAGAAGAACCCCAGCTAAAGGAGTCAAGAGGCATATAAAAGAGTGCAGGTTCTGTAGGACATTGACAAAGGCCATGGATGTGCAACAATGCTGGGCAAGGCAGGCTGAGGTATGTTGCTAGGGAAGGACCTTAGACAACAGGAGATATCACAGAGCATATGGGCTCCTTATTGAGTGGGAGGTGTGGCCTCTGGAAGAAGGAGATTGGCTAAGGACATGAAAGGTTTTCTCTGCTTCCTAAGTTTGCCATGTTGGCTCCACAAGACATCAAATTTGTGCCTTCTCAGACTTCATGGACAAGAGTGCCTCAGAATGGCTAGGTGTATGATTTACCTTTCTTGTGCATCGGCCCTGGAAAAGGACTAGTGCAAGAGAGAAAGGAAAAGGGGCATGAGGAGCTCCTCCTAGTTGGGCTTAGGAAAGTCTTTTCCTTATATCAGAATCAGGGAGGGCCCAAGATCTTACTTGTGAATAGGCTTTTTAAAAATCTGCCAGAGAATAACACTTTCCACCACTATTTTCCATGTCCCAGTGATGGCCAGCGCTACCAGAGGCCTCATCCATGGGAATCTGTTCAGATCTTTTTCTAAACTATACTGCTTTATTATATTTCCCTTTGTCTTCAAGCTATCTCCTTTAGTCTTGGGTGTGTTGAAGTGTTGAGCTATAATTATTTGCCCAGTATACATTATATCTATATATCTATGTTATCTCTATATTTTTACACACACCTATATATGTATATGTGACACCCATCACACATGTAGGTGTCACTGCTATCCAAATAAAGGCACAAAGGAGGGCCAGGATAATGATAAGAATGCTGGAAAAGGTATTATAAAATTTGTTCCAGGTCCTAAATATAAAATTAAGCAGAGTAATGAAAAATACTAGAGCTTAATGAAAAAATTCACAATCTTTCATGCTCTACCTCAGTGGTGAGTATTCAGCTCATTTGGAGGGATATTCTCGTTTGTAACAGCCAAAGCCTTTCATCAGTTCTGGGCATGGGATCCATTAAAGGCAGACCAGGTGGTACCAGCTGCATATGATGAAAGAAATCACACGGTTTCATTATGTAGAGTAATGACAGAAGAATGGGCAGTCCAGACCAGCTGGATCTGTCTCTGCCAGTCCTTAGTGTATGTACACACACACACACACACACACACACACACTGCGGGGGGAGGAGTGGGAGAGGGGAGAGCAAGAGAGAGAGAAAGAGAGAGAGAGTACTTTGGATTTGTGTGGAACCGATGGAATTGGAATCTTCCCAGCCTGTGATGATAAAGATCATAGACTAAAAATTGACTAACTTACTTTGACTTTTCAAAGCTATGTACAGCAAATAAAATAAAAAACATAGACATTGTTACATTTTAATCTCTGTAATAGTCAATAGCAAACATATATAGCACTTATTAGAGTCTGTGTTGTGTTTAAGCTAATTAATTCACTTCATCCTCACCATAAGCCTATGACATAAGGCTGATCATCATCTTATTTACTGGCAGGGACACTGAGGCACAGAGAGGTTAAGGAATTGTTCAACCATTACTAGTTGGTTATAGAAGTACTAATGGGAAAGTGTAGGTACACATAAATACAGACATATACTAAAACACCTGAGGGTTCTTGAAGTATACTTACTAAGATTTCTCTCCATCTCTAGGATCCTCTTTATACATATTGCCCTTGCTTTAATCCCTGTGTATGTGAAGTGGTGCATTCTAACTGAGTAAGATTGTGCAAAGGAATAAAGAAAAGGTGTTAGGAATGAGGCTTGCAGCCACTAATGCTGGAACATGTCTCAAAGGAAAGGTGTTTCTTTTTTTTTTTTTAGTTTCTATTTCTTTATTTTTTTTTTCATTTTTCTTTTATTATTCATATGTGCATACAAGGCTTGGTTCATTTCTCCCCCCTGCCCCCACCCCCTCCCTTACCACCCACTCCACCCCCTCCTGCTCCCCCCCTCAATACCCAGCAGAAACTATTTTGCCCTTATCTCTAATTTTGTTGTAGAGAGAGTATAAGCAATAATAGGAAGGAACAAGGGGTTTTGCTGGTTGAGATAAGGATAGCTATACAGGGCATTGACTCACATTGATTTCCTGTGCGTGGGTGTTACCTTCTAGGTTAATTCTTTTTGATCTAACCTTTTCTCTAGTTCCTGGTCCCCTTTTCCTATTGGCCTCAGTTGCTTTAAGGTATCTGCTTTAGTTTCTCTGCATTAAGGGCAACAAATGCTAGCTAGTTTTTTAGGTGTCTTACCTATCCTCACCCCTCCCTTGTGTGCTCTCGCTTTTATCATGTGCTCATAGTCCAATCCCCTTGTTGTGTTTGCCCTTGATCTAATGTCCACATATGAGGGAGAACATACGATTTTTGGTCTTTTGGGCCAGGCTAACCTCACTCAGAATGATGTTCTCCAATTCCATCCATTTACCAGCGAATGATAACATTTCGTTCTTCTTCATGGCTGCATAAAATTCCATTGTGTATAGATACCACATTTTCTTAATCCATTCGTCAGTGCTGGGACATCTTGGCTGTTTCCATAACTTGGCTATTGTGAATAGTGCCGCAATAAACATGGATGTGCAGGTGCCTCTGGAGTAACAGTCTTTTGGGTATATCCCCAAGAGTGGTATTGCTGGATCAAATGGTAGATCGATGTCCATCTTTTTAAGTAGCCTCCAAATTTTTTTCCAGAGTGGTTGTACTAGTCTACATTCCCACCAACAGTGTAAAAGGGTTCCTTTTTCCCCGCATCCTCGCCAACACCTGTTGTTGGTGGTGTTGCTGATGATGGCTATTCTAACAGGGGTGAGGTGGAATCTTAGTGTGGTTTTAATTTGCATTTCCTTTATTGCTAGAGATGGTGAGCATTTTTTCATGTGTTTTCTGGCCATTTGAATTTCTTCTTTTGAGAAAGTTCTGTTTAGTTCACATGCCCATTTCTTTATTGGTTCATTAGTTTTGGGAGAATTTAGTTTTTTAAGTTCCCTGTATATTCTGGTTATCAGTCCTTTGTCTGATGTATAATTGGCAAATATTTTCTCCCACTCTGTGGGTGTTCTCTTCAGTTTAGAGACCATTTCTTTTGATGAACAGAAGCTTTTTAGTTTTATGAGGTCCCATTTATCTATGCTATCTCTTAGTTGCTGTGCTGCTGGGGTTTCATTGAGAAAGTTCTTACCTATACCTACTAACTCCAGAGTATTTCCTACTCTTTCTTGTATCAACTTAAGAGTTTGGGGTCTGATATTAAGATCCTTGATCCATTTTGAGTTAATCTTGGTATAGGGTGATATACATGGATCTAGTTTCAGTTTTTTGCAGACTGCTAACCAGTTTTCCCAGCAGTTTTTGTTGAAGAGGCTGCTATTTCTCCATCGTATATTTTTAGCTCCTTTGTCAAAGATAAGTTGCTCATAGTTGTGTGGCTTCATATCTGGATCCTCTATTCTGTTCCACTGGTCTTCATGTCTGTTTTTGTGCCAGTACCATGCTGTTTTTATTGTTATTGCTTTGTAATATAGTTTGAAGTCAGGTATTGTGATACCTCCTGCATTGTTCTTTTGACTGAGTATTGCCTTGGCTATTCGTGGCCTCTTGTGTTTCCATATCAATTTCACAGTAGATTTTTCAATCTCTTTAATGAATGTCATTGGAATTTTGATGGGAATTGCATTAAACATGTAGATTACTTTGGGGAGTATCGACATTTTTACTATGTTGATTCTACCAATCCATGAGCATGGGAGATCTCTCCACTTTCTATAGTCTTCCTCAATCTCTTTCTTCAGAAGTGTATAGTTTTCCTTGTAGAGGTCTTTCACATCTTTTGTTAGGTTTACACCTAGGTATTTGATTTTTTTTGAGGCTATTGTAAATGGAATTGTTTTCATACATTCTTTTTCAGTTTGCTCATTGTTAGTGTATAGAAATGCTAATGATTTTTCTATGTTGATTTTATATCCTGCTACTTTGCTATAGCTATTGATGATGTCTAGAAGCTTCTGAGTAGAGTTTTTTGGGTCTTTAAGGTATAGGACCATGTCTTCTGCAAATAGGGATATTTTGACAGTTTCTTTACCTATTTGTATTCCTTTTATTCCTTCTTCTTGCCTAATTGCTCTGGCTAGGAATTCCAGTACTATGTTGAATAGGAGTGGAGATAGTGGGCATCCTTGTCTGATTCCTGATTTTAGAGGGAACGGTTTTAATTTTTCTCCGTTAAGTATAATGCTGGCTGTAGGTTTGTCATATATAGCTTTTATAATGTTGAGGAACTTTCCTTCTATTCCTAGTTTTCTTAGAGCTTTTATCATGAAATGATGTTGGATCTTATCAAAGGCTTTTTCTGCATCTATTGAGATGATCAAGTGGTTTTTGTCTTTGCTTCTGTTAATGTGGTTTATTACGTTTATTGATTTTCGTATGTTGAACCACCCCTGCATCCCTGGGATGAAGCCTAAGGAAAGGTGTTTCTGGTGTCTAGAAAACAACCACAACACTGGGTGTCACAGCTCAAGATAAAGAGTCAATACTGTTTTCCAAGTTAATGAGAAGTTTGCATATAGCCACATAATGGGGTTTCTTCTTTGCTAAGTCTTTTGCAAAGATGTCACTTTTCTTCCCTAAATATGAAGGTGGCACAGAAGACAAAACCACACATTGCATAAGTGACTTATTCAAGTTTTTATTTTCTGGCCATACCCAAGAAGTTCCAATTCATACTCTCCTTGGACCATGGAGATTCTTCTGGAAAAAGAGAATGAGTCCGGATGTATCTCTTGTCTTAATAGAGAATGTCAGAGGCATTCTCTATTAAGTCAGGCTTCAAATACTATTGCAGGTTTTGTTCATCAGCTTTCTGTCACTGTGACAAAATACCTGAGATAAACTTTAAAGAAGGAAAAGTATATTTTGGTTCATGGTTTCAAAGATTTTGATCCACAGTTGCTTGGCCCTATTGCTTTGAGCCTGTGGCAGCACTGTATATCATGGAGTGACCACATGGCAAAGGTTTCACCTGCTGGCTCCAGGAAGTAAAGAGAGAGAAGAGACCAGGGCCCCAAAAACCTCTTCAGAAGCACACCCCCAATTAACTACCTTCATCTCACTATGCCCTACCTCATAGGCTGGAGACTAAACCTTTAACACATGGGACTTTGTGTTAAATGCCTTGGGGGAGCATTTCAGATCCAAACTATAGCAGATGTAAAAACAAACAAAACTCATTTTCTCAGCCAAGTAGACCTCTTTTTCTGGAGTTTTAATATTTTTTATGGAGTTTTAATGACTAATTTACTTGTTGTAAGTCCTTTAACAGAAAGTTTAAATCACGAGGAATTCTCTACCCTTCCAAAATATATAGCCCCTACTAAAATGTAAGAAATGAGACAGGGTTTCAGATGGTTTTGTAGCTATGGAATTAGTTTCAATATTTTGTATTTGGCATATTCACATACAAACTCTATAGGCCCATGATTTTCCAGTGGCTGTTTAGCTCATTAAAACAAACAAATAAACCTAAAGGTACAGATAGGGCAGGATCAGAACCTTCTAATAATTGGACCTGCTTGAAAATGAAACTTCAAAAGACCAAGTCCCCATCAGTAAAAAGAAGCCTTGCTGGACTGAATGATCTCTGTTTTTCTCCTGCCAGCTCCTGACTGTGAGCTTAACTTTTCATATTCATAGACATATAAGCATTTGGAAATTTAAAATCATTTCAAGAAGTAATGAATTGCCATTCAGAGGTCTCAGTTAATTTTATCAAGCCTGTGAACTTATTTTTCTTAAAAAAAAAAAAAAAAAACTAGACAAGTGTTGGTGATCGCTCTATAGTACTGGGACCCAGAATGAGAGCTGAGAAGGTAAAGCAGAACTGCAGCCCCAAGACCATGCAAGTAATAGATGCAAGTGAAAAGGAAAAGAGGGAAAGGAGAAAAAGTGGAATATATGGATGGCTGTGATGATGGTGCAATGGAACCGTCACAATGGTCTTATCCATCAATTATGGTTGTTCTCAATTTCAACATGGAGAATTGAGTTCCAAGATTGCACATTTAAGTGGCAGAGAATGGTCACTGCAGACTACAGCACTGGAAATCTCATTCCAGGTTTTCCCATGACAGCAGGCTGACTCACCTGTGCAATGGCTTGCTCACTTTAGCACACACAATTCTATGCTAAAGGCAGGTATAAGAAGGTAAGCTTGCCTTGTGATCCTACCTATGAATTAAAAAGAGCATGACTGTGTGCAGTCTTAGGTATGTTGCTCAGCCTACCAAGATTCACCTTTTTTTATATATATATATGAAATGGAAATAATATTAGTGAACTTCAGAGGTCTGATAATATTACAAACTCCAAATTCCTATTTTGAAGGCCAAGGAGAAGACAGAAAACAATTGAATACATATTAAAAACAAAGTACAAAAAAAAAATCACAGTTTTCAGTTTTGCTTCTTGACTTGAACAATACTTGATTTGTGTTTCTTTAAATTTGAAACATAATCTACGTTTAAAATATTTATGTTTAATCCAGGGAGCATAAAAGAAAGAAAACCTTCCCATAAACTGTTCTCAGATTATTACGTATCTAAGACTTGTACTCTATAGGTCTGTTGGCTAGAGGTCTATGTTTTCCTTCACCATCTAAAAAAGAGTAGGAAATAAGTATGGACAGTTTAAGAGCTTTTAATCTAGGAACAGTGGTTCTTAATCACCGATGATTTTGTTTCCCTCTGCCTAGAGATATTTGATACTTTCTGAAGACATTTTTGATTGTCACACTGACTTATAATGGCCCTGAGTCAGTAATGTTGCTGAACAGACTACAATGTATAAGATACCCCACAACAAAGGATTATACATCTCCAAATGTCCATACTGGTTATATGGAGAAACACTAGTGTAAAACCAGGTAAAGTGCATGGGAGTTCACGTACCTGGTCACCCCCATGGCAAAATCTTCTAAGCCACATACCCAGAGCACTTCAGCATGGCAGAGTTGCCTATAGATTTTGACAGCAAACAGGGAAGGCACTGACCTTCTCAACTAACCTATAGACATTCATAGACTGTGCTGAATGAGGGGGAGAGTATTTCTTTGATCATTACTTCCATCATCTTATTGAGTTTCATCTGTAAAATAGCAAACTGGCTTTTGGGAATTTTTGGTTGTCTATCATTTAATGTCATTTTTTTCATGATTCACTTTTAATGTCAGAGTTTTCCTTTTTATTTTTCTTTTACAACAACAAGAAGGAAATAAAATTTGGAAAAACTGTTAAAAATGTCTGTAAACCTTTTCCAAATGAACACAAAAAAGTTTTATTAATAATAATTTAAATGGCAACTTCAGAAACCATTCTCAATTTCTCAATATTTACCATTTTTAAGTCTGCTACTTCTTTTTTTAGTTTTCTTCCTCCCTCCCTCCCTTCCTTCCTTCCATCTGCCCTTCCTTCTTTCCTGTTGGTTCTGAGGCTTGAACCCAGGACCTCAGACACACTAAGCATGCACTCTACCATTGAGATACTCTCTAAACCTGCTACTTAAAAAAATTCAATCTAATTAGACAACTGAATTTAGCACAAGAAGTATGACTAATGCAAGATCTCAGAAACACAAACTAGTTTTAAGATTTAGGGGGAAAATGTTGAAAAAGAATAAAGTTCACAAGTAACACTAGACATCAAAAAAATCAGAACGTAAAAGGCAATGTAGTGAGTAGCAGAGCACCTGCCGAGGCCTGGATTTAAACTTCAGCACTGCAAAAATAAGCAAACAAGCAAAAAAAGCAATGTGGGGGCTGGGGGCATATAGCTCAAAGGTAGAAAACTTGCCTCACATTAGCAAGGTGCTAGATTTGATTCCTAGTACTGGGTTGGGGAGAAGTTACACACCTTCACTATGAAGGTGAAAAGGTAACAGGTACAACAAAGTTCAGGTATGAGTACTACAATTTTTGAGGCAGTCTATCTATATCACTTAAGCCTTGGCAAAATCCCCAGGCCACAGAGAAGACTGAGTCAGCCATCTCTTATCCCTTTATTCTCTGTGAAAGGTGACCGGGGTGTCTGTTCTGTGGCCGACTGTGTGAACATGCTGAAAACTCTGAGAATGAAAAGCCAATGACATCAATCTTGGAGGTAGAAGGAAATTTTATCATGATTAAGCATCTGACCTTCCCATGAAAACAAGATTTTCTCATCTCCTCGTCCTTTAAATCGCCTTAAACCGAGTTGAAAAGTTCACACCTGTGTGACTTTTAGGGTTGTTAGGTATTTGTGAATTTAGTATGAACCAAAGAGAAACTGAAGGATCTTTTTCAAGACAAGTGGTAAAGTCATAATAATGACAATGTGGCCTGACCATGGGGTTCAAAAGGATCGTGATAGTTTTGCTGACCTTAGGAGAAGCTAAGGTCAGGTGAGTGAGAAAGCAAGAAAACCATAGTAATCAAATAGCATCCCAAATGGCCTACGGGAGCAGAAAGCTGCTTAAGCCAAATGCCAAATTTGAGGCCCAGGTCCGCACCAACAGCAACCTGTCAGTACATATAATGCCTTCTTCATCGCTTCCTTCCAGAAACACCTAGAAAAAATACTGATTTGGTTTAATTTTTAAGTTAGAATTTTCAATTTGATCCATTTCTTTTCTATACTTTTCCATACTTTTCTATAGAAACAAACTATAAATATTGAGATTAACAATGTGCTTATGTTTGATATTGAGCTTATTTGAAGTGGCCACTAATTTTGCAGTTAGCTTTTAGTACTGTCCTTCATATCACAAACATTAAGAGTATAAGTCAAGCTACTTTCTTTCTAATATAAAATAAAAAAAATAGTAAAGCAATGATTTAAAAAAACAGGCTTAAATTCAGATTCTATCACTATACTAATTAGGTGAGAGCTTTTCTTGTAGATTATTTGTTTATTATTATTATGTTTGCACACACATAGATACATAAACATATGTTATAATATATAGAGAACAAGTTGATAACACAATGAAAAAACATTATTTCATGGGAAAATATCCCATTTGCTTAAAGAGCTTTTACAGACTGTAAGTTTATTTTTTTAAAAAAATATTTGACTTGTCTGTTTATTAATGCAAAAGCTCTGACCAGAAATTCCATTTAAAATTAGCCCATATTAAGACTAGATGAAATGTATTGCATTCTACCAGAATAGTTTGTACTCTGGATCCATTATTTTAAATAAGCCTTGCAATAACTTTAAAAAGCAAAACTTGACATTATCTTTATTGGACAGATGCAGAAAAACTAAAGAAGTTAAGAGACTTGCCCAAGGTCAGGTGGTAGGTGGTAGAATCCGTTTAAAGCTGAGTCTGTCTGACTTGAAGCCAAAAGCTTGAAACTGAGCACCATAAACTTTTCATTAGTCTAGGAATTACTTTATGGACTACAATGTTTAAACCACATTGCTTAAAATAGTCTATGGAGAAGAATTTAACACAAATTCAATCTGACTTTTCTTATTAGTTCCCATTACTAAACTTTTACATATGTTAATTAATGTTCTTTTCCTTTAAACTCAAAGTATTCTAACAATAATATTTTATTCATTCTTATTTTAAAAATCTCTACAGTTTACTACAATTTTTCATTGAAGAAATACAAATTTAACAATACACATCAAAAACCTTAAAATATTTATACCCTCTAACTTAGAAATTCCATTCCTATCCTTCAGAGATAGTTAAAATAAATATAGTTTATTGCAAACATTTATTGATATATATTTACAAAATCAAAATTTGTAAGTAATATAAATGTATTGGGGAATGTCTAAATGATGACACTGCTATTTCAAATGATGTTTAAAATTTATAACAACATAGAAAAATACTTGTTACATGCTTATTTTACTTGAAGTGTGAAGCAGATAGAAGGGTATACAGAGCATGCATTTAGTCACAACTGTGTAAGATAAACTTTCCAGAACCACAAAACTGGAAGAACGTACCAAAACGTTTTAAGAACTTTCATATTTTACTTCTGTTTTTTCTGTATTTTTCCAACTTAAAACAATTTTCACATACTATAAAACAAAAAATACCTTTTGATTTTCTTTTTAAAAATTATAAGCAAAATGACTAAAACTCAGCAAATTTGCTCTCCTCTGAGTCAGGTTCAACTTACCACACACCCCATAGGTATTAATAAAGGAATAAGTGTAGTTAAGAGACTCCTGGTTAGAAACACAATGTACTCGTTTTTTTTCACTTACGTATCACAGATTTATTAATGAGGTTGCTACCATAATCTCCCATTGTCCTGGATATGATGGGCAGCTCTTTGGAAAGAAAAGCTTTCCAGAAGCTCTTAGCACACACACACTCTTGCGTGACTTGTGACACAACATCCTTGCTTGCTTCCTGGTTCACTGAGCTAGTCTACATGTTGACAATATTTAAAAACAATTGCCTTTTCAAGCCTCTGTATTGTAACCAAGAGACAAAAAAGGACACTGCCACTGATGACTTTCATCTGTCTTGCTATATAGAAAGCCAAGTTTGTTCACACCTAGAGGGACAGAAGAAGGTAGGAGTGTGTATGTGTGAATAATATCCTTGTCTTTTATGACAACTACAAAGATTCATGTCAACTTGAATGATGGTCCAAACCACAAGGCTAGGTTCTTTCAGAGGTTGGGAAGAACTTACGCCATGTCCGTTCAAGTTTCCATTGCATAGTTTTTAAAACAAAGAATATCAATAGATAGTTTGAAAAAATATTATGTTGGAAATAGATATTCATTTTTGTGTATCATTGAGACCATATACAATGTCTTACTTGGAGAAAACATTAAAACCATAAATTTAAATATTTCACGATAATGCAATTTTTAAAACTTTTTTAAAGTGTAAAAAAACTTTTTAAGCCTTTTAAAAGTTTTAAAAACCTCTAATAAGACTTTTTAAAACTTTTGTATTCCACCCCCAAAAAAGGTTTCCATGATCAAAACTTGGGGAAACACTTCATTTTGCAACAGCCTCATTGAATATGGCAGTGTACATTGGAATACTAAAGCTTCTAGAAGTCCTACAATATTGAAATCAGTTAAACTTTGCTTATTTCATTGTTTCTCAAACCTAATGGGTCACAATATCATCTTCAAATGTAAAGAAAAGTGGATCAAGCACGCTTTGGGAAGATTGCTCTATGTAATGTTTAATATTTGTGATTTTTTTTTCAGTCTCTTCTGCTATCATGTCACATCTCCCCAACCTATTTCCCTAGCTCTCCCACCTTCACTCTAAAATACAACCCAGAACCAGGCACTACCTGGAACAGTAGGTAATATACATCACGTCAGAGCTGAAGACAGATCTACACAGCTAAACAGAACAGAACAGAGCTGAACCGCTCATTTCCATTCTAGGCTTCCTAGGATACAAGACCAAGTTGTTGCCAATTTAATAAGGCTCCCTTGTTTACTGTGTGGTTTGGTGGTTGTTTATGTTTTATTTTATTTTTTGAAGTGGACATCTTTCCATGAGAAATTTAGCCCTGGCTGAGGAACCAATTAATTTTGCATAAGATGCCGCAGCTCATTAGATGCTAATCTGTTCATTCCTAATCACAGAGTATTGTGTTAGGGTCATGTATGTAACTTCTGCCTCCAGCCCTGTAGATTTATTTGGTGCTTAGTCCCTAGTTCCTGCAGCTGTGTCCTTTCAGTGACTGCTTTATGGTGGCCAAGAGAGCTGAGGTCAGCTGCCAGGACTCTGAGATCTGGAGGAACACATGGATACATTATTCTTTTTCTCTGAAGCTATCCAATTCCTGTTCCGGTCAGATGGGGAGATAGTGGGAGGATATTATGAAGAAGCCTAGCACTTTCTGCTGGTGATAGTGTTCATGTCCGACATTATTGCAAGAAAACAGGCTTCAATCTATACTCAGTGTGTTCTTCACTGGAATGTTATTTACTAACGAAAGTGTAATAACACAAAACCTAATCCTAGCATTATTTGTAAAAAGTGCTAAGGAGTCATTATTTTCTTTACTCAAAGACTACACATTGGGTCCAGTCTGCTTCAAATAAAGAGGTCTGGAAAGACGAGTTACTATGTTAATTGAATACAAATGAGGTTTTTGCTTAAGTTGGCTTTTGTTACAATTATTTGCAACTACATTTCTTTTTACTGTATTTATGTAAAGAAGGAATAGTTAATTCAAAGTTAGCAAGATTCTTACTTCGCCTGAATATTTGGATGAAAATATCTTGCCACTTTTTCATTTGTACTTGCAACATTTGCAGTGTTTTGTTCAGCACTATGGAAAAGCAAAATATCATCACCATTATTACTGGCCTTGGTCCACAGTGGATTTTATCCAGATTCTAACCAGTAACTCTGTGACTAACAATCTGAGTCACTAAGTTTCAGATGTTTATGTATTTCAACACAATTCCCTGGCTAAGAGTTTTTGAAATTTATTTTCACGTTTCAGGATTCAGAAAGAATCAAATGCCCCTCGGAATTGCCAACCTGGTGTCAAGGACTAACTGGCTAGGAACAGCTAGGTAGATAGATTCAGTCACTAAAAGTCAAAGTGTTACCAAACTGTCAGAAGATTAGGATGTACTTCCAGAACAAGATTCTCTAGCCTGGTGGAGAATTCAGTTAATTATAAATATTTGGGTTTTCACCAGGGGATTGGAACAAGATAATTTCAGAATTTAAAATGCAGATGAATGACTCATAATGTAAAGGTGGTAAAGAGAATGCCAGAAAAATGCAAGTTTATTTACTCATTATTAACTTTGCAAAGATGCTCCTCCGGTGAATGTTAGAAAATGAACAGTCTGAGTGAAAATATTTTTATAGAAAATCCCATTATCTTAACAATTTTCACATTGTTCTGTATCCATTCTCTTATTAGTCCCAGATTCTCTTGACTATGATTAGTCACCTTATATCAAATTTTAAAAACAAGTCTGTATTATTTCTACATGGAATCATTTTATAAGCATTTGGTTATATATTTTTCACAGCATTCAGATTAAAAGTAATTTACAGTTTATAGCATTTTCCAAAGGATTCTCTTGGATCTTATCTCATGTTAACCTCATTATCATATGCAGTAGAAAAGAAATGCTTTGCCTCTTCCACCAATGAGGAAATTGACACATAGTACATTGATTTAGCTGCTTAGACTGATTGGCTAAAGTTATATGGATTGTTATTAGAAAAATTGGAAACTTAGTCCAAAGTTATTTCACTATGTTTTGCCTATGAATACTCATAATGTAAGGTTAGGAAGAAAGCCTGGACAGATGAGTTGCTTTTCTTCCATGTTAGTCTTTGCAAATACTACTTGTGATATCAAGTCTTATATTAATCAGACAACACAAAAGGTTATCATAATATACGAAGACAATAAATAAAATGAATTTGATTTTAGAAACTATCTGTTCATCATTCTGTGGTCTTTATAGGGTGTTGTACAAAGGTCTATATAGGATTTTCTTGAATGTGCATTCATGAGATTCCTGTTGTCTTTCAAGCATGTTCAGTTTTTCATTGTGAACCTATTGGGTTTTATGTTTAAATTGATGATCTTTCGGGTGGGGGGTAAAATTTTTTGCACCATCTCCCTCACATCTTCCACCGTGGATGGGCTGGGGCCCAATTGTTGCTTTCTGAGTGTGTGCGTTAGGGATTGAACCCAGGTCCTTGAGCATAATAAACACGTACTCTACCGATGGGCTACATCCCAGGCCTTTAATATATTTTGAAATCTCTTGCCTCCCAATCTGGCCCATACACTCACAGTGGGCCCCTTATGGCTTAGTTTGATATTGAAGCAATGAGAAATGGTATATCTCAGAGTATGGTTCGTGACCCAACCACAGCATATCCTTCTGGTGTCTCTCCGCAGTGCAGAATTCTGAGCCCCCCGAAGATCCTCCACACCTTCACATGGGAGTGAAGTGACCAGTGAAGCTGCAGGTCTTTGAGAGAGAAGAATGACCCTAATGTTTGATTGTCATCTTAATGATGGCACTTTAAGAAATTTCAGTGAAATCGGTTACGAATATTTCCTGGGCCTGGTCTTCAAACAGGAAAATAAAAGATGGTCCTTTATGTATGAGAAAGGAGACAGGAAGGCTATAAATATAATGTTTCAAAATAAGGACCTTTCACAATGACTGAAACTGTTTACTTGAGCCATAGGAAACTCACCCATTCATGCAGCCAGTCAACAAGCAAAGAGGGTAATCTCAGGGATCTTTGTACCCTCTTTCTTGCACTACACTGGCTTTTAGGAGAGACTGTAACTGCCAAGGGTACTGAGCATGGCCCGGCTGCCACATTTGAATGACTAATATTTTTCCAACCTAGGGAATATGAACTGATTGATAACTATTTTCCCCTCAAACCAGGCACAGTCACCAGTCTTCTTGCCAGCATGTACCAGAATCCAAAGATTTAACATAAATCTTTTGCACTTGATCTTAGCCAAAGGGCCAAGAAAGCAATTTATTTATTTATTTTGTGGTGCTGGGGATGGAACCCTGGGCTTTGTGCTAGGCAAGCCTTCTACCACTGAGTCACATCCTAAGACTAACACAGGTCTTTTGGGGAGTCAAGAAAACTGGGCTCAATTCAGAGCTTTAAACCCAAATCCTACTGTGTGGAGCCTCTGGCAAGATGTCAGAGACTAGGACAATGAATACACATAAAGAGAAAGCAAGACCTGAGAGAAAGGACAAAATCCCCCAGGTCTTGGGTTGGGAAAAAGCTGGGATTGGGGGTTGGCTTTAATAATACATTCACAAAACAAGGATTTCTAATCACAGGAGACTTACTGCTTTCCACTGCAACATGAAACAATTAAAATCTGCCCGTGTGTTCTTACCGAAGATAGAGCAGATAAAGAAATTTATAAAAACCCCTTTTGCCCCCTGCCCCGAATGCAGTGACAAGGCCCTATCACGGATATGGTTCAAGGTAAAAAGCCATTGTGTGGTTTTCCCAACTTCTGGCTGGACGGAGAAAGGGTTTGAAATCCACCCCGGGCTACTGTGGGCCCACAGCAATACTTGACGATGCTCTGTGTCGTGGCTCTAGAGATCAGAGCGCCATCAAGATTGGCAGGGAGGAATCAAAGGGATCGCTAGCCCAGGGGTTGGGGACAGCAGGGGATGCTTTCTCTTCCCGTAAAGGCCGAGCCGTTCCGCGGGCTGCCAGCTTCCCCGGGTCCCAGCGGGGCGCGGAGCAGGCGGCGGGGCTCCGGGGCTCACAGACGGCCATGCGGCAGGCGGCGGCCGCCAGGGACGCGCCCCGGGCCTGCGCTCAGGTGGGGCGCGCGCTGCTCCGCAGCTGCTCCCCGCGACCCCGCAGCCGCGGGCTCCGGCTGGGGCTCCGCGCCAGGGGAGGGGGCGCCTCGCCCGAGGCCTGGAGCCGTGCCAGGCGCTGCTTTCCAGCCGGCTGGCCAGGGGCGGGGCGGTCCCCATCCGTGTCCCCACGTCCCATTCCCCACCCTCGCCGCGGCCTCCCGGATCCTTCCTGCGCGCGTCTTTCCTTCCCGCGTTCCCCGAGAGGAACATGGCCGGGAGCAGCGAGGAGGCGCCAGACTACGGGCGAGGCGTCGTGGTAAATGCAAAGTCCCAATTTCGGGAACGAGGCGGCTGCTCCCCTCCCCTCCCTTCTTGGCACCCTCCTTGTCCACGAGATGCGTTCGGGTTCGGGTTCTGCCTCCCCGGCGGACGGGGATTGTTAGCATCCTCAGACCTGGTCCTCCTCTCCCCGCCCCCAATCTGACGATTACCCGGTGTTTCCACTACCCCCGCCTCGTCCCGGGTCCCCAGCCAGGAGCCCACCACTGCCGCCTTACGTCGGGGTCCCCACTTCTGACAGCCACCAGGAGCGACTTTTGTGAGCTGCCCCTCGCCGCCCCTCCCTCCTGCGTGCCGCCTCTCCTATCTGTGCTGCCTCCTGACTGCTTCAGTATGGGCTTTAACTTTTGTCTTTTAAATAAGATACTGAGAATTCTTGAAGGCAGAAGGACATAAAGTAACAAAGTAGATGGAGTTGGAGCTTTGAAGCCTTTGAACTTGGGGTGGGGCTCTGTGCACAAGCACTGGGACAAGCTAGGGGCCCTGGAGTGTCCTATGCCTCCTCTAGAAAGGGAGACAAGTTGGAGAGAATGTGTGTAAAATACTTAAGTGTGTCGGGATGGGGGATGTAGGGGGATGGGAGGGGGCAATTCTTAAACCCTAGCATCCTTCAGATGTCAACCAGAGGGTACCCATCTCTCTGTGTGTTCTGGGATCCGGTCAGAGACCACGGTGATTATGACTGTGTCAGGCTTAGTGTGAAAAGGTGGTGAAACAGTGGATGGGGCTCACTTGCCATTTAGATTCTCTTTCCAGAGCTCAGCATGTAATTCACAGATAATCCATTTATGAAAATGAATGGACTGAATTAGAACGGGGGCGGGGGAGGGGGGTTGGGAAAGGAAACAACTCATCTGGAATAGAACTGCTCAGGTTGAAATGTGTGGCTCAGTTCTTAATTTAACAGCAGGATCTTTCCTTAAAGGAGAAAGAGTTCATTTATTAATTCATTCTGTGCGTATTGTCTGTCCTGCTGGGTTCTAGGCCCAGACCAAAGTCAGGGAACAAGATCCACACCCAGTCTTCATGAAACTTGCATACAAAAGGAGATCAAGCAGTATAAAGGCAAATAAATAGATATTTTCAGAATAATGAGTGCCAGGGGAAGAGGGTAACAGGGTAGAAAGTAACTGGAGGACGGCTGGGAAGCAGTGCTTTTGCTCAGGTGATCAGGGTGGTGGCCTGTTTTCAGTGACATTTGAGCCAAGATCTGAAGAATACACAGGAGGTCACCACTTAGGACTCCGAGGCACAGGGCCACATACCAAGTACAGAGAAACCATCACATCTGATTATGCTTTTACAAAATTCACTCTAGTAACCATGAGGAAGATGGACAGGACAGAGGGGAAGGATGAATAAGAGGGGGTGAAAATGTAAAAAGAGAAACAATTAAGTTCAATGCTGGATAAATTAAGACTGTAGGGCCCACAAGTCAGGGCATAGTATAGACAATTTGAAATTCATGTTTAGAATCCAGGAGAGTAATATAACAGATTTGGAAATCATCAGCAGAAAGAGTAATATTTAGTTTTGGAGAATGAGCAAAGATGTCCAATAAAAATGAAAAAAAAAGAAATAAAAACAACTTTTTAGGATAGCTGCCTGAAACTGGGCATGATGGCTCAGACCTTTAATCCTAGCTTTTGGGGAGACAGAGATACATAGGATCCCAGTTTCAGGGTCAGCCTGGACCAAAATTTCGAGAGACCCCCATCTCAACCAACAAAAGCTGAGTGTGGTGACATATCCTTATTATCCCAGCTATGTGGGAAACAGAAATAAAAGGATCACAGTCTAGGCCAGCCCAGACATAAACACGAGACCCTATGTAACTAAAGCAAAATGGACTGGGGATATGGATCAAGTGGTAGAGCACCTACCTAGAAAGCACAAGGCCTGGAGAAAAAGCTAGACACCCAGAAAGCCCCAATGTAATAGGCAAACTGAGAGAGAAGCCAGTTAACGAGACCAAGAAGGAAGAGCAGCATGGGAAAAATAAGCAGTGGGTAGGTGCCCAGAGGACACAGTTTTGTGGAAGGGCCTGGGGAGTCATGAGGACAACAAGTGTCAGAGGCTACAAAAGGAACAAGTAGGAGGAGAAAGATGGGAAAGGGGCCATTGTATTTAACAATAACAAAGCAATTAATTGGTTTTAAACAACCATCCCATTAGCAAAATGTTTAAGATATACTGCCACCATATCATGCTGGATGCTCTTGAAAAAGAATGAGGTGAATCTGGATGCACTAATAAGATGACAGGTAGATTATTAATAGCAAGTGAGAGAATAATGTAAATTGTCCAATCTCCATTGGACAGAGGCCAACGTCAACAGAGGCCATCTTAGAAGCAAGGTCATTTTGTGAATTGTGAGAGGCGTATAAGGAGAGGAGGAACCGCACCAGCTAGGGTGGGGCTTGGGCACGACACGTAGTTGCTAAACTGTACGAGGGTCCACCGATGTTGGCAATAACTCATGAATGATGATATGGGCCCACATTTATGTCATTTTCTCCAATAGAAACTGGGACCATCAGATTAACCTCAAGTTGGATATAAAAGGCAAGTCAAGTTCGGAGAGTTGAAGGTGCTGATGGAGGGAAGCTCATGCCATATAGGGTTGAGAACGAAAGAAAAGCTGGAGAGGATAAGTATACTGGAAAAAATAGAAACCCCTTAGAAAGAGATGCAAAAAAAATCAAAGGGAAATTTTAGTACCAGTTTTTAGAAAAAAGGGGAGGGGACAGGTGATAATAAGCAAGCATTTATTGAGCACTTCCATGGGCTTTTACTGTGAGGTAGGTGTACTATACTCCCCATTTTACAGAAGCAGAAACCAAGGCACGGACAGACCATGTAGACCAGCAATTTACATATCTATGATAGTCACATAAGTAGCAAATGGCAGAAGCAGAATTTGAACCAGTTTTTGAACACTCCCCTCCATAGATAGCTGTGATTCCTGCAAGGAATCCCACAGATGGGGCTGCTCAGAGGACTGGTGTGGTTATGTGAATGTGTTGCTGAGTATTAAGATGAAGTAATTTAACATAAGACAGGTAACGGAGCTACAGGAAAGAATAGTTGGAATGATTATCAAGGTGAGGATTGAAGTGTATCGCCACAGAGTTGTCCAGAAGTGACGCAGAAAAGAAAATTCTGAATTGGCAGAAACTTGGGGATGTCTGAGAATTAGAGCCAGATGGTGGAAACATGACAAGAAAAGTATAATTTATTTAAGAGAAAGGAAGATCAAAAGATTTAAAAATTATTCTTGCCTACAAGTGGCTTACAGTTGAATTGGCAGGAAGGGCATTAGTGGTATAGCATATACTAATTGCCAAATAAGAGATGTGGACCCCGAGTTCAGAAATTTTGTTCAGAGTTGGTTGTCATTTGATCTGGAGCTAGGAAGATCATCAGACTCCTGGTTGGTGACTCTTTGTTATTTCTCAGAGACAAGATTTCTGCCCACATGGGCTATTTTGGAGTCAGGTTATTAGATATTGTTGTTTCCCTGTTTGGTTTGATTTTTTTTTTTTACTAAAGCATTATCAAAAGAGCCATAGTTGATGTCTACACAAGTGAGTTTGGTACAAATAAAAATAGGAAAATCTACAATGACATGTGTTTCTGTTATGGTTGACTCTTCCCTTCCCCCAATCCATCCTTACTCTCATGGGGTTAGTGTGGCAGAGTCAGGGAGAGAGGCAAGTAATCAGGTAGGCTTCCATCTAAGAGACAGCTTTACTTTGTCACAGTGAGTTTTATGTTCTGGGGGCAGAATCCACTGCAGAAAAGGAAGGCATCTGGGAAACAAGGTATTATGTGGTCTGTCAAGCTCCCATTGCTCCTTTGGTAGCAGAACCTGGGGCCTGCTTTGAGCATTGCTTCTATCAATTGTTCTAAACCTGTGGTTGAGGTGGGCTCTGGATCTGGGCCTGTTGATGTTCCTGGCTGCGATTCTTAATGAGACTTCCTTCCTCTTTGCTGATAGAGGGAGGGACAAACATGAGCCTGAAAACCAGTGACAATGCCTTGCAGGGGAGTATGGGACCAAGTGTGTGGAGCTCAGAGGTGGACAGAAGCAGAAATTAGCTGCTTATATGTTTCCAAACTATTATTCTCCCTTAAGGATAAAACTACAAGAAATAGTCTCAGCAAGAAAAAAAATTTGTAATGACTTGTAATGACTTCAATATATCTTCAAATGAGAACGAGAGTCAGAATTAGTTCTGGGATTTGGATGCTGTATAAAATGACTCAGTTAATGTGCTTGTCACTTTCCTAGCTTGGCCTCTTTGAACAGAGAGAGCATTGTGCTGAATACATTTAGAGCATATTATCTGTAATACTGAAACTATTTCAAGATGTGAGTTTTTTCAAAAACAGCTGAATAGCATAATTATCTAAGGTTCAGAGCAAACTCCATTTCTCCAGGTTTAGACTTATTTACACCCACCATTAAAGATAGCAAAGCCTAAACCAGTAGACCCTATCTTTTATCTCAGCAATGAAAGCACTATTTCAGATTAATTGGAAATAATGGCCAATTGGGATTACATAATCCTATCAGAAAAGTATATTTCTTCCACTTTTAAATTTACAGCTTTAACTGGGATAATAAGACTGGCAAGTAGCTTTGAGGTACTTCTTTAAATGACTTAAAACATAATTTATATAAGGGATTAAGTAAATTATATAAATGATTGATGGTTCAATACATTTAAGTGGTTAACATTTAACATGCTGATATGAGTCTTATTTTATAGTAACCATATGAGGCAGGCATTGGCTTCATTTGTATAGATGAATGCGTTGAGACTTGGAGTTTACACCCAAGGTCTCAGGGCTAACATATTTGTCCCATGCGCCAGACTTTTAAGTCTATGCTATTGACCAGTCATTACTCCATGTTGCCTCTCAGCTATGGATTGCCATTACAGTTTTATGTTTAGGTTTGATTTGTCATTTTCTTATCATCTTTTCTCTTTCCTTGGCATTCTTTTCTCATTTTGGGCATCATTTGTTAGGTATTTAGTTTGCTCATGTCTATGTGCTAGTTATTCTGTGTACATTATCTGTTATATTTCATTTAGTCTTCCCTGTTCATAGGTTTTATTGTGTCTTACTTGAATGAGGGGGAAACCATGTCTCAGAGAGAATAAGCGATTTCTCTAATTTCATGGCAGTAAGGTTCAGAACTCTTGAACTTGAAGTAGAGAGTAGTCTCTGAGATTCAATCAAAGCAAAAGGCAGTAAAGGATTTGCATGCTGGGAGGAATACGTTCAGAAGGACACTGGTAGGGCTGGGGGGAGAAGTGGGTGTAGCTTAAGTGGTAGAGTACCTGCCTAGCAAGTGCAAGGCTGTGAATTCAAACCCCAGTACCACCACCACCAGAAAAAAAACCAAAAACCAAAAACAGATGAGCCACTGTTGCCACAAATGGAAGAGTTCTAGGAAGTGGAGTGGGTAGTGTGTGTGGTCCAGAAGGAGAGCCAGAAAGTGCTTGAGTGATCTCCCTGGAGCCTGGTGCTCACCATGGTTCTTGGACAGCCTTTACTGTGGTCAACCAGAGGCTGGAGTTCTCTCAGATACAGCTGTTAGGCAAGGCTCTGACCAGTCACTGTGGTGTTAGAGGTTACAGCATGCCCAAGGAATTCTCAGGGTGGAAACCAGAGTTGCTTTGTACAAATTCACCAGTCCCACCACTAATTTGCTTTGCTGGAGGAGGTAGAGCAAATGTGATACTTTTCAAATATGCAGATGGCACACACCCTTTGGCCATTTGTCTGATAATGGATATGATAGCTATGACTCTCCAGAGCCTTGGACATGGTGCTCTTTGTCACAAGGAAGCAAACTGGGAGTTGAGGCTGGAATTGAGATAGTTGGCAGTGTATGGGTGGAGAGTATATCATTCATTCATTCATTGAACATTTTTGAGCACTTACCTTAGTCCAGGTCCATAATCTGGGCACTGGGAATTCAACAATGAATAATATAAAAATCTCTACCAGAAATCAGAGAAGGCCACTCTGTGGAGATAACAATGAATGAAGACTTGAAAGAGGGAGAGGACAAGCCAAGTGGCCATCTAGGGGAAGAATGTTGTAGGCAAAAGAAATCACAGGTACACAGCTCATGCTTGGCAGATTCAAGGAGCAGCAAGGAGAACGATGGTTGAGGGAGGGAGGAAGAAAGTGCCAGAGGATACATCAGAGAGGCAGACCCTTGTGGACCATGGTGAAGACTCTAGATTTTACTCAGAGTGAAATGAGAAGTCCTTGAAAAAACCTGAGTAGAAGGCTTCCATGATATGATGTACATTTTCCAAAGAGCCCTGTGGAGGGATGCAAAAGTGGAAGAAGGGGGATAAGTTTAGCAGCTCCTGCACTAGTCTGGGAACAAATGATGGTGGCATGGACCAGGATGGAGGTGGAGAGACAGCAGTGGAGTTGAGGAGAGGAGGGGTGGTCCTGCTTAAATTGGGGAGGAATTGAAGATAGGACGAGCTAACGAGTTGTGAGGGGGACTTAAGAAAGGAATCAGGGACAATGTCAAGGTTTTTGCTAAACAACTGGGAGAATGAGTTGCCCTGGCCTGAGATAGGAAGGAGATAAAATTTGAGGACAAATAACATTCGTTTGGTTTGACTGGCTTTCCAGAACCTAGAACTGGGATGGGAGTGAGTAGGGACTAGACCTTATACCCACCTCCAACACCTATATAAAGGGGAGCTGTTTTTGAGTCATGTGTGTAGAGGGGTATGGAAAGCAAGGGAACGTCCCAGCACTAACTGGAGCTTGAGTGGGTTCTTAAACAGTCAGCAAACAGATAAGACAGAATGAAGAGGAAGATGGAAGGGCAGCAGTGTCCTCAAGAAGCATGAGTGGCAACCTTTGTTAGAACAGACAGCTACAAGGAATTTGAGGAAGAAGATCGGGGGTGGGAGCATTAAGAAGTGGGACCTTACCTGAGATTCTGAGGAGTGAGATAAGCTTAAATACAAAGGTAGAGGGGTAAAGGAAGGAAAAGGGTACACGAGGCTACAAGGTACAAGAAAGATGAATGAAACCAGAGCTGCTGTTTTTTGTGACTTGACTGGAAACCAATTCAAGGGCAGCAAGAAGGTATAGGGAGTTAGGATGGAAAATTAGCATGGTTCTGCTTTGTAAGAGACCTTGACATCTTAAAAGCTGAACAGGCTAGCCTGGTCAAAGAGTGCAGGAGTGATTAAAGACCAGGAAGCTAGTTCAAGTATATAACACTTTCAGTATTGCATCTTTTTTTCTTTGTTTGTTTTGGTGGTACTGGGGATTGAACTCAGGCCTCATGCTTGCTAGGGAAGCCTTCCACCACTTGAGTCATGTCCCAATTCTTTTGCTTTTAACTTGTTTTTCAGATAGTCTCATGCTTTTTTGCTGGACCATGATCCTCCTACCTCCTATCCTCAGTAGCTGGGATTACATGTGTGAACCACCACATCCAGCTTGTTATTGAAATAGGCTCTCAAAAACAAGCTGGCTTCAAACCACGACCCTCCTATCTCCACCTTCCAAGTAGCTGGGGTTACAGATGAACCACCATGCCTGGCTCTTTTGCATCTTTCTCTTGATGATCGAAAGTAAAAGTAACTTTACTTTCATCTTCACTTTCTCCCCACCTTGTCATTATTCTAACCACGAAACTTGCACATTGAGTCCTAAGCAAGAGAAAGACTTGCTATCAGTCTATCTGCTCTATGAATAGGCCAACTTTCTGCACCATCATTTTCTTAAGTGGACTGGCTTAAGCTCCCACCATAGGACATCCTTTTAAAGTCTTTACTGTACTGACTGGACCACTCAAAATTTGGTCTGCTCAAATGCTGAGAGATACATATTTTTCATAAGTAAACTTTCCAGACCGATGAGGCATTTACAATGAATAGAAAAGTAATTTTATGTATAATGATATAAAATGTACAATATGACACTGTATAGATTATACAATTCTGTTATATATTCATAATATGTTTATAGATTGGATATAAATTATATGTTTGCACATATATACTATTTTATATGGTGCTGGAGGTTGAACCCAGGCTTCACACATGTTAGGAAAATGCTTTATCATTGAGCTATACCATCAGCCCTTAACACTCTTATAAATAATACTACCAGGTCAGTTAAAAGATGCTGAGTTTATATTTTTCTTATATGCTACCAATAGTTGAGAATGGAGCAGTCATTTTAGTACTAAGTCTTTTGAGAGGTTGTAGCAAACAAATAACCTTGCTCCCCTGAGTTTTTCACAAGTTGAGAGAATATAACAATGCACTGTTAAGATCTATAGACCTTTTCTCTATATTCACTATTATTCTGTTTTTTTCAAATGATACTTGTTGGTTATGTTTTAAAAGTAAACTTCCAATGAAAAATACCATAATTAAAATAATTTGATTTACAGATAATGGACAATTGGCCAGGATATGACTTGAATTTATTCACATACCCACAGCACTATTATGGAGATTTGCAATCTGTGCTCATACCTCATGGCATCATTGTGGACAGGTGAGTGTTATTTCCTGTGTTAAGTCTTGTCCCTAAATTAAGCTGACCAACTCTTGTGTGAATCCTATAATAGATATGAGGACCTTATTACTGAGTCCCTCTTCTTAGTGGTAAAAAGACATTTAATAGGCAGCAAATTTAGAATACAATAAATGTATGCTTTATCTGAATGATATACCTGGACATTTGTTCTGGAGAGAATGGTAAGAAAGCTATGCATAAGTAAGCTATGTAAGTAACAGCCTCAGAATAACTATGTCCTATACAAAAGGATGAAAATGGGTGTTGGGAAGGCCTTGCATTTCACCCCAAAACCCTTGTCTCATGCCTTTCACAGACTGTCCAGTTAACCAGGGAATCAAGAGGTGACCTTTGTCTTCACAAGACATACCCTTTGAGTCCTCACTTTCAGTGCAACTTTCATTTCTCATGGTTTAGCTAGTCTGTGTACAATTATAATTTCTGGCCAGTGGCAATATTTTGAGAATAACGGTACTTGCAGCTTAAAATTCTGCAGAGAGCTCTTTCTTACATACTGTTTCTAGTTTTTTCCTTCCTTTCCACATAGACATTCTCTGGCTTCTTTCTAGCTGACTGGTTTTCCCAAAGACATTTTCTCTCCCATTTCAAGATCCTGTGTTATTTCAATGTACTCTTGGTTTTCAAAGACCACCTGTAATTCAGCCCACCACGAGCATCAGTATTTATGGGTTGTACCCTTTTAACAAAACTGCCTTACTATCAAGACTGCTCAGGTATTTCTCAGTTCCCAGACAAAGGTTGAATACTTAAGCCTGTACATTTATAGGGAAAGCAAAATTCCTGGTGTTTACAATGTACCATCTGGAATCCTAGAAATTCCTCAGAGGTCTAGAATTCAGAATGGAATTCATAATCTATAGTACTTCTACCTCTATTGTTTTTAAAGCTGTTATAGTCTTTTGAGTTAATATTTAACTTCATGAACTAAGTCCTCAGAGCAAAAGAAAGTTCAAAAATCTCTAACTAGTCACTCTTCCCAAGATATTATCTTTCCATTAATCGCTGTCAATAAGCAAAAAGAACTGTCATTCTTTCATCCACATTCTAAGATTTTCCATTGCATAAGATGTGTATATTGCTTGTTCTCTGAATTTATAGTGTATTATTAAAGTAAGTTCTAGTCTGGGGTTTCTCATGGCCTCAGGTGGATTTTACATAGAATAGAAACCTGATATTCAGAGGGGAAAAAAGTTCCATGGTCAAATATACTTGGGAAATTGTGCATTTTTAAATTGCTAAATCTAGCAGTTGGCAATTCAAAACAAATATTTTGTTTTGAATTCTGGCAAAAAAAAAGGAGAGGGGGTGGAAATGCTTGACTTATAAAGAAACAGCTTTCTCTGTGCAGAGGGAGACTTTGCATTGTCCATAACTCTCAGACGAGACTTCCCTTAACACCAGTTTGGGAGGTCCCTAGTTTAAACAGCCTGATTTCTTACCGGAATTTTGTGGCTTCAGTTCGTTGAATCTTGACTTAATACACAATTGAGTCCAGGGTAACCTGATCCTAGGCTTCTTCCCTGTACAGGAGAATTGCAGTTAACTTGAGTGTATATTCCTAACCTTGAGGTCTGAAAAATTTTGAGTCAATAGCTAAGGTGAGCCTCAGGAATACCCATCCTCACCTTTAAAACAAACATTAAGATATATTTACATATTACAACATTTACCTATTATTGGTAAATGACTCAATGATTTTAATACATTTTCATGCTTGGGCAATCATCCCTACAATCCAGTTTTACAATTCTATTGTACTAAAAATTTTGTTTGCGGTTAACTCCTGGCGCCTGCCCCGACCTCCACCCCCACCCCCAGTTTGTGGTCACTAATCTACTTTCTTTCCCTATAAATTTGTTTTTCTGGACATTTCATTAAAATAAAAATCATACAATATTTAATTATTCATTCACCAGTTGGCTGGACATTTGTATATCTAAATTTGACTATTGAGAACAATGCTTCTGTGAACCTTCCCATGTAAGTCTTTGTATGGACATCTCTTTTCATTCTTCCTGGATAGATTCCTTGGAGTAGAATTCTGGGCATCCTGGTAAATTTAAGAAATTGTAGATTGTTCTCCAAAAGGACTGCACCATTTTCCATTCCCACCAGCAGTACATGAGGTTCTAGTGTCTCCACCAAATAGCCACCATTTTATATGGTCTGTCCTTTGAGTTATAGCCATTCTAGTGGATGCATGATATCTCATTGTGATTTTAATTTACGTTTTCTGAGTCATTAGTGTGCTCATTAGCTATTAATTTATCTTTTTTGATAGATGTTTATTCAAGTCCTTTGCCAGTTTCTAATTTGGTATTTTTCTTCTTATCGAATTTTAAGAGTTTTTAAAAGTATATTTGCATACAAGTCCTTTATCAAATATGTGATTTGCAAACATTTTCTCCCAGCGTATGACTTGTCTTTTTCACTGGTATCTTTTGAGATTATGTGTATTCTCTTGCTGGATGAAGTATTCTATTCATGTCAATTAGATCCAGTTTATCGATGGTGTTGCTGATTTTCTGGCTGTTGGATCTGACAGTTACTGGCAGAAGGAATATTGAAGTCTCCAGATGCAATATTGGGTTTGTCTATTTCTCCTTGCAGTTCTATCACGTTTTGGCACTTTGCTGTTAGGAGCATAACGATAAGGATTGTTATATTGTTGTGGGGGAATTGGCCTCTTTATCATTTTGTAATACTCTTGTACTTTATCCCTGAAAACTTTCCTTGCAGTGAAGTCTACCCTGCCTAAAATGAAGTAGCTACTCCAGCTTACTTTTGATTTGTATTAGCATGGCATGTTTTCTCCATCTTTCTACTTTTAATTTATCTGTGTCTTTGCATTTAAAGTGATTCTCTTGTAATCTCTTGACACTCTTTATCTTTTAATTGGTGTATTGAAACATATGAATTTGGAGTGATTATAGTTGTCCTTATATCTTTTTTTTAAGGAGCATGTGACATATGATATCTAGTCTGTTGTACTTTTCTGGTTTTGATAAACAAATTTTGAGGAACATTACCTAAAATCATGACTACCATTCTATATGTATATATATATATGTATATATTTATATATGCAAGATTTAAAATATATTATGTAATATGTAGAATACATGTAGCATTTATATAATATGTTTATAGAAAACTTGTAATATACATCAATGTGTAGAATACATGTACCATTATATTTACATGTATAATTCAGTGTTATATAGACATTATATAAATGTACATGTATACATGTATATATATATTTCAATTTAATTATATTATAAATTAAATTATATTTAATTTAAATATATATTTTATATATTCAATTTAATTATATATAATTAAATTAAATTAAGTTATATATATAATTTAATTAATTATATGCCAGTTAGGATTTTTTTTTAAGTATGCTCCTTAGATCCTGCCCCCATTTAAAGTTTTAATGTTATATGGTGAATGGGCAATGGATTTACAGACTTGGAACAACTAGAAATAAATACAAGGACAGTTTCACAGTCTATGGCTGCTGTACATTGCACAACTCCAGGGGGCATCTCTTACATTGTGTGCCACAGAAACCCTGCCTCCTACAAATTGTACTCTGGGGCACTTTTCATGTATGCAACGTGCTACCTTGGTCGAATATAAGACATATTATTCCTTTGACAGTTTCACTGTCCATTTCCTTCCTCTCTGCTATAAAGTGAGCATGCCACCAAATGCCATCATAACGTTGTTGAGGTTAACAACTAGGTACTGTAATGAGAAAACAATAGATAACATGCATGCTCTTTGACGGTGTATTTTATGTTTCAATTTTTATGACATACAGGAACAAGGATATAGCATTGTGAAGTAGCTATCCTGAAGTATTTTGGACACTCTCTCTGTGTCCAGCCTAAACAAAACTTTTCCGCTTGTTGGTTTCTGTTTCCTAAGCTTTTCTCCTTATCCACATGCTAATCTAACATGTATAATGCATCTTATGTTTTTATTATAGGAGCAAAAGTACTCGGAAGTAGTTGTTCTTTAATATGTCTTGTACCCCTTACTTCTTTCAGAATTGAGCGCTTGGCTAAGGATATAATGAAAGACACAGGATACTGTGACATTATGGTCCTGTGTGTGCTTAAAGGAGGGTACAAATTCTGTGCTGATCTTGTA
Organism: Castor canadensis; assembly: GCF_047511655.1. Lineage (NCBI taxonomy): Eukaryota > Metazoa > Chordata > Mammalia > Rodentia > Castoridae > Castor > Castor canadensis. The sequence goes on from NC_133400.1 coordinate 72,745,101, forward strand.
GAACACCTGAAGAACATCAGCCGAAATTCAGATCGATTTGTCTCTATGAAGGTTGATTTCATCAGACTAAAAAGTTACAAAGTAAGTTATCACATGTTCATTTTAACTATGCAATGTTTAGAATTCACAATGTGTTAGTAAAAAAGAACTAACAAAGTTATGAAAATGAAGGGTCTGCTTTTAAAAAATTGAAATGAAAATGAAGAGGGTAATTTAAAAAAATTTTGCAAGAATCCTACATCCTACTATAAGAATTCAAAAGTATTCTTTGGAGGAAGAAAAAGAAATCTCTGTTTTCAGATATATGGAAAGACTCTTTAGGAATGATTCATGCATTCTTTTATGATGAGGAAGTTGTGTGGTTATTTCCTGGTGCCCAGCCTCACAAATGAGTATGGTCCATGTTAAGGGAGTCCAGTGAACAGGGATGTACTTCTACCCTGGATATCGCTCTTGGTCCTGGACACGTGTGGGAGGCTTCCAGTCCAGACTACTTGAGTGTCTGTAGTCATGGCCCGGAAGTAGAGAAGGGAAGCCATAGGGCCAGTACATCTTCCAGTGTGAGGAGACCAGATTAGAAAGCCTCCAACAGAAGTTCTTCTACCAGGTTATGGTGGGCTTTCTGTGGCCATCTCTGGACAGAATTGATAGCAATTATTTTTCAAAAACATGGTCCCCTTAGTAATCATCTCTTACCTCTATGATGCTAACTCGTATGATGTTTTTTGATTCAATGGATACAAAATCATTAAAGCTAATTTACTATTCATTGAAGAACTCATGGGGTCAAAACCATGAAAATATTCTCACTGACTAAACTAGCTTGACACATTGAATTGGCTTTTGATTGGTCATTACAAAATCACCACAAACTTAATGGTTTAAACCAACACAACAGGTTTATTATCTTAGTTTCGTGGGTCAGAAATTTGCATGTGTTACAGGTGAGTTCTCTGCTTGGAGTCTCACTATACTGAGATGAGAAAGGTAGTTCAGGTTTTGATCAGCTAAGGTTTGGGGCCTTTCCCAAGAATCCTGATTGTTGTCAGAATTCAGCCCCCATTTCCTGTTTGTAAGCTGGTACCCCGTGTCTGCTTCTAGAGGTCACCCTCAGGTCTTTGTATCATGAACTTTTCCTCAGGCAGTTGAACACAGTTGTAGTAGTTTATGCATCTCAAGCCCTGTGGGAGAATCTCATTAAGGATGGGCCCAGCCCTTCTACAGCTCACCTCATGAAGTCATGTTTGCCTCGGATAATCCCTCTTTTGATGAACTCAGCGTCAACTGACTAGTTAGCTAATCTCAAGAGAATTTACTCCTGCCACATGTACAAGGTTCACTCACACTCCAGAGGAGGGGACTATTTAGGACACATGTACAGGGCAGCAATCTTGAGAACCGTTTTAGGATTCTGCCTGCCACCCTCTTCACATGACTCAGTTGCCTGAGGTCTAGAGCAGCCGAACATTACTTCTCATTTCTTAAGAAACATACTGTGTGTTTCCTGATGATCTCTCAGGCTAGGGTGAGGTTGGTTTTTTGTTTGTCTGCAAACACCTTAACCCTAGCTCATTGGTTTTATCCTCTTTTTTTTTTTAAAGTAGAATTTTTTTTTTTCTCAGTACTGGAGTTTGAACTCAGGGCCTATACCTTGAACCACTCTACCAGTCCTCTTCTTTGTGATGAGTATTTTCAAGATAAGGTCTCCAAACTATTTGCCCAAGTTGGCGTTGAACCTTGACCCTCTTGATCTCTGCCTCCTGAGTAGCTAGGATTATAGGCATGAGCCACCAGCACCCAGCTGCATTTTATTTTTTATTAGTGTATGTTAGTTACACAAAGGGATTTTATTGTGATATCTCAATACATGAATATAATGTACCTTGACCAAATTCTCCCCCTCAGTTTCATCTTGAAAATGTTTTCTGTCTTTAGGTTCCTTTCACCTTGGATTAAGTATGAATGAACAAGATTTTTGCCACTCATTTGTCTGTGATCCTCACTGTATTCATTCCAGCTCTTAAAAACACCTTTTTAAAGCTGGGCATAGTGGTTTACACCTATAATCACAGCTGCTCAGGGAGCAGAGATCAGGAGGGTTGAGTTTAAGGCCAGCCCAGCCAAAAAGTTAACAAGAGTCCATCTCAAACAATAAACTGGGTATGATGGTGCATGTCTGAAATCCCGAGGACCATGCCAGGCTGGCCTAGGCAAAACCTGTGAGATTCTATCCTAACAATAACTAGAAGCATAAAGAGCTGGGTGAGACTTAAGCAGTAGATCACCTGCCTAGCAAGTGGGAGGCTCTGAGTTCAACCTCCACTACTGTTAGAAAAAAAGAAAAAGAAAAAGAAGAAAGAAACTGCCAAACTGTTTCCCAAAGCGATTGAATACTTTTGTGAGAGTTTCAGTTGCTCCATATTTTCACAGCATTTCATATTGTCAGTTTTTCTTCATGTTTTCCTTTTTGAAGAGCTGATAGTACCACACTATGATTTTAATTTGCATGGTTTTGTGAATAATGACATTGCAATATTTTCATATGATTATCAGCTACTCATACAGGCTTTGATGAAGCATTTGATCGAATATCTTGTCCATTTCTAAAAGTGGGTAGTTTGCTTTACCTACTATCGAGTTTTGAAAATTCTTTACATATTTGGGCTGTGTATCCTTTACTAGATATATGTGTTTTAAATATATTCTCCAGTCAGTGAGTTGGTTTTTTTTTCATTTTCCTAACAGCATTTTTTTAAAGAGCGTAATTTAATTTGATTAACTCTATATGTTTACATGTGTCTATTTCTAGACAGTCTATCAGGTCTGTTCATCTAGTTTGTCAAGTCACAAATCACACTGTTTTATTTATTCTAACTTTGTAAAGAGCTTGGAAATCAGGTATATTGTATCCTCCAACTTTGCTTTTCTTTTTAAGAACTGCTTCAGCTTATTCTTGTTCTTTACCTTTCTGAACAAATTTTAAAATCATGTTGTTTTCTACAAAACATTTTTATTAGTGTTGTTTAGAATCTATAGCTCAATCTGGGGAGAAGTGACATCTTAGCACTATTTTTTCTTCCATTCCCTGATCAGGGCACTGATTCTATTTAATTTCACTGTTTTCTAGTTTTCAAGAGTCATACCTTAGACATATAAGGTTAGGTTTTTACTTCAATATTTACTATTTTTGAGTCATACTATGTCAAGGAGGTTTTTCTTTGAAGTTGATTTCCAATTATTTATGAATAGTCTATAGAAGTAGCATTGATTTTATATATTGAACCCTATGATTATTTTGAAATTCATTAATTCTAACAGCTTTCTTATAGATTTTTTAAAAATTTTCTATGAAGGTAATCATTTCTTCTGTGAACAGAGGTAATTTTATGTCTTTTTTTCCTAATTCATATACTTTCCTCTTTCTTTTCTTATTGCATTGGCTGAACAGTACTCAATAGGAATGATGAAAGAAAACATCCTTTCCTTCAATTGGTGTGGTATTGACTATTGGTTTCTTTAAGATATTCTTTATAAGATTAAGGAAGTTCCTTTTATTCCTGGTTTGCTAAGAGATTTTTAAAAATCATGTGTGACTGTTATCAGATACCTTTCTTGGATCTATTGATATGGTGAATGACATTGGCTGGTTTTTCTAATGTTGAGTTATCTTTCCATTTGATCATGATATGTTATTCTTTTCATACATTGCTGGGCTCAGTTTGCTAATATTTTTTGATTTTTTTTTTCCCAGTGCTGGGGCTTGAACTCAGGGCCTACACCTTGAGACACTCCACCAGCCCTTTTTTGTGATGGGCTTTTTCCAGAGAGGGTCTTGCAAACTGTTTACTTGGGCTGGCTTTGAATGGCAATCCTCTGGATCTCTGCCTCCTGAGTGAGTAGCTAGGATTACAGGCGTGAGCCATTGGCGCCTGGCTTTTTTTGAGGTTTCTGCATTTACATTCATGAAGGATCATAAACCATAGTTTTCTTTTTCTATAATGCCTTTTCTGGTTCTGCTGTTAGGATTATGTTGGTTTCATGAAATGAATTGGGAAGTATTTCCTTTTTGTCTCTTTTCAGAAGAATTTATATAGAATTAGTACTGATTCTTTCTTGAGTATTTGGTAGAATACTTCAGCATAACCATTGGACCTGGAATTTTCTTTGTCAAAAAGGTTTTGTTTTTAAGATATGGTCTTTATTAGGACCAGACTGGCTTGAACTCACTATGTAGCCCAGGTTAACTTCAAACATGTGGTCCTATGCCTCTACCTTCTGAGTGCTGGGGTTACAGTGTGCAGCACCAGTCTCAGTCTGTTAGGTTTTAACTACAAATTCAGTTTCTATGAACTGGTTCAGGAGTATTTCATCTTGAATAAGTTTTATTAGTTTGTGTCTTTTAAGACATTTGTCCATTTTATCTAAGTTTTCACATTTTGGGGCATGGAGTTGCTTATTGTATTTCCATATTATCTTTAAATGTCCTGATTATTAAATTGTACCTTCCATCTTTTGCTTTTTTTTCAGTGTGCCCAGAGACTTGTCAATTGTTTCCCTTGTTTCAAAAAACCAGTTTATTATACTTTCCTCAATTTTCTCAATTGCCTTACTGTTTTCAGTTCCATCATTTATGCTTTTGTCTTTCTCATTTCCTTCCTTCTGTATGCTTTAGGGTTAATTGGCTTTTATTTTTTCAAATGGAAGTTTAGTTCACAGGTTTGACACCTTTCTTGTTTTCTAACACAAATGTAATAATGTAAATTTTTCTTAGCTACAGTCCACATATTTTGATATATGTTTTTAACTTTTAGTTATTTTGGAATTTCTCCTGTGCCTTCCCCTTTCACTCATTGCTTATTTCATGTTGTTTAATTTTCAAATATTTGAGAATTTTCAAGAGATCTCTGCATAATTTCTAGTTTAGCTCTGCTGCAGAAACTATGCTTTGTAAGATCTCAGTCCTCTTTCTTGAGGCTTAGTATATGCCCTGGCTGGAGCTGATTATCCTGAAACCAACAGCATTGCACGCCATGTCACTTTTATTAAACATGTTGCTCACTTCCTAATTTCTCAGACCTTCTCTTTTCAAAATAGTAATTACACAAAGGGGTTTCGTGGTGATATTCCATACATGAATATAGTCAATTTCATCCCTCTATTAGTCTTTCCTTTCCTCTTCCCATTTTTAGACAATGTTAACAGGTTTCATTTCTCTATTTTTCATGCATGCATACAGGCACCTCAATCTTATTCACCCTACCTTTACTTTCTCCTTTCACTGTATCACCTCCCACTGGCTGCCACCTCCCAAACCTTCCCATTTTATACTCCTGTCATTCATTTTTAAACATCTAGATTCCACATGTGAGAGAGAACATGCAATACGTATCATTCTCCATCTGGTTTATTTCATTTAACATGATGATCTCCAGTTCCAACCATTTTCCTGCAAACAATATAATTTCATTCTTTATGGCTGAGTAATATTCCATTTTGTATATACCCCACATTTTCTTTATCCATTTCTCTAAACAACCTCTCTATTACTAAAGGCATTCATGTTGAGGCATACATTCTAACACTTGAGCACTCTGTTAACTCATGTTCATATGATAATTGTTTAAAATAAACATTTGCATTTTTAAAACTCCAGCAGCATTGGGATCATTATCGCTACATCTAGACAAATAATATTAAATCTCCATATTTTCCTGGGAGAAGGATGTGGGAGTGTCTACGCAGGACTCTAAGGGAAGAGGACATCAAACCTTCACCGCCATCATGTTGCCTCACACATGTGTGGTCTTAGCTTCTGTCCCAAACATCAATCTCGTAAGACTCAAAGATGCTTGTAATATGTCTTCTGTTCCCCTCTTACCAAATATTTCTCCTCCTGTCTTCCACCAAGGTGACACAAATCATTTCCTAAGAGATTACATCATATAAAAGACTACCTGCTCACTCAAGTAAAACTTCCTCCTTAATTACATATTGTCGTAAATGGATGGAAAATCCATATTCATGGTCTGGGATATGGTGTGAACAGCTCTCCACCCATAGCATATAAGTTGGTGACCAAGAAGTAAATTAATTGCTCCATCAGGTGAAGCTTTAGCTGACCATCCCTTTAGTATTTGAGCTCTGTCAACACACCCGAGGGCAGAGACTAATAAAAAAATGAATAAGCAACATCAATAAGAGAATAAGACTTGCTCACTTTCCTCTGGGGCATTTGGTGCTTCCTCATACCTCTAGCCCTGCTCATAGGGTGCAGACATCTCAAAAACACCTTGGAAAAAACAATGGTAATTCAAGTGTCCTGTGGATGCCTTTAGAAGTTTCTGGGAGAGAGTAGGACTGTTCATGCTGGTGAGTGCTATTCAGAAGCATGGCGTAATCTTATTCCTTGGTCTCCTGTCGTCTAATGAAAGCTAAGGTGCAATGTGTGAAGCTGGATGACAGTGGTAAAGGTTTAATGCTGACTGTTGCCTTCCTCTTCCCTCACACCCCTGAGTAGGATCCCCCATATCCCTACCCCCCAGGAAAAACATGGTGATAGAATTCTTTTAAGTTTTCTTTTTGAGAACACAAAGTTGAAAGTTCATTTCACTCAAAGGATGTCTCCTTGTCCCATCTATCAGCATCCATAAGTCACACCTGGGACACTTTTCCCAACAAGGTGTCAGTTACCTGATGTGGTGGTCCACAATTTGCTCAGAGGGACCATTGTGAGGGATAGGTAGTTACATACATAGCAGGACTTGTCTTTGCTATTATATTAAACTTTCTGTAAGACATGAAATGAATCTGCATGAATAGCAACAGTGTAGAAAATAATTGCTTGAAAATGAACATTACATGGCCTGACATGGTGGTGTGTCCCTGTCATCCAGCTCTGCGGGAGCCAGAGATAGGAGAGGCCAGCCCAGGGCAAAAACATGAGCAGTATCTGAAAAATAGCTAAAGCAACAAGGGCTGCAAGGATGGCTCAAATGGAAGAGCGCTTGCCTACCAAGCACAAGGCCCCGAGTTCAAACCTTAGTATAGCCAAGGTAGGAAGGGAGGGAGAGAAGAAGGGAGGGAAAAATTAGGTTAATTTTTGGAGAGCATGGCTAACATACTTCTGTTTTTTAATGAGATGAGGGGCCCTGGCAACCTGAATTCCTTAACAAGAAACTTCTTAGTAAGAAGTTTCCCTTCAATCTTTCCTTTTAGCTTTCTATAAACATTAAATCAATTCATTATCTCATTAAATCCCAACTGAAATCCTGCCAGGCATCTCTTCTGAGGAAACAGAGGTTCAGAGAGGTTAATTTAATGTATCTAATGTCACAAGCCAATAAATAGTAGAAATGGTGTCACAGACCCATTAGTCTCTCCAGCCTATGTCCTTTGTAGCACGTAAACTTTTCCCACAATGTTTTCTAAGGTTTCCCACAAAACATTACTGTTCTCTAAGATGTTAATAATGCTTGTCAACATCTATAAAGGAGTTGGTTATGTGTTCTTCCTAAAATGTATAGAGGAGAAAATTTAAGTACATGCATACCATTATCATTATTACTATGTAAGAATTTGCTTTTAATAGTAATCGTCCCTGAACAAAAATTTAAAGTTGCATGAGAGAGAAGATATTACCTATACAACATACCGTATGTACATGAGTAACTATGCTTAGTAGCTTGTCTTAAAATATCTACAGTATTTTATTTAACAAAGAATCAAATATAAGTTATCTCTCATAAGAGTTTACTCACCTGTGGGGATTTACTTTTCAGTTATTCTAATTCAAAGGTGCATTATGTCTCATGAGCACCTTTTTGCATTCTACTACTATGAGATATGTATTTGGCAGCCCTGGGGTTTGAACTCAGGGCCTCCCACTTGCTAAGCAGGTGCTCTATCACTTGAGCCATACTGCCAGTCTTTTATGCTTTAGTTACTTTTCGAGTAGGTCTTGTGTTTTTGTCTGGTCAGTCTATTTATGCTTCCAGCATAGCTAGGATGTCAGGTGTGCACCATCATGTCCAGTTCATCCGTTGAAATGTGGTCTTGCTAACTTTTTGCCCGGGCTAGACTTAAACCATAATTCTCTTGATCTCCACCTCCTAAGTAGCTCAGATTACAGGCATGATTACCATGGCCTAATGTTATACATTTTAATGGTATTTTCTTTTTCTCAAACTCATATACACATGTGCCTTCCAAGGTACAAAGAGAATTTGTGACCATTTTGTGGAATACCATGGATAACTTTAAAACCCTCCTTTTATAAACACCCAAAATACTAGGTGAAATTTAATTATAAAAGACTTTTTAAATGCTTACTGGACTCTACAATAAGATAAGAGCTATTTAAATGGAAGAAATTAATAGAGTGAACATCAGAGGGTAAGTGTAAACTGTGGCCTCCAGGGAGCAAAGGTAGAGAAGAAAGATGTCAGTTTTCGTAATCTGGTTTTAACACTTATTTAGAGGTGGATGATGAAGTCTTGAACTCAAGTAAAACTGGAAGCTGAATGAGAACCTCACATAAACCATTCTCCTCAGTGACGCATACCGTTGGTGAAAAACCTACCCTTTGCCAATGGAAGACCCTGAGAAAGCTACCTTACCTTTCTTGAGTAGAGATGGGCTCGGAAAGTAAAATATGTCCTAAGTAATATTTAACCACAAATCTCAATCACATGTGAGCTTCAAGTTTTGATTTACATGTGTATAATAACATGTACATTACTACCTGCATAGTCTGGGAAACTCTATTCCAAGACTTTAATATTAAAATTGGCCTCAGGCCATGATAACTCCAGGGACCCTAGTAGAAACCAGTCCAAACCCCTGTGCAGAGAGTACTTCAATCTAGGCATGATTCCTAAAGATAAACCATCATTTAACCTGAGTTTACAAGCCAAAATTACAAATGATGCAATGGAAAGAATCCACCATAGGCAAGATCAGCTAAAAAGAAATAGCAGAGATCAGTAAATGAATGATGTGAAAGAGAATATAAAATAATGCTTAATGTGACTAAATATAATTGAAGAAATTTTAGAGAAAAGATAGGACAGCATGAGAAGAAAAAAATGAGAACTATTAAAAATGAAATAGTGGAATGTCTATTTGTAAAAAAGATAGTAATTTAGTAGATAAGATAGTAACTCAATGTCTGGGATAAGCAGTAGATTGAATGTAGTTATGGATATAAATTTTAAACTGGAACACTGATCGACAGAGGTTACCAATAAGATATTAAGGATAGAGATTAAAATATAAGAAAGGGCTGGTAGAGTGGCTCAGGCAGTAAAGTGTGCCTAGCAAGCATGAGGCCTGAAGTTCAAATCCCAGTACACAAAAAAAAAAAAAAAAGAAAGAAAGAAAGAAAGAGAGGATAGGAGACATGAGCAAAAGAATGGAAAAACCATTTTTTAATGTTCCATAGGAATTCCATTAAGAAAGAGAATAGAGGAGAGGCAATTTTTGAAAAGATAATGTTTAATCTTATTCTAGAGTTGATGAAAGACATGAATATTCAGATTCAGGAAACATAGCAAGACTATACATAGACTGACAAACAAAACACCAGAGCCAAAGAGATGATTGTACAAGCAACCAGAGAAAAGAAAGATTGCCTATGAAAGAATTCTCACTATCAGCAGACTTCAGAAACACAAGAGAAGTCAGAAAAAATAGAAAAATAGAAATCAGTTGTTTTCTCAAAATAGCAAGAGAAAATAATTGTTAACCTAGATTTTCATGGCCTGCTAATCTTTAACTCTCTCGTGAGTGCCAGATAAAAACAGTAATCACAGTCTAAAAAAATTTTTCAATAACACTGGCTGAAAACCTGCTCCAAAGGATGTATTTTAGTAAGAAGAAACTAGAACTCACAAGAATGAACATGAGCAAAGAAACTGACATGCATGAAAATAAATTCAAAAACATGTTGATGGGTTAAAATAATAGTTAATGAAATAATATATATTGGTTTTAACAAATTTTGGTAGCAAAGAATGTAGAATTAAAATACCAGCCCATACTCAGTTGTAAATGGAAAGGGATGATCAGAATAAAAGCATTGTAATGTCCTCTGGATTATTTAGGGGGGAAATACACATGTGGATAACTTACAGACTTTAACTATGCCTGTTAAAAATTTAAGGATAAGGGCAGGCATTGGTGCCTCAGGCCTGTAATCCTTGCTACTCAGGAGGCAGAGATCAGGAGGATTGTGGTTCAAAGCCAGTGGGGCAAACAGATTGAAAGACCCTATCTTGAAAATACTCATAAAAAGGGCTGGTGGAGTGACTCAAGGTGTAGGCTCTGAGTTCAAACCCCAGTACTGAAAAAAAAATTAAGAGTAATGGAACTAGAGTTATCACTCAGTGCTAGAATACTTGCCTAGCATTTGTGATGTCCTAGTTTGACCCCCAGCACTGCAAAATAAATTTTAAAAAAAAGTAAAGTCACCACTGAAAGAATAGGAATGGAGAGAGTGAAGAGGAATAAAGAAAACTCAAGACTTGACTGACTTAATAGTAGACACAAAGTGAGAAACAGGTAACTTTATTATACTCATTTAAAGCCTGCCATGTGAATAGTATACCAAGGTCAGTGAGTCAGGTAGCTACTCAAAGGCAAGTTTGACTCCCCAGCCTGATTGTGATCACTGAACATACTGTCTCCCTAGAGATGTGTTGAGAGGAGTTGGGTTAAAAGGTGAGAAATTTCACCAACACTATGTTTCCATGAGGTTTTGATTTTGTTTTTGTTTTTGAAATATACCTAACCAGATTTTTTGGGGCAGTACTGTGGTTTGAACTTAGGATCTCATGCTTGCTAGGCAGATACTCCACCAGCCCTCTTTTTGTGTTGGGTATTTTTAAAGTAGGGTCTTACTTTTTTTTTTTTTTTCTACCTAGACTGGCCTTGAACGGCAACCCTCCTGATCTCTGCCTCACAAGTAGTTAGGATTACAGGCGTGAGCCACTGGCTGTCAGCCCTACCTAACCAGATTTTAAGCCACCTCCTAGAATTGCTGTAAGAATGGCGCTCTTCAAATAGACAATTAAGTGGTTTTTTTTCCTAAAATGTTTTACCTATTACATTAATAAACTCTGAAGAAGTATGTTCCAAGAAAATGAATAATAAATATTGACACTAAAGTTTCCTATAAATTATAGGAAACTGTGATCTTCTTTTGCTCTTTCCACATCGTGGAGATTGTCCAAAAGATACGAACATACGCTTGTTTTCTGGATTCCCTTAGAGCTTGCTGCAATTTGGGAAGCAAATCCAGCAGAATTGTGAAGGAGGCTTGAGCTTCAAGCTTCATACCAATTCCTGAGCACGTAGAAAATTGAGCCAGAGTGAAATGGCATAATTCAGCTGCCCCTTGGGCTAGCGAACTTGGTGTGTTTTGAGAGCATGGGTCAGGATAGGGCTGGGAGGCCTTGTGTAATAAGATCTAGTCAAGGGACCTAGAGTGGAGATTTGGAAAAAGCAGGAGGGAAGTGTTGTGAGGTGCCAGTAAGTGACTTTATAATTTGTATAAATATATAATTTATAATGGGTGTGGTGGTGCATGTCTGTAATCCCAACTACATGGGAGCAGTAGGTGGAAGGCTCACAATCCAGGAGTGCCTGAGGAAAACGTATGAGGCCCTATCTGAAAAAATAACCTTAAGCAAAAAAGGGCTGGAGGTATGGCTCCAGTGGTAGAGTGATTGCCTAGGAAGCTCAAAGCCCTGAGTTCAAACCTCAGAATCATCGAAAAAAAGTTTTTATTAGCATATATTAGTTTTACAGGGGGGATACATGGTGATATTTACATATATGCTTACAATATATCTTAATTAGATTCACCCTGTCCATTGTTCTCCCTCATCTCCTCTCCCCCCTTCTTAGAACAATTTTGACAGGTTTCATTATTCTGTTTTCATATGTGAATAAAAAGTACATCCACCATATTCATCCTCCTTACCCTTTCCTTATGCTGTCCCCCTCCCACTGGTACCCCCCCCTGGAAAGGGAAAAACTTTATATGTGATCTAGTATGAGGATAAAGTACAGCTCCGGGTGCCACACTGATTTCTTCACTTTCCACCAGTTTGCTTAGTTAATCTGTGAGCAGAGACAATCTTCTTTAAGTTTCAAGGCTTTAAAAACCAAAGAGGAGTTTTGTATTTTAAGCAAGCTCCTGTTGACTGTGCACTGCGCTGTACTAAATAGCAATTCTGTGTGATGGCAACACCAAGAGAAAGGTTTTCTTGGAGCTAACTGCAACCCAAAGCATAACCGCCATAGGACTGTGAGAGTTCCTCACAGGGGTGGGGCCCCTGGAAAAGCTGGCATCAGTGGTAAGGAGGCTCATTGGAACTGAGGGTTAGCCGCACGCCTACCCCCGTGAGGGAAGAGAAATGCTAAGATACGTTTGTTTTCCTCTCTCATTCCCAGAGCTAAGAGCAAAGGTTTGAGTCAGTCCTTGATGCTACTGAGGAATGGAAGAAGTATGGACAACCAGGCCTTTTGCTGAACTGTTCTCTTTTTATCTATTGGCATATTTTAATTGTGCAAAATAATGAATTTCACTTAGAGTTTTGTACATGTTTTATAATGTACATTGATCATACTCACCCCCCCCCCATTACCCTCATGTAGGAAGGGTATCTTGAGTTGAATTTTCTTTCTTTTTTTCTTTTTTTGGCTGCATGGGGATTTGAACTCAGGGTCTCACACTTGCAAGGCAGGCGCTCTTACTGCTTGAGCCACTCCCACCAGCCCTTTTTGGTGACCTTTTTTTTTTTTTTCCTGATAAGGTCTCAAGAACTATTTGCCTCTGGCTGTGATCTTCCTGATCTCTGCCTCCTGTGTAACCAAGATTACAAGTGTGAGCCACCAGTGCCTGGCTTTTCTTTAGGAGATAGGAAATCTGTCCTCAATAGAGTCTTGGGCCTGGGATGAGAAAACAAGACTCCAGTTCTTTAAAGATTCTCTTCTCTGGAGGAGAAGTTCCTCACTTCTTTAGGGGTTTTGGATCTTTCCAAAGTGGGCATGTAGGTAAACACACACACACACAAAGTGAGAACAAAGAGCAAAATGAAAGGATCAGGAAAGTAGATTAAATGAAAAGTGAAGATGAGAGATATAAAAAAATCCCTAAACTTAGCATATTCCACTAAATCTAAGATACTATAGAGTTTAAAGTATGCCATTACTCTATGTAATAAAGAAAAAAATGCTATAAATAAACCATGACATGACATGAATTTTAAGATGCATCCTAACTTGGGAGATATTAAAATGTGAAAACTGGAATTGATAAAAATTAATAGCCACCCTCCTCCCTTTAAAGAAGTATCACTGGGAAGTGTTTGAACCGTTGAAATACATCAGGAAACATTGGTTTTATTCTTTGGTAATTCTCACTAGCAGGTCCTATAAACAGTACACATTTGCAAATGGTGAGCTATTGTTTTGAGGATGCATGGTTTTTCACCTTAGTATTTAAAGCATTTTTTATAACCTCAAAACATTCATGCTGATGTCAAAGGAAGACTTATTTGCTAAAGAATAAATCAGGGATAGGCCTGGATAGTTTGAGTCAATCTGCTTAAGCCTTTAAAATGAATCAAAAGTATTTGTGCAAACCAGAGCATAATTTCTTTGTGACCTTTGGATGGAGACACTGAAACATCTGTCATGTTCATGTGTGTCCTAAAACAAAGAGTTGTCGACATCACCTGTTTTCTCTTTGACTTTTGATTCTTAAGACATATTTACTACTGGCTTTCAGCATGCATGGATGAAGAAATATGGCGTGAAGCAAATACCTAGTTTGGCTTAAAAGAGATCATCTCGCATTGCTCTAAGCAAGTTTACTTTGAGATTTCTATCAAAGAAGAGTTTTGTTTTTTTTTTTAAACCAAAGCCCATTTGTGTAATAAGGATAATATAAAAAAATTAGCTCTTGCTTTTTTACTCTTTTTATAAATATCCATGCATTTTTAAAAATATATATTCTTTATATTTAAATTTAGCTTTCTAAATTTTGAGACACTTTTTAGAGTTTGCCTCTCCTTATGGAAAGCAAACACAGTGATGGTAAATAAGAACATAATGCAGAAACAGCTACTAAATTATATAGGTGTCCAGGTTTTGAGAGATTACTCTGGGGAAAATGGTGCTTAACTCAGCTAATCAACTGAATCCAGGACAAGGAACTAGACCTGGCCTTGGCATGGGGTGTCTTGAGAGTGGGGTGTTTCAGGGAATTAACTCATTTGGCTACAGACACAGTGGAACTCCAGCACAGTAGGTGTAATAGGTAGTTGAAAGATAAATGAAAGACCACGGCCTTCAGAGCGCAGGCACTAGTTAGGCAGTATCGACTAGCTTGTGTAAGTGGGTATGACTACAGATAAAATCTAATATTCACTAACTGCTATGGTTTAAGTGTTTTATACCTACTGGCTCATTAAGCCCTCACAAGACCCTTACGATGTTGGTGCTACCAACATCTTTGCAGACAAGGTCAGCCAGCTTCTTTGGATTCCCAAGGACACATGGCTAGGAACTGGAGGTCTGGTTCATTCCTGAACCAAGTTTTCAATCACAACACCGTCAAGCTTCATCTTAAGGCCATGGGAGAGGAAAAGGATTCCAATCCTTTGGTGGACAAGCAGGAGAAGAAAACTCCCCAGTTGTTTAGGTATGGAGGCAAGCTTCCAGGGAGGGACTTGGGCACAGGAAACAGGATAAATCGAGAGCACAGTGGGTACTAGATCTTGAGAACAAGGCAGAACAGCGCAAGCAAGCCAGCGAGGCACAATAGTGAGCATATGCCTGTAGCAAATCCAAAGAGCTCCAATCCCCACTAAGGTTGCTTTGTTCCTAGTGATCCCCTGGGGTTGAGCCAACAGGTGAGGTGGGAATGGAGATGTCCTAACTGTTAGGAGAGAAGCCTGTAGAACTTGGAGATGAGGCAGGACCTGATCCACAAGAAAGCGTGTGTACCATGAGCACTGACTGGACTCATCAGATGATTTGGACTGCATCAGATGCCTTGTGGGTCCCAATTATATTTTGTGTATCTGCAAATATGTAGGAAGTCCCATGTATCATTTGAACACATGCTGGCCTCGTGGAACTTAAGGAAAAAAAAATATGTATATGTGTGTGTATATGTGTGTATATACACACACAAAGGATGTTGTTAATTCATTTAACTTATTTATACTTGACTTGTTTCAGGAAGATTATAGCAATGTGTTATTTTATTAATTCTATCCACATAATTGCTAATTTTCTATACAGAAATACTTGTAGGTAACAAAATAATTTCCCTTATAAGCTTAACCAACATTTTGTAACTGGTGTAGAATATAAAACTTAGCATCAAAACCATAATAGTCTATGACTTCACATATTCCATATATATATTTTTAAATACCTTGGCTTCATGTGGTAGGAGAGTTCCAGGAAATAATTTGGACTTGGTGGCAGGGTGGGGAGGGGTACCTACCACGATTGGATATATAATGAAACATCTTGGAAAATAATTTCTTTAAGACTCTTTTGTGATGGTCAACATGCTAAAATACAGTTTGAATTTGATGCCTTTATTCTCTGTGTAAACTATACTTTATATTCTCTTATGGCATGAGTTTCCCATTATTAAGCACAGTTTATTGTTAACAATTTAGGTAATTTCAATATATATTGAAATGCTTGGGCTTCATAACTTTCAAGAACAAGAATTATTTAATTTTCATCTGTTAATTTGATATTCCTTTTGATAGTTTTGAAAATAGTTCTTTTGTTTGTCTGCCGAAGTTTTATCCTCCTAGAGAACAGACATGAAATTCAAGCAGACATTGACAAATTAGAACATCATGCCAGAAAAACAGGATGACTGTCAGTGAGGCAAAGGGCCCAGCCATAGTCAGGGGTCAAGGCCCGGGCGCTCAGGCCACGGGTCTGAAAGGGAGGCAGGACTGCCTCAGGAAAAGACTAGGTGATCACTGGGCCAAGTGGCTGGTGATGAGTCTGCGATACCTTTGGTAAGAATGCTCATCTCCTCCTGCTATGGAGAATGCTGTGGGCAGAGGCCTGCAAGTACTCCTTTCTCCTCTCTGGCTCTTAGGAGGCCCCGCCGAAGGACGGAGGTGGGCTGGGTTGTTTCAGTGTGGAGAGCTTCCTGTAATTAGGACAGACAACTGGACAGCAAACTCAAGCAGTTCCCACTAGTATCTGGCAAGTGTACACTTCCAAAGGCCCTAGGTTCAATCCCCAACACCACAGAAAAACAAACAAACAAAAAACAATAAAACAAAGGGATGGAAGAAATGAAAACGTATGTTATCTCTCTTCCTCATATTAAGATAGATGAAAGCGATTTTGTTGTTGTTTCCGTGGTGTTGGGGATCAAACCTAGAGACTCGGGCATGGTAGGCAAGTCTTCCACCACAGTAAAGCCTCAGCCCTGAAAATAGATTTTGTGTGTGTGTCCTGGAGATTGAACTCAGGCAGGTATTCTACCACTTGAGCCACACCCTCAGGCTTTTTGCCTTAGTTATTTTTCAGATGATACTTTTGCCTGCACTGGCTTCAGACCACATTCCTCCTTCCCCTACCTCCTGAGTTGCTGAGATTCTAGGCATGTACCACCACACCCAACCTGAAAATTGATTCTAACACATCCTTATTCCACTGATTTCTGAGCCCAAATCACTCAAGAAGCAATTATTTCTTTATTGTTTTATTTCTTTAAATCACTTGTAACTGTTGCGTGTATTGTAGGCAGGGAGTTTATCTGTAAAAGAAACATATCTTTGCTTTGTTTCTATATTTAAAGCAAAATCCACTCACTTTTAGTGCAGATCAATTTGGACCTGTAAAAAGAATAATATTTTCGATACTTTTGGTAGCCTTCTTGAAGGAGTTGGAATTGTTAATAAGTTTAGAATATTAGTGAATATATTTTATTATGAAAACTATTATGTAATTCAATGTTTGTTTCTTATTGGGTACAATTGGACATCTATCACATGGATGGATGAGTAGATTTTTCTAGTGTTAGTCATTGTTCTTTGTCAGCCATGTTGTAAGACTACTCCCTACATGTAGAACAAGGATACTGGAATAAGTTCTCCCTGGTGTCTCTTCAAGTCAGATATCTTTAAAATGTAATAGTTCCATGTATACACAGGTTTGTTAAAAGTTGAGTTAGATATAGCTGAACCAATAAAATTGCTCACCATGTGAAAGTATTATTTTACATATTTTACAAATTCTCAATCATCTGTGAACACTACAATTCAATGAACCAGAAGACTATGAGGGAGGAAGAGAATCAGAGAGTTTAAGAAACTGTGCCAAAATCACAGAGCTGACTAGGAATAAGGCTGAGATGCAAAAGTAGACAGCCTGACTCAAGAGCAGGAAGGTCTTCTCTGCCTCTCTCCTCTGCCTCCCAGGAGAAGGACACCATGATGAAGGGTCACTGTGGCAAAAAAATTCATTTTCCTGGGCTTTCTGCTTTTGTAAAGTGATGAAGCAGGCTTTCAATGATAAACTTGCATTTACATAATCTTTAAAGTCCTGAAAAGATGCTATAAAAGTAGCAGATTACCCATATTCATTTGATTTACATTATGACATATAAATAATTTCAAATGCAAACAGAATCAGAGAAGAGACAAGAGGACAGAAGTAATGGACCTAATAATGGTGTGGCAGTTAAGTCGGACCTCAGTGCCTACAGAGAATAACACCAGAGAAAGAGTGAGCTAGGCAGGACTTTGAGAGATTCAGCATGTGGAGATGCCAGGTGCAGCAGATGTGAACCATGTCATTGAATGAACCATTTGCACGTCTTGGTTCTTGATCCCACTTCTGCTGGGTATGCTCTTCTCTTCCTCTCCTGCCCAGCCTCATCCCTTTCTCCCACTGTTACAGAAAACTGAACATCAGTTTTTCAGGAGAATAAGCACCTGAAAAACTACCCAAAGTGTGGACAAGTAAAACAGAGGTCTGAGAAGATTCAACCACAGCCTCTACATGAGATTCTGGGACCACCAGTACCCTTCCTTAGCAGCCAGGTGTATCACCACCCCCAGGCCCACCAGCAAGATACTCAGGTTTGACAGTGAGTGTTCTTTGAAGACACTGGAGGGGCCTAAAGAAAAGATCTCCACACATCACACTAGGAATCCACCATTGAAAAGGACACGTCTCTCATGGGAGTCTTCTAATAAATCCATTTGTTGTCCACCTCTCCCTGCCCCACCCCCAACTCTTTCCAGTAGGCACTTTTGGTGTCTCACATTTAAATATGACAAACAAGAAAAATGGTCTTTAACATGAAAGACTACACAAAAAAACACAAAAAGAGAAGCCCAAGAAAATAGAAGCTCTTGAGCTTGTTTTCACATGGCCCAAAGAAGATGGCCACAGTTCCTGGGGTCACTTAAAGACAAAACAGTATCTTGCTAAAAAAGAATGAGATTTCCTCCCATGGTCTAATACTTCTTAAATTAATTCTAGTACAATACTACTATGTATTATATGTATTAATAAATACTATATATAATACTGTATACATATAATACTTTTTAAGTGCTTTCCAAGATTAACTCATCAGTGCCAATCTCATTCCCAAGACACTGATGAATTAATTTTTGTCAAGCACTATAGAAGGAAATATTATGATCACCATTCCCATAGAGACAGAAGAAGATACCCAGCCTCCCTTGTGCTGAAGAAATGGGCATTTTCCACATGTAAGGGAAACCTTTCTGAGCATCTTCTCAGAAAGGGTTTGTTTCCATATTAAAAAATTGCTTTCTTTTTAGTATGAAGTTATTTTTGTCTTTAAGTGATGCCTGCAACTGTTGTGATCTTGTTGGGACCATGAGAAGACAAGAAAAAGAACTCAGGTAATTACTGAGGATAGCAGAGAGGAAGGGAAGAGAGTCTAGGTCCTCAATGGTACCACTGAGCCAAGGACCTATAGGACAATGGAAAGACAGGAACATGTGGCTGATCAGCCATAAGGGAAGGTCACAAATTTAGGTGGAGATAGCCTTGTTAGGAAAAAAGACAATGATGCCACTGGAAGTTCCTGTGTGCACAAAATTGCACAGCTGTTCCCTCCACAAATATTTATATTATACATCAGGCCCTGTTCTAGGCAACAAGGTTCTGGGTGACTGACTTGCCATTCTGGAACCTACATTTTCAGTAAAATAAATAGAAAGTTGGAAATAAAGCAAGAGAAGAAAACATGAATCAGGAACCAGTGGCTCACGCCTGTAATGCTAGCTACTCAGGAGGCAGAAATCAGGAAAATCACAGTTCAAAGCCAGCCCAGGCAAATGGTTCCATGAACCCTATCTCAAAAAATAAAAAAAAAAAACCCTTCACAAAAAAAAAAAAAAAAAAAAAAGGGCTGGGGAGTGGCTCAAGGTGATGGCCCTGAGTTCAAACCCCAGTATGGCAAAAAAAAAAAAAAAAAAAAAGACAACATGAAATGTGGTAGTGCACATCTATAATCTCAGCACTCAGGAGGCAAAGCCAAAAAGATCACAAGTTCAAGGCCAGCCTGTGTTACCTAGTGAGACCTTGTCTCAAACAAACAAAAAAGAAAATATAAAACTTGTCAAATAGTGAAAAATACTATGGAGAAAAACAAGATTGGGTGAGAGATAAGGTAGCTTGAACGAAATTGGGGGAGTGGTCAGGGTGGTGGTCTCTCATTATGGGCCATTGGAAGCAGAGATGTGAAGGAAACCAGGGAGCAAACCATGTGGTAGGGAAGTCAGTTCTGGGAAAAGGGGAGGGAAGTACAATGGCTTTAAGGTGGGAATGTGCTTGGCACATTTAAGGAAAAGCAAAGGCAGCCAGAGAAAAATCAGCTGGAGAAATTGATTAGAAATGACTCAAAGAAGTAATGGAAGGTGAAATATTGTAGCCTGGCTGGTCACTGTATGGACTTTGCCTTTTGCTCTGAATAAGTGGGCAGGTGTCATGGGGCTTTGAGCAGAATGGCTTGTTTTGATTTGTTTAGCTTAGTTATTTTTGAGACTGGGTCTCTCTGTGTAGCCCAGGCTGGCTTATAAACTCGAAGTCCTTCTGCCTCAGCCTCCTGAACATTGAGATTATAGGCATGAGTCACCACACTCAACTGATTCATACTTCAAAAGAAGAGACTAGGGCAAAAGGCAGGAAGAAATTAGGAAATCTATTGCAGTAATTACAGAGAGAGACAATGATAGTTTGAGCCAGAATGGTTACCAAAAGCCTGGTGAGAAGTACTTGAATTAGTACATATCTTAGAGGTACAGAGAAAGCCCCCCCACTCAGATTTACTGCTGAATTTGACACTGGTGGACAATGACCTGACTCTAAGTTTTTGACCTGAGCAAGACTGTGAACTGAATTGTCATTCACTAACATGAGGAAGGGTATAGAAAGGAGGTTTAGAAGAGGAAACCAGGAGTTTGGTTTGGGATTGTTTTCCTCTTTGACATTCAAGTTTAACAGAAAGCTCCGCACACTAGTTGGAAGTTAGGGAAGAGGTTGAAGACGAAGCTATTATTTTTAAAGTGATCAATATATAGAAGGTTTAAAGTCATGGTAAAGAACGAGTCACCTGGAGAATGAGGGTAGATGAAGAGCTCTAAGGACTGATCCTGGGGCAGCTGAATATTTAGAAACTGGGAGAACAAAATGAAATGAGTAATGGAGTATGAAAAGGAGTAGCCAGGGTGTCATGTCCTTGGAACCAAGCAAGGAGGGCTGATCCACCATCAGATGCAGCTGAGTGACCAAGCTAGAAGAATGAAAATTGACTACCAGATTTGGCAAGAAAGAACTTGGTGACATTGATAAGAGCCCAGAAAATGATGGTGTGTCAGCAATAGCAGCTAATCCAGACAAGCACAGGAAGTAGAGCAAAATGACTCCTTGCGTAGGAGGCGCCTGCAATTCTAACATCGCCTGTAGGGTGATGGAAGCCCAGTGTGGGAAACAGTCATTGAAAAGAAAATGACACTCCGTTTTTACTCAGGTTGAGCAGTTGTGCTCTTTGAAGCTTTTATTTATTTAGAAACATGTTAAGGGAAGTTGGATGACCCTTTTTCCTGTCATTGAAAAGGCATGCATAATACAACACAATATGGTAGCCATAATCACACACTTAGAATAACGATGCACCTGATACATATTCTAATATCACATACTGAGTTTTGATATCGAGTTACTGAACCTTTCTGAATCTTAGCATTCTCATTGGTAAAATAGGCTCATTATGAGTATCTCATTAAAGGATTTTTTTTATGAGCAATAAATTGGATGGCATATGCAAGAGCCCTAGTACTGTATCATCCAAACATGTGATCTACAAACAGCTATCACTCCTCCTTCTCTTCTTCTTCTTCTTCCTATGGTTATTGTTATTCACATTCTTTAGTATATCTTAGGTCTCAGGTAGAGCTACTTGCTTTGACGTGGCAAAGATGAAGCCAGTGTTGGCATGATCCTAGCTGGAGAAAGGGTTGGCTAGAGCTTCAGCTTTAATAAAATTCTTTGAAGAATTTATTATGGCCTGGACCTCATAAGAGGCAGGTCAGGCCTCAAGGACTTACTTGCTTGATATATTCCAAAATAAATTTCACTGACTTCTCTTAAACTCTGCTCTTTAAGCCAGATCGTAGCATGTGTAAGGTTAAGATAACACCACACCCCTGGGATGCTGAGGGCAAGAGAACACCTTGCTGCCTAAGAATGTTGGCAGACCAAGAAGAATGTGTTTGTGAAGCTCTCAATGGCCTTCACTCACCTTCCTTCTGTTTTTATTCTTACTCTCATATATTTTCACTTTAGAGTCCTGTGTCCACATGGGTGTTGGTTTTATTCTTGCTGGTTCACAAAATAAAAAGCAGATAGAAAGTGCTTAAGAATTTTTTTGACAGCACATTATGACTTTCTTTTTATTTTCACAGTAACTGAGTTCAAATTGGAATATTTCTAGTAGAAATAGTTACATTCCTCATTCTTAAATAAAATATTTAGAAATTTAGAAATTGAGTCTGTATCCTAGGACTTGTGGCTCTTCATTTTCCTATCTAAATACATGATTTTGAGTCCTGATTCTATGACTTATTTTTTTCTATATAACTCGAAACTTTATAGCCTTTGAGCACTTTAGCCAAGAGATTCATAAAGTAGTGTGGATTTTAGATTTCAGTTTTTGTCTTAGAATTCATGGTCATTCAATTTATCAACATAAAAAATTCAATCAAAATGGATACTTCCCAGAAATCAAGTAATTTCCCCAGAATGAACATAAAATTTCATTAGTCCCTAAACTTAAAATTCATCTACTTTATTTAAAAATAACCATGGAAATCCTGTTCTTCCACATGGGGACTCAGAAAGATTTATTTGTGCATCTTGAATCCACAGCTGCTTTGTGTTTCCTCACAATCACAAATGTGATTTCTAGTTCCTATGTAGCAATAAATAGACTTTAAAACCTGTTTCAAAATCATTACCCAAAGTTGCCTTATCCTTATTTGCATCTTACTATTTAATCTTAATGAAAATATATTCTAATAGAGACATTGTAAACCATTTAGGCTGACTAGTAAGGGTCATTTTGGTCATTTCTGACAGAAATGACAGTTACTAAATTACTAATTACTCAGTTAAGAGGTATTATGCCTGACTTGATTCTAACCTCTCTATTGTCATTATCACAGTGGAGTTTTCCTTAACCAAGTGTAGGGATATTAAAAAATTGTCAGATTGGACCAGGTGCAGTGGCTCAAGCCTGCAATCTTAACTACTCAGGAGGCAGAGATTGAGAGAATTGTGGTTCGAGGTTGGGAGGTCAGGGGTTCAGGAGACCCTATCTCAACCAATGAATGTGCGCAGTGGCAAGCACCTGTCATCCCAGCTACACAGGAAGTACAAATAGGAGGATTGTGGTCCAGACCAGCCTGCGCATAAAGCAAGACCCCACTTCAAATATTACCAATGTGAAAAGGGCTAGTGGAGTGGCACAAGTGGTAGAGTGCCCACCTAGCAAGCATGAGGAGGCCCTGAGTTCAACCACCAGTACCAACTCCCCAAAAAATAAAGAAAAAGAAAAAAAGTGTCAGCTTGGACCTGAAATAGGGTACAGTGTTTGAAGCCACAATAACAAACGTATCAATTATATGCTAAACAGAGAGCTTTATTATAATTTTAAAAGTGCATAATTAATCATCTTGTAAACCTAGTAAACACGTGTTCAGTTATCTAAAAGATTAAACTAAGAAGAACAGCAAGAACCTCAAGGTTGCTTGACGTTAGTCCCACCCCCTCCAAGCTAAGTTACCTTTGAACCAGTAAGGGGAAGCCACCTCCAGGCTGATCTCTGCTGCAGCATGGAGTTACTCTTTCAGCCCTAGAAGAGTGACCATTTTCTCCATAAGATGACTGGGATTTTGATGGTAAATGCAATTAGAACTTTTTGATGCCGTATTTGACAGCCTTTATATTTTATTTAGTGAAAAGATTGTATTATACTATATGTCAAAATCTGATTTTCAAAATCAGATTCCACTGAAAATGGAATTTTTTTACTATTTTTATAACCTTCTATTGCTCTCAACTTAGTAAAGGGAAGATTTTAGAAGGCTTTAAGTGGAAGAGTGACATGATCTGATGTGTGGTTTCAAAAGATCACTCAGGATGTTATGTTTGAGATAAATGGGAGGCAAAGGCAGAATCAGGGAGACCAGATAAGAATGAAAGGATTAAGGATGACTTCAAAGTTTGGGGCACAGGTACCAATTGAAAGAAAATACTTTCAAAACATAAATATGACATAAATATGATAAAGGTCATGTATCCGTGTGTGTGCGCGCACGTGCGTGTGTGCGTGTATGCGTGTGCGTGTGTGTGCATGTGTGTTGCATTCTTACAACTCAGTAATAAGAAAGGAATCATCAATATTTTGAAATTGGCAAAAGTTTTGATTAGGCACTCTACTGAAAAAGATATATGAATGGCAAATGAGGACATGGGAAGATTCTCAACGCCATTAGTCATGGAGGAAAACAAAGCAAAATCATAAGGAGACACCACTTCAAACCCACTTGGATGCCTAGAATCAAGAAACTAAGTAGTGACAGTTGTTGGTGAGGAAGTAAAGAAGTTGGTACCTCATACACTGTTAGTGAAGATGTAAAATGGTCCAACCACTTTGTAAAACCCTTTGGCAGTTTCTTATAAAGTAAAGCTATGTTTATATGGCCCACAATCTTACTTGTAGTATTTATCCAAGTGAAATGAAGACTTTTTTTTACAACAGGGCTGGTATGCAAATGTTCATATCAAACTTTTTTACTCATAGTAATTCAAACTAGAAACATTGCAACTGTCCATGAACTGGTTAAGGGATAAACAAAAGGTATATCCATGAATATAGTATTCCTCAGCAAAAAAAAGGAATGAATGACATAAAGAATGATATCAGCCGTAACACAATATAGGTGAATCTCAAATTATGCTAAGTAAAAAAAAATCCAGACTTGAAATGTTACATGACTCCCTTTAAACAAAACTCTAGGAGGAAAAAAAAACCCAGACTGTCACAGCAGAAAGCAAAACAATGTTTACCAGAAGCAACAAGTAGAGAGAGAGGAAACAAAAAGGGACAGAATGATGCTGATGTGGGTACACTGTGTCATGATTGTGGTGACTGGTGATAGATTGATTGTAATTCATTGAATTATACACCATCAGTATGTATAAATGATAACTTGAAAGAGCTTATTTTTTAAATAACTCTAAATACTGCTCTGTTTTTATTTTTGAGGTCAGTACATTTAATTGAGATTCAATGAAGAAATACACAGATGTACAGTGCTTAAGCAATCTTGAAAAAAAAATTACTTAACTCTCCAGGCATTTGCCTGCTGGGCTATAAAATGGAAATTAGAGTTCCTGATTTGAGGATTCTTTTTTACATCGGAAAAGTCATATACAATTTTTATAAATTGTATTGAATTTTAATTGCCTCCAGTTCAGCTTCTACTTCATGAAATCCAGTGGTGGTTTATTCTATAAGTACCCTTTTGTTGTGAAATAAGTGGGCTTGAATTACTTTGTAGACTTGTATTGTTATATATAGTACTGGGTTTTATTAAAGCAGGATATGTCTATAATTACACACCTCTGAAGGGAGAAAAATGCTTGCTCTCATCTGACTGTGAGAAATTCCAGGTTTTTAGTTGATTCACACTTGAGTTTACTAAAATATGCTGTGTTTTCGTGCACATTATCTTAATCCTCCAGCAGCCTTTTGAGATGGGATTCACTATCTCCATTATACACAGAACGATTTTTTTTAAATTTTATGCGTTGTTGCTGACTTGCTCATGGTCACTCCACTTATAAAATGAAAATTAACATTTAGGTTTCCTAAAGTTAAATGCAGTGTTCTTCTCTCAACCAAAGCTGTCTTCTTTCACTAGTCCTTAAAACACACATGAGTTGTCAAAAGTGTGATTATTCTTCATTTGCTGAATCCTCAGCTTCTGCTGCTGTTCAGCCTATTAGACAAGTTTATGTATTTTGTTGGACTCAACCTACATAGGAGCCCAACCTACACAGGAACACATGGCTGGCTACAAGCACTAACAAAGGCCCTTGTGTGGCTGAACTAGACCCTGCCTAATTTCATTGAGGTACTAAGGGCTTCATGGACTTGGAGTAGGAAGTGAGATGAAGCAAAGTGGCATTCTTCCATGTAGAGGATAAACTGTGGAACAATAACAGTTGAAGTCTAATTTAGTGGCCATATAGCATATTCGTCTTTCATTATTAGAAGAAAGGGAATTTCTTTTTTCCTATGTAAAGCTATAAGAATTAAGAAGAAGTTCATGTGCAATGAAGTAAAATTCATCCATTCAACTAACATTTGGTGGAAGTCTGTGTATCAGCAATTCTGCTGTATCATGTGAAATTAAAGGAAAAAAATACACACTTAATCCCAGTCCTCAAAGGAACTGATCTTTGAGGTAGATTTTGTGTTGAGGGGATTGAACCCAGGACTTTGTGCATGCTAAGCAGGTACTCTACTGCTGAGCTACATCCCCAGAAAGGTGAATAATACTCTCTTCACTTAACATATGGGGTCACTGAGGCTCTGAAAAGTTGGGTGCCTTGTTCCGGGTTGATCATCCCAAGATGGGAATTTATGTTTAAAATGAATGACCTCTTTCTTGCATATTTACCCCAGCAAGACCTCTTCTGTTTTTCTCACAGTAGCAGAAATTAAAAGGACTCTTTGGAGGAGAGTCTAACTGCAAATACCCATCCCTCTTTCCATATCTGATCTCGCCAGGGCACGAGTGGAAGCAGGTCTCACATTCAACAAGGTACCCAGTAGTTCATGGAAGAGTCTAGTGCTCAGTCCCCTAAATCCTGCTTATGCCAACAGTCCTTGGAGAAAAAAGTAGATATGTAAAGAACATTCTTTGCATAAAATATTGACTTGAAATACAGTATGATAATCCTCCAGTTCTTTGGAAAACACAAAGGGCATATTCACTTAAATGCAGTTCAACAAAACTATACTGAGGGTCTTCTGTACCTCAGTGATGGGGTCCAGGAGCGTGATGTATCCCTGGGCCTTGGAGATTTTGCTGTGGATCTAGCAGTACTCAGTGAAACTGTATTATAAAAGGCCCCATTCAGCATTCATTTCAAATGTCTTGGATCAAATCCTAGAAAGCAGTGTTGCCTTCAAGTAAAATTTTCCCACATTTAATGTTCCAAACACTTGCTTGCTAGAAAACTCCATAAAGAAATTTTACTGAAAATCAAACTCTTAGGACAAAGGTCATGACATTTTGTTGTCTGGCTCTAGAATGAAATAGTCTTTTATTCTGGGTTCTCTATTTACACTGTGTTAGAATATTTCACTTTGAAATGATTTGGGGTGTAGTTTTAAGATAAAAAAGAACAGAAAGAATAAAACCAAACTAAATGATTTTTTAAAAATTGTTACACATTGAATTTGAAAGAATATGACTTTTTCTTTGGTTCGGTGAAGCTACTCATGATATTCAAAAACTCAAGTGAAGGATAAAAATCAAAAATAATTATGTGGCATTTCCATAGAAATGACTTCTTTTGAGGAATTGGCCTTGAGGTGATTCAAGACTTTATGCTTTTATCCAGCAGAAATTCTAATTCATGCAAGTCACTATTTTTCAGTCCCCATATCTGGAGTAATTTTCAGTTTTTATACTTATCTACACTATCCCTATTTCTACAATGTATTCATAAGACTTTTATATTCAGGAAATAAAACATAGGCTGCTTTGTATCCTAAGTAGATATAACTGTCTGGCTCTATTCCAAACATATAAAGAAAGATGAACTAGTGGTAAACCCAGGAAGAGCGCCAAGACCTTCTGACATCTCCATTTCTCTGCTCCTGTGGCCCTATGCCTTTTAGAGCCAGGGCATGAGATGCTCAGGTGGGAGTGAGCAGCTCAGGGGCCTCAAGCTAGCTCTTAGTACACCTGAGGAAACCTCCCACACATGGCTTTGTGGCTGGAGTTGCCCCCATAAAATGAGGTCTTGTAACAATCATCTTATTTTCCTGATAAATAAAATGTTCCAGTTAACTGGCTCCTTAACAGAAACACCAAATCTGTACATCAAACAGTTAAAGACAGATTTTCATGTTCCTTCTGTGTGATCTGTATTCTGTCTAAATATCCAAGGAAATATTCTCTTTGTTCCAAATGGTAAGACCCGTTTTATTTCTTTGTACTCACTGTGATGTGCCCTCCTAACGTGGGTGGACCAGCCTTCTCTTCAGGCCAGAATTACCTGGTGGTAATGATACACTAGGAACTGTGACAAGCCATATTCACAAAGCACGGAGCAGACAAGCGTTAGGGATGGCTTCCTCTGCTCAGTCATGAGCATCACAGAAGAAGTCATACGGTGGTGCTTTCTCTGCAGCCACGAGGACACGGGAAGTTAAGGCAGAAAAAGCAACACCCACAGCTACATTCAACATCTGAAGCCTGAATCTAGGAGATATGGAGCACTACATTCATGGGAATGACAGAAAGCAGATCTACAAAGATGAGCTTGCTGTGACTCTGAGGGATTGGCCATGACCCTCTGGGGTTCAGAGGACAGGAAGTCATAGAAGGATTTTAAGTACTGATAAGTTCTTTCTATGTCACAGAAAGTCATTTTAAGGATATGTGGGCCTCTGGAGGCAGAAGAGTCTAGGGATGGGAAGATCTAAGGCAAAGATGAAGGGAAAGCAGAGAGATACAAAAGGCTTAGGTTGACACTTTGCAGAAATACTTTGAAGCCAATGGGCAAATAATTCCATGTTTATGAATCTCAAGTTTCTTGTCCATAAGTGCATAAACAGGACGAAAACAGGATGAAATGAAATGTTTTCCATTTACATCCTCCAAATTTCTTTTTAAACAGCACCTTTTCAGACCTGTTCTAAAATAGTATCCTCCATCCCTTGTCTCTCTTAGCCTGTGTTTTTTGCTTAATAGAATTTATTACTGCATGGTTTGTTTTTTATGTATATATGTACTTCTGGTCTCTCTCCACTAAAATATAAGGCCCATGAAAATAGGTACTTCATTTTATTCACCACAGTATCCCCAAACCTAATATAGGTGGCTCACGTGTCACACTGGCCCACAGTAGTACAGTATAAGTAGTTCTGAATGAATAAGTGATTAATGTAAACTGCCAGATACATGAGTCCCGTCATTCTTTGTATCTGTCTGTATCTACATGTCTATTACCTGTCCATCTATGTCTCTGATCAAGGCAGCTAGCAATAGTAGTGATAACATTACTAGGACTAGTAATAGTAATTCATTGACTACTTCTTATTAAGCACCATATAAGTGATTTATGTGGACCTTCTTGTTTATCCCAGAATATTATGAAATAGATAATAACTACTAAATCTTTTAGGCAAGTAAATTAATAGATAACAGATTGAATATGGGCGATAAAAGGAAGCAAAGAGAATTCTATGGCTCATTGCTTCTGGCTGAGGCAAATGGTGGATAATGAGCCATTACTGAGATAAAGAACACAGGAGAGAAAAAAATGTCCAGCAGGGAGGGTAGCAGACACTCTTATCCATGGTGACATTGAACGAGATTTCCAATGTGGAGCATGTGGAGATTTCCAGTAGGTCTCTGGGAAGATGAACCTTAGTACTATCTTGGCAAGAGATGAAAATAAATCAAGGAGTCATTAGCATATGGGTGGAAATTGGTACTATGGAAGAGATTGACTGAAAAAGTGAAATTGGATGGAGGACAGGATTTTATATAATATCCACATATGGAGGCAGACTGAGAATAGAGGAGCCCACACTAGAAGGATCAGGTGTATAGGTAAAAGACCTAGTAAGGAAGATCTCTATGAACCATGGTTTCATCTTTTGTGGGTACTTCTGGAATAGATGGAGATCCCTAGAACCATCTTAGGATAGTTCTGTAAGAGAAGGCTCTGGACTGGTTAAATCAGAGGACAATCCAAGAGGTAACACAGAAAGTGACCAGTGCTGTGGGCCTGAAATGCCCCCAGCCCTCCATGCAGCTGACTGGTGCAAATCCTTAATGCACCCCAACAGTTACTGGCAGGTCTGTTTCAGAGCCTCGTAGGAGCCCTTTGGTACCACATGATCTTGATGAAAAGGCACAGTTGGTTGTGCATGTATCCTTGGGAGAGACTTCACAATGAAGATACACAATACTGTGACCTGTTCCTCAGAAGTGGGTACTTCCCCTGGCTGGGCTCTAGCTCAGAGGTGGAACACTTTCCTAGCATTCGTGAGGTTCTGGGTTCCACCCCCAGCACCATAAAAAGTGGGAGGGAATTACACTTCTCACATACTAGCTTTTGTCAATTTCAGAAATGCTAGAAGCATCTCAAGCCATACATATGTGTGTCTATATATAGTGTGTACATATATATATATAGTATGTGTATATATTTATATATGTGCTATATGTATATATGTATATAGTTGTATGTGTTACATATATTTTGAAACATTTCAGAAGAAGAATGGAAGAGAATTTTGATGGTGTAATTGTGCAGCCTACTCAGGGTACAGACACAACCCTCTTTGATCCCATTGGACAAACTTTATCAGGATGAGTTACTGCTGTTTAATTTCAGAACCATACAATTTAGTTAATCCAAAGAAAGACTAAAAGTTTCAGTTTACAGTATGGAAAGACTAGAACAAGGCCAACAAAGAGTAAACTTGTGCATTTTTTTCAGCAACCCTCTTTGGTGGTGACCCTTCACAGAGTGCCACACTGCTGAGATGAGGGAGGGCAGAAAGAGATTGTTAGGAAGTAACCATGCTGGGTCTGCCAAAACCAGCCATGTGAACTTCCTAGGCTTCAGGAGTCTCCTAGGACTCCTTGATCTGTGAGTAAACATTTCAGGTGATTGTGTTAAACACAGAAGTTCCTTGAGTACTGAGATTGTGCCTATTATTTGCTTCCTATCATTTGCATTTGTTGTTTTGTTTTGTTTTGTTTTGTTTGAGAAAGGGTCTCACTATGCAGCCCAGACTAGCCTTGAACTCACAATCCTTCTGGGTCAGCCTCCAGAGTCCTGGGATTATAGATGTAGGCCACAATGCCTAGCAAGTGTTTTTTTTTTGTTTGGTTGGGGTTTTTTTGCATTGAAAATAAGCCCTTTGTATTGACATGTAACATGCACCCAGAAAAATGCCCAAATCATAAGCATACAGCTCAATGACTTTCCCACCAAGTAAACACATTTGCATATCACCACTACCCGTTAACAAAAAATAAGATATTACCAACAATTTGCTTTCTTAATCTTCAGTTTATAGGGATGCTCAAAAATTTATTTACTTAGTATAGGAGAATGAGCTACTCCTCTTTTTCCACCATAACGTCTTTACCTTGTTATTCCATCCACAGGGGAGAAGGTTGTATGAATAGAAAACTCTAACTTTTATGGTCTTCTTAAAATCAGCAGATATTTATTGACAGAATAAATGAATGCATATCTAAGCCAACAATTATGTCACAGCACCAAGACAGTGAGGGAGAAAGAAGTCCTACTACTTCTTTTGTTCATAAGGCTTAGTCCTCAGTAACCTTGTCACTGCATGATGAGAGAAGAAAGCTCGCTGAGGGTCAGTATCATTCTCTTTGGTCTAAGCGTAAAGGAAAATGTAAAAGTCAACTTCCTCAAGAACCTCTTAGGAAAAAAATCTCCTTTCCTGAGATAGACACTGTACACTGGATTGGAATTTATAAGGTCTAGATTGACCTGGTTCTGATATGATCTACCAAATCACAAAGGCTTTGGTATCTCTTGACTGGGTTTCTTACTTGCAAAAGACGAGAAAAATGGACAGTTGCTAGAATTCATTCCTGCTCTAAGGTTTCGTGCTTTTTCAGGATGCCCAGCTGTAGTTAGGGTGCAGTGGGATCAGATCAAAATAAAGTGGGCCCCACAAGAGTGAACTGTTGGCATCAGCTGTATGAATTGGCCAATCAAGCCAGGCAAGGCTTAATGCCTAACTAGAATGTGAATTGTTACTTTCCCAGGGAGCAATTTAAAGATTAAGTGGGGGAAAAAAAATCCTGGGCAATCCCCTCCTTCTGCCATGCAGCTAAACTGGCAGCTTTGATGAGTAATCCATCTATTGCTCTAAGCCATCATCTTTCTTGTCTCACCCCAGTGCTGCAACTCACAAAATTTTCATTGCCAATAGCAACGCCAGCTGTGCAGGGAGGGGACTGAAACACAGCCCTCTATTTTGTTCCCAGTCACTTCCTAACAACCACCCACTCTGTAGATAAATGTGCAGAAATTGCAGGGAGATCCCTAAAGAAATTCCCGGGCTTCATCCCTTGAGCAAGTCACCCTGCCTTTCCACCATCTGTTAGGGAGATGGATATTTCATACATGTTCAGGAAGAGAAATTCACTGCAAATTGCAGAGGAGTTGGGCAGAGCCGGACTAGAACACCCTGCCAGTGTGTCTTTCTCAGCACGGGAAAGATTAGAAATGAAGCCATACTGTTTCTGCTTTTTAGAAAATACATGTTAGTGTCTTAGTGCAGTGAAGCCCTGAGAGTCACTTCTTTTTAAAAGCAACTTTCTGTCTGTAACTTCTATTTTTATCACATGATTACAACATGTCCATGGTCTCACGCCTGCTGAGTTCCTGTGTTCTCCTAATTGCTGACACCAGGCCAACGAAGAAACACCCACTTAGTTTCGTTCTTACACACTTCAGTCTACTTTTTCCTACTGACTTGGTCTTACCCTGTTCAACCATTCAAGAAACAAGAATCTGGCATGGCCATTTGAGCAATAGGGGAATTTTAATCGTAGCTTTGTGATATGTCCCTTCATAAGGAAACCAAACATGATTTTCCATGAATCATGTGGTGATAATTTGAGGCATATGATTTTGAGGAAGTTTAGAGAATTAGACACACTTCTAACACTACAATTCAATTTCTGAGCTGTAATTACTTTGTACTCTCATAGTTTAATGTTCAGTGTTCAGACTAAAAATTTTCAAATCTAATTTCAAACTTGTTAGTGACAAGTTGCTATGAAGTGATCTATTTTCTCGGGAAACAGGGTTATTCCTTTCTGAACACAGTCTTTATTCATACATTGTATTTATATAAAATGTACTTCCTGAGTCTTTGTTACAGCACTAATCTAGTTAATTTGGGTTTTTTAAATTCTAAAAGTAAACATGTATAGCCAGGCATGGTGCCATATGCCTATAATCCCAGCACCAGCACTTGGGAGGATCTTGAGTTTAAGGCCAACCAAAGCTACCTAGAGAGCTCCTATTCCAAACAAACAAACAAACAAAAAAAAAGATAAGTATAAAATGTAGCAACTAAAATCCTTACTAACTGGCTTCTCAGTAACATTATGTACATTTGTTCATTTGGTTTACAGGATTTTTTTAATTTGGAGAATGAGTTTGATGAAATTACTAAAAAAAAAAGAGGGGGGGGGCTATGTATCCCAAGCAGAATATTTTTTTCATGAGAAACTCTCACAAAATTAGTTACCACAGCCCTTCCCTCTTTGTCTCCACTCAAGGCTCCAGAAAGGTCTGAGGTGTTGCCTTTCTGTTAACTTGCTGGATGGAATAAGGGGGCAATTTATGGACCTGTAAAAGTTGATGGGAAAAATACCAGGTTTCCCAAGGTTACATACATGTGGGCAACAGAGCCACAGCCTCAAAACTTCGGGCCTTTTGATTTCTACGCCTCCGGAGCCAGGGCACGAAACAACATATCCACAACACACTCAGGGCGAGGGGGTTCTGATCTGCACCTTCTGGCTTTCATGTCTCTTGGCTATTGGTTAATTTTTTGCCAGAATTTGTATTTGGAAGAAAATTTCTGGAGCAGTAAATAGTTCCTTTTTTTGTTGTTGTTGTTTTGGCTGTACCAGGGTTTGAACTCAGGGCCTTGTGCTTGCTAGGCAGGTGCTCTTACCACTTCAACCAAGCCTCCAGCCCTTTTTGCTTGAGGTAGTTTTTGAATAGGGTCTCACATTTACACCCAGGCCTGCCTGGACCACACATTCCCAGACCCAGCTTTTATTGGTTGAGATGAGGTATAGTTAATTTTTTTTATTGTTGTACTGGGGGTACATTGTGACATTTACCAGTCCTTACAATATATCATAGTTGAATTCACCACCTCCTTCATTCTCCTCTCCCTACCCCCCGCCTTTCCTGGAATAGTTTCAACAGGTCTCATTTTTCCATTTTTGTACATGAGTACATAGTATTTCCATTATATTCAGCCTCCCTCACCCTTTCCTTATATCCGCCCCGACTTCCACGGGCACTAGTTAACTTTTTTCCTGAACTGGCCTCAAACTTTGATCCTCCCAAGTAGCTAGGATTACAGATGTGAACCGCTATATCCAGCATAATTTGTCTAGTAAGCTTTTTGGGTTTTTGTTTGGCTGGTTGGTTTTTGCTGTGCTGGTGTTTGAACCTCAGTGCCTCACACTATTAGGCAAGCACTCTACCATTTGAGTCATGCTGCCAGCCCTTTTTTTTTTTTTTTTTGGTGCTTGTACAAAGGATTGAACTCAGGGCCTCAAGCTTACCAGGTAAGCACTACACCACTTGAGTAAAGCCTTTGCTTTTTAGTTTGTTCTCAGGTTGGATCTCATGCTAACTTTACTTGGGCCAGCCTCGGACCATGGTCCGGGATTACAGGTATGCACCATCATGCCTGGTTAGTTAAGTTCTTCTAGCCTGACAATATGGGACATGGTATCAAATAAAATGAGGTGGTTTTCAAAAGGGTGACTTGAGCTATATCAGTAAATCAAGAGAGTTGGAATTCTACCTATTGTTTTCTTTTTCATTGAGTTTTAAATTATCAGTACCTAGCAGTCCCTACAGATCTGCTACTCTCTTCCTAAGTAAAATCTAGGTTTATTTCTAATACATCTACCCAACTCCTTAAACCCCCAATACCAATAGAGGAGGGTCTATGGATGTCCACATCTGTGTAATAAAGAAAAACCACAAACTCAGCATTGTTGTTTAATTTGAAATTCTTCCTGCCACATTGTTGCCTATTCTGTAACTGAATTAGAGCATTTCACTGTTGTGGCAATGTGTTTAAAATGACTGTCATTTGTCATAACCATCTATCTTTGTTATCTTGAAAAAAATCTGAATTTTAAAGAGTTATGTTGTATTCTGTCTGTCTGTCTCTCTCTCTCTCTCTCATATGTGGTTCAAATTGGCCATCTCTAGTGATAGCATGACAGAGTCCACTTTAGGAATATTCTGCTAGATTTCAGTATAATGGGGAATTGTTTCTGATAACTGTTTTTTACCCTCCTAAGTTTTGTGGAGGATATAAAATATTTTTCAGGGTTGGCAGTTCATTCTCTCTGATCCTGAACAAACAACGTGGCTAGAGGTGGCCAGGCACAGCTCCAGGAAGTAATCCCTATCCAGATTATTGCAGAGCACTTACCAACCATGTGGTTCTTAACTTCACTTGCAGTAAAGAAAGTCAGAGTTGGTCTTTAACCTTACAAGACTAGGCTCAACTATTGTGGAAAGAAAGCTTTGGCAAGTACTGTTATTGACTGAGGTTGTGGCAGACATAAATTGGAGTTGCTCCTGGGTCCCAAATTTCTCCATTGGACCTGACTGTGCTATTCCACCCACTGCAGCCTCAGGGAGTCCACGTGGCCTCCTTGAGCACATCAGTTGATATAAAGGTTATTGTGGCAGTACTTTGTTCCTAGTACCCTGTTATAGCAGCCTCACAGTTCTGGAGGCCAAAAGTCCAAGATCAAGTGCTGGAACAGTTGAGTTCTGATAAGTACCCTCTCTTGGCTTGCAGACGGATAACTTCTCTTTGGAGTCCTCTCTCTCTCTCTCTCTCTCTCTCTCTCTCTCTCTCTCTCTCTCTCTCTCTCTCTTTAGCATGCAATGTTTTTATTGTTTTCTAAATCTATTTGTACACTTAGTACTCCAGTATTAATTTTACAAACAGCATAAGGAATGAACTCCTCAAAGAGAGTAAGCTGCAACTACTCACCTGAAAAGGAACAATATTCTGTGGCGTCCTCTCTTGGTGGAAAGACAGCTAGTGATCTGGGGTCTACTTTATAAGGGCACTAAAACCATGACATAATTACCCCCCAGGAACCCCACCTCCTTATACCATCAC
The DNA here is from genome assembly GCF_047511655.1 of Castor canadensis. Classification (NCBI taxonomy): domain Eukaryota; kingdom Metazoa; phylum Chordata; class Mammalia; order Rodentia; family Castoridae; genus Castor; species Castor canadensis. Next base: position 72,780,910 of record NC_133400.1, read on the forward strand.
ATTAGGGGTTAGGATTTCAACATATGAATTTGGAGAGGCATAAATATTCAGTCTATAACAATATCTGATACAAGATTGGCTAATCATGATAGCTGACACACACACCTGATGACAATAATTGGTCCAAGGGATAGCCATGTGATCCACGTCAGACCAATCAAATCTTTCTTGGAATTTTTCACATTGAAGTTTGGAGAGGAAAAATCCTTTCCTCTTTGGGGAGAGTATAAGCTTAGAGATGGAGTAGAAGCAGAAACAAGAGGAAGAGAGAGTCCTGAGGCCACCTGAGTCCCTCATTCTTGATGTCACTCAACTGTCACTCAAACTACCTTATCTCTGGCCTTCCTAAACTTGGTTCTTAACTCTTCCTTTCCATCAACTACCTTCCCATTTAAATTAGTCCAAATGGGGATCCTATCACATCTATTTGAGGAAATCTTGAGTTGAGCACAAATCAGAAAGATTCTCCTTTAATGACTTGTAAGCATCCCATTATATATGTATATTTACATATTTTTCAAGCATTTGTTACCAGACATTTAGATTACGTAAAGTCTTCTTGCTTCATAAATAGTGCTGCGAAAATATCCTTATTCATAAGACGTGCACATCTCTGATTATTTTATCAGGCTTCCTCCTCAAATCACGTGCACTTGAAAGATTTTATTCAAGTGTAATAAAATCATTCTCTCCCCATTTCCCTGCAAAACAGTTGTACTTAATGTCTATTTCCAACAGCTCTTCAGGAAAGTGTTTTTTTTCTATGTTGTTGCCACCCTCAGATATCATAACTCTATTTCTTTCATATGTTTTTCAATTTTGTAGGCAAAAAGTGCCAACTCATTTTGTTTTGTTTTGGTTGGTTTTTTTTAGTTTGTACTTCTTGGGAAAAACAGTCATTCTTAGAAAGAAGCCCTGGGTTTCCATCAAGTTCAGTCTTATCATTCCCCTAAAGGTCTCCATTGCTAACTGATTCACTCTATCTAAACACTACAGCGTTTCCTGCCATCAAAAAGTTTTCTCAAAACACTTGATCTAATTTTGGTCCAAAATACCCTCAGCCTTGTTCATTCTGAGGGTTGGAGAAGAGAGAGGCAGTCAATGAACATCCTAAGAGATTTCACAGGTAGCAGGAGTAGTTCTGCTTTATTTTGTTTGGTTTTTAAGTTTAGACTTAGTTATGGGGTAGGGGGGAATGGGAAAGCCCACTGACTGACTCTAAGGAGACTTTTTTTTGTTTGACTCAGGTTTTGTTTTTGTTTTTTAATGCACACAATAGTTTATCCTTTTGCTGCAGGGATGGAATGACTTGGGTTTTTCAGAGCTCTCTTCAGGACTCCTGCCTTGGCCAATGAGTGCTCCATGTATAACCAGCCAGTACTCCTCCAGACAGAGTGACTGACACTTTCTGCCCTTTCTCTGTGGTGGTTTCACATGGGGTGCATTTCATCTCATCTTTTTTCCTTTCCTTCCATTGGGAACACATTAAAACTACATGACATTGTCAGAAGTGAATTTGGTGAACTCTGGGATTCTTATGAGGAGGCTCTGAGAAAAGAAAGACTTCAGAGCACCTGCTGTTGACTTCTGTCCCCTGGTTTCCAAGACTAGAAGCCCCTTCTCTGCATGACTCCACATGACTGTCATGTGCCAGAGGGTGAGCTGAGGCTGGGGGTGCACTGTGTCAGTGCAGGAAAAGGTGAGGGAAGGAAAGAACTATTTGTGTTTCAGTTTTAGATTACATGTGTGTCACATAACTTTTAGTGGCCTGAAAGTTATTGTGTGAAAGAAATTTTAATATTGTAGGGGTTGTAATAATATTGTGATGGGTTAAAAATTGTACTAAGTCATACCAATTTCACTTTTAATCATTCTCACTACGTACTTGTATATATATGCATATGTACGTGGAAGATACTTGAAATGTCTAAACTTTCTTATTCAAATAAAATATATTCTATGTTTGTGTCAAAGTGTTGGGGTGGTACATGGGGGGCCACCTATGTTAGGGAAATAGTATGGTACCAGAATAAAAGTAAAAGAAAACCTAAAAACTGGGAGGGATAAAATTGAGCTGAATATAATATATTACAAATATATGTATTATGTATTCCTATAAGTATGCAATATGGTTAATATATTTTATAGTATATGTATATATTGTATGTTTTATTTACATACCTTATACTTACCATATGTTTACATATACTTTATATATAATAAATGTATAATTCTATGTTTTTATAATATACATTATATATATATATATGTATGTCCCTCCTAGGTTTTTAGGTTTTCTTTCCCTTCTATTCCAGTATTATACTATTTCCCTAAGCTCATGCCAGAGTCCCCATGGGCTACCTTCCACATACACTGACTAAAACATAGAAAACTACTTTATTTACTTGAATAAGAAACTTTAGAAATTTCCAGCAGAAGGAAAAAAACCTACACTGATACAGAAACAGAATGACTTACAGGGTATGGGTTTCTAAGTTAATGTGTTACGAGGCATAAATTCCCTAGGCCTCAGTTTTCACAAATACAATAAGAGAGGGACCGACTTTTCCATAAGGTGCCACCCACTTTTGCAGTTTTAGGAGATGCTGGCTGGTACAACACAGGTAAGCCCCTCTCCTTTTGACTTGTCTAGAGAACCAGTCCCAAGCCTTTCCCTCTTGGTGTTTCTCCTTTTTCTGAGATTTAAACTGGTCCCACCTTCCTCATCACCCATCCACAGTGGCTGATGGTACAGCTAATCACTCCCATTTCCTGGGTTGGGCTGTAGTTGAGGCTCAGAAGGGTTAATTTGTCATAAGTGTGTAGTCCACAAGTAGCACAGCCAGGATTTGAACACAAATTGTTAAGCCACTAAGCCACAATCTTAACCACAATGCTGTGTTGACTCTCGGTAGGCTGGTGGTTTTCAAACTTTTCTCAGCACTGAAACTTAAGTGATATCTTCCATAAAACCTCAAAAGGGAGTGTCACTGAGTATAGCCGAGTGGGAACCTGGGTGTCAGCCACTTGCCTCGTCCACAAACTAGTTTGGCCTTGAGCTGCGTGAAGTGGAAAAAGAAACTACTGTACTCCCCTGACTGCACTTGACCGTGATGGAACAAAACCCATCTTGCCTCCTGTCCAGAGTCACTGGGCAATGGTCAAGTGGTCAGTGTCCATAGAGGCAGAGATCCAAGGACATGACTCAGAAAAGCAGCATTCCCAACAGCCAAGGGAGCAGCAGAGCTACCCCACTTCCATCCTTCTTCTGAGCACCACAATAACATCATCAGGGCACAGGCAGCTTTGCAGTTCCTCCATCTTGCTGCATTTCCAGTAGACGTGAGAAGATGGGGACTGTGTGTGCCCAGATTTAAGTGTTGGTGTTGCTGGCATTGCCAAGTTGATTAGTGTTGATCTGTATCATTTTCCTGAAGTTAAGCATAACTGAGCGAATGCAAGGACTTTGGTATGGGGCTGGATCCACATTCTGGTTCTGCCAGTTACTGAATAAGCTGGGATCAGCTACCTAGCTAATGATTTTATTTTCTCCTCTAGAAAAATGAGATCAGGTAAGTGTGACTTGGCACAATCTCTGTCTCCATAAAATTTAGTTTATCTATTATTATTATTATACATTAATTAAATATATCCTTCTAGTTGTAAGAAAATAAAAGCTGAGTGCAGTGACTCACTCCTAATCTCAACTACTCAGGAAGTAGAGATTAGAAGGATGTGGTTTGAGGTCAACTGAGACAAAGTTAGTGAGACCTCCATTGCACCCGGTAAACTGGGCCCCAGCTATGCAGGAGATACATATATAGGAGGATCACAATCCAGGCCAGTCTGGGCAAAACATGAGACCTTTTTTGAAAAATAACTAAAGCAGCTGGGTGCTGATGGCTCAAGCCTGTAATCCTAGCTATTTGGGAAACTGAAGTCAGGAAGATCAAGGTTCGAGGCCAGCCTGGGCAAAAAGTTCACAAGAACCCATCTCCAAAATCACCACAGCAAAATGGACTGGAGGTGTGGTTCAAGCAGCAGAGTTCTGCTTTGCAAGTGCCAAGCCCTGAGTTCAAACCCCAGTCCCACCAAAAATAAATAAATAAAGCAAAAAGAACTAGGGTTGTGGCTCTAGTGGTAGAGCACCTGCCTAGCAACCACAAGGTCCTGTACTTAAGACCCCAGTACTGCAAAAAGAAAGGAAGAGAGGGAGGGAAGGAGGGAGGGAGGGAGGAAATGAAAAGAATCAGTGTCTCCAAAAATGTTGCTAATGTATATGGTTATGTAATTATTAAGAGATGGTCCCATGAAAACTTTTAATAAAAAAGTTTATATTCCTTCCTTCTGAGTTGTTTTTGAAACTCAAGCGAGTTTTCTTTCTCAAATATGTTACATTATGGAAAATAGTTCATCCCCGCTTCCGACTCTGATCATATAATAGCTATCTTTGTAAAGCACATCTGACAGAAAGAGAAATGGAAGTAGTAATGTATCCATGGTAAAATACCACGTGTGTGGAAAAATATGCCACAGTCCTGTAAGGTGTTAACATAACACGAGAAACTGGGGGTTCAACTTTTTGTGCAAATATCAAAAGCTTCTCTAAAGCTAAAACTATTCTTCAAAAGTTAATTTTTAAAAATTCCAGTTATAAGAGAAGGATCCTTTCTATCTGTTATCATTTCTGATGCTCCTCATCCCGTGGTCCATATCCTACTTCTGACACCATTCCCTTCTGCCTGAGGGTCTCCTGTAACTGTCTGCAGTGAACCGTTGGTGGTGGTGCATCCTCCAGCTTTTGTCTGAAATACTCTGGATTTCACCTGTAGTTTTGAGCAGTATTTTTGCTGGGTGTACACTTCTGGGTTGAAAGGTTTTGTTTTGGTTTTTTTCCCACTGCCTTCTCACTGGAATTGTTTTTAGACAGAAGTCTCCTGCCGTGTTTTTATGTGTCAGTACAGTTTTCTTCATGTCACTTATACTTGGGTTCCATCGAACTCCTTGAATTTACGCTTGTCCTCAAATTTGAACATTTTGGGGCTTTTATTTCTTCTACTCATTTTCTTCTCCGTTCCACTTTTTCAGGAATCGTAATTATATATCTCTTAGGCTGTTTCTTGAAATCATCCCATGGCTCACTGATGGTCTTTTTATTTTTAAAAAATTCTTTTTTCTATGTTTAACTTCATATGCTTTCTAGTTCTCTTTCTTTTCTTTTCCCTTCCTTCCTTCCTTTTATGGTCTTGTTATGTATCCCAGACTGGCCTCAAATTGTGATCCTCCTGCCTTAGCCTCCTGAGCTCTGTGATTACAGGTGTGTATCACCATGCCCAACATTGTATTTTCTATTTGTCATTTAGTTCACAAATAATTTCTTCTGCAATGTCTGCTCTGAAATTGGACCTATCTAGTTGTGCTAATTTTCTTTTACATCATAACCAATACCACAAATTTAATATCTTAAAACAGAAAACGTTTATTATCTCCTAGTTTCCATGGTCAGGAGTCTGGTAGCTGGGGCCTCTGCTTGGGGTTTCTCAAGGCTGAAGTCAAGGTTGTCAACTGGCTGCATCCAGATATGCTCAGTTAGAGAAAAGTTTCGATTCCATTTCCTTCGAATCCATTTTCTTGAGGTTGTTTGGCTCAGGCTCCTGCTTTCTTTCTAGTTGTCAGCTGTGGACTGCCCATGGTTCCTGTCACGCGGCTTTCTTCGCAAATGTCAGTGTACAACATGGCTTCATGAGCATACAGAATACAGTTCTAGTAACCACTTTAATGTCTTTGTCTTCTAATTCTGACATCTATGTCAGTTCTGGGTCGGCTTTGATGGAGTGATTATTCTCCTCACTTGCATGCTTCTTTGAGTTCTAGTAATTGTTTACTGGACGTCGAACATTGTGAATTATACCTAATTGTGGAATAGAGTTTTTAAATCATGCTTAATTGTGGTTTTGTAACAAAACACATATCACAAAATCTACTATTTCAACTAGTTTCCAGAACATAGGTTAGCAATGCTAAATACATCTACCTTGTTGTGCAACAGATCTCTATAACTTTTTCATTTTGCAAAATTGAAATGTTATATCCATTGGATGACGACTTTTTCTTTCCCCCTCTCCCTAGTTCCTGAAACTGCCATTCTACTTCTTTGTTCCTATAAGTCTATCTACTTCAGGTTGTCTCATGTGAATGGAATCATAGAATATTGTCTTTTCTTTCTTTCCTTCTTCTGTCCTTTCTTCCCTCCCTTTCTCTCCTCTCTCTTTGTGCTGGGAATTGAACCCAGGGCCTCACACATGCGGCTACCTCTCTACCATTGAGTTGCACCCCGATTCCCTTTTAAATTTTATTTTGATACAGGGTCTCATGAAGTTGTCCAGGATTACAAATTCAAGGCAAGTCTGTTGTTTTTGTAACCAACTTACTTCACGATATCCTCCAGTCACATGATATCCTCCAGGTTCATCTCTGTTATTGCATATGACAGGATTTCCTTCTTTTTAAAAATATCCTACTGTGCGCATATGCTTGTGCTGTTTACCCACTCACCCATGAATGCACACTTATGTTGCTCCCACTTTTTCTGCTGTGATGACCAATGCACAGGTACGCAGCTATCTCTTTGAGATACTGCTTTCGAATCTTTTTTATATACAGTGAAGTAAGTTTGCTGGATGAAAAGGTAATTTTATTATTTTTTTTGAGGAACCTCCATACTATTTGCCACAGAAGCTGCACCAGTTTACCTAGCAATGATGCCCAGCAGTTACAAATTCTCCACATCCTTTGTTGTTTGCTGGTTTGGGTATTTTTTTTAAATAGTAGCCATTCTAATGGGTGAGAGCTGATTGTGGTTTCTCTAATGATATTGATTTTGAGCATGTTTTTATATGCTTGTGGATATCTATATATACTCAAATAAATATATATTTATTCATGTGAATATTCTTGAACCTTATTTGGGGTGCAGTTGCATCACTTGGAAGCAGTTTGATCCTTACAGATCTTGCTTTTACATTCTATTATGTGAGTCCAGAGCAAATGCTCCCTGTATCTATTCTTCATAACTAAGTGCCCTTCCAGAGCACTCTACTCATTGCCCTGTCAACCATGAGATTTTCCACTGATGATGGTGCAAGAGGCTGGGCCTTATTTGTATTAAGCCCTGTTCCTTTTGATCCTTTTGGATGGTTTTTCCTTGGCCTCAGGTAGTTGATGCATCTGCCCATCTGCTGAATGCTGTGCTCTGCATTGTGCTCTTTCTGTTTAGCTCTCTTTTGTCCAGCCTTCTGTACTAACAACTCTAACCACATTGCTCTTCCTGGACTCCCAGCTCTATGGACTCCACTCACTCAGACAGGCCTGGGTTCTCCTTCTCTGTGTTGTGTCCTGAGAAGACGGTAAGTTAAGTTAATCACAGGGCCACTTTGTCTGTGTCTCTTGGGAATTACTGTTAAATTGTTGCCTGACAGTCAGTGTCTTGAAATTGTCTCATATTATTTGCTTTTTTTCTTTTGAGAAAAGCGGGTTAATCTAGTCTTTGTTACTGCATTTTGGTAAGTAGTAGAAGCCACAGGCACTTATCCAAAGTATAATGAAATGGTAAAGCTATAATAAAAAATTATTTCCTTCAAATATTTTAAAATTAAAAAACAAGATGCAATATTAGGAAATGATTTCATAACCCCCATTGTGTTAAGGGTATCATGAATTTTACAGCAAATGAATTTTACATAATCAAAGGAAGACCATGTAAGTACAAAATAAATACCTGAATTTCTAAAACCCAATGTCATCTTGGATGTAGTGTTAACCTTTAGCATTCACTACCAATTGATAAATACAAAACTGGATCTATTCATGAATTTGAGTTGAGCTTTCCCCAAGTTCTCCAGCTACTTCTCAAGGTCTTCAAATGGGTCCTCACAAGTATCCATAAGTCAGTCTGTTAGCTGCAGTTACCACAGAACATCGACCACCTTGTCCACCAGCCCCACTGCAGCTCCTGCTTTTCATGTTTCTGCCTGAGGAGACTCATCTGAGTCATTTGTGATGCCTTTGCTGGCAATGCCTATAATGAGAGTAACAACATGACTCTCCCAAAGCTGCTGGACCTTCAGGACCAGGGCAAGGCTGGGGTCCTCATAGAGCCAGGGGACCCCAAACAATTCTTAATATATATATATCCTACCTCTGTCCTGTACCCCTCTCCAAATCTCCCCATGCCTGATGAAAGCAGTTCTGTAGCTTACTGTCAAAGAAGCCAGCCAGGAAGAAATTCATATCACCCTCCACCCTCCTATTCTCTCTTCCCTGTCACCCCTGACTCAATGAAACTTCGTTAGCAAACAAGGATCCTGTATTCATCAGCCAACAACAACAAATATTTGTCAGGGGCAGAGACAGAGAAAAGTAGATGTTCTGTGCACTAGCAGTACCTGGGTAAAAAACAACAGCCCACGTGCCCTGTTTAATAGCTGCTGGTCCTTGTAGGGCTACATCCTGTGGACACATCTGACCTGCAGAGCACAGAGGAGTGTCTCCATTGATAAACATGCATTGAGGTACTGCCTTAGATTATTCACAAAAACCAAGAGCAAAGGCCATGGTCCCTAGGGGCTTTTCATTCCTTGTTGGCGGGTTAGACTAAGACACCCTGTGGGAACCTCTTGCCCTGGACCCTCCTTTCCCCCCTTTTTCCCTTTAGAGCCAGACACAGCTGTGGTCTCCTTCCTTCTCCCATTCCTCCTCCAGGCTTCCGCCAACACATGGGGACAGCAGTCTCATTTCCTTTGGTGTCCTGAAGCTTCCTTTTCACTGTGATTACAAAAACATTTATTAGAGAATAATTTATTCCTCAGGCACATTAATGGAGTCCAGATTTTGCTTGGATAATATGGACAGACAGATGCGCGGTGTTTGGTGCTACTTTTAGATGAGCGATGCTGTTTACACAGAATTTTCCTGAGACCACCCAACTCATTTCACATGTAGTCTTCAGCTTTCCAAGCCCTGGCCTCCAGAGGAAAAGAAAAAATTTAATAACTCAGCGCCCCACCCAGTTTTGAAGACATGACTTAATACTGAAGGAATTTGCAGGCCTGCACTGCCAATCAACAGGCCTACATCAAATAAACCATCTTTTCTTTTCTGAAAAATGAAAGGTGACTCTAGGAGCATTCTGCTCTCTGACCTTCTTACATCTATTGCTCGTGTCTCATTAGGTACCTGGAGACGTTTGAACAAAGGTCATGAATCTAAAAAATAATAAGATGAAACTCTAGTCTTTGGCCTTCCCACAGTTTTCTACTTTATGTATATTTCACATAAGTTGCCTTTTCCCTTTAGATCTGTATTATGCCTAGAGATACTATTAGTAATGTTTTGCACATGGAAAATTTGTTACATTTTTCATAACATTTGCATATACTGGTAATTTGTCTGCTCCTTACATTAACCTTGAAGAGTAGGTAAAACACTGTCTTAGTCTCTTCAACCTGCTCAAACAAAATACCATAAACTCTGTGGCTATAAACAACAGAAATTATTTTTCACAGTTTTGGTGACTGGGAAGTCTCACATGGAGGCACATGCAGATTTAGTTCTGGTTCATAGATGGCACCTACTTGCTGTGTCCTTGCATGGTAGAAGGGGTAAGACAGCTCTCAGGGTGACTTTTCTTGTGGTGCTGGGAATCAAACCCAGGGTCTTGAGCATGCAAGGTGAGCATTCTACCACTGAACCACATCTCCAGCTTTCAGGGTCACTTTTATGAGGTACCATGAGGGCAGAGCCCTCCTGACTTAATCTCCTTCCAAAGATCCTACTTCTTAGTATCATCCATCCCACTGGGGATTCAGTCTCATCAAATCAATTTTGCAGGGGGACACAATCATTCAGGTCATAATAAAAAATGCCTAGGCATCCCAGTGAGCAATCAGTTAAATTAGGCATTATCATTGATCATAATTTTTTTTTCTTACATGGTCACATTTAGTCTGGAAATCATTGCCTAGTTCTAAATTTGGTTATTCTCAGTTTCATAGACATACCACTGCAGTACTGCAGTATAGATGTATATTAAACATGTTATGTTACTTGACACACACTCACAGAAAATCAATGTGAGTCAATGCCCTGTATAGCTATCCTTATCTCAACCAGCAAAACCCCTTGTTCCTTCCTATTATTGCTTATACTCTCTCTACAACAAAATTAGAGATAAGGGCAAAATAGTTTCTGCTGGGTATTGGGGGGGGGAGCGGGAGGGGGTGGAGTGGGTGGTAAGGGAGGGGGTGGGGGCAGGGGGGAGAAATGAACCAAGCCTTGTATGCACATATGAATAATAAAAGAAAAATGAAAAAAAAAAGTAAAAAAAAAAAAAAAAACATGTTATGTTACTTGATAGTTTACCAAGATGTGAGGACGCACTGATGCCTTGTATGCAGAAAGGAACATGACATTGGAGTGGAAAAGAGTTCAGAGAGTCAAAGACATGCTGAAGTGGTAGAGCACCTGCCTAGCAAGCACAAGGCCCTGACTCAAACCCCAAGAAATTTTGAAAAGGAGCTCAGACTGTCCCTGCTCCTTACTCAGCTCTCTGATACTGGTGCCCTCTTCTATAAAATGGCAACAATGACAGCTACCCTTTTGAGTTGTTATGAAGCTTAATTTAAATGACATATGTAAAGTGCGTCACCCAGTAAACCCTGATCAACATTTAGTGAATTGGATTTTCCTCTTTTATCGTCCATAAAAGGGAAGAAGTGGACAAGGCATTGAATCAGACAAAGCCAGGCCTGCTCAGTACTAAGGAACCTATAAGAATGACAGATACAAAGTCCCTTTCCTCAAGTTGCTTTCAAAACAGCAAAAGAGCAGATATGGATGCAATGATCAAGGATGTGCTTGTTTAAGAAGGAAGCAACAGCTGCACGAGTTGGTGCTAGATGCAAAGGGAACAGGTTGGTGGGCAAGGTGGGCTCTGGCTGGCAAGTAATGGTGGGTGAAGTCCAGGTGATAGTGTGTAATGAAGTAGTCCTTCACTGGCTGCCTAAGGAGGAATAGGATTTTGACAGGAGGAGATCTTCTGAGTGGAGGGATCATCAACAAGGTACAAACATGGTAAGACACAGGGTATGCATGGATTTAGCCACTAATTAGCCTGCATTGAGCACAGGCTGTGCTTTCTCAGGGGGTGCCCAGGGGCCTGCAGCAACCCCACAGTCTGAAAGAGAGCTGGTTAGAAATGAGGCTCTCTTCTTCTTCTTTTTTTTTTTTTTTTTTTGTGGTACTGGGGTTTGAACTAAAGGCAAGGACTTTACAATTTGAGCCATTCCCTCAGAAATGCAGACCTTTAGCTAGACCTGGTGGTGCATGCCTGTAATCCAGTACTTGAGAGGCTGAGCCAGTGGCACATGCCCTCTAGGGAGCTTGTGTCTAGTCACAGGGAAAGGTGACTTGTGATCAGAAGAGAGAAGTCGTAGAATGTGTTGATCAGGAGAGGCTAACGCGCAAGCTGGGGACAGGGTGAAATCTTTTCTCTGGCTCTACAGCATCACTTTCCAACACTGGGACCTTGGGCACAGTTACTTAGCAAGGTCACTTCAACCAGGGAGGTCACAGAACCTGCTATTTCATAGAATTTATTTTTAATAGGCTTTATTTTTTCACAGCAAAACTGTTCAGAAAGAACAGAGATTTCCCATACATTCCTTACCCCATTCCTCATACCCAATCTCCCCCACCATCCCAGCATCCTCACTACATCAGTGCACTAGTTACAATCAGTGAACCCACGGTAACAAGTTATCACCCCAAGACCATAGTTTACATCAGCATTCACCTTACTGTTGTACATTCAATGGGATTGGTCAGTTGTATAATGACATGTGTCCACCACTGCAGTATCATACAGAATAATTTCATTACCCTAAAAAAATCCTCTGTGCTCTGCCCACTCACCCTTTCCTTACCCCCAGCCCCTTGGCAATCACTGACATTTTGACTGTCTGCATAGTTTTGCCTTTTCCAGAATAGTTGTGTAGTTGGAGTCATACAGTAGGTAATCTTTCCAGGTTGACTTCTTTCACTTAGTAACATGCATTGAAGTTTCTTGCATGTATTTTCATGGCTTGATAGCTCATTTTTTATTAGCTCTAAATAATAGTCCATTGTCTGGATGCATAGAATATTTTGCCATTCACCTACTGAGGGCCCTCTTGGTGGCTTCCATATTTTAGCAATTGCGACTAAAGCTGCCATAAACATACACGTGCACGTTTTTATGCAGACATAAGTTTGGGTGCTCATTTGGTTGAATACCAAGGACTGCAATTGCTGGGTCATACTTCATAGGCTTGTCTTAGGATTCCCAGTGCCTTGCACTTGGTAAATGTATAGCTAACAATCCTAACAGTCAGGCTTGATGTTTTATGCCTAACATATGACTCAGGTCAAGAGCAGATAACAGATCCACATTCCACAGACCGAAATGTTTGAGGTTTCGAAACTTTGTAGTTTTGTACATGTCAAGTCTCACATTTCTACTCAGGTCCCCTGACCTGGAGGTCATTCCTGCAGGCCCAAGCCGGAGGGGAGCCACATGTCTGCTAGGCAAGGTGGGGCACAAGATAGAGTCCAGGGTTCCTGGGCAGAGATTGCACCTGCCTGAACTTCAGATTGGATTGCCACGTTTGAGTGCGTCAGGGCTGTGGGACACCTGGCTTCTTCCCCTTTGTGCCTCCTTTTCTGACTCTGATGCTTCCAAGACTTTTGAACCAATAGGCACGGAGAGCGATGTTATCTGTAGAGCCTAGGATGGGTGATTGAGGGTGGTCAACTGAAAAATACCAGCCCGTCTTTGTTTCCCCACCACAAATGTCTCTGCAAAGAGGGAAGAAAGCCCACCTCAGCACATACATGTCCATCTTGCACAATTCCCAAGTTCTTATTACAGAACTTTCAAAATAAAATTAGAACTAAACATTCCTTAGAAGATCAGGCCCCTCTTGCCTGGCTCTTTGGGTGACTATGCCCATTTGCCATGACAAAATAGGGCTTCATTTTGTAGTCCTGGCATCTTCAGAAATAGCTTGAGCTAAGAAGTGACACAAAGGCTGAACTTAATATCCAATGGGAATGAAGAAAGAGCTAATCTAATGCCAAAAAGTGGTGTGCATTCTAGATGTTTCCCAGCATGGCTTCTGCTTCTGGTTCTCTCCTGTGATGCTGCCTTATCCCAGTTTGCCATTCCCTAACAATCTTAACACAGGGGCATGAGAGCTGGTTTAAGATCTCATTACTTTTGAGAAATTTTCACTGGGCTGCTTTTTCAAATTATAGTTATAAATCTTCCCAAGGGGGAAAAACTGTGTAGAAAATGGTCCTCAAGAATTGCCAGCATTGGCATAGGATCATCATGTTTTAAAACAGAGTTTACTAAAGTCTTTGGAGTCGTTAGATGTGTCAAGAGGATCAGCTTGTTTTCCTGCTCCATGATTCAAAAATGTAAATTAAACCTAAACAAGAAGTCCATAGCAAGGTTCAAAACAGAAGGATATCCTGCTTCAAGGTTTCAGAGTTCATATAAAGCAAAGTGACTGGATCTGTTTTTAAATGGAGTTTCCTTTTTCCTGGGGTCTTTTATAACTAAATAGAAGTAGAAGTCCATTCTGTTCTTCTCTCTCCTTTTCTTTTCCTTGGTTAAACTTCATTCCTCCTGTTAACTGATAGCTTCTTCTCTGTGGTCCTTTCTTCTGACCCACTATCTCTTTAGTTCTCTTTAAGAAAAGAGCCTTTCTCTGTCGGTGGGGGGGATGACTCTTAGCTAACCACTACTCCTCCTGGAGACTGGGTGGAGTAGAATACCAATCACAATAGAGTAATAAATCATTGTCATCAAACAGAAAGCCATTTTGTGTTCAAAGAAAGTCACATCATGTTCGCAAAGTCAGAATGCAAAATGGGTATGTAATTTCCAGTGAACTAAACTGTACATGCCAGCATATATATATAAATTTTCTGGTTAAAATTGCTAGTCTGGCTTTAAGATGTATCCTTTACTAATCATCAAATGAACTTCTGACATTCAAATATCAATAACTCATATTTTCATACTTTTAACGTTCAGAATTCTCCTGGGTTTTTTGCATGTAAGTTTTAAAAAATCTTGAACAGACTGGGAAGTGAGATAATAACATAATAGTCATGAGAACAAGGAAATGTAGATGGGCTGTGTGAGAATCACTCAGCTATAACAGAGGAAGATTGTATTTTTCATCTTTGTGTCTACCAAGTTGCTCAGTTCAGCTTTATTTCTGTCCCTCAGTTTAGCTTTACGTATATTTGCTCATATGTGTTTGTAATTCTGATTTTCTCTGCCTTTGCCTCCCCTTGGACAAGTAGCTTCTTTTGGGGCTGAGAAAGAATTTAAAGCAAGAGAAACCAAGTGCTACTTACAAGTGCTTCATGTCTAAATGGGCAGGGGAAGATATATTAGAAAATATATGGAACGTATGTACTTAGATGCTTCTGGATGGCACAGCAAACACTGAATGCCACCAAGCACAGCCACCAGGGGCACAATTAGGATGGAACTTGGCTGTGGTGCTGGAAGAGGTTCGTTCCCTTGGCAATTGTGACATTCACAGTTATTGCCAGTCATGCTTTGTTGACATCCAGATATGCATAGAGTGTTGTTGGGACCCAAACAGACAAAGTCCAAGGGATTCCGGGAAAGTTCCCTAGAACAGGGAGCGCCTGAACTGAGCCTTGAAGAAAAAGCAAGAATTAGTCATGTGGTGAAAGATGGCAAGGTGTGGCATAAGCAAGCATGAACCAAACCACAGAGAACCAAATGGGGTGTCATGAACCTGGCACTCCCAGGGCCTCGTGCAGCCAGTGGTGTTCTTCAACAGTGGTAAGAGAGGTAGCTCAAAGTGCTTCTCAGAATTTGTGAACATTGACTTTTTCTGTAGACTGTTATCTTGGTTAAGTTTCTTTTGTTGACGAGGAGTATGAATCTATTTTAAATCCCTTAAGCTAAAATGGTAGATTGTAGGAATATCCTTATATCCTCAAGGCAATAATGCAGCCAGGTAGGAAAAATATTGGCCATCCATGTTAAGATTCTACCACAGCTCTCCTACTTCCATCTTTATTTTTTCCAGTTATGGGGGTTGAACTCAGGGCCTTGTACTTGCTAGGTAAGCACTCTTCCACTTGAGACACTCTACCAGCCCCTTTTTGCCTTAGGTATTTTTTGAATAAGGTCTCTCTTTATTCCCAGCCAGCCTGGACCATGATCTCCTATTTGTTCTTCCCCATGTAGCTAGGGGTGACAGGTATGCCCCAGCCATTGGTTGAGATGGTCTCTTAAAAACTTTTTGTCTGGGCTGGCCTTGAACTATGATCCCCACTAACTCTGCCTCCCAAGTAGCCAGTTTTAAAGGCATAAGCCACTGTGCCCAGATTTTTTTTTTAATGTGATTCTAGGGATCAATCCAGAGTCTTGTACATGCTTAGCATGCATTCTACCTCTGAGCTGCACCCTCAACCCATCTGCTATCATCTTGTAGAGCAGCTTCAAGATCAACTCCACGCTCTACTGACCATCCGTGGTTCTGTAGAAGAACCAACACGAATCTAACATAAGTCACTAAATACAAAAGTGGGTCAGAGCATGATCTCCAAGTGGCTTCTGTCTATTGGTGAAAACCATGAAGTGGAATGGTGGAAATTGTGCTCATCCAATGCCTACTTCAAAGCATTGAAAAACCTCAGAGGAACACACAGATGAGCTTGTTCCAAATGCGATGACAGCAGCCATGATACAGAGTGGCACTGGGAAGGCACCAGTGCTTCCTAACCACATGCCTCTTGGGCTGCAGTGAACCCCAGCCACAGAGCTTACACGTATTCATAATCATTGAGGGAAGACAACAAAGAATTAAGTCACAAAACCAATGTCAGGAAACAAAACAGATGTGCCTGCTTCTTAAGACCAAAGGTTGATGGCAAGCAATCAGCACATACTTTGTGTACTGTTAATGAGTCCAAGCCAGACACTTTCCTAAGTGTTTAATGCATACTAAATCACTTAACCCTCCCATAATCCTAGGAGGTAGGAACTATGAATATACTCTTTATATATAGGGAAACTGAAGCACTGAAAGATTAAACCACTTCCTCAAGGTCGTACAACTTTATAAAAGGGTGAGCTGTGACTGGAACCCACATAGTCAGGTCACAGGGTGTGTAGATGCCAGCTACCCGTTCACTTGGGCTCTATAATCTCCTTTCTCATGACCCACCCCCCAGACGTGGTAAGAGTGAGTTTCTAAACAAAACCGATTTCAGAAGCAAAAAGATATTTAAATGAACAGAAAACCAAAAAGGAGGTAAGACAATTTCAAGGAGAGGAAAAAACTCCATTTTTAATGATAGTTTTCATGCCTTTTTTTTTTTTTCTGAGCAGAATCTACCTGTCCCAATGTCTTCCTTTCAATCTAATAAATGCAACAGAGACAATTAGAACTGCTCTGATTGAAGCAAGGGACAAAGAACAAATGCCATAGCAGCTCTGTACACTGCCCTCGTCCCTACATTGCCACCCCGGGCACTTTAAAGGACTAAGCTACCCAATTAAGACTCATGTCTACATCAACTCATGATTGGAAAATGGGATACCAGAATCAATTCACCGTTCTTATGATCCAGCCTGGTCTCAAATGTTCTGAGTTTTGAGCCCTTTGCAACATCTTAATTAGAAGCTCTCTAGTGCGACTATTAATACTTCTTGTAATGAAATGTTTGCGTTTCTTTTTGGCATCGCTTTCCCTTTGATAGAGTGTCAGTGACCTCACTGAACACAGGAATGTAGCTGAGGGGAAGGAATTAGGATGCAGGCCGAGGAAGCAAAATGAAGGCCTCTGCGTAGATGGAGACTCTTAAGAATGCTTTTGCACACATGGCTTTTGAAGCAAGTCACTCTGACTTTGGAAATGAATGGTGTAGAGAGTGGTCTTTCATTTATTTATTTTCTTTAGTTTTCCTCTTCTGATTTCTCACAGGGACAGGATATTCAGGACAGCTATTTTTCCTCAGTTTGTTTTCTTCTATGTGTTATCTAAGCAGTCCAGTCCTGTATGTGAGGAATCACCTCACCTGCTGGGCTGTTGACTGTGTTATATGCAGTGCCTGAAGATTGGGTCACCTAAAATAGTAATTTCCAAATATTTCTGCCAAGGACGCCTGGACTAAATGTCAGAGGTTTCTGTTACTATTTAAATAAATCCACACATCCTCTATCACAGTATTTCTCCCATCCAGGTTAGGTTTTCTACCTTACTTCACTATTACAACCAGGTTCTACCATTTCCATGTAGCTCTCAAACACGCACTCACTAGGTGCTTCTTCCTTTCAGAATGCAGAGGGTTGGGGTCACACCACAATAATATGGAGCCAGGCATTTCTTTTTCTTTTCTTGACATTTTCTTGGTGTGTAGCTCAGAATAGCCTCAAGCTCCCCATCTCCTGTCTCAGTCTCCTAAGTGCTGAGATTACAAATGTGTACCACCATACCTGGCTCTTAAACTCTTACTATTTCATCTTCTGTAAGTTGGAGATTAACTTGTACCTACTCTGAGCACTACTGAACCTGAATGGAACAGATAAATACATTTATTTACAAACTCTTCCAGAACATAGAAAAAAGAACCACCCAATTATACAAGGCTAGCACCACTTCGTTTTACAAACCTACTATGATGGCAAGAGAAAACTGCACTTCAATCTTACTCATGAAGATAGGTGAATAATCCCACATAAAATATTATCAAATCAAAAGCAATGATTAAAACAAGCACACCAGTCCCAGGATTACAGGATAGTTTTGAAACATTACAGATAGATTCTAGGTACTTGCAGTTGATCTTATTCCCATCTGAAACCCTACCGAAATGAGAATAAAGAAAAACAATACATACCCGCAAGGACAAGAAGGACAGGAAGAATACATTTGTGGACAAGAGATGTCAGCTGTGTTTAGAAGTTGAAACGGATTAAGGAGGTGAGTGATACAGCAGAATAGAGAAAATGACAATCGAAATGCCTGTGGAGAAGTCAATGGCAAGCGTGGGGGCGGGGCAGGGGTTGCCACACAATTCTTGAAAAGCTCAGGAGTAGAGACACCAAGTTCTTCAAATCTGGGGAGGCCGAATGAGGCTGAATGGAACGAAAGCAGTGAAGTTGGTTGAAATCCTGAGGATGGAGAAGTTGGACCTCTAAGTTGCCTGCACCATCCTGGCAGTAGACAAAAGGTTTATTTTGATGGAGTCATTAAACCTGGGGAGCTCCAGACTGGAGTGTACTTGGGAAGGACTGAAGAGTGGCCATTTCCTGACTGGGGGAGGGGTGAAGAAGGAAAGAAAAAGAAATTAACCCTATTTACAGAGTGTTTTAATCAGCTTTCCATTACTATAACAATTACCTGGGATATTAGAGAGAAAAGGTTTATTTTGGCTCACAGTTTTGGATGTTTCAGTCCATCATTGGCTGGCCCCATTGCTTTTGGGCCTATGACAAGGCAGCATGACAGGAGTGCATGGCAGAGCAAAACCACCCACCTCATGGCCTGGAAGCAAACATAAGAAAGACAGAGGAGCCAGGGCCCCACTTTTCTTTTTGAGAACACACCTTCAATGACCTGAACAGCTCGCATTGAAACCCACCTCCTGAAGGTTCTGCCACTTCCCAGTAATGCCAACATGGAGACCAGGCCTCTAACACATGGGTCTTTAGGGAATACTTAAGATCCAAACTATGGCACTGGGTGTCTGGTTTACTGAGTGCTGACCATGTGCTATACCCTGTTCTAAATATTCCATACATATTAACTCATTTGATTTTCAAAACCACCCCTGAAACAGGAAGAAAAATGTACAAAAGTAGCAAATACTATTTGTTGATTGATTGATTGATTTTAGTTTTTTGACATAAGGTCTCATTATATAGGCCAGGCTGGCCTAAAACTCTTGATCCTCAAACTCATGATCCTCCTGCCTCTGCCTCCCCAGTGCTGGGATTACAGGCATATGCCACCAGGCCTCACTGACAATTTTTAAAAACAACAAAAAACCAGCATTTACCCTGCCAGATATTGAAAAGCTATGATAATCACAACTACATGGTATGTTGAAATAGGCTAGATTCATCTATTATTTTTTAATTATAATTAAAATGATGATGGCAGGTGGTGAATTGGGTATGTTAGACTAATTAATCTTAGATAGACATGTTAGGTTGGAAGATTGGCTCTTAGTATAGAATGAAGGATATGCTAAAAATGACATTTCAAACCAGTAGGAAAAAATAATAAACAATTAGATAGATGGTGTTGGGATAATTGACTATATATACACACTTGGAAGATACAGGTTCCAGATGGGTAGGGACAGATCTAATATTAAAAACGTTTAGAAACTTGGGCTAAGCTAAATAAGACTTCCCTGGCAACCCAGCATGACTTGGAGCACATTATTTTGCTTTCTGATGTTCTGTGTTTTGTTTTGATTTTTTTTTTTTTTTTTTTTTTTTTTTTGCCGTGCTGGGAATTGAGCCCAGGCCCTCATACATACTAGTCAAGTGTTCTACCACCAGGCCACATTCCCATTCCCCATTACTGTTTAACAAACCAAAAACCAGTAGAATGGAGTTGAACATGCAGTAGGGTGGGGTAGAATTATCATGAAATTTACTGATCTGGCAATGTGTAAAGCTCACTGCCTACCTTAAGCTTTGTGGCTTAGTAGTTGTACCCAATTTTTCATACTGTAGCTCTCTCTGGGATGCACTGAAATTTTATTTTTCTGTTCCTACTACAACAGAATTGAGTGTACTATGCAGACATATTTGCCTTGTTAAGTCCTATCTCTCAGCACTTCTAGAAGTGATAATAAAATATTCCGCTTTGCCATTTTTAATAAGTTCTTTTTTTGGTGGGAGGGGAGGACTGGGGTTTCAACTCAAGACTTTGTGTTTCCAAAGCAGGTACTCTACTGTTTGAGCCACATCTCCAGTCCATTTTGCTGTGGTTATTTTGGATATGGCGTCTTGGGAACTATTTGCTGGGGCTGGCCTCGAGCCTCAATCCTACTGATCTCAACCTTCCAAGTAGCTAGAATTACAGGTGTGAGTCACAGGCACCTGGCCAATTTTGACGTTCTTAATCCTGGTCATGACCGCTTGTGAAATATGTTTGCATTTTGATGTACCAAAAAGCCAAGAATCAGTGAATTCGTGACAGTCTGTGATTTCTCTCCTTTTGAGATAGTTCTCACAAGATTATTGGTTTTCTCTAATTTAGTGAGCCACCGGGTCAGGCAGTATAATCCTCTGTCTTTGCCTTCATGAGTTCTCTCCAGTCCTCTGCAGAAAGAAGAAATGCTTTAGCAAGTGGAAGTAAAGACATTTTAAGGTCTGCTTTTTTTTTTTTCCTTTTTATCAGGAAGGTAGAAAGACAAAAGTTGCTTCATTGGCAAAACTATCACATTAGTGGTTTGGCTCTTTTTTCTCTTCCCAGAGGACCAATTCCCTGACAAAGTAACTGTACATTTTAATAGAGCCTCTCAGTTGCAAGCAACAGAATCCAATTCAAACCAGCCCAAGAAAATTCCTAAGAGAACTGGCTTGAGTGGCTGGACAGTTTAAGGCTAATAGCTTCAGGCATAGCTGTTTGGCCTGCATTGGTGAGATCTGGCCCTGCCCAGCCCTGTGCAATGGACCCCTCCCCCTAAAAAAGAGGGAAGACCACCTTGCCAGGACAAGAATGAACAATGCTAAGCTGGCAAAAACACCAGCTGTCCACACCAGTAACTGAAGCCACTTCTTGGTTCAGCACATTGCACATATGGTCCCTTACCCTGTCGTCTTTTCCCTGAGGTTATCTTTTAGATCAAGGCATTGCAACCTCACCACATTCTTGTTTTTTAGGAAACGCAGTGTCTGGGTCTACCTGGTCAGTTCCTTTAACTTGTGTCTGTTATGAGGCAGAAGACAGTTGCGGGCTGTTTCCTCTCGTTTCTTTGTAATTCTATTGTATATTTCACTAGAAAATAATCCATTCCTGCTTATTGCTTTCATGAAGTTTTCTTTTTTTTTTTCTTTTGTGGTACCAGGGCTTGAATTCAGGGCCTACACCTTGAGCTGCTCCACCAGCCCTTTTTGTGTTAGGTATTTTCGAGATTGAACCGCAATCCTCCTGATCTCTGCCTCCTGAGTAGCTAGGATTATAGGCATGAACTACATGAAGTTTTATTAGAACTATAAGAAATAGTGTACTATATGGAAGTGAATAGCCATAAACTCTAAGAGGATTTGAATTTAAAAATCTTCTAAGTACAATTTGAGGTCTCATACTCCTGAAACTATGGAAATACCTCAGGCTTGGTCATTCATGTCAGAATATCTGAGTGTGATCCATCTTGATCCATGGCCCACTAGTATTGCCCTTGACCTCAGTTGAGGGGCTTGATGTCCGGTGGCAAGGAGTAGAGGAGACGTCAGTCTCTATTCTCCACTGCAGGTCCATGACTGGGGCTTGTTGGCAGAGCTGGCAAACGCTTAGTCTCTCCTAGGGCTCCCCAGCCCTCCTCGCCTCAGGAAAGTCCAGAAGTGACTGTCTTGTCTAATTCTGTCTGCCTTGGGTGGGTTCAGGCACCTCCCATGACTGCTTCAAAATTAGGTTTGTCTGTCCTCCCTCCATCCTTCCATCCCCCCTCCGTACCCGTCTCTCCCGCCAGTCATTAGAAGGCTTTGTCTCAAGCCCAGTGCAGGAGAGTGGCTCTTGGTAACCATAGGCAACCATGAGTCTGTGCTAGCTATTTTTGTAAGGCGCAAATCTAGCCACTAACCCAGTGGACGGGAAAATGTGCTCTAAGGGTTTTCTTGAGCAGTAAAATATTCTCTCTCACTTTTTTTTTTTTTTTCTCATTTTCTGTAGAATGATCAATCCATGGGTGAGATGCAGATAATTGGAGGCGAGGATCTTTCAACGCTGGCTGGAAAGGTTTGTTAATGTAACTCTGCTCAGTCCGCATTGAGGTCTGGGGACATCGGTGACCTTCATTTAAGGTCAGACACTCCATGCATTTCAGACACTCACCCGGGTTTGCTAATTCATGCAAATAGATGTGTGAATCTCTTTAATGATTTGTGCTTTCCAAAACGCTCCTCTTAGACTGCTTCTAGGACAGGAGGCAGACAAAATCCTTCTTCTCCTGGCCTCCAATTCCAGTCTTATTTCAGACAACAAAACCCCTGGCCCTCCTTGCTCTGTTCCTTTTTTTACTCACCCTTTCAGGCACCTTCTGAAAAAGCAAGCTTTCTCCTTTATTTGTTTGCTTTTTCTCTCTCCCCCATAGCTTTGTGCCTAAGTGCTATAGCAAGATATTTAAACAGGTTTGTTTAGATGTACAAAATTGGGGGGAGGAAGAAAAAGAACTTGTGAAGAGCACATTTTTTAGTGTTCCCCCCCCCTATTAAAAAGAACGTAACCTATTAAATTATGGAAGAAACACCTCTAATTTTAACTCGGAGTTCCAAACTACCAATAACTAATTAGAAATGAAAAGATTCTTTGGATTCTGACATAAGCCCTAACTTGGAAGGAAGGGTTGTTTTATGAAGCAGATGATATTTGTGGAAGGTGATTTGAATTGCAGATTTGCTGTGAATGTAAGCAAGTAGCCAGGCAGAGTTTGTTTGTGTTCACCTGTGCTGACCTATCTTGTGTTCACTACCCCTGAACAGCTCCCTCTTTCTGAGTAAACTGGATCAGTCCATCACATGAGCTTAACCTCTTGAGATTGTTACTGTTGTGCAATCCCGGGAAGGGAAAAGAACAGCAACACAAATACGTTATCATAAAGTTGAGAATATTTCCGAGCAACAGAACCCTGACCATACAACACCTAACTTCCCCTGACTCTGAAGACAGCATAATAGTTCCAAGTGTGAAATTGCCGTGTTGGTGTAAGTTTTGTTCCATAGCAATTGGAATTAACTTGTTAATGTTAATGCATTATAAGGCCATCATTTGATGTTACTGCGTCAGTGCATAAACTATCCTAGAAAGCTAAAATACTCAAAGCAATTTCCAGAAAGCCCTAACTTTTAACAACCTGGAGTGCTCTTTTAAACAATAAGTCGTTTTAGCACTTTGTTGTATAATGCTCTCTTATAGACTCATTACCTAAGGGGAAATACATTGCCTTGTGCTTTTGCTATAAAGTCTGTCAAAGTGACAACTGTCAAGATTCTCAAGTGAATGCCAAGAAAAACTTTGCACATAGAATTTGGGTTCCTCTCTCCTCATTCCTCATTTGGAAGTGATTTTCCTCATAGAAAAGCACTGATATTCCTTTTAGGAGCCAGAGAAGAGGCTTAGCATGGTGGTACACACCTGGAATACCAGCTACTCAGAGACAGACATCAGGAGGTTTACAGTCTAAGGCCAGGCCAGGAAAAAAATTAGTGAGACACCCATCTCAGCAAAAAACTGGGTGTAGTGGTGTACACCTGTCACCCTCGCTATATGGGGGGCATATGTAGGAGAATCAAGGTCTGAGGTCAGCAGTCAAAAGAACAATGCAGGAGGTATCACAATACCTGACTTCAAACTATATTACAAAGCAATAATAATAAAAACAGCATGGTACTGGCACAAAAACAGACATGAAGACCAGTGGAACAGAATAGAGGATCCAGATATGAAGCCACATAACTATAAGCAACTTATCTTTGACAAAGGAGCTAAAAATATACGATGGAGAAATAGCAGCCTCTTCAACAAAAACTGCTGGGAAAACTGGTTAGCAGTCTGCAAAAAACTGAAACTAGACCCATGTATATCACCCTATACCAAGATTAACTCAAAATGGATCAAGGATCTTAATATCAGACCCCAAACTCTTAAGTTGATACAAGAAAGAGTAGGAAATACTCTGGAGTTAGTAGGTATAGGTAAGAACTTTCTCAATGAAACCCCAGCAGCACAGCAACTAAGAGATAGCATAGATAAATGGGACCTCATAAAACTAAAAAGCTTCTGTTCATCAAAAGAAATGGTCTCTAAACTGAAGAGAACACCCACAGAGTGGGAGAAAATATTTGCCAATTATACATCAGACAAAGGACTGATAACCAGAATATACAGGGAACTTAAAAAACTAAATTCTCCCAAAACTAATGAACCAATAAAGAAATGGGCATGTGAACTAAACAGAACTTTCTCAAAAGAAGAAATTCAAATGGCCAGAAAACACATGAAAAAATGCTCACCATCTCTAGCAATAAAGGAAATGCAAATTAAAACCACACTAAGATTCCACCTCACCCCTGTTAGAATAGCCATCATCAGCAACACCACCAACAACAGGTGTTGGCGAGGATGCGGGGAAAAAGGAACCCTCTTACACTGTTGGTGGGAATGTAGACTAGTACAACCACTCTGGAAAAAAATTTGGAGGCTACTTAAAAAGCTGGACATCGATCTACCATTTGATCCAGCAATACCACTCTTGGGGATATACCCAAAAGACTGTTACTCCAGAGGCACCTGCACATCCATGTTTATTGCGGCACTATTCACAATAGCCAAGTTATGGAAACAGCCAAGATGCCCCAGCACTGACGAATGGATTAAGAAAATGTGGTATCTATACACAATGGAATTTTATGCAGCCATGAAGAAGAACGAAATGTTATCATTCGCTGGTAAATGGATGGAATTGGAGAACATCATTCTGAGTGAGGTTAGCCTGGCTCAAAAGACCAAAAATCGTATTTTCTCCCTCATATGTGGACATTAGATCAAGGGCAAACACAACAAGGGGATTGGACTATGAGCACATGATAAAAGCGAGAGCACACAAGGGAGGGGTGAGGATAGGTAAGACACCTAAAAAACTAGCTAGCATTTGTTGCCCTTAATGCAGAGAAACTAAAGCAGATACCTTAAAGCAACTGAGGCCAATAGGAAAAGGGGACCAGGAACTAGAGAAAAGGTTAGATTAAAAAGAATTAACCTAGAAGGTAACACCCATGCACAGGAAATCAATGTGAGTCAATGCCCTGTATAGCTATCCTTATCTCAACCTGCAAAAACCCTTGTTCCTTCCTAGTATTGCTTATACTCTCTCTACAACAAAATTAGAGATAAGGGCAAAATAGTTTCTGCTGGGTATTGAGGGGGGGAGCGGGAGGGGGTGGAGTGGGTGGTAAGGGAGGGGGTGGGGGCAGGGGGGAGAAATAAACCAAGCCTTGTATGCACATATGAATAATAAAAGAAAACTGAAAAAAAAAAGGTCTGAGGTCAGCCTGAGCAAAAGCATGAGACCCTACCTGAAAAATAACTAAAGTAAAAAAAGGGCTGGGGGGTGTGGCTCAAGTGGTAGAGTGACTGCTTAGCAATCACAAGACCCTGAGTTCAAACCCTAGTACCGAAAAGAGAGAGAGAGAGCCTGAAAGATGCTGGAGAGAAGGAGAAGGGTAGCTGCTTAACAGACATAGAGCGAGCAGAAGGGGTGATAGCACTGCCCTTCAGTGTTTTCTCTAATGGCCCCAGGAGAAAGTAGATTGTGAAAATTCCGGGGAAGATGGTAGAAACCCACCCAGTAGCACATGCAAGTAGAAATCAGCTTTAACTTCTGACTGACAGGACAAATGATTTCTTCTGGGTTACGAGGTGCTATGTGGTGGTATCTTTGCACTTTGTGTGTGCACAGATGAATTTCTGTATACATTTAAATGTGTACCAAGCAGAACCCCTTGGGCTTAGAACATACCAGGCTGGTATTTCTAAGATGGATCAGTCAACACCAGTTAGCCAGGTTCTCATCTGTCAAACCAACCTGAGTTTAAAGACTGAAGCTCAGGGTGCCTAGCTCCCATCAGAAGAAAAGGATAGACAAGACACAACAGGCTATCCCACACCATATGCTTTCAAGAATGTCTGGAATCTGTCCACTTCTGTCATCTCCCTGTCTATCACCCAAATCTTGACCCTTGCTGTGTAAAATGAGGTTTAGGTCAGAGATCAGCTAACTTTTTCTGTAAAGGGTCAGATTATAAATACTTGTGACTGCGTGGGCCAAGTCTGTGTGGCAACTCAGATCTGCCATGATAGCAGGAAAGTAGCCATAGATGACATGGAAACAAATAGACCTGGCTTGTTCCAATAAAACTTTATTTACAAAGATAGCAGTAAGACAAGTTTGGCCTGGGCCATCATTTACTAATTTTTGGTCTAGAAACCAATAAAGTGAACACCACCGAGGAGCTTATTAGAAACCCAGAAGCTCAGATCCCACCCCAGATGTACAGAATTAAGGTCCTCATTTGCAACAAATCCCCAGATCATTCCTGTGCACAGTAAATTTGGGAGCTACTGGCCTCCAGGGTGAGGTCACCATTGTCCCTCCTCCGAGCTGCTCTGACACCCACCCTAGTTTGTCCTAAACATCTACCTTCACTTAACTTCTGCCACCCTCCAAACCATCCTCCACAAAGCGGCCAAAGGGATCTTCTTACATACAAAATGGGTCACATCAGCGCCTTTCAGGGGTCTCTTCATTAGGGTTGTCAGACTCAAGAAAAGCAAAACAAAAAATAAGATTCCCAGTTAAATTTCAGTTTTCAGTAATAGATAAATTTATAGTATAACTATATCCCATGCTTATTTACTAAAAGTATGTTCAATGTAATGTTTGGGGCATGCTTAAACTAAAAAATTATGTGTTGCTTACCTGAAATCCAAATGTAAGTGGGCAGTCTGTGTGTTTACCTGGCAACCTTACTCCCAGTACTCTATGAATATGATCCAGATTTCTTACTGCCACCACATTGTCATACATCACAACCCCTTTGTCCCAGCACTATAACTACACTAGCTACATCCTTCCTGCCAAGACCTTGGACAAGCCATGGCTCCTCCTTGAAACCTATTTTATTCCTATCCCTCCTAGGTCTCAGCCTAAAGGTGTCATCAAAAATGCATACTACATACAGGATGACTTCTTTCACCCACTGTCCCAAATGAATCCCCATTCTTGCCCTCTCTATCTCCCCCCATTAATCTCTATATGTGTACCCTGTTTCCATTGGAGCCCTTTCCACACTTTGTAGTTTACTGTGGGGCCAATTTTGTATTAGCCTATCTCCCCACCAGCAAGATAATGTGAGACCATGCCTGTCTTTTTCGGCATTCTGTCTCCAGCATGGTGGACAGAGTCTGGGCCATCACAGGTTGATATAAATATTTGACAAATAGTGAGTGCCTGGTCTTTTAATAGAAAATTTTAAAAAGTTTCAGTTAATTTTGGGAAAGAGAACATAGCAGAGAGAAAAGGTAAATTTAAGCCAAATTGGCAAGTTTTCAGGTGGCAAGTGGTTAGATCCAATTGAGTTTTTGTTTGCTTTGTGATGTTGGGGATTGAACAAGGGCTAGGTAAGAGCTTTACCACCTGAGCTATGACCCCAAGCCTTTGTTGTTGTTATTTTTGAGATAAGGTGTCATTAACTTTGCCTAGGCTGACCTGGAACTCTTGATCCTCCTGCTTCCCTCTCTCAAGTACCTGGGATTATAGGTATGTATGAACCACCACATCTGGCTTCTAATTTGTATTTTAAGTAGATCCCTTTGGGCCAAACATGATGGATTATGCTTGTAATCCTAGCAACTTGGAAGGCAGATATTGGGAGGATTTTTTTTTAATTTTTATTTTATTCATATGTGCATACAATGTTTGGGTCATTTCTTCCCCCTTCCCCCACCCACTCCCTTACCCTCCCACCCCCCTTCCTCTCCCCCTTACCCCCTTGCTACCCGGCAGAAACTATTTTGCCCTTATCTCTAATTTTGTTGAAGAGAGAGTACAAGCAATAACAGGATGGACCAAGGATTTTTGACAGTTGAGATAAGGACAGCTATACAGGGAGCACACAAGGGAGGTATGAGGATAGGTAAGACACCTAAGAAACTAGACGGCATTTGTTGCCCTCAACGCAGAGAAACTAAAGCAGATACTTTGGGGCAACTGAGGCCAATAGGAGAGGGCGACCAGGACCTAGAGAAAAGGTTAGTTCAAGAAGATTTAACTTAGAAGGTAACACACATGCACAGGAAAGCAAGGCGAATAAACTTCCTATATAGCTATCCTTATCTCAACCAGCAAAAACCCTTGGTCCTTCCTATTATTGCTTATATTGCTTATATTAGGAGGATTGAGGTCTGAGGTCAGCCTAGGCAAATGGTTCTCAAGACCTCATCTCAACCAATAAAACCTGGGTATAGTGTCGCTTACCTGTCATCCCAGCTACATGGGAAAGGTAAGTAGAAGTATCAAGGTCCAGACTTGCCTGGGCAGAAATGCAAGACCCTATTCAAAAAATGGTTCAAGTTACAAAGTGCCTGCCTAGCAAGTGCAAAACCCTGAGTTCAAACCCCAGTAAATGAGAAAGAAGAAAAGAAAGAGAGAGAAGGAGGGAGGGAAGGAGGGAGAGAGGAAGGGAGGAAAAGAGGAACTTTATAAAACATAGGAACACAGTTTATCTGCGCAGTTTTGCATACCATTAGAGGTATCATGGGTTCCATAATGTCTGAAGCCTCTAAAGACATGGGAGTTAAAATATTAAGTAAAAGGAAATTCTAGACAGACCCCATGTACTTGTTCTTTCTCTTTTATTTATTTTTTTTTTCTTTTCTTGCTTGCTTGCTTTTCTTTAGCTTTCAGGGGAGGCTGGCTGAGTCATGGTTCTAAATAGGTCATTCCTGCTTAATGAAGGGAACCGTCAACAATTCAGTGAAATGGCCTTTCCAGCTCACAGTTTTAAAGCATACCCCTCAGTGTGTTGTAGCTGTCTGCACAACATGCTCTCTGGCTGATTTTTTTCCCAAAGTTGATTTAATCCTGGCACTTCATAAAATGTGTGCATCCATTAACTCAAGAAGATTTTATTCATGTTCAAGAGAAGTTTCTGAAAGGGTGGAATAAAAGCAAATGCATAGAAACAGGCCCAAATCTGGCAAGGAAGAAACACAACTAACTGTGTAGGCTGGGTGCAGGATTTCAGGAGACTCTCTCCCCCCACCCCAAAGAAGTTGCTAATCAAATGCCAGAAAGAGCATCAGAACTTGCCAGGATTTCCCCATGGCTGCCTTAATAGTTTAAACCAATTCCTTTTTACTGTAGCTCACTAAGCTGAGACCAATAATGGAAATGCCCACTGACTGGTGATTCTAGCAATTCTGTGAATTATCACATAAAATGAGATGCTGGGCTGCATTCCTTTCTCCAACGGGTTCGAGTTGGAACTCCTGCTCAGAGCCGCCATGCCTCTGATTTAGAGAGAGCACAGCAGATTAGACAAAACAACACAGTGTGCTAAGCATTTGGCGTTTTTGAGACAGAGTTTTGCTGTGTAACTCAGGCTGGCCTGGAACTCTCGATCTTCCTGCTTCAGCTTTCCGAGTGCTGGGATTACAGTTATTCCCAACTACATTCAGCTATTTTGTGTTTTAAAAATCATTTATCTTTGTCTAATTCTCTCTTCTTCCTTCCTTCTCTCCTTCTTTCCTTCTTTTTTTTGCTTTTTTTAAACTAGGAAACTCTGAGACTGGCTTTGATCTGAATCATGCAATAAAAAGGAAAGAGCACACTGAAGAGAGTCCCCGTAGAATTTTTGCCTGTGGCCCCCAGGCTGTGAATTTTACAGGCTTTTGGAGGAGGAAATGAGCTAGGTGTGATGAAATGACTAAGACAGTACCTGGCAAACATCACAGGGCAGTGAGCAGAGTTATCAGATTGGAAGAGTTTTGGAGGTACAGTGTGTTCTGAAAAAATTTCTAAGGTTGCCCACTCAAAAAATGGGAATTTTAGAAGACAGCTTAGAGCAACATTAAAAGCAGTAACTCTAAATTATTGCTTGGCTAAGGAGGAGTTACAGATCATTAAGAAAAGATGGAGGTGATGTGTCAAAAGTGGAATGAGCGAGAGAAAGTGAAATGAGGTCAGACTTGTTCATTCATTTCACAGATATTTCTCAAGGACCTACTACCACATGCCAGTCTCTGCTTTATGTGCTGATTATAGAAAGATGGCTTACTACTGTTCCCTTAGCTCTTTGGTCTAATCTTGGTATGTTAAAACATATAGTGAGGCAGGTATGGTGGTTCATGCCTGTAATCCTGGTTACTTGGGAAGTGGATAGGGGAGGATTACAAATCCCAGACCAGCCTGGGCAACATTAGTAAGACCCTAACTCAGAAACAAAGCTACAAACAAAAGGACTCAGGCGAGCTCATGAGGTAGAGCACTCTTGTGTGAGGCCCTGAGTTCAACCCCCAATACCACAAATAAATAAATAAGTAAATAAATAACAAAGAGATTAGTTTCCTTAGACAAATGAAAATGCTTCCAAAGTTGGGACCATTACACCCTCTCTACTCTTGGCCTTCATGCTACATCATCCCATGGTAAAAGTAGAAGGACAAAGAAGGAACGTGAAGGTCTTTTTCCTTATAGACGCTCACACTTGTAATCCTAGCTACTTGGGAGGCTGACATCAGGAGGACTGCGGTTCGAGGCCAGCCAGGGCAAATAGTTCAAAAGACCCCACCTCCAAAACAACTAGAGCAAAATGGACTGGAGGTGTGGCTCAAGTGGTAGAGTGCCTGCTTTGCAAACATGAAGCCTTGAGTTCAAACAAAAGGGAGAGTGAGAGAGCAAAAGGAGGCCTGTCTTGCTTTTAAAACAAGCCATTCTTGTGACAACCAGTGTACTCCTGCAGTGATGATAGTAATCTATTCCTGAGAGCAGATCACTCATGACCTCATCACCTTTTATGAGGCCCCACCTTTCAGCAGTGTTGCATGGGGGGATTAAAGTTTCTAAGACAGGAACTTTGAGGGAGGCATTCGAACCATGGCAAGATCAAGGGCAAGGTCTTATATTGAACAAATGAGCCAAAAGGTCATTTGGGAAGACTTGAACTACCCTTGGCTGTGTAGGATATTAAGAAACTATCATTTTTATGCTGGGTGCTGGTGGTTCGCATCTGTAATCGTAGCTACTCAGGAGGCAGAGATCAGGAGGATTGTGATTCAAAGCCAGTCTGTTCCTGAGACCCTATCTTGAAAAAACCCGTCACACAAAAGGACTGGTGGAGTGGCTCAAGGTGTAGGCCCTGAGTTCAAACCCCAGTACCACACAAAAAAAAATTATTTTTGTTAGATGTGATATGTTGGATGTGCATAATAGAAAATGTCATGATAACTTCAATCTATTTTAAAGCACATGAACATTTTTAAATTCTTTAAATATGATGTTTAAATAACATCAGAAGTTTAGAAAATCTTAGGGCTGGAGTGTAGCTCACTTGCTCAGCATGCATAAGGGCCCAGATTCCATCCTCAGCACTGCTAGGGATCAAATATACATATGTAATATATATAATTCATACGTGTGTGCATATACACGTATAAATATATAAATTTTATATGTGTATTTTACATATTATATATGGATCTTAAAAATACAGAAGTGACAGCCAGAAAAACAACTGAAAGCATTAAAAGGATTGCCTCTTGGAAGCAAACTGGGGAGAGAGGAGAGGTAAAGTTGGGAAGGAAAGTTTTTCTTCAAAATATTTCAATCTTAAAATGTATTTGGAAAAAAAAAATGTATTTGAGAGATTCTGATATCACACCTCCTGATCAGTACACATCCATATCCGACTTCTCACCCACCACTATTTCTTAAGGTTGTAGCCAATCCAGATTGACTCTACTGTTTTGCAAAGTTCTGAACTATCCCCTTGCAAAAAAACAGACTTAATTATTTTCAGTGCATTCTACTTAATTAGACAAGAATGCAGACTAACATATTTTAGAAAAATTCTTTATAAAGCTGAAACAAAAAAGAGAGATTGTGAGCCAGGAAATTAACCTCAACACTCTCCAAGTATTCCCATTGGGTAACAGTGTTGGTTGGTAAGCCTTAATCAAACTAAAAATGTACATCCCAACTAACTGTGTGAACTGATGGTAAAGGTATAACAAGCAACACCAGAGGGATCCTCTATCCTTGTGATTCTCAGAAGATACAGTGGCATGATCTCCTTCAAACGTGGGCAATGTAATCATGGATCTTGATGATAAAATTTAGATTTTAATGGATTAACTTCCAGAAAGCCATTTCCATGTGCTTGACATATGGTGAAAATTTAGAAGAGCTGTTGGCTGGATGAGTGGTTGATTAACATTTTTATTAATTCAGTGTTTTTTTACATTAGATATAAATAAGAAATCTGTATAAGATTTGATCTTATTTTTAAAGTGCTATGTAAACCAGAGAGATAAATGAAAGATTATCTAAAGAATAAAACTTCATTACTTGAAGGGAATAGTCCCACCTGCTTAGTTCATTGGATGGCATATTAACGCAGTCATATTTTTAAGTTGGTGGGACAGCATTGACATGTTATTACTAATCCAGGTAAGTGGTTGATCTTAACTCATTAATAAGCTTAATCCATTGTTATTCCTTCATTCAATAAATCATTGAGTATCTATAGACAGGCATTAGACTAGGGTCTAGGAATGCAATACCAAGCAAGATAAGCGTTATTCCCACCACAAAGAGTTTTGAGAGACTAATGGGGACTGCAACTATCATACAAGAAATTGAAATGAAACATACTCAGTGTTCTTAGAGCAGAAGTAGAGGAATGCCTTGTGAGCATGTAGCAAAGAACCTAACCATGCCACTAAAAATATACTCCACATCCCTCACAACTTCCTCTTACCCACCCCTATCCTCAGGGTTGAAAATCTGAGGATAAATACTGATTCCCTGGGGATTTGGGTGTCTACATGGGAACTGGGCTGTCACAACGGAATATGTGACCCATCTACCAAGCACCATCCCCGTGAGTGCAGTCTGTGTTGGCTTGTTATCCTGGTGAGCAGTGAGTAAGCTTAGCATTCCAAAGAAATGCTGAGTGGGGGCACGTGCCAGAAATATTGAAGTGGGAGGACTTATAGATAGCTCTTCGCACAGGCAGCAGGTTCTAAGATAAGCCTGCTTCCAACCTAAATATAGATCCTAAAATTGCAACACTGGGCTAGTGGACTGGCTCAAGTGGTAGAGTGCCTGCCTCGCAAGTATGAGACCCTGAGTTCAAACCCTAGTACCGCCAAAAAAAAAAAAAAAAAAGGACTAAAAATAACGCCAAAGAATTCCAGAGGAGGGACTGGTGAAATGAATCTGGAATACCTAGATTTATCTCCAATCATTTGGAAGAGATAGACAGGGAAGGACAGGCTAAGCAAATTGTGAAATTGTAACTGCAAGCAAGATGTGTATTATCTTGAGAGCCAGATTTTCATCATATTCTAAAATTATGGGTTTTGTTTATTTCAGAATGTCCTCATTGTTGAGGTAAGCTGACTTTTCCTTTTCCATACTCGGAAGTTGAAAGAATCTACTGGTGAGTTTTAAAGTGTAGAACTTGCTATCAAAGTGGTCAAGGATTGACTGAGTCCCTACTGTGTATGTGGTTCTCTAAATGGATTGTATAGAAGCCAGCAATAATCACTATCCAATAATTTAGGATGAACGCTTTGCCATAACAGTTATGGTACCTTATTCTGTTTTTATATTCAGTTCCAAATATGCCTGAATTTGTTCTTATGCCAATTTGTGAATCACACAGTTGTACGGACAAGAAAACGAACCCCCTAGAGCCAGTAAATACAATTACTGTTAAACTTATTTAACAGTAAAACCAAGGTTAGAAATCTCTTTACCCTTAGTTCAGTCTTCTTGCTAATGAACTCTAATGCTTTTAATCAATTCTCAAGTTCTTTCAGCATCAAAATCATAAATACAATCAATTAAAAGTGTTACTCTAAAGGAAAGCTATGATTTTTTTTTAATTTGTTTTTCTGTTAAAAAAAGAAAGAAAAGAGGAAAGAAAAAAAAAAGCAGCTGTATGACAGCAGTGGACTTATTCAGCAAATGGTCACTTTCTTTCAGGAGCAGACCTGTCTTATCAGCTGGCAAAAACATGGGCTTTTTTCTCAGGCTTTTGTTCCACAATTGCCTGTGTGTGCCTTGCTTGTGAGCAGTTCTTCCGGCTCCACATAACCCATGAAGTAGACCATCCAAACAAACAAATTACTCAGCCCTGGCTAAATTCAGACCCTCTGTGTTGATTAGCAGCTCCCGACAGCTGATTTCTGTCCCAAGGACAATAAATTGCATTAGCCCATTCTGTCCTAATTGTACAGCAGCAGCTTATCAGCAGAGATGAGCTCGGGCTCACTGCAGATGCAGACCCTCAGAACCCATGGCTGTCACCAGCTGCTGACCAGATACCTCTCACTCCCAGCCACAGAATCCCCTATTGAGTGGAGATGCCAAGGGGGAGGTGTTAATCCATTCAGCGTATTCAGATGTACATCCCACATCCATGAAAATTCATGTGTCTCATATTGTGTTATATCACCTCAGGGTCAAAATTTAGTCCCCCAGGGTGCCTGTGTGAGTCTCAGTGTACTCAATCAGGGGGAGCCCCACATGTTCTTGTGAGGCTGAATTTAGCTCTTCAGCATAACTGGGATGCAAGATGGAAATACTCACCAATACATCCCCCAAAGCCCAGCCTCCAGAAAGAGGTACCTAAACAAACAGAAGCAAGTCTGCTTCCTACTTTGACTCAGATTAGTTGGCATTTATAATTATCATGCATTATTAATAAGGAATAGTTCTCTGGATGAAAAAGCTGTTATATTGCACAAATACCTTTTGGTGAACTTGTCTGTCCTTTTGCCAAGGATGTTGTTGGAACGGGGAGGACCATGAAAGCACTGCTCAGCAGCATAGAGAAATACAAGCCCAACATGATTAAGGTAGCCAGGTAGGTAGAACATGCACAGTGTGATGATGTGCATTTTTACAAACAAGCCCAAAAGGGATCCCAACACAGGATGCTCTTTCCAAAGACACAGTCTCATCCAAACCACTGACCTCTTACCTGGAGCCTTATGCTTTTTGACCACAATGGAAAAATAGCCCATTTGACAGCTAACCTGAAAAGGAAGGGGACAGGAAGTGCTTTCCCGTGTTTCTGAGCCACTCTTGACCTTGACTGTGCCTACATGAGCGGCTTCCAGGACCAGCTGGAGGAGCTCTCTGCAATTGCTTGGCTCCCTTCTTTTTATACAGAACCATTGATGTAGTGCCACAGTAGCAGGTGGAGGTGTGGGCACACACTAAAACAAGGTCATGATGACACCCCACAGGCTCAAGGGAAAAAATACATCAGTGATGTTTAATTCTGTTTGCAATTCACAGACTTTATTGAGATGACTAAAGCAATTTTTTTTTTTTTTAACGATAGTTTGCTGGTAAAGAGAACATCCAGAAGTGATGGCTTTCGACCTGACTGTAAGTGTTTTGGTTTTTCGGTTTATTTTGGCGGGCTGGTGTTTCATCCATGTGAAATGTGAAATGAAAACTATGTAGGACTCATAGTCCCACAAATTCCTCCTGCCCTCTGCCTAGGAAGGACTTAGAACCCTATAAAAGCCTGACATCTTCTTATTCGAATTTTCACAGGAACTCTGTTCTGTGCACTGGATATTTTTATTGTTAGATTTTATGCAGCACCCTAACTCTAGTAACTCAGTCGATCAGTTTTGAGGTAGAGGAAGACTTACCCCCACTGGACTGACTCAGATATGTAGAATTCCTGCCTGGCAGCTGTTCCCACCAATGGCAGAGGCTCTATGGAGATTTAGAAGGATTCTCCCACCAACTTCAGGAACTGTTCCCAGACAATGCATAATGGTGACCTTTAGCAAACCTGAGTTTTAGCACAAAGAAGGGGAAATCTGAGACACCTCCAAATAAAAGTTCAGGAACACAGAGAATGAGCCAAACAGGTATCTCTAGATACTACCATCTTCACACTTGACCTCAGACATGTGTTCTGGAGGGCTGTCCTTACCTGGGGCAATTGTCCCTCCTC
Source organism: Castor canadensis (assembly GCF_047511655.1). NCBI lineage: Eukaryota > Metazoa > Chordata > Mammalia > Rodentia > Castoridae > Castor > Castor canadensis. The sequence continues at coordinate 72,817,007 of NC_133400.1, forward strand.
CCTATAATAGGACAAGTTCTAATGCCAGAAAGGATAAACAAGCATGGAGATTATTTATTATTCCAACACAAGAGGCAATTTTTTTTTCATTTGCATAGGCAAACTTGAGCTTGATTTTGGTAAATTACGTTTGCTGTAGAGCCCCTGGGATAATTTGGCTGCAGATCTCATCTGCAAGCTGAACAAACACTAGGCACAGGGAAGCACGGTATGGATGGGTCCTGTGCCAGTGACTGCATTCCCAAAACAAGTCCCAGTCCTCCGCTGGGTGTACTAACTCTGGCACATGTCACTAGGCCCAATAGTGTGTTCCTGTTGGTTTCTGTCTTCAGGAATCTAATCTGGATATCGTTAAGGTTACATGAGGTTACTAAACAGAAATTTGTGTGGAAATCATGTCAGATACTGTTATAAGATTTTAACTGAAGTTGAAAACATTCAATTCAAACATATCTATTAATTGCAGTTTTTTGTCAATTATGACAACATAAGTAAAACTGTAGCAGCTGTGACTGGGAGTGCTATAGTTTTTTTAACTAGCTCAGAATCTCTGTTTCTCTCTTTCTGGATTTCTGAGGCTTTGCAGTTTGTTTCTTTCTTTCTCAACATTGGCTCTGTTAGATGTTAATGGTCAATGTAACCTCTAATGTCTTTTCTTTTGCTTCTGCTTCTACTCTCCAAAAACAATTTCTTTTTTTGAATCAGGGTCTTGCTATAATATCTAGGCTGGCCTCAAACTTGCTATGTATTCCAGGCTAGCCTTGAACTTGCAATCCTTCTGCCTCAGCCTCTTGAGTGCTGGATTACAGACATATGCCACCACACCTGGCTCCTTTTCCTCTAGACACTGGAGAGTTTGGAGGAATCAAACAGGCTTCCTAATCAGTAACCTCATAATAGAGTTCCCTAGAAAATTGACCCCTCACTTCTAGCACTTCTATGTAGCACCCCATTAGTTTCTCCAGTCAAGAGCATCTTTGGTCATAGAGATGGAATGGTGGGGCATAGGTCACCATGCAGATAACCATCCATGCTCTACTCCCACCACAAAGTATGGTTTCATAAAAGCCAGCAAGCAAATCTCTCTCCTAGTCTACTGTAATAAACAAACTTACAAGATTCCGAAATACTGAAAGAAGCTTAAAAATCATTGGACCAAGGCACATTAACTCGATCTCAAAGTCCCTGAAGAAGGAGAGCTGTCTTGTCCCTCACGGCTCCTCTCCAGTAAAACTCATCTTCTTTTCAACAGTCTTCTTTTGATGAATCCAAGTTCCTTGTGCTGCATTTTAATCCATTTCCTCTCATTGTACCCTCATTATCGAGATAAAGAGCTAAGTAGTGTCCTCTGGATTGTGGACTCGATGACCAGCATTAAAATAACCCTTAACCTTCTCTTCTACTAGCTGGACAAATCCATTTCCTTTCATCTTGTCTCCCAGGTTTTCCTTCCAGCCCTCCAGCCAGCTGAGGAGAGTGCTATAGGGGAAATTGTTTCTCATTTGCAGTGGCCTGCACACCTAGACTTGTACCATGGTCCTGCAGTATCTCTGAATGATCCTTTATGCATTTTGGTACATTTCCTTTGGCCTTATGTTGCTTGCTTTGGAATAACAGCACCACATGACTAAGTCATACCTCCTCTTGGCTATCCACTGGGCCTTCTGACCCTTTCTCCACTCTGCACACTGAGAGTCCCATCACTCCTCATGTGGGTCAGCTTGTTTTTCTTGACTCCCCAAGTAAGCATTCTGGTTCAGGGCCCTACTCAGCTTTTCCTTTGCCTTGCTGACCATTTTTCTCATCTGTCTGCCTAAATGCAAGGTCCTCACAGTTTTAAGTGCCAACAACAGCATATGGTAACAGTATAGTTATGTATTCTTAATTTTTCCCCCTCTCTTTCTCTCTCTTTCTGTTAAGATACTGGATTTGAGATTCCAAACGTATTTGTAGTGGGATATGCCTTAGATTACAATGAATACTTCAGAGATCTGAATGTAAGTTTTGCATGCAAAACCCTAATTCTCTTTGCATAAGAATTTAACAGTGTCATCAATCTAACAGATGAATGAAATAGTAATAATGATGACTGCTATTTTGGAGATACCCTGTGTGTCAGGAATATGTTGAACACTTTGCATACATATTCCCAATTAATTCCTACCACCACCCTACATGGAAGCAAATGATGGTTATCTCTATTTGTACTAAAGAAATGGGAAGCAAAAAGCAGAACTGTGGCTCCACACTGATTTTTCTGTCTGGTCACTGACTATGCTCAACCAATCATGACAGATAGCCAATGTTCTATAAAACATTTCATGTCAGTGCTTGAAATTGAACAGGTTCCAAACACAGTGGCGTGCCACTGATAACTATTCTTCCTCTTGGGGGAATGGTCTCAACACACAGACACAGACCCCAGGGTGGGCTCCCAAGGTTGATGTGGCCCTCATCCTTGAATAGTCTAGAGGTAAACCTCTTATTCAAAGTAGACCAGTTGATGTCTTGCTCCCGGAAATTAGAAATTTCTATAAAAAGTTACAGAGACCAAAGGTTTTGAGATGTAAGCTGCTGTAATAACAGTACCCAAGAGCATTCACAAGTACGGTGTGTGAAGCTTCTGGGGTTACCCCTGGTCCTGGTTCCCAGTGGCTTCATTGCTCAGCTCCTCCTTGGATTCTGTACACTACCCCATACTCTACCAATAAATTCCCCTTTGGGGCCAACATTAGCCTGCCTCCATTTCTATCACCTGGAATAAAAATATTCGTAACATATCTCCTGTTACCCAAAAAGTGTCAAATAAGAGTCCCACTGTTATTTCTTCATTTACCCAAGCAGTTGTCATTAGTAGACTTCTTTCTTCACCAGTGATAAATATTCTGAGCCCTCAGCATTTCTAATTTGGGGCAACTTGGGGAACCAGACACAGAATAGGACTCAAAACTAAAACAACAAAGCACCTTTTGTCAAGCATTTGACTGGCTCTCTTTAGATTTTACACATGCACACAAACATACACATATGTTGAAATGAACAACGACATTTCACTATGTCATTACTGCATCACATTTTCTGTACCTCATATCTTGTGAAGGAATTAATTATTTATATCCTTTATTGTTTCAGCACATATGCGTGATCAATGAACATGGTAAAGAAAAATATCGGGTGTAAAGAAGCAAATTCCAGATACCATCATTCTAACTATTCAGGAAGCCAGCATGTAAAGTCTGTCTCCCCAGGTGGCTTCACTCAACAGGATATAAAAGAAAAAAAAGTTTTAAGAGAGAGCTTTCCTTTCTGAGATTATAATATAAAGAGTACCAAGGTTCTTAAGGAAAAGAAAGCAGTGCTTATATTGACTTGTTCCAAATTAAACACTCCACCTTGTGACTCATAGGCTCTACCCACCTTCACACTCCTGAGCTACCCCTCCTTTTGTTTCGATACAGTCATTCTGCCTAATTACTCTTCCCAGGAAAACCCCCACCCCACCTACTTACTCAAACATTTTTCACCTAACTTTTTTCATACTCTGTTTTTGTAGTATTTTACAGTGTTAAGAACCTGCAAACCACTTAACTGAAGCTCTGAGGCCATGCACTAGGAATGAAGCTAGGTTCCCATACTAAGAAAAGGAGGGAAAAGGCTACTTAATACAAATCTCTGTTTGCACATTTCTGACAGGACATTAGTATCCGCTTTGACAAAGCCTTTCAGAAGCGCAGGGTACAATGAATCTTAATGATGTTATGAAATGAGTCTTTGCTTGGTGCTGTTGATCTGAGCTTCCGGTTCGTGACGGCAGTATGTCATGTCTGCATGGATGTACTCGACTGTGTTGAATACTCTGAATTTTAATTAGAGAAAACACAATGGCAGCAAGGCTCTGTTCATGTGGGACGTGAACAAACGGCAGGAGTTTGCAATGCTCAAAACTAAGCAAGTACCAATTTTTCCTTACATGCAAAAAGATGCAGCAAATAAGGACAAGTCACTTACATATTGCCCTAAACATGAGCACAGAGGTTGAATTATTTCATGAAGTGTCCTTATAAGACTTGTCACACAATCCAAATTGCTATAAGAAATAAACATAGTTATAGAGGGTTTTTTTTTTCTGAATAACACTCTTTTTCTCCTTATCATCATTGTATGAGACGTTTTCTAATTTATGGGGAGTTTGATTGAAAATAAACTTGAGTGTCATTAGAGTTGGTTTTTTTTTTCTTGCTTCCTAAAAGGAGCAAAAGCAAAATAAATAACTAAGCAGCCTTTGTTTGATTCTGAGCCCTATGTGGTATATTGTTATTATGGTCTAGCTTCCTTTAATAAAAAAGAAGAAAACTTGTTATACTTCATATCTGCTTACTGTTTTACTTCCGCCTTCATATTTCCTATATACTTTTAGTCATTGAAATACATGTGCACCAAGAGCTTAAATATACTACTGTATTTACCTGTCCTGTGGCTTTATTTTTGTTAACCTGGATTAAGTCCAAAATATGCCCTAGTGTAAGCAAACATTAAGCCAGACTAGATCTCCTGCTTTTTCCCCTCTCCTTATGCTTGTTTTGTAAGCACAAGGAATTTTACTTGCAAAAGATTTTCCTGCATATCTTTGTGCTAGTCAGAGAAGAAAACAAACCACACCTAGCTTTCCCAAGAGGAAATCCGCAAAAGGAATCCCTTCTAGCTTTGTTCCAGAAAAGAATTGGTACCCAAGTTATAGATGAATAATTGACTATAATATTTTGTTTCTTCAAATATGAAAAATTAATGTTCTAAACATAATTTTCCATGATGCCATGTTTATATCAGAAGACCCACAAAAATTAGACACACATTTGATTTTAAATATTAATTATCCATAAAATACATGATATGAAATTCTTCTCTAAAAAATCTTGAATTTTACTAAGCATCAGTATTTGGGGAAATTGTATTTTTATTCAGAATAGAGAGAAAATCGATCTACTTCACAACTTTTTGAGAACTTGCATACTTAAGCTGCACAAGAAAAAAATGCTAAATACACGAAAAAGTTTAATTATTCTTACAGCTTCTTCTTTTCAGAAAATATTTGGACAGAGAGCTCCAAGATTATTATGTTGGAAAAAGGTACAATTTCTTTTTTTTCTTCCTTTTTCTAGTCTGAGTTTATTCACCTAGGTCAAAAATGTAAAAACTTATCTAATAAACGATAACCCATTTATTAATTTAGTGTTCTAAAGGTGATTGAGGGGGGAGTGGGTGTGTGTATGTCTTCCATTGGGAAATTCAAATTCAGTTATAATCAATATAATTAATAATACTTTGGGATTTTCCAAACAAATTGGAAACCTTTATTATAAACTGGCCCTTTCTGGGATGTGTCACAGGCTGAATTGTGTCCCCTCAAATGTGAACTGCAAGTAGTCAGATTTCAGTGTGCCTTGTATAACCAATCTTTGGCTATGTCTGAAGGTTTTGTGTCTTCTGAGACTGTGGAAGCAGCCTGTCAGAACACAGACAGGCACTTGCTCAGCCTCCTGTGAGCTAAACTTGCAAGTCTTCCCAACACAGAGGGAAAAGCAACTTATCTCACTTCCAGAGAAATATGGAAATAGTTCTTCCCTTTTGTAATGAAGTAATCTCTTCTAGGAAATTGAAACCCTAAGCCACACTCTCCTTCCCGTTTTCTGGCTAATTTGGGTAAGCATAGCACTTAGGAGTCTTACTTACTATGCTCTAGTATAGTTCCTTGCATCCCAAGATGACATATGAGAACAGGTGGGTGGGCTGATTCCAGGGAGGGAGCCAGGGCATCATGGAAGAGGATCCGGGCCCTTTTGCAGGAGGTGCACAGAGACAGGAAGAGGGTGTTTATTGAGAGGGCTAGAGGGTTCTGAGGATTCCGGGGCCCTAGTCACACCTCACCATTGCAAAGAAGATGAAGAGCACAGTCAAAAGAGCAGTGTTCATGGCAGCCTTTTTATGTGCAGTGAAGGGACCATTCTCCACATTGAAGCACATGGCAAGGTTTTGGTGCAGGGAGGAGTGGGACAGCAGCTCCACATTAGGACCCCACAAACTCTGCAGTTTGGGAAGAACTCAAGGCTGGAAAGAGTGTCCACACCCAGGGCTTGGCAAGACGCCACCCTCCAGAGGCTTCGTGCGCCACAGACATGCAAGGAGCCCAGAACAGCACGTGAGAGGAATGCTGATGGACACGGGACAAAGCTCAGAGCCACCCGCAAGCACAGGCTGGCAGTTGTTATGTGGAGCCCAGCAGAGGGCACAGGATTCAATGCCACAGTTGCCAAGCTGTGGACGCTGGATGACCGTCACCACATCAGCCCTCAGGAAAGGGCATCTTTTATCAAAAGGTGTCTTTTCCTATTTTACTCAGAAAAAATGTGATTTTGGGTTGGTTAGTTGGTTGGTTGGTTGGTTGATAAATTGTTGATCTTGACACCTTTTTATTTAGCTAGTTAGTTATCTATTTGTTTATTTATTGACAGTCCAGGGGCTTGAACTCAGGGCTTCATGTTTGCTAGGCTTGCTAGGGAGGCTCTCCATCATTTGTAACCAGAGCTTGGTGGGTGCACTGAGTGGTGACTCAGTGGTAAGCGAGGAGGGTAAGTGTTAGCAGGTCACTCATGAAACCTGGCTATGAAAAACACACAGCTGTAGCCACAGCCTTTGTAAAAGATGGAGGTTGGGCTGGGGGTGTGGCTTAGTGGCAGAGCACATGCCTCTCATGTCCAAGGTCCTGAGCTCCATCCACAGCCCAAAGTGGGGGGTGGGGGGGGTGGCAAGGGCAGAAGAGATTTGTGCTTTTTTTTTTCATTTGCTATAGGAAGAGCAACAAACCCCAAAGAGGAAGAATGTATTTGTTATTGATTGCTTTGTAACAAAATGCTCCAAAGCTGAACAGCTTAAGCCAATTTACTTATGATTTGTAATGGATTACGAGAGTTAGGAATACAGCAGAGGGCACACAGAGGTGGTTTGCCTCTGCTTCCTGATGTCTAGTTCTTCAGCTAAGACTCAAAGGCTGAGGGCGGCCCCCAAGTGAAGCTAAATGTCCAAAGTGAAGTCACTTTGGATATTTCAATTAATATTCTGTAATAGGGTTTGAACTCAGGGTCTTGAGCATGCCATGCAGGCACTCTACCACTTAAGCCTAACATGTGACATTATGTTGCCATATTGGACAGAGAAGACACAAGACATTTCCCTAATCATAGAAAGTTCTATGATAGCTCTAACCTGAAGGCTTGTTTATTCCCATGTCTGGGTCGATGTGGGCTCTCAGCTGGGACCTTGGCAGACTGTCAGTGGGAACTCATGTGGCCTCTCCACGTGGCCCAGGTTTCCTCATAACATGGTGCTGGGTTCCAAAAGCAAATGGAGAAAGGCAAAAGGGGAGGGAGCCATATTGCATTCAAAATGACAGGCTGACTCCTACCACATTTTGTTAGTTTAGCCAGTTACAAGGGAAGAGAATATAGACTTCCAACACATAGTAGAATAGCAACATTGTATTGTAAAAAGACCAGGCATGGTTGCTCATACCTGTAATTCCATCTACTTGGGAAGCAGAGATAAGAGAATTGCAGTTCAAGGCCAGGTCTAGGGAAAAAGTTAGCAAGACCATATCTCAAAGAACAAACCAGACATGGTGGCAATTTTCTGTAATCCCAGCTACATGGGAGGCAGAGGTAGGAGGATTGTGTTTTCAAGGCCTGACAAAACCCTACCTGAAAAATAACTAAAGAAAAAAAACAGGTCTAGGATCTTAAGTGGTAGGACACTTGCCTAGCATACATGAGGCCTTCAATTCAAACTACCAGGAAAAAAATCCAGCAGGATGGGATATGCATCACTATGACCACCTTCAGAAAACAATCTCGCACAGAAAAGTTCTGTACCTTCTGGGTTTCCTATTAAGAGAGCTGAAAAAGCTGGTTATTCCGGCCCTAATACGTAATTGGAAGCATACTTGCTCAGACAGACTTTTGAGAATTACAGAATAATTCCTAGCCACATATGAGGAAATACAAGATAATAAAAAGAGCATCAGACAGTATGCATATCTTGATTGTAAAAAGAAATAAACATTTGCTTACTGATAGAGTTTGGAATAAATTATGAAGACTTCAAAAGAGCAGATGTCTTTATATTAAGTTGCTTAAGTTTATAGTATAAACATATAATAAAATAAGGGTGGAAGGTGTGGCTCAAGCTATAGAGCCAGCCTTGTAAGCACAAAGCTGTGAGTTCAAGCCCCAGTCCCACCAAGAAAAAACGATGCATACATATATAAATAGATACATATAAATATACTTTCTGTTTATCAAACATTCTATAAATGTGAATTCATTTGAAATTTTAGAAGTAGTTCTATTTTTATGTGAAGAAATTACATAATAATTTAGCCAAGAATCTAACCCAGGATGGGGCTTCTTAAAACAGAATGTAACTATGTATGATATATACATATGTATATATAATCTTTTTTTGTTTTATTATTCATATGTGCATACAAGGCTTGGGTCATTTCTCCCCCCTGCCCCCACCCCCTCCCTTACCACCCACACCAGCCCCTCCCTCTCCCCCCATCCCCTCAATACCCAGCAGAAACTATTTTGCTCTTATCTCTAATTTTGTTGTAGAGAGAGTATAAGCAATAATAGGAAGGAACAAGGGGTTTTTGCTGGTTGAGATAAGGATAGCTATACAGGGAGGTGACTCACATTAATTTCCTGTGCGTGTGTGTTATACATCTTATAAAATCTTATACCTGGAAATGGTAATCACCAAATCAATTAACAAATGTCTTAAAATTGATGACAGAGTTGGAACTAACACAATTTGTTGTTTTTTTTTTTTTTAACAATCTGTCTTTTGGGTTTTTTTTTTTTTTTGAATCAACACAGTTTCACAACAAAACCTGCTCTGAGTTCTTTCATCTCCTAAATTTAAAGGACAAAGTTGGTTCACTGAAAAAAGAGATAGATGTCATCAGTCTTCACCTTAATGCATCCTTTGCTTCTACCATGTGAAGACTGTCTATCAAGAGCCTGAGAAAGTGGCTTACACTACATAGCTACTGGGTGACTGCACACGTCCTTATGGCTGCTCTCAGAGGAGATGTGTCACGGGTGTAACAAAGCATTTGGTGGACGATTCAAGGCCAGACCCTCGGGCTTGTTGATGTTTCATAAGCAATTTGGCATGAGTGTATCATGCACTGCACAAAAGGCTGGAAGTAACTCTCAATGCTTAGCACAACAGCTTGAGGGAAGGTTCGGCATCTCCACTATAGAGGTGAAGAAATGAAATCACGTTTGTGACACAGAGGCACACAGGTTTGTTCAAAGTCAGAAATTGAACCATTGCTAGGGGGCTGCTCATTCGGCACTCACTTCACTGGGGGAGATGCCAATTAGGTGAGGATGAGAAAGAATGGTAGGCATATCAGAAGAAATATATTTGGTCTTTGTCCCCAATTCCTGGCTCAGGGCTCTTAAAATTCTTAGAATTTCCCCCAGTGACAGCAATAAAGAAGGAGCCCTTTATGCTAATGAGGTGACTCATTCTCTGAGGATGAGATTGGTCACTAGACAGACCAAGTGATTAGAAAGCTGGCACTTTTAGTTTCATCCACTGAGCTCCAGAGAGCGGTTGAGGTGCGCATGGAGGAGCAGTTGGAAACTGAGCTTCGTAAAGTCTTGCACTATATTCAGAGTTTCCATGTTGATGAACCTAGCAAAGAAGACCTTATGATCCTTTTAATAGATATTTTTAAAGCCATTGCCAAAGTCTAACATCTATTCCTAATTAAATCTTTTGGCAAATGATGGGGAGGAAGTAAACAAAGAACATCAGGGCGGGGAGTGGTTAATGTAATCAGAGTGCATGAATGGAAATTTCAAAGTGGAACACCTTTGTACAATTAATATATGCTAATAAAAAAGTCAATTAGTGATTGCCATGCCACTGGCTAAAAACAGTCTTTCAGAAAACTAGGAAAAGAACTTCCTAAACCATGTAAATGATCTCCCCAAAAAGAAGAAAACAAAACTAAAAACCTACCACTAATAATATACTTAATGGTGAAAGATTGAATGTTTCCCTCTGAGATTGGGAAAAAGACTATTCAATCCTGTGGAAGAGGATCAATCCAGTGCAATTATGTAATTAAAAACAAGAAGAAGGCAACAAGATTGAAATGGGAAAAAAAAAGCAAAACTATCTATTTGCAACTGATATGATCACCTATGCAGAAAATCTAATGAGAACTACCAAAAACCTAGTAGTACTAAGTGAGGTTAACAAGGTGGTAAAAGTCAAGATTGAGATACAAAAGTCAAATGTATATGCTAACAACAAACAATCCAAAATCAAAATGTAGAATATAGAGTATTTATAATAGCTTCAACAAATAAGAACTACTTAAGGATAAACCTTAGAAGTCTTCGAACTGATGTGTGAAAGTGCTTTGCTGTGGTTTGGCTGTGAAGTTGCCCCCAAAAGCCTCATGTATATGAGCTTTGGTTGTCAGATGATTGGTTTGGGGGAAGTGGTTAGCTCCTCAAGGCTCTGCCTAATCAATGGATTAATCCCTTGAAGGGCTCAGAATATAATAGCATCATTAGGAGGTGACAAGTAGGAGGTGGGACCTGGTTGGAGGACATAGGTCCTGGGGAGTGCCTTGAAGGATGTATCTCATCCCAGCCCCTTCCTCTCTGCCTCCCTCTGCCTCCTATCTGCCATAAAGTGAGCCACCTTGCTGTACCACTGCACGACGGTCTGCCTCACCATGCACAAGCCTGGAAGCAAAAGAGCCAAGTGACTGTGGATTAAACCTCTGAAACCATGAACCAAAATGAATCCTATAGCCATTTATGTTGGGTATTTTGCTGCAGCAATGAGAAGCTGACTAACACATACTTGTCTGCTAAAAACTATAAAAAATGCCAGTAGAAATTAAAAAGACCTGCTGAGCTGGGTAGTACATACCTATAATCCCAGCATCTGTAAGGCTGAGGCAGGAGGATCACCAAGTTTGAGGTGACCCAGTCTGAGAGAGAGGGAAAGGGAAAAGAAGAAGAAGAAGAGGGAGAGGGAGAAGAAGAGAGAAAAAAGAAAGAAAGAGGGAGAGAGAAAGAAAGAAAAATTTAAAAGATCAAAGTAAATGGGTGTTCCAAGGACAGAAATCAGTTATCTATACTGCATTAGATAGATAGGTAGATAGATATCATATATCATGTCATATCATATCATATCATAGATTTACATATAAAACTTGAAACTTATAAAACTTCTAGATAAAACCTTTGTGAACTTGGTTCAGGAAAAGATTCTTTGAGAAAACACTAAAAGTAACATACACAAAGGAACAAATTAATAAATTGGAATTTATGAAAATTATAAAATTTTGTTCTTCAAAAGACAAGAGAATGAAAAGATAAACTGTACACTGATAGGAAATATTTGCAGATATATATCATATATCTGATAAAGGCATCTAAACTATAAAAAGAACTCCCAAAATTCAACAGTAAGAAAACAAATGATTCAGTTTTTAAAATGGGCTCAGTATTTGAACAGTAACCTCACCAAAGGCATACACAAGTCAAAAAAGCACAAATAAAGATGTTCAAACTCATTAGTCATTAGGGAGATGAATTAAAACCAACAAGAAGAAAGAAAGAATACTCTTAACAATCTTGAAATATGTTGGAGTCACTTGTATCTATGCCAGAGAGAACAGAACCAGTGTCATTTCATCTTTGTCTCCAGGGCCTCACACAATAGTGAATATACAAAAGGCATTTGAGAAATGCTTGTTGATTGAATGACATGGGGTTCACAAAACTAGTCTAAGAATAAATTTGGCTTTCTTGAGGACTGCAGAGAATAAAGAGAGAGCAGAAAATTGAAAAAAAGAAAAGTGGAATTACGAATGACAAAGAATAGTGCAACTTAGAGGACACCTAAGGCTAGGGTAGAAATCTGGGTGTGGGGGGGTCAGGATTAAATTCAAATGTTAGCGCACAAAGGGCTGAACATCCATTCCTGATAGTCAAGACTAGGGGTTCCTAATCTTCACCTGGAAAAAAAGAGAACCTATAACTTGGATTTATTCTGATATAAGGACATTTTTCTCAATTCTCTGTCTGGTCAGACACTGTAACACTGAACTTGAACATTTAAAAACTAAGATGTAGGATTGGGGGTTTTGCTCAGTAATAGAGTGCTTGCCAGGTACGTGCAAGCCCCTGGGTTGGATTCCCAGCGTAATTCTCTCTGGAGGGGAAGGGAGGGAAAGGAAAGGGAAAGGGGGGAAGGGGAGAGGAGGGGAGGAAAGGGAGGGGAGGGGAGGAAAGAGAGAAAAAGATAAATTTCTCTGAAATGTGCCTTGAGGTGCAGAGGAAGGTGGGAGGAGTAATAGAAAGGATGGCCCACCCCCAAAGTTCTTTCAGTTGCTTTAAGCTGAATGAGCAAAGTCAAAGACAGATGTGTTCCCCTGTGTTTAAAATACTCATGCTGATTAACTTCTCTATGTCCATACACACTTGATAATGTTATCCTTAGGATTTTCAAATGTTTCCCATGACATTTAGGTGATTGGGTGTGATGTAGTTTTGTTTTCTGTCACCCACTGTGCGTGTAAACAGCACTCACATAGCATCTTTTTTCTGTATCATTCACGGTTATGGCTTAAGTAGTATCTTGAATAGTTAAATTCTGTTTGGTACAGAATTCATGTTTTCTCATTTTGTAACATTATTTATCACACATACCACAACGAGCTTTAATTAACGGAGCTGCTAAACTTTGCTCAAATGGAGTTGCACCCTATGACTCATAACCTTTTCTTTTCTTTGAAATTCACTTCAACAACATCTGGTAGCTTCTATAAGGAGATAGGATGTTCTTTACAAGCAGTGATTTTTCTGAACATGTTTCTGCATTTGGCAGGCTTCCATTTTTCTCTCAGTTGTTGCTCTCTTCATGGAGTCAGACATTAGCATCTTAATTTTCCCCTAAAGATTAATACACGTAGGAATTTGGTCAAATATCACACCATAAGCTTTGCAATGATTGATTCCTAAATCTTTCCTGTTAATCTGTTCTGAGTTGGCCCAACCCTGAAAAGAGAGAACTGGAAATAATAAATTAAAAGAAACCAAATATGAGTGTTACACACTTCACAGTACAATGGTATTTCTTTTAGAGGATTTTATATTAAGAAATCTTTGTGGTCTTTCTGATGATCACTAGGAAGAAGATAAGGATCAAATTTTGTGAAACGAATCTCTAGATAAATCATTTGTTTTCTACCCAGACATTCTTCACATCCTTTCTGACTTCCAATCCTTCAGAGATAAACTATGCATAATAGTTTTTGCATAGATTTGAAACATGTCCCTAGATTTTGTGATGCTCTTGTTTTAGTCTAGTCTCATTATTCTTTGAAATGGGAATAAAGAAAACAAGATATTGTCTGAAAAGAATCACACACACTTAGATATCCTTCAAATTTTCCTACCATTGTGGAAAAGGAAAGAAATAACATTAGCTCAAACTTATGCTCCAATTTCTGCATTTCGATTTTGCTGGGAAAAAATACAAGAGTAAAAAAAATACTGCAATTAAGTTGAGCTAACCATGCGATAATAATTGACTCTAGATACTTAAAAGCATCAAAATGACTTTTAGAAAATGGACGTTCACCTCCCATACAGGATGGTCTTCAATTAGTCAGTTAATATTGATTATAAATGAGATATTCAACAAATGCCACTAATCTTTGTGTGTAACTATTTGGCCTCCCAATAGATAGATGGGTCACTTGAATAGTTGGTGGTTTGGAATTTTTTTAATAAACGTAATATTTCTACATCCTCTTTCAATCATTATTCCAGAATATTTTATTAAAGACTAAATACTGCCAACAAGTCCAAGAGGAAAACAATTTGGTTTCAATAATTTGTCTCATTTTCTAAAGGAAACTAATATATACACTTGAGATACTTCCAGAAAAATCCTTTGAGGACTTGATGTAGTTTCAAATGTTGGTGATTTTGCAAAATGTCATCCATATCTCCCCTCCCCCCATCCACACCACAGTGAGACCTTAAATACATTCATTCTTCTCTGGGCAACACAGAAACCCCATTTAAGAAGTTCCATTTCATGGATGGAATTGGAGAACATCATTCTGAGTGAGGTTAGCCTGGCCCAAAAGACCAAAAATCGTATGTTCTCCCTTATATGTGGACATTAGATCAAGGGCAAACACAACAATGGGATTAGACTATGAGCACATGATAAAAGCGAGAGCACACAAGGGAGGGGTGAGGATAGGTAAGACACCTAAAAAATTAGCTAGCATTTGTTGCCCTTAACGCAGAGAAACTAAAGCAGATACCTTAAAAGCAACTGAGGCCAATAGGAAAAGGGGACCAGGAACTAGACAAAAGGTGAGATCAAAAAGAATTAACCTAGAAGGTAACACCCACGCACAGGAAATCAATGTGAGTCAATGCCCTGTATAGCTATCCTTATCTCAACCAGCAAAAACCCTTGTTCCTTCCTATTATTGCTTATACTGTCTCTACAACCAAATTAGAAATAAGGGCAAAATAGTTTCTGCTGGGTATTGGGGGGGATAGGGAGGGGGCGGAGTGGGTGGTAAGGGAGGGGGTGGGGGCAGGGGGGAGAAATGAACCAAGCCTTGTATGCACGTATGAATAATAAAAGAAAAAGAAAAAAAAAAAAAGAAGTTCCATTTCCTTGTACATCTATGTGTATTTTCACAATAGCCAAGTGGTAGAAACAACCCAACTTTCTAGCTAGGGATGGGAGAAAGAACAAGATATAGCATAGGCACACATGGAATATTATTCAACCTTAGAAAGGAAGAAGAAAAATGCTCCACTCAACACTGAGCTGGAGCACATGAAACCCATAGGAAATCATGTTGCATGGTACAGAATGGATGAATCTTAAAGATACTATCCTAAGTGAAATAAACCAGTCACAAAAGGACAAATAGTGTATGATGCCATTATAGGAGGCATCTAAACTCATGTGAGATTTAAGTAAACTTACAGGAACAAAGTCGAATGGTGATAGGCAGAGGCTTGGGAGAGTGGCAGAAGCAAGGAGCTACTGTTTCGTGGGTACAGAGTTTGAGTTTTGCAAGAAGAAAAAGTTCCTGAGAACTGTAGGTGAATGTACCGAACACTACTGAACTGTGCATGCACTTAAAAATGGTTAAGATGATAAATTTTGTTGTGGCTTTTTATCACAATTATAAATACTTCTCAGAATGGTCTTTAATTCCCTAAGTTTGTTTTACTTTCAATGTTCCCAATAATAGTGAGAAAGGACTGGAGTGTCTCAGAGTGTCCTAAAAAAACATGTGCACTTGTTTTTCCCTTGCCAAGTTTCAGCCATGTTCAATAATTTACCCTATCAAAATCTGATTGGATTTTATAAATTCTCAGACTTCAAGAAGGAGGGTGTTTGGAAATGAAACTTGGAAGAAAGTGAGCACTGCTGTAAATGTGACTAGAAACTGCAATTAGTACTGTCACTCACCTAGAGAAGGGAGAATTCTCATCAAATGGGATGGAAGACAGCTTTTGAGAAAAAAAAAAAAAAAAAGACTTGGAAAGAAGGGGATGGGAACATGCAAACAACCAAGTGTACTCGAGTCTTCCAGCTTCGCTGCTCTTCCCTCTTGTGCTAGGGCCGTTTCTGTTGCGTGGGTGTTCAAGGCAGAGTCCAAGTGACTAAGCTCTGTTTCAGATGTTCCCACTTGGAACATTTAAAAATCTGGCTTTAGCTCATTTCCTAACCTGCTGCTGGTGCACACAGGCTTGAGGCAGCTGAATAAACCCTTTTCTTCACTGGAGGTTGTGAGGAGTAAGAGGCAGGAGGACGCACATGACCTTCACTGAAGACTTTCTATCACTCTTTGCTGTGCTTTCCTAAGTCTTTCTTCTCTTTCGTGCTATCCCTCTCCTCCCTCCATCTCCTTTTCTTTCTGTTCTTTCTCTTCTTCCTCCTCTTCATCTCCTCGTCTTCTTCCCTTTCCACTTCCTTAGTTCTTCTTCTTTTTTTTTTTTTTTTGGTGTTGGGGATGGAACCCATCAATCATGTTGACATGCTGAACACATACTCTACTACTGAATTACACTCTCTGGCCCCCCCCAAGTTTCATTTTAGTGAGGAGGGGGTGATGGTGTCTTGGTTTCCCAAATATACTATTTCACTATACATTGCTTCCTAGTTTCTTAGGGTTTATATTCAAGGTTAAGGGAGTTGTACCAAACTCCTAGATTTCCAAAAAGTATAGATCTTCTCTTTTTGTCACTTCAGGTTTGTTTATTCATTTGACAAATATGATTTTTTTTTTTTTGCAGTACTGGGGCTTGAACTCAGGGCCTACACCTTGAGCCACTCCACCAGCTGTTTTTTGTGATTTTTTTTTTTTGAGATAGGGTCTTGCTAACGACCCTATTTGCCCAGGCTGGCTTTGAGCCCTGATCCTTCCTGATCTCTGCCTCCTGAGTAGCTAGTATTATAGGCATGAGCCACTAGTGCCTGGCAGATATGAATTATTTAATACTCGCTAGGCACTGACAATTTCCAACCAGGTTCTTTAATATTCTATATATTAGCCTTTTAAAAATCAATGCCATAGCACAAGAATGACTATAGTGAAATTAAATGACAATCTTGACCAACTCAATACGAGCTATCTAATGAAGCATGTTTTTTAAAATTACATCAGTTTTGCTTCATTTATGGAAATAAACCAGCAATCATTCAAGTATGATATTTACCAAAATATCGTATGGATTTCTGTATAAGCTTGCTCACTAGGAATCTATCCAGGCCTTAAAAACACACCTATGAACAACTCTGGTTCAGGGCTTTCACGTGCAAGCCCCAAGATAGGGTCCTGCAGAGAAATATACAAAGTCCCCGACTAGTCTTCTGGGTGATGGTGCCCACAGGGCGTAGGAGGTCCTGGCTGATTGGCTGGCTTTGAGGTAGGCTAAGTTAGGGAGCGTTAGGGGCTCGTAGAAAAATATTACATTTTAGATTAACCATGCTTTGACTCAGGAACCGCCCTCACTTGCCCGGGAACTGCGCATGCCCTTCCCACTCATTGATTATTGGATGGGAGTCACCTGGTTCCTCCCTTCCCATAGGTTATTGTAGGTTTTAAAAGCACCTGAAGAGCAGAAACACACTCTCTCGGCTTCTGGCTTCCACCTGGTCCCCACCATGCTCCCCTTTGTATTTCTTTTCCCTGACTTTTAATAAACTCCCTTTATACCTACGGTCCTGCCATGGATTCTTCCTGGTGGGATACAAAGAATTTGGAAGTCTTCTGATCACAGACTGAACCATTAACAACTTCAGCGTACTTTGCCCTGGCCCATGGAGACTCCTGTCTGCTCACCAGACCTCTTGACCAGTGCTTACCTACAGCCAGATATTCCATGGCTTCTTGATATTCCCAGCCTGCTCCTGGCTTTGTGCCGTTTTCATAAACCACTGCTACTCAAGCCCAAGCTTGACGGTGTGACTAACAGGGGGAAGGTCATCCCTTCTGGTCCAAGGCGTTAGCCCATGTGCCTCTCTCTGGCCCCTCCTACTAGGCATTTTCTTTACTGCCCCAGCAACCTCGAGGCTACTCTGAATGCAACTTTACTTCCTCAAGTATAAAAGCTAACAGAGAAAAAGTTCTTCCTATTCCTTAGAAAGAAATGGTAGCAAATTTACTAGAAATCTCTCTGTAAATTCCACCCAACCTCTCACTGTTTATGTTATTATGCATCGTTTTGCCTCTCTGGAACTTCTACTTAAAATGAAGGAGCTGAACTAACCCATTTCTCCTAGTATACTCTCCCAATATACTCTCCCAGTATATCCTGAAGCAGGAAGTAGGAGTCAAGAGCACAGGCATTGGGAATAGGGAGGCCAGTGTTTGAGTCCAAGTTTCCCATTGACTGACAAATAGCTTTACTTCTCTGCACTTCCATTAAATGGAGATAATGCCCAACTCTTGGTGTTGGTGTGAGAATGTTGTATATGATATGTATTAATATATGACAGATATTAAGATGTCATATATGAAAAAATAGATGTAAAATTCTTGCCACTTTGTATTAATCAACACCCTTACATGCAATATACCAATATATGGTCATATGTAAATACTTAATCCTGACTTTTTTTTTCTATTATTCATCTCTGGCTATTCTCATCTCTGAATGAGACTCATCTCTGAATATTCTCTTTATCTCAGTCCTTGCATTTCACTACATATATAAATAATTACTGAATATTTCTATAGCCAGGTGGGTCTGAAATGTCACCCAATGTTTCCTGTGTTAAAAGTTTGATCTTCAACTTGGCACCAATGGAAATTCATCCAAACTTTTAGGGGGTGTAAGAGGTTTCAGCCTATGAGAGTCTTCCCTTCAAGAGACTGTGGGACTCTGGTGTCTCTCTGTTTCCTGACTGTCCTGAGGTGAGCAGCTTGCTCCACCATCTACTCCCTGCCTTGCTACAGAACTAAAAGCAATGGGGCTAACTGGCCATGGACTGAAACCTCCCAAGCTGTTAGTCAAAATAAACCTTTTCTCTTTGTGAGCTGAGTATCTCCGTATTTTGTTGCAGTTACAGGACACTGACTAACATACCAGGTAATGTTTGCCTGACCTTGATTTTATAATCAGGATACAGACAAGAGCTTTTGAAGTTGCCCTTATCCAAACTGTGATAAAATAGTTGTAGAGTTGTTTTAACTTGAACAGATGTCTTGGTAAATCATTTCCACACTGAGAGGAGAAGCCATGGAAGAGGTCCTGTCCCCTGCTAGTTCAGCATCACGAGTTCATAAGCACTATGTCTACAGCAACCGTCAAGTCAGGAACCAAAAAAGAAAGTGTGCCAAGAGGTGACACCTATTGGACACCACATATATTATATTTAATTCGTGTAACCCTTTCAGGTAGGTAATATCATTCTCCCTCATTTTACACCAGAGGAAACAAGCTTTGGAAGACTGAAAATAACTTCTCAGGTTCAAACTGCTAGAAAGTGATAGAAATTTTAACTTGTCTGCTCCAGAGCCTGCTCTGTATTCCCCTATCCTTCATCTTCCCCCATCTTAACAGAGGCTCGGGAGAGTTAAATAATTTGCCAAAGTTGAAGCTGATTCACCACCCACTGACTAACACACTTCCTTCTGACTCTCCCTGCATGCTCTCCCCACTTGTCTTACAGCCTGCTGATCTCAGCCTGCAACTTGCTCAGAAAGCCTTGTATAATGTAGGGACAGATATCTCTCAACTGATGTTCAAAATGAGTGGTCCTTCATACAGAAGTTTAGGGCTAGGTATAGTTGGCTGGAGGGCTAAGTCCTTGTTTTCAACACTATGAAAGTGGGATTAATTCAGTTTTACCCACAGTTCCTTCCTCCTTTGGAGGAGAAGCCACCACTCCACCAAGTTCCCTCCTTTCCTTTTAGGAGAGGAGAAGAGAGCGTTCTACATGAATTCCTCATGTGATCCTAGAAAGCAATGGTTTGTAGAACCGTGAACTCCCAGATTAACACAACCACAAACTGTAAATCCACAAATTGCATGGAAATTACACAAAGTAGGAAAAGAAGCAGAGGGGAAGGCTCGGCTGCCCCACTGCCTTCAATTCCCTCCAGGTGACAGGGTTCTGAAAGATCCCTGGTTGTCTTCTTGCTACTGGCAACATTGTAGGCCACACATTCTGTCCCCATCCCAAACCCAAGCCAGTCCTTGGCTTTCCATGGTATAGCAAACTAGTATTGGAAGAAAACAAGATTAATGGCAAACTAAGAGACAGAAATAGAGAAAAAGGGTACAAAAAATACATATCAGTTTCTAAATATATCAATTTCTGAATTTCATGTGTCTGATGGCAAGAAACGCATTTGAGAAAACAAACAAACAAAAAGAGAATATTAATGTCCTCCAAAGATAGCATAAATGGTCAGATACGCAGTAAGTATCGAATATATATTTATATAGCTGAATTTGTTTATTTGAAATAAATTGATGTCCTAGCTTATTTTAATCTAGATCCAACCTTTCTCCTTAAAACCCTAGTCTCTTTGGCATTACTGGGGTTTGATCTCAGAGCTTCCCACTTGCTAGATAGGCACTCTACAGCTTGAACCACAACTCAAAGCTGCACCCCTTTTTGCTCTGGCTATTTTGGAGATAGGGTCTCCCTATTTGCTCAGGACAACCTGGACTACGATCCTTCTATTTTACATTGCCTGAAGACGCTGCAATGACAGGAGTGCACACCACACACCACCACACCCGGCTTTATTCCATTGAGATAGGGACTCAAGAAATTTTTTTGGCCCAGGCTGGCCTGGAACCATCTCGGCCTCTCAAATAGCCAGGATTCTCAGCTCCTCTAACAAGAGGCAGCCTTGTCCTTTGACAAAGGCCAGATAATTCTCTTATTAAAATGCAAATCTTTTCCTTGTTCAAGCCCCCTTTCTAGCTACCTTGGAGGCTTCCTGTCAAATGTAGGTAAGGAAAATGCCTCCTTGCTGACTAATCAAAGGGATGAGCAAATGAAAAAAAAAGACTGAGGCTTCCCTCACAGGGCTTCTCAAGTTCCTCTGCTTCTGGAGTCCTTGACAGCCAAAAATATCCACAACAAGAATAGCTGGGACTGGGCCCCAGTGACTCACGCCTGTGATCATAGCTACTTGGGAGGCTGAGATTGGGAGGACTGAGGTTCCAAGCCAGACCAGGCAAATAGTTTCAAGACCCCATCTCCAAAACAACCAGAGCAAAATGAAATGGAGATGCGGCTCAAGTGGTAGAGCACCTGCTTTACAAGTGTGAAACCTCGAGTTCAAACCCCAATCTCACCAAAAACAAAACAAAAAACAGCCCAGTTGACCAGGTGTGGTGCTATAATTCTAGCACTCAGGAGGCTGAGGTAGGAGGATTGTGAGCACCAGGCCAGGATGGGGTACATAGCAAGACCCTGTCGCAAAAGAAAGGAAAAAGGCACTCCAATAATCATACCTTACCCTTGCTCTTTGTGTGGAGAGAGCACTCCTGTTGTGATTTGGATCTCAAATGGTCCTCAAAAGCTCACATATGCTAAAGGTTTGGTCCCACCCTGTGGTGCTACTGAGAGGTGGTGGAACCTTTAAGAGGTGGAGAGGTTAAGTTATGGGGAGTGGGTCTTTGAGGTGGATTTGGGGATGCAGGTCTCTTCCTCTCTCACTTCTTGACCCACCATTATATAAGCAACCTCTACCACCCTATGCTTCTGCATGATGTACAGAGCCCACACAACAAGGCCTAGCAACCAGGGACTAAAACTTCTAGAAACTGTGAGCCAAAATAAGCTGCTTCCTTTCAGTTGATTTTTCTCAGGTATCTGGTGACAACTACAGAAAGCAAACTAACTTTTCACCTAAGCGGGGATAAGGATGGTGAACTCCCTAGACCAGGAGAGCTGGAGGAGTAACAAATGGAAGTCTACTTCTCTGATTGGGTCAGTGGCAGGGAAGAATAAGTCCAGTGACCGTCATTCATTCGAACAGCCACAAAAACATAAGTAGTTTTTACTGCTCTGAGAATGCTGGGTCCTCCTTGCTCTTCAATGACACAGTGTGGGTGGATTTTCTACTGGAACTATTCTGATAAAATGTGCCTGTAAAAAACACATGCCTGGAGCATGTTTCTCACGACCCTGGAGCCTAGCATCACACCTGGAAGAAGCCCCACCACCCTTCCAAGTAGCTCAGTGACAGCGTTCCCATTACTGATGGTTGCCTGCTGGGTGACCATGTGAGTGATCTCATTGTTTTACATTTATCTGGTCTTATCCCTTAGCTAGCAAACCAAGGCAGATTCCTCAGTGTCTCAAATGGCAGGCAGCTAGCTGCATGGAGGTATGACAGGAATGTTGTAAAAATTGGTTTCTCTTCGTGAGGTCATTTTCATTACTTGTTGCTACACGGTCTTGGGCCCAGCCAAACAGACCTGTTTGCTGCCTATGCTTGTGGCTCTTGCTCATTGCTGCTTCGTCCTTTGGCATAAAGAGCGTTTCCCCACTGATGCTTCCTACTTGCTCTCTCTCTCTCAGTTCGCATCCCTCTTTTCTATCTATCCTCTCCTGGATTATCACCATCCCAGATTGTCTCTCAGTCACATTTTCTGTTTTGACAAGTGGGCCAGGCTCACAGGTGGAAAGTCTACATTATGTCCATCGGATCTTACATTCGTGTGTCGTGTATGGTCCAGGGAATTTTAAGCCTTAGGATAGAAGGATTCTTAGCTCTTATTTCTTTCTTGTCACATCTCTACCAAGAGAGCCTCCAGTAATACTAACTGGTTTGGTTCTTTTATTCGGGGGCAGAGAGCAGACCCTGGTTCTAATCCTGGCTCTGTCTTGAACTGCCTGAGTGATGTTGGCTGAGATGGCGCACCTGCTGCTCCTCAGCCTCCAATTATAAAATGAGGTGACTTTTCTAGTTCCAAAGTACCAGGTACATAGGATATTTCTATTTCTGCAATGTTCCCTCTGGCTTTGCCCTCTCCCTTCCCACTGCTGCCATGGAACCCTGCAACTCTTAACATCTTGAACATTCTTTATTAGCATATATTACTTGTACAGGGGGTTTTCATTGTGACATTTAGATATGTGGTTACAATGTGTCTTAGTTAGATTCATCCCCTCCATCTCTCTCCCCCTCTTCTTAGAACAATTTCATCAGGTTTAGTTGTTCTATTTTCATACACATATACGAAGTACATCCACCACCCTCTCCATTTACCCTCCCCTCTCCTACTGTTATCCAACCCCTGAAAAGACCTGTTTTACCTTCCTGTCTTTCATTTTCTTTAAGTGTATATTTATTGTTCGAGGGTGTGTCATCTTGGTGTTATTTCACACATGTATATATACTTTAACCAGATTAACACCTCTATTCCTTACTCTCTCTGTTGCCCTACTTCCCTATTATTTAACAGCTTTCAATGCATTTCATTATACTATCTTCATACATAGAACATCTTGAACATTCTTGAATTACATCAGATGCTCCAGAGATGACCTGGCCCTAGCAACAGTACCTGTGATGGCCTGGCCAGTTGGTATTCAGGGTATGGCTCTCTGAACAGACCCTGAACAGTCCCCTTGGATCCCTAGAGGTGACAGCCTCCTTGTTGGAGTTGCAACTCCAAATGCATTCCCATCTCACGTTAACACTCGCAAGAATATCCAGGCCCTTACAAGAACCATCAGAAGGTTTTCCCCATGCCTCTATTGTGTCTTTCCAAATGCTCCCTACCCTGCAAGCCCTCTAATGGGCTGTCTCGTGTGACAGCTGTCAGTTCTGTCTCATCTCAGACTTGGCATGAGCCATTCCCTGTGCTGGTGAAAATGCTTTCGTGCACAGGGCCTTCACACAGGCCCTGGGTGTGTGTGTGACAAGGCTCACAGGTTTGAGCAGGAAGTTGCTTACACTCCCAATGCCTCTGTACTCCCAGGGGCTAACAATGGGACCCACCTTGTAGGGTTTCTGTGAGGATTCCAGCAGTTAGGCCCGGTCCAGCTAAAGCAAGTACTCAGTAGGTGGCAGCTATTCTCATTAGCATATTTGGAGACCCCCTCTTTAGCAATTCTCAATAGAGCTTTTACCCACATAAAGAAGAAAACTTCAGCAGGGTAGGGAGGAAGCTCATGTGCAGCCTAGGGTGCTCCCTGCCAGTATTTTCAGCAGTGATGGTGAATCGTGAGCATTTATTGTCATAAAGACTTAAAATTGAAATCACTTCTAACATCTCTACAGTGTTTTTACCACACCGCTTTATTTGGACATAAAAGAAATAGGCTTAATTATATCTTGCTCTACAGGGGGAAAGAAAAAAGGAACCATCACTTGCCACCTCTCTTCTTTCCACGTGCGTCTTTCATTCTTAATGAAAGTGAGCTTCTAAATTGAAATGCTCCAGTGGAGAGCTTTTCGGTCAGGTGGAACTGGCCTGCTGGGCCTCAGGTAGCCTAGTGTTATGACAGGAAATGAATGTATTGTGTGGAAGGCTATGTGCTGGCACATTGTTCCCCAGACTCAGGCCTGTGTGGGACTGTTTGTACTCCAGCACACACAGCAGTCATTGTGTCCTCTGCAACATCCTACGTGCAGCTGTGAACAGTTGTGCCCGAGCCAGTTTATCGGCTGTGGAATTCACTCAGAAAGGAATTGTGAACAACATACCAAGGCAGGGCCCTGCTTTTCTCTGGGAATGTCCTGTGCTTTCCAACATTCCTTCTCCCACTTGGCCAAGAAAAACAAGCAAACAGAGGCCCCCTTTGATGTATGGACCCCTGGGCTATTCAGAGGTGAGACTTTGAGGTAACAATCTGCAATCTCTACCAGTGATCTCCATTCACAACTTTCTGTCCCAGAACAGAGAGTGGTGACGTCTACATGGCCAGATAGGGCCTTTCTCAAGCTCATTATCTCTGGGGCTGAACAGTGTCCTTACTGTAAACAGCATGGAGGGGGTGTCCAGCATAGTCATTTACACCTTGATGGCCGTAAGCCTAGTATGCAATGTCACTCAGTGAGAACTATGTGGTCCTTTCAGGTTTCATTGGGCCCACCTGCCAGAAAACTCACATTTAAATCATCAGAACAGGAGATATTGGCTGCCAGGTTAGGAATGGGCATGTAGGAAGACAGGCAGTGAGGTCACAGACAAACATTTGTTTCAGAGCTCAGCAATACCTTTGGGTGTTTGGATGAGACCGTGAGCTTGGACTGGGAAGCGCTGTCCTGGAAATACTGAACATTTCCTCTTAAACACAGTGTCTGCAACTTGGGTTGGTACATGACAGTGTTTGAAGGCATGGTTGTTGTTATGGTTTAAATATAAAGTGTCCCCCCAAAAGGCTTATGTGTTGGTCCCCTGCTGCTGGTGCTTTGAGAGGTGGTTGAAGCACTAACTTCATCAATGGGTCAATCCATTGATAACTGCATGGGCTCTTGGGAAATGAGGAAGTAGGTCAGTGGGGGCGGGGTGGGGGAGGCTTGCCTTTGAAGGGTATATCTTGTACCTGACCACTGTCTGTCTATTGCTACTTCCTATTCCACATGAGGTGGGCCACTTTGCTTCACCACATTCTCCCCACCATGGCGGTCAACCTCACCATGCACAGACCCAGAAGCAGTGGAGGAAACCAAGTAACCTTGGGCTGAAACTTCTGAAATTGTGAGCCAAATAAGTGTTCCCTCCCTTTAGTTGTTTTCTCAGGTCTTTTGTCACAGCATTGAAAAGTGACTAACACAGTTGTGCAAAGTAAACCAACCACTTGGGCTTTTCCTAGGACTGTTGATCAACAAAGCATTTTGCACAAGAAGCCGTAGCTAAACATTTACCATAAAACATATAGGGGTGTGTGCATGTACATATCAAACTGTGTATATACTTAACAGGGTAAAGCTCTATCAAACACAATATCAATATTTACATATAAATCCAGAGTAGGTATCATTTAGAACACTACATAAGTAGAAATATGTAGATGCAAGTTTTGCTGACTGGCTAAATTTTTAGTTTTCATTGTTCAATGGGATTCTGGTGTTCATTAGCAGGGTGAGGGAGGAAATGAACTTAACTCACTCCCAAGTTTTTCTCAGAATCTGAAGCCTTCTGGGGCTTGTGTTCCACCTCTGGGCAACAGCTCTGGCATTAAAGGCCTTTGCCCAGTTTTCTCTGCTGCTGGCATAAACTGATCTTCTGTGGACTAATTGCTCCAGCTAAAGCTGGCAATCAAACCCTGTGGTTCTTTTGCTAGAGGAAGTCTTCTTTCTGTTTTAGACCCCAACTGCTCTTTTCTCTTGCAACCAACAAAGAAGAGTACAAAAGAGATCATGGAAAAATGTGTCCTCGGAGCCACTTTCTCCTTGGATGGTTTCTCTTTTTCCCATTAGGAAAGAGTTCTCTTGGTAATCAAGTTTCCAATTTTATTCTCAACTCTTCCCTCCCAAGTGATATTTGAAGCTTGGAGTGGCAATAAAAATAACTTTGCATAGAAGGCTAACTGTGTTCCCTTCCCACCATTCTCCTTGCCAAGTAATATTGGGTTGTGCTACTTTTTTTTGGAACATTAAAAAACAGAGCAGAAGAAGAAGAGGAGGCAGCAGAGAATGAGATCAGACTGAGCTTTAAAATAGGAAGTGTTAAGGTGGCTCCCTGCAGGACATGCTTCATGATGTAGTAACTGGTAATCTGAAGTCTACTTGCTTCCACAAGTATCTAGATAGCAATGGATTGAGCAGTGCCTTAAAGGAAGGAGGATGAGCTCAATTAAGTTCTCTAACAGAGCTAGTGCCTTTCCGAGTATCCGATGGAAAATAAATTTATAAAATAAAATATTTATATAGGCAATGTTTGAAATAAAGTCATAGAAACGAGTCTGTTGTTCAGAGTATACTTGCAAAACACTCTAAATTAGTGGTCCTTAAACATTCTGCTCACAGCTCCCCCGACCCACCCAAAAGAGGAATTTGAAAAACTATGCACTTTCTCACCCGTGTTAAGGATAACATTGAAAATGTTTCAACCTAAGTTTAAATAGTTGCTAAGGATGTGACATCCAGCAGACTCTGAATGTTAGTATTTGAAACTAAGATTACATATAATTTTTATATGGGTCTGATACAATCTAAACATCTAGACAGTTTAATACCCATTTTCATCCACTAAAACTTATACATGAAAATTTTTGTTTAATACTTTAAAATGATACATCCTTTCTTTTTCTCCTTGAATTTATATCTGTTCTACTTTTCCACATCATTTTATCCCTCTGAAATTTATTTTTATCCTTGAAAGCTCTTTATTAATCATACCTGCATACTTTCCTACAGAAAAATAGGCTTACAAACTGGGTTTATGGCTGGAATTTGGAAGGAAGATTGGTGGTAGATTGATGGTTTGGGAGACTGCAACTCCCTTGGGAAATTACTCCACACTTTGGTTCAACATCATGTTCAATGTGGTAGGAGCAGGTAGCAGGGGTCTGGGACCTAGCTATTTCCACCAGCATCTGAATCTTATTGGAGGAGGAAAAGGAAGCAAATAGAAATGGAAAGTGCTATGAGATTTTGGGAACATAAGGCAACACTACTTTGGCCGGAAGTATAAAACCACATCCTAAAAGTTAAAGGAAGGTTTATCCCTATTTCTGCTTGGACATCTCTGCTTAGGGAATCATGGACACCGTGAGACTATAGCCCAGGAAGCAGCACACAAAGTCAGCAATTGCAACCCCCAGTCCAGCACCTACTCCAGGGCTGGCTGTCCCATAAGGGACAGTAGAATGCACACCCAGAACTGGCATGAGGGCCATATTCCTGGGCAGCAGTCTCACTGACAGGCCCATCGGAAGGCACTGGCTATCTCAGCCTGGCGTTGGCAGGCACACCCTAACATCAGGCACAGCAGTCCTGCAGCAATGTCTTCAGTGGTGGCCAGGGGCCTTAGCAGCACCACCAGATCACCAATAGGCACCTTTCAGAAACATTGGCATGCACTTTCAAGAGTCCCAGAGGCACAGCAATAGAAGAGGGGAGCTAGATCCAAGAAAGGGCTTTTCTACATGAGTCTATAAGACATTAACTGGGAATTTTCCAGTATGTGAGGCTGCAGTCAAATTAAGGAGAAACAGTACTACTATAGGTCAAATCAGGACAAAGGGTAGAAATGGTAAAGGAAAACAGAAGTTAGCATGAAAACCTACTACCAATTCTTATGCAACTAGAAGGGGAACAGAGGCACTTGCTGATTATCAATGCCTGGTTCCAATAACCTGAGTTGAATGGCAATAGTAGCTGATTTTAGTTGTATATTCAGAGAGTTTGAAGTTATATAAGTGCCTCCGGGAGAGGCAAAGACACCTCTACTAGCCCCAGAATACATTGGAACAGTAGACAAAATGGCCATCAAAGCTAAGTCTCTCCTTCTCTGAACTTCAACACACCTCCAGACTTTTGTCCACAGTCTAATACTTGGTTTAGTTCTGTATAACTTATTTAGTGTTTTAGTTTCATTCACAAAATTATAAGCTCTTTTTTTCTTCCTTTATGTCCTCTGTACTGCCCAAGGACCCTGGCCAGGACTTAACAAATACTGTTAAATTGATTAGCTACACTTGATTCAATTGCTGAGCAAAGCAAGCCATTATCAGAGACAATTTAGGATAGCCCTGGAAATTTTAACCTCTGCAGATTCTCTCAAAGTGAATGTCCTATGGTATAATTTCAGCAGCAGGGGCCTGTGCACTCTGGTGTTACCTGGACCAGAGCCTACCTATCTTGTTATGGGAAGCAGGGAGATGTATTTGTGGATTGGTAATCATGTATTTTGGAAAAAAGAGCAAAGAATAGGATATGGGTTTCCAGGACATGCAAAAAGTTTCTAAATAATCTAACTCACTCATTTACTCTATGCTAAAACCCTGAGATGCATTCATTTTACAGATGAAGAAAGAAAAGCTGTGAGAAAATGAATCAGGGATCAAACTGGACCACAGAGCCGATAGACTCTGGATGAGGGGCTCCTTCCAAGACACCACAAATCCTTCTTAGAGAGAGAAATCAAGGTGAGGACAACTGCATGTTTGCTGGTGCTTGCTAACCTCTGCCTCTTGTGTGCAAGTCCTACTCCCACCTACCTCCTCCTACCTTCCCTCAGGACTGGGCCAGCGTTCAGTGCTGCAGACCATCCAGAGTGAAGCTTCCCATCCAACTCCGAGGCTAGTCATGTCCTCCCAAGCATATTGCGTCTATTTATAGAAAAGGACCTGGATAAGAAAGGGGACTTCCTGAAGGGAAGGAAAGAGGAAATGTAGGGATGTGGTGTGGGCACATGAAGTTTCTCCTTGACCCACTCTGTTCACGCGGAGTATAAGGTGGGGCTGGAGTAGGCAATCTTGAGATTCACTTGGAAATACTGACAATTATTCTAGAAAAGAGATATGGTGGTTTTTCAGAATTACCCCCTTCTACATCATTTGAGGCTTGTTTGCTAAGGAATCAGCCCCACATCTTGTATTTAACCAAAAGCTATGACACTAGTTACCTTGTTTTGTTTTCCTGAAAACCAAAGTGACACTTCCAACATCCTACCATTTGAAACAGCAACAGCAATAATCATAACGAACACTTAACAGTTATTTTAAGTGAGTAAGCCATCATTTTAATCTTACTTTTGCAGTGTACCCTAGAAGCTGATTCCTAAGTCTTGCACAAAGTCACAAGACCAACAAGTAGTAGAATTCAAGCCTGGGGGATTGGAAGTTATCTTTATCACTTGCTGCCAGGAGGCAAGGAGTTAAACCTATAAAGAAAAGAGACACTGTGTCCCTTTTCTGTGTCCTCTTCTGAAACTTATCCCCCATCATTTTCTTGGACAGCAAACAATGGCATTTCTGGTTTCAAAGACTCAGTCTGAGAGCTCATTAGACTTTTGGCTAAATATTATGAGTTTAAAGCAAGTCAAATAAATCTAGTAAAATGTCAGGAAAAGTGCAAGTGGATGATATGTTAACATCTGTGTAGAAGACACACACACACACACACACACACACACACACACACACACACACAGAAGATGGATGAGAGAGAATGCAGAACTCAAACACCTAAATGCCTGCAAAGAGGAGCAACAAAGAAAAGACAGTTGACTTGGCTCCCCACCCCCACCCTGGCCATAGGTGTGGAAGGCTGGATGAAGCATGAACTGAAAATACAAGTACAATAGTCTCCCCTTAGCCACGGTTTCATGTTCTGTGGTTTTAGTTACTCATGGTCAATCATGGTCCAAAATATTAAGTGGAAAACTCCAGAAAAATAAAAGCAATTCATAAGCTTAAAATAACTTTTATTCAGTATATTGCTATGATTGGCTCATTTATTAATATTAGTTATTCTTAATCTCTGTCATTAACTTATAAACTTTATCACAGGTATATATGTATAGGAAAGACCTAATGTACACGGGGTTTGGTACTATCTCTGGTTTAGGCACCCATGGAACTATCTTGGGACATGTCCCCCCTGGGTAAAGGGTACATACATAATTCAGGTTCCCTGCTTTTCCCCCATTAGCCAGATGAGCTGCCCTCACCAGCCCACTCACCCACACTCACAGGTAACAAGAAATTATTTTCCATCTGAGACTCTAGATTTAAAAGGGTATATTGAATACCTACCAAAAAGAACTCAAATAACAAACATCACTGGGAAATTTCACAACATACAAAATAAAAAAGGGGCCTAAGGATTTCAAGAAAGTAAAAAAAAAAAAGCTCACATGAAAAGTATCAAGAATAAAAATGGCATTGATTTTTCCATAGCAATAGGAGAAACTCAAGGTTAATGTATCATTTCTCCACCTTCAGAAAAACCTAAAGGAACTTTTTTCAAACTTACATTTCTCTGCCCAAAGTATTAACCCAGTATAAAGATAGGATAGGCTGGACAACAGTGGCTCATGCCTATAATCTTAGCTACTCGGAAAGCAGGTATCAGAAGGATTGAGGTTTGAGGCCAGCCTGGGCAAAAAGTGACACCCTATCTCATAAATTCCAAACACACACCTACAGAAACAGGCTGGTGGAGGGGCTCAAAGATCAAGTGGTAGAGCACCTGCCTAGCAAGCATGAGGCTCTGAATTTAAAACACCGGGCACCCCCCCACCAAAAAGAACAAAAAATATTTTTAGTTATTTCAATCCTCCAATGTTTTACCTTTCATATACTCTTTTTCAGAAAAAAAATATTGAATGATTTAAATAAAATAAGAGAGAAAACCAAGAAACAGAAATTATGGCCAGGCACTTGTAATTCCAGCACTCAGGAGGCTGAGGCAGGAGGATCACAGATTGAGGCCAGCCTCATAGTGAAACCCTGTCTCAAACAAACAAACAAATATATATATATGAAATGAACCAGGACACTCAGCAGAATGACGCTAGTAAAGGAGGCACAGGAAGAAACCAGTTCAGGTTGTACTGGAAAGAGCAAAGTCTCCAGAGAGAAGATCTCCTGGATTAAACAACAGCAAACAAAGAAACAAATGAAGCGGATGTACTTGATTGTGTGGTGTATTGCAGAGAGTTGGGATACATCAATGACGGCACAAATTAAGAAAGATACTACAGTCAGTAACTCAGGAACATTTTAAAAATTTGAGTAAAAACACAATCATGCTATTTATTCTACTTACTTCAACCAAAACATTGGTCATAATAATATGAACTCCAAATATTGACGTACCCCAAAAGTATTATGTTAATATTGAAGAATGGAAGAAGGGAGAACAGTGGTGTAAGAAAGCTAACTCCTTACTACAATAATAGATGATTAAATTGCAAAATTGAGCAAATACAAAAATGAGGTATAGGCCTGGCAGAGTGGCTAAAATGGTAGAGCACAGCCAAAAAGAAATAAAATTATGGAGGAGAAGCAGGGTATTGTGGTACATGCATATAGTCCCAACACTCAGGATGCTGGGAGGAGTGTGAGTTCAAGGTCAGCCTGGTCTACATAGTAAAACACTGTCTCAAAAATAAAAATAATAGCTGGGCGCCAGTGGCTCACACCTATGAATCCTAGCTACTTGGTATACAGAGATCAGGAGGATCAAGGTTTGAGGCCAACCTGGGGAAACAGTTTGCAAGGCCCTATCTCTAAAATACTCAACACAAAAAAGAGCTGGCAGAGTAGCTCAAGTGTAGAGTGCCTGCCTAGCAAGTGAGAGGCCTTGAATTCAAACTCTAGTACTGCCAAATAAATAAATAAGTAAAATTATGGGAGAAAATGCCATAGGAAACCATATTGAAGTGGATACCTTTGAGATCCACTTAAAGGGGAAGGGGGGACTTTTGGTTTTTATTCTTATTTTTTATGTGATGGGATCTTGCTTTGTTGCCATTATTCTGCCTCAGCCTCCCAGGTAGCTGAGACTACAAGAATGTGCCATCCTATCAGGCTTCTGCTTAAAAAAAAATCTTGGTATTACCATTAGATTCCTAAAACTACATTCATGAGTTACTTGAATAAGAATGAAAATGGACTCACTTTAAAAGGCTGTGTAGACATGCCATTCCAGGCCTCAAGGGTGCCCTGTTTTTGCAATCGCTGCTTATGCAGAGATCGGTATACCTAGTGAGGGCGACAATGAAGGCTGAGAGACAAGCTCTTGTGCTTAGTCAGTAAGAGTAACACCGAATTATAAGACAAGACATGAGAACATGAAAGAAAAACAGAATTGAAAGAGAAAAGCTAATCAGAGATTTGTGCTTGGCTTGATTACTGAAATAATCACATGACAGCTTAAGGGTAAATTCTAGACATAGTCAAGGTAATTTGAAGAGTTCAATCTCATTTCATATGTCCATCCATGTAGCACGACAGTAGCCACTCATACATGCGTGGCTATTTATGTAAGTTATGTCACTGTGGATTAATGAGATATTTAACATACATCCCAAAATGTTTCCAGTGATTGTCACCGTGATCATTGATGCTGGTTTGTGAGTGATTTTGAACTTCATCTCTGTGCTATTATTGTTATATTTAGAAAAAGAATATAGCTTTTAAATGAGCTCTTTTTCTAGTGTCTTGTGTTCTCTGTTAGCTTTTCCTTTTGCATTTATAAAATTATAACCTTTAAAATTAGAAGGGACAGGAGATTGGATTAAGATGGTTAACGGAATACAGATGCCTACAAATGACAGAAAAGAGATTGCGTGTTTAAAATAATCAGTCCATAATATAAGTGAAAAACAGGAAGGAGTATTTTTGGTGGACCAGAACAAGAAGGAATTCCTAAGTAGGAGAGGGCAGGCAGAATTGGGTAAAATGTTGTTGCAGGAGGAAGAGATCATTCTGGAATGCTCTGAGCCTCCATCCCTAAGCTGAGAGGTTTGAGGAGGAAGAGGGGAGCCCAGAAGCAAACCTAGGCCTGAGAGGTTTCAGATCATCAAATAGTACAAGTCCTTATTCCTGCTTGCCCCACAGAGGTGCCTGCCCTTGGGGAGGAATAATGAGTGTGAGCTTTGGAAGAATGCCTTGGAAACTTCCAAAAATAATGAAGAGTCCCCATCCCAGAGGTCTAACCACTGTACACTCCATCTGACATTAGGTAGAGCCCACTGTGCCTGAGAATGCCAGGAAGCAGAGAGCAGAATCAGTGACAGAATATGAGCTCACAGCCAAGAATGGCCAGTCATTTGAGACACTCCAATATCTTGAAGACTGATGTCAAACTCAATAAGCAGAAGATCTCTTTCTGAGGATGCAGGCTTAATATCCTCAGAGAGATAGGAGAGGATATTGTGTTCTTCAAACTGAACAGAACATTTTAAAGCAAACTATTAAAAACTTAGAAATTAAAACTATGATATCAAAACAAGAATCTGTGGGATCTAGTCTGAATTTCCCTGTGTACTGCATTCCTGACAGTCTCTGTGTGGTCAAGGAACTCACCATCTTATCAGTCTATTGCATTGTTGGAGAGCTCAAATTTAAAAGTTTAACAGTTCTCACATTTTGAATTGCATTTTTTTTGCTCTTAAGCCCATTGGTCCTGGACCTACCTTTGGAACAAAGCTAAGTCAGCTTTCTCTTCTACAAGAAAGCCTTTCAAATATTTTCAAACACTTGTGATTTCTTTCCCCTTAATCTTCTTGTCAATTCATTCAACTGCTTCTACCTGAGAGTTTCTTCTGCTAAGCTTTCCCCAGCATCTTTCTAGATTTTTCCTCGATATCTAAAACAGAGACTATTTCATGGCAGGCCTAGAATTGCACATAGTTAGATGTCTTGCCTCATTTTTCCACAGTGGTGTTATTACTTCCTCCAGTTACTCAACTACTATCAATAATGTCTAAATTGACATAAGTGTGTTGATTTCCTTGAAGAACTCCAAGAGATGAGTAAGCAGGTCTGTTTCTCTAATGTTTACTATTAGATTAATCTATTCCATAAATATTTATTGACCACAAGCTATACTCCTGAAAACCTACAAGGTGCTATTGGGAATTCCAAGATGTATGGAAGAGAGTCCTGCCCTGAGGAAGTTTACAATTTGGTATGAAACTTAAGATACGTAATTTCCAATGCCTCTGCATGGTACAGAGGGTAGAACAGGGCAGATACAGAGCTAAGGGGTCAACAGGCAAATACACAATCTAAAGGCAGAAGTACATTCTGATAAACAATATATCAGACGGCTGGAGGCCCAGATTCCAGATTTGGACTTGGACTTGGACCTTTGTTTTCCTAGCTTCCTTTTCAGGGTGTACCTTTGATTCCAGGGCTCCGTATATGTCCATTTGTTCTTATTGTTCTCTCCTTGACTTGAAGATGGGCTGAGGGGATGGCTTTAATAATCAGTGCACCCAGCAATCCACTTCTTGGTCCCCCCAAAGTGGAAAGCAAGAACTTGAGCAGACATTTGTACATCCGTGTTCATAGCAGCACTGTACACAATAGCCAAGAGGTGGAAGCAACCCACTCGTCTACTGATGAGTGAATGAATAAACAAACTGTGGTTGCACATACAATGGGATATTGTCTTAGAAAGGATGGAAATTCTGACACATGCTTCAACGATGAACCTTGAAGACACCATGCTAAGTGTCGCAGAAGGACAAATATTGCACGATTCCATTTTTACATGTTATTTATAGAGACAGAAAGTAGAATGGTTGTCGCCAAGGGCTTGGGGGATGGTGGAATGGGGAATCCATGTTTAATCCATACAGAGTTTCAACTGGGGAAGGTGAAAAAGTTCTGCAGATGGTTGATCATA
This sequence comes from Castor canadensis, assembly GCF_047511655.1. Taxonomy (NCBI): domain Eukaryota; kingdom Metazoa; phylum Chordata; class Mammalia; order Rodentia; family Castoridae; genus Castor; species Castor canadensis. The sequence continues at coordinate 72,851,940 of NC_133400.1, forward strand.
GTTGTCCAAAAACTATGCCCCAGAACTGTACACTTAAAAATGGTTAAATGTTAGCCAGGAGCAAGTGGCTCATGCTTGCAATCCTAGCAAGATCAGGAGGATCGCAGTTCGAAGCCAACCCTGGCAAATAGTTTGTGGGACCCTATCTCAAAAATACCCAACACAAAGCAAGGTTGGTGGAGTGGCTCAAGTGCTGGACCACCTGCCTAGCAAGTGCAAGCCCTGAATTCAAACCCCAGTACCACCACCAAAAAATAAAGGCTAAATGGTAAATTTTATATTGTGCGTACGTTACCACGTTTTAAAAAGGATCATCCTCTCCTTGACCTTTAGCTATTACAGGATTCTGTTCCTTACCTTTTTCTTGGCTCTGATTCGCAACCTTGCTCTCCTTTTTCAGTTCTGTGTTGATTTAGAGGTATGCCTGATATAGGACCATTTCATGGCTGCTATGACTGTGACAAAAATATTAGTCTGAGACAAACTATGTTCCCAGAGCAGGAACTTGTCTTCAGGGACCATAGCCAACAAACAAATACACTTTCTGGCATCAGACTCACATTCCACTCAGGAGCTCACTTTCCCAGAAGCCTTTGTGGAGCAGGCCCATTAAGTAACCAGAGTCTTGTTTGGCTGTGGTCTGGACTGCACTTGAAATGAAAAATCCTCATCTCTTCCCTGAAAACCCACCATTCCTTCCAGAAGCTCCTGTTGAAGGAGCATTTGTCCTTCCATCTGCAGGAAATAATCTTACACTCACAGAAGCAGCCTCAGCCTCTGTTGTTAGAATTTCCAAGTTGGTGAACAAGCCAACAGACTTGAAGAGACTGAAGTAATTGGGTCATAAAGAGCACTCTATTCATTTATTCTGTCAAGGGTTGTCTAATTTGAATTATTTTCATGCCTTATAGTCCACTAGAGACTGTCCACAGCTCATTCAATGGGAGACAATCCTCAGAGGAACCTGAGAGCCTGGCCTCCTGCTCAATAGTCAGATCCTTCTTACCAGGAAGGGTGAGACTTGTTAAGAAAGATTTCTTTCACCCATTTAGTAAGTATCTATTAATATGGACATGATGATCACATGGTATATGATAATTATGGGGTCTTGATAATAAATGGGTTTGTGATTGCCGAAATGAAAACTGACTAGTTATTAATCCATACATATTGTTTTCATATAAAGACTATTCACTACAATCTTTTAGACCCTAAAGCGATTATATTTCTTGGGTATTCAAGGGGGCCCCTTAGTGGCATGACTTAATGTCATGCGCTGAACTATGTCCTCTCTCCCCCAAATTCATATGTTGAAGTACTAACCCTCAATATTTCAATATGTGACTACTTGGAATAGAGTTATTAAAGAGGTAATTAAGTATTGTAGTCAATTGGGACTACTATAACAAAATACCATAGATTGGGTGGCTTATACACAATAGAAAGTTTTTTCTCATAGTTCTAGTGGCTGAGAAGTCCCAGATCAAGAACCCAGCAGATTCAGGGTCTGACAGGGACACGTTTCCTGTATGTCCATTCAGTGTTCCTTCACATGGCAGAGAGGCAAGGGTATGTTTATAAGGACACTACTATTGATAAGGACTCCACCCTCATGATATAATCACTCCTGTATTAGTCTATTTTTCCTTACTATAATGAAATACCCGAGGCTGGCTAACTTTATAAGGAAATAAAGATTTTTTTAGCTCATAGTTCCAGAGGTTCAAGGGCATGGTGCCAGCATTAACTGGGCTCTGGGAATGACCTTATGGTAGATGGAAACATAATGGTGACACAACATGCAATAGGAAGACATCACATGGCCCCAAATAGGAAGCCAAAGAAAGAGGAGGAGGGATTTGCCCTTTTTATAACAGCCCTTTCATGAGAAACAAGTCAAGGTCCCACAAGAACTACTTTAATCCCTTCCAAAGGCAGTACCCCAGATGACCTAAGGACCTTCCATTAAACCCCACATCTTAAAGGTTCCATCACTTCCTAATGTTGGTGCACTGAGTGTCAAGCTTCCATCCCATGAGCCCTTGGGAGATACACTTGAACATATCAAACCACAGCACCTTCTAATACTATCACATCAAGGATTAGGATTGGCCTTAGTCAACACTACTCTCAATCCTTGCCCAGCCCACTTCTCTTACAATTAATCTCATTTCTTTCTGTGACATTTTGAGACAGAAATCATATCCAAGATATTAAGACTGAGCTGTGTGGATTCATGAGGGAACTGAAGAAACACACAGCTACTAGTCTTCCTAGTAACACAGGGTGCCGTAGCAAAGAAAACAATATGGCGGCGAGGGGGTGGGATGCACCATAGTACAGCTCAGCCAGCTGTTGATCTACTACAAAAGCATATTTGTTTTCCTCACATTTCCTTCCAGCATAGGAAGGCTCCCTGGGGCTGACATTGCTGCACACTAACACTCACCACCGAGCACTGACTTAGCACCAACAGCTCACTCAAACACACAGTCTTTAAATAAGGACCTCACCTAGATTGAAATTTACACAAACAGGAAACCCTCAAACTTTAATCCCAAAGAAAGATGTCATCTCCAGTCATCAGAGAATGTAGGTGGTTGGCACCATAGCCTTGTACTCCTATGTGTCTACCTTGACCTTCTTCCTTCACCATTACCCCAAATTCACCCCATGGGAGCTATGGGTCACCCATCACGGCCATGCCAAGGTTCACTTTTGTTTCGTCAAGGAACATTACAGCCTCAAGGCTGAATGAATTCCTTGGCTCAAGAAAGTTTCCATGGTCTACCCATTGGTGAAATTTCTTGCTAGGTTTTTTTAAACTACTTTCCAATTTTCCCCTTAATTTCCTGAGCCCTGTGACCAGCGTGCTTCTTACCTTGTCTCTCTCCATCCATTCCCATGTGGCCAAAGCTGATGTGCCTGGCTTATTGCTCCATTGTTGCCCCAGATATCATCTGATTCCTATCTGTTCACCTGAACCAGCCCCATGAGTTGTCCTGGCTGAGGGTCACGAGCCTGTCCCTGAGCACCTGGTTTAATACTGACACTACTTTACCGACCTAGTAAGAAGTCTTCAGGTGAAGGAAACTCTTTGTACAAGTTACCTTTTTACTATCTAAAGTCCAGCCAACATTTAAATACTACTCCCTTTCCATCTTGTGCAAGGAATCTTGTGTTCCAGTTGATGCAAAACAACTTTAATATTTTTTGAAAGCTGGGCAAAAAATTGGGGACTGACCTCAAACTCCTGGGTTTAAACAATCCTCCTGTCTCAGCCTCCCAAGTAGCTGGGATTACAGGTGTACATTGCTCCCGGCACTCCTTTGTGTTTTATGGGATTATCAACTAAGCCAAATCAACCATTTTACTTTGCACTCACCTAAACCTCTCACTGGCTAAGACTGGTTAACGGGATCATCTTGCTCCCTGTTTCTTCCATCCTTATCTAGTTAGCCATATTCAGGTTGCATCACCTGCAACTCTGGAGTGCCTTTCTTTGTGTTCCCATTTTGCTCTTATCCCACTGTTCCTGTCTGTTCAAAGCAAGACCATTGTGTGTGCAGAACTGTTTATGCCCAAGGCTGTGCCGTGCATGCTGGGAGCAGCATGGACTCTCCAACACAGCACTGCCCTAAGGAATACTAATTGCCTCACTGATAAATTGAGGGAGTGGTTGGGGGTGGGGAGTGGGAGACAGACTCAGGGACAATGCCAGACCCGTTTTAGAACAGAACCCTGAAATCACATCTGTCATTTAAAGAAAACAATCCTTTTCTCTTTCCTTAATCTTTATTTCCTCCCCTCTTCTCTTAGGCCATTCCAGGGTCTTCCCTTTCAGGGCCTGAACAAGGCAGACCCAGCCAAAAAAAAAAAAAAAAAAAGCCCAGAATCAAGGTCTCTGCTGCTTTGTCAAGTTCAGGATTAGCTGAAAAAGCCCTGCCTTTCTGGTCTTGCTCCCCCTATCATGAAACGCCATTTTCCCAAGACATTCTTGTAATACGTCATCATTCACCAATCAGAGAGCCCAGTGTGGTGATATTTAATTCATGTCTGTCAATCAGGACACAAAGAAAAGGCCTTCGGCTGGCCACCGAGAGAATCCTCTGCTGGCCAGACAAAGAGTCCCCAGGGATCTCTGGTCCAAGATGAAAACTGCTGTCAGGAGCGGGATCTTCTCAGCTACCAGGCCCTTGCTTGGTTTCAAGCAGAAACCAAGCTTTGGAAGCAGAGAGGCAGATGAAAGAGGCAAAACCAGCAGAGCATCTCTGCTGCGCAGTCAGGGCAGAATAAGATTAGGACGCTTGTATTTGAGCTGGTCAGTCACACATAGATCAGCATGTCCTTGGCATTAGACCTCAGTGTCAAATCCAAATATTTGAATTTTACTGTCAACTACTGTAAGCTGACCCTCTTGGTTGTATTAGCTCTGGGATTTTTTTTTTTTTTAAATGCATGTAGTAGCAAAACCAAGCAGTTGAGATAAGAATCTAGTGTATGAAAATTCAAAAAGCTTCCCTTCCATGCCTGGCATTAATCTTTGGAAGTTGGAGGGATATGAATAATAAATAAATGAAATTAAACACTTCCAATATATAAATGAAATTAAACACTTCTGTGGCAATCATCGGTGACACAAACACAGGATTCAAAGGCAAGATTAGCTCACCAAGGATTTTTTTCCCCCATAAACAGTTACTGGGAAGTACAGCCTGTCTCCCCTTCTTCCCACCTCTCATTTTCTACGAATGGAATTAGAATGTTTGTGTGTGTTGACATAAGTAAAGGACCTCAAGGTGGTGTTTCTCGTGATACAAGCCTAATCCTGCATTTGTTTTTACCCTGAGAATTCTTTACACTTATTTCACACCTTCTTTCAAAATAATTTCATTTTTGCTTGTTTCATTTTAGTGGAGGTAAGAAATGGCTTGCTAGCCCTTGGCTGGCGAAACGAACCTTGAAGCAGGGTCTATAGAAATGAAGGAGAGGAGGAAAAAAAAAACAAAGCAAGTGGGTTTGTCCATAGCAAAGATCGGGTTTTGAATATCAGCCCATCCATTTTCTAGCTCTCTGACTTTGGCAAGAGCTTCCAAAGTATCTTCCTTGACCTTCAATTTCCAGTCCCATGAAGTGGGAATAGCATCTGTCACACCATTTCCTACTACAATTAAATCAGATTACACAGGTGAGAGCTCCTGGTATCTAGTGAGCTCTTAGAAATAGTAGTTTCTTGGGCAGGTGTGGCTCTCTCCTGTAATCCCGGCTACTTTGGAAACAAAGAGAGAAGGATCAAGGTTTGAGGGCAGCCCATGCAAAAAAGTTAGCAAGACTCTATCTCAAAAAACAAGTTGGGTGTGGTGTTTCATGCCTATAGTCCCATAGACACAGGAGGCACAGGCAGGAGGATTGCAGTCCAAGGCCAGCCCATACACAAAGCACAAGACTCTGTCTGAAAAATAACTGAAGCAAAATGGGCTGGGGGTGTGGCTTAAGTGGTAAGGCACCTGCCTAGCAAGGGCAAGGCTCTGAGTTCAATCCCCAGTACTGCCAAAAAGAAAAGAAAAACAATAGCAGTCTCTTCTGAATATCTGCCTGTCCCAAGATGCCCTGGCTCACCAGCCAGCTCGGTTCACTGTCACAGCTGATGTCTGGCTGACATTGTCTTAGGCAATGCCCCTGGGGTCCTCCTTGCTTCCAGCAGTCGCAGACCTAGAAGTTTCCCTCTCTTTGTATTTGCTGCTCCTCTTAATTTGAGGCAGGCAAAATTTCAGGAAGGGGTCAACCCTGTTAGACTCAGGCAGGGCCTGTGTGTTGTACACGTTTCTATCTTCTTAGATTGCAATTAAAATTTCAAGCAGCTGTACTCCCAGCTACTTGGGAGTCTGGTCCATGGGTTCAGGGCCAGGCTGGGCAACATAGCTGAGACCTTGCCTCTTTACAAAATAAAAAAGCAACAAGCAATATTTGAGCTGGGTGTATAGCTCAGTGGTAGAGCATATGCTTAGCATACACAAGGCTCTCTTGGTTCAATTTTCAGCATAAAATAATACTAATAATTTCAAAAGTAGAAAAGATCCAGGAAACTTGCCTTTCAAGTGTAACTGCCTTATGTAGGGGGAAACAATAATGATAGTTTTAATGTTAAAGACTGCTTGTTGGGGCTAGATGTGGTGGAGCATGCCTATAATCCCAGCACTAGTAAGGCAGAGGCAGGAGAATCAGGAGCTCTAGGCTAACCTAAGCTACCCAGCAAAACCCTCTTCCAAAAAACCTAAAACCAAGTTGGGCACTGGTGGCTCACACCTATAATCCTAGCTACTTGAGACTGAGATTGGGAGAATTGGGGTTCCAGGCCAACCCAGGCAAAAAAAAAGTTTGTGAGACCCCATCTTGAAGGAAAAAAGCTGAGCTGGTGTCACATACCTGTCATTTCAGCTATAGTGGAAAGCCTAGAATAGGAGGATCGCTGTCCAGGATGGCCTGGGCAAAAAATGAGACCCCCATCTCCAAACAAGAACAAAAAGGGCTGGAGACGTGGCTCAAGTGCTAGAGTGCCTGCCCAGCAATCCAGAAAGCCTATATTTAAACCGTAGTACCTCCAGAAAAACAAAACAGAAAAAAGAAAATGGAATCAGCCTTTTCTCCTGGCTTGTTCTCTGAACTTGAAGACTCAGTTCCCTCCATTCTAAAATGAGATGTTTGAATGACAATATTTCTTTTGCGTTCCTTTGTTCTATAGGTAGCCTCCATTTTTCATAACTATAGAATGGGACCATTCTTTGTGTACAAGGTTATTATCAGGTCTAACAAAATGATACATGTAGTAGGTAAAATCCTACCCCACAAATCCTGATGCAAAAGAATGGTCACATGTGTGTGATTTAAAAAAAACAAAACTCTACTCTGAACCATAATCCTGTGGGTTACCAGGAAATTTAACATCAGACCCTCTCAGGGATTTCTTACCATATCCCAGGACAAAATTTCAGGGTCTTACATAGGGAGTCATCGGTTCCAAGACCCCCTGTGATACCAAAATCTATAGGTACATTCAAGTCCCATAAAATGGCATAGTGTTTGCATATAATTTGCACTCATCTTCCCGTAGATTCAAATCATCTTGCATTGCGTATAAGACCTAATAAGATGTAAATGTTAAGTAAATTGTCATGCTGTGTTTTGGGAAATGGTGAGAAAAACGTTCATACATGTTAAGAGTTTTCAAAAATACTTTCAATCCATGATTGGTAGAGCCCAGAGATGCCACAGACAAGGATACAGAAAGCTGTACTAGGGCGGAGCTGGGAACAGACTGTGGGGTTCTCATCTGTCTCTGACATGTCCACTGTCCTGGTCCACATGGGCCTTTCAGTCACTTTCCTGCTATGTTTGAGATTAAGGAACCCAGATGAGGCTGTTGCCAGTCCCCCGTCTCTTCCCTGCTTTGGCGTCTTGTCCCTCCCTGTGTCATTGCCAGGAAGCAGCTCTTGTTGTAAATGGCAGGAATGGTCTTCATAGTGTAGTCACCATCCATTTCTCAGGTGACCAGTCACCTGTCCTATTTTCACAAGTGTCCTTCAAAGCAGCCATGCCAAAAAACTATCTGCTGCTCACCAATCTTCCATCATTTCTCCCACTTAACTGTTTGCATTTGCTGCCTGTCCGCCTGGATGGACTATGGTCCTGTCACCTCCCAGCCTAACTCACTCATTTTTCATCCTCAAGCTTCAGCTAGCTCATCAACTCCTTCAATGAGTCCTCTTTTTTGCTGCCTCCAGACTGAGTTAGCTCCTCCTCTGGGCTACCTGCCCAGTACCCAGGTACCATGGCACTGGCTCTGTCCGTGTGTGTCTATTTTTCCCGTTCATCTAAAAGCTCTGTGGGTCTCACCTTTGTTTCCAGCTGCTCTGGCATCTAGCAAGTACCCAATGCAGGGTCGCTAAGTCCATCTTCTTGAGAGCTTGTTTGGAGGTTCTAGCAGGGGAGCGCGGCTACTCGTATACCCTTGACCGAAGAACGGTCCTCCTCTATCGGGGATGGTCGTCCTCTTCGACCGAGCGCGCAGCTTCGGGAGGGACGCACATGGAGCGGTGAGGGAGGAAGGGGACACCCGCCTAGCCAGCCAGATCAGCCGAATCAACCCTGGCGATCAATGGGGTGACAGATGTCGCAGCCAGATCGCCCTCACATCCGTAAGTCCATCTTCTTAACAGCAGACCTGCCCCTTTAGCCTTCTCTCCTAATAAGCCTGCCCTCTGCACTTGAACCTATGGCAGTGCTGTGTTTGTTTAAGCCACTTAGGTGTTCATGTGACCAGCAGGTGACACAAGGCACGGTGAATTACATATTCCCTCTCCCAACCTCCTAATTACAGATCCGGGAAGAGACATTAGCAGCAAGCCAGTCTGGCCTTGTAGCCTAGAGCTACACCTTACACATGGTCACCCAATCTCTGCTTACATTATTTGTTGGCTTTTCTGTCAAGTGGATATAGCCATCATGGAAAAGTCTAGTACATGGGCACCCATTACCAAGACCACATCTAGGTACACAGAAACTGATTCACTCTCTCCATGTGGACAGAGCAGTCCAGAACACACAGATGCTGGGAGAAAAGGGACATTCTGTTTTCGGTGGAGCTTGCTTTTCTTTCAGATTACAGTCCAGGCAGAAGGCAGATTTGGCAGCCCTAATCTTGTGGGCTGCGTCCTGTGGGCTGGTTTTGGCTGAAATTCTACAGGTGACATGACTGGAGCCCTCAGCTCAGTCTTCCAGGAGCCGTTGTTAGCTCCATAGCGAGTTTTGGACTCTCACAGTTTTTGGAGAAGAAAAAAAGAGGCAAGGACAGTGGCTCTTTGTGTCTCTCAAAGGCAGTACTGTTCCCCCGAGCTGGCAGGGCCCACTGACAACGTGCTGCCTTTCATGCGAGATTGTTTTACTGCTCGACACATGGGCTGCACAGTGCCAGCCTTCACACAGGGCAGAAATGCTGGTGTCCCTTGCAGTGTGGGGTTGACTTGCAGAACAGCATGTGGAGATAAGCTTCTGGGGTCGATAATTCATCATCTCCTCTCCTTACATCTCTGTGATGCAAGTTTAGGGGAGCACTTCCTGTTACTTGCATGTTTAGGACCCTTACTCAGCAGTGGCCTTGAGTTTAGGAGTTTCTGAGGAACTTCTCTCACATTCCTCCATTTTGATTGACATCAATGACATTTTAATCTTTAGAGATATCTGCCTGTTGGTGTCACTTGATATACCAGAGTGATCCTGCATCCTTCGTTCATTGAATAGCTAACAAACACTTGTTGATGACTGACACCTGCTATGCTTGGTGCTGAGGATAAGTGGTTAGACAGACTCCATCCACTGGGGTGAGGGACAAAGTGGCACTGGGTACTATGAGAGCCAAAAGAAGAGCATGCAGCCTGGCCAAGAAGTCAGGTCTCACAATGGAGGTGGTGACCGGTTGACATGTGGACAAACAGAAGAGGCAAGGACACTGGCTGACCTTGAATAATCACGTGGCATGGTAAAGGTCCTGAGAAAGCTCTCTGCACATCCACAGAACCGAAATCCACTTGAAATGGCTGGAGTGTGGGCTCCGTAGTCAGAGTGTGGAAGGAGGTACTGACGAAAACACAGAGATTGAAACAGCCTCGGATGTCATTTGGATTTCAGATTTTATCCTAAAGGAAACTGGAAGGCTCTGGAAAGACTTCCACTGGACACTGATATGATCAGATGGGACATGCAGACCATAAGTCAAGGCAGTGAAACAACCCCATCTGCAAAGTAATACATCAAAGAAACACAAACACGAGTTTCAGAAGGCTCAACTTTGTCCCTCACTTCTAAACTCTGTTCCTTAGGCGTGGAGAGAGTTACTGTTCTCTGTACTTCTAGAGCCTCGCTTAATTAACTTTCTATGTGGTAGAAAGTTCAACATTCATTTGATGAATGAATGGACGAATGGTTCTGCCCTCTGGGAAGAGAGGGAACAAATATTAACACTTCTTTTTTATTTATTTTTATTATCATATTATTGTTGTACCGGGGATACATTGTGACATTTACAAAAGTTCTTACAATATATCATAGTTGAATTCATTTTATCTTAACACTTCTTTCATGGGATTTCATATTAGATAAAAGTATTAGACTGACACTTAAAGAACACTATTTTCTTTAGACCTATATTTTCAGGCTCTGCGTTCTTAGATCCTTCAATGATTCCTCGTGTAAAGTGCTTCTTCCTCACCCTCCTAACAGAATTTGTTCTCATTTGCCACTGACCCTCAGATTCATATGTGGTCCCAAAAACTAAGCATAAAAGCTCCAGATAAGGCCACAAAGAAGCTTCTCTGGACTCTCTGATTGCTTTCCAACTCAGCTTTGCCTGGCTATTTTGGCAAATGTTAACAATGATTCATATTATGCCCATAGCAAATTAAGCCCTGAAATTGTGCCATATATTCTACTTTTAAGCTATATCTTCACCCAAAAGAATAAAATAAAATTTTACATATTTCATCTGTTTGGTATATATGGTTTAGATCTTTGAGACTCAAGTGTAAGCTTATACATTTAGATTTTTAACCCCAACTTGTTTTCTTGGGCTCATTGTTGCAGTCAGTAAGGCCACGTTAGCTACATCTTCCAGCCTCATGTCATCTGCACACACTATCACAGTTTAGTCAATGTCCTAATTCAAACCACCCAGAGGAATGTTTAAAAGGCTAGATCCTGGTGGAGTATCAGCTAGAAATTTCCCTCCAGCCAGAGTATTTCAAAATATAGTGTTGATGCTATAATGAGTTGTGAAATAATTTTGTGAGTTGAAATCACTGCTTTCAAAAAACAGTATAGGATAGAATAGAGTATATCAGAGTTTACTGAGCATAGTAAAGGCACATTTTATTTTGTGAAATTTTTTGGTCATACACACACATTACTAAGGTCTATATAGCACAATCACAGATAGATACAAGTAATATTGCCATATGAATCATATGATTAAATAGCATAAATATTGACTTTTTTCTTTTTTTGCAATACTAGGGTTTGAACTCAGGGCCTCATACTTACTAGGTAGGCGCTCAACCACTTGAACCACACCCCCAACCCTTTTGCTCTAATTATTTTTCAAATAGAGTCTTGCATTTTTGCTCAGGGCTAGCCTCAGACTGTGATCTGCCTACACACATCTCCCACATAGCTAGGATCAAGGAATGTGCCATCATGCCTAGCTGACTAATTGAGGTGGAGTCTTGCTAACTTTTTGTTCAGCCTGGCCTCAAGCCTCAAACCTAGATCCTTCTGGTTTCCACCTCCTGTGTAGCTGGGATTACAGGCATTAACCACCATGCACAGCCTCTGATTCTTGACTTTTGTAAAACCCAAACTTTTATTTTTCCATAACCAGACAACTCTTTTCCATTGAGAAGTGGTTTTTGGAACTAGAATCAGGGTATTCCATTGTCTTAGGACCACTTTGGGCCTCTGAACCTCTACTCTCAGTTCAAGTAGCTCGGCTCTATTACTCTGTTTTCATATGCTGTGGTGCTACTTATGATTTTATCTGGGGGCCTGGTGCAGGGAAGAGGAGTACCCCATGCCATAAAAAATAAGAGATTGACGTCTGCAAAAATGATCATACTTCCTAATAAAACTGGTTAGAATATGTCTTTGACTTGCTAAGTACACATACTGAAAATATATCATCAAACCACTAAGGTTTTGCCTGAATTTTATGTTAGTCTCATTTCTTGGGATTGCTTGTATCCCCTTTTCACCCCAAGCAATATATTTTTTTACACTCTTGTGTTAACATATTGATTAGTGGTAAATTTTAAAGGTTTCTTTTGCAACCTACAAATACCTTCCAGTTGTTATTAATGGTTACCATGTAATAGCCTTTGTCTATAAATAGATTTTCTTTTGTCAAATGTGATATGGTAGCCATTAAAGCTTATCCATAGATATTTGATCTGCCTGCCTCCAGGAATATGGCTGACTTAGACTCTATCCAATTGAAGTTGACCATAGCCATGTGACTTGCTTTAGCCAATTAAATAAAACTGAAGGTGACATGTGACTCCTAGAAGGAGAGGCATTTCCTTACCAGTGCTAGATGCTATAGTGTTCCCTTCTACCCCCCTTGTGGATTAGGGAAACACCAGTAACAGGAATGAGAAAATTTTGCAGAACCATGCTGGACATTTTGCATGGTGGAAAAAAATCAACCTTTGCTGTGCTAAGTACAATAAATTTGGAATTTATTCATAACTAAAACATCTAATCTATACAAACTAACACATGGGTTATCATACACTTAACTTTCTTGTTCTTATGTCATAGTTATTCTTTCTTCTAATTTCTTTTCTTTCTTTCTGTCTTTTTTTTTTGTGTGTGTGGTATTGGGGCTTGAACTCAGGGTCTACTCCTTGAGCCATCCACCAGCCCCTTTTTGTGAAGGGTTTTTTTGAGATAGGTCTGGAGGATCTATTTGCCTGTGCTGCCTTCAAACCAAGATTCTCCTGATCTCTGCCTCCTGAGTAGCTAGGATTACAGGCATGAGCCACCAGTGTCCAGCATGCCTTGTTTCTATAATGACAAATCTTGATTCTCTTTTTTTGTGTGTAATAATCCCCTCTTCTGATTTTCCAGTGAGTTTTATTTTCTGTGAAATAGCCACACTGCAAAAATCTTGAATGACTGTCAATAGTGGAGTAGCTGGAATACATACTTTTTTCATTATATTTGGCAAAGAAAAAATATACTTCTTTTTAGAGGACCTCCACCCTTCAGCTGTAAGTCATTACTGTCTACCTAAATGCACTCAACTAGCCAGAAAGCAAATGTTTCCCATCACAAATGACATTTATCAGCTAGTCTCAGCAATAGACTTCTTTCAAAATTGATCTAGTTTGGAAGTAACAGTGATGACTCACTACTAGATCTCTCCATGCTTTCAAAGTGAAAAAGTACAATGGATGATATGATTAACCTTGATCCACTGCAATCTTCTGTATGTGTATATCAACTGTAATATTTATTTCCAATAAGATATTACTTTTGGCTACCAGTGTGAGAATGCCTTCTTAAATAGGTTCCATAGTCTTTCATGTGTAGTAGTACTATACATTCTGAGGTTTGTCATATAATAGGTTTAATATTGTATTTTTAGAATCTGTTATTGTATTTTGCACTGTTGCCTATAAATTGAATTATATCTTTAAAAAAATGTGTGAGTAGATATAGGAATCAAACTGTAATGCTAATTGAAATGTAGGAAGTACCCAACTTCCACATGGCTTATGTTCTGAAGATTTATAGTCTGCTTTTTGGAGCTTGGGTGACATTTCCCAGAAGTAATTCTGAAATTCATCATTAGTTCCCACCCTAGACACTCAAAGCCAAGTTAACCCCTAAAGAAGTTGAAATACACTTTTTTGGCAAGTGATCTTAGAACTCTAATCTCCATTTATAACAATGTTTGTTGAAACCAATCCTTTGGCATCAAAGTCACATACTGATTTGGAGAAAAATTTTGACTTCCTATATTATCTTATGAAACGGGAAGAAATAGGGGCAGCCTAGAAACACATTCTTCTTTCCAGCCATGGAAACAGTGGGTGGATGATGCATGTTTTCTAAAACACTATGAAAGTATGGGAACCTCTTTAGGTAGCTGTGGTGACTCTCTTACAACATTTGGTCTGGTTTCAGATGGATATGGTAAGACACAAATCTCTGTAAATTGGATATCTCTATTTTCAACCTTTATTTCATGGAGTAGCTTAAAAGATGCTACTTTTTTTTTTTGACATGAATTAGATCCATGTCAAAGCAACATAATACTTAAGGTTAACTTAAATGGAATCAGAACTCATTCTGATTTTTCCAACTGTACACTATCAATCATAACCTAATAAGAATACTCATCCCATAAAAACTTTTAATGAAACAATAGAGTTGCAGACCCAACACCCCAACCGGTGAAGACACTCCAGTGCCACTTGAAGAAAGATTAAAATGATCTTGAATCTCCTGCTTTTGTAGAACAAATAGTATCTGTTTGTTAAGTGATGAATTGTAGGGGTGCTGGTGCCCTGCCACCCTGACTCAAAAAAGGACTAACTCAGTATTGAATCTTCAGGGGTTTGAATTTTAGGTACTGTTTGCTCCATTTTGAAAGCTATAAAATGGTGGACGATAGATAAGAAAATGTAGTAACTAGAAGAATTTGGGACCCAATAACAAATCTATACAATTCTGTTTTTGAATATAATAATTCAGTACTATACACTCAGGAAAAAGACATTTTCCCCTGATAAGAAGACTTTTTTTAAAAGGAATAGAAAATAAAACAAACAAAAACTAAGTTATTTGAATTTTTGAAATCCTACAAATAGCTCTGATTCAGATACTCAATAAACACGAACAGCAAAAATTTTCCCACCATTTTTGTGTGTGTGTGTGTGTGTGTGGTACTAGGGTTTGAACTCAGGGCCTTATGCGTACTAGGCAGAGTTCTACCACTTTGCCCAGCATCCTACTTCTTGAAGAGTGAAACTAGAGTCAACTGTGAGGTTAAATAATCTTGAAAATACTACTTTATTATTGTAAAACTGCCCAGAAAACAAAAGGAATTTTCTGTTGTTGCCTTTTTGTTCAATTGAATAGAGACTATCAGACAGTTTTAAAAATCTAAGAAAATGTGAAAAAGAAAAGAAAGCAGTGTAAGATAATAGAAGAAGCCCTGAATTTTGAATCAGATAGTCTTGCTTCTATTTTCTCTTAAAACTGATTTCCTGGTCATTTTGATATCTAAGACTTAATTTGTCCTTCTACAAATATAATGTATTGACTACTTTCTCTCAAACTCTATTCCAATTTAATATGTCTATACAGCAATGACCTATCATTGGTCTACTCCATCAGATGTAGGCATTTCTAGATACTAAGCAGTGGGCAACATTTGTTCGTTTATGGTAGCCTTAAACAGCAATATTACCAATAGCCTCAACTGTCATTCATTGAAAATGTACTATGGGCAAGATTCCATATTGCTTCTTTACATGCAATCTCTCACTTAATTCCCAACATATCTTTAGAGGTCTGAGGACACAGCTCAGCGGTGTAGCACTTGCTTAGCCTATGCAAGGCCCTGGGATTGATCCCCAACACCACAAAAAAAAATCCTTAGATATTTTATTTATGGTACCCAAGCCCTCCCAGCTATACAATGCCAGAAAGGAATATTAACATCGATCTTTTATCATCTGCCCACAAGGGAACTGCCATAACAGCTTTTAATGAAAACATTAGTATATTCATTCTCATGGGAAATCTGATGTCTGTGTGTGTCAGCAACAGATTTGAGTTTAGGGAACATATGTATCGATTTGTGAATATTATGTAGACATTAAGTACATTCATAAAATCATACAGTACTGAATTATTAGGGATTTTAAAGACCACCTAATGATACATACTGTCCAATACAGTAGCCATATGTGGCTATTTAAAATTTGATTTTAATTACTTAAGTAACAATCTTCACCTCCATCTAGCCACACCCAATGCTCTGTGGCTACATTTGGCTTCCATACTGGGCAGTGCAGATGTAGAAAATTCCCATCATCATAAAAATTTCTAATGAACAGTCTGGCTGTAGTGACCACATTCTAGTTCAATCCTTTGTAGCAATCAAGATGGTTTTGGTTTTGAGTGGGAGAAAACCTGACTGAATTGGACTTAAATGAAGACTAAAAGGCTGGGGAATTTATTAGCTCACATAATTGGATAGTCCAGGACTTGACCCAGAGGTTATAGAGGCCATATGTGTTCCTACTCTTCTTCTTTACTTAACTCTCGTCTCTACTTTTCTCTTTTACCCACCCTCTCCTCTCCTCTCCTCAATGTCTTATCTCTGTCTTAAGGCCAGTTCCACTTATGGCAGTAATACTGGTGGTAATACTCCTTGACCTTTCTACCTCATCTAAGGGAAGAAGAATTTTCCATTGAGGAAATGGAAGAGATGGAAGAATGAGGGAAATTTCTTCCTAGAAGCTCCACTATATGTATCATTGAATTTCATTGACCCAAATTGGATGATGTTCATCTCTGAGTAACCCTTATATATGTTTGTTTTATGGTGCTGGGGAATCAATCCCAGACCCTCACACATTAGCTAAGCAAGTGTTCTACCACTGAGCCACACTCCCAGCCCTGAGTAATCCTTACGGCTCTCGAGATAGGATGTTCTGATTGCCAATCAAGCCCATGCCTGGGACAATCTCGCTATAATTACTATGATTCCATTGTTGTTCTATAAAGAGTTAATGGGAACTTCTCCCAAAATTCCAGATACTTATAGCATCCTAAAAAACATACACCTTACACTTCATTTTGCTGTTTTTCTAAAACAAGATTTACTGACATATTAAAATGTCATAGAGAATGTCAGAGAACACAAGCAATAGCAGAGCTTGAGTTAAGTTTCTATGTTCCTACAACATCACAATGACTCCCCCAAACTAGATATTGTGTTCCAATATGGTCAAAGTCCATAAAACATTTTTGATGTAGCCCATATTAATATCTATGTATATCTATCTATCTATCTATCTATCTATCTATATATGTCTTTGGATCAATATTATAGCTTTAAAATGATTGGATTCACCATAGTAATGAGAATTCAATTTCACCAGCTTTACCTACACATAAGGAAGAGAGGCACAGTGAGTAGATAACTTCCCAGCTACGCCTATGTATGAACTTGGGTAATTCAGTTAACCTATCCTAGTTAGGCTTTTATGTCCTATCTCCCCCGATACCTATGGTGCAAGTCTATACAATAGCCACCACCCATACTCAAATGTCTGAGTCTACACATCATCTTTAAAGCTCTTCGAGTCTCTAGACTAGAGATGCTGCTTCAGTTGAGGAATATTTTTATCTAGTTTTATTTAAATGGGAAAGAAATTGATAACAATAGTCAACAAATATATTTCTTTTGAGATTTTCTTCCCACTTCAATAAATATGAAATCTGGCTCTTAGATTTCTAATGGTCACATAAATGTATACCCACGAGCAATAACCCCAACCTGGATCTACTTCAGATACAAATACACGAAAGAAGAATTCACACAAGTCTGTTTACAATTTAGAAACAGAAAAAAAAAAATTGAAGAAGTCATGGTGATGGGTCCAGAGTGTCCAAGCCAGTTTTAAGTCAGCTAGCCCTTGAGTTGCTAAGTGTGTTTATTTTTTCCATCTCTTCTGAAACCATAGTTGCTGCAAAATCCCCAAAACAGCACTACAGTGAATCTACAGAGACACTTCATTCCATCAAACCCGGTCACCAAACTGTGATTAAATGGGTGTGAAGAGAGAAGCAGCCCAAGATTCCTAAAATGTCACATATTTGCAATTGGACCAAAATGGAACCAAGCCTGTAGGCTTGTCTCATTACTTTCTGGCAAGAGAAAAGGGACTATCCGTGGGAATGCTGTTAAAACTGTCCTTGTTTTCCTCTGAAAAATGATAACAATTTATAAAATAAATTTTCATTCTAGTGAAAGGTGTCCAGCTACCCACAGAACAGAGTATCAAGGAAGAACCAACCCACCTAAAGCTTTAGTGTCAGCATGATGCTCGGAGCAGAAGACAACTGAGCGCGTGTGTCAGAACATGCTCTACTCTTTCTTGACTGCATTGTGAAGGGTCTTCTCTCTTTCAATGTGGCTGCCCTCTCTTTGAGTCAAATACTAGACCTTCCAGACAGTATTTGCAACTCTAGCCCCTTTTGACAAATAGAAAGCACTTTAATGACCTTTGGTTATGATGGATCAATCTTTCTATGTAAAATTGCCCATTAGAGAAATCAGCAGACCCAAAATTCTACTCAGATTCCAACAATAGAGTCCACAAGTGTCACAATTACAGTCGTTTCTCTTTTTAACAGTTTTAGAAGTTTTTGAAGATGACAATAAACAGCACATGCTAACATATCTTAGCTCCTCAGTTAACAGCAACTGAGTCTAACAACTGTTTCCAGTGTCTTTCTTCTTTCTTAAGAAAAATAAAATATAAAACAATATGATAGAATTCTCTGAGCCTGATCTGCCCCTATGCAAGCCTGTGCCTTCCTGGATGAGAATTTGAAAGTTTGGATAGGCAGGCTGTTCTGAGCCTTATGGTATCATAGTTACTCATAAAATGTTATTGATTGGAAGTATTCTTGTATGACTTTCAGATAACAACAGGAAATCATTAATTAGATGAAGGAGGTGAATGCATATATGAGTATTTAATTAAGGTTAACCAAAAGAAATACAGAACATTTTTAAGTTACTTATTCAATTGGTGAAGAAAACAAATGTTTATTTAAAAACTCCACTGCTGGCCAGGTGCCAGTGGCTCACCTTATAATCCTAACTACTCAGGAGGTGGAGATTGGGAAGATCAAGTTTTTTTAAGGACAGTACTGGCAATAAGTTGGTGAGACCCATTTTAGCCAAAGGCTGGGCACAATGGTGCACACCTATCATCACAGCTATGTGGGGAAGGTGGAGAAGCACAAATAGGAGGATCACGGGCCCAGCTGGCTTAGGCATAAAGCAGGACCCTATCTCAAAAATAGCCAAGGCAAAAATGGCTGGCAGGGTGACTCAAGTGATAGAGGACCTGCCTTGCAAATGTGAGGCCCTGAGTCAACCCCAGTCTCCCCCCAAAAAAATCCATTGCTACTCAACATCATGCTGAGTTTATAACCTGTGCAAAGCGTAGGGAGATGCACTCAGATTGGAAAGGATCAAGTATACCTGGTTTTGTTCACAGGTGACATGATGGTCTATGTAGAAAATCCTATGGAATTTATAAAACACAAAGGAGAGTCCAAAATATCCAAATGTATACAATAAATTAATTTTCACAAAGATCCCAGTATACTTTAATGGAAAAAAGAAAACATTTTCAACAAGTGACTCTGGAATTTCTGGACAAATATATGGGGGAAAAACAATTTTTGTTGCCTCAGGCAACACACAAAAAATTACTTAGACTTTAATTGTGGAGCTAAACTCAAAGCTAGAACTAAATGTTACAGAAGAAACAGGACAATAACTGAACTTCAAGTTGTTAAAAGTTACATTTCCCTAAAATAGCAATGTAGGCAGTCACAGACTGAGAGAAATATGAGTCTAAATATGTGCACACTATATATGCACATGCCTATATAGTGTGTGTATGTAACAAATATATAAACAACAAATAGATGTAAAACAAATGATTTGTATCTAGGATAATATATATAAAAAAATTAAAGACAAACAACTCATTTTTAACATGTGAAGAAGCGCTTGAACAAATACCTCACAAGAGAGATCCCGAATGGAAAATAAGCACAGGTAATATTTTTCTTTTTTGGCAGTGCTGGGGTTTGAGCTCAGGGCCTCATGCTTACTAAGCAAGTACTCTTACCCCTTGAGCCACTCCACCAGCCCTGTTTTGTGATGGCTTTTTTTGAGATTAGGTCTCTCTTCCAGCAACTAGGCTGCTAGGCATGAGCCACCAAGCACCTGGCTAAAGAAAGGCATCTTAAAGCCACGATGAGATACTATCTATACTCATAAGAATGATTAAAATTTAAAAGGCAGACAACATCAAATGCTGTGAGGTTGGAGACCCACTAGAACTGTCATATGAGTAAAAAATGATATACCACTTTGGAAAAATGTAAGTTTTGAAAGAAAGCTGAACATACAATCCACTGATTCTTCTGAGTATTTACCACAAAATGCCTGTACAAGACTGTGCATGGTAGTGTTTAGCTCTATTTATAATATCCCAAAGCTGAAAAACTGAACAGCCATCAACAATTGAATGTATTAACAAATCATAGCATATTTATACAATAAATAAAAAGGACTATTAATTGCTAATTAATAATTAGCAATAAAAAGTTCTACTAATATACATAGTAACCTTGATTAATCTCAAAAACTGTTTAGTAAGTGAATGACAATCACTTTATGGTTTGAGCCCAAAAAGGCTCATGGTGAAGGCTTAGTCTGCAGGTGGTGGTGCTGAGAGGTAATTGGGGCCAGGTGCAGTGGCTCACACCTGTAAACCCAGGTGTAGAAAGATCATGGTTCAAGGCCAGCTCAGGGTAAAAGAAAGGTAGTGAGATCCTGTCTCAATGAACAATCCAGGCAAGGTGGGCACCTCTGTAATCACAGCATTTGGAGGTCTGAGGCGGGAGGATCACTAGTTCAAGGCCAGCCTGTGAAATATAGTGAGACCCTGTCTCCAAAACAAAAGCAAAGTTAAATAAAAATTAACCTTGTCAAATGATACATGATCATTGATAATTTGTATATCTTGTTTACAAGGTAACAAGTAATATTTCATTTTCTAAAGTAAGCTGAAAATTTCTACCCTGTGAACATTAAATGTGTGTCATCTGTTCAGACTTACAATGCAGGTGTTTACAAAATTGTATGTATTTCCAAGTCTTTATTTCATAGAAGAATAAAACATTTTAAAGAAATATAAAAATTGCTAAGCCATGTTTAAAGACTCTAAGAAAATATAAAACAAATGCTCTGAAATGTTGGATGAGAGCACACAGATTCCAGACTGAAATGAAATCCCACAATAACAAAGACAGAGGATGATAAAGAAAGGAAAGAAGAAATAACAATTACCAGAATAACTAAGCAGCCTAGAACTGGCCCAACAGAAGTAATGGACGTGACTAGCCAACAAGCCACGACCCGTGGGGAAGAACAGAACCCACGAAATATGCGTTACAACTGTGAGCCCTACGGTGACCTTGGCTCCTGTTCTCATACCATGCATACCTCTCATTCCATGGGCACAAATATGCCTTTCACATTACAAAGAAGACTACTTCCTATATGCGCAGCCTTTTCCATGACCATCCACGAGGCCCAGAGACAGGCCATCAGACAGAGCGGATTCTATTTTCCAAAAACCTTCATTTCTTCCCAGACAACTCTCTATTCTTCTCTGAAAGTGTATTCACTGCACTCACTAATGCTGCCTTTGAGGATAAGATTTTACCATGTGTTCCTAATAAAGCCTATCATTTGAGAAATTGACCTGTTCATATAATTTGTCATGAAGAAAATTGGTGGAATGGCGGTGGCATGAGAGGATACCCATTTTATTATGCTATGCTGTTGCTTGCTTGCTCTTTTCTCTGTGCAGACACATGCCCTAAGCTTCATAAGGGTAGAGGTTGTGTTTTACTGCTCTGTGTAGCTTCCACAGAGCTTTGAGCATGTGTGGACTTTAACAGCTATTTACTTTACTAAAATGAGGTGAATTATTTTTTACTTTTCGCCTTGCCTCCCCGGGGACTCCATTGTCCCTCTGGCTCCTCTCCTTTAGCTCCTTCTCTACGCTTTGTAGTGTGTTTCATTTCATTTCATTCATTCATGCATCTCTTACTGCCTGCTTTCTACTTTCCTGAGGAGTTCAATCACTAGATAGATAAACTCTTTCCGTTTGTGGTAGGAGTCCTGTTTTCTCTCTGTTTTCCTCCAAAAGAAAGAGCAATAAATAAAGCCTAGCAAACATGAGCTGTGTCAACAAAGCAAAACACCTGCAAAACAACAACTCCGAGCTGACAAAGACTTATGCAACTGTTTAATGGTTTGTCCTGGAACCAACAGTAAGACCTTCCTGACAGTAACTCCCTGCCAGTGAGGTCGTGACCCTCGAGTCTGCTAGAAAAGCCCAGCATAATACTGTACTGTTCCTTCTGGGAATGACAATAAAATATGTGATCAGAGTCAGTTACAAAATGATACTGTACGTCAATCAGTACAAGAGAAAGGAAATAATAATGATAGCAACCCAAGTATCTAAAACATAGTATATATAGTTACTGTTTGTAAGACAGTTTTGCATATGCCATTTTAATCCTCCCCA
Organism: Castor canadensis; assembly: GCF_047511655.1. NCBI lineage: Eukaryota > Metazoa > Chordata > Mammalia > Rodentia > Castoridae > Castor > Castor canadensis. The sequence continues at coordinate 72,873,917 of NC_133400.1, forward strand.
CTGCCCCTCACATACGTACAACAAACCTAGGAGTGGCTATAATTTTCTTCATGGTACAGATGAGGAAAGGAGCTCTGAGCAATGAAAGTATTTACCCAGGGTCAGGAAGTCATATTCCCCTTTGATATTTCTGTTTTTTTGTACGAATTCACCAATTCAATTTATGAAATGTGTACTATTATGGACTTTGATAGAGCCATTCTTCAGCTCTGATGCAATATTGTTTAAAACTCATTTAAAATGACTTCTGGTTTATAAACATATTAAGTTTCTTCCAATTATCCACTAAAATAACTCTGAAACTATAGGGGAAAAAAAAGAAGAATGAGCCAGCCGCAGTGGTTAATGCCTATAATCCCAGCTACTCTGGAGGTAGAGATCAGGAGGATCATGGTTGGAGGCCAGCCTGGACAAAAAGTTCACAAGACTCCATCTCGACCAATGACCGGGTGCAAAGTTGTGCACCTGTCAGCCCAGGCACTCAGGAAGTGTATATAATAGGATTGTGGTCCACATTGACTATTCAAATAATAACTAAAGCACAGAGAGCTGGTGGCATGGCTCAAGTGGAAGAGTGTCAGCTGCCAGGCCCTGGGTTCAAACTCTGTAATGTGAAGAAGGAGGAGGAAGAGGGAAAAAAAATGATCACAACGAAAATTAAGTCATATACCACTTATCAGAATCTCGAATAATTATTTGCTAGTTAAAAAGCATATTTGACAGGTATTAATGAGCAACATTAAGCACTTTTTCTGTGCCAGGTACTAGGACTACACCATGAGCAAGTATGACCACAGTTCTTAGACTACTTATGGGCTCGTTTGACTGAGAAAGTCTCTCAGACATTGCTTCATCATATACCTAAATCACCAGAAAGGAGGTAAGAATGTGGTTTTTACCACCCCCATTATTCCTGCATTCAGAGTTGGTATCTGAACCAATTGGAGAATTAGGCAGATGGTACCTTGCCCATAGACCCAGGCCTGAGGCAGACAGAACATTGATTGTTTCTTCTTGCTCTTCATCTCCTTTGGCTCATCTTTCCACATCTTTCTATATTAGTGGGACAGTATATGTAAAATTCTCAGCAAAGTCCTTGAGTCAAAATTAATTCCCATTAATGTGAATCATCTTTATGATCACTTATATAATTCAGAGGTAGCAAACCGGAGACTACTTGGGCAGAAAGTAGGTATCAGGAAAGCCAGTTAGTAGTATAGAGCAGGCATAGACTCCATGGTAAATTTCCAAAGGCAGAAGGCTGAGCCTGGAATGACCCCAGTGGGTTGACTGTGTTAGTCAGAGCTCTCCAGAGAAACAGACCCAACAGGATGTACATAGAAAGACACTTAGTAGAAGGAATTGGCAAGTACAAATACGGAGACGAAGTTTCAAGTTCTGCAGTTAGCAAGTTAGAGAAGCAGGAGATCCAATGGCTTAGTTCTAGTCCCAAAGTCATCAGGCCTGAGACCCAGGAAGAGCCCATGTTTCACTTCAAGCCTGAATGTAAGAAAAGACCAATGTCCCAGTTCAGATGCAGCCAGGCAGAGGAGTTCTCTGGTCCTTTTGTTCCATTCTGGCTTTCAATAGATTGAATGAGGCCCATGTACACTGTGGAGGGGCATCTGCTTTACTCAGTCTACCAGTGAAATGTTAATCTCATCCAGAAACTCGGTAGAGACACATCCAGAATAATGCCTGACTGGATAACTGTGTACCTTATCTCCCAGTCAAATGATATAGAAAATTAACCATCATCATTGCAGGAATCTACTATTTTAATTTTTCATACATTCCGTAGTTTTAAGGTGCAAGGAGTGATATAAGATGTCATGATAGAGCCTCAATAACTGAAAACACCCTAAAAATTGACAACTGGACTAGTAGCATTTTAATCCGCTCTCAAGCAGTAGAGCCAAAAGGGGAACTCAATCTTCCCACGAGTGTGCAGAGAGGAGGGCCAGAGCAGTCCACTGTCTTGACAAAAGGTTATGACTAGATCACAACTTATTCAAGAATGAGGGACTGGGGTATAGCTTAGTGGTAGAGCATTTGCCTAGAACTCGTGAGTCTCTGTGTTCAATTCCTAGCACACCAAAAGGGAGAAAGAAAGAGAGGGAGAGAGAGAAATAAAGGTCTGAAAATGTAGTGTGAAATTAGAGGAAGTGAATGATCTCTACAAAATTGTGGAGAATTTCAGGAATCTTGTTGATCCTTCATAGAATGCTAGAAGATGAGATCTCAATGAATTAAAGCAGACAGATCAAAGAGGAAAGAAAAAGATAAAAAGAGAAAGGAGACAGAGGTAGGAGGATCATGATTGGACGTCAGCTCAAAGTTAGTGCAAAACCCTTTCTGAAAACCAAACTGAAAGCGAAAGGACTGGGGATATAGCTCAAGTGGTGGAGTGCTGGCCTCGCAAGTTGAGGCCCTGAATTGTATCCCAGTACAACAACAAAAAGTAATACGAATAGAGTTAAAGGAAAATTCTTTTCATTTATGAAGACAACTTAATGACTTTCTTGAATATGCAAGGATTAAGAAAATACAATAATCTGTGTTTCTGTTCTCGGTCACTGCTGTTATTCAGAATTTCTCTGGGCATTCTAGCCATGAAATAAGGCAAGAAAAGAAATAAGCACACATTTCAGAAAGGAGAAGAAACAGGCTAAGAAGCATAAGTTAGTAGCACTAATGATAGAATTCAATGTTTTATATTAAACAAATACATAAAATGGATTACTTTTCAGTATATCAGGAAGCAGTTTAATCAATACAGGAAAATATTCTAATCACAAATCACTATAAATTATAAAATATCTAAGAATACACTTAATAAGAAGTAGGACTGACATGAAAAAAAACTGTAAAACTTCACTGGGGTAATAAAAGAAGACAAATTGTTGAAGAGAAAGTCTACATTCATGAGTAGGAAAACATATATTCTATCTTTATATTCTAAATGTGAATCCTTTCCAAATTAATTAATCCATTCAATACTATTTCAATGAAAATTTCAGCAGGATTCTTTGAAATGACTAATGGAAGAATAGCCAAGAATCAAATTAGAAAAATATTACTGAAGGAATCTTGCTGTAACAAAGGTACACCAGTGGAAGGTACAAGATAAAAAATATTTTTTTCTAGCTCTGATCTGATCCTGACATCCAGACTCATATTTCTGATTGCCTGGTACCTTGAAGTCCATCTAGAACTTCAAAATCAACATCCAATAAGCTTCTTCCCTAAATGGCTCTCATAAAAACAATGAAATCACAAATCAGTTGCATTCAACTTATTCAGTATTTCTCTTCCATTCCACTATTGACACCCTGAGGTACACTCTTCCTAACAGACTTATTGCCTTACATTGCCACAGGTCTCTGGACTCTTTTCTCTATACTCAGGCCCCAGGCCAGCAGTCCCTCCTCCAACCATGCTTCTACGTGACTAATCACAGTGAAGAGACCCTGGTCATGTCATGCCTCCAGTCACAAGCTCCAGAACTTTTAATGACACCTAATTGTTTACTAAATATAGTCAGATTTGGGAGATAAATAAATGCTTTTTGTATCAGGCCTTTTAGTGTGGCATTTTAAAAAGGTCCTGCACTTTTTCCCCCACCTATCTTCTCAGCTTAGTCTCTAATGCAACTCCCTTCTTGGCCATTAAAAGAGCTTTGATCTCCTTTGTATGAGCAGTGTTAGTGGAATTGTAGAGTAATGAATGAAAAGAAAAGACAGTGAAGAATAAGAAGACTAGTGTTTTAAAACTTGACATTATGCCTGTACTGTAATCTCAGCACTCAGGAAGTCATGATCTTAAGTCCAGTCTGGTCTACACAGCAAGTTCAAGCTACACAGTGAAACCCTCTCTCAAACACCAGAGGCTAGAGATGTAGCTCACAGGGAGAACACATGTCTAAGGCCCTGGGTCAGAACCACAACCACTACCACCACCACAACAAAAATTGGACATGAAGAAAAGATGAAAAATGGAGGGATTATTCTAGGGTAAATGACTGGAAATGGTTTTGTCTTATTTTGCATTGAAATAGAATACTTGAAAATATTTGCTTCATCCATCAGTTAACTATGGCTCTGTAACAAATTACCCAAATGCTTAATGACCTAATATAAGTGTGCAGGGCTGCTTGGTAGATCCTGACCGGGCTAACTCACATATCAGCCATTAGCTGGTGGGCAGGCTGTGGATTGGTTGATCTAGGATGGTTTCAGTTGGGACAACTCATCTCTGCTCCATGAGGTCACATCTTGCAGCAGGCAAGCCTGGATTTGTTCATATGGTGGGGGCCAGAGTCCAAGAAACAACTAGAAGCACACAAGGCTTAATGGGTCCTAAACTTAGAACTGCACACTGTCAATTTGCCTGCATTTTATTGGCAGAACAAACTACAGGCCAGCCAGATGTAACAGGTAAGGATAGCAACACCACCTCTTAGCAGTGTGAATTACAAAGTCACATTGCAAAGATGGGAATGGAAAGGGAAGAGTGGAGAGTTGGGTCCAGTTTTATAGCCAGTAGGCACCAGTGAATGCCGAAGGCACATCTGTCAGGACAGGCAGGGCTGAGCCCACAGCGGAGTCAGTTTCTCCATCAGCCAGTCTGGCCTCTGCTCTGTGCTGTGATTTGCATGGATTTCCCTTGCCCACTGATCTCCATGATCACGTCAAGGACTCTGTTGAGGAGCCTCACTTTCTAAGAAGAGCCAAGATTTAATACAATATGAATTTTCACATTTTGTGAAATAACTCAATGTCTATCACAGCAAAGCTTCATAATTTTGTGGAATTAGTTCCTCTTTGTTCTTGTTAGTCACAAGATGCTCCACTGATCTCTTTTGTACAAATCGAGGAACCATATTTTAAAATTTTATTTGTTCATTTCTTCAAACAAATTTTCCTAACAAAGAAGAAATTTTCAAAGGTTTTACTCTTTACAACTAGATACCATTTATCTGCTATTGCTTTTAGTTTACTTTTTAATTTTTTACTGTTTTTTATTAGCATATATTGCATTTAGTTTATTTTTACACAGTATAGTTATAGTTGTATGAATATGTCAATTTAAAAATAGTATTTGCTTCAAAGGCTAGCATGTGTTTATTGCAAAATGTCAGCCTTAATGAATTATAACCTTTAAGAGGTTTTATATGCATAAAAATGATTTCATGCTTTCATTTAATGTCAGTTTATACTTGACAGTAATTATTATGATACAGGGACAGTTAAAGGACTAATGGATTATGTTCTATGCCCTCTGAATGCCGTCCACTACTCTAATAGCTTTTAAAAACAAACATAAGAGCACTTGCCAAAAATTAAGGTCACATAAATCCCTTCCCAAGCAAGTATAATTTATATAAGCATTGTGTTTCCAGTTCATTTGACATATAATACAGTCCTAAAGCTGTGCTATTACATGACATTTTTTGTTAATATTAAATGAAAACTAACAAGTGTATATTTGGATCTATATGCTAGCACTCATGAATATAAATTCAAAAATGTCTCAAGAACATGGTAGCCCAAAGATCAGTACATAGTGCATGACAACATCAGAAGAGACCTTACTGACAGCTGCCCTGATAACTTTTTGTCGTAGCTTGTATGAGGGCTTTCTGCCTGTGAGAAATAGCCAGGAATTTTCTCTCTGAAGACTTCTCTGTTGTTTCTTTTCTGTTGACTTGTTCTCCTTCATAAATTTATTCTTTGTTTTGGGGTGTGTGTGTGTGTGTGTGTGTGTGTGTGTGTGTGTGTGCGGTACTAGAGATTTAACTCAGAACCTACCACTTGAGACATGCTTCTGATTCTTTTGCATTTAGTTTGCTTTTCAGATAAGATGTTGTACTTTTGCCCTGGCCAGCCTTGAACCACAATCCCCATACCTCCACCTCCAAGTAACTGGGGTTACAGGCGTGTGTCACCATGGCTGGCATTGATTTGCAATAGAACCTTGGTAGCCATGGGTATGAGGCTATATTTTTGCCTGTGATTTATCCCAGCTACAAAGGAGAAATAAGTAGGAGGATTGTGGTCTGAAGCTAGTCATGAGCAAAATGCAGGACCCTCCCTGAAACAATAACTAAAGCAAAAAAGTACTGGAGGTATGTCTCAAGTGGTGGAGCTCCTGCTTAGCAAGCACCAGGTCCTGAGTTCAAAACTACAACTCCTTAAAGAAAGAAATGAAAGAAGACACCAGGGAACGGAAAGACCTTTGATATTCATGGCAGAATCAATAGTGTGAAATGGGTATACTACTGAAATCAATCTACAGATTCAATGCAATTCCCATCATAATCCCTATGTCATTCTTCACATAAATAGAAATAAAAATTCCTAAAGGATTATTAAAGACCCCAAGTAGCAAAAATAATCCTGAGCAAAAAAGAGCAAATGAGACATCACAATATCAGACTTCAAATTATACTGCAGAGTCATAGCAATAAAAACAGCATGTAACTGGTACGAACAGATATGAAAACCAGTGGAACAGAACAGAAGACCCAGAAATAAACCCACACAGCTACAGCCATTTGATTTTTAAGAAAGGAGCCAAAAACATACATTGGAGAAAAGACAGTCTAACAAAAGGTGCTACAAAAACTGGTTATCTATATGTGCAAGACTGAAACTAGACTCCTATCTCTCACCCTATACAAAAATCAATTCAAAATGGATCAAAGATCTTAGTGTAAGTCTTAAAACTTTGAACCTAATGCAGGACAATGTAGGAAAAACACTTAAAGATATAGGCTTAAGCAATTGTCTTCCGAGTAGGATTCCAATTGCCCAGGAAATACGAGTAAGAATTGACAGAAGGGATTGCATCAAATTCAAAAGCTCTGCACCTCAAAGAAAATAGTTACCAGAATCAAAAAACACTTCTTAGAATGGGAGAAAATCTTTGCCAGTTATTTGTTGGATAAAGGATTAATATTCAGAATATACAAAGAGCTCAAAAAATTAAACCCCAAAAGAACAGACAATAAATGGGCAAATGAACTAAACAGATAGTTCTCAGAAGAAGTACTAATGGCTAATGAATACACAAAAAACGTTTAACATTCTTAGCCATAAAGGAAATGTGAATCAAAATGACACTGAGATCCCACCTCACCCCAATCAGAATGGCTATCATCAAGGAAACACACAATAACAAATGCCTGTGAGGCACACAGGAAATCAATGTGAGTCAATGCCCTGTATAGCTATCCTTATCTCAACCAACAAAAACCCTTGTTCCTTCCTATTATTGCTTATACTCTCTCTACAACAAAATTAGAAATAAGGGCAAAATAGTTTCTGCTGGGTATTGAGCGGGGGGGGGGGGGGGGGAGCGGGAGGGGGCGGAGTGGGTGGTGAGGGAGGGGGCAGGGGGGAGAAATGAACCAAGCCTTGTACGCACATATGAATAATAAAAGAAAAATGAAAAAATAAATAAATAAATAAATAAACAAATGCCTGTGAGGATGTGGGGGGAAAAGAACCCCACATCATACACTGATCAACACCATCATACACTGATGGTGGGAATGTAAACTAGTGTAACAACTGTGGAAATCAGTATGAGGTTCATCAGAAACCTAAAAATGGACCTTCCATATGATCCTGCTGTACTACTCTTGGTCATATTTCAAAGGAATGTAAATCAGTACACGAGAGAGATGTGCACACCCATGTTTACCACAGCACTATGCACAATAACCAAGCTGTGGATTCAATGTAGCTGCCCAAAAAACAATGAACAGATAAAGAAAATGGAGTATTATTCAACTGTAAAGAAGAGCAAAGTTAACATTGTTTGTAGGAAAATGGATGGAAATGTTGAGTGAAATTAACCAAGCTCAACAAGCCAAAAATCACATTTTCACTCATATTTGGAATCTAGTTGTAAAATGGTAATACTCATACTACTACTACAAATAGAACATGAGTACAAAAGGGAGACATTTGAGCGGAATCAGTGTGTGTGGGGAGAGTAATGGAGTGAAAAGGATTTAAGTACATATATATTTATTTGAAGAAAGCATAATACAATCCACCAAATACTGTTTGAAGGGGGAGGAGGGGAGGAGCTAAAGGAATATAGCAGAGGGGTGAATTTGTTCAAAGTACACTGTATACAGCTATGGAACTGCCACAATAAAACCCCCTTGTGTTAATGACGTATGTTAATAGAAAATTATTAAGTAGATGACATTAGGATGGTGAAATAACATAAATATTGAAATCATTCTTTAAGAAAAGAATTACACTAATAATAATTTAAATCTAGTATTTCATATTATTTTATGACAAAACTGGAGCTGAGAATGGGAACAATGAAGCAAAAGATTAATATAACAATAGTCAAAATAATAGTCAAAATAAGAATAGAATATGTAAAATGCAAATAATTATGGTAAGTATAGAAAAATGGGCAGGGAAAGAGAAAAATGGGAAGAAAAGAGCATTAAAAATAGCCAGTGGAGTAACAAGAAAGCAAACCACCCGCTGAAAATACACTAGGACCTATATAAATGTTTCTTGAAAGAAGACAAGACAAATGACCAACAGGTTTAATTAAAAGACTCAGTATCGTTAATCATCAAGGAACAGCAAATTAAAGCCACAATGAGCTATCATCTCTTCAGAATGTGTATTATCGAAAAGATGATTGGCAAAGTTGTAGAGAAAAGGGAACCCTTGCTCACTGTTGATGGGGATGTAAATTAGTACATGCATTATGAAAACAATATGGAAAGACTCCTCAAAAGAATTAAAAAATAAAACTACCCACTGCTGGGCACATAACCAAAGGAAAGATACAGGTATGTTGAAGAGACATCTGGAGTCCTGCGTTTACTGCAAGGGTACGCACAGTAGCCAAGACATGAAATCCACCCAAGCATGCACCAACAACGAGAGGTTCATACACACATTGCAATACTATCCCCCCGTAAAAAGAAAAAAATCCTGTCATTTGTAGCATCATGGATGGAACTGGAGATTATAATGTTAAGTGAAATGAGCCAAGCACAGAAAGACAAATACCACATGATTTCATTTATGTATAAACTCTAAAAAGAGAAGATCAAACTCATAGAAGCAGAGAGTGAATGGTGCTTACCAGGAGCTGGGAGGGGGAGGATGGGTGAGATAGGAAAGATGTTGTTCAAAGGATACAAAATTCTACTTAGACAGCAGGAATCTGTTCTACAACATGGCAACAGGAGTCAATGACAATGTCTTGGATACTTGAAGTTTGTTGGAACAGTGGGTTTGAGTGTTCTCACTACAGGGAAATGAGTGTGTGAGGCAGTGGATACACTGACTATATTGTTTTGCCATTCTGTGCTGTATGCACATATCAAGACTTGTTGTACACCATAAATACCTATTTTTATTTGTCAGTTAAAATTTTTTGAAATGCATAGCTGAAAACAAGATGACAAAAATAATAGCTTAGTAATGATACTAGTCTTAGTGGATTTAAGAATTTCCATTGGAGGGATAAAGGAAAATGATGGAGGGGGTGAATTAAACTATGATATATTGTAACAACTTTTTAAAAATGTCACAATGTACCCCCAGCACAACAATAATATGATAATAAAAAAGAATCTCCATTAAAGATATTCTCAAATTGGATTTAACGTAAAATTCAACTGTATGGTATATCAAACTGACTCCTACAATAAAATAAGATTAAAAAGTTAATAATAAAAGAATGAAAATACAACATAACATAAACGAATACAACCAAAAGAGAGCAGGAAGAATACTATAGATGCTCTATGAGTGGTAGTCATGTGGAATACTTCACTTACACTGAATTGCTATCCATGTTTAAGGTATAATAATTATGAAACTTTTTAACACTACAAGGACTTACTGACAATACTTAAAGCAAAATTAGGTGTACTTTCAGTTTTGTCAAATCCACTAAATAAAAAATAATAATACAGAAAAATTAGTAACAAACAGGGAGCTTAATTTAGCACGTACGCAGAAATTCATATGCTGAGGATTCCATATTCACCTCAAGTTCATGAACTTTTTGTGCCAAGTGTTCATATTTCATGCTATAAAGAAAAATTCAGTAAATTCTAAGAAGTTACTATGGTAATAATTGACCACAAGATACTGATTTTCAAAGAATCCTTCAAAATTACTTGTAAATTAAAAAAAAACTTTTTCCAAATAATTGTAGCATAAAAAAGATCATATTGTCAATGTAAGTACAAATTATTTAGGACAAAGAATATACCATATCTCAAAGTTTATAGAATCAGGACAAAATTGCACTAAGATAAAATGTAGAGTCTTAAATTAGTATTAGACAATAAATATTAAAAATAAGTGAATTAAACATTTGACTTAAAGAGCAATAAAACACCCTCCAAACTTAAAGGAAGTTATATAAAGAAATTATTAATAAATACAAAAACTTAAATAGGCCATAAAACAATTATATTGATGAATAATTTCAAGAACTGATTCTAGCATCCAATTAACTATGTAGTCAACATCATTTCTTCTACATTGACAAAATAACAGCAACCAAAAACCAAACTCAAAACTAGAATAAATGAAGACTAGAAGGATATTTCTTAACATGAAAATACTCCTCTGAAGCCAAAGGTCACATTTAGCACTTTACTTAAGAATTCTAAAGCCAAGCACCAGTGGCTCATACCTGTAATCCTACCTGCTCAGGATTACAGAAATCAGATCAGAGACCAGGAGGTTCTTGGTTCTCAGCCAGCCCAGGCAAATAGTTCAGGAGACTCTATCTTGAAAATGTCCAACACAAAAATGAGCTGGCAGAATGACTTAAGTGGTAGAATGCCTGCTTAGCAAGCATGAAACCCTGAGTTCAAACCCCAGTACTGCCAAAAAAAAAAAAAAGAAAAAGAATTCTAGTTAAAGTTGGAAACAAGCAATGTCACTGTCACCACTGGTATTATTAATCAAGTGAAAAGAGAAAAGAAACAAAACTGATAACATTAGGTCTGGGGAAAAAAGAGCAATTGAATATTCAATAAAGGTTCAATATTGTAGCTATTTCAAAAAAGTGAAGAAATTGAAGTTCATAGAAATTAATTTCAGTCAAATTAAAGGTTAAAATATAAGGACTTACAAAAGCTCTGGGAGAAAATACAAATTGTGATGGATACAATTGTTGAGGTAAGAAAAGGATTTCTCTGAATGGCACCCAAAATAGAAAACTAAAGTGACAATTATTGAGAGATTGTATTCAAGACTGCTGTACATTAAATCTATTACAAACAAGTAGAAGGACAAACAATATAATGATGAAAAAATGGAAAATAAAATAACAGAAAAGGTATTCTTGATATATAAAGAGCTCTTACAAATCAGTAAGATAAGACCAAATGGAGAAGCTCATAGTGAAAAAGCTTACCAGTAATGTGGCAGTAATCATTTTGGATTCTTTAAATGTCAAGATACCATAGATTAGGGCCAAATCACAGTTATTAGAAGAAACAGTATATTCTACTTTGATAAGGGGCCAATGAAAAGAAAACCACATAGAAGCCACAGGTTTTCATGTTAGGCCGGGTCATATTTCTAAAACACTACTGGCATGAGATCTAGGTCATGAGACAAACGACTTCCACAAGTGGCAATTAATAGTTGTTGGAAGTTAAGCAAAAGATATTGACTTGGCTCTAATGGAATAATTTTCCTTGGCATTATTATTTACAATTTCAACAAAAAAGCAAATGACCTAATCCTGTAGCTATTGAAATGGTTGATTCTTACAAACATAAGGTCAAGTTACAGCAAAATACATGCAGTAGAATTTCATTTTGTTTATCTAAAGCTTGATGTACAAACTTGTCACATATTATTTACCAATACTTACATATGTCATGATACATTTGGAGAGGAAACACAGCAGCCATGGTAGGATTGATAAGGTATTGCTTTGTTTCCTAAACTGAATAATCTGGACAGGAGTACTTATTGTATTTTCAGTATATTTTGTATTATATTATTAATTTCCTCCATATCATATACTGGCATGTCTAGAATATGTAACCATTTATGTATTATTGTCATAATATGTCTTTGAAATAAAAAACTAAAGTTAAAAATGTCAAGAAAAAAATTTAAAAAAAGAATGTTTGCAAAATACTCTGAGATTTATTAACGTACAACTGGGCATGCTCAGTGTTGCCCAGGCTGCTACAGTCCAGGGCAGTGCTGTTTGTCTAATAGCAGCTAACAACATGCAGACACGGATTTCAGGCTATCTCAGCCGCTGCAGAGAAACCTAGATAGCAATGGTAACAGCGTATTACAGAAGCCGTTCTCCCTCTTCACTTCACCTACCCAACGCTCCCAACCTAGTCCTAAGACAGCCAAGTCTTATGGTGTGGTGTAGGGGATGGATCCTAGGGCCTTGTGCCCACTAGACAAGCATCTTGCCACTTAGCTACATCCTCAGCCTTATGTATGTATTTTTTTAGTTTTAATATTGAGTCAATATTCATTTCAAATGCCCATCCATTGGACTTATACATTCTTCTCCATGAAAATAAGAAGGTGAGCATTATTTTTTATTATGGCTTTGAAGCCAGGCATGGTGGCTTACATCTGTAATCTCAGCTACTCATGAGGTGGACCCAGGAGGATGGTGAGTTTCAGGCAAGTCCAGGCAAAGTTAGAGATCCTATCTCAAAAACAAAACACAACAACAAAAAGGAAGGGACATGGTTGAACTGGTAGAGCACGTGTCTAGTACGTGTGGGGCCAGGGCTTAAAAAGAATCTTTGAAGTGTTAGACTTTATTTACTTCTTAATGGAAAAAGGCACAATTCAATTATATCTTGGCTTTAGAAATATTTTCTATAGAAATGAGAGAAGTAAAAAATTCCCTTTGGAGACGACGGATTCCCTCCCATATCATTTAGGAAATCGAAGCTATTTGGAGAAGTTTTAATTGCTCACCCTTCTTGTCTCATTTTATATACACCCAGAATAACTTCCTGTTGCATTGCCAGATGGCTGAAGAGATTTCACGGTGTCATTGTCCACACGTGCTTTAACAAAGTCTAAACAGAACAGCTCACATTTCTGGACTAAATAAGAACTCCTAAATGCCTTGTGCTCTAGAATAGAAGACAAGGTACAAAACCCTTTACATTCTTTGAAGTGTCAAGTTCCTGATGGCTTTTGTGCTACAACACAAAAGTTGTGGAAAAAGTTCCCTTTTCCACTGTTTCTCTCTCCAGCAAGTGGTCTCCAGCCTGGCCACAGAATGGGCTCATCCGAAGGGATTTTGAAAATACTGATGCTGAGCGCCCTGCCTGCCCCTCTCTCCAGAGCCTGAATTGATCCAGCTCCATGGTGATCTGAGCCTCAGGAGTTTTTCAAACTCCCAGAATAGAATGCACAGCTGAGGTTGAGAAGCACAAAGCATTATAGATTTGATCAAATTTAGATGCTACTTAATTTATCATTTTCATCATTCAATTCTTAGCCTAATGAATCTGCGTTTTCAAAAACATAGTTGGAGGCTGAGCATGATGGTGCATGCCTGTAATCCTAGCTATTTGTGAGGTGGAGATATAGAGATTGTGGTTTGAGGCCAGCCCCAGCAAAAAGTTAGTGAGACCCCATCTCAATCAATAAGATGGTGTGCTGTTACACACCTATCATTTTAGCTACATGGGAGGCATAAATAGGAGGACGACAGTCTGAGGCCAATCTCAGACAAAAATGTGAGACCCTATCTGGAAAAACAACTAAAGCAAAAGAGTGCTGGGGGTGTGGGTCAAGTGCGGGAGACCCTGAGTTCAAAACCCACTACCACCAAAAACACTGTAATTGGAATCTAAATCAGACTTTGCACCAGTGATCTAAGTTCCCCTCTTCAGTGACTAGATAGTCTAATTTAATTTAATTTTTTTTTTAAAAGAAACGGAGACTTGCTATGTTGCCTAGGCTGATCTCAAACTCCTAGGCTCAGGAGATCCTCCTATGTCAGCCTTCCCAGTAGCTGGGGCTACAGTCACGCACCACTGTGCCCTGCAGATTAGACTTCATAGTTTGGGCTCCCATGAACAAACTGGCAGTCTCTGACATGGGGTAAGTTGTAATTTGACAAGAAGGACAAAGTCAGCTGGGATGTGCTGTGAGACTGGAGCAGTGAGAGAGCATCTGCACCTGCACTCAGTGTTGCTGACCTCCGCTAGCCAGGGAGGGCCTCCTTGCCTAGCACCTTTGTCTTCTGGTTGCAAAGGAACAAATGTTGGTGAAAATGAGATCAGTTACCTTGTGCTATGAAGGTATGCATTAAAACCTCACTTTGCAAAGCAATTCTGTTAGTGCAACTCATGAATTTTTCCCCTTTCCCCTGGAACACTCAGACTCTCCACCCTTTCCAAGAGTTCACCATGAAAACTACATGAAAGCATGAAAACTGAGTAACACAGGATAACATTCTCTTTGGAAGTGTTGACTTTAGTTCCAGGGTCAAATTTCTTCTGTAGGTTCTATTGCAATTACCCAACTCTATCAACTCTCCTGTCCCTTGCTCGCTCCCATGAAATCCTCCTTTGTTTTTTTTTTTTTTTGGTTTCTTGAGACAGGGTCTCACTGTCACATCCATGCTGACCTCAAACTCACATTCCTCCTGCTTCTGCCTCCCACATGCTGAGATTACAGGCACGGGTTAACACTTCCAGCCAGCTACCACCTTTTATGTTAAGTCTCTGTTGAATGTGAAGTTAAGATAACTGGGTAGAAACCTTGGAATTACCAGCCTTCCTTGATATGATCCACAGAAGTACTGCCGTGCTGGGCAGAGGTGTGATTTGGGGAAAGCCAACGGACCTTTATTGCCCTATTCTTTGGTTCTCCACAAAATCCCAACTTGAGATTTACTGAAGGTTTGCAACTGACTCAAAAGAATTATAATGCAGGTACATTGTTGGTGGGAAGGTAAATTAGTACAACCACTGTGGAAAACAGTATGGAGGCTCCTGAACAAACTAAAAACAGAACTGCCATAGGATCCAGCGATACCACTCCTAGGAATATACTCAAAGGCACCTGCACGCCCATGTTTACTGCGGCATTATTCACACTAGCTAAGCTGTGGAAACAGCCAAGATGCCCCAGAATTGAAAATATTGTATTTATGTACAATGGAATTTTATTCAGCCATAAAAAATGAAATTTGGCATTTGCAGGTAAACGGATTGAAGTAGAGAACATCATCTTAAGTGAAGTTAGCTAGGTTCAAATCCCAGGGTAGCATGTTTTCTCTCACATGTGCAATTATAGGCCCAATGCAAATACAAGCAATACTACAAAAAACAGACCATGCTAAGGGGAGGGCACTAAAGGACTAGAGAAGGAAAAAAAGGTAAAAGAAAGGTGAAGATGGATGATGTACTTTCTATACAAGAACAAATACAGATCCTAGCACCAAAAAAGAAAAGAATGAACACAGAATTTTTAAACCTGTTGAACTCATTCTAAGGAGAGGACTAAGGTAGAAAGGAGAAAAAAATCCAAGGGATGAACCAATTCTGAATACAACACATATATACATGGAAATGTCATAATGAAACTCTCTGTATTGTTATCTTAAACAAACAAAAATGTCTTTTTTTTTGTCCTCAAAAACAGAGGACTAGAATATAAATCAAGTCCTCTCTGGGGATTGGTACCAGTGGGAGGGGAAAGAACATAAGAAAAGGATGTAGGAGAGTGAATATGGTAGAAACACATATTATATACTCATGTATGAAAATGGAAAAATGAGATCTGTTGAAACTATTCTAAGAATGAGGTAGAGAGGATAAAGAAGAATGATGGAAGGGATGAATTTAACTAAGAGATATTGTAAGCACTTTTGTAAATGTCACAATGTACCCCCAGTATAACAATAATACAATAATAAAAAATAATAAAGCGTGTACCTATTGAAACATGAAAAAAAACCTATAATATAGGCAAAGGAACTTTAATCAAGAGGCAAAATATAGCTGTTCTCAGGATCTAACACAAAAGGAAAATAAACACTTCTCACAGGGCCTTCTTCTGGCACAATCTAGGGCCCAGACTATCTTCTCTGTCCACCTTCCTAGCTTTCCCTAAGGAAAGCTCTTTCTTCAATTCTTTATACTTCTGGAAAAATCTTTCCCTCTCCCCGAGATGACTTCTGCACCCAAAGCTCTCATTGTGTATTTCCCAAACCAGAGTTGTAGCATACACCCACTCAATACACTCAAGTTCAACTACATACCACTCCTTAAAAAATAGAGGAGAATGACAAATTGTGCAGTCCATGAGGCACCGCCTGCTTTCTTTGTCAGAAGCTTTCAATGAACAGTAAAAATGAGATGGGAGGCATGAATCTACATGTCCTTCCTTGTGTTTCCCCATACATCTCATCTTTCATGTTAATGGCAATCTTACTACTAGATATATGCATTTTTCTTACCTCAGGGTCCCTAGACATATGTCAAGCATTTCGTGGAACATTAAGCTGAAGAGACAATGTCATCTTTAGTTGTTGGAGGAAACACTAGCAGAGTCTTGTTGGGTGATGAGATAAACTGTAATCCCTTTCTAAAGGATTTTCAAGGGTTGTTATGGCTTAAACATAAAGTGTCCCCAAAGGCTTGTGCTTTGAAGGCTTGGTTCCCAGCTGGTGGTGCTATTGAGAGGTGCCTGGATCATGAAGGCCCCAATCACATCAATCTACTGATGAGTTCACAGCTAAAGGGGCAATTAAGAGGCGGGGCCTAGTTGGAGGAAGTAGATGGAGGGCAGGATCTTTTGAAAGGAATTATCTTGTTCTGGCTCCTTCTCTTTCTCCTTCCCAGCCATCATGAAGCAAGTAGCTTTCTTTCCTCTACTGTGCCTTTCTGCCGTGTTTCTGCCTTGCTTCATGCCTAAAAGCAATGAAAGCAGCCAACCGTGGACTGAAACCATGAGTCAAAATAAATCTTCCCTCCCTCTAAATTGTTTCCTTTGGGTATTTCATCACAGCAGCAAAAAGCTGACTAACACAGGATAACACTGATGATGTGCAATTTTCTCTTTGGAAGTGCTAACTTTAGTTCCAGGGTCAAACTTCTTCTGTAGGTTCTGTTGCAATTACCCAACTCTACCATAGCTACATGAAAGCAGCTATAGATAGTACATAAACAAGTGGGCATGGCTGATAACACTTCGCAAAGACAGATTTGGGAACTGGATTTGGCCCTAGGTTGCCAATTCCTGCTTTATGTAATATTTCACCTAAGAGGACACTTAGGTGCCTCGGTAGAATTGTCCTGACCCCTGTCTTGTAGATCTGTATATCTAAGTGAGGTGAAAGTCCTCATTCTCCGTGAGGCTAGCAGTGTTTGTGACTATCTGTTTGGAGACATGCTCAAACACTCCCCACTGCACAGATACACCCTCTGAGGTCCCCTCTTACTCATTCTCATTCTTCTTCCAAGTTCAAACAATTCTCAGAGACAGACAATAGTCTATATCCACATAAAGGAAGAAAAGTAACCAAATCTGCCTGGCTGCCCCTCTACACACAGTAGAGAGCACATTCTACATTAAATTGCAGAGCAATTTCAAACCTTTTCTTCTTATTTCTTGATCTAGACCTAATTGCTTCTCTGGGCCTATGTCCAATTAAGACAAAGGAATGAGGAAATGAGATCCCTTTATAATGCCTTTCAAAGTAATAAAGTCCTCAACCCCTTGGCTGAGACTTAGAAATTAGTGTTTGAAAAAGCTGAGGTGTAGCTCAGCGTTAGAGCATTTGTCTAGCATGGGCTTCGGCTCGATCACCAGCACCCCGCACCACACCAAGATACAAGGTACAGTTTTCTGATTGTCTCTGAGGTAGAAAGAGGAACTGCAGAAAAATGTATTCTTCCATTCTCACTTCCATCCTCCGTAACCTCTAGAGGACATGACAGTTTGAGAATATGATTCTTCCATTTACGCCTGGAAATTTGGGGGTTGGTTAAGCTATTTGTAGATACTTCTTGAGAATGTCAAGGGCATGTTGTATGGATATTATACATGAATAAGAAAGGTCCTTATCTCTAGGGAAAGTGTCCATGACTCTACGGAAAGCTTTCTTCATGAGGACAATATGGGGTCTTCCACAGAAAGAACACCCAATTCTCTCAAGACAGTTCTTCCTATCTCAGTGTTTCCCCTTTATACTCAAAAATGTCTGTGATTTTCCAGAAATACATCTCCTCATCATTATTCCATCTTTTCTATTGACTCTCTCATCACCCCATCTGGCCCAACTCACACAGTCATGGTAAGTGGTCACTGGGACCTCCAATCCTGCATAATGGCAGAACCTAGCCACTACGCAATAGCCAGAGGCCCTGGCAGCTCTGTGCTCCTCCCCTGCCCCAACCTTCTTTACACATAGGAATGTCCACAGACTGTCTTAGGAAATATGGGGAGATAATTCCTTTCAAAGGCTCCTGCCTCCCATATCTTTCTCTCTTCTTCATTTTTGCAAGTAGACTCTTCCAGGGCATTGCATGTGTGGTCATGCTCTAAAATTTTCATACATGGCCATTTTCTTTGCTGACTGGATTTGAATTCTATTATAGCCAGAGACAGTATATAGATCTTTTAATCTGCTCAATTGCACATTTGACTCAAGCAAAGATAGTTTTTTTAAAGCTACAAATTTATTTACCATTGCTCTGTGAATGGTCATAGCATATTTTCTATGACCACTGTATTAGTTACTTTGGTGTCACTATGACCAAAATACCTGACAGAAACATCTGAAGGGAGAAAAAATTTGGCTCATGGTTACAGAGGATTCAGTCCATGGCTGTTTGGCCCATATGCTTGGGCAGGACATCATGGTGCCAGGAGTGTGTAGCTGAGGACTTTTTCACCTCATGGACAGGAAGCAGAGAGAGACAGGGAGAGGGGCCAGGGACAAGATATCCCTCAAAGATCCACCGCCAGAGATCTCCTTCCTCCAACTAAGTCCCACCTCCTAACGTTCCCAGAACCTCCAAAAATAGCACCATCAGCTAAGGACTAAGTGTTCAAAACATGAGCCTGTGGGAGATATTTCATATTCAAACCATAACAGCCACTAATGGCAGAGTGTTTCAATCAAAGCAGGAAATATTAAGGCTAGATGTTTACTTTGTTCATTTTTTAAAATTAAACATCATTATGCTAATCTGAAATTAATACATATTCATTGCAAAAATCCTCTAACACTTCAAAAACATAAAAAGCAGAAAATAATCATTGCCATTCTTTGGTTCTACCCACCCACCAATGCCTTCCAAGTCACTATCCATAGCAAATATTGTTCCCAGCACTATAATCTGTTGTTTTATTTTTAGTTGATAGTATATCATGAATATGAAAGGTTATATCAGATTTACAGTTAGTGCTGCTTTCTGTGGTGTGGTTCTTTGTGGGAAGATGATGTATTTCCATCTTGTTGATCCCAGACGTGAGCATGTGACTAGCTTTGGCCAATGAAATATGAGTAGCAGTGATAACTTAGAATTTTCAAGTAAGAGCTTTTTAAACTAGCTTGTATGTCATTCTTATCTCTTTTTACTCTCTCATCCATGGACCAGAAAAAAATTTAGAAAGAGATTGTTCCATCGAACTGAGTTCTAAAATTAAGGTGATACCCAGAAAATGATGTAGAGTTGGTTCATGAAGGATATGTGAAGTGAGCAAGAAAGAGATCTTTGAGATTTTGGGGTTACTTGTCACCAGAGCATCAATCTAGGCTAATCTGGCTGACTGATAGTGACATATAAATACATACGGTTGGCAGGGTATTACATTCTATAAACCAATCATATTTTATTTAATCAATCACCTACTTATATACACTTAAACTGTCCTTTTTGACAATCTAAAATGACATCTTTGTACATTTATTTTATAACTGGCTTTCTGTCTGAATGCCATGATTACTGTTTGCCACCTGTTTCTATTGGATATTGTAGATAGATAATTTATCTGTTGGAATCTCTGCTATCTCTGCTCCCTCTTTTTATACCTTTTTCTCTTGTCTTGAGCATGCTTGCGTTTGCTCACTGAATCATTTTTATAACTGCTGTCTTAAAATCATCATCAGGTAATTCTAACATCTCTGTCATTTTGTACTTGCAATTTATTAATCTATTATTGATTAGTTTGAGCTTTTCTTAGTTGTTGTTAAGATGAGTGATTTTCAGTTAAACCTGGACGTTTTGGATACTAAGTTGTGTGACTCGTATCTTATATAAATCTTCTGTGTTGGCTGGCTTTCTTTGGTATCACTCTGGCCGAGGGTGCTACCTCTTCACTGCCAGGTGGGCACAGAGGTCTTGGTTTCTCCCTCAGCCTCTGCTGGCCTCTAGGATTCCTTTCTGCTGGTGGGAGTGGGGGTTCTGTCTCTCCACTAGGCCTCCACATAAGAACCTGGTTTGGAGTCCTAAGAGAGCCTTGTTACTGCCACTGATACTCTCCCAGCTGACACTCTGTTTGGGCGGCTTCATCACCATGTGCAGTAATTGAAGTCCTAATTCTGCAGTAGGCCTCCTCAGACAGCACCCTAGGGAGAAAAAAGGAGCTCCTCTTTGCTGCAAGGTACAAATGGAATGCCAAGCTTCTCAAATGGTCCTACTGACCTTGTAGGTATTGGAGGGCTGGATGTACTAATACAGTCTGATGAATGTGGAGTCTAGGCTTCCTACTTAACCTTTGCTGGTTTGGGTAGAGGTAGCATGAGGCCACAATATTTCCTGTGGAATTTTTTTCTGTTCTTTTTTTTTTTTTTTTTTTGCCGTTACTAGGGTTTGAAATCAGGGCCTCACGCTTGCTAGACAGGTGCTAGTACCACTTGAGCCACTCTGCCATCTCTTTTTTGTGATTTTTTTTTTCTTTGAACAGTGATCCTCCTGATCTCTGCCTCCTGAATAGCTAGGATTATAGGCATGAGCCCCTAGGTGCACCCAGCTCCTGTGGTGTTTTAATGGAGTGTTTATTATTTAAAAGCTTTCACTGTTGCTTAGAATGAGCCTTTCCTGGTTCAGGCTAGACAGCAGGCTTCTGTTAAGGCTTTTTCTGATGAACTCACTGGTGCTTCCTTTGTTGAGAATTGGGTGGCGGTGGCTGTGTGGGCTTATTTCTGGGTCTTCTATTCTGTTCCATTGGTCTACATGTCTGTTTTTGTGGCAGTACCTCACTGTTTTTGTTACTACGGCTCTGTAATATAATTTGAAGTCCAGTATTGTTATATCTCCAGTGTTGTTCTTTTGCTCAAGATTGCTTTGGCTATTTGGGGTCTTTTGTGTTTCCAGGTAAATTTTAAGATTCTTTTTCTTAGTTTTGTGAAGAATGTTGTCAGAATTTTGATGGGGATTGCATTGAATCTGTAGATTGCTTTCAGTAATATAGCCATTTTCACAGTTTTAATTCGCCAGTTCATGAACATGGGAAGTCTTTCCATCGTCCAGTGTCTTCTTCAATGTTTTATACTTTTGTTCTTCAGTGTTTTAGTTTTCATTATAGAGATCTTTTACCTCTTCTGATAGGTTTATTCCCAGGTAGTTTTAATGGGATTGTTTTCCTGATTTCTTTCTCAGCACATTTGGTATTGGTGAGTACAAAAGCTATTGATTTTTGTTTGTTGATTTTGTATCCTGCTACTTTTCCAAAATTGTTTATTAACTCAAAGTGTCTTCTGGTAGAGTCTTTAGGGTTTTTTAGGTATAAGATCATAACATCTGTAATTACAGATAATTAGACTTCTTCCTTTCCTTTTTTTATCTGTTTCATTTCTTTCTCTTGCTTTAGTTCCCTGATTAAGAATACTATATTTATTAAGTGTAAAGAGAATAGACACCCTTATCTATTCCTGAGTTCGGGGGAAATGATTTCAAGTTTTTTGTATTGAGCGTAATACAGAAATATGTAACCTTTTTCATGTTGAGGAATGGCCCTTCCATCTCTAGTTTCCGCAAGGTTTTATCATGAAGAGATGCTGAATTTTGTTGAAGGCTTTTCCTGCATCTCTTGAAATCATTGTGCATTTTTTTGTCCTTGATTCCATTTATGTGCTGTATTATCCTTACTGATGTGCACATGTTGAACCGTTCTTGCATCCCTGGAACTAAACTCTAACATGGTGTGTGATCTTTTTAAATGTGGTATTACATTCAGTTTGCAAGTATTTTATTGAGGATATTTGCATCTATGCTTATCAAAAAATTGGTCTATAACTTTATTGTTGTATTGTTATCTGGTTTTGGTATCAGGGTAACACCTCATAGAATGAGTTTAGAAACCTTTTCTTTTCTATTTATGGAATAGTATGAGGAGCACTGTTGTTAGGAAGGTCTAGTAGAATTCAGCAGTGAGTTAATCTGTTCCTGGACTTTTTTGTGAGATTTTTTTATTACTGCTTTGAAATCATTGCTCATTATTCATCTGTTTAGGTTTTTTTTAGGTGGGACGTATGTGTCTTAGGATAGTAGATATTCCAATTTATTAAAATAAAGTTTTCAAAATATTGCAGAATACTTCTCTGGATTTCAGTGGTCTCTGTTGTGTTTTTTTGTTTGTTTGTTTGTTTGTTTGGTGGTGGTGGTACTGGGGTTTGAATTCAGGACCTACAACTTGAGCCACTCCACCAGCCTTTTTTTGTGATGGGCTTTTTTGAGATAGGATCTCACAGACTATTTGCCCCGGCTACCTTCAATGAACTGCTACCCTCCTGATCGCTGCCTCCTGAGTAGCTAGGATTACAGGTGTGAGCCACTGGCACCCAGCTGGTAATGCTCCTTTTGGGATCTCTAATTATATTAATTTAGGTCTTCTCTCTCTTTCTTTTAGTTAGTTTGGCTAAAAGTTTATCAATCATCTTTTCAAAGAACAAACTCTATTTCACTGATCCTTTATATTGTTCTTTCAATCTCTGTGTTAGTCAGACTTCCATTGCTGTGACAAATACATGAGAGACACAATTTAAAAGGAGGAAAGATTTATTTTGGCTGCCAGTTTCAGAAGTTTCATCCAAGGTCAGCTGGGTCCAATGCTTTGGGTCTGAGGTGAGAGAATATCATAGTGGCAGGCATGTGTTGGATAAGGGCTCTCACCTCATGGTAGTTAGAAGGGAGAGAGAGATGTTGGGAGGAAGGGAAGGGGCTGGGGCAAGATATAGCCCCCAATGAACACTGCCAGTAACCTACTCCTATCAGGCAGGCCTCACCAACTTAAGTTTCCATCATCTTCCAAAATATAACCACCAGCTGGTGACCAAGCCTTCAATAAATGAACCTTGGTGAGCATTTCATATTCAAACCATAACAATCTCCATGTTATTAATTTCAGCACTGATCTTTGTTCTTGTTTTTTAAGACCTTGACACGCACCATTAGGTTATTTATTTGAGAATGCTTTGATTTCTTTTTTAATGTAAGCATTTGTAGCTATAAACTTCCCTTTTAGCACTTCTTTCACCATATCCCATGGTTCTATAAATTGTGCTTCCACTTTCATTTGATTCTAGGAACTTTTTAAACTTCCCCCTGGTTTCCTTAATGATCCATCGATTGTTCAAAAGAATATTATTCAATCTCTATGTGTTTGTATATTTTCTGTACTTTCTCATGCTTTTGAATTCTAGTTTTAGTCTATTATGAACTGATAAGATTCAAGAAATTATTTCAATATGTTGTACTCGTTAAGACTTGGTATGTGACCTAAAAGAATTATTTTAGATAAAGTTCCATGAGTTGCTGAGAAAAATGTATATTCCTCATTTATTGGATGGAATACTTTGTACATGTCTGTTAAGTCCATTTGATCACAATTTAACTCTGAAGTTTGTTTCTTGATTTTTTTGAGTTTTTTGGTCGAGATGAGAGTGGGTATTGAAGTCATAAACTATTATTGTTTCTAGACCTATCCGCCTCTTTATGCCCAGTAGTGATGTGTGTGTGGTATGTGTGTGTGCATGTGTGTGTGTGTATGACATTTGATGCACCAACATTCAGTGTATATGTATTTATAATCATATCTTCTTGATGGATTATTCCCTTTATTAATATGCAGTTACCTTCTCTATCTCTTCTGGTGAATTTTGACTTAAAGTCTGTTATATCAGATATGAATATAGCTACTCCTACTTGGTTTTGGATTCCCCATGCTTGGAATATCTTTTTCATCCCTTCACTTTCAGCCTGTATATATGTCTTTGCCAGCAAGGTTCTTGCAGACAACAAACAGTTAGGTTTTATGTTTAGTCCAGTTAACCAGAGTGGATCTTTTCATTAGAGTTAAGACAATTTACATTAGGATTATTACTGAACTATTGTACTAATTCCTATTATTTTGGGTCTTTTTCTGGTTGTTTCATGTACTCTGTGTTATTTCTTTTCTCCTTATTAATCTTAGAAGTTTGCTCATTTATTATGTTAATAATATTTGATTTTTCCTTAATTCTCATTTGCTTATCTATTCCTCTAGTAAGATTTACTCTTTCTCAAACTCTCCTGATTGTGTATACCTTTCTTCCTCTTCTGTGTGTAGTATTCCTTTAATTATCTTCTGCAATGTTGGTTTAGTGGTCATGAATTATTTAGTTTATGCTTATTATGGAAAGTATTTATTTCTCTTTTGATTTTAAAGGATAACTTTAATAATACAGTAGACTTGGTTGGCAGTTATTTTCTTTCAGGGCTTGAAATAAGTTACACCACATCCTTTTGGTCTATAGGATTTCTGCTAAGGAGTCTGCTATTCTAATGGATTTGCCTTTGTGACTTTGTACTTCTCTTTTCAGTATTCTTTGTTTTGTACTGCTGTCATTTTAATATAATTATGATGCGGAGAAGTCCTTTTCTGGTCATGTCTTTTGGGGTTCTAAATGCCTCCTGTGCATGTATGTCCATATAAGAAAACAAAACAAAAACAAAGAAAGAAAACAACCTAATTAAAGACTACTACGACATCATCAATAACTATAGAAAGAAATGACAAAAATAATGTAGAATAAACTATGATGTTAAAAATTAAGAAAGATAAGAGTATTAATAAAATAATTATGTAAAAAGCGAGTAGGGAATGGGAAAAAAGAAAGTAAAGCAAGGTTAAACAAATAAAAGGAAAAGGATATAAGGAAGAGAAAAGCAAGAGATAAAAATTCCAATTACAAAACAGAAATATAAGTAAGTAAAATTAGATAAAAGGAGTAAAACATTTTAAAATGATAATAAATAAAATTTAAAAAAAATTTTTTTTTAAAAAGGAAAATAAGCTGAGGCTAGTGGCTACCCAGGAGGCAGCCATCAGGAGGATTACAGTTCAAAGCCAACCTGGGCAAATAGTTTGTAAGGCCCTATCTCAAAAAACCCTATCACAAAAAATTGGGCTAGTGGAGTGGCTCAAGGTGAAGAACCTAAGTTCAAGCCCCAGGACTGTAAAAAAAAAAAAAAATTAAAAGGAAGACAAAAGAATGAGAGAAGCTTCTTTCTGGATCCTCTAGAATTGGAATCTGTTGGGAGGAAGGGGGTAGTGGGTTGGTGCAGTACATAGGCTGAGGGCCTGGAAGTTCAAGGGAATGTTTTCAGCATTCACTTAGGAAGCTTCCCTTCTTTGTGCACAGAATGCCACTGCTAGCCCCAAAGAGCTTTGCAGCTTGTGGATTCAGCAGGCTGTCATTCACTGCAGAAGTCCCCTAGTGTGTGCACTTAGGTGTGTGGCATATGTCCATCCAATCTGAGGGGTGTCCCCTGAGTGCACCGGAGAGTGGGGAAACCGGCAGAGAACTGAGTTCTGCACTGAAGGGGGAAGAACAGAGGGAACCCTTCTCTGCCTGCCAGTCTCAGTGCTTTCCAACACTTCCTCCCTACAACAGGATGTTGAAGAAGCATCAGAAACTGAGTAATCCAGCCTGGACTGAACTTGGGGCAGCTAGGACTGCCAGTCTGCTGTTACCAGGGCTGCCTGCACTCTCCAGGCTTATCTGTGTTGGCTTTGGATTCTTCCCACCTTGGAGTTGTCAACTGCTCCCTACTGTTCTCTGCAGTTGATTGCCTTTCTGTTTCTCAGTACTTGCTAGCTTTTTTGTCACCTCTTTCATGATTTCCATTGCTCTTTCTCTTTCTCTCCTCAGAATATGGTTTCTCTTTTGTTACTCTGACTCATCTTACTGGCAGAGTCACGTGGAAAAAACTTCCTTTTTATTTACATATTTTTTTGGCAGTGCTGATGGTTGAACTCAGAGCCTTGAGCTTGCTAAGCAAGCACTACCACTTCAGTCATACTGCCAACCCTTTTTGCTTTAGTTATTTTTCAAATTAGGTCTCATATTATGCTCAGGCTGACCTGGAACAAGCTCCCCCTGTTTATCCTTCCCTCATAGCTGGGATAACAGATGCACATCACACCCAACTTATTGGTTGAGGTATGGTCTTGCAAACTTTTTTCTTGGGCTGATGTTGTTAGGATTATAGGCTTAAGTCATTGCATACGACCATGTGGAGGAAGCTTCTAATCTGACATCTTACTGTGGAATTCTCAACTGCACCAATCTTGATGAATTAAAATGGGGAAAAATCTTAATTCCATAGATGCAATGAACCCCTTTCATGGTACATTTAATATATTATTTAAACCCAATGCTGCATTTTTTCCATTGTTATTGGTCTCTTTAGGCATAGTTTGTCTTGAAGCAATTTTCAGAATTTATATTTTCCTGATTTTCAGATATATTAGCATGCATAGTCATCCATTGTTGCCTATGGAAGGATTAGTTTCAGGACTTCGTGCCTCTCATATGGCTCTCAAAATCCATGGATGCTCAAATTGCTTGTGTAAAATGGCATATTATTTGCATATAACCTACACACATTCTTCAGTTTACTTTAATCTCTAGATTACTTATAATACCTAATGCAATGTGGATGCTGTGTCAATAGTTAAATTGTTTAGAGAATACTGACAAGAAAATAAATCTGTACATGTTCAGTATAGATACATATTCAGTATAGCATCATAGGGCTGACTACAGAGTACACATCAGTAACCATGTAATATTTTAAACCAACACTTTTTGCACCTGGGAATATAGACCCCCAGATAGGGAAGGCCAGTTACTGTTCTTGTTTTGACTTCATATTCCCTTCAGATCTGTGGTTATTATTTTCCTTTCTCATTCTTGTTTTCATGTTTTAGTGCTTTCTTTTTCTTATTAAATATTCAGATGATTTATCCATGTTATTGTTTTTATTACATAAGTCTTATTTGTGATTTTCACTGCCTTTTGGTTCTAAATACTTGATTCAATATTTTAGTTTCCTTAACTCCTTCATTCTGCCTTCCATATATTTGACTTTTCTCCTAATTTCTTGATTTCTAAATCAAGAAATAAAGACAAATCAGTAACTGATTTTCATTTTTTGGTAATGAAAGGTTGTAAATCTATGAATTTTCTTGTAAGTGCAGCTGTGGTCACATCCCTCAGCCTCTCACCGTTCTCATTCTCAGGACCTTTCTTTTGTAAATATTCAAGCATTTTGGAGTTAATCATCTGTAAATCATCTATAATCATCTATAAACTGCAAGAGTTGCACAGGGAAACACAGGAACATTTCCAGAGGTTGGGGGGCTTTGCTTCCACTTTTTTTTCTACTTCTAGTTGTATATGGTAAATATATATCTTTGCAATTTCTATCTCTTAAAATATATAAAAGTTTTTTATATGGCTTAATATATAGTCAGTTCTTATAACTGTTTCAGGGAAGAGAAGGTAGTCTTTTATTTCAAGTGAAGAGTTTGATGGATGATTATCTTAAGCTTTTAATTCTATTATTTATTTTTCAATATGCTTGAACTGATGAAGGAAAAACTGAAGAGAAAGCATTTAAAAATTTTTTTAAATAGAAGTGATGCTTTGTCATAAATATTTAAACAATCAAAAAACTCCAAATAGTTATCATGGTACTTCTTCCTTTCCTTCCCAACTCTAAGTTTTCTTTCCCAAACACAAATACTAACAATTGTTTCTGATTTTAGTATGTGTTGTGGAAACAGAGAGAGAGGAATAGCTGTGCAGTGTAGTATACAGTGCATATGAATAAAATATGTGGTATATAAATTATAAAATATGTATGTCTTCAGAGATAGCTTTTAATTTTAAGGAACCCAGATGTCACAACTATCACCTCACCTCCCATTTCCCTCTTCTTCCTGTCCTTTCTCCCTCCTAAAGTTGGTGTGTACCATTACGTGATCTTGACACTTTTAACGCGTGTGTTTGTATTCCTAAACAATGTCACATAGATGGATACACATGTATGTTGGGTGTGCATATCAAGGTGCTTACATTTTTATAATTTGTTTTTTAACTCAGCATCATTATTTTGATATAAATTGCTATACATTGATATACTTGTTCATTTCAACTACTAAATAAACTTGAATTACCTAAATAAAGCTGATTTTTATCTATTTACCTACAGAAGAACAGGTAATTTCTACTTTTCTAGAAGGAGCCATTTATGCCCGTCTGCTTGTGTATTGAAAAGATACCCACAAACAGTTTTTTCATAGTAGGATATGGGAATCTTTAATTTTCCCATACTGCTGTAGTTAAACTACTGTAGTTTAATATGCTCTTTCTAAAGTAGTTATTCATTCACTTTTTAACATGTTTTATTGGGTATCTAGTATATGCCAGGATCTTTTCTAGAAACTGACAATGTAGCAAGAAATATAGGAAATAAAGAGATTTATTTCCTGCTATTTTGAGGCTTATATTCTATACTATATAGGCAATAAAAATAAATAGAAAATAGCGGATAGCAACAAGTGCTTTGAGAAATTAAAGTAGAAGGAGTAGCATTACAGTTTGGATCTGAAATGTCCTCCCAAAGGTTCTTATGCTGTGGGAGGTGACATTGAGATGCAATTGCACCTCTAGGAGGTGGGACCCAGCAGGAGGAAGTTAAGTCATTCAGGGAGTGCCCTTGAAGGAGGGCTATTGGGACCCTGCTCCCCTCCCCTATTTTTTGCTTCCTAGCTGCCATGAGATGTGTCTCCACCACACACTCCTCACCATGATCTGCTTCATCACCACAGGCCCAAAGCAACAGGACCAAGGACCTCTCTCTGAGAGCTAAAATAAACCATCTCCTTCTTTTAAGTTGATTGTCTCAGGTACTTGTTTACGGCAAAGCTAACACAGGTAGAGAGCTTGAGGGGCTAGGTGTGGTGAGTGCTATTTTAAATTAGGGTGGTCCGGGAAGACCTATTTTATAAAGGCAGCTTTAAGCACAAGAGCAAATGAATGAAGAGGAGGCTCGGAGGACACGGGAAGCATATTCTAGCCCAGGGTAACAGCAGGTGGAAATAGTCAGTGAGCCACAGGTGTGAAGGGAGCAAGCCTGGGGTATTTGAGAAACCACAGCAAACAGATGGAGTAGCCTGGAGGTGGACTATGTATGACCAGTATAAACTACTGCTAAGTGTCTTGGCATTTTAGCTGAGTGAAGTGGAAAGCCATTAGAGGATTTGAAGCAAAGAAGTGACATGATCTGATTAAGGTTTTAAAAGGGTTTCCCAGAGAGCAGATACTGGTAAAGATAACAGCAGTCAGAAGACTGCTGTTGTCTTAATCCAGGTGATAGATGGCTTGGCTTGGATTTGGGTGACAGATGTGGACGTGACAGATTCTAGATATAATTTGAAGTTAGAATTAACTGAAGGGGATGTGGGGTAGGAGAGGAAGAAGGGTCAAGGCACCTCAAAATTTTTGGTTTTTGAGCAAGTAGATGAACAGAATTGTCATTTATTTTAGGAAGCGCAGATTAGAGCATTTTAATTTTGAGATCCCTATTAGATATCGAGGTGGAGATCATTAGTCATTTCGGATTTGTCAGATAATCCAGGGTATGGGGGGGCTGAGCAGCTACAGTTGCCACTTACGAATTTATGTTTCCTACCTGCTGTGTATCAGTGCTTGTGTTTTCATCAACACTTGATGTATCAGACACGATTGCCAGTCTGATGGGTTTGAAATGGTCTCATTATCATTTTAATGTCCATTATCCTAATTCCAAAGATGTTGCATGTCTTTTATTATGTGTAGTGGTCAGATGTGTTTTCTCTTTTGTTAGCTGCCTGTTTACCTTTTCTATTCTATTTATCAGTTTATAGAAGCTCTTCATAAATCTGAATGTGATTCGCTGGTATATGGATGGAATTGGAGAACATCATTCTGAGTGAGGTTAGCCTGGCCCAAAAGACCAAAAATCGTATGTTCTCCCTCATATGTGGACATTAGATCAAGGGCAAACACAACAAGGGGATTGGACTTTGAGCACATGATAAAAGCGAGAGCACACAAGGAAGGGGTGAGGATAGGTAAGACACCTAAAAAACTAGCTAGCATTTGTTGCCCTTAACGCAGAGAAACTAAAGCAGATACCTTAAAGCAACTGAGGCCAATAGGAAAAGGGGACCAGGAACTAGAGAAAAGGTTAGATCAAAAAGAATTAACCTAGAAGGTAACACCCACGCACAGGAAATCAATGAGTCAATGCCCTGTATAGCTATCCTTATCTCAACCAGCAAAACCCCTTGTTCCTTCCTATTATTGCTTATACTCTCTCTACAACAAAATTAGAAATAAGGGCAAAATAGTTTCTGCTGGGTATTGGGGGGGAGTGGGGGGGGGAGTGGGTGGTAAGGGAGGGGATGGGGGCAGGGGGGAGAAATGAACCAAGCCTTGTATGCACATATGAATAATAAAAGAAAAATGAAAAAAAAAAAAGAGCAAACTGAATTCACAATACTAAAAAAAAAAAAAAAAAAAAAGCATGCTTAAATACCAAAAAAAAAAAAATCTGAATGAGAATTCTTGGTGGGTTCTATCTGTTCATATATTTTCTGAGAGCTTGTGGCTTGTCTTTTTACCTTGTTTCGAATGTAGTCACTCAACCATTATTTAAGACAGCTTAAATAGTTTAAGAATATTATTTCCCTATTGCCAGTGAAGAAATTAGAACAATTAACATTTTTCCCACCTTTCCTTCCCCACCCATCTCCCGGGTATTACAGGTTTTTTTCTAGCATATTATAGCAATAGTAGAATTCCCTTTTGCGGGAGTGCTTTTCTTACATTCTGTATTGTCACAGTCAAAATCACAGTTCTGTCAGATTATCCTTCCTTTTATGTTTACTTGGGATCATTATTAAGTAGATCACACTGTCATTGCTTTGGGAAAAGGTGATAATGTGATAATTTTCTGAATCTTTACATATTTGAAAATGTCTTTCAGCTACTTTTAAATGTGACTGTCCACATAGTTTTGATCTTTTACATCAGATTCTTTTTTTTTTCCTTCAAAACTTTTCTCACGTTAACTAATAGTGAGAAGAATTCTGAGGTCTGTCACATGTTTTTCTTCTGGTCAGGGGTCAGCAAAGTTTTACTGTAAAGGGTCAACTAGAAAATAAGTAAGATTCTGTAGGCCATCAGGTGTCTGTTGCAACTACTCAGCTCTTACTAGTGCAGTACTAATACGGTGGTAAATACGTGAGGGATGAATGTGGCAGTCTTCCACAAAAACAAGTGGCAGACTGGATTTGGTCTGTGTGCTGTAGTTTGCCAACCACTAGTTTGTGTGATTCCTTTGCTTGTAGAACCCCTTTTGTTGTTGTTTCTTTTTTCCATTTTTATTGAAATATATTAATTGTACAGGGTGGATTTGTTGTGACAATTCTGAACAGCCTTACATTGTACATTGGTTAGATTTCTCACCCCCTCTCCGTCCCACTTAAAGCAATTGCAAGAGGTTGCATTATTCTGTTTCTGACCAACATATTCCCTTACCTTCATCTCCTCCACTACCCTCCCCCCTACACAAGTATACGCCACACTGTGCCTATTTTACAGTCCCATCTTTCATTGTTAATTTCAAAGTCAATGTTCAAAGGAGTTTCTCAATGTATCCCAGCTGTGAATATGCTTTACTTTGGTCAATTCAACACCCTCTGTTACTCTCCCTTAACTCTTCCTTCCCCTTCCCCCATTATTTGGCAGCTTTCAGTACATATCATTATATCCTCTACACGTGCAGATGTGAAATATTTCGATATTGTTGACTGTCATTCCCTTCCTTTCCCTCCTCCCCCAGTTCCACAGTGTAGCTCCATTATCGCTAACTATTGTCATATTCTTTTTCTTCTTCCTCCTTCTCTCCTCTCCTCTCTTCTCCCCTCCTCTCCTCTCCTCTGTTCTCCATCTTCTCTTTCTCACTTGTTTGACCCAGGGTCTGGCAATATAGCCCAGGCAGGTCTTGAGTTTGAGAAGATCATTCTGCCTTAGTCTCCCCAGTGCTTAGGTTACGCCACGTTTGCCTAGAATTCTTCTTCTTGTGCCCCAAGTTAAACAACTTCCCCCAATTAATTATTCTCTTTTAATAATCCACGAAACATGGGAATTCCTTCTAATCCTAACTGCAAGAAAATTTTCACATATCGGACAAAGGCTAAATTCCTATACCAAAAAGACCTTAGAAATACTACAGTCCTTAAGAAGTGGCTACTTAGAAAGTTGTGTCTTTCAGGTAACAATCCAGAAGCAGGCAGTTCAGATCTGCCACAATAGTTCTGTTTTCTTCCACAGGTGGCTTCATTTCTGGGTCGAAGGCAGATATTCCAGTTCTCACTATGTGTCCTGGGGTTTCCAGACAAAATATAGAACACCTTGTTCAATTTGAATTTCAAATAAACAATAAATAAATTTGTACTATGTTTCAATTATTGCATGAAACATTTTTTAAAGTATTTATTGAGATACATAGTATAAATTTATTTGCTGTCTGTTTGAAATTCAAATTGAACTGAATACTCTTTATTTTTATTTGCTAAACCTGGCATCTTCATCACTGCCAGCACTGTAAAGGGGGAAAAGAGTCTGGGCAGGCATGGATATAATCTTTTTAAGGGGATACTTCTGGAATGACCCACAATCATTCTTGCTGACATTTCATTGCCTAGAGTTTAGTCATATGGCCACACCTCGTGAGAAAGAAGACTATGAAATAAAGTTGAGCTTGTTAACTAGGTGATCAGATAAAAATGCCCTTATGAAAGGAGAGAATACATATTGGGGGACACAGCAATTCTGCCCATTTTATCTGTAAAAAAACCTTCTTATGTTTCATTACTTTTAAACTCTTTGTGAGAGACTTGGGACTTTGTTGTTTGTAGTCCTTATTTGTTATCCTCTAACAAATCACTTTAATCTCCTTTCCTTTGTATTTGATATGCTTTTTAACAACCTGTAATTCATCCCACTGTTTTCTGATAGGTATTTCTTATTTCTAGTTATTTTCCCCTCTCAATATCTTCGCTTACCTCTCTAATTCCTTTGATATCTCCTTCATTCATTTTTTTTTTTTTTGCGGTACTGGGGCTTGAATTCAGGGCCTACACCCTAAACCACTCCACCAGCCCTTTTTGTGTCAGGTATTTTAGAGATAGGGTCTTGCAAACTATTTGCCTGGGCTGGCTTCATACTCTGTGATCCTCCTAATCTGTCTCCTGAGTAGCTGGGATTACAGGCGTGAGCCTCTGGAGTCCAGCTTCTCCTTCTTTCATTTTTAATATATTTTCTTTCTTTCAGGGTATAAAACATTTGTCTCTACTTTCCTTCTGTTTACTGGGGTCAATCTTTTTCTATACATGCTTCTTCTTCTTGCTAATGTGTTTATAGTTTATTAATCCTTGTGAAAAATCCAATCAAGCTACCACAAATGAAGACTTTGTAGCTTTTTTTTTGCCAGCACCAATGTTGGCCTTTGCAGTCTCTGCCTTGGTTAATCCTGTTCTTATGTTCCTTTCTCTGTTTTGTCGAGGTCTGTTTCTTCTCATATAGGTCATACTTTGCAAGTCTGTGTTTGGGCTCATTTTTCTTTCCATAATTCAAGGGAGCATAAATTATACCAAGTCAATTATCTTACCAAAAATGAATTTTGAATCCAAATACAAACATGACATCTGGGACAGTCTTATACATTTTTTGCTCATTTTCCCTGAAGTTGTGTCTTAGGCACTGCTGCCTTCCCAGGGTGAAGAATATCATTGACCACTTGTTTCCTCTGAAGTGGCCAGCGTGTCATGAACTTCCTGGTCTGGAGAGTTACTGTGTCAACAGTGATAGAAGCCAATCCTCAGGCAGCCAGGGAGGAAAAGCAATATGCACCTTTATTTCATCTTTCTTTCTACAAAGTACAGTGTTTTCATCAGCATTTTATTTTCTTTCCATTCATTTTTTATCAGAATTTGCTAACTAGATTTTCTGTTTCTATATTAAAAAAAAACCAAAAACCTCACAATGGATGAATTATCCTTGATTGCCTCATGTTTCCTTCTGGACTGAACCAATGAGAAGCTTTCAAGGGAAACTGGAAGAAAGCAAGAGCATGCATTCATAAAATGTGTTATGAGATTGGGCCTTTGCATAGTTTGTTTATTTTGTTGTTGTTGCAATTTTTTTAAAAAATTGAAATAATCTTTAGGGGTAAAGTTATGCAAGTCTGAATCTATACTTCTTAAGGCCAGATATGAATTGCCACGTATTATCCTGAAATGTTTTCCTATCTGAAGGAAGAACCCTTGGTTAGTTGACTTTTGGATTAGTAAGGAATGCAAGCAATTATAGGAATAGAGGAATGCCATCTATGGTCCTGGGGGATATTGGAAGATAACCAGAGTTCCATTGACTCAAGACATGGAGAGTTCTTGAGTTGTCTTTCCTACTTCTGTCCAAGGAAGTTGAAAGGGAAGGCTAGGATGTTTTTGTTTCTTTAAATTATGATGGAAAAGATTGAGTTATTCTGGATTAGGCCTACAATATTAAAAATCAGCTGTTAGCACAGTTTCCTAGTTAGAAGAGTTGGAATTTAGCATCCTATTCCAAGATGCTAAAAACATACTTCAATTCTCCAATTGTAATATGGGTTTCTACCCAGATTGTGCAGTATTTTTATGGAATGTTCCAGCTCATATGTAGTTGGGTGGGTGGAAACATTTTAAAAACTGGTCTCATATTTTTAAGAAAAATGGGAATACTTAAAAATGAAAGTCATGATTCTCAGAATAAGATAAAAAAGTTGTACGTGAATTTTCAGACTTGTTTTTGCATAAAATACAGAAATAAACTATTAATAATGCGGATTTTTGCATAAAATACAGAAATAAACTATTAATAATGCTGATGATTATGACTATTATACAACTAAATTTTAATTATGGAGATTCCAGTGCTGAAAAACAATTTGAATCCAGAAGAGCATGTTGGATATCTGATTGTGGATGAACTATGGACTGAAATTTTATAATTACTGCCAAAATGCAAGTGGTATTAATTTTAGGATGGTGTTGTAGCCAAAAACCAGCTCAGTCACTTAGAGATGAAGTTAGATATAGAGATAAAACATGGTATTTCTGGAAGTTGAGGAGGATACTCGCTGCTCACTTTATGAATATCTCTTACAACTTGTCATTTCTGGTTTATACATATTCACAAAGGTATATGCACATATCCTCCTGGACAACGGCAGTTGGTGGTCAGGAAAGAATCTCAAAATATAAATATTTATCAATGATAGTGACACAAAAGCTGGGACATAGCTCAGTGGTATAGTGCTTGCTTAACAGATGTAAGGACCTGGGTTCCATGTCTAGCACCATAAGTAATAATAATAATAATAATAATAATATAACCAAAAAACCCCAATAATAATAATAGTAATCACAGGATCATTAATTTCTTGAATAATGTTGCAGGGATTGCTATATGTAAATGCTGTGATAGGTTTTATGAAGCTCTGAAAAGAAGTAAAAGACCCAGCAATCTGCTTTAGGGAAGTTTATAATCTAAATTGAAAAGGAGATAATATTCATTACGAAATAATAAGATGGTTATGATCAAGTCACTAATCAATGGCAGCAAACACAGAACCAAAACCTAAGAATAAATACTAGTACTCTAGTGTAGAACTACAAAAGATAAAAATAAACTGAGGGTAAAGAAAGTATTCAAAAATATTGTGGGTGGCTCTTTGGTAGGCCTTATATACAGTGAGTTAAATAGTGTTATTACTGTCAAGCTCAGAAATTAGTAGTCAAAGGCAGCAATCATTTGAACAGAATATTAAGTCATATACTTAGTAAATGCAAACATGAAACTAGTAAATCATTTATAGTATTTGTTCGAAAGAGGTGGTGAGCGAAGAAGTATTCTAGAACTTGCTTATTGTGCAGTCACTTTTACCTCTTGATTACAACAGTTAAATGCCTTGCAAGTGAGGTGGGATTTTTTTGTAGCTACTCAATTCAATATGAAAGTGTTTTTCAAAGAAATATTAATAGATAATGTGTCTTTCTGGAATTGTATAAATAAGAAATAAAGTCCACAGTGTTTTCCTAAAACCTCAAAAATGCTTCTTCCTCTGACAGCATTGGTCTTAAATATTTCAGACACATAGTTTTGCAAAGGCTTCATACCAAATTACAAATTTCACTTTTGGAATTCATTGGCAAACACTCATGCTTCTTACAATTGCCAGCTTCTATATTCAGAGACGAAATCATCCATAGATTATCACACAGTGACCTCAAGACTAGAGGCAGGACGCTGAGGTTCTATTTCTGGCTTTGACATTTTCCCTTGATAATGGCTCACCAAAACAGTATCATTATGTCATTAACAAAGCCAAAAGTTATATTTTGAGGATACAGTTCCCATCTTTAAAACCGTCTTACTTGAGTTGCAAGAGTTATAGTGTTGGTCTTGTGGTTGTTATTAACATAGCTACAGTAATTTCTGAGACTACTTCTGGGGATACTTTAAAAAGTTAGATGACAGGAAATCTCACATTCATTTATATTTATTTATATCTAAGGAAGAAAACACCAGCTTTTCGAGGTAAATAAAGCTAGAATTACTGTTAGCTTTTGCTTACCCATGATACTTGGGCTAAAAAACTGTCAAGATATCAACCAAGAAACCAAATTAATTCCAATCTCCTTCCAGTTACAATGACTCTAAAATCTTATTTCACCAAATCTCTCACTGGAGCTGTTAACAAGTAGCCAGAGGACTGAATTTTGGCTCCTTTTCCTTTCTCTTGCCCTCCCTCTGGTGGAGGTGTTAATGAGTGAAACACCAAAACGGTCAGCTGACAATTCCAGGGGCTTGCATCGTCCACAGATTATGCGCTGGTTTTGGTGTGGCTGCTGCTTGCCACTTTCCAGATGACCGAATAGACCACTTGGGAATGAATCTAAGCAAGAGTTCAAACTTTCCTTAAAATGTTATGTCGTCGCTTATGCCTTCAGAAAGGAATAGACCTAATATTTAACTAGGTTAATATATTCCTAGCAATTACCAACAAAACGTTATAAAGAGTAGGGTTTTTATTGGCAAAATAAAACAAACTCCTGCTTCATAGTAATTTAACAATTGATATTGAATAATGTAACTTTTAATAGTCTAATCATAACAAATGTTCGTCTTTTTAAACTGCCTTTACGTCTATTATCTCATTTGATGCTCTCAGTGTAACAAGATAAGCAAGGTGCTGTTATACTCAAAGATCCCAATACAGGATGGCTAACCAGTTTCCCACCTTAGTGTGTGCTCTGTACTTCTTGGTCCAGATAGCCCAATACATGTGAGATACATGTGATATACGTATGATCATAACTCACCATAATAGTTATTAAAAGCATTCCCAAATTTTGGAACATACTGATCATATTTATCTCAGAGATAGGATTAAATTAGTACTGATAGACGAAAAAATTAGTGTGTAGTAAGTAAAGTGTTAGGTAATATTAACTCTTTTAGCTCTTTTACTAAACCTCATTGTTTAGTAAAAGGTAGTACAGTGTTGTGGATAAAAGAATGAACCCTGCAGCTAGATCCTAGGCTTGAATCCTGGTTCCACCACACCCCATATCTCTTTAAGTTGTATTCAAAGCTCTTAGGAGAATATCTAGCAGGAGACAGTCCTAGAAAGATGGCAGTCACAATTGTTACTTAATAGCTCCAGTACTTAGACATAAGCAACAATTTGCCCTAAATTACATGGTAAATGAGAGAGCTGGGTTGTAATCTTAATTCTCATACCTTACTGCCTCTTAGAGAAACGTTGCCTATGTTATGCTATTTCCCATAATTCCTAAAATGTACCTTATTTCCTTTTCATATCTTCTTTCATGGTCATTAGTTCATCCTTTTGTACCAGACAGAAAACCCTGCTTCAAAAATCAAGATTTACAAAAATTTCTATTGCAAAAACTTTAACCCAAATAGCGTCAGTTGTTAGGCACTGCCAAGGGCATGCCTATTTGCATTTGTAAAGGAGCTGTTTTGTGCTTTAAACCGTTTTTCTTTTCTGGACGGGCACTCTAAACTCACTAGTGGTAAGCTACTTGAACCTGCAATTCTATTCACTTTTTGTTCATTTACCCAACAGTACCTCGAACTGGATAAGCTAAAGACCAGCAGGCTATTCAGTAAATCACTGGCAGGCCCTCCCTATGTTTTCTTTTATTCTCTCTTTTAATTGTTGGCTGTTGGCTGACTCGTTTGTCAGGGGCTGCTGTCAGGAACCTGCGTATTTTATGGGCATATAAAAATGATGTAGTCAATGTCTTTCCTCTAAGTGAGTGTGAGGGGTTAGTTGTAAATTGTTTGGCGTCTTCCACTGTAAGGAAGAACTAAAACCAGGTAAGGCACCAGTCCTCAAGCCCTAGGGAGTGTGTCCCCACCGGCCAAGAAACAGGACCCCAGACGGTGGGCGGAGAACGGGGAGGAGAGATGTCTCTGGGTCGGTAGAAGACAGTGTACTAAGAAAGAAAGTAAGACACCCTATAGCTTCTTCATTTTGTCCCTCTTTTATCCCCAAGGATGGTGGTGGCAGCTGATCAGACACAATAGCTGGCAGTCCCCCCGTCGAACTGAGGATAAAAATGACCCTCAACAGCACCAGCAGGAGGAGTGTGCAGAAGAGGGGGAAAGGAAGAGAGTGACAAGGTGACAAACGCCGTCGTGGCAGCGAGCTACTCCACTTCAGACAAGGCTAGGAGCTGGTGAGCCACCTCCCAGGATGGGGAGGGGGCGAGGTGGGAAGGGAAGACCGAGGGGCGGTGCCCTGCCTCCTGGGGGCGGGGCAAAGGGTGGAGGGAAGCCTGAGTCAGCAGCCTCTGATTGGCCCGTGCATTCTCGTCACGTCTCCGGATTGGGCAATTTGCAGCGGGAGATGTTGTGAGACGCGGCGGGGCGGAGCGAGCCGCCGGGGGTCGGAGACCAGGCTGGGAGTCGGGTGGGGAGGGGCGGCTGCGGTGCCGAGGCCCGGGAGCCGCGGTAACTTGGGAATGTGGAGGAGACGCGCAGCCACCGCTCCTCAGTTCCGCTAGCCGCGCCGAATTTGTTCAGTGCCTCTACATAAAAAAAAAAAAAAAAAGAATTGAATGAACTGCTTCTCGCTGCTGTCCCCCGCTTTGCCCCTCGGGGAGATATTTTGCTGTTGGGCGTGAGAGCACACTCCCTTATCTGGAAGTCCCACATCTCGCAGCTTCGTGCTCCGCCCGCTACAAAAGGCGGGGGGGGGGGTGACAATTCACCACGACAGGTTCCGCCGTCTGGGACCTTTGATCCCTCGATTGTCCCCCGCTCTCTGCCCCGATCATGTCTGTCTTCCCCAGGAGAAATCCCCGCTCCTGGCCGCTCCCGTGCAGCGCTCGGGAGGTTGCACAGGGCGGGGACGGTTTTGTGCGCCCAGTCTCGGGGCGCTGCGGGGCGTGAGGGCTTTAGATGCCCAATAGCTTGGGGGGGGGCGGCTACCGAGCACCTCCCGCCCTCCCCCTCCCCTGCTAATCCTCCTGCTCTGGAATCGGTTCTCCGGGACCGTATTATTCAAGACAGAAAATATTCAGTCCCGGAGCCTCCCCTGGGGAGGGGAGGGGAAGGAGGTGGGGTGGGAGGAGGTGGATCCAGGGAGGACGACGCGAGAAATCCGCCCCCGGGAAACGGCTCCGCGCGGCCGCCGAGCCAGGCGTCTCTGACACTCGGCGATCGCTGGCGCCGCGCGGAGCGGGGCCCCGGCCCGGCCCGGCGAGGCGAGGGGAGAGTCCGGCGGCCGCCGCCCCGCCCCACGCCCTCCCGCGGCGGCCGAGCGCCCCGGGGGCCGGCCGGGGCAGGTCGCGGCGGTGCCTGGGAGCGGCCGGCCGGGGGCGGCGGCGGCCTGGGATCGTCCTCGGAGCGCCGTGGGTCGGTCCGGCGTGTGCGAGGCGCGCCGTCCTGAGGCTGGCCGGCCGGCGCCGTGCAGGTCGTGGCGCTCGCTCGCTCGCTCTCTGGCTCGCTCGCTCGGGTGCGTGTCTGTTTTCTTTTCCCGTTTGCGCGCTGGCGGGGCGTTGGAGAGCCCGGCGCGCTGCGGACTCCCTTCCCTTGGCCGCCGCCACCTCACAGCCCGCCGGCCTGGAGCTGGCGCGGGGCCGGAGCGAGCCCGGCGAGGGCGGAGGGCCGCGCCCGCGTGTGCGGAGCGAGGGAAGGGCGGAGGGAAGGGCACAAAGGCCGGCGGCGGGCGCCGGGGTCCGGTCGGCCGGCGGACCCGCCAGCCGTGGAGGAGGGGCGCCCCGGGACCGCTCATGAATATTAACCGAGCTGCGGCCTAGCGCGTCCCGGCCGGGCCCGTCGCCCGGCCCCGCGTCCCCTTCTGCCTGGCCGCCGTGCGCGCGCGCGCGCGCGGGGCCACCGGGCTGAGCGGGCGGGAAGGTGAGGCCGCTGGTGTGGTCGGGTCCCCGGGGCTCCCCGCAGCGTTTGCAAAGTTCTTCCCGGGAGCTCCCCGACCCGCCTCAGGAAGGGGCGGAGGATGGAGGACTGGGTGGGTGGTGGTTTTCTGTTTTCTTTCTCTCCCTCTCCTTTTTTTTTTAAGTGCATTTTTTTGGGGGGAGGGTCGCAGCCACGAGCTAAAAAAAAGTGAACCCCGGCTGCTTTTCTAATGTGATGCCCAGAGCGGGAGCGGCGTCCCACCCGCGCGCGGCCGCACGCCTGCCTCCCCGCCCGGCCCGCAGTCCCCACCCAGCCCCGCCGCGGGCCAAGGAAAACAGCCGCCTCCTCGGGGGACGCGGGCCGGGGCCCATGGCAGCGCGCCTGGGGAGGTCGCCGAGCCCACGCCGGCCCGGCCTTGGCTGGCTTTGTGTGGGGCTTGGGTTTTAGGGGATGTGGAGGAGAGCCAGGCAAAGTCTTATCCCATTTTGACCCCGC
This sequence comes from Castor canadensis, assembly GCF_047511655.1. NCBI lineage: Eukaryota > Metazoa > Chordata > Mammalia > Rodentia > Castoridae > Castor > Castor canadensis. Next base: position 72,915,260 of record NC_133400.1, read on the forward strand.
GGGGAGCAAAGTTCCCTTAAGTGGACGTATCCGGGTGATGCAGAAGAATAGATCACTCCCTCTGCTCTGCCCAGGAAATACAGTAATTTAAATGCACTTTTTTCTTGAAGGCTGCATAACAGCCAGGCGTGTTGGACACAGCCAGCGGGCATTTGCGAGTCTCTCTCCCTCCCTCCTTCCCTCCCTCTCCCTCTCCTTCTTCCTCACCACCATTCCTTTATTTAGTTTGTTGCATGTGAAGATTATTTCTTTCATTTGTGTGGTTCCACCTTCTTGGATGTGTGGAATAAGCCTTGCGAGTCTGGGGAACGTGAACTTGGTGTGGACATGTGGCCAGGCTAGGGATCGGCGTCTGTTGAAAGTTCATTTCCTTTAAATTCTCCCTCTTCTAGGAAGGATCTCTTTGGGAGCTGGTGCTGGGTGACCCGATCGGATTCTTGGCCTCAGAAAGTAGCTCGGCTTGGAAGGGGACCTCTCTCTGCAGTTGGCCTCGACGTTAGCTGCCAAGGAGAACTGTCGCCTTCATCTTTTTTTTTTTTTTTTTTCGAAATCTGGAAAACTGGAAGAAGAGGGCGAAGTCAGCTGAAGTGGCATTTGGAGGAGCTTCCTGAAACCCTTCATTCCCTGGCACCTTATTTGTTTCACCGTCTGGTCTGTACCTCCTGCGAGCCTGGTGTGGAATTGTTGCCCTTTTGGTGTATGGTGGCACCCTCCCCACCCCCAATGTGGACTCCAAAGGATTTGTTCCTTCCTTGCAATTTGAAATGAAATGATGGCCACACGTCATACTGGGCTGCCTGAGGAAGATGGTGACAAACTCAACGCCTGTGGGGCCTCTGCCCGTGAGGTAAGTCAACTGGGCGGTGGCTTGGGTTGAGAGCCCTGCCCTGTAGTGGGATCAGCTGCCGCCAGGCCTTACAGGGGGCTTCCTGGGGCTGGGAGTTGGTTGTTGGGACCACTTTTGTTTCTAGGGACTTCCATTGATTGTTTGGCAGGAACAGGTCCCTGCTTTTGAATTGTCTCCTTCTTGGTTAACTCCTACAGTGAGTTCAGAGTTTTTGGTGGCTGAGAAACCCTTAGCACAGGGCACCTCAGTTTCCCTTTTCCTCAGTCCTCAGTCCTCAGCCCTCATCCTCCAAGGTTATTGAATGTGCCTTTTGTGCATTTTGATCTTGTGTCCCTCCTGGTGGAGAGGGCAGCTGGTAAGCTCTTTGCACCTGGAAATGACTGACAGGGAAGGGGGTCCTTGCTGCTGCCAGTGCCGTATCCCTGACTTAGGTAGAAACAGAAGTCTTTTTCCATGGACAGTTTAGGCAAAGCCTTGGAAAACACCGTACAGTGCCATAATTCCAATTCCCTGAACATCTCCTGCCTTTACTGTTCTTTTATTTATGCCTGCTCTTTAACTGATCACAAGTTCTGTGGGTTGCTGTGTGGTGTCAGGTGCCTTGCCTTGCTTCTTAGACTGGCAACTTGAGAAAGGTCCAGATGATTTCACTCCAGGGTTTCTGAATTCTTTTTGAGCAGGCAGAACCAAAGTCATAGAAAATCAGTTTATTTATGGCACCCACATGCCCTGTTGCCTTCTCATATCTTTTCCTTTTTCCTCCTTGAATTTGGAGATTGGTATGTGTGCAGTGCATTTCTATAATGGATATACTGTGTTTTACGTTGTTGTGTAAAGTTTCTGCAACTTGCTTCTTAAACATTCTAAGGTGTTATCCTTTAACCTTTATTTTTGACATACCTCTATTTTTATTGAAAGGTTGAAGATCCAATAACAAATCCAAAAATTGAGCCTTCACTATCTGACTTTCTTTTCCATCTCCTGAGTGTTAGATTTGAACTTCATGGTCCTTGAAACAACTTTAGTTCTAAGTATGTGTTTGGGCATTTTGATTGAAATGAATCGGAAGTTAAAATTTGGTCCATAAAGCCTGCAGAGAAACTTGCCTGGTGCAGCTTACTCTGTTGCTGGAATAGAAAGTCTGTGCAGAATATCTTGGGAAGTATAGTGTATGTTACTGTACACAGTTTATTAGGCAGAACCGCAGGTTTACATTTAGAATCCACCAGTGTTTTACTTCTTGACATTTGTAAACACCTGCTTGCAGGTAAAACGTGATTAAGTAAGTATAACACCACAATCCTCTGATCACGGTAAACCATAATAACTCCTTTTGGAAGGCCTGCCTACAACCTGGTGATTGCTTAATGTGTATTATAGTTACATAATAATATGTACTGTAGACCTAAAGCCTTATTTGTCATTGTATTGTGAATACTCTAATTAGCATGCTGTTTGTATTATTTTTGCAAGAACTAATGTGTATTTGTTTCTTTTTTTTTTTTTTTTTGGTCATTTAAAAGATGCCTCCAGACCAAGAATTTAGATCATCTTGTCTGTCCTTGGCTTAGAAAGCAGTGCTTCCAGTTGGGTGCACACTTGGCTTTTATTAACAGTGACAGTTATGTATTTTTTAAGAGCTGTGAAATTTGTTTTCATTTGGACCTTACTCCTGGTTGGCTATACTGTTTTAGTTTGGGAATGAAGAAACAATGTTGTCTGTATTTTGCTCATATAAAGAGTATAAACAGCATTTGAATTTGGCACTAAACTAATGTTGTTTGACTTTTAAAAGAATGGTATTCTTAGAGTCTTTACTGTCAGAAAACATTTTAAAACCTGTTGGTGGGCAGTAAGGGGAGCTTGTGTAGTTATTGCCTCTTTAGTTGTGACTTGGATTTATCTCTTCCTCTCATGCATGTTACATCTCGTGAATTTTTTAGTAATAGAAAGGGAGTTGCCACTGTAATACTTTGGGTTGATAGTCTTTGAACACTGCATTTATTTCTGTGGTTAATTTTATTAGAAGTAGTACATTCTATAGTACTGTCATTCTTTTAAAAACTGTAAAAACCAATAGCTATAATCCTGAGTGTGTTGCAATAATAAATTTATGTGTTAGAATAATAATTTTCTAACTAGTCAAGAGACAAGCATATATATCTTAATAGAAATGCTGATGATCTCCCAAAACCCTATCTTTGTGGAACAGAGGAAATCAATATAGTAAATTAATAGGTGTCTTTGGTTCATGCCTTACTACCTTCTATGAATAAGGTCTACTGTTTTCTTGAAGACAGTAAGTGATTTCTTGTTTGTATTAAATATTACAATCCAATTGTGTGGCTAAATGAATTAATTTAGTTACCATTCCCCCAAAACAAATAACCAACAACTCCTTTCAAATAAGGAATTATGGCATCCATAATTCCTTATGGATATGGCATTATGCAGTAAAGATAGCATAGATTGTATTCATGAACATTTATATATTCTATACATCTGAACATGTGCTTTTCCAAATTGATTTGTGTGTGTGTGTGTGTGTGTGTGTGTGTGTGTGTGTGTATAGTCTGATCTGTGTAGTATTCTGACAGCAAGGCTTGAGTAACTTTGTCTTGGTCCATTGCTTTCCATAGATTCTTTCTTTGACTCCTGTGATGTGTTCTCCTCCTTCCATGTTTCATAATTTCATTCTTCAGGGTTGAACCTGCTTTGTTGTTTTAAACCAAAGAAGTGAAAATTTGCGTTCAGCTTTCTAGACCACTTGAGTCTTGCCATTTTTAACATTGATTTCACTTTTTATCTGTAGTCCATGGTATTCTCTAGTGATGGAATTTTTTGCAGCTTCACTTTATTAAATACCTATTTAACTGAGTCGATTTCTGTGGTTTGCTTCTTCACCTAGGCTGAGATTATCCTATGACTGAAATGTATTTATGGTTGATGAAAAATATTTGCTGGTTGATAATGGAATAGTGTAAACCAATAAGATAGGACATATTTTTCTGGGCATGAATTTATATGAAGTCATGCTTTGGTTGTCTTTCTGGGGTACTATACAATTGGTTTTGTCCTTCCCTCCTTCCTTTCACTCTCTCCTGCTTTTTTATAGGTTTTTCTTTCATTGCTTACCCATTTCATGAGCCAATTCCTTTCCATTGCTCTTTTCTTATTCCTAGGACTTACTTTACACTTTTCTGTGGTATAAATCTATATGTTGGTAAATCCCAAACTATAACTCTATCCCTGACTTTGTTTTTTGGTGGTATTGGGGTTTGAATTCAGGGCCTCATGCTGTAGGCAGGCTCTCTACACTTGAGCCATTCCTCTAGCATCTATACTAGATTTTATGGTTGACCTCTAGACATACATAGCCAATCTACCTATTTATTGACCCGGTGTTTTGGGCTAGCCCACAGGCATTGCAAATGCAACAGATTCTAACCTTGCCACCAACTTTTCCCTCTTCCTGTGCTCCTTGTTTTAGTGAACAGCATTGCCATTTACTTATTGGTCCAAGTCAAAAACTAGGTCATCATTTTTGACTGTGTTCTCTCTTTATTCCTCATATCCAAAGTCCTGTGGAGTCTGCAATTCCCAAATTCCCTTGCCATTACTTGAGCTCAGGTCAGCTGCATCTTGCTGACGAACCACGGAAACAGGCTTCCTAAGGAGCTTCCCAGTAACCCACCCTGTGCCCTTCCAGAGTACTGTCCCTGGCATATCAGTGATGCTCCTGAAATAGGAAGCCGATTATTACATTCCTCCATGGGCAATCATTTTCTGGCTTCCCATTACCTTTGAAATAAAGTTCAAACTCCTTAGAAGTCTTAATCAGTCATCTAGGCCATCATTCTCCTGTCTCACCTGTTAACTTCTTTCTATACTTCCTATATTAAACTTGGAGGCCTGTGGGGACAGGTCCTTATAAATGCTGTCTTTCACCCTTCCTGCCTCTTTCCTCTTTTCACCTGCTCTGTTCTGCGACCGAGTTTTACTTACATTCTGGTCTTTTCTTTTACATGGCTTCCTCAGGCAAGACCAGATCTGATGCCCCTAGTGCTTTAGCATAACACACCTGTCTTCATTGGGAACAGTGCTTACAAGTCTGTTTATCTCTATTTCCATCAGATTGCAATTTCTGTAAAAAGATTGTGTTTATTTCCACAGTATCTGACACATTAAGTATTCAGTAAATATTTGTTAAATGAATAAATGAATGAATCTCCAGGAAAGGCTTTAAACTTTATTGGATGTTCACTTAGATCTAGTGCACTGTACTTGACTATTCTCATTGACTGCTCCCATGTCTCTTTGAATTTTCTTCAACTGCCTGACCTTTATACACCTCTGGACTCAGTTTGACCTTGTTTTCATCCACTACACTCAATTTCATGAAGTTAAATATCCAGTATATATTGATAATTTACATGTATTTATATATAGGTGTTATATGTGTGTGCGTATTTCCACCCCTACTTATCTTTGTGTCACTTGAATTCAGATTCCTACATCCAACTGACCTGGCCACCCAGATGCTCCACTTGGATATTAAGTAGGCAGATCTAAATGAAATCCTGATTCTCTTCATCTGTTTCCCCTGTTCCCCAGGTCACTCCTCCCAGTCATCTTCATCTCAAGCAATGGCAACCCCACACTGCCAGGCCACACATTAGGAGTGATCTTAGTGCGCTCTCTTTTTTTTTTTTTATCTCATACATGACTTGTAAATCTGACTGACTGGTTCCAGCTTCAGTCCCTGCCATGGTAGAGTCTGTTCTCTACACAGGAATGAGAGCAGCCTGTTTGTAAAGCAGATCAGGGCCCTCCTTTGCACAGATTCCTCGAATGGCTTCACATTTCCCTGGAGATTACAGGGCAAAGTTCTTATACTGACCTGAAATGCCCCATGCAGTCTCCCTTCCTGTTTCTTCCCTCACTCTCTTCTGGCCATTCTGGACTTTGGCTCTTCTGCATACATACCAAGCATGGTAGTCCTCAGAGCCTGGCCACTTGCTGAACCTCTCTTGGAATGTTCTTCCTCCAGGTCTCTGCTTGGCTTGCTTCCTTGTCTCCTTCTGTTTGTTGCTTAGAGGTCACCTTCTGAGTGAAGCTTTGCCAACCACACTTTTGGTGAACATCTCCCCTGCTCCTCAAGCCCTGCCCTCTTTTCTTCATTATTTACCTCTGTATCACTTAATCTCCACTTGACATGCTTCTCTCTCTTACTTTGCTTATTTCTTTGAGATGGATAATGCATGTAGAATGTAAACGCTAAGGGTGCAGTTTCTCTGTTTTGTTCATGTTGTATTTCTTGTGCCTGAAAGGGTGGTGAAGACATAAAGGCAGGCCCTCATAAATGTATTTTTAAATGAATGAAGACTAGAATAGTTCCACAGTGGTGTTTGGTTTGCGTTTCGGTATGTAATGCGTGTTTATTTGGATTATGCAGAATGTGTGGAGTATTACGTGTATGTTCTTCCTTAGAGCTCCTGTCCACTGTCAGTTCCATTCTGTTTCCATGAAAACTGCTGGTAAATATTTTCTGTCCCTTTTTTCTTGTCATCTTTTCTTACCTTTGGGAAGCTGGTTACCAAGTTATAGTAACCAAGACAATGTATAATACAAATGTTTGAAATAGTCTCTGCTGAGAAGTGAGGTAACAGTGGTGGAAGGGCAGTTAGAATAATAGGTTAGCTCTGGGGACATTGCTTGGTGGTAGAGCACTTGCCTAGCTTTCTGAGGCCCTGGGTTTGATCTCCAGTACTGAAAACCAAAACCAAAACAAGTAATATGTCTACATTAACACTGTTTTCTTTCTTATGGTAAATATCCAGTATATGACTGTTCCTTGTTATGTATTTTTATTTTTTAATCCATAAATATTTTATAATCATTTCAAAAAAGCTCACAACACTGACTATGACAGAATATTAGGACTTTTTAATGCTGGATGATAATAAGAATGTCAGGGTTAAGATTATTTTCTCTTTTTCAATTTTTTTCTCTTATTTAATGCCAAAACTACAATAAAAAGATACTATTTACAGGCTTTAAAAATAAGTTATATGTTACCAGTGTAGTTTCTAGCAACCTACACTGCTTAAAACAATAGACAGATATGCTGTTTGAAGAAGCATGTGCTTTCTTTGAAGGCCTAGGGTTCCTTCTAGGCTGGTTACATACAGTATAACACTGTTATTTAACTGCATGCACTTCACAGTCCCACTGCATGCTGAAAGCTTGATGCTGCAGGGTAGAGTTAAAGGTAAAGCCTGTCAGCTTGGGAATAGTGACAGTAGTAGCAGCAGATGTCTTAAGTGCCATCGTGCAGAAGCCTGGATGTGAATCAGTGGGTTAGAGCCACTGACTAAATGAGTACTTGGATCTAAAGAACATTTCCATAGATTATTAGCATGCCTTAGCCTGCATTTCTTCTAAGTTTAACATTTTTTGAAGTTCAATGTGCTTTGATTTTGTATTTTTATTTTTTTTTTTAGGTATTACCATGTCAAGTAACTGTAGAGCAAAAAAATATTCAGTTTTTTTTTTTGTTCTTTGCTTTGTGAAGGACCTTGTCATCTTTTCTGTTTAACAATATGCTGATTTAAGTATGGGCAGTGCTGGTGTTGAGAAGATGCACAGATGCTGTTATTGAAGGCAGCTATTTTCTGTTACAGAGGGACCATATGGTAGGCACTTGTTTTTCTTTCTGGTTGATGTGATTAGATTACTAAAACGAAAGGTTATTGTACTTAAAGATTGTCCTAGTATTTATCTAATTTTAATTAACCTGAAGGAATTAAAAGTGTTAAAATATTAAAAATCTTCTACAGATTCTGTTGATTGGAAGTAGAAAGACAGCTTCATGCAAAAGCTTAATTTTGGATTACTTTCACCAGAATAGTTTTACAATTTGAATTGCCATATTCTTATAAAACTGAGTATTGTGCAAATAGTTTCTTTCACAATGAAATCTGGAAGGTGACATTTTGTGCTTTTAAAATAATGTGAAACACAAAAGGATATACTGTACTAAAGGTTTAGAAAACTTCACTTGGTAAAATTTTTTCATGACTCCTTCTTTCTAGATATCTATTAATGTGTAAGAAATTCCACTATGTTGTAAGTAAAATAGTAGACTTAGAATCCAGATTTGATATTTTGGAATATTCATCTATTTTGAAGAAAATAGTTAGACTAGAACAAACTTTATTACTGTTAAAAATGGCAGGTGAGAGACTATTTACTTTCCCCTGTTTTGGCTGCTGCTGAGTCCTGTGTGATACTGAGTGTGTTTTCGGTGGATTTGGGATTGGTTGCCTCCTGCCTCCCCCCACCCCCCAATTGCTTATCTCTTGTGGATAGACATCTGGTTTAGCTATGAGTAGTGCCATGTGTACTTTGGCCCTTTTCTAAGTCTAATGCAGACATAGGCTATTGACTCCCTATTATTTTTGTTCATTGTACTAATATTTAATATATCTTAAGAGGACATATATTCTTAATAACATCTTGATTTCCTCCCTACTTATGAGGTAGAATATCCTTAAATATCAGCACATATAAAGCTGAATTTACAATTACATTTCTTCTGGATTTGACTTAACTAGTATGATCTTGTGTCTATCTGTTCATCCCTAAATTAGTATCTTCCAAATAAATAAATATTCTGTATTTAAAAGAACTCGTGTAAACTTAATCACTGAGACCTACTTTCTCCTCTGGTTTCTGTGTATCAACTTACGGGAACTCTAGGTACTGGTAGATGGGCACCCACTTTAAATCAGATCTTACTAATGTTTTTAGGACATTGTTTTGCAGTTTACTTTTTATAAGGTCATCCAATAATATGAACTTCTTCGTCCATAGATTGTATGGATAGATCTACCCATTTTGTAAATGGAGGAAAAGAAAGTTAAAAAGCAAACCCAAAATTATTGTCAAAGGTGGTAATATAGAAGAAAGATTAGATTTATTTCATATGGCTGCAAAGGGTAGAACTAGGATCGAAGGATAGGTGGATGGGTCAATTTGTTTAGCCTAGTATTCACAAGGAGAATTTTTTTCACATTAGAGATTAACTGAAATTGAATGCGTTTTTGGCAGAGGGAGAATGACCTTTAGTTTTAGAGGTGTTCTAGATGGTATTGGTAGGGATATAATAAGTCAGGTCAGTCTGGTCCATCATTAGAATCACTTGGACAACTTTTACAATACAACTTAACTGCTTTCACCATTGATTTAATGAATCGGAATCCCTGGGTGTGACCCTCAAAATCTTAACTTGTGAACTGATCCCCTGGCCATTGCAGTGATCATCCAAGTTTGAGAACAAGGACTAGATCACCAGGTCCTTCTGAGTTCTGAATTCTTGTGGTACCCTAACTTTGGAATTATTATGAACAAATTGAAGTTGTGAAGGCAAAAATAAGAAGGGAAATTTAAAAAATTATTATATTATTGTTGTAGTGGGGGTACATCAAAACATTTACAAAAGTGCTTACAGTATATCTTAGTCAAATTTACTCTCTCCATCCTTCTCCTTTATTCCCTTCTTAGAATAGTTCAATTTTCATACACAACTACATATTATTTCCACCATATTCACCCTCCTACAACCTTTCCTTATATCCTCCCCTCCCAATGGTCCTGACCCCCAAATAGGACCTGATTTATGTTCCTGTCCTCAGTTTTTTTGAGGAAAAAAAAATTTGTTTGTTTAAGATACCTATGCAGAGAGGCTCATTATGACATTTCCGTGTATATATGCATTGTAACCCGAATTGGTTCATCTGCTTCATTTTTCTGCTATCTACCTTAGTCCTTTTATGGTGAGTTCAGAAGGCTTAAAAATTCTGTATTCATTCTTGTATAGATGGTACATCAACCATATTCACCTTCTTTACTTCCTTCATCCTCCCTCTCCTGTTAGTGCCCTCCCCTTAGTGAGACCTGTGTTTCATTGTTGTCCTTCATTGTTTAGGTGTCTGTTCATTGGTCAGTGGGATTTTTGCTTGTAAATGCATTGTGCTTGAGTCACTGGAATCACCCCCTCCACTGTACTTCCTCTCTCTTTCCCCCCATCCTGTGTTGTTTAACAATTTCAATTTGTTTCCTTGTGTCTTGTTCCTACACAGATGTGATGTATTTCATTATTGTTCACTGTCTTTCTTTTCTTCTTTTCTTCCTTTCTTGGTCTCCTCTACTAGTCCCACTTTTGGATACATATTCTGTATATATTTCTATGTATATATACTATTGCTTTTAATTGTATTGGCCCATATTCCACATTTGAGAGAAAACATGTGGCCCTTTGGCTTTCTGAACCTGGCTAACTTCACTTACGATGATGTTCTCCAGTTCATCCATTTACCTGCAAACAACAAAATTTCATTCTTATGACTGAATAAAATTCTATTGCATATAAATACCACATTTTCTTTCTTTCTTTTTTTTCAGTCCTGGGGTTTGAACTCAGGGACTGCACCTTGAACCACTCCATCAGCCCTTTTTTGTGATGGGTCTTTACAAGATAGGGTCTCACGAACTAGTTGCCCAAGCTGGCTTTGAACCATGATCTTCCTGATCTCTGTCTCCTGACTAGTTAGGATTACACGTGTGAGCAACTGGCACCCAGAAGATTACCATATTTTCTGAATTTATTCATCATTTGTGGGGTGTCTAGGCTGTTTCCATAGCTTAGCTATTGTGAATAATGCTACAGTAAACCTGGTGTGCAGGTGTCTTTATTGTTTTCTGACTTATATTCCTTTGGCTATATCCATAGGAGAGTATTGCTGGTCTATTTTTAGTTTTTTGAGGAGTCTCCAATCTGTTTTCTGTAGTGCTTGTATTAATTCACATTTTCACCAACCATGCATGAGGGTGTCTTTTCCCCACATCTTCACCATCTTAGGTTCTTGATAATAGCTGTTGTAACAGGAATCTTAATGTGGTTTAGACTTGTATTTCCTTTATGGCCAGGGATGTTGAGTGAGTACTTTTTCATCTGTTTTTTGGCCATATGGACTTCTTCCTTTGAAAAAAACTGTGTTCAGTTCATTTGCCCATTTCTTCATTGGGTCATTGATTTTTTTATTATTTGGTTATTAATTCCTTGTCAAATGTATAACTGGCATAGATTTTCTCTCATTCTGTGGGCTGCCTCTTCAACTTGGTGGCTGTTTTGTTGTGCAGAAGCTTTTTAGCTTCATGTAGTCCCATTTGTTAATCCTTTCTCTTACTTGATGAGCCATTGGAGTTCTATTTAGGAGGTTATTACCTATGTCTGGAAGTTCTGGTGTATTTCCTACTCTTTCCTGGACTAGCTTCAAAGTTTCAGGTCTTATATTAAGGTCCTTAAATCCACTTTGAGTCGATACTTCTATAGGGTGAGAGACATGGATCTACTTTCAGTTTTTTGCAGGCAAATGTCCAGTGTTCCCAGCAACATTTGTTGAAGAGACTGTCTTTTCTCCCTTCTATGTTTTGGGTGCTTTTGTCAAAAATCAGGTGGACATTGTTGTGTGAATTTTTATTTGGGTCTTCTGTTGCACTGGTCTTCATGTCTGTTTTTGTGCCAGTACCATGCTGTTTTTATTGCTATGGCTCTGTAGTATATTTTGAAGTCAGGAATTGTGATACCTCCAGTGTTGCTCTTTTTGTTTAGTATTGCCTTATCTATTTGAGGTCTTTTGTGCTTCCATATGAACTTTAGGGTTGATTTTTTTCAGTCTCTGTGATGAATGTCATTGGAATTTTGATGGGAATTGGATTGAAATGTAGATTGCTTTTGGTAATGTAACCATTTTCAAAATATTGATTCTGCCAGTCCATGAGCATGGGAGATTTTTCCACCTTCTGTAGTCTTCTTCAGTGGTTTATAGTTTTCATTGTAGAGGTCTTTCACTTCCATTGTTACGTTTATTCCCAGGTATTTTATTTTTTTGAGGCTATTATAAATGGAATTATTTTCCTATATTCTTTCTCAATCTGTTCATTGTTGGTATGTAGGAAGGCTACTGATTTTTATAAATTGACTTTGTATCCTGCTACTTTACTGAAGCTTTTATGGTGATTAGGAGTTTTTTGGTGGAGTATTTCAGGTTTTTTAGGTATAAGATGATGTCATCTGCAAATAGGGACAGTTTGACTTTTTCCTTTCCTATTTATATTCCTTTTTTCTTCCTATTTTATTGCTCTGGCTAGGAATTCCATGACTGTATTGAATAAGAGTGGAGAGAGTGGACACCCTTGTCTTGTTCCTGACTTCAGAGGAAATGGTTTCAGCTTTTCCCATTAAGTATGATGTTGGTTATTACAGGCTTGTCATTTATAGCCTTTATTATGAGGTACATTCCTTCTATTCCTAGTTTCATCAGAGCTTTTATCATGAAAGCATGTTGAATTTTTTGCTTTTTCTTTTTGACATCTGTTGAGATTGTGTGGTTTTTGTCTTTGTTTTTGTTAATGTGCTGTATAACATTTATAGATTTACATATGTTGAACCATCCCTGTATCCCTGGGATGAAACAGACTTGATCATGGTATATGTTCTTTTTGATATGTTGTTGAGTTCTGTTTGCCAGTATTTTATTGAGAATTTTTGCATCTAAATTCATTAAAGAGATTGGCCTGTAATTCTTTTTTTGTTGTTGTTGTGTCCTTGTCTAGTTTTGGGGTGAGTGTAATACTGGTTTCATAGAATGACTTTGGCAGTCTTCCTTCCCTTTCTATTTTGTGGGAAAGTTTGAGGAACGTTGGTATTAGTTCTTTAAAGTACTGGTAGAATTCATCAGTGAATCCATCAGGTCCTAGACTTTTCTTTTTTGTGAGACTCTTTATTGCTGCTTCAATTTCATTACTTGTTATGGATCTATTTAGGTGATTTATATATTCTTGGTTCAATTATCTTTTCAAAGAACCAACTTTTTGTTTCGTTGATTCTTTGTATGGATGAAGAAAAATTTTAAATGGCTATAAACCAGCAAAAATTTCAAGGTTAAAGTTACAGTTATTTTCTTCTCTCCCCACAACCCCCTCTCTCCCTATCTCTCTCCATCCCTCTCTCTCTTCCCTCTTCCTTTCTCTCTATCTCGTGGTGCTGGGGATTGAACCCAAGGCCTTGTACATGCTAAGCAAGCACTGTGCCAGCAAGCTACATCCCCAGGTCCCATAGCTATTGTCTTCTATTTGTAATCAAACATACTTTTACATGTTACTATTAAACCAAAGTGACTCTTTTTTTTTTTTTTTTTGGTGGCACTGGGGTTTAAATTCAGCTTCCTCGCACTTCTACAAAGGTGCTGTACTGCTTGAACCATGCCTCCAGCCCTCACAGTGATATTCTTTCAAATAAAATAAATTATTTTTGTCAAAAGAGCTTTTTAGCTTTGTGTGGTGGGGCATACACCTCTAGTCCCAGCTACCTTGGAGCCTGAAGCAGGAAGGTCGTGTCAAGAATGTGGTACAGTGTTCCATTCTGAGAAATCTGAAATTTAAAAGTGGCAGCATAGGAGGCGATGTAGCTCAGTGGCAGAGCACTTGCCTAGCATGGCAAAAAAAAAAGAGTAACAACATTATTATTTTAGTGTTTTAAAGAGGACCTAAATTGAGACATAGCAATATATTGTCCCATTAGTGTTTTTTCAGTCCTAATTAAAATTCCATCAGACTTTTTGTTTTATTTTTAGAAATAGACCAGCTAACTCTAAAATTGTTTATTTTTGGCAGTCCTGGTGTTTGAACTCAGAGCTTTGCACTTGCTAGGCTGGTGCTTTACTACTTCAGCTATGTCTTCTTTTTGCTTTTGTTATTTTTCAAATAGGGGCTTGCATTTGCGCACAGGCACCTGTACCATGATTCTCCTGTTTATACTTCCTGCCTAGCTGGGATGAGGGGTGCACCACTATGCTTAGCTTTTATTGGTTAGTGTGGGGGTCATGGGTACTTTTTCCTCAAGGGGAGTTGGCTCCAAACCGTGATCCTCATGATCCCTGTCCCCCTAGTAGGTAGGATTGTTTGCATGAGCTACTGCACTCAGCTGACTTCCAAATTTACACAGAAATGCAAAGAACATAGAATTGCCAAAACAATTTTCAAAAAGAACAAAGTTGGAGGACTTACATGTCATTTTATAATACTTACTAAAAGCCATAAAAACAAGACAGTGTATGATTGGTGAAGCAGTTGATACATACAAGAATGGAAGAGAATGGAGAGTTGGGAAACCCTGTTTCAAAAGCTTGTTTGGCAGGGTGATACACATCTTAGGTCTTAGCCCTTCGAGAAGCAGAGACTGTAGGATCAAGGTCTGAGGATGGCTGGGCAAAAGTGCAAGACCCTTTCTGAAAAATAATAAAAGCAAAAGGGATGGGCGTGGCCCAAGGTAGCCCTCACCTAGTAAGCACAAGGCCCTCAGTTCAAACCCCAGCATCCCCAGTAGGGGATAAAAAAATCTGTGTTTTACACTTAATTAAATCTATGTGTTATGTTAATTATGCCTTAATTAAAACATACAAAAGATGAAATGAAAAAACTAGGACTAAGAAGTTAAAGGAAAAACTGAAACTGTTGAGTAAGACACTGGACGCCTCATCCAGAACTGACGTATGAGGTGTGCTTTCTTCGTGCTCATGTTCTGCAAGCATATTTTTTTTTTAAAAGAAGGAAATCAAAATACTTTTACTGTCTATAACTCTTAGCATGAAATTCACAATAATTTTTTAAAAGAATAGTTAGGCAGAGATTGCAGTCACATTGAAAAAGCAATAGTAAAACAAAAATTGATAAATTACATATGCAATAGTTTATTAGGTTGCAAAAATTGATAAGAATTTCACTTTAATGAAACTGGAATGCACCTTTTAGACAACTTTATTTTTATATAACCTTTGTTTTAGAAATGTGGACAAGTAAACGTCTCTGAATACATTTTGTAAAAAAATTGTAATTGATTTGCTGATTAAGTGTTTTGTTTATGTACTGTTGTGCTAGATTCTTTGTAGGTAAAAGAAATGTTTTTGTTCTTTATGCCCAATAATTATACAATTTTTATTGGTTCAAGAATTTCTTTTTGTTGGGACTGGGGTTTGAATCAAGCCTCCAGTCCATTTTTTGCTCTGGTTATTATGCAGACAGGGTCTTATAAACTATTTGACTTTGAACTGTGATCCTTCCAATCTCAGCCTCCTAAGTAGCTAAAACACAGGTTCTAGCTCAGGATTTGATCTCAGGGCCTCATGTTTGCTTGGGAGGTAGGTGCTCTTACCACTTGAACCATGCATGCTTCCAGCCCTTTGTTTTATTTTGGAAATAGGAACTTGCTTTTTGCCCAGGTCAACGTGGACTGAGGTCTTCCTATTTTATGCTTCCCACTGTTGCTGGGATGACAGGAGAGCTACACTACGCCCAGCTTTCTTTTGTTGAGCTGGGTCTCACAAACTTTTTTTTTTTTTGCCCTGGACTGGACTGGACTGGAATTGCTGTCCTCCTCAGCAGTGAGTAATTTTGTTAAGTCAACCTGTATGTCATCTATTCTCATAGGCAAACTGGTTTGAAGACTGGGAAACAGTAATATTAGTGATAGAGTTTTGTAAGGCTTTCTTTTTTTTTTTTTTTTTTTGTGGAACCAGGGTTTGAACTCAGCTTCATGATTATAAAGCCACTTGAGCCAAACCTCTAGTCTAAGGCTTTCCTTTCGCATTCCTCATTTTAATAAATTCTATTTTCATATGCCTCATTTAACCTTTGCTTCTGCTAATTTCTTTCCTCCACCATATTATAACCTATAAACTGGTGGGGATTTAGGGTGGTTATTTTCTTTTCTACAAGTAATCAGACCAGGCAAGATCATGAAAAGTTGATTTGTTTCTGTAAGATTAACTGTGTTTAGTTCTAGAAGACTTTGTCTGCCAAGGTGGTCTTGAACTTTTAGCAGGGAAAGAGACTGGTTGGGATGTTTTGTCTCAGGATAAAAATACATGTGATGAGACCAGATTCCCAATAGCTGGAAACCAGGGTGGAAACTAGCCTTGGTGAGGGTACTGTGGTTGTTAAAGAGCGA
The DNA here is from genome assembly GCF_047511655.1 of Castor canadensis. Lineage (NCBI taxonomy): Eukaryota > Metazoa > Chordata > Mammalia > Rodentia > Castoridae > Castor > Castor canadensis. The sequence goes on from NC_133400.1 coordinate 72,931,177, forward strand.
TGTCCTTCATTCTTTTTTTGCCTATAAATATATAAATCAGGAAAGACTTGCTAGTATACCTGAGTTCTAGCATGAAGTATGCAGTCACATCTATCTTCAGTTTTGAGCGTGTCACAGTCTTTTCATGTCATTTATTCTTATTATAGTTTAGACATTTATGTTATTGACATTATTAGCTGTAGTATTTACTTAGTCTTAAAGTACTTTTCAGTTCTTTGTAAGTGCTAGACTGTAATGTCCATTTCTTGGAAATATACAATGAGACAAAGTAGATTTTAGATAACTTTGTAGTGCTTGAAAGAACATTATTTACTACATTTAGTCCTCACAGCAACCCCATATGCATTTTCAAGATGTGGAAGGTGGGCTTCAGAGAGCTTAATTAACTTCTCAAAACCTCACAGATCTATGGATGTCTTACTTCTGCTTAGTATTTCTTCAGTGGTAGATTGGTCATATGTAAAAATGTTTTGCTGAAGAATCTTAGTCTGCGGTTCATTTAAAACCGATATGCTGTGTCAGGATTTAGGCTCAGAGACTTCTTCCACTTACTGCCTCCCTCTCCCACGCCATCTTGCAGTAAATGGCATATCCATAGTTCCTTGAATTTATGAGAAGCCTGAAGTCTTTTCAAGTCTGTTCATGTTCATTTTGTCTGAAATGCCTTTCCCATGTCTTGTCATTTATGTAAATCCCGTACTTCCTTCAAAGTCTGGCTCAAGTTTTACCTGCCTCATAAGCTTTTTGTGACCTCTCTGACCCCAGGTAGGAAAAATCTTCCCAGCCCCAATGTACATGGTCTTTGGTCTGTGGCTTTCTTCCTGTGTGCTTTCTCTTCCTCTGAATGCCTGCTGTCCATTTACCCTAGTTTCCAGTGTTGTTTGTATAGATCCGTAGTCTCTTAGCCAGAGTCCTTGATATTTCAGAATTCAGAAGTTCCAGATTTTACGTGTGGGGTGATGCAGGTTCTGGGATAGCATTGAGCTACCAGAAGTAGCTGCTGTGAAATGGATGATTATTTGCACTGAAAGATTAAATATAGGCATGAAAGGAGCTTCCTGTCAGCTCAGGTCAGATGACATTTTGCTATCAGTGAGTTATAAGAAATATTTTCACTTTCAAAGCTGTTTGAAATTTAGGAGTGTCAATATGGGATAATAGATTGATTTTTTAAAAAGTATAAACTATTTTAGGAAATATATGTAATCATATGATACTTTTTTTTTGCTTCTTTTCCTTTGTTTATAGAAATGAATTGGTTTCTTGACTGCCTAACAATGGTGACTTCTGAATGTGTGTGTGCGTGTGCATGTGTGTATGATCTGTTTGCCATTTCTGTTAACTGGTAGGTGCAAATGTACGTCATGTGTTCAAAGCTTATTGTATCTCGATTTGCCCCATATCTGCCCAGTGGTGGCCTCCTCAAGGTTTCTGCTGAATTCTTTAGACATCAGCCTGATTATCATGAGTAGCTTTCTTATTATTTGGTATATAGATTTTCTAGCTCCTCTTTTATGTGCTGTTCTAGCCCTAAGACCCGTCATCAGCCATTTCTCAGTAAGTTCTGTTTTCTTTTAGTGGGAATAATATATCAGGATCATACCTGGATTCTCGGGATGTTTATTCCTTCTGAGTTGAACTGGACTACAGGTGTCTCTCTCTCTCTCTCTCTCTCTCTCTCTCTCACACACACACACACACACACACACACACACACAAACACACACTGTTGGTTTTACTTTTAATTTTTTAATTTTATTTTATATTTTTTCAGTACTGGGATTTGAACTCAGGGCCTCGTACTTGCTAGGCAGGTGCTGTACCACTTGAGCCACTCCACCAGTCCTTTTATGTGTTGGGTATTTTTGAGATAGGGTCTTGGCGAAGTATTTGCCCAGGCTGGCCTCAAACAGAGATTCTCCTGATCTCTGCCTCCTGAATAGCAAGGATCCTGTCATCCCAAGTTAAACAGGTGGCTGAGATGAGGAGGATTATGGTTCCAGCCAGTCTGGGCCAAAAAGTTAGCAGGACCACATCTCAATGGAAGAAAGCTGGGTGTGGTGGTGTACTGCTGTTTGTACAGGCGTGAGGCACCAGTGCCTGGCTTACTTTTAATTTTGAAATAACTCCAGACTCACAGAAAAGGCTGTAAAATAGTACTGAAAATATATCCTTCACTTGAATTTCCCTGACATAAACATCTCATATAAATTGTGGCGTAATTATCCAAACCAGGAAATTAGTAATAGGTATTGCGATAGCATTGTTATTAAAGTTTAAGGCCTTATTGTTATATTAGTTTTTAGGACAATGGTACTTCCTGAATGGCACTGACATTCTGACTCCCATTTTGGTGTTTCATCTGGTTCCTTTTTCTTCCATGTTAAAGATCCTGGTTTTTAAAGGACACAGAGGGACATTAGTATATCCCAGAAGTACTCATTTAGTTTTATCCCAAGTAATACACACAGCAGTCTATCCTATCAGTATGATGGTTATAGTGGTATCCTATCAATATAATTACTGAAAACAGTTAGTTTTTTTCTATCATCTCCCCTTATTTTTTTAAAGTTGTACCATATATACTTTGTCAAACTACATAGATATTACCTGTGAACGTATCACCCCCTTTTTTTGGTACAGGTTCTCACTATGTAGTCCAGGCTGGCCTCAGTCCTCCTAACTCACCCTCCAGAATGCCGGGATTATAGGCTTGCAGCAGCATGCCTGGCATTCTCCCTTTTAAACTATATGTTGAATGCTCATCTCTGGTTCTTAGGGCCATGATCCGGTAGTCATTTGATTGTCTAGAGTGCCTTCATTGATAGACTCTGTCAGAGGAGTTTGGACACAGATCCCTGCAGCCCTCACATGTTGCTAACAGCTGGGCACTGAATTCTCTACTCACATTTTCTTTCTTGAACTGTCTTAAATATGATGTTCCAGATATTTTGTTTGTTTGGTTTTTGGTGGTACTGGGGTTTGAACTCAGGACCTTGTGCTTGCTATGTGGCCACTCTCCAACTTGAGCCACACCTCCAGTCCCAGGTATTTTTTAAATTAGTTTTTATTTTTGGCAAAAAGCTTTGCAGTTTAAAAGTGATGACCATTTAATTTTTATTTCCATGATAAAGAATTTGATGTTTCTGCTTAGATACCAAAAGGATTTTGTTTTATTTAATTCTTTTTTTTGTCTTTCAAGTTGAGCAGTTTTGCTAGAATATATATTATTTTTGGTCATTCTAGGTCAGTAGTCTTGGATATCCTTGATGCTCCTTTTCGATACATACTTTCAAATATTTCCATCATAGGAAAGCATAATCACATGACAGCTTTCCGTTATGTGCTCTATTTTCTGCTGGCTTTGGGTTTCTTTTTACCGGACTCCATTGTACATATGTTGAAATTTCCTTGTCTGTCTTCAGTATTTGTCACTTTTCTTGTGTTTATATTAGCTTAGTCTTATTTTTAAGTTTATTTCTCGTACTTCTAATTCTTTTTTGAGTTCCATTAGCTCCTTCTAAGTTATGTACTTATAACTTTTGTTGTTTCATGGCTTGTTTTTTTTTTTTTTTTTAATCTTTTAACTCACTTTGAAATAATAGGTTACAGTTTTTGTATGTTTTGTGTATTCATTGCCTGTATGGCACCTATTTCCTCTTTTTTCCTTTAAATTTGTTTGATATGTGCAGTTCAATCCTTTTTCTGCTGGTAATTCTTATATGAAACTAGTTTTCCTGAGTTTTTACAAAGAGATGTAGTTTAGGATAGATTTTCTAATTTTGTAAATGTTTCTCTTTGTTGTTTAGCTGCAGTGTTTACAAATATGGCAACTTTGTAAGCTGTCTGTCTGTGGTCCTTCCCTCCTGTTTTATCTGAATCTGGTCTTTTGGTGTTGTCTTAGTCAGTTTTGAGTTGTTTGCAGCAGTTTCTCCTCAGTGTGCAGCTTTTTCTTGGAAGGGAAGTTTGCTGGGCAGTTTGAGTTCAGAGTTCCTGGCCAGCTGTCCTCCTCAAGACATTAGCAGAGATTCCTGTTGATACACCTCCTGTTCATGTAGGTATAATTTACCACACTTTTACTTGTTTTTCTCAGTGACTGTTGTGCTTTCCAGTAGCTCTGTGGGCCTGCTATGATAAATTACCACAAACTTGATGACTTACAACAAATATTTATTCTCTCACTGGCTGGTGGCTTCAAGCATTGCCTGGCTAGTAGCATATAACCCCAGCTCTGCCTTTGTTTTCACGTGGCCTTTCCCACTGTGTGTCCAGCTTCTCTCTACCTTTTTCTTGTAAGGCTGCATGTCATTGGATTTATCTCCTGTCCACGTAATTCAGGATGATCTCATTTTGAAATCTTTAACTTAATTATGTCCACAATGGCCATTTTTCCACATAAGGTCACACTCCAGGTTCCAGGTGGACAAATCTTTTAGGTGGCTGCTTTTGAGTTCTTCTGTTTGTCACACACCTTGCTGCTTCCCTTTGCCTCTTTTTCTGTAGCTGCTGATGCTGTGTAGAGGTTGTAACTATTCGTGATTTGTCTCTGCTCTCTTTTGTTTTGGACTTTATAGGGATATCTTGTCACCTGATTTTGTTATAAATATTGCCTGTGTGTGTTTGTCTTTTGTAGGGGAGGAAGGAAATTTAATAAGATTTCTATGTTGATTTTTAAATAAGAAAGAGATGGCTAGTTATTCACATGAATACTTCCTTCATGTGAAACTGACTTTTTGGAGGGATTTTACAGATGGAGATGTTTCTAGCGGGGACCGTGAAAATAGGCTGAGTTTGGAAACGAGTTAAAAAGAGTTTAATATACCTGAGTCTTTAGACTGAGTTTGTGTTTTTGCTTTTTGGTATGAGCTTTTATTTACGGCTTCTTAACTAGTAAGTTCTATTAGAATTACCTGAGAACCATGGAAAATCAGATGCTTGAAACCCTTCCTCCCCCAGAATTTTTGAGAATCTTAGGGTGGGAATGGAACAGATAGTGCGAATAGTTTTTAGGGCTTTTGCTACAATTCCATCTGCTACATGTTCTTTCTCAGTACAGTTACTTGGGGGAAGAAAGCATCTTGTGTTTTGCTCGCAACTAGTGATAATGGCCCCTTTGTTCCCAAGATAAAAATTATTCTATCTTAAAAATGATTCAAGTTTGATATTCCTAGGGCCAGCGATTTCTGTCATGTTTTGAATTGTCCTCTTGTTAATGGCAAAAAGTATCTCCAGAAGATCTCAGTCCTGTGCTCTGGAGTGGAAGAATCCAAGCAGAACATGTGGGTGTAACTGGGATTTATTAAGAGTTAAGGAAGGGAAAGATAGGTGGGAGCCGGGAAGCAGAGAGCGTGCTGTTTTTCTCCAGGTTCTTTTAAAACCTGCCCTAAACGATGGGAAGGGCAGAAGCAGGTGATTCCAATCCAACAGTCAATGAGCGGGGAGGTGCATGGGTGCTTCCTGGAGAGGTGAGGGCAGTCCCTGAGCCAGAGCATGTAATATTAATTATGTATTTTTTATGAGTCCCGTACTTTCCCTAACTCAAGACTGCCTTACTCTCACATTTATGAACTAATTCAACAGGTATTTACTGGGCATCTTTCGAGTGCTAATCAGTGAGGGTACAGTAGTGAGGAAATACAGATATGGTCTGGTCCTTTCCTTCAGGGTATACATGGCTGCTATTAGGAAGTGGAAACAGTGGAACAAGTGCTTTGAGCACAACGAGTATGATTTCAGAAGAGCAAGAAGCTATGAAAACGTGCAGCAGGCAAACCTCTCCCTGGGAATACTGTGCTCCAGCAAGACAGGAAGGCAAAAAAGATAGTTGGGTAAAAAGAAGAGTGTTCTGGCATAAGTTGCAGCTTTAGTTTCTGAATGTGCCACAGCTAAGAGTAGCTACACCTGGGGAGAATTTCCAATATCTTGCTGAAGACAAAAAAGTATACCAGCAAGGGAATGAAAAATTCAGAGGAAACCAACCTTCATTGAGTTTTTTTCTAAGGATCCAAGTTAGTTTTCATAGAAAGAACACCTCTCATTTTTACTCATTTCATCAGATTCCATGTTTGTGCACTATAATTCTAGTAACACAAATAAAACAAACAAAAAATGAGTTTTGTGCATAGATACAACTGACTTGTGTTGCGCTTGAGTGTCACTTGGTAGGAGCAGCATATCTTTCCCAGACATAAGAGTTGAACTGGCCAAGGACCCTACAGAGGGACTCAGAATTTTGGTTTTTTAATCTAGTTTTTCTCAAACTTATTTGATCATTGATGATTTCTTTTCACTGAGTTATAATCATATTCTGTATCCTACAGGACAAGTAGGAACACACTTTGAGAAATACTGTAGAAAGGAGCAGTGGAAGGGGTTTAGGCAGTGTAGTCCTATGGTTAACTTTTGCTTTAAACTGTTCCTTTGTTAATCGTGTGGAGGCAAGGTTCCAGAGAGGAGTAAGGCAGGGTGTTTGAGAGACCCACGAGGGTCCTTGTAATTGTCTAGGATTCAGTGGATTGGGGTCTGAATTTAGGCAGCACCTGTAGAATAGAAAAGGTACAGGTCAGTATGTATTTTAGGAGAAGTAACCAGATTTGGTAGCTGGATATGAGAGGTAAAGAAGGGGGAGTCTAGGATGACTCTGGTTTCTGCTTTGGTAACCAGAGGGACTGAGTGTGCTGCCATTATGCAGATGAGGGGATTACAGGGTTTGGTGAGGTTGTGAGACGGAAGATAATGAGCTCAGACTTGGACATGAAATGCCTGGTGTCTAGGTGTGTGTGCTTAGCAAGAGTTTAGTCATTCAGATTCGGAGTTTAGGAGAAAGGGTGGCACTGGAGAGAGGTTTGAAAGTAATTCACAGTTAGAATCTTGAGTCTGGAGGATGACTTGCTTCATCTAAGGATAGCATAAGAAAGGGGAATGTGGGTCAAGGATAGGAAGGAGTCTGATTTAAATAAGGGGAACCAGTAATAAATATTGATAAGAAGGATTTATTAGGTGTCTGTTAGATTTCAACTAAAAAGTCCACGTGGGCAGATGTTATCTTCCTATTTTACAAATGAATGATTTGAAGATTAGTAGTTAATCTCCTGTTGAACATCTAGTAGGTAGCAGTGAAGGACCCAGGGTGTGTTTGTCTTCCTAGGATCTAGGCTTTTCTCACGTAGCTACTCTTCTTCAGGGAGTTAGAGAAGTACTAAAAGAACAATCAGGGACCCATGATGGACACTGAAGGACGTCAGGAGTGAGATGCTGCTGAGAGATGAGGGATGAGCGCTGTTCAGTACTTTTTGGATTGAGTCAGAGTAAGGTTCATCGATGATGCCACAGCCTGATGTTAGAATTTGGTTTGTTGTGGAATTTAGCCAGCATGACTGGTTTATTAAACACACTCCCAAGATGTGCTTTCATTGAATAACTGAGTGCTAGCCTATAATACCCAAAAGAAGAAAAAAAGCAATGTTTTAAAAATTAAATGATGTGAAGTACCAAAAGACTTTCACGAGGAAGTCTTTCCTTCACGATGTAATAATGTGCTAACGCTTGTACAGATGATGTAGCTCTGCCAGTTACTGTGGCTGCTTAGACAGGAAAGGGAGGGAAGAGCTCTGCCGGATCCCATCACTGCAGAGCTGTGTGGGAGCCACTGCCCTGCTGACAAAAGCTGAGTCAGAAGAGATGAAGACTGTGCTGTAGGCAGGCAGTCATGGCCCAGTTTAGGCTCCTGGACTGCATTATCAACCACAATTGCAGTTTATTGTGCAATCTGTATTGTGCATGGAGTGGTCAGGTTTGTTTGATAACTATGTCTTTTTGCTTTTTAATTCAAAACTGCTGTAATGTACAGAGAGCAAAGTGAAAATGCTGGGTATGAAAGCCTGTCGTCTTGTAACAGTAAACATGTAATTTCTGAGACGATTACTTTTGTTGAGATACTTAATATAGCGTATTGTAAATCTAATGATCGGAATTACTCCATGAGATTGATGTTAACAGAAATAGCACCAATGAGACTATTTGTAGAGCGTTAAGTTGTGGGGGAAGGGAAGGCAGAATGAATTACTTAAAAACTAAAAGTAGCAAGTGTTAGAGCAGTACAATTGTAAAATAAGTCCGTGTTATGTGTTTTGGAGGTCTTTAATGTTGTGTTCATAAGGTGGGCATAATTGTGGTTGACGTCTAGTGTGCTTCATTTGCAGTGAAATATGGCCCTGGGTTTCTGTGACAGAAGGATCAAATGGAAGTTCCGTTTCCAACTTCTTCTGTTACCAGCCAGGCTTTTGAGAAAACGATTATTTTGCTGTAGAGAACATTTGCTGGGTGTATTTTTTCTGATTGTTACCTGCTTTTGAGTGTTCCTCCCCGAGAAACAAAAACTCCCAGTTTTCCTTTCCGCCCTCCATCAACATTGTTATCAGGTGCAGGCCTCTTTTGTGAATCATAAATAAATTGTACATATTCAGCCTAATGTCTTTTCTTGCTGAATACAAAACAAACAAACAAAAAAAAGCAAACCCAAACTGGATGATCTTTTTTTTTTGTTCCATTTGTAAGTGAATGTTTAAAAACTATGAATTGTTTACTTCATGATTGTTAACCATGTTGTAGACATTGTCTTTCTTATTGTAAACAAGTTCCTTCCTATTGTTTGAAATTCTGAAGAAAAACTGAATTTAAAATATTATTGAAAGCAATGAATGAAAAATCAAACCTTCCAGCCAATATTTTACTCCCACCCCCAGTCATTCATCAGTTCTTCCATATCCTGGCATGTACTTCTTAGTTTAGGAGACTTAAATTAGTCCCAAGTGGGATTTTTAGGTTTCTCATAGTTTCTTTGTGTCCTGTTCTTTCTGTTCTGTAGAAGAGTGCCATAGCTTACACTGGACACAACAGACTAATGTATCAGAGAAGTTATAGATGGAGAATATCACTTAGTCTATATTTCTTCCAGTGTGAGATTGATTTCCCAATGCACTTTCTAGTGCTCACCCTAATGGATTTACGTTACTGTAAAAATATGGACTCTGAATGACTACTGAGAGAATAAAAGAAGGTAGATACTGCAATTATCTTAACATTTAAAATTCATGATACTGGGAGCCAAACGGAGCTGAAACCTTAAACAATTTTTTGTGTTTTGTAAATGCTTTGCAGTTATCACTAAACTCCTTTGTCTCATCATCAGAAAACTTTGTAGTTTGAGGTTTGAAGCCTTCTTCATTCTGGCTAATCCCAAAGGAATGTTTGAACTCAGTAGATTCTAGAGATGAGTTGATGTAGTAAGCCAGCTAAGGGCAAGTGCTTTGGGATGTGCCTTGGCCTGGGCATTTGCCAGGATCGCTGCTGCTGCCTTGCTTGTGGTGTAGACCTAACAATGAGCCATTTAGCTGTTAGCATCTCTCAGAAGAGTTGGCAGAATTTTGCAGAAAGTAAAAATGGCCTGTGACAGCATCTCCTGTGACTTCTGTGTCACTACTTAGTTCTTGGTGGAGGTCACAGATTCAGTGCCTTTGGGGCCAGGCAATTGAAGGGTGAAGGGAGTCAGAAAAAGGTGAAGAGACTTAAGAGTCAGGCATTGGAGAATACAACTGGTGGAGACTGAGCATCGTGGCAGGTTAAACTTTGGGATAGCTTTTATTTTAAGAGAAGCTAAAGATTTGGATTTTTTTTTCTGTGATCTTGTCCTAATTTTTAAATGTTGATGATTAATTCAAGTTCTTCAAAATAGTAGGATCTACAAGAAAACTCATGTGGTGGGCAGATGTGGCTCTGGGCTTCCAATGTGTAGCTTCTGGCAGTGGTTGGTTCCTTTGCATTTCACCATTGCAGCTAAGCAGTGCCCAAGGATGCTGCTGAATGAAAGCCTGGGGGCGGGGCGGGGAGACTCATGGGAGAGAAGGGAAAGGAGTGAATGAGAAGGCAGGCGAGAAAGAGGGCAGCAGATTGGAGGAGACCAAAAATAATATGGCGATATGATGGGAAGTAGGAGTGTGCACCGCACTGCACATTCTGATCAGCTATGACGTTTATCAGATATTTCCGCATTGTTGTAAGGAGGCAGGGTAGTGCTGTAGCTGAATGCAGGTTTTAGTGCCCAAGAACTGATTTAAGGTCCAGAGTCGACCCTGGCTCTGTGGTGGCTGCCTGACTTGACCTCCTTTTCCTCACCTCTAATAGTACCAACACCAGGGATTAAAGCTGTAATCCCAGCTACACAGGAGGCAGACACGGTAGGATTACTGTTCAAGACCAGGCCAAGCAAAAGTTTAGGGAGACCCCGTCTCAAACCCAGCAACTTGAGAGGTGGAGGTGTCAGGATCACAGTCTGAGGTTGACAGGGGAAAATCCACAAGACCCTATCTGGAAAACAAGCTAAAAGCAAAAGGACAGGGCACATGGCTCAAGTGCTAGAGTACGTGTGTGAGGCTCTGAGTTCATTCTTAGTACTGCAAAAATAAATTTAAAAAAATTGAAAGTAAAGTGAGATTGCCTAGATTCAACGTTTAGCACAGTGCCTGGTACATTATGTGCTTGAGCGACATGATTACAATTATTATTAATATATTCTAGGTTGATGCGGTATGCATGGAGGAGATGGTATGAGATTTATATTGGAAATAAAAAAAGAACTTTAAAAATTGTATATAAGATGCATCATCAAAAATGGGAAAATTTAAGTTACAATTGATTTACAAACTTCATTCAAATACAACCCTGTTAACATTTTGGTGCATATATGCTGTCTTTTCCCCCAGTGCTTTCATGTTTCCTAGTGTTTCTGTGTTGTGCTTGTGTTTTACAAATTGGAATCATATTATGTACATTTTCCCTTTTTTCTTTTAATGACTGCATAATATTCTAGCCAGAAGATCTATATATTTTAATCATATCTGCAGGGCATTTAAATTGCTTCTATTTTTTTGCTATTATAAATAAAGTATGGTAAATATTTTTGTGATGAAAATTGCTTCCTGCTTAGTGTTATTTTCACAACATGCAGTCTCAGAAGAGAGATTACTAGGTTCAGGTGATTCTATTAAGGCATTACTTAATACATTTCTGTATTGACTTAGAAAATGGTGAGAGAATATTGTTTTTGGATTTTGTGAAAGATGAGTGAATTTTAAAATTTCCTAGGTTATAACACTGTTAATTTCCATAATTCTTATTAGGAAGCTAAGGCTCTGTGGTCCCTTTCCTTCTTACCTGCATAGTGCTTGAATGTCGGGTGGTAGTAAATTTAGAGACAAGAAGTTGGTCAGTAAGGTCTCCTGCACTCATACCCCCATTGCACCATTCTGGTGTTCTTTCAGATTTGGTGACAGTCGATACTCTGCAGCTCCACAGAGAAAGTCCATCAAGTGTGGGTGGCCCTGGCACCGTGGTTCTTTGTAAACATTGGTCTACAGCCCATCATCTTTTCATCTTTCAGTTTAGCAGCAAGTGTAATCCTTTCGCAGGTCAGAGCGTGTGACTCCACTCAGAGACACAAAGACTGCTCATGTCACTCCCCAGAAGTCATGGGCTTCCCCCCCTTACTTTCCCCCTACTCACTCCTCCACCCTTTTTTTTTTTTTCACTTGAGGCAAGGTCTCACTGTGTAGCCCAGGCTGGTCTTGAATTTGTGATCCTCCTGCCTCAGCCTCCCAAATGCTGGAATTACAAGTGTGTACCACCATGCCCCACGTTCCCTACTCACTCTTCTCTGTCACACTGGCCTCCTCATTTTAGTCTCAGAGTCTTGCTTGCATTGCCCGTCTTCTGTTTTTTTCTCCTCTTATTTTATCATTTTTACATTTATTTATATGTGTATACACTGTGCCACCCCTCCTCTCCTCCCCATTGCCCATCTTCTTGAAATGCTCTTCTTCCATGTTTTGACTTGGCATGCTTCTCTACTTTCTCCAGATTTTTACGTTCATTTTTTCTTCTCAGAGAAGTATTCTGTTCATTTGTTTTAAAATGTGAAGAATGGAAAAATAATCATAACATTAAAGAAGGCACACTTTTTTTCTTTGAAAGAAGATAGGAAAATGATTTCAACTTTTATGATCTAACAAAAGCAGTTGTTCCGTGTAAGTCCATTTTAAGAAATAAGAGCCCGAGGAATTCTGGATTGGACCTTTTAGTTGGAAACTACAGGAGCTAGCCATACTGAAGAACCCAGCATAAATTCTCCCTTTTCTGTGGGAAACCCAGGAAAACTGGAAGTGCTTCTTGTTAGAATTTATTTTTATTACTTCCTCCTAGAGGCTCCTTCCTTCTTCCCTCCCTCCACCCAGTCCTCTCGATTGTTAAGAGGCGTGAGACTGTGGCTCACTGTGCTCCATAAGGCTGTTAGAGCTCTGCTGTGTCCGGCACCTTGAATGGCTAAGCCAGGAAATCAGGAGTAGGCTTTTGACACTTAGGAATCTTTTTCTCTTGCTCCTGGTGCTGTGGTCTGAGCACCTGTGAGAAGTGCAGACTTCCCCTGTCAGAGATCAGGGTGCGCTGCAACAGATCTCAGGTGGTTCTCCTGTGTGTTAAAGGCCAACCTTAAGTGACGGAAAGAGCTACTGGTATGCTTTAACTATTACTTTACACTGTATTTTCCTTTAAAAATTAAGGCAGTACAAAAGTATTATGTTATCACTTACTGTAATTATATTTATAGAAAAACTCAGTGGTTAAATCTACTTTTCTCCTGGTTTCAATCACTGGAGAACAGTGCAGATTAATCCAGAATACCTGGACATAAAGAGAAAGGTCTCAATTTCTCATGTTATATATTTCGTCATTAATATAGAGGGTGTTTCATTGTTATTTTAGTCAGCTAGGGAGCCTGCAGAGACTTCAGGCTAAGAACCCTGAAGTCCTGAAGGACTTGGCCGGACCTCCAGGGCAGCCCTGGCTGTAGCATGGCGGAGAGCTTCAGTCTTCCCTGCTCACTGTGCTCACTGCTCACATCCACACATGGCCTTGTTCTGGAGGTGGGTAGGTACCGTCAGCTCAAAGTGGCATGGAAAAGCCTTGCTGGTGGGCAGGGCAAATATGGTATGCAGGTGAGATCAGGGGACATGGGAAATAAAGGACATAGGCCTACTCATTGTTGTTAGGAGAAATCTAACCAGATCACCTGTACATTTCTCATGTAGTATTTGAGAACTATTGACCTAAAGCTTCAGAGTTGTAGCTGCAGCACTGATGGCCTTAGACATAGGATAAAAAGCCCCTCTGTATGTCCTGTGGTCAGTCCCATCATACTGAGCCTTTAAAATGATGGTTGGTATTTTCTGGGAGATTAAAAACAGGCCACAGATAGTGAGCACTTACTGTGTGTCAGACATTGTACATCTTTAACTTCCTTTATTCTTATAACAACCCTGTGGTGATGTGTCATTCCCATTTTCTCTGTCAGGAGACTGATGGAACAAGGGGCTTCTTCATTTGCCTCCAAATGACCCAGGGGTCGAACTCCAGTCCTGTTTTTCGTGACCACACTGTACTGCCTCTTTATGGAAAGAATGCAGTAGCATTTAGTTATTGGCTGAATTAAAAATGAAGGGTCAACAATAAATACATAAATTATTTACCCCTCCAGTTGGCCAATTTAGGAAGTAGTAGAGAAAAGTGGACTTTGAAATGGATAATGAAAGGGCTGGAGAAGTAGCTCAAGTGTCAGAGTGCCTGCCTAGTAAGGGCAAGGCCCTGAGTTCAAACCCCAGCATCACCAAAAAAGAGAAAGGGATGATAGGAGTAGGAAGGGAGAAAAAAGATGGTGGGAATGTCTGGAGTGTGATACCCAGTATTGAAAAAAGAGATAAAAGGTCAGAGAGTAGGCTAACAAAGGTAAAACAGGAAGGAAAATGAATAATTATTGAAATAATTATGGTTAGCTATGAGTTTGTAATGCTGACTTGTTAATGAGTTACTTGGTTAGCTTTCCTCTGTTCTGTCACTGAAACCTTCAGCATTGTGAGTATCTATTTATGACTATATTGTGAGTTGGTGAACATGTTCGATAAGCAATATAATTATAAACATTGAGTCCATGTGAGCAGAGATCATAGTTACAGTTTTAAGGTGGCATGTTAATATCATTTAACAATATGTATAATTGCTTTGAGCTGGAAAGTGGTTTATGTTTGAATTGTAAGCAGTTTGCTTAATACTAAGCTGGCTGCCCCGCATCTGTGATGAAAAGGAGCAGAAACTAACTCTACAGCATTTGTATTTGGCCTGGGAATTCTCCCTGGAGCTCTGGTTGATGGGTGGTATCAGGTTTATATGAGTAACAAAGGTAAAATGGAAATCTGTGGAGGACAAGTTACATTTTGAGGAGGGAGGATGAAGGGGAATGTCAGACTCATCTGTTTTGACTCCTTGCAAGGAGAAAAGCACCTAAAAATACTAACTTTTGAAACTGAGTATGGTGGTGCACACCTGTAGTCTCAGTATTTGAGAGACTGAGGCAGGAGGATGGAGAATTTAACGTCAGCTTGGGCTCCACAGCAAGACCTTGTTTGTCTCTGTATACGCGCACACACACATACATACTTACGTATATATGCCCTCATTTATATATACATATGTATATATAAAACTAACTTTTGTACTCCTTCCCAACTTTGAGGGTAAAGAGTTTGCTTGAGAAGGTGTAAGGTCTGAAGCCCTGAGTGAAGAGTAGAGATACCTTCATGCTTGTCATTCTGCTGCTGTTTGGGGTGTGATTCTGAGCAAGACTTAAGTCTTCGGAGTTTAGTTCATTTTTTTTGAACCAGGGCCCCCTGTGTAGTCCAGGCTGGCGTTGAACTCATGATTATCCTACCTCAGCTTCCCAAGTGCTGGGGAGATTACAGAAGTGTACCACTATGCCTTGCTTGGATTTTAGTTTTTTAAATGTGTAAATTGATTTGATGATTTCCAGGATTTCTTAATTGCAATTCTAACAAAAAGGGATTCTCAGAAAAGCAGGATATATTTGATCTGCTACTTTATATTTGAGGAGTGAAATTTGAACTCTGTAATTTTGTACAAAGTTAAATCATAATTGATGTGGTTACTTGTATTGTGTACCCATTCTTAGTGACTTTGAGTTCAGAGTATGGATGGGAAAATTCTTCATTTAATACAAACTTCACCATAGGTACCTTAAAGAATGCAGTGCCTAGTTCTCCCAAGGCTGTGAAACATAGCACACGCAGGAGCTACAGAATTTACTTATTTATCAGCAGAATGCCTTAGAATATTCCCTCCCAAATGAGGTACACACCACTCTTAACTGCCGCTTAGTTGAAGAAGACAGGGTTCCACAACTCAGCAGGTTCTTAAAATAGAAACTTTTAAAGCTCTGTTTAAAGTGTAAAAATTTTAAAAAGTGTTTAAAATTGATGACCAGTTGAGGGAATATTAGAAAATATGTGGACTGAAAGGAAATAATAAAAATAGGAAGAAGAAATGATAGCATGAGGGAGGAGGGAGGTGAGAAAAGTGTGCCGATTAGGCAAAAAGGCAAGGAAACTGGGGAAGCAGGATCACGGTCTCGTTTCCTCCTCTTCCTCGTGCAGGCCTTCATTTGCTGTGCTGTCCACAAGCCTCACTCTCACCCTCCATCACAGTCTACTTCCCAAGGCAGTTGACCCACCTCCCAGCAGCTAATTGCTCCTACTGCCCCTTCCTCTGGACAGCTTGGCTTAGGGAGCTGCCTCTCCTGCAGAATCTCCCCTACTGTTCTCAGGGGCAGGTGAGAACTGGCCTTGCACTGTTACCCTTCTCTGCAGTTTCTGGATCAGGCCCTTGGTTACCATTCAGATTTCAATACTCATTTCTGAATTTTGCCTTGACTTTGAAGGTGAAATGCTGCTGCTTGGCCTTTGCTGTTCTGTGATCCCAACACCCTCATTGCTCGGTACCAGTACTTCTGCTCACGGTGCTGGCCTGAGGGGGACGGATAGCACCGAGCACTCAGAGGAGCTGCTGTTGCCTGGAAAACATAGTGTCCTCTGACCCTTCTGAGGATTGCTGTCAGTTGGTTTCCAGGCAGGTGTGCAGACCTATTCGGGCATGTCCAGTTCTCTGAGGCGTTATGTCCCTTCCTCCATAGTGGGCAGTTGTCTGTTTAACGAGGGCTCTCGCTTTTCCTGGGCTTTCTAGAGCTGTTTTGCAGTACGTTGGCGCCTCCACCAGACCCTTGCCTTAGTGTAAAGACCTCTTGCAGGTAAGAGTACCTGACCTTAATCCAGCTTTACGCTCTATCCTTCCACAGGCATGCTGCTTCACAGGCCAGTGAGAGTTAGCCAGACCCTGTGGTTCCTGTGGGGTAGAAGACCTCTCTTCCTTTTCTTTCTTAGTTTATTTTTAAGCTTTATTAGTTAAGACCAGATCGACCACAGTTTGGTGCTAATTTTGCTCCACTAGCCAGGCTATATGTTCCAGAATACTTTGCCCATGAATTAAAAAAGTTTTCCCAAGCTCCCTCCTTGGAATAGGCACTACTCCTGACCCTGTGTGATCTGAGGGACGATGTGTTTCATTTTTCCAGGAGGTTTTCCTCTCCTCAGGCAGTTTAATGCAGGTAAGAGAAGACTCACTGCAGGTGCCCAAGTTCTCTCTCTGGACCTGTTGATGCTCTAGGCCACTGCTGGTCAGCTCCAGCTGCCCTGCCTAGGTGCCTGTTCCCTGTGCCAGGGCTTTAAACGTTCTCTGCAGTGAGCTAGGGCACTCATGGGGCTGAGTTCCTCTTTTTCAGGGTTCTCCATCCTTTGTTGCTGATTTCCAATGTCTAGAGGCCATTGCTTCATAGATAGTGTCTGGGCTTTTAGTTGGTCCTGCAGTAGTGTAATCTACTGCTGAGTCACAGAGTACCCCCCAAACTTTGTGGTTAAGACAACATTGTTTCTCAGGTTCTCTGTGAGTCAGAAGTCCAGGGATGGCTTTTCTCCGTCCTCTCCTGGGAGGTCTTGAAGGTTATAATTGAGGTCAGGTAGAGCTGCAGTCATCTTGGTTCTTGGTCAGCTCAGGACTTGCCTGAGGAGAAACCTGCGTGCTTGATGGTGGGATTTAATGCCTCAGATGCTGTGGAACTGTGAGGGCCTCAGTTCTTAAACTGGCTGTTGGGTGAAGGCTGCGCTTGACTTCTTGCCACATGAGCCTCTCATTTCATAAGAAGAAATAAGGGAGAAGAGCCAGAGAGAAAGTGTGGGGGCAAGACAAAAGTCAGTGTTTTGAAATCTAACCTTGGACATGGCATCCCGTCACCTTTATGGAATTCCTTCATTAGGAGCAAATCAGTGGGTGCAGCCCATGTTCAGGGGAGGGCATTGCACACAGGTGAGTACCAGAAGTTGGGGAGCTCGCTCTTTCCTTCTTTTGTTTTTCTGTTGTGATCGATTATAAACCAGTTCAGAATTGGGAGGTATGTTGGGAACACCCCTTGTTTCCTCGGTTTACTAGGAGACTCGAAGAGGTCAGCATATATTAAGTAGCATTTAGCAATGATTTATTACAGCAGAGACACAAAGCAAAATCAGCAAAGTTAAAAGGAAAGGCAGATGGGACAAAGTGCAGAGGAACCACGCACCAGCTTCCAGGAGTCCGCTCCCTGTGGCGTCACTCAGGGTGTGTTTAGTTCCTCTAGCTATTACAGTACATTTGGAGCACCAGGGAGGCTCACCAAGACATATTTTTCTGAGGTCTGTTCCAAACGCACCTTTTGCCTTGTATACACTACGATTCTAGACTCCCAGGAGGGAGCAACATTGTTTGCCGAGACGTTTTAGCCAAAGTGAGCCGTTTTATCAGTTAGGGAATGGCAGGTACATTCCTGAAATCCCAACGGCATGACACCAACAAGGACCATCTTGCAATCAAGCCTTTCTAAGGAAAGCAGCCGGCCTGTTATGCTCACACTCCTCTGCACAGGATGGAATGAGAATTTGTGTTAATCTTACCACAAACAATAGTGATCAGTCATACCCTTATAATTTTAGCACTCAGGAGGCTGGGAAAGGAAGATTGTGAGTTTGAGGCCAGCCTGGGTTGCATAAAAATTTTGTTAATTTTTTTCATTCTGGGCCTAGGCTTAAGGGTGCGAGGTTGGGGGAAATGGTACATTTTAGGGCTTGGAGGGCAAAGGAACATAATTCAAACTTAATTCAGACAGTAACCCTAACGCTTAGGTCCTAGCTTGGGTGTTAAAACACCTATGGGAAAAAGACATTTCAGTGTGCATGGATGTACACTGTTTGCTTCTACAAATGTTTCCTCAGCACCTGGGTTGGGCCTGGCTACTGAGCTGGATCAGTGAGCGTGTATGTCTGCCACCCTGAGGATTAATGTTTAGTGAGGGACACATATATTAAACAAATACAGAATTACAAATACAGAACTTCCGAAAACATTCATTTTCTATTTATTCAATGCAATTTAATCATACTTACTCTTGCCATTGTTCTGGTATGAGCAAAACAAAGCCCTACTCTTATGGCCCCTGTATTTTAGGTAGGGCTGGCTAGAAGCCCAGACAATCAGTAAATAAACAAATTGCTTACATGCTGTGAAGAAAAATAAAGCAGGGTGGAGTGGTAGGGAGACTACTTTAAAGAAGGTGGTCAGATAAAGGAAAGGGTGTGGAGGTACACACCTATAATCTCACTACCCAGGACGGGGAGAGCAGGAGAATCAAGGACAACCCAGGCTAAAAAGTTATGGAGGGCCATCAACAAACAAGCTGGGTGTGGTGGTGCACACCTAGGAATCCCAGCCATATGGGAGGCATAGGTAGGAGGATCATGGTTTTAGACTCTATCTAAAAAATAAAGCAGAAAAGGCTTGGTGTGGATCTAGTGGTAGAATTCCTACCTAGTATGTGTGAGGCCATGTGTACTGAGAGCATGTGTACTGCCAAAAAAAGTCACCTAGTTTGTTTAAATAGTGTTAAAATCCATAAAATGAGGATAATGTGTGATTTTCAGTTTTTTGAGTGAACAAACAAGTTAAAATCAACCCTAAGCCTTCATTTTTTCAAATGTCCTTAAGGATTAAATATTAATATAAATATAATTTTAATATATATAATATATTTATAATACAAATACTTAATATTAAATAGTTCGTGAGACCTTATCTTGAAAAAAAAATCACAAAAAGGGCTGGTAGAGTGCCTCAAGTGGTAAAGCATCTGTCTAGCAAGTGTGAGGTCCTGAGTTCAAGCCCTAATGCCGCCAAAAAAAAAAAAAAAAGAGCAGATCCACAGAGTGAGTGGAATTGTCATTTTGCCATTTTTGTATGGCAAACAATGAATATTAGAATACCAACTTTTGAAAAACAGGACTTATTTATAAGAAGACAGACTTTTTGTGGAAATTATAATTATTTAAAAGAAAGTTGAAGTAAATATTTTATTTATTTATTTTTTACTTAATTTCACAAGCAGGATCGTACCAGATTTTTTCCACATCTGTATTCATTTTGTGAACGTTGTTACTGTCCAGGGCTCCAGGTAGCCTAGCATAGGCTGGGATTCCCACGTCTCCAGATCACTGTCTTGAGCACAAGATTCATTTTTGCAGCTAATGATAACATTTCCGTACCTCACAGGAGCTTTGGAACTGGATCAGGCTGAATGAACTATTTCTCCCAACACCACGGCCTTCCAGCTACCATACTTCAGCAACAGAATCAACTCAATGTCATCAACAAAAGTCTAGAGTTTTGTTTTAGAGATAGTGAAACCGACTAGTATTGTAGAAATGTCTGATCTCCAGAGCAGCCTCACACACCTGCGCCAACACCAAAGCCCAGCAGGTTACTGCCCTTCCTGGACATAGAGTTCCCTCTTGGCTGTGTAGGGTGACATGAATAATTAATGTTTCTTACTTCTAGCTTATACATTTTTAGTAAAACTTAAGGGACATTGGACTTTCACTTTTCGTGTGTGGCATACACTTGATGACACCGTAAGCGATCCCTGTGAGGCATGCAGCTTACATAGCCACACGTACTTAAAAATCACGATTAGCTGGGGCGTGCTCAGTGGTGGAGCACTTGCCCAACATGCACAGGCTCTGGGTTCCATCTCCAGCGCTGCAAAAAAAAAAAAAATTGTAATAGTTTGCCCCTTGTAAATCTTTTGTGTTGTTTTGGCAGAACTGGGAACTGAACTTAGCCTCGGGCTCACAGGCAAGCACTCTACCACTTGAGGTACATCTCCAAGACCTTTTTGGCTTTTAGTTTGTTTTTCAGACAGGGCCTTGCACTGATTGCCCTGGCTGCCTTTGACTGATACCGTCCTACCTGTGCTTCCCAAGTAGCTGGGACCACAGGCCTGTGCCACACAGGCCTGGCTTGTTTTTGAGATAGGATCTCGTTAATTTTTGCCCTGGCTGGCTTCCAGCTGCAGTCCTCCTGTTCTGCTTCCCGAGGAGCTGGGATTGCAGGTGTGTGCCACCATGCCTGGTCTCCTTATAAGTAGTTTCTAATTATTAAATCTTTGTTTCCTAAATATTGTTGGGTTCATTCTTGGTTTTGATCAGTTGAGCACTTTTATTCTTTGTAAAAGTATTAAGATAATCCATTTAATAATGTAGCTTCTAGAAATACATTATATTGAAAGGTAATTGTATTTGTAGAGTATAAGTTACAGAATTATTAACATAATATTTCTTTCAAGTTGTTTTCAAATTTCTGTTAAGTATCAAGCTCCGATCACTATCTATAAAATGTGTCTGAAATACTTGTTTGATATTTAATTATAGCTTTTCATGGACAAATTATAAAGTGAATACTTGGAATTTTTTACTTAGCTAGGATTTTGAGTTTGATCTGGAACCAGCCATGCATTTGAAAGGCATAAGGAAGCTATGTACCAACATATTTTCCATTCCTTGGGCCTGCCTTCCTAAGTACTAGGGATGCTGTTAGTTCAGTTTTGTGTCACTTGCCTTTGCTGGACTTAATAACTCAAAGCTGATCTATTGTGATATTTCCACCCAACATGAGGGCATATGGATCCCAGCTCTCAGACTCATTAGATTGTAGATTAGTCCAACCCTTCTACCCTCAGGCTTGTTACATCCTGGGCTGTAGTGCCACAGGTGATGACCTCTGGCTACCTGTGGGCTTGTGGCTCCCTTTCCAGCCCTCAGGATTTTGCTTTGACTTCTAGTATGATTTAAGACATCCCTGTCAATCCTCATTTATAATTTTGCATGAGAACTGTGTTCTGAATTTCAATGATACCAAGTGTAATCTTATTTTAAGCTGAAGATTATATGCTTTTCTATGTTATTTATATTAAAGGACTCTTAATATGATGTTACATACAAAGATGGCTAGCCTCACTAGTAATGAAAGAAACAAAAATTATCAAATCCATTTTTCGCTTTAGTATATTTGTAAAAATTAAATATGAACTGGGGATGTGACTGAAGTGGTAGAGCATTTGCCTAGCAAGCTTGAGACCAAGTTCAGCCTCCAGAATGACCCTCCTCCCCACCCCCCACCCCCAAAAATAGTCAATTTTAGCTTGGGCAGTGGCTTATGACTGTAGTCCCAGGTACTTGGGAGGCAAGAAAGAGGCATTGTGGTTTGTGGCCATCTCTGATCTCTGGCAAAAAGTTAGTGAGAACCACCACCCCCCATCACAGTAAACAAGCTGGCCTGGTGGTGCTTGTCTGTGTTCTCAGTGCAAAGCCCTAATACTGACGACAAAGGAAAGAAAATGCCTGGTGGGTTATGGGTAGTCTCATGCTGTCAGTGGGTTTGTGATTTCATTCATTTTGGAATTTTGTATCTAAAATCAAAAACAAAGAAAATGTAACTATTTGAACCAGAAGCTCCATTTTTAGGACTTTACCTTAATGCGCTTCCTCTGGTTTTTCTTCTTCTTTTCCTTTCTTTCTTCTTGCAGTACTGGGGTTTGAACTCAGGGCCTACCCCTTGAGCCAGTCTATCAGCCCTTTCATGTGAAGGTTGTTTTTGAGATGAGTCTCATGAACAATTTGCCTGGGCTTTGAACTGTGATCCTCCTGATCTCTGTCTCCTGAGAAGCTAGGATTATAGACGTGAGCCACCAGGGCCTGGCTTTTTGTGGTTTTTCATAGACACTGTTCTACAAAGGGGTTGTGCTAGTAATACCAATAGCAGTAATAGTATAAAATGATAATGAATAGTACAAACACGTAATTACAAAGAGAAGACCGATTTGTTCATGTGATAAAATTGCATATAGTCTTTAAAAATAATGAGGTAGGTTTTACATAGAATTTATGTGGAAAGATAGTCATAATATGTTAAATACAAATAAATAGAATAAATTTTTCCAAAGTATACATTTGTGTATGTTTACATATAAAAAAAAGTTCTGGAAATATACATGAATACTAAACTACTGACCAAGTTTAATGTAGAGGGGAATGAATGGTAGATAAATTAAATTCTTTTCCCTTTGCTTAGTTTTTCCTATTTATCTTTAATGAACATATATTACGTCTCATACATACAAATCAAAAAAGAATGGTGTGTTACTCATTAACTATTATCCTCAGATTGCTGAAACAATCTGTTAGTAGTGTGGTGTAGTGGAAAAGCTCCAGATCAGGGAACTAGAAACTTCGTTTGTAGTCCAGGCAGTGTCACTAATGAGACCATCAGCAAGTCTCTCTGGGCCTCAGTGTCTGTTTTTGTCAAATAAATTGGCTCAACTGGGTCTGTGATTTTTAAACTACTTAGCAGACAGAGTTCCCAAAGAATTAGCAGGATGGAGCAGAGTTCTTTGTAAACTCTCCTGCCTCTGACCCAAGCAGCTCCATTATAGCTATTATATTTTGAACCAACCTCCTTCCCGCCCTCCCTCCCTCCCTCTCTTCCTCCCCTTTCCCTCCCCCTCCTTCCTCCCCTCTCCCTTCCTTCCTTCCTTCCCTTCCTCTACATAAACTTTTCTTGCTTTAGGCTAACAGAAGTACTTGTGACTCTATCATGTGTATTCTTTATAATTTTTCCTTTTTACCTGATTTTCTTTTTGTGTGATGCTGGAGATTGAATCTGGATCTTTATGCATGAGAAGCAGGTATACTCTACCATTGAGCTGTGCCCTGACCCTGTATTTTGTATATTGTGTTTCTGTTTTCAGCCATCTTTTCTAGATTTAGGGTAGGAAAAAGAAAGGAAAAAGAAACCCCCATGGTTGAAATTGAGCAATTCTAGGAACATTTGGTGCTGCCTGTCAGAGCTTACCTTCTGTATTAGGACACCCTTGCTCTCCTGGGGACATGAGACTATGGCAGTCTACATTTATTCAGAACTAATTAGTAAATGAATATTTTGGGAGGGTGCCTTTACTCTAGGTGACAGAGTGATGTATGTGTTTGCACATGTAAAAACTACTTTAACATCTTTTATCGGTGTTTTTCCATTAAATCCTGATCCATTGGCGTGATATCATCTTCTGGTCTGTCTTACTTCAGAGTGAACCCTAATCAGTTTGTTTGGTCCCTAATATCTGTGTAACTTTAGGCCAGTTATTTAACCTCTTGGAGTTTGAGAATTAAGTGACTGAGTTGGTTAATATTGTCTCCAAGTTTCCTGTAAACTAAACATTTCTGTGAATTTATATAGTCATTGAATTTATGTAGTCATGTGAATTAATATAGTCATTGAAGTGTTAGCTAATGAAGTTGAGTCCAGTTAACATTGATCGATGTTGTAGTATCATTTGCACTGTGTTTGAATTAGCTTGTATGTGGAGAACTTACTTATGTGTACATTTAATAAGATGAGTCTGACATTCTAGATCATCTTAGTGCTTCAAACAAAATAAACCACATGCCAGTCTGACCTTCTGTGTTTATGTCTTCCCTAGCTTATATATGTGCCTGATGTTGCGTATGTCTGCTAGAGGGAGCAGCATTGTAACGGAATGGTATCTTAGGGGCTGCTTAACTTCATTTTGATAAAGGTAGTCACATCCCTGTGGTATTGTATTTGGAAAAGGAGAGGTTGGTTTGTTGTACTAAACTGTCATTCTATCATTGCATCTTTATGATTAATAACAAATAAAGAATGTAGCTAAAATGATGCTCCCTGACTCTGGTAGTGCTAGGCTTTGTCAGTAAGGGCAAATGCTTGTGCCCATATAAACTGTATTAGACTACAAATGTCTGCTGTGCTGAGTTGTTTCTGGCACATGCTGAATGGGCTTGACTACCACTGTACTTTTTGAAAGATGTATTTAGCAAATTATTTTGTTTTATCTTTAGTTCTCTTCCTGCCTTTAGAAAGTTACATGTTTACAAAAGGTAGGAAAGGAAAAAGCAATTGGCCGGAAAATTTAATGCTTGTTTGTAAAGTATTTCTACGTGATTTGTTGAGGAAGAAGTACACGAATTGCTTAAATTACATTATCATTTTTTTTCCATTTTAAAGATGTATTAGATTTAGTCATTCCAGTCTGTGCTTCTTTACAAAAAATAAAAAAGCTTATATGAAGTAAATTTAAGAAATTTTGGCATTCTAAATACGTCATAATTCATTATAGACTCACTTCTAGTGTGTTCAGAAGTTATTTAACAGATTAACTGATAAAAAACTTTGTTTTTGACAGATAATTAGTTTGGAATTTTTATTTCTAGGTTACTTAAGCCTTCATTAAAGAGAAAATGCTTGAAGTACACCTTTCTCTTAGGCTCGTCTTAAAAAATGTGAAACTATGTCTTGCAAAATTGAAGTAATAGTTAAATATGGCAGTTGTTAAATGAACTTTTAGAATGTTTATTTATATTCAATCATGGTTAATATGTAAAGAATTTTTATTACAGTGACAGATTTTTAAGTAGAAATATTTGTCCCTTGTAAAGTAGAATTTGGACTTTTCTGTTCTTTGGAAAACAACCCTGCAATGTATTTAGTACATACAAAATACTTTATAAAAATATTTTTCATTTGATCTGTTTTCTCTAAAACCAAAGCAATAGACCTTTATTTAAAAATAAGAAGTGTAGTGGGTGCAGTGGCTGACACCTATAATCCTAGCTACTTGGGAGGCTGAGCTCAGGAGAATTGCGATTTGAGGCTAGCTCAGGCAAATAGTTCGCAAGACTCCACCTCCAAAATAGACTGGAGGCATGCTCAAGCAGTAGAGTGCCTGCTTTGCAAAAGAGAAGCTCTGACTTCAAACCCCAGTCCCATTAAAAAAAAAAAAAGGTAGACAATTTTAATTTCTCTTGAGAGTAATGTTAAGGGAGTATGAGTGAAACTTTGAGGGTAAAATATTGAACAAAGGGCAGGTGACTTCCTAACCTTGTGTCTCATGGTGGAGGGATGATGGGTAGACTACACAGTAGCCTCTTACGGCCATAGTCCAAATATATATTTGAAACTCACTGTATATTAACATTATACTATAAGACATATCCTATGCCAGCTAAGTGCCTTTAAAGAAACCGTGTACTATGTAAACGCCTTAAATAATTAATATAAATATTATGTAAATACCTTGAAGGAAATACGGCATAAAGTCTGTCTTTAAAATCGGAGGATATTCTAGTAACATTTAAAAATTTTAATAGTAAAATAACTGGAAAAGAATCCCTATTTCCATTTATAGAACAATGGATAAATAAAAGGTGGTATATTCACAATGGAATTATATGTCCCAATGAAAATATATGAACCGAATTAGAGACTGACTTGCTGCCCATCAATCCCTTCTCTCTCTCTCTCTCTCTCTCTCTCTCTCTCTGTCTGTCTCTCTCTCTCTCTCTCTCACACAGACACACACACACACACACCACCACCACCACCACCACCACCACCACCACACACCTAGATCTCACATGTTGCAGCATGCCTACTTTAATGAGTATCTCTTTTTTTTTTCCCCCTGGTTTTTTGAGACAGGTCTTCCTTTATAGCCAGGCTGGCATCAGAACTCACGATTCTCCTGCCACAGTCTCCTAAGTGCTGGGCTTACAGATATGCACCACCATACCTGGCTTTTAATGAGTATTTTTGACAATGAGTATTGAAAACATGCTGCTTAGATTCAGTTGTACTTGCTTCTGGAGTAAGTGTAATAAAGAAGAATTCTTTCAAATTCTAAGAAAAGTTAAGATGGCTATGGTGGCACACACCTTGAATTCCAGCACTCTGGAGGCTGAGGAGAGAGGATTTGGAGTTTGAGGACAGCCTAGATTACATAGCAAGTTCAAGACCAACCTGGGCTACATAGCAAAACCCTGTCTCAAAAAACAGAACAAAACAACGTAAAAGAATAGTCAAATAAATAATGGGTGACAAATGAAAAGTCTTACTCCAGGTATAACTAAAAACGATTTCTCTATTTTAAGACGCTAGCTCAAACT